>NC_139459.1:323797500-325160833 GCF_057233095.1 Heloderma suspectum | reverse complement strand
GGCATCCTCAGAAATTGAGGTCTAGGTTCCTCCACCCATCCGCTCTACTGCCCTACCTTACAGGAGAGAGTCCTCTATTTTGGAGAGCTACCAGTCCGCTATTTGAATTTGCAGCTTTACATATAGATTATCATATGTTATGCAAATGTTATGCAAATTGGAGCCATCTTTTGTCCTTTTTTGGTGATGCATTTCTTCCTTTTTGGCAATATGTAAGTGGCCACCCTATTCCACCAACTGCTCTTTTCCTCCACCAATAAGAGAGACTCTAGTTGTCACTTCCTCTGTTACAGGCCTGCCTAGCAAGGGCAGGGAGCAAGAACAGCCTAAGACTCTAAGGCGGGAAGCACAGCCCCAGATTTGCAAACTGGCTTACGTATAGTAGAAGGGATCACTATATTTTCCTGCTACCCATTGCCCTGTATAGTCCTAACTATACAAGCTAGAAGCAAGCATAGATAAGAGATTTCCATCACCCACAACAGTACAGTGTGACGTAAATGCTGTGAAGGGCCTGTTCTGTAACTCTAGAACTAGCTCAACCCCACAAGCACAAAATTTGATTAAAATTCTTATCCTAGAGAAAGATAGGCGAAGGGAGAATTAATTTGCTCATAAAATAGGCTCAGCCCTTTTTGGTGTTTTTTACAATTCAGCTGCAGGATCTCTCTTCCCTGCTGCTAGTTTTATATTCTGACCTAATAAAATGGAGAAGCTGTTAAATGCCTTTCCCCCACCTCTCTCTTTGATTCTAAATTCCCCTATGCCAGTTCCTTGCTGCCAACACTATTGCCCTAGTTCCTGAAGTCTGTTCTAGTTACTGGCCATTGGAATTCCATGACCACTCTGCTCTGAAATCAATCGCTATTTTTCCAGTTTGTTCTGTGGAAGTACAGGATCACTGATGAATCTCAGGAGTGGCTACAGTCCAGCAGAGAATGTTACAGTCCAGCAGGGAAAGCAGATGCATGACCATAGCAACCAAAGAGGGAAGTCATGTAACTGTATCCAGGGCTATGTTTAAGTTGCGACTCTGTCGGAGTGCAAAAAAAAGCGCAAGATGTTGTGTTGGATGCACAATTCAGTATCCTGAGAACCTCTGCTTTCATTTTCTAAAGCAAGTTCTTAGCCCTCATGGATGTGATGACATGCTTGAAAGTGTGTGGGCAAAGCCTACTGACATTTCAAAAGCCAGTGGTGGCTGAATAACATTTCCAGCAGTTAAAAGCAAAGCATCAGTAGCCTCCATAATGCATAATTCCTTGCCCACCCCATGACGAGCAATACCAGAATATATTCTGCATCATAGGAAAAAGATGCAAATTTACATAATTTGCATTAAAGATAAAGATTTCAGAATGCTCCTTTTCTTGATACATAATTGGGCTGCCTGGGTGCGGAATTTTCATTTATTTATTAAGAATAGAGTAGACACAGCCCTGGATAAACCTGCATGTGTATTGCTCACATAGCTCACCATAAAACTTTTCCCCTCAGACATTACAGAGGAAAGCATGGCTTTTCCTGCTGGATGGTAACTTTTGAATACATCTCCATCTTGAAGATTCTGGAGAAATACACAATTGAAATGGCTGTTGCTCTGTCTGGAGATAGTGAACCCATCTGGAACAATTCCATGCCTCTCTATTGTACAATTCAAGATGAATGTCATGCAAAGTTAATGACTGCTGAGGCATAAACATCAAACCATATTTAGTGGTGAGTTAGGTTGTTGTTTTTTGCTACTTCCTTTCTGGTCACTGGTTTGAGGATGGTGGTAATTTAAACACTATGATTTGAAGGCAACTGGGCATTGTAATTTCAAAAAACAACATCGATAGCCCATCATCATTTAGCAGGAAAGCTGTTCCACCCAGTGAGTGTGAAGTTAAGGCCCACATTTTTTTAAAAAAACAGGCTCCCTTGTTCCCAGCAACAAAATGGCTTGTATTGCATCTGGAGGAAAGAGTAGCGGGAGGGGGTTGGGGAAGGCTGATATGGGAATCCACAGAGACCGAACTGAAAATGAATAATTCTGCCAGGAAAAAATAAATAATAAAGTGGAGTAAGAAGAACATGTAGTGCAGGGAAGCAATAATCAGCTTATAAGAGAGACAACAGAGAAGAACAAATTCATCACCAGAGGTAAGTGAATCAAATGAATTGTGTTTATAACTTGGTTATACCCCAGCCAATAAAAAAGAGAAGGCTGACACACGCAGCAAGGCACAGACAAGTATGTATAAAGTAAAGATGAAGAAATGAACTTGAGCATGCTCCGGGAGAGAGCGCAGGACAGGAAGGCCTGGAGTGCTATGGTCCATGGGGTCACGAAGAGTCGGACACGACTGAACAACAAAAGATGAAGAATCGTTCATCCATTTCAACACGACTTGGTATGGTTATTATAAACCACTGGTCTACGGCATGACTGTGAATCAAAGAAGCCAATGCGCTCATCAGACTCCTCAGCCATTTTCACATTAATTCTGTGCTTCTTGTGATTATCAGGAAGTGGGGCCCTGCTGCTAACCCCACCCGTGGCATTCGGCACACTGCTGGTCCCACATCCACACATTGTCATGTATGTCGGCACTGATGAAACTTACTCCTGAGCAGCTGTTCATGCATAGGCTTCCACAGAACCAGGATTTCTGCAAGGTTTGCCGAATCATAAAACCACTATAGAAAAAAATCCTAAGGGAAGGGCAAAACTCCCCTAAACAGCCCAAAGAGGTCTGAGCACCTACAGTAGCCACAGAATGCGGAGTATGTATTGCAGAGAGAAAACAGAAAAACAGAGTGGTGGAAGAATGAAGTATCTGGAAAAGGTCATGGCTAGCTGGATCTATGAATAATTTTATTTATTTATTGCATTTCTATACCACTCAATAGCCAAAGTTCTGGAATCAGTGCATTCCACACTGCAATATTTTGTTGTAGGTCCTGCTAGTAAATAATAAATTATACCAGTTCTCAGTCCGTTTAACATTCAGCGTATCCTCCAATAAATCCTGGGAGTTTTAGTTTTGCAAGCATCTTCTTCCCTGTCAAGAGACTCCATGCCTTCACAGAACTATAGTTCCCATAATTACCTGAAGGAGGTCATGAGCATTAAATAGTTTAAAGCTGCAGCCCTGAGCACATTTACTTCCTAAGAATCTCACACTGGAATCACATCAAAGTAAACATATTTTCAGGCTGTGAGCTTGCAACATACCAGCTTGTGTTTAGCTTTGCCGTTTTGTGTCCAATAATACATCTGTACAGAGTAAACAAATACAATAAAGGAATTCCATAGCTAATACGCTGTTGGCTCATTGTCGGAAGGGATCTTAAGAATAAGAAAAGCCATGCTGGATCAGATCAAGGGTCCATCTAGTCCAGCATTCTGTTCACACGATGACCAACCAGCTGTGCATGGGAAACTCACAAGTGGGACATGAATGCAATAGCACCCTCCTGCTCATGTCCCCCACCAACCAGTATACTTGGCATACTGCCTCTGATACTGGAGGTAGCATATAGCCATCAGGACTAGTCATGTAGTCCAAATCTTTACTCAGTGAAGGCTCTGAACTGCAGGATGCAACTACAGTATTCCTGACAGATGAGACCAGTGAAAGAGAGACCACCATCTCGGGAGGCTGCCTGCTCCACTGTTCATACCATTAGAAAGTTTCTCCTAATGTTTAGCCAAAATCTAATGGAGCAACAGAGAACAAGTCTGCTCCATCTTCTGCATGACAACACTTCAGATACTTGAATAACACCATCATGTCTCCCCTTAATCTTCTCTTCTCAGGCTAAACATAGCCAACTCATAAGGCTTAGTTTCCTGATCTCTCCCCATCCTCTTTGCCTTATTCTGGATATGTTTCACTTTGTTGATGTCCTTCTTAAAATATGCCACCCAGAATTGGACAGTAGTAACTATTATGACTACCAGCAAAGGACGTTTGTCATTTCCATCAACTGTTCTAATTTTGAAATGCTGATTTCAACTCTAGCTTATGACCTCTGATGGAAAGCTCATATCATACAACTGACATATATTTTTATGAGTGCAAGGCAACACCCCCAGAGCCATCATTCCAGACAGTTTTATTTAACCCAAAGTAGATGCAGGAGCAGAAGATTTATGCTTAGTAAGGGATTTTTTCTTACCCACATATTTCAAGAAATAAATGCATTACAGCACAAGTTCTTGCATGCAGATGAAACATCAAAGAGGGAATTCCACCTTCATATCCTTGACAGTCATAAAAAGCAGCTCCTAAACTTTCCATCTCAGTGAATTCACAACCAGAAAGCTACTTAACATCCAGCTAATAGAAACTCTGTGTCTTCCTGTGATCAGATCATGTGTGCCAAGGATCTAAATGGGTGTTTATGAGAGTACTATAATCTGGAACTGGCTGTGAAGAAAAACTACCCTGTCAAGGTGATTAAAGCAGCTCTCTCAGGGCCAGTAGAGTTAAAGCCTTTGCTGTCACACCTGAAAACACCTTTCCTCCAGGACTGAGAACTCAGCCGTTTTCAGTTTGCAGCAGCTAACAACATCCTAAACACATTACATTTGTTAGGATTATACCTTCTTTGAAGTTGCATTGGATCTTAAATCTGCAGCTGTTCCCAAGGACAGTATGTTGTTGTCACAGTTTTCCAGGGGAACTAATGAGGACCATGATTTCAGAAGACGTAGCCAGCACAACAAAAAAATCACTAGGTAGAAAAGTGGCTGAAAATGAATTGAAAGGTAACACATGCACAAACAAGGCAGCGATTATGATCGTCACAACCGCCACTGTGGTGGCTGTTGCTTGTTCTGGCTTCTAGGAACTATCAACATGTGCTGAGGCAATCATGCACTGGCTGGCAGCACAAACAGACCTCTGGGCCAGTGCAAGCCCCAATCTGAGAAGCATGCCAAAGTTCTGCAAACACATGGGTTCTGCATATGCCATTGGCCTGCACGTGAGGGCCACCACACACGGCTGAAAATCTGCCCATCCTCAGTGCTGGAAGTGGTTTGAAATGTGGGTTAAGTAAACATGAACAAAGTGGTAGTAATGGTAACAGTGCAGCTATTTCACCATGTTATGAAGCCCTGACTTTTCACAGAAGGCTGATATTTTATTGTGCCACTGCAAAGTTTCCCAGACATTAGTCTGATAAAAACAAAACCCTGAGCAGGCCAGGGAAGTCACCACATAACTGCTTCATTGCTTGCCCACATAGAGAGCCTGTGTGTGTGGTATATTGGTTAGATTCAGACTGTGTTAAACTAAAACTCCCATCACTGGCAGGCAGGATGCAGTCCAACACCTCTGGAGGAAACCAGGTTGGAGAAGGCTGTGTTTGACTGCTGGGCCAGGGAGGCCCAGGTTCAGATCCCCATACAGCTATGACGCTTGCTGGGTGCCCTTGGAGCCCGTCTGCCAGCTTGATCTATCTCACAGGGCTGTAGTGAGGATCAAAAGGAGGGCTGGGAGCCATGTATGTGAGCCCTTGAGCTCCACGGAGGAAATGCAGGATACAATGGAATAAATATATGTGCTCAAAATAAATACATAAGCCCACATTTTAGTCCGCTTTCAGCTTCATGCCAAGGGGCAAGTAGTGGTATGTGCTTGAAATTCCTGTGTGCTCGCTTCGTGCCTGTAGCTACCTGGTCAGGCATAGCCATTGCCACATGAAGGAAAAAGCACACCACCATGGAAGTGGCTTTTTAAAGCACTGGACACATGCAGAAAGCTTGATCTTGAGTACGGCAATAGCTGCACACAAGTAGCTGGCTGCGCAAGGGCAGCAGTGGTGGTGGGGGTAACACAAGCAGGACTAGCTAAAAGTGGGCTAGATAAAACAACTATCAGGTGGATCCCCAGTTGGCTACAGAATCGGACTCCAAGAGCGCTTATCAATGGGATCTTCTCAAACTGGGGAGAGGTAACAAGTGGGGTACCACAGGGCGCAGTCCTGGGCCCAGTGCTCTTCAACATTTTTATTAATGACTTGGAGGAGGAGGTGCAGGCAATGCTGATCAAATTTGCAGATGACACTACATTGGGTGGGGTAGCTAATACCCTGGAAGACAGAAACAAAATTCAAAGTGATCTTGACAGGCTGGGCAGAAAACAACGGAATGAAATTTAATAGGGATAAATGCCAAGTTCTGCACCTAGCAAAAAGAAACCAAATGCACACTTACAAGATGGGGGATACGTGGCTCAACAACACTACAAGCGAGAAGGATCTTGGAATTGTTGTCCATCACAAGCTGAATATGAGCCAATAATGTGATGTGGCTGCAAAAAAGGCAAATGCTATTTGGGGTTGCATTAATAGAAACACAGCTTCCAAATCCCAGGAAGTACTAGTTCCCCTCTACTCAGCACTGGATAGGCCTCACCTGAAGTACTGTGTCCAGTTCTGGACACCACACTTTTAGAAGGATGCAGACAAGCTGGAGGGGGTTCAGAGGAGGGCAATGAAGATGATCAGGGGACTGGAAACAAAGCCCTATGAACAGAGACTGAAAGAACTGGGCATGCTTAGCCTGGAGAAGAGCAGACTGAGGGGAGATATGATAGCGCTCTTCAAGTACCTGAAAGGTTGTCACAGAGAGGAAGGCCAGGATCTCTTCTCGATCATCCCAGAATGCAGGACACGGAATAATTGTCAGGAGGCGCCCTAGCGGCCTCTTTCAGTAGATTCCAATAGCCAACTCAAGACACAGACGAAAGGATTCTTTTCAAAGCTTTAATCCTTTTACAACTTAATGACTTTCAGATGCTAATCACCAGCGACTAAGCAAGGAACAGCAGAGTGGCCTATGCGCTGAGTAGGCAGTTGATCCCCGTTTGAAGGAGAGTCACTAGAGGACCCTGAACTTATGGGCTAGGGAGAGATCCTCCCTCTTTTGCTTGGGTCCACAGGAGGCGGCCGTTGCTTGCACACCAAACTGGCGCTACGCATCCTTTCCGCGCCCTCCATCGCTCGTCGCTCTTTGCATCTGCGTCGAGCGTCAAGCAAGCCCCGTTCCCACACTTTCTCACTGCTAGGATCACTATCTATCTCAGGAATGCTGGCAGGAAGAATCTCTGCCAGCTGCTGTGCCTGTGAGGGATGAGCTAGCTCCTCTCCCACGGATTGCTGCTCCTCCTCAGAATCAGAACTGCTCTGGGGTTCTATCGGCTCAGTTTCCACCCTGACAATAATGGGCTCAAGTTACAGGAAGCCAGATTCTGGCTGAACATCAGGAAAAACTTCCTGACTGTTAGAGCAATATGACAATGGAACCAATGATCTAGGGAGGTGGTGGGCTCTCCCACACTGGAGGCATTCAAGACAAGGCTGGACCACCGTCTGTCAGGGATGCTCTGACTTGAATTCCTGCATTGAGCAGAGGGTTGGACTCAATGGTCTTATAGGCCCCTTCCAACCCTACTATTCTATGATTCTATGACTTTCAAGTGGCTACCATACACTCAGTGGATGCATGAATTAGTCCAGAAATTCCCCCCAAATGACTCCTTTGGTGGAATGCTGGCATATTTAAATTCGTCCTGGCTCATGCAGAATTTCAGACACCAAGTACTTTCCCTTTACTTCTGTACAGAAGCAGGCCTGACTCCATAATAAGCTCTTTAAAAATGTCACCCTTTAAATTCCCTGCTGATCCCAGTGGGCCCACTAGTAGAGCACTGGGTTAAATCTCCATAATTTATGCCACTTGGCATTTTGCCTCCCCAACGCTTCCACATATCTGACTGCTCATCTACAAAGAAGTTAAAAATCTTCTTACCTGGTTCGGAAATTATCATCATCTACTATTAAAATAGATGAGTCACAATACCTGTCAATGAACGATCCACAGGGTGTTGATCAGATCACATATGAGATTGCCTTAAATTACCACGTAACTGTTATCACTGCATACTTAATGCAATGTGTGAATCAGCCCAAAGCTTTCTTGTAATAACCTATTTGTTTAAGCTATAAATCTTTGACTGGCAGTCCAAAGTCTTACTTATTGACAATTGATTTCTCCTATACCAGCCTTCCCAACCTGGTGCCCTCCAGATGTTTTGGATTTCAGCTCCCATCAGCTCTAACTACCAGCATGGCCAATGGTCAGGAATGCTGGGAGTTGTAGTCAAAAACTTCTGGAGGAGACCAGATTGGGGGAGGCCATCCTATATCATATACAGGGCAAGAAACATCTGTGTTAATTGACTATTGTATAAAACAGTGATGTATGCATAGTGCTTCAATCTAGTTTTTGGTCAGAGTAGAGGGCCAAAAGCCCAGAGCATAAATGATTTTTTTCTACATTTCTTCCACACATTGCTTCGGGATTACTGATTTGAGGATCTCTAACAAATTCCTCACTTGTGTGTGGGGAGTGGGGAGATTGGATCTTCAAAAGAATGTGGGAAGGAAGTGTGAAATCACACCAGATTAGAATGTATTGACTTGAAAGAGCTGATGTATGCATGATAAAGACGGAATACCTGGAGCTTGTGTATTCAGCTAGAAGGGAATACTGTCGTTGCTGCATTTTAAGAAAAAGGTAAATAATCTTGAAAGGGCACAGAGGACAAAGAACAACAATTATATGCATGATGGAGGAAGAAAATAATGAAGGGCGCAATCCTATGCAAGTTTAGATAGAAAAAAGGCCTACATTCCCAGCATGCCCCAGCCAGCATGTATTTTAGCATAGATAAAAGGGGGATAATAATAATTTCCAAACATGTATATGACTTCCATGCAGAGGGAAGTGAACAAAGCTATTTCTCTATCACAAACCATGCATACTAATCACACTCACACCATGTCACATCTAGATTGGGCCTTTGATGGTGTGGGGAGACAGGCAGGATAACAATGGGATGTGACATACTGGCCCAGTTAGCACTCAGCAACAACCCAGCTTTTTTAAAACCCTGAGTGGTCATGAACAAGCAAGCACACTAGTCACCACAGCCCAATCATTCCTGCTTGTCTCCTCCAGCTTTATCCAGTGGGAGTGTCTCCATCCCTGGGTTGTTTACCATGACATCCAAACCCTGAACTCTGGTTTGTGTCTCACCCAACAAGCCAAAGGTCGAACCCAGGGTCAGGGCAAGACGCTGTCTCCCAGCCTCTATAATATGAGGCTGGGAGACAGTGTCTTGGATAATAATACCACCATTGTTGTTCAGTCGTTAAGTCGTGTTCGACTCTTTGTGACCCCATAGACCATAGCACACCAGGCCTTCCTGTCCTCCGCTCTCTCCCGGATTGTGCTCAAGTCCATATTCATTGCATCGGTGATGCTATCTAGCCATCTCATCCTCTGCCATCCCCTTCTCCTTTTGCCTTCAGTCTTTCCCAGCATCAGGGTCTTTTCCAGGGAGTTTTCTCTTCGCATTAGGTGGCCAAAATATTTGAGCTTCAGCTTCGGTATCTGTCCTTCCAATGAGCAGTCAGGGTTGATTTCCTTTAGGATGGACTGATTTGACCTCCTTGCAGTCCAGGGGACTTGTAAGAGTCTTCTCCAGCACCACAGTTTGAAAGCATCAATTCTTCGGCACTCAGCCTTCCTTATAGTCCAGCTCTCACAGCCATACGTTGCTACTCGGAAAAGCATACCTTTGATTATACGAACCTTTGTCGGCAAGGTGATGTCTCTGCTTCTTACTATGCTGCCTACGTTTGCCATAGCTTTCCTCCCAAGGATCAAGCGTCTTTTAATTTCATGGCTACAGTCACCACAAGATTGTTGAAAGGATGACAGAGATATGCGAAGCAGGTTTATCATCTAGAAAAAGCACCATTTTATTTTATTTATGCTTACGTTTTCTCATTTTGAAATGAATTATCACAAATCTGTAATAATTTTGGAGGGGTCACTTTTCATTTTTATTAATTTTTGGTTTTCCTTTGCAAAAGGACAAAAAAGGACATTATGTTTCTTTATTTAAGTGTTCAGTTTGGTTCATATACATCATTTCAGTAGTTCTGCTTGTAAGGCAGGGTTGATGAAGATCAAGAAAGCACAGATTGCAGTGATAATGAGGAGTACCTTCTAGTACCTCCATCTGATAAGGCGATTGTAGCCACTGTTTGATTCAAGGCTGGGGGTGACAGTCATCTGTGTCTTCGCACTTTGTGTGACAACCACCAGACGAGAAGGGTCAGGAAGAAACTCCATGTAGATGGGTACATTCTAATAATTGCTTGTTGTGGGGAATCTTCCATTTCCCTCTGCTGTATCCATTACTTCAACTGCTTGGCTGAGGTTGTTACGATTGTGTTGCTCACAGAGTGTATATTCTTCTATATTAATGTGCACACATTTTTTTCCAAAACAAGAGGTTTCTTTGAATACAAGAGGCACAAAGAGATTTGCAAGAGGCAGAATAAAACATCGAAGTATTGCCTGTACTTTTAAAACTCCGAGGCACGAGGTACTAAAGTAATGTACATGTTGGCATACATTTTAATGGACCCCTGTGGCTTGATTAAGCTAAGAAACAGGATCCTACCGCTGGCAGGCAATTGCTTCTTAGAAAACAATCTCTTGGGTGCTTCCAGTCTCGTCATCTCTTGTGTGCACCCACCCAGAACGTTGCACTGAAAGTCTCTTCCTTTTAGCACATAAACAGAACAGAACCTAAACACCGTCACATCCCGTAATTATCTTCTGTGTGTCTCACTATTCAGGGAATGATTGCGTATTCCGAATAGTGTGAGAGATGCAAACAGGTCTTGGGAGCTAGTTTTTATTCTTTCTAAAATGCACCCAATTTTTCATTTACTGCTCTGTCCCAACAGGTGTTCATGCAAAATGAGACCTCACCACATGTCCTGTTAATAATCAAAGTTTGTACCATGTCTTTTCTTTCTTTTGAGGGACCCTGCAAACATGGAGCATGTCTGGCACTGCATTGTGGACTCTCTTTATATCTCCAGATTCATGAAGAATCCTGTACAATTCAATTCTGAACAATATGAAAAAAATGGTTTCATTTGCACTGTACCCTTGCCTTTCATAATGTATTACTACTATTTGCTCCTACAATTACAAAGCGGAGGACAGGAAGGACAGGCATGCTATGGTCCATGGGGTCACGAAGAGTCGGACACGACTTAACGACTGAACAACAACAACAACATAGGAAGCTACCTTATACTGAGTCAGATCATTGATCCATCTAGGCCAGCGGTGCAGAACCACTGGTCATGGGCCAAATGCAGCCCACCAGGCATCTTAATCCAGCCCACAGAGCCTCCAGGGGTTCCTCCTTAGGCTCTAGGCCCCACCCCCTGAAGGAATCCACTCAGAGGGCATCTCACTACTATTATCTCCAATCTCAGATCAGAGTAACAGCAGGAATTCCCTTGGTGTATGCCAGGGTGGTGGGTCTTGCCTGCATCAGGGAAAGCAGCCAGTCTCTTTGGCAAGGGCCAAATCCCGTCACCTGACTCTGCTTTCTTTTCCTTTCCCACCTGCTGCCTTGATTGTGGGAAAGAGGCGGGGCAGGCGAAGATGGGGCAGAGCTGACCTAGTCTCCATTGCTCCTCTATTGGAGGAGGCTACCCTTGAAGAGTGTCTGGAAGCTTCACCTGATGCAAAATCTGACAACTAGGCTGCTAACTGGTGCACAGTATCAGGACCATATTACACCTGTCTTGAAAGACCTGCACTGGTTGCCAATTCCTTTCTGGGCTCAAGCCAAGGTGTTGGTTTTAACCTTTAAAACTCTAAATGGCTTAAGACCTGGCTATCTAAGGGATTGCCTCTGTCACTATGAACCTGCCCGTATATTAAGATCGGCAGAAAAGGCCCTTTTGAGGGAACCATTACCCATAGCACCCCGTTTGTCCAGCATGCGTGAAAAGACCTTCTTCTGTGTTGCCTCCCAAACTATAGAATGTCCTTCCTCAAAAACTATGTTTGGCCCCTTGCTCTTGACCCTAGAAAGGCTGTAAAGATGCATCTTTTCAATTTAGCCTTTTAAAATGTGTACTTTAACTGTTTTTACAGTTTTTTTAAAAAAATGTTCTTGTTTTTATTGGTTTAAGGTTTTATTGTTTTAAATTGTACACAGCCTTGATGGCTTTTAAGCAGATATGGGAGTATAGAAATGTTAATCAATCAATCAATCAATCAATCACAATAGGAGCAACTCAATAGCCCTTTACCCCTAAACTAGCTGCTGAAATTAAGAAAACTGTGAAGAGAAATTAGGATTGGATTGCGCTATGAACTCAGTTCTGCTACTGGAAATAAATTCCTGGGCTTGGTATATACTCAGAAGCATCCTGTTTCTTACTACTAAATGCCTTTCTGCTCCACTCCCCAATCCACTATTCCACTCCTAGCTCTGGTGGACTATTAAATGGCAAAGTAGATCCTGTAATGCTGAATTCTGCTCACCCCTGCTCTACACACGTCCATTCTAAGTGCATATAATGTCCAAAAAGGCTTAGAGTAGTCAAGTGATAAGAATGAAGTGACATCCACACATTTGTAAACTGCACTCCCCTCTCCCCCACACACCAACACCCTAAGAATGGAATTACATTGCAGAATAAGGTCAAATTGAAGAGGATTCCCTTCCCCACCAAAAAAAAAGTCTGGAGGTGAAATAAAAGATAAGTGCATGACGTCAATATCAGACATAAAGAGATAGGAAATGTGCTTCAGATCTCTCCTTTAATACTTGTCTTCCTAGTTCAGCAATGCAGAATATAGTTATAGAGCACCTTTCCCCAACCTGGCGCCCCCCAGATGTGTTGGACTACAATTCCCATCACCCACCTTGGCCATTGTAGCTGGGGATGGTGGGAATTGTAGTCCAACACCTGTGGACAGCGCCAGAATGGGGAAACCTGTGGTAGAGGATCTATTCTTGAAATTGTGCAGCGGCAGCAGTTACATCAACATGCACAGGAGAAAACCACACATTGAACACGGACGTCACATGTAAATTGCCAGGATTTTATAGCAGGATGTTAAAGCTCTACAAAACTGCAGTCGCATGAGGAACTAAGATGATATAAATAATATAAATACTGAGACAAGAAGCCACATAAGATGCTAATGAAACACAGCAGTGTTTTAAGGTAATATTTTGCCCAGGGGAAAAAAAGCAGCTTCTCACTGCATTGCTCATCAGAAGAAAAAAAAAGTTGTTGAAAAGTCAAAGGGTGTACACTGAATAGACTTGTTTGCCCACATCCCTGATTTTAGTAGCAATGTATTTCTCAGTGTCCCTGTCAGGCCCAGCTCCCTCGCAACATCAACAAATTGTTTTAGATATATGCTGTTGTTGTGTGTACTATCTGTTTTATGTCCTTATATGAATTTATACTTTATATATTTAATGGTTTTTAATTTTTGTGAACAGCCCAGAGAGCTAGGCTATGGGGCGGTATAGAAAAATAATAAATGAAATGAAATTAAACAACCAAACACATGTTTACAAAAACCGAGATTTTTATTACAGCACACTCCAAATGGGAGCCAGAGACAGGATCTTCAAGTCCAGCAGTATAATCCAAAACAGGCTCCCAATGCACAGGATTCAACACATGCAATAACTCAAAAGTTCAAGAGCAGTCCAAAGAAGTGCCTGGGACCAGTGACATTTTGCTGTGCAGCCGCTTTTATGTGGGGGCAGGGCAACTAGAGATCTTCACTTGTCAGTCCAGCCCTACAAAAAAACTTAGCCTGGAGACAATTACTCCACCTAACTGATAGTTTTTCCCCTAGCCTTTTTAGTCACCAATGTTGCCTAGGAGATAGTCTTCGGCATGCCCGTTCCTCGGCTGAGTCTACCTCCTGGCCTCTTATCAAAGAATGTTCCTCAGGCTGGGATGACACGGGCACTTTCCCCACGGCTAACTCTGGCTGTGGTTGAGAAGGAGTAATTTCCTCCCCCTCACTGCAATCTACTGTGAAACCAGGCAGAGATGAATTCCAAGCACTCTGGCAATCCATATCTTGACTAGGCCCTAAATCAGATCCTTCTGACTCTTAATCTGACTTCCTCTGAGACCGCAGCAGCAGTGGAAGGCATGATAGTCCCCTAATTAGTTTTCTATGGTTGTTTTGACAGTGATCACACAGTCTATAGTGTTGCTGTGCAAGGGCCAAACCAGTCATTATAGGTCCATTATAGGGTGGCCATTTGTGACTTACCAAAAAAAAGAAGAGAAAACAGGACACCTAACTGAATAACATTTTGCATATGCTAATTTAGATGGAAATTTAGAAATAATTATTATTTAAATAGGAATACAGTACACCTCACAATAGAGTGGAAGACTGTAACCAAGTGACTTTTGTGCCTCGCTCAACTGCTCTTGAGGTGCTGTTGATCAGCAACTTCAAGGCCCAGCTCTTCTTTCTGATGGTTCTTTATACCATACTTGGATGGACAGCCTTTCAAATAGGGGACACCTTCAAAATAGAAGACAGTCCTCAGTCAGACCTTCAAACAGAGGAGTGTACTCTGTAAAAGATGACACGTGGCCACCCTGTTTCCAGCATCCTGTTTCCCACAGTGGCCAGCCATCATTCTCGAATCTTTTCCATTCATATATATATATATATATATATATTCCATTCATATAACTGGGGACGATAGAAGTCTTAACCCAGCAGTAAAAGGAGTGCACAGGAGAGGGGCACTGAACCCTCTCCTGCCCTGTAGCTTAATTTCCCTCAAATGTATGTTTTAAAATTTATTTCATGTAAAACATTTCCATACTGCCCTTCCTCATAGGGCAGCATACAATATAAATAATACACTGTTTAAAGATCTAATACAATACAATAAAACTAACATCCAGCAGCCATAATAAAAGTCAGCAAATTAAAGTCATAGATACAATTTCAGTTGCAAAGGCAGACTGAGAAGTTATACACTTTCAAATGCCTGGGTAAAAACATACATTTTTAAAAGGCCTGTTGGTTGCTCCCGTCACATTTCTTTGTTCTTGGATCTGATACCTAAAGTGAAATCGGATAGAGAAAAGTAGTTGGAGCAATGGGCTGTAGGGAGGTAAAGAGGGTTAGGGTGGGGGTGGGGGAGAAGGAATCAGTACCCTTTCCCCACACAGTTCTTTTCCTGCTAGACCCCTTTCTCTATATAAATAGGGCAGAAATGTGAAAAGAAACCCACGTTTTACACTGTCCGCTTCTACTTTGGCTCTAATTCATGTTACAATACAGCCATAGGAGTTTGTCATAATGAGCCTTCTTAAGCCGAACATTGAACTTCCCCAAGAAAATCAAACCACACACAAATGTAATAGGTTTCTAGGTGAAAAACTGGTTTAAGCTCTCAGAACAAATCCAATGAAAAACAGGACGACAGTCAATCAGAAAAAAGTAAGGAGGATAAAAGCCCACCCATCTATTCATATAACTCATGGAGTGATATACACATATTAAAAAATAAATAAAAATAGCTCACAGAGGTCAGGAAGGAGTTCGTAGAAACTAAAACTACATACACCTAATGAAGGAGGCCGGCCTCACATTTTGAAAACTGTAGATACAGACACTCTGATAGAAATAGAAGTGGCATTAGTCAGTCTAACACTGATTTTTAATATTGTGGGTGGGAGGAAGCGAGACAATAGCCCTGTTCATAGTTACTCATGTGTAGGACACTCACATTTTTAAGCTGCGGTGGGGAAGTGCTTCTTGACCCACCCCGATATCACATTGCTACAAACCGTGCCTTCAGATGTCTGCGCATGGCACATGATTGCCTGCAAGGAAATCCCTATGCCTGGCCAAAATACTAAAGATTAGTGTTAAATGGGAGTCAACGGAGGCTCCCCGACACACTTTTTTTTAAACCACTCCCACAGGGGAGAGAATTTCAGAACAAAAATGGAGCGAGGGAGTGTCATGGTCCCAATCTGAATCATGGCTACACGTGCTTACACTGGAGTACAAAAACCTACCATGCATAGCTTCACTATGTGTGATTGGAAGAATCACAGAATCAAAGGGTTGGAAGGGGCCTACAAGACCATCGAGCCCAACCCCCTCCTCAATGCAGAAAGCTTCATTCCTAGTGGTCTCCCATCCAAGTACTAACCAGGGCTGACCCGGCTTAGCTTCCAAGATCAGAACATTTAGTTTGGTCCCAATTCCACTTTTATTCCCATCACACTGTCTCTGTATCTGCATGGATGTCAGGGGTGGGTTGAGAAGTGAAATCATGACTGCCCTGCACATGAGTAATATCTCAACATAACTAATTTCATAATGTTGGGGTATATGATGATAGGATTAATATATGACCCATTTTTCCCAACACACCAGATATTGGCTACTGCTGGAGGCAGGATGTCAGTCTTTGAGAAACAATGGCCAATGACTTTGGAGCAAATCCTGTGTTCCCAGGGACCTCAGCTGTACAGAAAGTCAACAAAAAGCTAATAATAACTAAGAGTCCAACAGGAAAGTGAGGACAGCACATTAGTCTTTCCTCCCAGGCCCAGAATGTCTGTCTTCTTTTCCTTTTTCCTTTTTGGGAGAGTGAGTAGCACTTACCATTACAGCCATTCACTATGTCAGAAGAGGGAGGGGGTTTGGTTGCTCTGTGTGTGTGTGTGTGTGTATATATATATACACACACACACACACACACACACTCCTGCAAGGTAAATTACATGGCATACAGAGTTTGAGTTACACAACATAATTCTGCATGAACATTAGATTAGAATTTAAGAAGGGCCATGCTAGATCAGACCAAAGGCCTATTTAGTCCAGCATACTGTTCCCACAGTGTCCAACCAGCTGCCTCAGTGGGAAGCCCACAAGCAGGGCATGAGCACAATAGCATCCTTTCACTTGTGATCCCGGCAACTGGTATTGAGAGGCATAACGTCTCTGATCCTACAGGTAAGATTTTATAGCCAGCATGACTAACAGCCATTGATCGCCTTACCCTCCATGATTTTGACTTGTTGTTGCTGTTCAGTCGTTCAGTCGTGTCCGACTCTTCGTGACCCCATGGACCATAGCACGCCAGGACACTTCCTGTCCTGCGCTCTCTCCCGGAGTGTGCTCAAGTTCATATTCATTGCATCGGTGATACTATCTAGCCATCTCATCCTCTGATTTTGACTAATCTCTTTTAAACCCATCCAAGTTATTGGCCATCAATACATCTTGCGGTAGCAAATTTCATAGTTGAATGATACACTGTGTGAAGAAGCACTTCCTTTTATCTGTCCTTTGACCACTCTTTTGTGCATCAAAAACATGAAGTGGGAGCTTATGACCTGTGAGGCCAATCTTCATGTCCTGAGTTTTTGTTCCAGGATTTCTTGGGGGTCTCAAAGAACTGTGCTTTAAAATTGAAAGCAGAAGCATCCTATCTCCTCCTCTGCTATGTTAAGAAGGAGGATGGGGAGGGGAGAATGTGTAACTCAAAGCTTGCTGTGGATTATTCTCACAGCAGGAAACCATGGTGTTTCCTTGAAGAAAGTCCTATTAAATCCAGTGGCAATAACTTCTGAGTAAATATATATAGGATCAAGCTGCACATCACAAAACTCCCTGGCCACTGAGTTTGGGAAAGCTTTTCAGTAACAAATCTGATTTCAGTTTTTTAAAAGAAAATGGCGCAATCCTATGCATGTTTAGACAGAAAAAAGTCCTACAACTCCCAGCATTCCCCAGCCAGCCATGCTGGGAGTTCTAGGACTTTTTTCTGTCTAAACATGCATAGGATTGTGTCCTTTTATGCTAGGTAGAACACAACCACAAGCAAACAATTTTTTTATAGTAGTTCTGGAAGAGAACTGCTAGGAATCTTAGACGTCTGGGACCTGTGTGACCCCCGCCACATCCCAAGAATAGACTCCTAGTGGCTCTCTGGGTCAATCTGCCTCTGTCTGGTTAAGGAAGTTGCAGCACCATTTCCAGCACTATGTGCACTAAACAAAACAAATGGGACAACAGGAAATTTATGCAACTGCAGACATCCCATAAATCATCTGCTGCTGCCAAACATTCATGCTCAGAGAAGATTTAGACTGCAACTTTATGCACACTAGTATGGGAGTGAGTCCCACTGAACTCAGTGGGACCTTGCTTTGAGTAGACAGAGGACCATGCTGCTTGGGAGAGAGGAGACAGAGGGGGAAGGGGCCTAAAGCTGAACTCCTATGTACACATCCCTGAGACCAAGGGCCAAACTAAACATTCTCCTAATTATGCATAGTGTAGCTATGCGTGATAGTTTTATTTACCTTTATGTAAGCACACGGGCACTGGTTTTGATTGGGATCATGATGCTCCAGGAGAGAGGTTAAACCTTCCCCCCTCCAGGGTGAGGGGAGGTGTTAGGAAAAAAGAAAAGAAAAAAAATCTGACATTGGAAGATTTTTTCTTTTTAAAGCTCCTCCATGGGAGCAGTTCAATTTCAAGAAAAAATGGGGGAGGAAAAGGTCTGACACACACCCACACATGGTCCTGATCTAAATCGGGGCTGCATGCACTTACACAGGAGTAAGTAAAACTATTATGCATAGCTACACTGTGCGTGATTAGGAGACTGTTTAGTTTGCCCCTACGTCAGTTGAGCTGATTTCTGAGTAGACAGTGATAGAACTTTTGGGATTTAAAAAAATGTGAATAAATATCTCTCTCTCCACTATGAACCTGGATTTGATCAGGTTGGCGATTTTAGTATGTGCACAGCAACTGAGAGCCATGATTCTGGCTGCCTCCTTCCCTATGCCAAAAACAGCAGCTCCTTGCAGTGCAAGGTGCTTATAAAGGGAACAGTGGGTGAGCGAGCAAACACATTCCATTTTCATGGTCCTACCACCGCCTTTCACCTGGTGCTAGGCTAAATGGCACAGTCACCCTCCCAACACAATATCTGATGTCATACGCTGCAAAATGCTCCCCTTTTTAGGACTCCTGTACTCCTCTTCTTCCTGCTGCTGCCACCAGGAGTACTAAAAGTAACTCAACTCTGAGCATGCTGCAAACCTCCATTTTTAAGCCTGCCCCTCTCCTGCTGCCACCTCCATGCCTGCTCCTCCTGCTTTTCCTGGATAAAGTAACCCAGCACAGCTTTCTTTACAATGCAACACATGGAGTAAATCCTTTAAAATTTAATGGGACTTATTTCTTTTCCCCTGACTTCAAGTATAAAACTGATGGGATCTCAGCTAGGAGTGACTGACCAAGAAAGAGATCTTAGGGTCGTGGTGGTCAGTTCGATTAAAATGTTGACCCAGTGTGTGGCTGCTTTGAAAAAGGCAAACTCCATGTTAGGCATAATTAGGAAAGGAATTGAAAATAAAGCTGCCAAAATCATACCGCCTTTATGAAATCTATGGCGCAACCACACTGAGAATACTGTGTACAGTTTCGGTCATTACACCTAAAAAGGGCATTGTAGAGTTGGAAAAAGGACAGAAAAGGACAACTAAAATGATCAAGGGTCTGGAGCTATGAAGAAAGGTCTGGGATGGTTTAGCTTAGAAAAGAGGTGAGTAAGGGGAGAGATAACATAAGTGTACAAAATGATGCATGGTGTGGGGAAAGTGGATAGGGAGACATTTTTCTCCCTCTCTCATAATACTAGAACCCGGGGTCATCCCATGAAGCTGATTGGTGGAAGATTCAGGACAGATAAAAGGAAGTACTTCTTCACATGGCACATTGTTAAACTATGGAATTTGCTACCACAAGGCATAGTGATGGCCACCAATTTGGATGGTTTTAAAAGGGGATTAGACTAATTCCTGGAGGAGAAGGCTATCAATGGCTACTAGTCCTGATGGCTATGTGCTGCATCCAGAACCAGAGACAGAAAGCCTATATGTACACCAGTTGCTGGGGAACATGGCTAGGAGGGTGCTGCTGCACTCATGTCCTGCTTGTGGGGTTCCTGTGGCCAGCTGGTTGGCCACTGTGTGAACAGAATTGCTGGACTAGGTAGACCTTTGGTCTGATCCAGCATGGCTCTTCTTATATTCTTGCAAAATGTGCACAGGATTGCTGCCTATGTAGCTTGATCCTATACATGTTTACTCAGATGTACATCTCATTCAGTTCAGTGGGGCTCACTCACAGGTAAGTGTGTATAGCAAGGGGTGCAGAACTTCGGGCCTGGAGGACACAGATCTGCTATCATCCTCTGGCTTAGACGATGAGTCCTCAGAAGAAACTCCATCTCCCCAGCCTTGCAAAAGTCTCAGGCTACAAAATCAACAAAACAATCAACAAAACGGTGGGAAAAGCAGTACTGGGGTACAATCTCAAAAATGATAGAATGATCTCAGTACGAATCCAAGGCAAACCATTCAACATCACAGTAATTCAAGTCTATGCCCCAACCGCTGATGCTGAAGAAGCTGAGGTTGATCAGTTCTATGAAGACCTACAACACCTTCTAGAACTAACACCAAAAAAAGATGTCCTCTTCATCATAGGGGATTGGAAAGCTAAAGTAGGAAGTCAAGAAATCACCGGGATAACAGGCAGGCATGGCCTTGGCGTACAAAATGAAGCAGGACAAAAGCTAATAGAGTTTTGCCAAGAGAACACGCTGTTCATAGCAAACACTCTTTTCCAACAGCACAAGAGACGACTCTACACATGGACATCACCAGATGGTCAAGATCGAAATCAGATTGATTATGTCCTTTGCAGCCAAAGATGGAGAAGCTCTATACAGTCAGTAAAAACAAGACCTGGAGCTGACTGTGGCTCAGATCATGAGCTTCTTATAGCAAAATTTCAGCTTAAATTGAAGAACGTAGGAAAAACCACTAAACCATTCAGGTATGACCTCAATCATATCCCTTATGAATATACAGTGGAGGTGAGGAATAGATTTAAGGGATTAGACCTGATAGACAGAGTGCCTGAGGAACTATGGACGGAGGTCCGTAACATTGTTCAGGAGGCAGCAACTCAATCCATCCCAAAGAAAAAGAAATGCAAGAAAGCAAAGCGGCTGTCTGATGAGGCTTTACAAGTAGCTGAGGAAAGAAGGGAAGCGAAAAGCAAGGGAGAAAGGGGAAGATATATCCAACTGAATGCAGAGTTCCAGAGAATAGCAAGGAGAGACAAGAAGGCCTTCTTAAATGAACAATGCAAAGAAATCGAGGAAAACAACAGAATGGGAAAGACTAGAGATCTCTTCAAGAAAATTGGAGATCTCAAGGGAACGTTTTGTGCAAAGACGGGCATGATAAAGGACAAAGAAGGCAGGGACCTAACAGAAGCAGATGAGATTAAGAAGAGGTGGAAAGAATACACAGAAGAACTATACAGGAAAGATCTTAATGTCCCTGATAGCCATGACAGTGCGGTCACCGAACTTGAGCTGGACATCCTCGAGAGTGAAGTCAAGTGGGCCTTAAGAAGCATTAGTAACAACAAAGCTAGCGGAGATGACAGTCTTCCAGCTGAGCTATTTAAAATCCTAAAAGATGATGCTGTTAAAGTGCTGCACTCAATATGCCAACAAATTTGGAACACTCAACAGTGGCCGCAAGACTGGAAAAGGTCAGTTTACATTCCAATTCCAAAGAAGGGCAATGCCAAAGAGTGTTCAAACTACCGCACAATTGCGCTCATTTCACATGCCAGCAAGGTGATGCTCAAAATCCTACAAGCTAGGCTTCAGCAGCATGCGAACCAAGAACTACCAGAAGTACAAGCTGGGTTTCGAAGAGGCAGAGGAACTAGAGATCAAATCGCCAACATTCACTGGATCATGGAGAAAGCAAGAGAATTCCAGAAAAACGTCTATTTCTGCTTCATTGACTACGCTAAAGCCTTTGATTGTGTGGATCACAACAAACTGTGGCAAATTCTTAAAGTGATGGGAGTACCAGACCACCTTACCTGTCTCCTGAGAAACCTGTACGAGGGTCAAGAAGCAACAGTAAGAACCAGACATGGAACAACCGAGTGGTTCAAAATTGGGAAAGCAGTACGACAAGGCTGCATATTGTCACCCTGCTTATTTAACTTATATGCAGAGTACATCATGAGAAACGCCGGGCTGGATGAATCACAGGTTGGAATTAAGATTGCCGGGATAATTATTAACAACCTCAGATACGCAGACGATACCACCCTAATGGCAGAAAGTGGAGAGGATCTAAAGAGCCTCTTGTTGAGGGTGAAAGAGGAGAGTGCAAAAGCTGGTTTGAAACTCAACATTAAAAAAACGAAGATCATGGCATCTGGCCCCATCACTTCCTGGCATATAGAAGGGGAAGAAATGGAAGCAGTGACAGATGTTATTTTCTTGGGCTCCAGGATCACCGCAGACGGTGACTGTAGCCATGAAATTAAAAGACGCTTGCTCCTTGGGAGGAAAGCTATGGCAAACTTAGAGAGCATAGTAAGAAGCAGAGACATCACCTTGCCGACAAAGGTCCGTCTAATCAAAGCTATGGTTTTCCCAGTAGTAATGTATGGCTGTGAGAGCTGGACTATAAGGAAGGCTGAGCGCCGAAGAATTGATGCTTTCGAACTGTAGTGCTGGAGAAGACTCTTATGAGTCCCCTGGACTGCAAGGAGGTCAAATCCGTCAATCCTAAAGCAAATCAACCCTGAGTGCTCATTGGAAAGACAGATACTAAAGCTGAAGCTCCAATATTTTGGCCACCTAATGCGAAGAGAAAACTCTCTGGAAAAGACCGTGATGCTGGGAAAGACTGAAGGCAAAAGGAGAAGGGGACGGCAGAGGATGAGATGGCTAGATAGCATCACTGATGCAATGAATATGAACTTGAGCACGCTCCGGGAGAGAGTGCAGGACAGGAAGGCTTGGCGTGCTATGGTCCATGGGGTCACGAAGAGTCGGACACGACTGAACGACTGAACAACAACAACAAAATCAAACAAAGGCTCGTTAACAGTCCAGTCAGCTTCTCCAGAAGGGCTGAAGTTGAACACACTACCAGTCTTGTTGGCCTACATAAGGCTTTAGTTGGCTTTAGCTCCCTGCTGAGACAACTTCCTATTGTTCTAGTAGGAGAGAGCTCCAGCCAGTAGGGCCCAGTTGGAGATATCCAAGGTCCTGTTTTCTTCCTGCCTTAATTTGACTGCCATCAGATGCTACCAGCTTCCCCTGAAATCCTCAAGGAACCACAGAAATGGATAGCATTTGGGGTGGGTTAGGGTATTTTAGAAAATGTTTTTATTGTAGAATTTTATTGTTTTAAACTGTTTTATTGTATGTTGTACATCGCCCAGAGTGGCTGGGTGACCAGCCAGATGGGCGATTAATAAATTTAATAATAATAATAGTAGTAGTAGTAGTAGTAGTAGTAGGGGCCCACCAAGGGATACTCTGCCCAGATCCCCTTCAAACCTGGAGCCAGGCCTGGAAAGTGGTGGTCTTAACCATGCAAATACACCAACTGTCTTCTCCAGCTGCTCTCAATGTTCAGCTGAATACATTTCTCCTATTTCCAATTTGGCATCTCTAAAATACCCCTTGCAAGATCCATCTGTTTCTGACTGTTCCGTCTACATCTCAGCCATGCTTATTCTGAGAACTTGGCATGGTGGAAAAATGGTACAGCACTGAACAAAATCAAACACTGAACTATAAGTAGCTGACAAGGATAAAGGAAATGACACAAACAGCTAGACAAAACAATTCAAGAGAAAAAAGGGAAAGTGAATCTAAACAGTGGCTTTATTGTCTTGTCACATTAAAATAAAGACATCTAAGGATTGATATTAACATCTGAACACCAAATTTCAGATAGAAGGAAGATGCTGTTCCTTATGTAGATTTGTAAAGAATCATCGGTGATTCCATGGAATTTAGGCTAAAAGACACAAGTGCATCTGAAATGGAAACAGATTTTGCTACTGAGATGGGAGCAAAGTTTCCAAAACAGACCAAAGACAATAAAGAAACATTAAATGATATCATATTTTACCCAGGATCAAAGTTAGAAAAACGTTAGAGTAAGAATAGTTATGCCAATTCAAGCTGAACATACCATTAAAAAAAAACCTCCTGAAGAGAAAGACTTAGAATAGCAATGTGCTAATTAAAAGCCTTCAGATGAAGCTGTATGCCACAATAAAGTAAATAATAAATGTATTATTAGAAGTTTATTATGTGGAATAAACTTCTGTCTTGCACATTTTATACTCCCCCAGCCCGAAATGCTGACTGGGCTAATCTCCAAAATCCAGTTTTGTATGTTTCAAAAAGAGGATACTGCCACAGTGCAATTGTACCTTGGAAGCCATTTGCCTAGGGATGTCAGAGAATTTCGCCACGAATCTCGGGGAGGCTGAATGCGCTGGCATTCGGCCCCCTGAAATTGGTGGCGAAACGGTCTGCCCCCCCTGGGACGGGACATACCTTGGGCGAATCCTCCTGGCGGTGGCGGCTCCAGTGGCGGTGCGGTGGAGGTGCGGCAGTGGCGGCAGCTGGTCTTCCAACCGGCTGCCGACGCCGCCATTTCCAGTAAAAAAAAAAACACACAACAAAACGTGATAGGCTACGTAAAGATTTATGTAGCCTATCACAGCTAGATTTTTAAAAAACACCATGATAGGCTTCGTAAATGTTTACGTAGCCTATCACGGCTGAGTAAAATAAAAAACAAAAACCCATGCGTACGCAAATGCGTACGTCTACGCTATTTGCGTTCCCCTTATTTTCGCCGTAGTCTATGTAAATGTTTACGTAGACTAGACGTGCCAAAATAAGGAATGCAAATGGCGGTGCCCATGGGCGCCGCCATTTGCGTATGCGCGGTTTTTTGTTTTTGTTTTACTCAGCTGTGATAGGCTACGTAAACATTTACGTAGCCTATCACGGCTGACTGCAGGGACGCAAACGGTGGCGGCTATGGCCGCCGCCATTTGCAGCCCGGCCAGCCAGGATTCGGGGGTGGAGGGACGGAGCGCCTCCCCCCCGGCCAGAATTTCAGGGGGAGGGATGGAGCGCCTCCCCCCCACCGCGAATCAAATTTCGTTGCAGGTAAGTGACTTTCGTACATCCCTACATTTGCCATCCAAACCAAAACAACATGTCCAGTCCTTATTCATGTATCTTTACTCACATGTTGAAACCATCCTTAAACTGATTTAGGAAATACTGTACATTAGAAACTGTTCCTGCAAGCCCAGCTCTGTTCTGTTGTTGTTTATTCGTTCAGTCACTTCCGACTCTTCATGACTTCATGGACCAGCCCACGCCAGAGCTTCCTATCGGCCGTCGCCACCCCCAGCTCCCCCAAGGTCGAGTCCGTCACCTCCAGAATATCATCCATCCATCTTGCCCTTGGTCGGCCCCTCTTCATTTTGCCTTCCACTTTCTCTAGCAGCAGCATCTTCTCCAGGGTATCCTGTCTTCTCATGATGTGGCCAAAGTACTTCAGTTTTGCCTTTAATATCCTTCCCTCAAGTGAGCAAAGTTTGGCTTTATTTCCTGGAGTATGGACTGGTTTGATCTACTTGCAGTCCAAGGCACTCTCAGAATTTTCCTCCAGCACCACAGTTCAAAAGCATCTATCTTCCTTCGCTCAGCCTTCTTTATGGTCCAGCTCTCGCAGCCATAGGTTACTACAGGGAATACCATTGCTTTCACTATGCAGACCTTTGTTGTCAGTGTGATGTCTCTGTGCTTCACTATTTTATCAAGATTTGTCATTGCTCTCCTCCCAAGAAGTAAACATCTTCTGATTTCCTGGCTGCAGTCAGCGTCTGCAGTAATCTTTGCACCTAGAAAGACAAAGTCTGTCACTGCCTCCACGTTTTCTCCCTCTATGTGCCAGTTATCAATCCAGCTGGTTGCTATAATCTTGGGTTTTTTGAGGTTTAACTGCAACCCAGCTTTTGCACTTTCTTCTTTCAACTTCATCATAAGGTTCCTCAGCTCCTCCTCACTTTCAGCCATCAAAGTGGTATCATCTGCATATCGGAGATTGTTAATGTTTCTTCCAGCGATTTTAACTCCAGCCTTGGATTCATCAAGCCCAGCACGTCACATGATGTGTTCTGCGTACAGGTTGAATAGGTAGGGTGAGAGTATACAACCCTGCCGTACTCCTTTCCCAATCTTAAACCAGTCCGTGGTTCCGTGGTCTGTTCTTACCATTGCTACTTAGTCGTTATACAGATTCCTCAGGAGGCAGACAAGATGACTTGGTATTTCCATACCACCAAGAACTTGCCACAAGTTGTTATGATCCACACAGTCAAAGGCTTTAGAATAGTCAATAAAACAGAAATAGACGTTTTTCTGAAACTCCCTGGCTTTCTCCATTATCCAGCGGATATTGGCAATTTGGTCTCTAGTTCCTCTACCTTTTCGAAACCCAGCTTGTACATCTGGCAATTTTCGTTCCATGAATTGCTGGAGTCTACCTTGCAAGATCTTGAGCATTACCTTACTGGAATGTGAAAGAAGTGCCACTGTTCGATAGTTGGAACATTCTTTGGTGCTTCCCTTTTTTGGTATGGGGATATACGTTGATTCTTTCCAATCTGGTGGCCATTCTTGTGTTTTCCAAATTTGCTGGCATATGGCATGCATCACCTTGACAGCATCATCTTGCAAGATTTTAAACAGCTCAGCTGGGATACCGTCATCTCCTGCTGCCTTGTTATTAGCAATGCTTCTTAAGGCCCACTCAGCCTCACTCTTCAGGATGTCTGGCTCTACCTCACTGACCACACTGTCAAATCTATCCCCGATATTATTATCCTTCCTATACAGATCTTCCGTATATTCTTGCCACCTTCTCTTGATCTCTTCTGCTTCTGTTGTTGTTGTTGTTCAGTCGTGTACGACTCTTCGTGACCCCATGGACCATAGCACGCCAGGCCTTCCTGTCCTGCGCTCTCTCCCGGAGCATGCTCAAGTCCATATTCAATGCATCAGTGATGCTATCTAGCCATCTCATCCTCTGCTGTCCCCTTCTCCTTTTGCCTTCAGTCTTTCCCAACATCAGGGTCTTTTCCAGAGAGTTTTCTCTTCGCATTAGATGGCCAAAATATTTGAGCTTCAGCTTCAGTATCTGTCCTTCCACTGAGCAGTCAGGGTTGATTTCCTTTAGGATTGACTGATTTGACTTCCTTGCAGTCCAAGGGAACTTGCACCTTTGTTTTTGATCATACCCATTTTTGGCTGGAATTTATCTCCGATGTTTCTAATTTTCTGGAAGAGGTCTCTTGTCCTTCCTATTCTATTATCTTCTTCTGCTTCTGCACATTGTTTGTTTAAAAATAATTCCTTATCTCTTCTGGCTAACCTCTGGAATGTTGCATTTAATTGGGCATATCTCCCCCTATCACTGTTGCCTTTTGCTTTCCTTCTTTCTTGGGCTGCTTCCAGTGTCTCAGCAGACAGCCATCTTGCCTTCTTGGTTTTCTTTTTCTTTGGGACGTTCTTTGTTGCCGCCTCCTGAACAATGTTGCGAACTTCTGTCCATAGGTCTTCCGGGACCCTATCTACTAAATCTAGTCCGTTAAATCTATTCTTCACCTCCACGGCATATTCATCAGGAATATTAGTGAGCTCATATCTAACTGATCTGTGGGTCTTCCCTATTCTCTTGAGTCTGATTCTAAATTGTGCAATAAGAAGTTCGTGATCTGAACTACAATCAGCTCCAGGTCTTGTTTTTACCAACTGCATAGATGTCCGCAACCTTTGGCTATAAAGGATGTAGTCAATCTGATTTCGGTGTCGACTGTCTGGTGAAGTCCATGTATAAAGTCGTCTCTTAGGTTGTTGGAAGAGACTGTTTGTTATGCACAGTGAGTTGTTTTGGCAAAATTCTATCAGCCTATGTCCTGCTTCATTTTGTTCTCCCAGACCATGCTTGCTTGTAATTCCAGGTGTGGTTTGACTACCCACCTTAGCATTCCAGTCTCCTGAAATGAAAATAACATCTTTTTTTGGCGTACTATCCAGTAGGTGCTGCAGATCCTCACAGAACTGATGTACTTCTGCTTCTTCAGCATCTGTGGTTGGGGCGTATATTTGGATCACTGTGATGTTAAATGGCTTACCCTGAATTCGAATTGAGATCATTCTGTCATTTTTTGGATTGTATCCAAGCACTGCTTTAGCCACTTGATTATTAATTATGAAGGCTACTCCATTTCTTCTGTGGTCGTCTTGTACATAGTAGTAGATCTGCTGGTCATTTGATGTGAAATGGCCCATTCCAGTCCATTTCAGTTCACTGACACCCAAAATGTCTATATTTAATCTTGACATCTCCCCAGTAACCACATCCAATTTGCCCTGGCTCATAGACCTTACATTCCAGGTTCCTATGGTGTGTTGATCTTTAGAACATCGGCTTCATCGTTCACCACCAGCACCATCAGCTGCTAGCCATCCTTTCGGCTTTGAGCTAGCTGCGTCATCACATCTGGGGCTAGTTGAACTTATCCTCTGTTCCTCTCCAGTAGCATTTTGACCATCTTCCGACCTGAGAGTCCCATCTTCCGATGGTATACCGACATATCTCTGGTTGTACTGATCCATTTAGTTTTCATGGCAAGAATACTGGGGTGGGTTGCTGTTTCCTTCCCCAGGGATCGTATTTAGTCTGACCTCTCTGCCATGACCTTCCCGTCTTGGGTGTCCCTTCACAGTTTAGCTCATGACGTCATTGAGGTGCTCAAGCTCCAGCACCACAACAAGGTAACAATCTCCTTTGCAGCTCTGTTCTAACCCTATTCAATAACTGTTTTCAAATACGCTATTATAGAACTAAGCAGAGCTTAGGCCCAAATGAGTTGCCTTGCAACATGGGAGATCTGTGTTCAGCCCTCTTCCGTTAAAAGCAGCCATGGGAGACATTTGGATCAGCACAAGGAGAAGATGTTTTTAACCCTTTCATCCATGTAGTTTCCTCAGCTCACCCCACTTCTGAAGCTGATATTCATTGTGGCACCCACTGCTTCATCCTTTAGGCATGAGGTTAAGCCATTCGGAATCTCTCGGGCATTTTAAGGGTTTGTATTTTACGGATTGGAAAGATACTGTATTTTAAACACTGGAAATGAAGTTTTCACTCTGCTTTAATTTATATTTTTGTTATTTATCTGATATTCTAATTATTGTATTGTATACCTTATTGTTGTTTTCTTTTAATTTGCATTGTAAACTGGCCTGGGATAAATATGATGACAAGGAGGCATATAATTGCCTTAACTCAATCCATCCATCAATAAAGGCAAACCTGTCTTTTTTACCTCCTTTAGCTAATAGTAACTTTGGGGAAGGGCAATTTAAGTCAGGGAAAGGATTAGCCCCTTTGCCCCAGGACCACAATCCTGATCCAAATCCGTCCTCCTCCATGGCTGCTATTAACCAAAGAAAAAGTCATCAAGAGTTCCAATAATGGATCTCCCAAATGTCATCTAGTTTGGCCTACAGCAGCAAGATTTTTAAAAATCCTTGTTTGATTTAGCACTTCTCTTTAATTAAAATCATCCTCACTCTGCTATACTATGCAATTGACTGCTAAAGCTTTTGATTATGACTCTTCTGTAGGGATGTCAGAGAATTCCACCACGGATCTCAGTGAGGCCGAATGCCAGTGCATTTGGCACCCCGAAATCCGTGGCAGAATGAAGCCCCCTGCCCCACCACCCCACGAAAGGCACGTGAAATGGAGCACTTACCTGCTGCCATCTGCGCTGACTTGTGAATGTCATGCGCTGACTTGTCGCTTCCTCATTATAGCCGTGATAGGCTACATAAATAATTACATAGCCTATCACGGCTAATGCAGGGACGCCGTTTGCATCCCTGCGGAGGCCATGATAGGCTACTTAAATATTTATGTAGCCTATCATGGCAAAAAAAACACAAAAAACAGCAAACACAAATGGCGGCGGCTATGGCGGCCGCCATTTGCGTTCCCTTTTTTTTTGCCGTTTTAGCCTACGTAAATATTTATGCAGGCTATTACAGCAAAAAAAAAAAAAAAGAAGAGAGAGAATGAAAGTGGCGGCCGCTACACCATTTGCGTTTTGCCGTAATAGCCTACGTAAATATTTACATAGGCTAAAATGGCAAAAAAAGGGAACACAAATGGCGGCCGCCATAGCCGCCGCCATTTGCGTTCGCCGTTGTTGTTGTTTTTGCTGTGATAGGCTACGTAAATACTCACATAGCCTATCACAGCAAAATACAGGGACGCAAATGGCGGCAGCTATGGCTCCGCGGAGCGGAGCCAGCCAGAGAGAATTTGGGGGGGAGGGATGGAGCGCCACCCCCCCACCGCGAATGTCATCCTTCGAAAAGGTAAGTGACTTTCGTACATCCTTACTCTTCTGTATGCAGCTATAAAGAGATCCTGTGGGCACATGTGGGAATATTTGTCATTAGCTTGTTTTATTTGGTGTGTAGTACAGATTATACAAATATACCGAATCGTTCTCATATGAACCTTTGACTGTAGGATGAAACTTTTGCGAAACTTTTACAAGAGCACCCCAGGCAATTCAGAAGATCATTTAACAACAACAAAAAATCCTCAATTGATTTATCCTAAAAAACAAACAAACCAACAACAGTTATACTAAAACAACAAATCACAGAATACAAAGTAAAAATCAGCACATAAAAATAGGTATATAACACATTAAGATAACCAATAAAAAACAGCAAGTTGAACAAACTGGACATTTAAGAAGCAATAACAAGCCAACTGAAGGGGCCAAAGTCCTGTCTGAATAAGAACATATTTGCGTGCCGGAGGAAGGTAATCAGAGAAGGACTGGCCTCCCTTGGCAAGGAATTCCAGAACTTGGGAGTAGCTACCAAGAAGTCCCTCTCTCAAGAACCCACTAAATGTGCTTCAGATATTGATGAAACAGAAAAAAGGGCCTCTCCTGAAGATCTTTAAACCTGGGCAGGCTTGTATGGGAAAACATGATCTTTTAGACAGCCTGGTCGCAAAGACATGAGTAGTGATTCGTAGGTCAGCATCAGCACTTCAAATTGTGTCTAGAAATAAACTGGTAGCAAGCAAGTGAAGCTGTTGTCCGAATTTCAGGATTGAAATTTCATATACATGCCAGGGGGACCTGGCATGCATATGAAATATGCATAGCTGTGTTTAAAAGCCTTGCTTTTACAAAGTTTTCTCTGGTTGGGCGTATTTGTTATTAAAACTCCAATTGGGTTCAGTGAACTAAAATGTATATCAAATTAATTTGGCCGCAAATTTCCTCCTCTGGACCATCTCCTTTAACAAGTGTTTTACGGTACATTATTAAACAGGGTTATGCAAATCATTTAAAAAATGTAAATTAAACAAAGCTACCAATGCAATCACCCATTTGAGGCCAGCTTTTCGTAATCCCGCTCAATGTGTAACTTCTCTGTCTGCAGTTATAGGGCATTCACTGATGAAGCAATATTAAAAAGCTCAATTAGGATATATTTGGTTTGAGGCCAGGGTTTTGCTTTGTCACAGTGCTCTAAGATACATAGTTCCAATTTTCATTTTCTTCACTAGGAAATTAATTTTATCACTTCCTTGAACTTGTTTAAAAACAAAATACACAAACAGACTCCTAGGGGAACTGAGACAATCTTTTTTCTTTGCCTTTTTAATTAATACCGTATCAGGGTTTAAAAAAAAAATAAACAGATGCAATTAATTTAACACATACTCCAAACATTTCTAGACGTGTGACTTCCATAATCGTGATTCAAGTTATGATGGCTAAAAATAGGGTGGCCATGTGTCCTTACTTTACAGGAGACAGTCCTCTATTTGAAGGTGTCTGCTATTTCTGGGGTGGGCAACTTGTGGCCCTCCAGATGTTTTGACCTGCAATTCCCATAATCTCTCACTACTGGCTATGTTGGCTAGGGCTGATCGAAGTTGTAGGCCAAAGCATCTAAATGGCTACACACTGCCCATGTCACCCTACTTTATTTGAAGAGCTGTCTGGTCCAGGTCTGGTTTAAAGATAATAAACCATCAGAACAGAGACTAGGGCCTTGAGTCACCCATCGACAGCACCTGGACAGCAGACTGAGGTCAACTGGTCACAGCAAGCAGGTCATCTGGTCACAGTCTTCCCCACTATGGTAAGGTGTGTCCTATCTCTATTTAAATTATAATAATTATTCTAAATTTGCATCTGTACCTATAAATTAGCATTTGCAAATGTTATGCAAATCTCTTTCCTCCTTTGTTCTCTTTTTCTTTTCAGTGATGCGTAAGTGGCCATCCTAGCCAAAAACGTAACCTCCACATTCAGCGGCAGTGGGTTACAGATTAGTAGATGCTGAGGGCAAACAACCGGAGATTTGCAGTGCAATCCTATGCATGTCTACTTGGAAGTAAGCTCCACTGCATTCAATGGGACTCAGTCCCAGGTATGTGTGAATAGGATTACAGCCCTAAATTGGTTATATCTCTGCCCCTTTTAAGAAATCAATAAAATGAAAAACAAAAAGGTCAGCATGCTCTACCAGATTCCCCAGAGGAGTCTATCATCCAGATATGATGGACTACAACTTCTATCCCCCCAGCCTAGCATATCCGCGTTATCACTTAACAACTGTGTTGTTAACGCCCACTGTTAATAAGGTAATTATTACTGTCTGTAGTTCCTGCATTTCATTTCCCTCTAACTTCACTGTTTACACCCCACCCCAAACAACCATGTGCGTATATATATACTTGTAACTAGAGTGTGCACTAACCACAAGATTAGGTTTAGATCCCAATTTGGAAAACAACCTGATTTGCCTTGAACTGATTTGGTACCCGATTAGACTTGGGAGCCGAATCTTGATTTGGAATTCAGAAACACTGCGCTTCCCACCGACTGTCATTGGGAATCAACAAATTTTGCTCTTTGTCAGATTTGGATGACATTTGCAGGGACATTAGCCCCAAATTTCAGACAAACAGGTGCAGGGGTTTTGTACTAGATGCATTTATGTTTTTTTTTTAAAAAGCGAACTGCCAATAACTTTTTTTATTTCAGGGAGAATTTATTAAATTCATAGGCATAGTTGCCCCTTCAGAAGGGGTCAAGCATGCCAAGTTTCAGATGAATAGGTGCAGGGCTTTCTCTGCAAGACCATCCTTTAAATTTGGGGGGTTCCAGAACAGGATGTGCTTATCCTCTAATGTTCTTGGTGGGGAACTTTTATCAAAATGGCATACAGCACAGAGCTGGCCCTAGCTAACAAACCTGCAAAATTCTGGAAGAATAGGCTTTTTGTAGAAGAGGAGGTTCCGGGGGGTTTTGCGTGGGGGGGGGGTCATTTCCCCTTCCCCCTCCATAGTTTTTTGGAGCAATTTTTATGACAATGGCATACTCCCTAGAGGTGGGAGGGGCCATGGCTCAGTGGTAGAATACCTGCTTTGCATGCATAAGGTTCTAGGTTCAATCCCTCAAATCTCCAGGTAGGGTTAGGAAAGAATCCTGCCTGAAACCCTGGAGTGCCACCAACAGTCAGTGTCACAATACTGGGCTAGATGGACCAATGGTCTGGCTCAGTATATATAATGCAGCTTCCTATGTTCCTAGATGTCTCTAGGCAACCGCCCCTCCCCCCGAAGAATTTCAGAAGGATAGATGCTGGAGCTAGGAAGTTATGATGAATGAAAAAGAGTTTTAAACTTTTTTATTTTATGCTCAGTTAGCACCAAAGACACAGAAAGTGCAATAGGACAGGAATGAATGATGGATGCGGAACATTCAGTAACAGAGGCAGACAGACTTGAACATCCAGCATTTCCCAAGCAAACAGCCAGTGCTACATCCTCTCAGGTCACACAGACTCCACAAAATCTCTTCACATGTTCATGTTCATGTTCCTGTTCCTGGGGAGGAGAGCTATCAAAACAACACTGAATCTGTCCCGGAATATATTACTTCAACATCCCTGCCACAAAGCATTGGGATTGGAGAGCCCTGATAAAATCATCCACTGTGATTAGAAGCTAGAGCTGCTAGTCACAAACTACACATCCTCCTCTCCCCACCTTGGTGTTTTTCTTATATGGACAACTTGGAGAGAAATGAACCAGTTTTGGGGGACACATTGTCTGGGTCTCTGTGTCCATCTTAATCCAAATTGATTGATTGATTTATTGATTGTATTAATCACCCATCTGCTTGGTCACCCAGCCACTCTGGGCAATGCACAGAGTGTATAAAAGAACAGTTTAAAACAATAAAATTCTACAGTAAAAACATCATATTTCTAAAAATACTCTAGCCACCCCAAATGCCTGCCTGAACAACCACGCTTTTAATGCGCGGTGGAAGCTCATTAAAGAGGGGGCATGGTGGAGTTCCCTAGGGAGGGAGTTCCACAGAGTGGGGGCCACCACAGAGAAAGCCCTCTCCTTTGTCCCCACCAGTCTAGCTGTCCTGGCTGATGGGACAGATAGAAAGCCATCCAAGGCTGATCTTGTTAAGCGGCCTGTCTGGTACTGCTGGAGGCGCTCCTTAAGATAGGCTGGGCCGGAACCATATAGGGTTTTAAAGGTCAAAACCAGCACCTTGAATTTGGCCTGGAAAACAACTGGTAACCAGTGCAACTCCTTCAGTACTGGAGTGATGTGATCTCGCCAGCGGCTGCCTTTAATCAGGCAATCCGCCGCGTTCTGTACCAGCTGCAGCTTCCGAACCGTCTTCAAGGGTAACCCCACGTAGAGCACATTACAGTAGTCTAAACGAGAGGCGACCAGGGCATGTACCACCGATGGGAGCAGATGGTCAGGAAGGAAGAGGCGCAGCCGCCGTATCAGCTGGAATTGGTACAGCGCTGTCCAGCTCACAGCTGACACCTGAGCCTCCATGGACAGCTGGGAGTCCAAAATGACCCCCAGGCTGCGGACCTGGTCTTTCAAGGGTAGCCGTACCCCATTCAACACCAGGTCAACATCCCCCAACCTACTCTTGTCTCCCACCAAAAGTACCTCGGTCTTGTCAGGGTTCAGCTTATTCCTCCCCATCCAGCCACTCACCAGCTCCATACATTTGGACAGGAATTATATGGCCAACCTTGGTGAAGATTTGAACGAGAGGTAGAGCTGTGTGTCATCCACATACTGATGACACCGCACCCCAAACCTCCTGATGATAGCCCCCAGTGGCTTCACACAGATGTTAAATAGCATCGGGGAGAGGATGGAACCCTGTGGCACCCCACAAGTGAGCGGCCACGGGTCCGAAACCTCCTCTCCCAGTGCTACCCTCTGGTACCTGCCAGAGAGGAAGGACCGGAACCACTGCAATATGGTGTCTCCAATGCCCAACCCATCCAGGCAGTCCAGGAGGATACCGTGGTCAACGGTATCAAAAGCCACTGAGGGGTCGAGGAGAACAAGGAAGGAGCATTCGCCCCTATCCAGATCCAAATAACTAATGAGGCTTCAGTTCACATTTGATCCACTTTGGAGGAGTCCTGTTTTGGTTTCGAGTTTGGACAGTTCCCAAATTAGCCTTAGAGCACAATCTTATGCATGTTTAGACAAAGTCCTGCAACTTCCAGCATGCTCTATCCAGCATAGTTGGCTGGGGCATACTGAGAATTGTACGCCTTTTTTCTGTCTAAACATGCATGGGATTGCACACTTATTCAGTTTGGGATTCGACCAAAACTTATTCAGTTTGGGATTCGACCAATAATCCAAAACACACCCCTACAGGTAACTCAACATAACACTTAATGCATCTGATGAAGTGGCCTGCAGTCCATGAAAGCTTGCGCTGTAATACATTTCTTAATTTCTAAGATGCCACAAGACTCTTTGTGGTACATAATTTTATGTATTGCATTAAGATATTTACACCCCTCCTTTTTGTCCTACCTTGTTGGACTACAAGGCAGCCTTCCCAAACGTGTGGCCCTACAGAAGATCTGGAATAAAGCTCCCAGGATTCCTTGCCCATTGGCTATGCTGGCTGGGGTTGATGGGAGTAGCATCAAAACATCTGGGTGGCATCGCGTTGGGGAAGGCTGACCCAAGGCAACTACACCACTTGAAATACAGGCTACTAAAGATTAAAGCTGCAGTGCTATACTCACTTATTTAGAGTCTGCCCCAGGGCTGATTTGTTCTAAATCATGATTTTAGTCAATTTAAATTCAAATTGATTTAAATAATGATTTAAATTGCTTCCCTGAAGTACTCAATTTTTATGATTTAAATCATACTATCGCTAGTGAGGAAGAATCTATTTAATCATAATTTTTATTATGAGTATATTATTGTTTAATATAACCTCATTAATATTCAGAGATGTAGGTTTCATTAGAAGGTAGGTACACAGTGGCGGATACATGCAGCAGAAGTTTCCTCAGGAGTCAGGACTGCATGAATATGTCCTGTTCACTTTTGGTTTCACTTTCTATCCCCCTCTTCTATCCCTTGCGTTTATATCCAGACTCCTCCTCCTCCTTCAAATCTACCCCATCTCCCTAAATTCTCTATTCATTGATTTTCTCTATCTTTGCACTTAGATAGAGGCCTTGAGAGAGTGAGAGAGCAAGCTCTTTTGTATACCACCTTCAGTGCAGAACAGAACTGATCAGGTTATCTCCCACCTGCATAAACTGCTGCTAACATATTCATAGAATATAATTAGAAGTTGTATAATTAGTACATCATGATATCTTTGACTAAATTTTAAAAATCTGATTTTTTATTTAAAAAAAAAATCATTGATTTTATCAACCCTCGTCTGCACCCTTGAACACAGCGGGACTTACTTCCCATTCAGTAAATATTTAGTTGGAAGTACAGTACATTGAACTCAGCAGAACGTACCTGTAAGTAAACATGCACAGAACTGCACTGAAATTCTGTACGCCTATGCACATTTATTTAAGAGCAAGTGAACCGAGTCCCACTGAAGTCAGTACTACTTACTTCCAAATAAACATGGCCTAGACTGGGCTGCACAACAGTATTATATATTCAGTGATGTTTTACCTTCAGCAACACACCATAATAGCCATGGAAATGACATCACTGCAGATCCCGTGTCATAATTAGCAGAGCTACAATGAGCTCATGAGAGCATAATGGTGGTCTTTTACACTTCCTATTGACCAAATCGCTCTGAAGAAATGTAGACAGTCAGTCAAGGTTACAAGAGCACAATTACAGTGCCCATCACATGACAAGAGCACCCGACCTTATGGAAAATAGACTTTGGTCATGTTCAGTGTACAGCAGCCATTATTTAATAGCTAACACAATCTGAAATTAAAATAAGTTCTTGAACACTAAGAAGTCAGTTCAAAGATAAGTTGGAATGAGTTCAGAGACAAGCAATAAAGGTGATTAGGGAACTAAAAACGAACTCCTATGAGAAAATATTGAAAGAACTGGGTATGTTTATCCTTGAGAAGAGAAGACTAAGTGGGGATATGATAGCACTTTTCAAGTACATAAGGAGCTGTCACACAGAAGAGGGCTGCAACTTGTTCCCTATCATCCATAACTGTACAACATGAAATAACGGGCTTACATTACAGGAAGGCAGATTTTGAGCATCAGGAAAAACTTCCTAATGGCCAGAGCAGTCAGACAATGGAACCAACTACCTAGAGAGGTGAAGGACTGTCTGTCCTAGAGGTATTCAAGCAGAGACTGGACAACCATCTTTTAGGAATGCTTTAAACTGGGTTCTTGCACTGAGCAGGGGACTGGATTTGATGGCCTAAATGGCTCCTTCTAGCTTTATGATTCTATGAAAGGAGAACAGCTGCATTTTTAGTCTTAGCCCATTTAATACAATCTAGACTTACAGGCAAGGCTTTATCACAATTCAAACAGTAGGGTTCAGTTTTCATGGAACTCTGTTAGCATTCTAGAAAGGTATTTCCAACTTCCCTATAATGCTGAACCGGGGGAGGGGGGAAGGCCACACAGAGTAAAACCCCATGTCACATGATGATCTCAGACCAATAAACCATGGTTATTGGCCTGAGAACAAGCTGTGTGACCACATGGTCCTTCTTCGCTCCTCCCCTTGTATACCCTGCTGAAGAGATCCTGGTTTCATATTCTTGTTTGCAAACCAGGTTTTTAAAACCACAGTTTCCCAGTTCAGGTTAGGGATGTCAGAGAATTTCTCCACGAATCTCCGGGAGGCCGAATGCCAATGCATTCGGCCCCCCGAAATTGGTGGGGAAATTCTCCGACATCCCCCGCCCCCACCCCGGGATGGGACTTACCTCGTGCGAATGTCCCTTGCGGCGGCGGGTCCTGGCGGCGGTTCGGCGACAGCGGCAGCGGCCGGTCTTCCAACCAGCTGCCGCCGCCGCCATTTCAAAGTAAAAAAAAAACAAAACGTGATAGGCTACGTAAAGATTTACGTAGCCTATCACGGCTGACTTTGGGGGGGGGGAAGCACGTATGCAAATGGCGGCGCCCATGGCGCTTCTTTTTTTTTCAAAGTCAGCCGTGATAGGCTATGTAAAGATTTACGTAGCCTATCATGGCTGACTTTGAAAATCTAGCCGTGATAGGCTACGTAAATCTTTACGTAGCCTATCACGTTTTGTTTTTTTTTACTTCACTTTTTTCTTTCGCGGCCGGAGAGGCGGGGCGCTGTCCCTCGTCCAGAATTTCGGCGGGGAGGGATGGGGCGCCTCCCCCCCTGCCAGAATTTCAGCGGGGAGGGACAGGGCGCCTCCCCACCCGCCAAGAATTTTTGGGGGAGAAACGGAGCGCCTCCCCCCCCCCCCGGAAAAAGCTGCGGGACCAGGTAAGGGACTTTTGTCCATCCGTAGTTCAGATGGAACAGGAAGCAGTAGTCTAAACAAACCAGGATAGAAGTGCCAAAGACAAACTCACAAGGAGGGGATGGGTCAGGAGTGAGTGTGCAAACAGACAGCTTGTTCATGGGTCAATAAGCAATGGAGCTTGAGATCAACTGAGCCAAAGTGTAATTAACTTTCCATAACTGATACTGTCACAATCTGATCTACAGATCCCAGAAAGGCAGCAGCAGATAACATATAATTAAAGGGCATGATTCCTGATACACTGAGAAATGCTGAATGAGATGGATGTGGAGGATATTCCTGACACAAAATGTAGACCTTCCCTGGGGAAGCACTTTCAGCCTCTGTCGCCCTGCTTCATAACATCCTTTGCCACAATGTCCTTCTTGTTGTTGTTGTTGTTGTTGTTCAGTTGTGTCCGACTCTTCATGACCCCATGGACCATAGCACGCCAGGCCTGCCTGTCCTGCGCCCTCTCCCGGAGCGTGCTCAAGTCTATATTCATTGCATCAGTGATGCTATCTAGCCATCTCATCCTCTGCCGTCCCCTTCTCCTTTTGCCTTCAGTCTTTCCCAGCATCAGGGTCTTTTCCAGAGAGTTTTCTCTTCGCATTAGGTGGCCAAATATTTGAGCTTCAACTTGGGTATCTGTCCTTCCAATGAGCACTCAGGGTTGATTTCCTTTATGATGGACTGATTTGACTTCCTTGCAGTCCAGGGGACTTGTAAGAGTCTTCTCCAACACCACAGTTCGAAAGCATCAATTCTTCGGCGCTCAGCCTTCTTTATAGTCCAGCTCTCACAGCCATACGTTGCTACTGGGAAAACCATACCTTTGATTAGACGGACCTTTGTCAGCAAGGTGATGTCTCTGCTTCCTACTATGATGTCTAGGTTTGCCATAGCTTTCCTCCCAAGGTGCAACGTGCAGGCGTCTTTTAATTTCATGGCTACAGTCACCGTCTGCGGTGATCTTGGAGCCCAAGAAAATAACATCTGTCACTGCTTCCATTTCTTCCCCTTCCATATGCCAGGAAGTGATGGGGACAGATGCCATGATCTTCGTTTCTTTAATGTTGAGTTTCAAACCAGCTTTTGCACTCTCCTCTTTCACCCACAACAAGAGGCTCTTTAGATCCTCTTCGCTTTCTGCCATTAGGGTGGTATCGTCTGCGTATCTGAGGTTGTTGATAATTCTCCTGGCAATCTTAATTCCGACCAGTGATTCATCCAACCCGGCATTTCTCATGATGTACTCTGCATATAAATTAAATAAGCAGGGTGACAATATGCAGCCTTGTCGTACTCCTTTCCCAATTTTGAACCAATCGGTTGTTCCACATCCAGTTCTTACTGTTGCTTCTTGACCCTCGTACAGGTTTCTCAGGAGACAGGTAAGATGGTCTGGTACTCCCATCTCTTTAAGAATTTGCCACAGTTTGCTGTGATCCACACAATCAAAGGCTTTAGCATAGTCAATGAAGCAGAAATAGACACTTTTCTGGAATTCTCTTGCTTTCTCCATGATCCAGTGAATGTTGGCGATTTGATCTCTAGTTCCTCTGCCTCTTCGAAACCCAGCTTGTACTTCCGGTAGTTCTCGGTTCACATACTGCTGAAGCCTAGCTTGTAGGACTTTGAGCATCACCTTGCTGGCATGTGAAATGAGCGCAATTGTACGGTACTTTGAACACTCTTTGGCATTGCCCTTCTTTGGAACTGGAATGTAAACTGACCTTTTCCAGTCTTGTGGCCACTGCTGAGTGTTCCAAATTTGTTGGCATATTGAGTGCAGCATTTGAACAGCATCATCTATTAGGATTTTAAATAGCTCAGCTGGAAGACTGTCATCTCCGCTAGCTTTGTTGTTAGTAATGCTTCCTAAGGCCTACTTGACTTCACTCTCGAGGATGTCCGGCTCAAGTTCCGTGACCACACTATCATGGCTATCAGGGACATTAAGATCTTTCCTGTATAGTTCTTCTGTGTATTCTTTCCACCTCTTCTTAATCTCATCTGATTCTGTGAGGTCCCTGCCTTCTTTGTCCTTTATCATGCCCATCTTTGCACAAAATGTTCCCTTGAGATCACCGATTTTCTTGAAGAGATCTCTAGTCTTTCCCATTCTGTTGTTTTCCTCAATTTCTTTGCATTGTTCATTTAAGAAGGCCTTCTTGTCTCTCCTTGCTATTCTCTGGAAATCTGCATTCAGTTGGATATATCTTCCCCTTTCTCCCTTGCTTTTCGCTTCCCTTCTTTCTTCAGCTACTTGTAAAGCCTCATCAGACAGCCACTTTGCTTTTTTGCATTTCTTTTTCTTTGGGATGGATGGAGTTGCTGCATCTTGAACAATGTTACGGACCTCCGTCCATAGTTCCTCAGGGACTCTGTCTATCAGGTCTAATCCCTGAAATCTATTCCTCACCTCCACTGTATATTCATCAGGGATATGATTGAGGTCATACCTGAATTGTTTAGTGGTTTTCCCGACGTTCTTCAATTTAAGCCGAAATTTTGCAACAAGAAGCTCATGATCTGAGCCACAGTCAGCTCCAGGTCTTGTTTTTACTGACTGTATAGAGCTTCTCCATCTTTGGCTGCAAAGGACGTAATCAATCTGATTTCGATATTGACCATCTGGTGATGTCCTTGTGTAGAGTCGCCTCTTGTGCTGTTGGAAAAGAGTGTTTGCTATGATCAGCATGTTCTCTTGGCAAAACTCTATTAGCCTTTGTTCTGCTTCATTTTGTACACCAAGGCCATGCTTGCCTGTTATCCCAGTGACTTCTTGACTTCCTACTTTAGCATTCCAATCCCCTATGATGAAGAGGACATCTTTTTTTGGTGTTAGTTCTAGAAGGTGTTGTAGGTCAGCTTCTTCAGCATCAGTGGTTGGGGCATAGACTTGAATTACTGTGATGTTGAATGGTCCCACCCTTTTGTTGACTATGAGTGCTACTCCATTTCTTCTCAGGGATTCTTGCCCACAGTAGTAGATATGATGGTCACCTGAATTACATTCGCCCATGCTTGTCCATTTTAGTTCGCTGATTCCCAAGATGTCGATTTTCAGTCTTGCCATCTCATGTTTGACCACCTCCAGCTTACCTTGATTCATTGATCTGACATTCCAGGTTCCTAAACAATATTGTTCTTTACAGCATCGGATTTTCTTTTCACCACCAGACACATCCATAGCTGAGTGTCCTTTCAGCTTTGGCCCAGCCGCTTCACTCTTTCTGGCGCTACTTGGAAATTCCCTCTGCTCTTCCCCAGTAGTATATTGGACACCTTCCGACCTGAGGGGCTCATCTTCCAGTGTCATATCTTTTAGCCTTGTGATACGTTCCATGGGGTTTTCTTGGCAAGAATACTGGAGTGGGTTGCCATTTCCTTCTCCAGTGGACCACATTTTGTCAGAACTCTCTGCCATGACCTGTCCGTCTTGGGTGGCCCTGCACGGCATAGCTTATGGCTTCACTGAGTTACGCAAGCCCCTTCGCCACAACAAGGCAGTGATCCATGAAGGGGAGGCAGTGATCCAGGACATCCACAATGTCCTATACTACATTAATTGGGGGTTGTTTAGGGTGGCCATGTGTCCTACTTTACAGAGGACAGTCCTCTATTTGAAGGCATCCTCTGTTTGAAGAGCTGCCCAGTCCAAGTCAAGTTTAAAGATAAAGACCCATATTAAGAAGGGAGAACAACAGGGGCCTTTAAGTTGCCCATCAACTATTGGTTCCTGGACATGAAACTGACCACGTACCCAGGTCACCAGGCCACAATCTTCTCCGCTATGCTGAAACATAATTGTATTTCTATTTAAATTCCAGTAATTATGTCTCTATTTGCATCTATACTTAAATTTGTATATTCAAATTTTATGCAGATCTGTGCCTCTTTTGTCCTCTTTTTTGGTGATGCATTTCCTCTTTGACCATGGATCAACGGCCTGGTTTAAAATTGGGAAAGGAGTACGGCAGGGTTGTATACTCTCACCCTACCTATTCAACCTGTACGCAGAACACATCATGTGACGTGCTGGGCTTGATGAAGCCAAGGCTGGAGTTAAAATCGCTGGAAGAAACATTAACAATCTCCGATATGCAGATGATACCACTTTGATGGCTGAAAGCGAGGAGGAGATGAGGAACCTCATGACGAAGGTGAAAGAAGAAAGTGCAAAAGCTGGGTTGCAGTTAAACCTCAAAAAAACCAAGATTATGGCAACCAAAATATAGTTATGGCAAAACCAAAAACCAAAACCAAAAGCTTGATGGATAACTGGCAAATAGAGGGAGAAAACGTGGAGGCAGTGACAGACTTTGTCTTTCTAGGCGCAAAGATTACTGTAGACGCTGACTGCAGCCAGGAAATCAGAAGACGCTTACTTCTTGGGAGGACAGCAATGACAAATCTTGATAAAATAGTGAAGGGCAGAGACATCACACTGACAACAAAGGTCCGCATAGTGAAAGCAATGGTATTCCCCGCAGTAACGTATGGCTGCAAGAGCTGGACCATAAGGAAGGCTGAGCAAAGGAGGGTAGATGCTTTTGAACTGTGGTGCTGGAGGAAAATTCTGAGAGTGCCTTGGACTGCAAGAAGATAAAACCAGTCCATACTCCAGGAAATAAAGCCAGACTGCTCACTTGAGGGAAGGATATTAAAGGCAAAACTGAAGTACTTTGGCCACATCATGAGAAGACAGGATACCCTGGAGAAGATGCTGATGCTAGGGAAAATGGAAGGCAAAAGGAAGAGGGGCTGACCAAGGGCAAGATGGATGGATGATATTCTGGAGGTGACAGACTCGACCTTGGGGAAGCTGGGGGTGGCGACGGCTGACAGGAAGCTCTGGTGTGGGCTGGTCCATGAAGTCACGAAGAGTCGGAAGCGACTGAATGAATAAGCAACAAATATGTGTGTGTGTGTGTGTGTGTGTGTAATACACACACACACACACACACACATACACACACCTATTTATGTTTTGCATTTTATCAAACCAAATATTTGGGACATTTTGAGCAATCTGAAATGCAGCTTTCTCAAAATCACAGCAAAATCATTCATCAAAAGGGAGATCTTACCATACAAACAAGTTCTTTCCTCCCACCTGCAATTTGTACTCTGGCATTACTATATTATTTTATCTTAAAGAGGTGAAGAATTCATTATGAATGGCTAAGCAAGAAACCAAAGCAACACAACAACCGAACCGAAATTGGGGATGTGAGCTTTGAGTACTCACTATCCATCATCCTCCAGGAGTCCTCGCCATTTCGAGTACATACGCAGTTGTATTAACATTATAAACATTTTTTTAAAAACTCTCTTGTAACTCATTCTGTTTAACCATTTATTTATTCTGTTTAACAGTTTCTGCAGCTGCAGAAAACACTGATATGCTGCAAGAAGGAGCTGTTTCGACCTGTTTAAATTCCAGCAATAAAGTGACACTAACTAAATTGACTGAAAGCAAAGCACTGACTCAATTTTGTTTAAAGATTCAGCTGAATAGACACTGAGCCAGACAGAAGTCAGCTAATTTGGACTTAGAAGCATCTTTTAAAGATTAACATGTTGTATTGTTGCTATGCAGTGGCACGAAGACAGCTCATCATACGGCCTGTGAATCACCTAAGGCAGTATCCAATCCTGCCCATCCTCACGGGGGCCCACCACCACTATCTTTCCATGTGCAGTCAGCGTCACCAATTCAATTGCGCAACAGCGATTTAGCACTTCCAGAGGCAAGCCCCCAAATGAGAGGAAATGCCCATTTCTGGAACAGGGAGGTTGGTGGACCTCCCTTATGTGAGCTCCGCCAACCTGCCCCTTTCCAGAAATGAGTTTCTGCTTGTTTTGAGTTGCCCCCTGAAATGCTAAATTGCTATTGGGCAAGTGCTGGGGGCCGCTTGTGCAACAGAATTGGTGGGACCAGCTGCATGTGGCCGGTCACCATTGCAAACTACCCAGAGCTGGCCCAAGATATTTTGCTGCTGGAGGTGAAGAACAAGATGGAGCCCCCTCCCATTCCATGTACAAAAGTCAGCTGGACTATCAGATGAATCTTGCTTCAATACTTGGAATGGGACAGCTTCCTCCATAGCATCTGAAGGCAGCAGGCTAGCTTAGAGTGTGCAAGGCAAGCCACATGGCCTACAGCTCTCTCCTTCAACACTTTCCTGCTGACTCCCAGCATCTGCTGCCTGAAGTGACTGCCTCACTCTGCCTAATGGTAGGGCCAACCCTGATAAAACCCTTAGCCTGCAATCCTATACCCACTTAGCTGGGAATAAGCCCCATCGAACTCAGTGGAGCATACTTCTCAGTAAACATGACATGATTGCACTATTAATGTTCTCTGCTTAATCATTAAAGCTGCAATCCTATCTCTTCTCAAACATGCTCTGTTTGGGGGTTGGACTCGATGCTCTTCTCAAACATGCTCTTCTCAAACATGCTCTGTTTGGGGGTTGGACTCGATGGCCTTGTAGGCCCCTTCCAACCCTACTATTCTATGATTCTATGCTTAATTCCACTAAATGAAATACATTTAGGACAGCCTAACTCTGTATAGCAGCAGCTGTATGTCTGGGTGTCCCAAAGGTTTACAAGTTGGTGGATCTCCAAAAATATTACCTGTATATTATTATCCAAATTCTTGATTAAAAAAAAGGCAATGGTATTCAGTATGCAAGAGATGAATAGGTGCACTGGTTTACATTGGCAGCTGCTTCCACCTTCCCCAGCACTTCAGGAAGAGTCCAGAAAGCATTGCGCCCAGATCACAAAGCATAGGGGGTACGCGACAGTGAGCAGGCAGCGCACTTAACAGAGGCCCATGCAAGGAACACCATTGTTGGAATAGTAATAACAGGAGATCACATGAAAAAAGGGTGCAGGCTAAGGGTTAATTTGTTCTTGGAGCAGCAGTTAGTAGGTGTGATGGCAGGGGTCACTCAAGGTGCAGAGCCAATTAACAGCTCTGGATGTACCAGAGATTCTTATGTGCAAATGAGTGCCACAAGGGAAAGAAAGTTGCCTAGCAGCCACAAAAAGCCAAGTAAGTCTTCTTCTAGGCTGGGTTTCTTTGGAACAGAAAGATGTGCACGGGTAGTAGTGGTTTCATTCTGTTAGAAACCTGGCCTGATTTGCTCTTCTGTTTGATACATGTGACTGCTTAGGGGATTATTTATGACTCATTAAAGTTTGCCAAGCCCTTCACTCTCTGAATTCTGTCTGCTTTATTCACCCACTTCTGCTACAAGATGGAAGACAGAGAATTTTAAAAAACCGTTGGGGGAATCTTTGGGGGACAGGTGCCAAGAAGGAAAACTCTCAGAAAAATTCCAATATGAGTGCTGACACTTCTGGACCATGGGTCTCACTGCCAGAACACATATGAAATGGGGATTAGATGTTCCTAAAAACAGCCTCCTGATTTTGAGTATATGATTGCTCTGTTAGCCATATAACCAAGCACAGTAGATTATCTAAGTACCATAGTGCCTCAGAATCATCAAATGTCAAAGCTGACCATTTACACCAGCCTTCCCCAACCTGGTTCCCTCTACAGGCATTGGACTACAACTCCCATTGCCCAATGGCCATGCTGGCTGGGAATTATGGGAATTGTAGCCTAACACATCTGGAGGGCATCAGGTTGTGGAAGGCTGATTTACATCAGTTGTTAGAAAGGGAGTTGAGATACAAAGGGTTTCTTTCTGTTTAAATGTATCCTAATCAAACCGTGATGCTGTTCATGGTTGTAATAATCCAAAGATTCCTAGGGCTTCTTTCTCACTGAACTGATAAACCTATGGCTGTCTGGGGTGTACTACTTTAGAGAGCAGGTGGGGGCTCAAATGACTGGATGTTTCCTCATGCAAAAAAAAATAAAAATCCATCCATGTAGAAAGCTAGATATCAAGGAGAAATGTTCTAGCCTAACTATCTCACTGACACCTTAGTTTTCTATGTGCACTGGTGATTGACAGAGCGCTAGAGAGGCTTTCATTACAATTTCATCCTTCCCCAACCTGGTGTCCTCCAGATGTCTTAGAATACAACTCCTATCATCCCCTGCCAGAATGCATTACATCATGTGTGCTCCCACCTGCTGATTTGCCACCTTGGTGAGAATGAAGCCACAGTTTCAGCCAAAATGTTCATATTAATGTTTCTTTAAAAACAAATACATACAAGATTCTTTCTAACAAACCCTTCCTAACAAAAAGCTCATGCTTTCTGTTAATTCAAATGCCTGGTCTAGCTGTTGTTCATTTTAATTACTGCTTGGACTGTGCACACCACTTTCTCTTTATCAGTCCAAATTAGAAGAAAGTGGCAGGGAGCCAGGCCATGGGGATTTGAACAAGGTTTGCAGGCGTCTGTCTATTCATCATACACCTGCCTCCTTTCACTTTTCATTTGCAGACCAAGTTTAATCCAATTGGTTCAGTCAGGTGAGAGAGGCCAGCGCTACTGGCCAATCCCTCATTTGGATGAGGCTCTTAACTGAAACCAGCATAAAGGAAGGAACATGGAAAGAAAGAGAAGAGACTGAAAGACATTAACGGTCTCATACAATTTGTTTAAAGCAGAAATGTCACTGAGGAGGTCACGCCAACCTCCCCTTTTTATTTGTTTATTTAGACTGTTTGCCAAATTCAACCAAATTCAAATACAAACTAACAGTTCCAAGTTAGTAATAATACATGTTATAATATAATACATGTTAGTATGTAAGAAAATGTGGATGTAAGGCTGCAATCTTATACCCAGTACTGGGAGTAAACCCCATTAAACTCAATGGGACTTGGTTCTGAGTACAGGATCGTGCCATAAGGCTGCAATCCTAAACATACTTACTTAGGGAGCAAGCCTCATTAGACACAATGGAATTTACTCATGAGTAAACATGCACAGGACTGCACTGCAAATCTACTGTATTATGGTGTCAGATGTTTCATATGCACCTTTTACAGAAGGAAAAATACCACCTTATACAGGTTGATTTTGTAACTTCATATACATAGAATGTTTCAATTACAGGTGGGATGTAGATTATCGTTTACCAAGCTGAAACTCACCAGTATGCATGAAAACTGGTTTGTTGTAGTGTTTTATTAAGAGGAGAAATATATCACACATCCATGCCTAACAAGATTTCCAGGGAAAAGGGGAATGAAAACAAAAATCCCCTGACAACTTGGCAGGATGTGACAATGTGTTCACATCCATGTGTTCATATCCTGCCCTCTATGGTAAGTCACCATAGTGGTTGTATTCACTCACAGCGTTCTCCAATTACATGAACCAATACAAGGCAAGGTTGATTTAGAGGTTGTTAAATCAGTTGAGATGCAGAAGGTTTGTAATCTGGGGTGAGCTGAGGTGGAAAGCAATACTCAAAGTTGTATAAGACTGAACACGTTATCGGGAAAAAGATACCACTGAAAAGCAAGAAGATAGGAAACAGACACAGAAAACAATGCAGGAAGGGGGACTATTCTAGGAAACGAAGGAGGAAATGAAGTGAAACCACAAGGGAAAGGCAGTACAACAAACAGCATGAAAATGTTTGTCAAATTATATGCTTCAACAAAGTTAGGATCTGATTTTGGAAAGATTTGTTCCTGGATTGATCAGTATTTGCAGAAGCAAAGCATGAAATAGAGATGAAACATGCAATATTTGCAAATCAACAAAAGCAGTTGTACTTTAGTTTTCTTTAGGTGCAAAACAAGTGGCTCTCGGGGCGATCCTATACATGTTTAGCATATACCCACTCCAGTTAAGTGGGTACAGGATTGCAGTTTATACATGCACCTCAAGCCATACCATCTTTTCATACCCAGTAGGTGGGAAGCAGAACATGAAAGTCCCTTGCATCATTCATTTGCAGTCACAAACTTATAAATTAAGCACACAGAGATATCCTTGCTCTTGCCTTCACCTAAGGCAATGTTACAAGCAGGGCCAGCCCTCTCATGAGGCGGGGTGAATTCCCTGCCGCAGGAGGTGGAGTGGGAGGAGCGGCAAATTACACCCCCCCACACCAGAAGGCTCTGCCGCTGTTTGCCACATGCTGCCCACCTACTCCAGTGTCTCCCAACCCGCTCCCTACCTACCCCATTGTTGACACCCATTTCGTGGATCCTCTTACAAAGACTGGCGGCTGGCCAAGCTCTCTGAAAAGCCATGCCAGCCAGAAAAGCAGCTAGTACAGCTCTTCAGAGAGCCAGTCAGGCCCAAATGCCTGACTCTGAGGGGTCCTTTCTTAGATCCAGGCACTGTGGGAAGGGTGTCCTTGGAGACTGCCTGGTACAGTGACACTTCTGTACTTCATCTTTATAAAAATTTATCCTTATGTTGCAATTTTCTTTAGGACTGCAACATGTAATTGATTAACCAATTAAATTAATAATTAAAGAAGTTTTTATAGGCTTAAAAGTTTCCTTCCATAAACTGGGCAGAGGATTTTTTCAATCTATTTTTTTTAATACAAGTGTTCATAAGAACTGCAGATGGCAAGTATCCTCTTAAAAGAGGCATCCTCCTGACTATGCATATGCAGGAGGAATGCCTCTTCTAAGATGATGTGCTATTACTACACATATCTGTATCGTCTGGCTGCGGGCACCCCTGGGCAATACTTTAGCCCGGCTGGAAGTTTGGGTGTGTGTGCACATAGCAAGTATCATCCTCCTGACTACGCATATGCAGGAGGAATGCCTCTTCTAAGATGATGTGCTATTACTACACATATCTGTATCGTCTGGCTGCGGGCACCCCTGGGCAATACTTTAGCCCGGCTGGAAGTTTGGGTGTGTGTGCACATAGCAAGTATCATCCTCCTGACTACGCATATGCAGGAGGAATGCCTCTTCTAAGATGATGTGCTATTACTACACATATCTGTATCGTCTGGCTGCGGGCACCCCTGGGCAATACTTTAGCCCGGCTGGAAGTTTGGGTGTGTGTGCACATAGCAAGTATCATCCTCCTGACTACGCATATGCAGGAGGAATGCCTCTTCTAAGATGATGTGCTATTACTACACATATCTGTATCGTCTGGCTGCGGGCACCCCTGGGCAATACTTTAGCCCGGCTGGAAGTTTGGGTGTGTGTGCACATAGCAAGTATCATCCTCCTGACTACGCATATGCAGGAGGAATGCCTCTTCTAAGATGATGTGCTATTACTACACATATCTGTATCGTCTGGCTGCGGGCACCCCTGGGCAATACTTTAGCCCGGCTGGAAGTTTGGGTGTGTGTGCACATAGCAAGTATCATCCTCCTGACTACGCATATGCAGGAGGAATGCCTCTTCTAAGATGATGTGCTATTACTACACATATCTGTATCGTCTGGCTGCGGGCACCCCTGGGCAATACTTTAGCCCGGCTGGAAGTTTGGGTGTGTGTGCACATAGCAAGTATCATCCTCCTGACTACGCATATGCAGGAGGAATGCCTCTTCTAAGATGATGTGCTATTACTACACATATCTGTATCGTCTGGCTGCGGGCACCCCTGGGCAATACTTTAGCCCGGCTGGAAGTTTGGGTGTGTGTGCACATAGCAAGTATCATCCTCCTGACTACGCATATGCAGGAGGAATGCCTCTTCTAAGATGATGTGCTATTACTACACATATCTGTATCGTCTGGCTGCGGGCACCCCTGGGCAATACTTTAGCCCGGCTGGAAGTTTGGGTGTGTGTGCACATAGCAAGTATCATCCTCCTGACTACGCATATGCAGGAGGAATGCCTCTTCTAAGATGATGTGCTATTACTACACATATCTGTATCGTCTGGCTGCGGGCACCCCTGGGCAATACTTTAGCCCGGCTGGAAGTTTGGGTGTGTGTGCACATAGCAAGTATCATCCTCCTGACTACGCATATGCAGGAGGAATGCCTCTTCTAAGATGATGTGCTATTACTACACATATCTGTATCGTCTGGCTGCGGGCACCCCTGGGCAATACTTTAGCCCGGCTGGAAGTTTGGGTGTGTGTGCACATAGCAAGTATCATCCTCCTGACTACGCATATGCAGGAGGAATGCCTCTTCTAAGATGATGTGCTATTACTACACATATCTGTATCGTCTGGCTGCGGGCACCCCTGGGCAATACTTTAGCCCGGCTGGAAGTTTGGGTGTGTGTGCACATAGCAAGTATCATCCTCCTGACTACGCATATGCAGGAGGAATGCCTCTTCTAAGATGATGTGCTATTACTACACATATCTGTATCGTCTGGCTGCGGGCACCCCTGGGCAATACTTTAGCCCGGCTGGAAGTTTGGGTGTGTGTGCACATAGCAAGTATCATCCTCCTGACTACGCATATGCAGGAGGAATGCCTCTTCTAAGATGATGTGCTATTACTACACATATCTGTATCGTCTGGCTGCGGGCACCCCTGGGCAATACTTTAGCCCGGCTGGAAGTTTGGGTGTGTGTGCACATAGCAAGTATCCTCTTAAAGAGGCATCCTCCTGACTACGCATATGCAGGAGGAATGCCTCTTCTAAGATGATGTGCTATTACTACACATGTCTGCGTCGTCTGGCTGCAGGCCCCCCCTGGTAAAAACAAAGAAAATATGCACCTCACTTCAGAAATATTTATCTGACCCATCTTTAAATTTAAATCAAAACATTAATCAATTTCTCCACTAACACTCTCTTGACTAATCAATTAAAATGTGTTTCATCTGGTTGCAGCTGTCATTTTCTTTCCTTGAGCCTTATATTCTTGCCCAGCAAAATGCAAATTCCCTATCTTTTGGGAAGCCAGGGGCAGTGTTACAGCAACTGTGTGTGTGTGTGGAGAGAAAAACAGCTGCCTCTGGGGACACTTCCTCGTACTGATGACGAAAGCCCACTTAAGTCCATCAGATAAGGTAACTGACCCTCTAAGATCAAGCGGTGTTCTTGTGAATTTAAAGCTGTGGGCCGTTTCCCTCTCTGTCGCTTTTATTTGTTTGTTTCAAACAGATCAGAAGAAGGCTTGAGAACAGCACAGCCGGATCTGATGCCAGGAGCTGGACAGAACGGCTCGCGCTCTCTTGCAGATTCCCTTTCTGCACCCAAAACCGAATGGAGCTGATTCCTCTTGTTCTGTCTTTGGACAGACGCGTGCCCAGGGAGACTGCCTTACAGCGCTCTCTCTCTCGCTCTCTCTCTGTGTGTAAGAGAGAGAAGGGGGGTGGGGGAGAGAAACTGTGCTCCTAGCAGTTGTGTTTCTCCTCCTGGGTTCGGCATTCTGCAGCACCATAACACACCCCTGGCGGGCTGAGCAAGAGCGAACTGACAGCTTCAAGCGATCCCCTGTAATAATTGCATCTGCATTCACTCACTCACTCAGAGATGCATAAACACACCGAGCCACTCGACTGGTCTGAACAAGTTCCTTCCTATACTTAAGTGCTTCTTCAATCCCAGCCTCGGGGCTCGATTCCACATGCAGCTAAGTAACTCCTTTCCTGCTAAATGAAGCATCCCAGCTTTTCTCTCCCTCCCTCTCCCCATTCTCTCTCTCTCTCTCTCTCTCTCTCTCTCTCTCTCTCTCTCTCAACAGATCGTTAAGAACAAAGCACATGGCGCGCGCGCGTGTTTTTTATACGTTACAAATCAAAGCGCGGAGGGGAGGGAAAGCAGCTTTCAGAAGCCAGGAAAACAGAAGGGAGAATAGGAAGCCGCGCGCACGCACACGCACACCCAAACTTCCAGCCGGGCTAAAGTATCGCCCAGGGGTGCCCGCAGCCAGACCCTTTGCACTACTCCGGGCTTTGCCCCTGGGAACAGCCAGACAGGCACAAATCAGCTTGGAGATTAGAGATTTGCGGAGGGGAGGGGGGAGAAAGAAAAGAATATTTCACACACACACCCCTGCTCTCTCCCGCTGCTGCTGCTGCTGGGCGTGAGCGCCGGGGGAGCATCCAAGCGTGGCCGCGGGAAGCGGCTGAAGCTGACAATGGCCATTCGTCTCGTTTTCTCCCCTCTCGGCTGTTTCTTTCCACTGCAGAGGGCGAGGGAGGCATCCCACCCCTCTACTTGCAGAGCCGCGCTCTGCGCGCATCCAGCAGGACCAGACAACAATGCCTCCCAGCCACGCGCCAGCCCACTCCCCGGCTCAGCAGCAGCCAGCAGGCACCTACCTTTGCAGCGTTCCCCCGGCCAGACCTCGGCTGGGCTCAGCCCCGCACAGGAGAAGCCTCAGCCCACCGGCAGCCGCCGCCGCCGGCGCTGCTCGGTGCCGACTCCCCTGGCAGCACGAGAAAAGCCGGCGCCTGGATGTTTGGCGCGATCCTCTCCCGGAGACCGGCTGCTCGGGCTCTTCCGGGCGCTTGTCCTTCTCCGCCGTTGGCTCAGCCGGCCCTGCCTGGGTCGCCCGCTCCCTCGGCAGCTGCTTCCCTCATGCCCGGCCAGCCGGAGTCCCTTCTGAGACGCCGATGCTCGGGGCTAGGCATGGTATGGTATAGCCTGCGCTAGCGACGGGAGGGAGGGCTCTAGCGGCCGGGAAGGGGTCCCGCAGGGCTCCGGCTGGCAGACAGCTGAGCGTGGGGAATTCGAGAGGCAGCCTCCCGCCGGCAGCGTGCCGTGGAGCAGCCCCGCCCTGCCCCCTATTGATCTCCCGCAGCCGAACAGGGAGCCGGGGAGGCTGGCCGCGAGAAAGGCGAAGCCGCACAGAGCGCGGGTTCACACGTGCGCGCTCGTGGCTTCATCGAGCGGCGACTTGAAAGAGCGCTGCGGGCAGAACTTTCGCGCGCGCCTCCGCAGTGGAATCGGCTCTCAGATTCAGCCCTGAGACGTCAAACCGCGCGGCGGACCCCGTTCACGGGACACGTGTGTGGGTACGGAGGTGGGAGAGAGATGGCTCCCCCGCCGTCGCCCCACCATGGGTTTGTGTGAAGTTCTAAAGGAGATCCTATGCGCGTACAACGTTGCATGTACATAGGGCTGGCTTCCTCCAGGCTACGCAGGAACTTTTTTGCACACTCCCCAACGGTCTGTATCCAATAAGTGTATTCAGCGAAGGTCCGTTCAGAACTTCAGATAAATGCCTGGAGGCTGGGGAGGCAGCAGGCATGATCCTACTCTCCACACGCAGGTCACGTGAACGGAGCTAGAGTGTGGAGCTATGGAGTTTTAGACCCTGGACTGAATGGCCTTATGGAGATCTCCTTTGGATGGCCCTGTGGATGTCAGTCGTGAAGCACACGGCTAGCCAGCCGCCATTCCATGCTTTAAAATGACTCCTACTACATTCCTGTTACATTAGAACAACACACTGATTTTAAAAAAAAAACACTTTTGAGGATGTACAGTTTTGTATTTTGAACTCACTTAAACCATAGCGCCATCAGAATAAACTGGAGTTTGCTTCTGCACCTGGCTGCTGCTCTCCGCGTGGTCCTTTGGGGGACCCCTGGGCTGGGGGGCTGTGGACATCCGCCCTAAGGTCCAGCCCTAGCTGCAGCACCCACTGCATTGTTCTCTATCAAATGCTGTCGCTCGTGAAGTGCAGGCTTGTGATCTTTCCCGTGCCATGAGACAATCCCTCTCTCTGCATGTCAGTGGTCAGGCACCTTCCACTGTGAAACATCAGCCGGGAGAAAGGTACTCCTAGTGTTTCAGACTGTGCTGCTGTCCCTCCACCTGTGCAGTGGAGGCAGGAGGGAATCCAGGTGCCATAGGCCATGCGCAGTGTTCCGTGGCAAAAGCAGAAGAGGATTCTGCCATGAAACTAAGACCATTATTCCTGATCTTGACGGGGTCTTCTATTTAATGCCGAGAACGCGAATGCCAAGCTAAGAGCACATGGATCTCACATGCAAACATCTCCCATTAGTTCAATGGGACCCATTCCCAGCTAGGTGTACATACAATTGCAGTCTTCATGTGAATTGGCCAGAAATACAGCTGCTCCTATGGAGTGATCAAACGTGGTGCCCTCCAGTTGTTTTGGACTTTGACTCCCATGAGCCCCAGACAGGATGGCCAATGGTCAGGAAACTTGAGAGTTGTTGTCCAAAACATCTGGAGGGCACCAAGTTGGGGGAGGCAGCTCTACACCTTCCCTAAGAGTGCAGTAGTCTACACAAATAAGTCCCATCCATTTCCGTGGGGCTTTCTCCCAGGTAAGTGGGTAAAGGATTGCTGCCTAAACTGCATCCTTGAACAGAGCGCTCATTTTTGCAAGCACGCAGGCCTGTTCCTCCAGCATTGCGATAGTACCACACAAAGTACTATTTGATATTATTGGATAATAGTGCCATCTTTGGTACAGAATCAGTCCCTGAATAGTACTTTGTGGTTATTGCAAAGTGGTTATCACCAAGCCTCCAGCAGATAATCTTAGGAATTTATCTTGTCACTCAAATAAGTGACAAAACTACAGATCTTAGACAGTCTGAGGGGGAAAAATAACTGCAGATAAATGGTATGTTTGCAGTGTGGGCATTTATTGTGGTATTCAGCTGTGAAATGATATATATCAAGTTTTCCAGCACATATTATCTTGTCAATCAGGCAAGTGAAAACTAAGATCAGAGGGAGTACCAGGCTGGTTATAAAGAAACCAGCTACACGTATCAAAAGAATGAAATCTATAGGGAAAGTTCTGGCAGGGTCTTTTAATAAAATTTAATGAAAGCATATGTTTAACTTGATTCTATATTAGTTAACAGGATAGATATGTAGGACCTGCAGCATGGAGTACTAATGATCTGTGTTCCTTGCCAGCCACTGCGACTCTCCAGAACAGCTGCCGCTGCCCACCACCCTATGCTTCACTCTGAATAAGGCATAGTTGGACTGCCACTCTGGGGAGCTGCACCGGCCGCAGCAAGAGAGCACCTGGCATGGCTTCCTAGAGTGCTGTGCACCCGGCGCCTTTCTCTGAGGACCCGTTAGACCAAGGCATCAGGCGGGTAGGCTCTCTGGGGAGCCACGCCAGCAGCTTCACAGAGCCTTTCCAGCCCAATTCCCTCACTCTGAGGGGTCCTTTCTGAGAGCAAGTCATTGGCGAGGAAGTGCCCCTGGAGATCATCTGTGCTGCTGTAGCTCAGGAGATCTCCAGGGCCACCTCCCTGCCAATGCCCCACTCTCTGGAAGGACCCCTCAGAGCAATGTATTGAGGGGAAGCCGGGGAGGGGGGTGGCTGTGGCTGTGGCAGCGGCTCACATTTCCCCCTGGCAGTGCCGCTGGCTCCACCTCCCACCCCATGCAGTGGCAGGAGGTCTTGTGCCAGCCCTGGGTATGCCATTTCACACACACACACACACACACACACACCCTTGTTTCCTGTTTTTTCCCTTTCCCGCAGTTAATCTGCATTGTGGGCCCACTGTACATGTTCAGTCTTCATTGAGCTGTTAAAGGGAAGCCCCCTTTAAGTTTCCCCCCCTAAAGATTTTGTACACCTCTGCAAATCCTGGGGGTCCCCCAAATCTTCTGATACCTCCCTCTTGCATGTGGATGGTGCCGTTACGGCTGCATCAGGATCGGCACTCAGAGAATGAGTATATAGCAGGGTTGGGGAATGCCTGGCACTCCAGATGTTGTTGGACTGCAACTCTCATCAGCCCCAGTAAGGGACAATGGGAGCTGTAGTTCACCAACATCTGGAAGGCTGCTGGTTTCCCCCCTTCGTATATAGGATGATCCCCAATGGCCTGGTTCACTAAGCCATTGTGTGGTTTGTTGAAATCTGGCTTGTCATTGGCCTGGTTCACATGTAACCACAACTCAGAGTATGGGGTTGAGTATGGATTGTCATTGAATTGTGGGTTGCTGCTGAATCAAGAGTTGTCATTATGTGCAAACCCTGCACTATGTTTTAACTATGGATCGTTAACCACTAACAACTCAGGAAGAGGACCATAGTTTGTTGTTGGGTTGTGAATTCTGGGTTGTTTGTGATTAACAACCCATAGTTAAACCATAGTGCAGGGTTTGCACATAATGACAACCCATGATTCAACAATAACCCATACTCAACCTGTACTCAAGGTTGTTCTTAGGTGTGAACCAGGCCATTGTATCTGAACCCATCCCCGCAAAGAAACCATGGTTTATTAACCAGCTATAAACCACCAGTGGAACCCATGGGTTGTTATTGGCTTACAAAATCTGGCTTGTTTAAACCATAGCTTGTCATAATGTCTGAAACCCAGAATCTTGGCTTATCCTTGGCTTGTTTGCATTGCTGTCTTCCCTGAAACAGAGGTGCCCAGCAAGAGCAGAATAAAAAGGAAACTGCTCTGAAGGCTGGCAAAATGGGCGGGCAAGAAACAAGTCAGAAATAGGGAAAAGAAGCCATGGTTTGTTTGCTCATCTGCAAGACAATTCTTGGCTAAAGCAAAACACCATAGTTAACATAAACAATGTCGTAGCATTATGTGTGAATGCAGCGAATGCCACTGATGTCGGAAATTAATAGGATGGCTCCCGAATCAGCACCCTAGCGCTGGGGAAAAACTGTTTGAAGGGGCTCCAGGACTGCCGTCAGTGAGCAGTGGGCCCTGTCAAGGTACTGGGGTCTCACCACCTGCCCAAGGAAGCCATGACCCCCCCTCCCAAGGCAATATGGGAGAGGGGGAAATGTTGTTCATTTTCCACACACCATTCATAATTGTATACATCTCTATTATGTCTTCCCTTACTTATAGTTTTGTTTTCTAAATTAAAATGCCAGAGACAAAAATGTTAATACCTTTTCTCGTAATCTCAGAAAAAAATGACCATTTTTATTTCCAAGCTGATGTGCTCCTATGAATCAGCCCAATCCTTGTTATTTGGAAACAGCCCCACTGTATTTAGAGGGACTTGCAAACCCTCTGCACAGGTCAGCAGCTTCAGGTTACTTGGGAGAATGGCAAGAAATATTAGGCCCTGTGCAGTAATCCTCAATGTTTTCTATATCGCAGCTGTCTGTAAGGCTCCCTTCAATATTGCCAACCATGCCAAAAATATTTTTACAGGGCCTCTTTTAAATTTGATAGTAATATGGCAATAAAACAGATAAAGAGTATTTATCTCAGAAGCTATAAATTTTGGCTGACCTTTAGAAGCCATTTAGAGAAAGCATTTATTCCTTTGACTCTGATTTAAGAGTATTTGTGGTAGGCAAATGGATGCATATATATATATATATATATATATATACATACACACATACATCAAAATATCTTCCAGTTCAGTTGCCCCTACCAAAAGGAGCAATGCAAAGCTCAGGCACTCTTCTGTGCTTTCTCTGCTTAGATTACTAGTTTGAAGTAACAGTTTATCTCGAACAATTTTTAAGGCAATCAGACTAAAATGCCTGGGATGCATCATTGTCCAAGTATACATTTCTTTGCCAGTCCCAGGATGGCTTCCGCACAGCACTAGCCCCCTCAGTCACCACTCAGCAACTTTACTGCAGTATGCCTAGGGAGGTCATGTGTCCTATGTTGCAGTGGACAGTCCTCTAGTCCAGCAAGGCACACAGGTCACCTGGTCACAGTCTTCCCCAGTATGGTGCGATGTATTGTATTTCTATTGAAATTATGGCAATTGCTTCCAAATGTTTATCTAGACATATAAATTAACATATGCAAATTTTATACAAATCAGTATCCTCTTTCTTTTGCTGATGTGCAAGTGGCCATCCTATAGGTCTGTCAAGGGTTATTAGTCATGATAGATAGAGTCTCCATGTTCAGAAAATGCCCCTGAAAACTGGGGAGCAGAGAGTGGGAAAGGCCTTGTGGGCTTCCCAGAAGATCTGGCTGGCCACTGTTGGAGACAATATATCTCTTGTATGATACAGATTTAATAAGATACGTGATCCAGCTGGACTTTTCTTATATCTGTAATATTGCCAAGAGCAAGAAGCTTTGTTGTTTGTCGGCTTTTAAGGTTCTTTTTCTCTTGTGCAGTTCTACCACTCTGCCTTCTTATTTTAAATAATACATGGTGTTATTACCTTCAACTCAGAATTCGATACTGTGAGATTAAAACTCTTCATTTAAAGTCCTGCTGTCATAGCACATAGCATAGTACACAGATTTCACATGCTGCCTACTCTTTATACTCTGATTTTAAAAATATATGATACCGTGGTACAGAACTGAAACAAAGCACACTGCAGAATCCCCTCCCAGTCCCACCCCCACCCCTCATGTGGAAACAGTATTTTGGCTTCAGAATATTAGTTCTGCTGCGGAAAGCTAATTGCCATGTGGAAAAACAAAGTGAAAATAATGTGGAAAAATAACTTCACCCTTGGTGCGATCTTAAGCAGGTTTCAGAAGTAAGCCACACAGATTTTAATGGGATGTGGCACTCTAGTAAGTGTGCATAGAACTGCAGCATAAATATATCTAGTCTATAATGATCTTTCAGATAATATTGCCAGTAATTTGCTACACAAAATTTGTTTCTTATTTAGACTGTTGATTGTTGTCCTCATAAGATTATTAATGCCAGTACTGCAACTATCTTTCTCCTAACATTAGCATGGTTTCCTGCCCACCCATCTTTTGTTCTTGGTGTTTGGAAGCAGAAAAGCTGACTATGTCAAAGTGGGAAGAAATATTAATAACACCTTGTGTTGGTTCACACATGCTTGTTCGTCACTGGATGACTGAAAAGTCAAGTGCTGGCTTGATCGTGTAAGTGCTGTGGATCATCACAGATATAACACCACAAAGTAGGCTCATGCATGCATCACACCATTCAGAGGAATCAGGTTACACACATGCAGCTATCAGCCATTAATCATAAAGGTTAATGCACGCACATTCCTCACTTTTATGGCTGCACAACTGAAGCACAATCCTGTCCAGTGGCCTCAGTTCAGACAGCTGCTGGCAGTGTAGAGTAATCAAACAGAGAGAAATTGAATGATGTACATGCATGTGTGAACATGCCCCAAGTGTAGTGGATTCAACTATATTAGTTTACTAAAATATTTATATCCCACTTCTTAAAAAAAAAACAAAATCAGAAAGCAGCTAAAAATGAAAATGATACTGTTAAAATGATATAAAACTGGAGTTGGGTGTATGTGTGCAGACCATCATCAACACCTTAGAGCAGACTTTCCCAACTGTGGGTGCCCAAAGATTGTTGGACCACAACTCCAATCATCCCTTGGCAGTATAGCAAAGTATTGGGGATGATGGAAGTTGTAATCTAAAAACACCTGGGATTACAAGGTTGGAAAAGGCTGTCTTAGAGGAAGGGTGGAATTTAAAAAGATAAAGATAAATGCACACGTACACACATGCACACACGCTGTATCGATATCTATAGTACACTTCCCCCATCACCTACTAAAATACACATTATTATTATTATTATTATTATTATTATTATTATTAACATCTGGGGCATGCTAGGAGTTGTAGGACTTTTTGTGTCCAATTATTCATAGGATTGTGCCCCAAGGAGTCTTGTGGCACCTTAAGGACTAAGAAATTAAGGGTGCAATCCTATTCAGATAGGCAGCTGCCTCCAGACTTGGAAGCGACCGCCTATCCAATGCAGGGCAGGAGAAAGACAGAGTGGATCGTACCCTCCATGCTCCTCCTGCCCTGCAGCGGGAGGGCTGAGCAGGGGAGGAGGTTGCTGCACAACACATTGGATGTATCGTAAGGCATTTCTGCCCTCCCTGCCCTGGAAGGACAGGGCTGTTCTAAGCTGCCTCCAAGGTAGTGCAGAAGTTGGGGGAGGTCAGCATATCCTATGGCCATCTAGCTGCTGTCTAGCGGCCATACGATTGCTCCCTAATTTGCCCCTCTCCCCAACCCTTTATATTCAAGTAAGTTAAAACATTTTAAGCTTTGAATGGAAAAGAGGCTTTATCCATCCTCACAGCATCCTTTATAATTCTGGCTCAAGATAAACTAAACATGTCATATGGTGTCTTGCAGTTCATTAGCAACTTAACTCCAAGGTTTGAGAAAAGGAGGAGTGGATTGTTAGGAAATACTGCACCTGTTCCTTACTTCAAGCTCAGCAAGTTAAACAGAGGAGGTGGCCAATACCAGGACCTCCATCCTATATACTAATAGCAAACCCATTCTCTGAGTGTGGATCCTTATGTAGCCAAAATAGCAACATCCACACACAAGGGGAAGTTATCAGCAGCCTTGGACAAACTCCAAGATTTTTGCAGAAGAACAAAGAAAAAAATCTTTAAGGAAAAATATCATATGGGAGGGGGAATCCCAAAAACAACTCAATGAGTATGGAGCAGTAAGTTAGTAGCCTTTTCTTAATCTTTGTTTCCAATAAAAGAATGATAGCATGTTGTTTAGTAATAAGTAACTCCTTTTATTCAGGAAGATACAACAAGAAAGGATTAACTAACAAAATGTAGGCAAGAGAAAGTAGCATGTAATCTCTAACCAAACTCACTAGAGTTGATTCCACCCTTTCGTACTGCCAAGACATTGCTTTTCCACAATCTCCTGGAATTGGCATCAAAACCATGGTTCCTCACAGCAATATAGGCCTGTATTCCCCATTTTAAAAATCCACTAAAGATCCTACTATATGCTTATTCAGATAAAAGTTAAATCCAGCAAGTCATGCTTCTTCCTGCAACTATCCCTTTAAATAGTCGTTTCCTGCCTGCTCCTTTCTTTTAAAGGGGCTTCCACATTTTGGCTTCTGCATTTGCTCTGGATGCAAAGAGGAAACAAGTAACTGGCCTCACCTTCTGCAAGGAACTGATTAATTAACATCTAATTAAAGATCATGCAAGTGAACAGGAAGGATCTAGTTAATGTGGTAGAAGCTCAGAACAACCTCTTCACAAGGATGATTTAAGTTTGTCCCCATTCTAGTACTTGTGTAGAAAGTAAATATTTGGTTATTCCTCCATGCTTACTGCTAGGGAATATTTACTGAGCCTCAGTGGCTTTATTTAAGAAGCCTCATCATATACTATTTCATATGTCCTGTTCCATGGTATATGCAACAGATTAGCCTTATTAAAGGCGGCAGTCCTACACACACTTATGTGGAAGTAAGTCCCCATTGAACACAGTGGGTCTTACTTCTGAATAAACATGCTTAGGATTGTATGGCAAGGAATTGCATTTTCTCGCTTCTCTCCCTACATGAATTTGTTTTGTGACTTGCCTGTGTGTAAAGCTGAGGAGTCTCTTGTAGATCTATAAAATCCAAGGATTGATGACTGTGTGGGACAAATAAGGTCCTGGCACATTCACAACTGTGATTATTAACAACTCTTTTCTTCAGAAGATCTAAGGCGCTGGAATTATGCCCATCTACCTGCCCTGCTTCCTGTAGCAAGGGGGACTTTATCTTTATCTTAGCCCCACAGTAGGTGAGAGAGAGCTGGTGGAAGAACTGTGTGGGAGATACAGCAGCTACCTCCTTTAGTCAAAAGCTTTGGGATCTTTGGGTTGGCGTCATGGCTCCACTGGAGGATTCCTCATCAGAGGAAGACCTGTAGCCAGGTATCCCCAGGGAACAGGCTGCTTCAGGGCTGCCCAAGACCATACTGGGCCATCGAGGGAGATGGCTTCAGATCAGCCTCCTCGAGAGGTAGAGAGCTTGGTTTCTAAGGTAGAGGGGGATGCTGAGCCACCCCCCCCCCCAACACAAGGGTCTGAAGATACAGGCCGGGACAGTGGCCGGGTGAAGGAGTGCCTGCTAGCAGAGGAAGACTCGTCAGGAGTAAAGGCCTTCTTGTGAGCAAAACCCTCCTCATAAGTAAGACTTCTGCCAGAAGGCCTATAATGACCTTCAGCTTAGCCTTGGGAGGGCCTCTAGGAGTTCAGGCTTAGAAGCATCAGGGCTTCTCTACATGAAGCTTTTATCTTGCCATCGATTGGTTACTCATGGAAGTTTGCGGGTCTTTTACACGATGTCGTCACCATCCAAGGCCTCTCCCATGCTTTGTGACCATTTCCACGGCTTTATTAGCAACAGGCATAATGAGCTATTTAAAAAATGGCAGTTTGAATTGATCTGAACCCGAGCATGTAATGACAGAGTTGCGCTATAAGAACTTGCAGAAAAAGACAATCCCCAGGAAAAAAAAAGAGAGGAAGTGTGTGTAAAGGAGCCAATCTTAATCCCCCAAAGAATCCAGAAGCAGAAGTCCCAGTAAAGTTGCAGGATTAAAAGGCTGGTATGGAGTAACCTTCAGTCTTAGGCAGGGAGAGTTGCTAAAATAATGTCTGTGTGCTAGCTCTGGGTCTTTCTTTCTTTCTTTCTTTCTTTCTTTCTTTCTTTCTTTCTTTCTTTCTTTCTTTCTTGTGTGCTCCCTGATTGTCTAGCCCATGTCCTACTGGACACTGTGACTCTGTGTTTGGATTCACCTGTGCCAGATTTTGGAACAAGCCAAGTAAGCCATGGCTTAGGGCCTTGCATTATGAGGGGCCTCTATATATGTTGGAGATAGTAAAGATGTAAGATAATTAAGATGAAATTGCTTTGGCTTAAATATGTTGGAAAGTCTGGTGTGGCTTACAGCAGAGTTGCCTTATATAAAGCGTGGCGACACAGCATTTAGTATTGGAGTCAATAAACACAGGCTACAGCCAGTTTAAAAGAAGTTCAAATCAGTGTAGGGCATCCTATGGGGATAGTCAGCCACCTCCAAACTCAGAGGCAGCTGACTATCCAATGCAGGGCAGGTGGAGCATAGAGAAGATCCTCTCCTCCGCACTCTGACCGCCCTGCATTTGTGGCTAGACAGCTGATTTCGGCTGTCTAGCTGGGATGCATCAAAGCAGGGGAGGCGGAGGCTGAATGGCACATAGGAAGTGTCATAACGGCGCTTCTGAGGTTTCCTCCACTCCCCGCCCCCAGGAACGTCCCCTTTTTCCTGCTCCACACTGCTCTTACGAGTGCGGAGCCAGGGAACAAATGCGTTGCCTACGAGGGGGCAGGGAGACAGGTTCCCACAAACCAAAAAATCCTACGGCTGTCTAGACACTGTCTGGTAGCCATAGGATTTTGCCCTTACTTTATTAGTGCTTTTATATACATCTTCAGAGAAGGATATCTAACACTGTTTAACTACAAGCACCCCCTAACGCTGGGTGGTACCCTTTCATTACCCTTCCTCTTATAATGTGATACATGTTTTTCTCTTAATTTTTATGGTGCGGGGCCTCTGAATCTTGATAGGCCGTAGGGCCTCAGCATGTCTTAATCCAGCCCTGACTCAGCCTTGCCTGGGAGTAGTCCCCTGATTGAACCCTGCTGGCTTAGACCTTGGGCTGCGCTGTGATCCTGCTTGTGAATTGTCCTTGCCTGGTTTTGTGCCCTTGGCCTGCACCTGCTAGCGCAGACCTTCAGCTGCCTTTTGGACCTGCTCTTGGAACTGGCCCCACCTTAGTCTCACCTGGAGTAGGAGAGTTGGCATCTGTGAATCAGACTTCCCCAGTTTTTTAAATGCTGTATTTGGAATTTTTGCTTCTCTTGCTTCCTTTCAAGCATAACTTGGAAAAGATAAGCAAAAGGCTATGCAGAGCGCCATTGGAACATATGGCTGAAAGAGATGAATGTAAGAAGAGGGTTGTTTTGTTTTGTAATATTTGCATGATTAGCTTCAAGCTCCGCTCTACTACCGATGCATGACCAGTTTGTTAGTTACTCACTGGCAAACATCTGGTGCTGATAAATGCTTACATGGCACCAAGTGTGACAAGCGTTCGCTTTCTGCATACTGTACATTTGCACAGAAATCCAGGAGGAAGGGGTACAGGCGACTTCCATGAAGAGTCATTTGCATTTGGAAATGAATTTCCTTTGATTGCGTTTGCACAAGAACCTGTACTGATGAGATTGTCTAGAGTAGGAGGAGGCAATGTGGTGCTCGCAAAGGTGCCCCACACCTCCCACTTTTTAAAAATACATTTTCTTACCAGAAACTGGGATTTAGGGATGTACGAAAGGTACTTACCTTTCGCAAATTATGTTTATGGTTGGGGGGGAAGCGTTCCGTCCCTCCCCCCGGAATCCTCGCCGGGGGGGAGGCGCTCCGTTCCTCCCCCCAGAATCCTGGCTGGCTGGCTGTGCTCCGCAGCGATTCTGCGGAGCCGCCGGCCGGCTCCGCCAGCAGCCGAACATCCGGCCGCTGGCTAGCAGGGACGCAAATGGTGGCGGCCATAGCCACCGCCGTTTGCATCCCTGCAGTCAGCTGTGATAGGCTTCATAAATGTTAACGTAGCCTATCATGGCCGAGTAAAACAACAACAAAAACAACAACAACAACGCGCGTACGCAAATGGCGGCGGCCATGGCCGCCGCCATTTGCATTCCTTATTTTAGCACGTCTTAGTCTACGTAAACATTTAGACGCTACGCTATTTGCATTCCCTTTATTTTCGCTGTCTTATTCTACGTAAAGGTTTACGTAGACTAAGACGTGCCAAAATAAGGAAGGCAAATGGCGGCGGCCATGGCCGCCGCCATTTGCATACGCGCGTTTGTTTTTAAGTCAGCTGTGATAGGCTACGTAAACATTTACGTAGCCTATCACGTTTTTTTGTTTGTTTGTTTGTTTTAACCTGGAAATGGCGGTGGCAGCAGCCGGTTGGAAGACCGGGCGCCACAGCCGTCGCTGCCGAACCGCTGCCGCAGCCGCCGCCGCCAGGAAGATCCACCCAAGGTAAGTCTCATCCCGGGGCAGGGGCGGGGGGGCGGGCCGTTCCGCCTCCGATTTCAGGGGCCAAATGCGCTGGCATTCGGCCTGCCCGAGATCCGTGGTGGAACTTTCGTACATCCCTAATCGAAATACAATAATCTCATCATAGTGAGGGAGACTGTAACAAGGTTACCTGTATGCCTCCTCAGTCTGATGTCCAGGACCGTGCTGCTCTTCCTTAAGGTTCTTTATCTTTAACCTGGACTTAGACCAGACAGCCCTTCATATAGAGCAGGGGTTGGCAAGTCGGTGCCCACCAGGACCCCCTCGTGCGCTCACCAGACCCCCATTGTCCCCTTCCCCCTCCCACTGCTGCTTCTGCCTCCCATTCACATTTTCCATACCATGCATCATTCTGTCATGTCTCCCTTTACCTTCCTTTTTTCCAAGCTAAACAATTCCAGCTGGTGTAACCTTCTTTCATTGGGGAGATGCTCCAGCCACTTGATCATTTTAGTTGCCTTTTTCTGCACTTTTTCCAGCTCTACAATATCTTTTTTAGGTGTGGTGACCATAACTGTACACAGTATTCTATGTGTGGCTGCACCATAGATTTGTATAAGGGCAATATGATTTTGGCAGTTTTATTCTCAATTCCTTTTCTAATTATGTGTAACAATGAGTTTGCCTTTCTTACAGTGGCTGCACACTGGGTTGACATTTTCATTGAGTTGTCCACCCAAGATCTCTTTCTTGGTTGGTCACCGGTGCCGCTAGCTCAGATCCCATCAGGCTATACTTGTAGTTGGGATTTTTTTGCCCCAATGTACATCACTTTACACTTGCTTACATTGAACTGCATTTGCCATTTAGATGCCCGCTCTCCCAGTTTGGAGAGATCCTTCTGGAGGTCTTCACAATCCCCCCCGCTTTTTAACCAACCTAAATAATTTGGCGTCATGGGCAAACTTGGCCACTTCACTGCTCACTCCTAATTCCAAATCGTTTATGAACAAGTTGAAAAGCATTAGTCCTAATACAGATCCCTGTGGGACCCCACTATTTACTTCCCTCCACTGGGAAAATTTACCATTTATTCCTACCCTCTGCTTTCTTTTCTTTAACCAGTTACTGATCCATAAGAGGCCCTGTCTATGGGATCACCCCGTCTACATATTTATTGACACTCTCAAAGAACTCTAAAAGGTTAGTGAGACAGGACTTACCTTTGCGGAAGCCATGTTGATTCTTTTTCAGCAGGGCTTGTCCTTCTATATGCTTACTAATTTTATCTTTAATTATGCCTTCAAACAATTTACTTGGACCAGACGTTAAGCTAACCGGCCAGTAATTTCCTGATTCCCCGCCTGGATCTAGAGATGGCGGAGAATTTCTCCACGAATCTTCGGGAGGCCGAGCGCCGAGGCATTCGGCTCCCCGAAAGTGTTGGGGAAATTCTCCGCCGGCCCCCCGCCCCCCCCGGGATGGGACGTACTGTGGCCGAATGTCCCTCCCGGTGGCGAGTCCCGGCGGCGGTTCAGCGGGGGCAGTGGCCGGTCTTCCGACCGGCTGCTACCGCTGCCATTACAAAATAAAAAAGTAAACAAAAAACAAAAAACACACACCCATGATTTCCAAGATTTCCAAAGTCAGATTTCCAAAGTCAGCCGTGATAGGCTACGTAAATTGTCACGTAGCCTATCACGGGTGACTTTGGGGGGAAAAAAGCGCGTACGCAAATGGCGGCGGCCCATGGGCGCCGCCATTTGCATTCCTTATTTTGGCACGTCTAGTCTACATAAAGATTTACGTAGACTACAGTGAAAATAAGGGCAACGCAAATAGCGTTCCCTTATTTTTGCCGTAGTCTATGTAAATCTTTACGTAGACTAGATGTGCCAAAATAAGGAACACTAGTGGCGGCGCCCATGGGCCACCGCCATTTGTGTACGCGCTTTTTTTTTTCCCAAAGTCACCCGTGATAGGCTACATGACGATTAACGTAGCCTATCATGGCTGACTTTGGAAATCTAGCCGTGATAGGCTACGTTAATCGTTACGTAGCCTATCACGGGGTGTTTTTTTTTTTCACTTTTTCTTTCGCAGCTGGGGAGATGGGGCTCTACTCTCCGGCCTGAATTTCGGCCGGGCGAGGCGGGGCACCTCCCCTCCCTCGCCTGAACTTCGGGGGGAGAAGCGAAGCGCCTCCCCCCACCGCGAAGCAAGCTGCGGGACAAGGTAAGTCCCTTTCGTACATCCCTACCTGGATCCCTTTTTGAAAATTGGTGTTACATTGGCCATCTTCCAGTCCTCTGGTATAGAGACTGATCATAGGGACATGTTGGATATTTTGGTTAGAAGATCAGCAATTTCATATTTGAGTTAGCTGAGAACTCAGGGGAGGAAACCATCTGGGCCCAGTGATTTATTTGCTTTCAATTTATCAATAAGGTTGAGAACTTCATCTTTTGTCACCACTATTTGCCTCAGTTCCTCAGATATGATCTACTTCTTAGATATGATTCAGACCTCCACATACAGAATTTGTTAACCTAGTTGAATGTGGGCTCAGACTCCAGTGAAAAGCCCTGTGTCTGAGGTGATGTGGAGCAGTTGGCGTTTGATCATTCACACATACACAGAAATCTACTTGGAGCAGTCCTAAAGCCAAGGACATGATGCATCTCTCCTGAGCTGCTCAAGAGCAAAGAGATTTGTTGGTGTTCTGCACTTTATTGTCCGCTGCCCACAACTCAGACTAGTTTTGTAAGTGTTTCAAGGACTGCCATGCAATAAGATTAAGAAGGAGCAGCCATGAATGATAGAAATGTCTCTTGCTGCTCCCCAAGGGGTGGTGGGCATTGAATGGCAGATAAATTAATACTGAGGCTATGGGGTTAGATAGTCATACTTAGAGTAGACCCAAGCCCCATTGATTTCTAGGAGTCTACGCTAAGTCTCTCCAGCACCACGTTACCTTGTCGTGGTGCTGGAGCTTGAGCACCTCAATGACATCATGAGCTAAACCGTGAAGGGACACCCAAGATGGAAGGTCATGGCAGAGAGGTCAGACTAAATACGATCCCTGGGGAAGGAAACAGCAACCCACCCCAGTATTTTTGTCATGAAAACTAAATGGATCAGTACAACCAGAGATATGTCGGTATACCATCGGAAGATGGGACTCCCAGGTCGGAAGATGGTCAAAATGCTACTGGAGAGGAACAGAGGATAAGTTCAACTAGCCCCAGATGTGATGACGCAGCTAGCTCAAAGCCGAAAGGACGGCTAGCAGCCGATGGTGCTGGTGGTGAACGACGAATCCAATGTTCTAAAGATCAACACACCATAGAAACCTGGAATGTAAGATCTATGAGCCAGGGCAAATTGGATGTGGTTACTGGGGAGATGTCAAGATTAAATATAGACATTTTGGGTGTCAGTGAACTGAAATGGACTGGAATGGGCCACTTCATATCAAATGACCACCAGATCTACTACTGTGGACAAGAGGACCACAGAAGAAATGGAGTAGCCTTCATAATTAATAATCAAGTGGCTAAAGCAGTGCTTGGATACAATCCAAAAAATGACAGAATGATCTCAATTCGAATTCAGGGTAAGCCATTTAACATCACAGTGATCCAAATATACTTCTTAACCACAGATGCTGAAAAAGCAGAAGTAGATCAGTTCTGTGAGGATCTGCAGCACCTACTGGATAGTACACCAAAAAAAGATGTTATTTTCATTACAGGAGACTGGAATGCTAAGGTGGGTAGTCAAACGACACCTGGAATTACAGGCAAGCATGGTCTAGAAGAACAAAATGAAGCAGGACATAGGCTGATAGAATTTTGCCAAAACAACTCACTGTGCATAACAAACACTCCCTTCCAACAACCTAAGAGACGACTTTATACATGGACTTCACCAGACAGTCGACACCGAAATCAGATTGACTACATCCTTTGTAGCCAAAGGTGGCAGACATCTATGCAGTTGGTAAAAACAAGACCTGGAGCTGATTGTAGTTCAGATCACGAACTTCTTATTGCACAATTTAGAATCAGACTAAAGAGAACAGGGAAGACCCACAGATCAGTTAGATATGAGCTCACTAATATTCCTAATGAATATGCAGTGGAGGTGAAGAATAGATTTAAGGAACTAGATTTAGTAGATAGGGTCCCAGAAGAACTATTGCCAGAAGTTCACAACATTGTTCAAGAGGCAGCAACAAAGAACGTCCCAAAGAAAAAGAAAACCAAGAAGGCAAGATGGCTGTCTGCTGAGACACTGGAAGCAGCCCAAGAAAGAAGGAAAGGAAAAGGCAACAGTGATAGGGGGAGATATGCCCAATTAAATGCAACATTCCAGAGGTTAGCCAGAAGAGATAAGGAATTATTTTTAAACAAGCAATGCGCGGAAGCAGAAGAAGATAATAGAATAGGAAGGACAAGAGACCTCTTCCAGAAAATTAGAAACATCGGAGGTAAATTCCAGGCAAAAATGGATATGATCAAAAACAAAGATGGCAAGGACCTCGTACAGGTTTCTCAGGAGACAGGTAAGGTGGTCTGGTACTCCCATCACTTTAAGAATTTGCCACAGTTTGTTGTGACCCACACAATCAAAGGCTTTAGCGTAGTCAATGAAGCAGAAATAGATGTTTTTCTGGAATTCTCCTGCTTTCTCCATGATCCAGTGAATGTTGGCGATTTGATCTCTAGTTCCTCTGCCTCTTCGAAACCCAGCTTGTACTTCCGGTAGTTCTTGGTTTGCATGCTGCTGAAGCCTAGCTTGTAGGATTTTGAGCATCACCTTGCTGGCATGTGAAATGAGCGCAATTGTGCAGTAGTTTGAACACTCTTTGGCATTGCCCTTCTTTGGAATTGGAATGTAAACTGACCTTTTCCAGTCTTGCAGCCACTGTTGAGTGTTCCAAATTTGTTGGCATATTGAGTGCAGCACTTTCACAGCATCATCTTTTAGGATTTTAAATAGCTCAGCTGGAAGACTGTCATCTCCGCTAGTTTTGTTGTTACTAATGCTTCTTAAGGCCCACTTGACTTCACTCTCTGGGATGTCCAGCTCAAGTTCGGTGACCGCACTATCATGGCTATCAGGGACATTAAGATCTTTCTTGTATAGTTCTTCTGTGTATTCTTTCCACCTCTTCTTAATCTCATCTGGTTCTGTGAGGTCCCTGCCTTCTTTGTCCTTTATCATGCCCGTCTTTGCACAAAACGTTCCCTTGAGATCTCCAATTTTCTTGAAGAGATCTCTAGTCTTTCCCATTCTGTTGTTTTCCTCAATTTCTTTGCACTGTTCATTTAAGAAGGCCTTCTTGTCTCTCCTTGCTATTCTCTGGAACTCTGCATTCAGTTGGATAGATCTTCCCCTTTCTCCCTTGCTTTTCGCTTCCCTTCTTTCCTCAGCTACTTGTAAAGCCTCATCAGACAGCCACTTTGCTTTCTTGCATTTCTTTTTCTTTGGGGTGGATTTCGTTGCTGCCTCCTGAACAATGTTACGGACCTCCGTCCATAGTTCCTCAGACACTCTGTCTATCAGGTCTAATCCCTGAAATCTATTCCTCACCTCCACTGTATATTCATCAGGGATATGATTTAGGTCATACCTGAACGGTTTAGTGGTTTTCCCGACGTTCTTCAATTTAAGCCGAAATTTTGCAAGAAGCAGCTCATGATCTGAGCCACAGTCAGCTCCAGGTCTTGTTTTTACTGACCGTATGGAGCTTCTCCATCTTTGGCTGCAAAGGACATAATCAATCTGATTTCGATATTGACCATCTGGTGACGTCCATGTGTAGAGTCGCCTCTTGTGCTGTTGGAAAAGAGTGTTTGCTATGATCAGCATGTTCTCTTGGCAAAACTCTATTAGCTTTTGTCCTGCTTCATTTTGTACACCCAGGCCATGCCTGCCTGTTATCCCGGTGATTTCTTGACTTCCTACTTTAGCATTCCAATCCCCTATGATGAAGAGGACATCTTTTTTGGGTGTTAGTTCTAGAAGGTGTTGTAGGTCTTCATAGAACCGATCAACCTCAGCTTCTTCGGCCTCAGTGGTTGGGGCATAGACTTGAATTACTGTGATGTTGAATGGTTTGCCTTGGATTCGTACTGAGATCATTCTATCATTTTTAAGATTGTACCCCAGTACTGCTTTTCCCACCCTTTTGTTGACTATGAGTGCTACTCCATTTCTTCTAAGGGATTCTTGCCCACAATAGTAGATATGATGGTCACCTGAATTAAATTCGCCCATGCCTGTCCATTTTAGTTCGCTGATTCCCAAGATGTCGATGTTCAATCTTGCCATCTCATGTTTGACCACCTCCAGCTTACCTTGATTCATTGATCTGACATTCCAGGTTCCTAAACAATATTGTTCTTTACAGCATCGGATTTTCTTTTCACCACCAGACACATCCACAGCTGAGTGTCCTTTCGGGTTTGGCCCAGCCGCTTCACTCTTTCTGGCGCTACTTGGAAATACCCTCTGCTCTTCCCCAGTAGCATATTGGACACCTTCCGACCTGAGGGGCTCATCTTCCGGCGTCATCTCTTTTAGCCTTGTGATACGTTCCATGGGGTTTTCTTGGCAAGAATACTGGAGTGGGTTGCCATTTCCTTCTCCAGTGGACCACATTTTGTCAGAACTCTCTGCCATGACCTGTCCATCTTGGGTGGCCCTGCATGGCATAGCTTATGGCTTCACTGAGTTACGCAAGCCCCTTCGCCACAACAAGGCAGTGATCCATGAAGGGGCCAGGCAAAAATGGGTATAATCAAAAACAAAGATGGCAAGGACCTAACAGAAGCAGAAGAGATCAAGAAAAGGCGGCAAGAATATATGGAAGATCTGTATAGGAAGGATAATAATATCGGGGATAGATTTGATGGTGTGGTCAGTGAGCTACAGCCAGACATCCTGAAGAGTGAGGTTGAATGGGCCTTAAGAAGCATTGCTAATAACAAGACAGCAGGAGATGACGGTATCCCAGCTGAACTATTTAAACTCTTGCAAGATGATGCTGTCAAGGTGATGCATGCCATATGCCAGCAAATTTGGAAAACACAAGAATGGCCACCAGATTGGAAAAAATCAACCTATATCCCCATACCAAAAAAGGGAAGCACCAAAGAATGTTCAAACTATCGAATAGTGGCACTTCTTTCACATGCCAGTAAGGTAATGCTCAAGATCTTGCAAGGTAGACTCCAGCAATTCATGGAACAAGAATTGCCAGATGTACAAGCTGGGTTTAGAAAAGGTAGAGGAACTAGAGACCAAATTGCCAATATCTGCTGGATAATGGAGAAAGCCAGGGAGTTTCAGAAAAACATCTATTTCTGTTTTACTGACTATTCTAAAGCCTTTGACTGTGTGGATCATCACAAATTGTGGCAAGTTCTTGGTGGTATGGGGATACCAAATAATCTTGTCTGCCTCCTGAGGAATCTGTATAATGACCAAATAGCAACGGTAAGAACAGACCACGGAACCACGGACTGGTTTAAGATTGGGAAAGGAGTACGGCAGGGTTGTATACTCTCACCCTACTTATTCAACCTGTACACAGACACATCATGCGACATGCTGGGCTTGATGAAGCCAAGGCTGGAGTTAAAATCGCTGGAATAAACATTAACAATCTCCGATATGCAGATGATACCACTTTGATGGCTGAAAGTGAGGAGGAGCTGAGGAACCTCATGATGAAGGTGAAAGAAGAAAGTGCAAAAGCTGGGTTGCAGTTAAACCTCAAAAAAACCAAGATTATGGCAACCAGCTTGATTGATAACTGGCAAATAGAGGGAGAAAACATGGAGGCAGTGACAGACTTTGTCTTTTTAGGCGCAAAGATTACTGCAGATGCTGACTGCAGCCAGGAAATCAGAAGACGTTTACTTCTTGGGAGGACAGCAGTGACAATCTTGATAAAATAGTAAAGAGCAGAGACATCACACTGACAACAAAGGTCCTCATAGTGAAAGCAATGGTATTCCCTATAGTAACCTATGGCTGCGAGAGCTGGACCATAAGGAAGGCTGAGCGAAGGAAGATAGATGCTTTTGAACTGTGGTGTTGGAGGAAAATTCTGAGAGTGCCTTGGACTGCAAGAAGATCAAACCAGTCCATACTCCAGGAAATAAAGCCAGACTGCTCACTTGAGGGAAGGATATTAAAGGCAAAACTGAAGTACTTTGGCCACATCATGAGAAGACAGGATACCCTGGAGAAGATGCTGATGCTAGGGAGAGTGGAAGGCAAAAGGAAGAGGGGCCGACCAAGGGCAAGATGGATGGATGATATTCTGGAGGTGATGGAGTCGACCTTGGGGAAGCTGGGGGTGGCGATGGCCGACAGGAAGCTCTGGTGTGGGCTGGTCCATGAAGTCATGAAGAGTCGGAAGCAACTGACCGAATAAACAACAAAATGCTAAGTCTGGATCTAACCCAAGATTTGTAGCAGCCTCCCCCAACCTGTCACCCTCCTCCACCTGTGTTGGGCTACAACTTCCATGATCCACAGCCAGAAGGACCATTGATGGGACTATGGAAGTCCAACACATTTGGAGGGCACCACATTTGGAAAGGCTGATTTGTAGAGTGATTTTGTGATGTGGTGTTGCTTATGAAAATATGTTGCCTGTGGGCTTAGGAAGCTAAGGGGAAAAAAATTAATAAAATCCATGTGTTCATAATTTTGAAAGTTCCCTAGGGGGCTGGCCTCTGGCAGCATGACTAAAATGAATGTTCTGGTTGAGAGTGGGGGCATTGCAGCTGGAGGAAAAGCAAAGAACAAAGCCCCTTTAAAGCCCCTTGGTTATGCCTCTTGGGAGAAGGCCCCAGACTGTCTCTGTCACTGTTGTAGCATGAATAACTCGACAGCTAATTAACAGTGGATGCAAATAATGAACATCTGTGAAACCAGACAGCTTTGCCCCAGGAAGATGGGGAAAGCCCAGAGCTGAATGGCAAACTATGCTGGTGTTTGACAAATGTTCATTTTCAAATGATTAAGCTGAGGAGGTCTGGATTGACAATTACTGCACCACCAGAGAGATCAACATCATTGTTATTATATTATAACATCTCCAGCAGACTAAATTTGAAAGGCTGTACAAGAAGAAACAAAACAGTGCTTTAGGTCAATAATTCATTACAGAAAAAACATCATAGACAGCTCTTGTGGAGGTGGTTAGTGTTGTGTGTGGGGGGGGGCAGAGACTGAGTGCGAAAGACCCAGGGAATAGCAGGACTTGGAGCGTACTAAAATTCATTGACTATGTAGCACTTTTCATTTTTAAAGAAACATATACCTCAGACAAGCTCCAAGTAAACACTTTTTTGCGTACACAATACTTTGCATTTTAAATATATGCATGTGAATAATTGTGTGTGTTCTTTTTATCTCTCTCTCTCTCTCTCTCTTTTTTTAAAGAAAAGAGACTCAGGCTTTGAGCAGCCGAGAGCTGACCCTGGTGAACAAGCATGTACAATTTGACATACATTTAGATAATTCAAAGTTCAGATCAAGAAGAGGTCATATAGGAAGAAAGACAGGTGTATTTGTGTGTGTTTACTTATCTAACTGCATAGCTTGTACAGAGTAAGTTTGAGTGACTATAGATGGAACAGTTCCATAAGGCATATACAATGATTTTTTTAAATAGCTAACACGACTTAACGACTGAACAACAACAACAACAACAAACCAAGTTCACCCTGTGAGCCCTATGTTCTACTGCAATCAGTTTTAGATGACCCAATGATCCACCCCCCAAATGAGTGACTCACCGGCAGCCCTTGCCAAGGAGCCTGCTCAGCCTCTTTGGGATGAAGTCCTGAAATCAGATTAAAGCTCCTTTCAGGGCTGGATTCTTAATTAATGTCAGAGCTGAGCCATCAAGCAAGAGCCAGTCAAGCTTACCACTGTCCAGGCAAAATGCCAGCCTGAAAATGGACACTTTTATAGCCATTCCTGGTGAACAGAGCACATGGCCATGTAGGTGGAATCACTCCAGTACACACTGGGTCCCTCTACAGCTGAGGGAAATGCTCCTATCCAGCCTGTAGCCCCAGTGGCTCATTGCATGACATGAGGCAGCTTTCACAGACTGACAGAATCCTGCTTCTAGCCCCAATGATTGCTGATAATGATGAAAAAGATATGGTGGACTGGGCTGAGGAGAAATACGATTTAAACCGAGTTATCAGTTTCTGACCCAAAGGGGTTTTTGGATGTTAGTTCAATAGTATTTGCAGCTCCTCCTCTTGTGGTGACAGAGAAGCCAGTTCTGCTATGAGGTTGTATTTTTGCTTCGTGTTATTGCTGCTGTTGACGACCTCTCAGTTACTCTTGGGATAACATCAGAATTATATATGTTCCATTTCGTAGCATCCACCCAGCTATTTCCATGGAGATCTAACTATCCCTAGTTTCTTCTTGAGCAGCTTTGCCCATGCTGGTGATGTACTGAAAGCGATTTCCGTATCTTGGAGCCAATGCTCAGGGACGTGAGAGGAGTCGCGCATCTTCTGGGAAGATTTGCTTCTCCCCTTTCAAAGGTTATCCCAAAGGTATGATGATGGGAAGGAAGGCAGGGTAAGGATGGCATGCTCAGGTTCACATTTTGGCAAGGGTTGGCACATGATTAATGATGTCGTAGCTGATTAACTGTATGTAAGTTTTAGTTGATTAATGAATTATATTTGCACAGGAGTGAACAAATAGCTCAGAAACAAAAATAATAGTTTCTTTGTAGATTATATACATGTGTGTCATAGGCAACATCTTAGAAGAGGCTTTCCCACTACAATATCAACAGCTTTATTTTTTATCCCTTTCCTACTAATCCCTAGCATAGAATTAGCCTTTTTCACCACTGCTGCACACTAGGCAAATGTTTCCATTGAGCTATCTACCATGACCCAAAGACCTATATGCTGGGCAGTCACACCAGTATGGCAGCTAAATTGCCAGCATGGTGTAGTGGCTAGAGTGCTGGACTGGGAGTCGGGTGATCCGGGTTCTAGTCCCCACTCGGCCATGGAAGCTCACTGGGTGACTTTGGGCCAGTCACAGACTCTCACTCAGCCCAACCTACCTCACAGGGTTGTTGTTGTGAGGATAAAATGGAGGAGGAGGAGGAGTATGTACGCCACCTTGAGTTCCTTGGAGGAAAAAAGGCGGGATATAAATGTAATAATAAATAAATAAATAAATTGATACTGAGGTGATTAATTTCAAAACTGCCAGTAGAGCTTCCAGTGGGAACTTTATCAGACAGGTTTACCCCTGTGAAAGTCATTAAGTTTCCAGTGGTAGGTAAAGTGGAGGGGTAAACACCTCCTGAGATGCAAAAGGAGTTTCCATTTGTAATGTGGAGTGGAGAACCTGTTCTGATGCAAAGGTGACTGACCACATGGAATGCTTTGGCATGGTTGCTATTAACACACTCAGGGCTTGGCCATAGATCCATTCTGGGTTAAGTGGTAGTATCACTTGGTGTCTGTAGATTGGCCAACACAGTTTTGCTCTCGGTGTGAATCATAACCATGTGCATTTATGGATGCTTTCGAAGAAAAATGCAACTGTTAACAATGGCAGTCTCAGCACGTTGTTGACCTTTCCCCTTTATGCATCTGAGTGGCTCAGTGGAGAGGATTTTAAGTGTTTATGGCTCTTAAGGTTTAGTGTTTTGTAAAGAAGAAGAAGAAGAAGAAGGTTGTTTAGATTGGATGTCAGATAGTGTGGAATTATACCCTCAAGCCTTTATTAATCAAAGCAAATATACAGCCGTTCATACCGTTCAAGACAGGGAAGGTCAGAGATGTGGATTCAACGCTATACTAACCTATTCATCACAGATTGTCTGGGCTGTGCATGTCTTCCCTTCTACACGGAGCACAGCAGAGATGCATCATGCTGAATATGCCGCCTGATCCACTGAACACACCTTTACAAGATCAAGACCATAATTCCTTTATTTCATTTTTGCAGTACATGGCTGGATGTGCAGCAGTAAGATAATTTATTATTGGGTGGTCACACGGGCTAATTAAAATTGGGTAGTATGTTGCTGCATGTTTATGTATCACATTTGCATCCCACCCTTTAAAGAGGTATTATTTTATAGTCTCAACAACAACCCTGTGAGGTAGATTAGGCTGGCGGACTGTGTCTGGCCCAACATCATTTAGTAAGCTTCAGTGTGTGTGTGTGTACATTTTATTAAACTTTTTCTGAACTATATACATAACAGCAATAACAAAAAAGATATCGGTCCCCACCATACATTACTTCTGCTCTCATATTTTTGTTCAGTTTCTTGGTGTTTCAAAATAAACTTAGCAGGTGCAATTGTTCCTGAAACTTGGAGACAGTCACAGTTGATTTCCCATAGGTTCTAATGAGCCATCCGCTTATCTGTAACCATAGTATGTCAGGCCTGGGGATAGCCCTACCTTTAGACGGAGTGAGGCAGCAGATGCTGCGGTCATGGCCAGTTTCCCATCCATTCCTCCCAGTGGAGGCTGGTGGCTCTGATTTTGGTGGGGCTGTAAATCCGCTCTGGGTTTCAGTCAGAACCAGCAAGACCCCAAAAGGAGTTATCCAAGGTGCTGGACCCATTTTGGGGATAGATTTCAGCACCTTGGAAAACTCCTTTAGGGGTCTGGCTGGTTCTGACTGAAAGCCAGAATGGATTCACAGCACCACCAAAAGTGGAACCACCAGCCTCCACTGACTCCTGAACCCCTTGTGTGTGTTCGCCTGAGCCCCCCAGCCACTCCCACCCTCCTGAGCTGATCACCAGCAGAGGCCTTGTTTCCTTGTTGCTGGCCTCAGCTGGCTACCTGTCTCACCTAGTTGCCCTTTCCCAAAGAACCACAGATGGTGCCATTGGAAACAGCCCCAGACTGAGTGAACAGGCAGCCCGGCAGGCATCACACACTTCGTCAGGGATGCAGAATCTCAGGCCTGGGGGCCACACCTGGCCCTCTTGGAGTCCCCAGAGGGCCCCACCCCTTTCCTTGGCCCCACCCCCTTCCCTCAACAACTATCAATTGTTTGGTATTTTCCCAGCTTTTATGCACATTTCCCCCCATTCTAAAAGGTTTTCCGCATTGTAGAAGCTGGATGTGTTGCTCTGCTCATGTCATTCAGCTGGCAGCCGCTGCACGTCAGTATTTGAATGGGCAGCAAGTAGGTGCCAGGCAGATCAGGGAGCAAGCAGTTGCGAGTTGTTGAAGGACAGGGTTGTGTGTGCCACATGGCCCGCCTTGTGCCCCCAGCCCCTCCCCCCAGCTGGCTAACTGCATAGGTAAAGTGGAGGACACTATCCCATTGCCAGCGATGAAGCAAAATGCAGCTGCCAGTCCAAGTGGCCTCTGTAAGTGGAATTGAGAGGTGCCATCTTCACCTTTGCCTCAGGCAATAAAATGACATGGCCTGGTGCTGATGTCGCTTGCACATCCACTCCTCTAACGCTGGAGACTGTGGGCAGTTTCCAACTGCGTCATTCCATTAGTGCAAATGATGTTGCGCTAGTGGAAACTTGGTTCTGAACTATTCTCAGGAGAAGAATACAACTAAAGTTACATTTACACAAGCAGTTGTGCATTATGCTTGTGAAACCCACTGTGCAATCACTTGCGCATAACTCTTGGGCAGCCGGTTGCGCAGCCAGTTGCACAGCCAGGTGCATCAGCATAATGGGCAATCACTTGTGCATCAGAAAGTTTCAGCAGAGCTCCACTAGCGCTATTGGAATTTGTGGAATGACACCGTTGGATACTCCCCTGTTTTTGTTTCCAGTATTGCTAATGAAGTTCCAGTTACCCGCCTATGGCAATATTCATAGTTGAGCAAGGAGTTTAACCCAGATCTCCCGGCCCAAGTCCTAGCATGCTGTCCACTACAATAATCTGTACTTCCCAAAGACAACATGAGCATGTGTACCCAGAGCGTACAGCCCTTCATAAAGACTAATAGGGATAACACCTAAATGCAGTTTGGACCTGACACACAAGAAAAGTCCTCTGTTGATATACATTTATTTATTCATACATTTATTAGCCGTAATACATTTATTAGCTGTAGCTACTTTTAGATATGAAGAGATTTTGACTGGATCCGGAGTTACACTTCCATGAGTACAAGTTGGGGGACAGTGGTGGGAAAGAGCCATTGCATTCATGTCCTGCTTGTGGGCTTCCATAGGCATTTGTCTGGCCACTGTGGGAAGAGAATACTGGATTGCTGGCTCAGATAGGCCTCTGCTCTGCTCCATCCAGCAGGGCTGTACTTATGAGCAGAAGGATTCCTTCCATTTACGGAAGGTACAGCAGAGCCTCCTGCTGCAGGAAGGGTGGGGAGGTGATTTTTGCTTATTCCCCCTTGCCCCCACAGCCCCCAGTGCCACTTCTCATGATATTCTGGAGTCCCTGACTTTCCAGAGAGTTTTGCAGAGGGCTGTAGGGAGGAAGAGGAATTGGGGGAAAAAAATGTTTCCCCCTCTTTACTCCAGTGCAAGGATTTGCCCCTGACACCCCCCACAGGGGGCACCCCTCCCCCCATGGGTGCCAAAAAGATGTGGGGGATTAAATGGCTTCTGTAGCTGCTATTGAGTGCCCAAAGGGTCAAAATTAGGTTTTGAACCATTTGGTCCTCTGTAGCAGCTCCAGATGCCATTTTGTTTGCCTAAAAATAAACTTCTAACCTCCCCCCCCCCCATTTTGGGTGAGGTGGGGGTTGCACTGGGCGGCTGTGGGGGCCACATGTTGCCCACCCCTGCTCCAATGGTGTTCCACTCCTAGAAACTCTGTTCTGGCTTTAGCTTAGAAGGGTCACAAGAAGTAAGACTCCAGGCCTAGTTTATATTCTGTGGGCCTTCAAAAACCTTAGACTACAATCAATCCATCAGCTGGACCAGAAAATATTACTTTAGGAACATCCTGGCTAGAAGGGACAGGGTGTAGAAAACAAGAGCATCTGTAAGGGATTGTACTTATTTGTTAAATAAATCCTTTGGTACAAATATTAGGAATGCATCTCTAGTAACAGGGATATTATGGTGCCAGAGAAAAATACATATGGGAGTTCTCCCAAGGCAGCAGCAGTGAGAAATACTTCCTTTAAAGCTGTCTTGGTGAGAAACAGGACAGATTGCAATTTCTAAGTTTCATGATCATGTGGTACAGAAATAAGTTTATTTTCTCTCATTTTCAAATACCGAATGAGATTAGACAAACAGATAAGCCTTTGTCTTAGCCTACTGGATATTGAGTATGTTTGCCTGTTTCAGCAGATACAATATTTCTCTTTCTCCGTAGGCTTGCTTGCAGTTGTAAATAAACATGTATTACATGGCAAGGTGGCCCCCTCCCCCAAAGGCCTCATTTCCCAACCTCAGTCACATGCATTTGCAATTTAATTAATTTAAACAATCCAGCCCACATGTCTTCTCATTTCAGAGTCACCATTTGCATGTGACCTCTTTGGTCAGGTGTTCCAAAGTCGGTGCATAAATAATTAATGATAAAAATTGCAAGGCGATCTTACTGAGAAAAGAACGTTGCTATTAGCTGGAAATTGATTTGAAAGTGGGTTAATTAATATCTTTCTCATTCTTCCCCCTTTCTCAAATTTCATAACTGAATTCAAAACTCTTGTAAAATAAAAACTGGACTAACTATGCTGAAATGTTATGAACCTCAATTCTGTAACTGTGGGGCTTGCAGGCTTTGGCAAGGGCTAAGGTATCTTTAAAAGTTGCTTAGAAAGAAGCATTTCACTAGGTGTGGGAGGTATGGCAGTCCCCTGAAGGCCTGAGTCTAGTAATAAGCTACTTTGAGCATTGTATAAACACGATTTTAAAATAAATAAATACATCTAAAATTAAATTTAATTTGAATGTTTCATAAGCTTAGATATGATTTTTAGTGGCCATTGCTTTGTTTTGTTTTTCATATCACTTGGTGTTATGCTTGTTTAGTTTGTACAGGACACTAAATCATCCATCAAGGATGCAAGCCATGCCTTTTTAATCAGTGCATGCCCTTGAGCTTCCTGTTTCTGCACATCAGTTTGCTCATTTGTGCAAAAACAAACAAACAAACAAACAAACAAACACGACAATCTGTTGTCCTCTTCTTGCTCTGACAATGTTTACTCTGGAGGAACACTAATATCGGACAAAATATAGTAACAGTGTAGTTACCAGTTAATAAACTCAGGTTTCTGAGTTATATCATCATCCTAATATTCAGGGTTGGGGAGTGAAATGATCGAGGAGACTACTTATTCTGTTTTGAAGTCAATGCATGTTTATTTTTAAATTATTAATACATTATTACTACTAGTTGGTGCTAGCCAATCAGCCTGATCCTCATAACCAATCCACTGGAAAAAGTTGGCTTGAGCAATGGTTTGGGAGAGATCCAGTCCCAGACATGGCCTTCAAAATCATGTACATCAGGAGTGTGCAGACAAAATGTGGGTGGGGATTTCTCCAGGCCAAGCCCTGCCTCCTGGAGGAATCCAGAAAGGCTCCACAGACTGGGTGGGGAACCCCCATGTGTAAGGATGTACAAAAGACCCACCTTCCGTTCCAGGAGCCTATCACATCAAAAAACAGGGACACAAATGGCGTAGTGGATGCCGTTTGCGGCTGTAAAGCTGGTAGATTAACCTAAATGCGGCTGCAAATGGCTGCATTTAGGCTAATCTACCAGCTTTACGGCTGCAAATGGTGCCCACTATGGCATTTGCATCCGGAGACTGACTTACAGCGATATGGCACGACAATGGCTGCTAGCCGTATCGACATTTGTAAGGGACGCAGAGCAGGTGGCTGGCTCCGCAGGATCGAGGCAGTGATGGATCCGACCCGGACGGATTCCGTGGGGTGGCGGAGGTGAGTGCTCTGTTCCGCCATGGGCCCCAACAGGGCTGGATTCTTGGAATCCAGCCTCATTGGAGTCTGTGGCGGAATTCTCCCCCATCCCTACCCGTGGGTTGGTTTAGGCCTGCAAGGCATTGGTTCCCCTCCCCTGATGTAAATAGTCATATAAACCGATTCTGCCTAAATTAAAGCACAGCTTATGTGATGAAGAGATATTGGCCATCCAGGCCATGAGTTAAGAATGGCAGTTCCACCACCTAAGTAGTATAAAGAGTCCTACCACCTAAGTAGTATAAAGAGTATAAACAACAAATTTCATAGTCATCATTCTCCACCTATTATTGTGCTTTTGTAGAGAGATTACTGCAGTGCATTACATGTCGGGCTACTTTTGAAGACTGCCTGGAAGATACAGTTGGTTCAGAATAAAGCCACTAGACTACTAACTGGGATTGGACGTTGGGATCATACTACAACAGTGCTTAAAGAACTTCACGAGTGCTCCCCCATTTCTGAGCACAATTTGGTGTTGAACTTTAAACCCCTACATGGCTTGGCACCTGGAGGAACACCAGTTTTGAGTTCAACCTGCCTGTGCACTGAGGTTACTAAGCAGGGCCAGCCCTACCATTAGGCAGAGTGAGCCTCAGGCAGCTGATTTGGGAGTCATGGAAGTGCAGCAAATCATTAGTAATTTAATTTATTATTATTTATTGCCAGGGAGGGGCAGAAATATATGTGGAATTTTCTGTCACAGCTGCCAAACTAACTTGGCTGCACTTGGGTACTATACATCTTGACTTAGGTATTTATTTTATAGATGTATATACCGCTGACCATATTTAAAAATATATCTAAATGGGAATGGGGAGGGCCATTGGCTGCTCCATCTCAGCAGGGCTGGCCCAAGACATTTGCTGTCTGAGGCAGAATAGCCAATGGCACCACACACACACACACACACACACAGGTACCCAAGTCAGGGTGCATAGCAGTAAAATATTCAAAGCCAGGGATGTTAGTTTGGCCAGAAAATCCCACAAGCAGAAGTCTCCCCTTCCTTGGAAGTAAAAGTATAATAATAACAAATTAAATAACTAACATTTCATGCTGCCTGAAGCGGCTGCCTAACTCTGCCTAATGGCAGGGCCCTGCATCTCATGGAGCGAAATGGCTTTGGCTGGCCCCAAGTGCAAGTGAAGCTCTCCTTCACGTGCCCCCGCTGTCTGAGGTGAAGCACTCAGGGAGAGGGGCTTGTCCGTGGTCGTGCCCAATTTGTGGAACTGCATTTGTTACTGTTTGACTTTGTTTGAGCTATCTGTCTATAGTTCAGTACTTTGGGAGTATTTAGATGCCTGTTTACTCCCTATAGCATATAAAAATACTAAACAAAGTGTACACCTAAGATTGTTTGGTGGGTTGCAATCTAGGTTTTGTACTAAAAAGAATTAGTACAGGAAAATCTTTTTGATCCATTTTTTTATTTGTATTAGAAATATACTTCTAGCATAACATCACAATGCTTTGCATATAAAAACATTTGTTATTGTTGAACAAAGTATTGCTGAAGATTCTTAGATCTTGATAGCATAGAATCATAGAATCATAGAATAGTAGGGTTGGAAGGGGCCTATAAGACCATCGAGTCCAACCCCCTGCTCAATGCAGGAATCCAAGTCAGAGCATCCCCGACAGATGGCTGTCCAGCCTTATCTTGAATGCCTCCAGCGTGGGAGAGCCCACTACCTCCCGAGGTCATTGGTTCCATTGTCGTATTGCTCTAACAGTCAGGAGGTTTCTCCTGATGTTCAGCCAGAATCTGGCTTCCTCTAACTTGAGCCCATTATTCCGTGTCCTGCATTCTGGGATGATCGAGAATTGATCCTGGCCTTCCTCTCTGTGACAACCTTTCCAGTACTTGAAAAGCGCTATCATATCTCCCCTCAGTCTTCTCTTCTCAAGGCTAAACATGCCCGGTTCTTTCATTCTCTCTTCATAGGGCTTTGTTTCCAATCCCCTGATCATCTTTGTTGCCCTCCTCTGAACCCTCTCCAGCTTGTCTGCATCCTTCTTAAAGTGCGGTGCCCAGAACTGGACACAATACTCCAGATGAGGCCTAACCAGTGCTGAGTAGAGGGGAACTAGTACTTCCCGGGATTTGGAAGCTATGCTTCTACTAATGCAGCCCAAAATAGCATTTGCCTTTTTTGCAGCCACATCACATTGTTGGCTCATATTCAGCTTGTAATCAACAACAATTCCAAGATCCTTCTTGCTTGTAGTGTTGTTGAGCCATGTATCCCCCATCTTGTAACTGTGCATTTGGTTTATTTTTCCTAGGTGCAGAATTTGGCATTTATCCCTATTAAATTTCATTCTGCTTAAAAAGCTTAAAAAGAAATAGAAAGTCTTAAGCATTTCTTGTTCTTAGACTTTTAGTCTTAACATCTTAAAAAGGAGAGATCTCATTCTACATACCAAATTCCCTGTTCAATATTGAATAGGCTATTCAGCTGACAGATAAACAGGCCTGGAGAATTTCTGAGAAGAAGCTCCTGCGTTCTGAAATCAGCATGTATTTATACTTTTTTTGTGTAGAAATTATCTCATAATAATATTATCTACTGTCCCATACATTAGGGCTCATAGTCTTATTTATTTCATTGTTATTAAGCATTCTTTAAAAATTAGAACATACATTAAAGGCTTGCACATACACCTTTCAGGCTAAATAAGATCAATTTTGAATTATACTTTTGAGGGGATAACTCCTTACTCAAAATTTGGCAATTAAACCTAAAGTCAATAATTTTTTCTAGACATCTGTATATCAAGCTTTTTGATGTGTATACCTTACACAATATTTTTTGCTCATTAATTGATAAGCAAAAACTTTAAGTACACTTTTGACCTGGCACAATAGTCTCACACCTGTTTATTACTCAAATAGCTTTTTGGCCGAAGTGATAGCGCTTTAAATCAGCATTTTCTCTTTAAATACCATCTAGGTCATCCTGACAATTATTTTTATGCCAGTTACCCGGAATTCATTGTGAACCTGTTTGTGTCTCTGTGTTGTCTTCTCTTCAATACAATTTAATACAATACTTCTTATTTATTTACATTTTCAAATTCTTAGTTATTCATCATTAATGTTTATCTTTGGCATTTCATAATAAGACATCTCATATTGCTTTATGAGAGGTAGATTAGCATTTTGTCAATAGTCTTCCTAACATTTCCAATACAGCAAAACCTGCTGTTTCCTAAAATGCAGGACACATTCAGTGATAGCAGGGGTCCATAATCTCAAGTACAGGGGCTTGATCCAGCCCATGGGGCACCCCAAACCAGACCCTGAAACCTCTTGGGGTTCCTCTGGGGACAAGGCTTAGGCTCTAAGCCTAAGAATCCCCTCAGAGCCAGTGGAGGCTGGTGGCTCTGATTTCGGTGGGGCTCTGATTCCATTCTGGGTTTGTTAGAATCAGCCAGAACTCTAAAGGGCTGTCCAAGGTGCTGAACCTCAACCCCCAAATGGGTTCAGCACCTTGGATAGCTCCTTTACATTTCTGGCTCGTTCTGACTGAAACTCTGAATGGATTTACAGCCCCACTAAAACTGGAGCCACCAGCCGCCACTGCTCAGAGGGCATCCCCACTGTTATCTACAATTTTCCAGCACCAAAAGAGAAACAGAGAAAGGGGGGCGGGATGCGTTGTGACATCATCCATGCTGTGCTGGGCCTGGTGGTGGTGGTGGGGGGCAACCCTGTTCCCCATCCTAAAGCAGTTCTGCATCCCTGCCTGATAGCCTCAACAGGTACCTACTTTGCTAGCTTTTTACCCAGAATACCCATTTGTTCTCACAGGCATTTTGAGCTCTGAGCTTTGATGATTTTAATTACTGCTTTGCAGTCTTTTGAGGTGGGGAGGTCTTGATATTTATCGTATTGGGAGCGACCATTTATACTGTGGTGTAAAAATGCATAAATAAACAAATACGAGAGCGGAGGACAGGAAGGCCTGGCGTGCTATGGTCCTTGGGGTCACGAAGAGTCGGACACGACTTAATGACTGAACAACAACAACAACAGTGAAGAAAGAAAAGGTGACAATCCGCCCCCTTCCCCAAGGAATAATCCTTCAGCCTGACCCCTTCCTACTATTATTCCTTAAATAACAAGCTTTATCTCAGGAATCTCCAGCAAAGGAGATTGCTTTGTCGACCTTGTCATGGTGCTGGAGCTTGAGCACCTCAATGACATCATGAGCTAAACCGTGAAGGGACACCCAAGACGGGAAGGTCATGGCAGAGCAGTCAGGCTAAATATGATCCCTGGGGAAGGTAACGGCAACCCACCCCAGTATTCTTGCCATGAAAACTAAATGGATCAGTACAACCAGAGATATGTTGGTATACCATCGGAAGATGGGACTCCCAGGTCGGAAGATGGTCAAAATGCTACTGGGGAGGAACAGAGGATAAGTTCAACTAGCCCCAGATGTGATTATGCAGCTAGCTCAAAGCCGAAAGGACGGCTAGTGGCTGACGGTGCTGGTGGTGAACGATGAATCCAATGTTCTAAAGATCAACACACCATAGGAACCTGGAAAGTAAGGTCTATGAGCCAGGACAAATTGGATGTGGTTATTGGGGAGATGTCAAGATTAAATATAGACATTTTGGGTGTCAGTGAACTGAAATGGACCGGAATGGCCACTTCACATCAAATGACCAGCAGATCTACTACTGTGGACAAGAGGACCACAGAAGAAATGGAGTAGCCTTCATAATTAATAATCAAGTGGCTAAAGCAGTGCTTGGATACAATCCAAAAAATGACAGAATGATCTCAATTCGAATTCAGGGTAAGCCATTCAACATCACAGTGATCCAAATATACGCCCCAACCACAAATGCTGAAGAAGCAGAAGTAGATCAGTTCTATGAGGATCTGCAGCACCTACTGCATAATATGCCAAAAAAAGATGTTATTTTCATTTCAGGAGACTGGAATGCTAAGGTGGGTAGTCAAATGACACCTGGAATTACAGGCAAGCATGGTCTGGGAGAACAAAATGAAGCAGGACATAGGCTGACAGAATTTTGCCAAGACAACTCACTGTGCATAACAAACAGTCTCTTCCAACAACCTAAGAGACGACTTTATACATGGACTTAACCACATGGTCGACACCGAAATCAGATTGACTACATCCTTTGTAGCCAAAGGTGGCGGACATCTATACAGTCGGTAAAAACAAGACCTGGAGCTGATTGTAGTTCAGATCACGAACTTCTTATTGCACAATTTAGAATCAGACTAAAGAGAATAGGGAAGACCCACAGATCAGTTAGATATGAGCTCACTAATATCCCTGATGAATATGCAGTGAGGTGAAGAATAGATTTAAGGGACTAGATTTAGTAGATAGGGGCCTGGAAGAACTATGGACAGAAGTTCGCAACATTGTTCAGGAGGCGGCAACAAAAAAGTCCCAAAGAAAAAGAAAACCAAGAAGGCAAGATGGCTGTCTGCTGAGACACTGAAAGTAGCCCAAGAAAGAAGGAAAGCAAAAGGCAACAGTGATAGGGGGAGATAAGCCCAATTAAATGCAAAATTCCAGAGGTTAGCCAGAAGAGATAAGGAATTATTTTTAAACAAGCAATATGCGGAAGCGGAAGAAGATAATAGAATAGGAAGGACAAGAGACCTCTTCCAGAAAATTAGAAACATCGGAGGTAAATTCCAGGCAAAAATGGATATGATCAAAAACAAAGATGGCAAGGACCTAACAGAAGCAGAATAGATCAAGAAAAGGCGGCAAGAATATATGGAAGATCTGTATAGGAAGGATAATAATATCGGGGATAGATTTGATGGTGTGGTCAGTGAGCTACAGCCAGACATCCTGAAGAGTGAGGTTGAATGGGGGGGGGGGTATGGGCCTTAAGAAGCATTGCTAATAACAAGGCAGCAGGAGACGACGGTATCCCAGCTGAACTATTTAAACTCTTGCAAGATGATGCGGTCAAGGTGATGCATGCCATATGCTAGCAAATTTGGAAAACACAAGAATGGCCACCAGATTGGAAAAAATCAACGTATATCCCCATACCAAAAAAGGGAAGCACCAAAGAATGTTCCAACTATCGAACAGTGGCACTTCTTTCACATGCCAGTAAGGTAATGCTCAAGGTCTTGCAAGGGAGGCTCCAGCAATTCATGGAACGAGAATTGCCAGATGTACAAGCTGGGTTTCGAAAAGGCAGAGGAACTAGAGACCAAATTGCCAATATCCGCTGGATAATGGAGAAAGCCAGGGAGTTTCAGAAAAACGTCTATTTCTGTTTTATTGACTATTCTAAAGCCTTTGACTGTGTGGATCATCACAAATTGTGGCAAGTTCTTGGTGGTATGGGGATACCAAGTCATCTTGTCTGCCTCCTGAGGAATCTGTATAACGACCAAGTAGCATCGGTAAGAACAGACCACGGAACCACCGACTGGTTTAAGATTGGGAAAGGAGTATGGCAGGGTTGTATACTCTCACCCTACCTATTCAACCTGTATGCAGAACACATCATGCGACGTGGTGGGCTTGATGAATCCAAGGCTGGAGTTAAAATCGCTGGAATAAACATTAACAATCTCCGATATGCAGATGATACCACTTTGATGGCTGGAAGCGAGGAGGAGCTGAGGAACCTTATGATGAAGTTGAAAGAAGAAAGTGCAAAAGCTGGGTTGCAGTTAAACCTCAAAAAAACCCCACAAGATTATGGCAACCAGCTGGATTGATAACTGGCAAACAGAGGGAGAAAACATGGAAGCAGTGACAGACTTTGTCTTTCTAGGTGCAAAGATTACTGCAGACGCTGATTGCAGCCAGGAAATCAGAAGATGTTTACTTCTTGGGAGGAGAGCAATGATGACAAATCTTGATAAAACAGTGAAGAGCAGAGACATCACACTGACAACAACGGTCCGCATAGTTAAAGCAATGGTATTCCCCGAAGTAACCTATGGCTGCGAGAGCTGGATCATAAGGAAGGCTGAGCGAAGGAAGGTAGATGCTTCTGAACTGTGGTGTTGGAGGAAAATTTTGAGAGTGCCTTGGACTGCAAGAAGATCAAACCAGTCCATACTCCAGGAAATAAGGCCAGACTGCTCACTTGAGGGAAGGATATTAAAGGCAAAACTGAAGTACTTTGGCCACATCACGAGAAGACAGGATACCCTGGAGAAGATGCTGATGCTAGGGAAAGTGGAGGGCAAAAGGAAGAGGGGCCGACCAAAGGCAAGATGGATGGATGATATTCTGGAGGTGATGGACTCAACCTTGGGGGAGCTGGGGGTGGCGACGGCCGACAGGAAGCTCTGGCGTGGGCTGGTCCATGAAGTCACGAAGAGTCGGAAGCGACTGAACGAATAAACAACAACAACAAAATCTCAGGAATCTTCTTCAAGGATAGTTTAGTGTGGGGTCTGTGAAGTTTTGTCCTGAAATAAAGCCCTTTTTTAAAGACTTTTACCAGCCGTATCCTTAAAAAAACTATCAGGATGGAAGACTACCAACAGACTCTGTATTTCATCCTCCAGTTAAAAAAGAAGCAGCAGCTATTTCCTTGTTTCTGTCTGTTTGTCACACTCTGCGTGACCAAGAAACAAAATCCAGCCTATGGCTATGCAGTTGAAAGGGCAGGATAGAAATACAGATAGGAGCAGGGACAAAAAATGAGTTGTGGTCTGGAACACAGTTGTGTATCTGTGTGTGTGAGCAAAACCTGCCCCCTACAGCACATACCGGGTTTACTAGTATCTGGCGTGGGGGTGGTGTTTTCCTTCTCCCAGCTGTGTCCCCCCGGTACAGCCATTGTAAGTAAGTGGGTGGTGGGGTGGGGGTCCTTAGAACATCCCAGCCTTCTCACCATGGACATCCTTGTCTGCCCAACACAATTATGAGTATTTCACCAGAAACAATTTCTTCCCACCATGCGGCTTGTAATGCCTGAGCAGAGGCAACTTCATCTTATTAAATGTGATGTGTCATGCCAATGAGAATTATTTAACAGCAAGTCCACAGCAGCTGATAGTAAATCTTTACTGTGCCACAAGACTCTTTGTTGTTTTTACTGCAACCAACTAAACAGATACCCATCTGTAAAATCTTAAGTGCTAAACTGCAGTCATTTCTGTGGCTTCCTTACGCTTCTGTTTTTTGTCAATTAGCATAATTTTCAGAATGCAACTCAGAGACTCTTGATGGCAGCTATTAATTACTGGGACGATGGTCCTGAAAGATTTCAGCATATTGACTGAACTGCCAGTATTTGATGATAGAATTAAGACAGACTGAAAACTGGGCCCTCCATGTATGAGAGGGAAAGCTGCATTTCCTGCACCATTAATCATTGCTTACTTGGACACTAGTTGCAATAAAAAATGGATTCACTTTGAAGCACAATGCAGTTTAAGGCTATAGAGTCCATTGGAAACAAATGATTCTTTATATAGGGAGCATAAGATAAAACAATGAGCTAAGCATAGGTCAAAATGGGATAAATAACATCTGAATTATGCAAGTCTTTGTTTAAAATGGAACTTTCTAGCTGTCATGGTTGAGAAAGTTAGAGGCAAATTCCAAGGCTTGCTGAGTTTGCCCACAAGCCAAGGTAGTTTTGGGATGTATGTCTTCCATGGTTATTAGGCCCCAGGTTCACTCCAGAACAGCTTGGGAAGCAGTGCAGGAACATGCAGGAGAACTTGTGAAAATTGCCGCCACACCCTTCTGTTCTCAGAAGCCTCTGCTGGAACAAAGAGCCTTTTGTGAATGGAAGGATGGCATTGGATACAACCCAATGCATTTCAAGTTGTTTTGTATTTATTATTGTTGTTTTGATGGATCTAAGCCACTGTGAAAGAAACACCGTTAGCTAAAAGTGAAACTGCACGTACCCAGGAGTTCTGGACAAATAAACATGATTATGTAGATTGTTTGAGCCTAGCTTGAATCTGACAAGTAGCCATTAAATAACTTTCTCTGCCCTTATGCAGCTTTTTGTACCCAGTCCACTGTTGCCAAATGTGCCTCTGTCTGTATTCAGGTATAAATATTCTAAGAATTATTTTTTTATTAAGCGAATCCACGGATTCTCTTCTGTCTGTCTTTTGTTCAGCTGAAAAATAAAAATGAACGCTTGGAAATAAACAGAATTTTTTTTTTTCTTTAACACCACCTTGAGAAATTTGCACATTATGAGGCCAGGAGATACATGAATAACTTTCATTCAAAACTGTTTCTGTGTGCATTAAGCAGTCTATCAGCTAGGTTAACTCTTTCTGTTAGCAAACCATGTTGTTTACTTATTGGCATGAATACTGGAATGTAAAAAACGGATGTGGCATTTGGCAAGGATAAAAAACCTGAAATTGGCTTCAAGGAATGATCTATAAAACCTCCGCATTTTACTTCTCAATTGATGGGCTCTTTGCTAATGTGATAGATTTAGTAGCAAGACTTTGAGGAGTGCTGAAATTCCTATGGTTAAGCATTCCTTGTATCTAGTACTAATAAACAGATTTGTTCAATGCTCACAGGAATGATTAAGCTTTGTCATTTGTGGCTGAGGTTGTATTTAAAGTTTTGGCACAAGCCACTGACTTAGAAAAAGCAGCAGGTTCTATCATTGCAGTTTAAAGCTATTTTTTTTTCCATTTGAAAAACTATTTTAAAATGGGATTATTTCCAGCATTGACATTTTCCATGCTAATTCCCCATAATAGCAGTGCTTGATTAGGGGTAGATCTCCCGCTAAGCTTCTTACCTGTGCTTTTTTCCACATGCGGCTGACAACATTAAAGATGCCTTTGAATGATTGTCCCCTACGTCGGGTCCAATCTCATCTTTAGCATGGCACAATTATATGTTCAGATATTATTTAATTTATGTCATTGCCAATTGATGTCAATGGCTTAGAAGCATTAACCACCTGTAAAAGTTACAACCTCGGGAGGTCTGTGTCAAGACAAGTACTTCCTTCATTTTAAAATTCAGTCCATGGGAATATTTGATACTGCTGTTACATTTCAATAAAAAAGCAGGGAAATAACAGAGGACTCACATAGCTTCCTCCTCTCCCCACATAAATGTTTTAGGGTGATATCCATGAGACCACACTTAGTCTTTTGGAATGTTGAGCTTGATTCAATATGTAAGGAAATTTCTAAAATTCATATTAGAGCAATACCGTTATTAGTCCAACTACCCCTCATAGATTTCCTCCTAACTATCTTTTAAACATCTTTGTCTTCCATCTTGTTAGTAGAAGTGGCTGAATAAAGCAGACAGAATCCAGAAAGTGAAGGGTTTAGCAGACTTTAATGAGTCATAAACTGATAGTCTCCTAGCTCAGCATCAGAAGTAAAAAAAATAGCAGAACAAATCAGGCCAGGCTTCTAACAGAATGAAACCACTACTACCAAAGAACATGATGAATATGCTAGTCTTTTTATACAGAAAAATCCAGGCAAAAAAGGAAACTTATTTAGTTCCAACTAGGCTGCTAGGCAACATTTCCTTCCCTTGCATTCCCTGTTTACACCCAAAGATCTCTGATGCACCCAGAGCTGTTAATCAGCTCTGCAACCCGAGTATTCTCTGTCACTGCACCTTCTAAATGCTTCAAAAATCCAAAGAACAAATTAACCCTTTGGTGCTATCCCCTAAGATCGCTATTCCAGAATCCCAAAGTTTACAAAATAGTATTCCAGGTTTCAAGTTCTCCAGAACTCTTCATCAGGCTAAATGGTAAACAATGCAAGAGTAGCTTTACAGTGGTTTTTAAAATGTTTCCATTTTTTAATAAGGAGAAGAATTAATGGATAAATGGATATGTTGAATGTTTACAACATTTAAAATGGTGGGCATACTATCTGAAACATAGAGTAGGGAGAAACAGAGAAAGGGCAAGTTTGATCCAGCATTCAGCTTGATAGATAGAACACCTGACATGCAAGTTACATGCACAAAAACAAGAGAGAAGAAATTCTCAAAAGGCCTATTTTTATTTGAGTCTGATCGTTTTGGAAATATTTATTTCCTTCTCCAGAGGCTGATTTACAAACATCTCTTTGTTTATTTATTACATTTCTGTTGCCCCCCCCCCTTTCCTCCAAGGAGCCCAAGGTAACATACATGACTTCCTCCAAGAAATCTTTCCCAAATCCGGTTTGTTTTCATGTTGCATAACATGCCTTCCCTCCCTACTTTCTGCAAGTTACAAAGGCAGGACAAAGCTGGGCTCACACTGTGAATGAAGAACTGTGATGGTGAAAAGTGGTATTTATCTTCACCATCGGATGTATGAATCCATCCCCAGTCTGGACATATGCTATGTACATGTACTTGTAAATTAATAGTGTGATCCTATGCATGTGTACTCTAAAGTAAGTCTCAATGAACATGGTGGGATGCACAGTAAGCATGCACAGGATTAGCTTATAAGCAAACTGAGGGTCTGGGACACATTATTTTTGCCACAGCATTTGGAACCTCTGTGATCTCTGGGGCCACCATATTAAGCATCTTCACATTCTTAGTAGCCTCAGGGGAGAACCATTTCAAACATGACATGGTAAATAATTTCAAACATTACAACATAGAGGGGTGGCTGTTTTTAGCAGCATCCCCAGCCCCATCCCTTTAATTTCATTTATTAAAGTTCTATACTGCCTAATAGCCAAATCTCTTTGGGCAATTTACAAAGATTAAAAACCTAAAAATACAATATGGTAACATATTACATATAAAACCATTAACATGCAAACATATAAAAACAATTTTAAATGACCAACAATATATCAACAGAATTCAAATGTATTCTGGCCCTGAGACTGGAATTTTTTGGAGTGTTTTGTTTCTTGGCAACAACTGCCCCCCCCCAGATTCCCCCTAACTATCTTTTAAAAATGTCTGTCTTCCATCTTGTTAGCAGAAGTGGCTGAATAAAGCAGACTTTTCTGAGTAAATAAATTCAGAAAGTGAAGGGCTTCACAGACTTTTCTGAGTCATAAACAGAGAGCTCCATGGCAAAGTAGCCAGAAATATAAAACAACAGAGCAAATCAGGCCAGATTTCTAATAGAATGAAACCACTACTACTGCAATATGTAGTGAATGTGCTAGTCTTTTTATACACAAGATACCCAGGCTGAAAAGGAAACTTATTTGGATCTACCTGGCTGCTAGGCAGCACACCCCCATGTAGCCTTGTTTGCACCCAAGGCTCTCTGATGCACTGAGAGCTGTTAATAAGCTCTGCATTCTGATTGTCTCCTGTCATTGCACCTACTAACTGCTTAAAAAACAACAACCAAAAACAAATTAACTCTCTGCTTGCACCTAAATGTTGTATTGGTAGTAGGAATGACTGCAGGAATCTGCTAGCCTCAAACATAACACAACTTTATTGTGTTTTTTATTCAGCACACAGAGAAGAGAGGGCTTAGCAGAAACTCCACCCACTGTTGCTGCTCCCAGTTCTACAGGGGCTGCCAAGGTAACTAACTCATGGTACCCCCTAGAATACATAACACTAATTTTAGTGTGATCTCCTGCCTTCACTATTGCAACTCATCTTAGACTGATTACTTGGAAGAAATCATCAGGTTGCTGATTCACGCTGTTGCCTGCTTCTCACAAAGAAGTAAAGTCATCCGCATGGCTCACTTTGGATGTAACATTGAGAACGTTGGAATTTACTGTGTTGAAAGCAAAAGCAGTCAGATATGTGGGGAGGAGGAGAGAGGAATGCATAAAGTAAGGAAGACAAATAAGGAAGGTGTAGTACTTAATTTCTAAAAAGAAAGCTCCTATGCTTTAAGCCATGTGTCCTGTATCGACTGCTCCTTAAACGAAATCACCATCAGATTGTAGGGGGAAATGAACTCTGCAGATGCTTTTTCTCTGTATTACTACTTTATCTCTTCCAGCATAGCTCTGGTACTAAAAACAAATTATTGAGTAGACATGGTGAGCAATGGCATAATTTGAGCCTTGGTTTAGTAGGTATACAACTACTTTGGCTCTCTTCACACCTGACATTTTATTCCACTGCAAACCGCTCCTTGTGATTCTAGTTCCTTTCCGGGATTTACACTGGCCCTATATACAAGCATCTCTCATAGTGTGTCCCTCCGCATTATATCTTTTCATGGCTGAGTCAAGCTGCACAGAACAATCAGGACAGAAGGGGGCTGCTGGCTCCATACCTCCTCCCCTCCCCTGATCATTGGTTCCTGTAACATGATTGATGACTCCGCCCCATCCCTCCACTCCTCCACAGCAGGAGGGAAGTTGGAAGTGATCTGGATAGCAGGCTATGGAAACTGATCCCCTCCGAGGGAGAGAGAATCTTCTCGGTGGCCTACCCCAAGGCTGCTGGCACTGCTTGTTCTTCTCTGCTAAATATTTCAGTGTGTGATGGGTTTAAATGCAGTATATTGCTTGCACTACTGAGTTTGAAGGGTATACCGATTTCTGGGTTCCAAACTACAGAAGTAAGAAATCCACAAACGGACTTGTAGACAGTCAATGCACCAAGCCATCCCTAGCAGCCCCCACCCCCAGGTGACCGCTTCAAGGGGGACACCATCTTCATTAGACCTGGCTTGCTCCCCCTGACCCCATGCTGTTGATGCCCTTCCCCCTTATTCTGGCTTCCTAACAACCCTGCTAGGTGGGCTAGGAGAAGAGATAGTGGCTGGCTAGGTGGGAGGGAGTACTATGGAAAACCACCTCAGCATTACTTATCTAAAACAACTTTACACCCCAAAAGGAAACTATTAAAAATGACCATTCCAAGCTCTGCATGATTAATTTATTCAGGACAGGAGAAAAGGCACTTTTAATACCCATTGTAACTGTCAAGCCTTTCTCCTGTGTGGCTGAGAAGGGAGACTCCCCCATCCACCCTGGGAGGAAAAAAGCCCATCAGTCTGGTGAGCAAAAGGGAAAAGAAGCAGTCAGTGAAGTCAATGGGAGAGGGAGGTTCCAAGTAAATGCATTGAAGGAGATGCACTCCTGTCCATGCTATTCAGATGCAAGACACACAGATTTCAATGGCACTTACTCCCAGGAAAGGAATGCCTTACAGCCAATGAGTTTACTTATAAGTAAGCATTGCTGTGTTCAAGGGGATCTCGGAGCCTGTAGTGGAATGGGAAAGAGGCAGAAATGGTCACTGGAGGCTCTGTCAGTGATCTGCCCCCCATTTGTTGTCATGACAATGTTATTCAACACTGCCAAGCAACACCCCCTAGCACACACCCACACAAAGTGGGACAAAGCGCTCCAGGGAAAATACAGAGGGAGGAAATGGCAATTTCAGTTGCAAGCACAGAAAATGCTGGGTTTTCCCTGTTCTCAGATAGCACAGAAAGAGGTAGTGGAAGGTGTGAGAGATAGCAGCAGGAGAGCAGTGGCATCATCGAAAGCTCATGTGGAAACCAGTGATTAAAGAGGAGCAATCCTGCTAAAAAACTCAGGTGTGAAGAGAGCCTTTATCTCCTCCTACATACATGGCAGCTTAGCCTAGATGGATGTTATTTCACAACCTTTTCCTCAATATTCAACATTTTCAAGCTTTCCTTACGATCATGAAGACTAGAAACTTAATTTTTAAAACATTTGCAAGATTCCATAGTTGGTATTGTGCTGCATATAGGGAACACACATAACCTTCCATCTATGCAGTCTCTTTGCAGAAAAGTGACATGCTATGGATCTTTTTTCCCTTCCCCCAAATGACAAAGCATAAAGGCTTTTGTTCCAGCACAGCTCTCTGTGCAATGCCTTTATCGTTCAGGCTGTAAAGGCTCCTACCTTAGACTCTAGAGATCATTATTTTCATCCCTGGTGTGGTGCATTATGCATGTATAAAGCAAAGGCCAGAATTTGATGCATTACTCCTGTTTGTTACAGAAGTGATCCCATCAAAATGTCTCATGGGGAATGGGATATGGCAGCTATTCTATGCCACTTAATGAAATCGGTGTATTTTGCAATGCTTTTAATTGAATTGAAGTTGTCAGCTCACAAATCCTTGGAAAACAGTCGGGAACTCAAACATGTTAATCAGAAAGATCTGCAATGGTGGTTTGTCAATTGCTCACCACAACATAGCCTGCAATCGGTGTACTACTTGACAGTCTGGTGAATAGCAGTTTTGGTTTACAACATCATTTTAAACTTCAATTCCTTGTCATATCAGGCAACCAGATGTAAAAAATTATAAAGAGAAGCTAGGAAGGCTAATAAGTCTCTGCATAGCTTGTCTGTGTTGGTGACAGATCATTCAGCTCTTCTAATTTATTCTCTTCTGCTAACTTTAGGGCAAATTTTAGATTTAAATTAAATCTTTTCTACAGAAGGGTATATTTTACATGTGCAGTTGACATACAGAGGGAGCACTATATCATTTAATGGGCTCCTGAGTAATGAGACAATGGAATAAAAAATGAGCAAGCTTGTCACATCATCAATGCATTGAGATTATATATAACTATATCTATATATCTATACACACACACACGCGCACACGCACACACACACATATATACAAAAAAGCATCTGTGAGGCGAAATTTAAAATAAATTGCCTCACTTTCCATGATGAGAGGTTTCAATATACAGTATATATTGACAGATACCACTTAGATACAGAGATTGTGGTATAAAGACATACTGCACGTGGTATTTCAGCAGCATGATTGACGAGTGTGGTTATTATAGCTCCCCTGGCCATGGCCTAAATTCATAGATCTAAATTCTTTCTCACCATTGAATAAAACCTCCATTACAAATTAGGAACTGCCACAGAGAATGTAAATGTATGATTAAAACAACAACAACAACAACAACACTATCCCAGGAAAGAGGTACTTTACCTTGTATTAACTAAAGAAGTTTCTCAATAACATGAGGAAGAATTTCCATAGTACTTCATTCCCCATTTGGCACCCACCACACCAAAGAAAAGAAGAGGTGGTTCATCTTGTTTTTGGCCAATTGTCCAAGCCAACTTCTGTCTCTGTTTCTGTTCACATTGTTCATGGTCTGAACTTCAGTCTCGCCCTCCTCTTCTGCCTGCTGTCCTCTGCCTGAAAGCGTTTCTCTCTCACAACATTGCCATTTCCACTTTGTTCCTCAACCTCACCTTCCTTATGGGCAGTGCAGCCATTTATGTCACAATGCTTAAAGAAGTACCCTAATGAACTTGTCTGTGAATGGCATTTTGGCTCTGTTTGATAGGGAAGAAAGATACATTTCAAAAGAGAAGCAAATACACAGTACGATATTGTTTACAGGCCTTTATAATAGCCTATAAGGCAAATAAAATAGCACCATGGCTCGAAAAAAGGAGAATTGTCTCTGTCCTTGTCTTCTTTCTTTCTTTCTCTTTACAAGAAGCACACACCTGGATATCCCCAGTGGTTACAAAGTCAGTAAAAGCTGCAATCCTATACTCACTTACCTGGGAGTAAGGCCCATTTATCTCAGTGGGACATACTTCCGAGTAGACATGTATAGCCTTGCATTGTAAAGGACCTGTTAATCTGTTAGACTTTATTGTGCATACGGGTATGATTTTTATCTTGTTTAATTTCTTTTTTTTTTGGCTCTGATACCCACAGGTTGGAGCTTTCATTTTCATCCAGCAATATTATAGCATGTATCAATGTCACCTTGTGTTTCATCTCTGATAGATTCCCCATTTTACAAAAAAAGAAAAGAAAAAAGAGGGCAATATTTAAATGACTGCCCTAACCAGAGACTGATTTTTATTTTTTTTTGCTTTTGAGGGGAGAGTGGGGGTGGGGTGGGGTGGAAAACATGTACTGAAAAGCCAGTTAGAACAGAGTTGAGGTGAAAGGTAGCAGCAGTGACAAATTAAACTTTAAATAATGCATGATAGAATGGCAAGAACCCCGTTAAACATTCTGCCCTGGCTTCACTTAATAGTGTTCAGCCAACACTTCATGGATAATACATTTATTGCAGAGTGAGTGTTCTACATTTAAGTATTAATTTAAAACACTTTCCCATGTTGAAGAGATGTTCTTGGATGGCCTTTGTGCCCCTTATCCAAGTCAACTGTTTGAATTATTTCAGAGAAATGGTTTCTATAGTTCTGTCACTACAGAGTCTCCTGAGAGACTATGTAGTATAAAGGAAAGGGTCCCAAACTGCTATGAAGAAGAGAACCTTTGCTTTGCCTTGACAACTTAGATTGGGCAATTTATCCATCCCAATTTTTTATTTATAGATGGTTATCTGAAAGAGAGATCCTATACTAAAGATCTACTGGATGAGGGGGAGGGCAGTAGGATCTGCAGAAGTCCAATTATAGAAGCACTTTGCACAAACAACCTATCTCTAAGAGCTTTTCTGCATGAGGCATTATTATGCGCTCATCATTCCCTACTCACAATTGTTTACAGGTTCTTTAGATGATGTTGTGACTCTCCAGTTTTGCTTTTGTGTCTAAAGAGCACTTTCGGCTATTTTTTTTTTAGAGCAGAGAAAATGTGGTATTATTTGTGAAAGTGAAAAGAAAACACTTTTTTCACTTGTGTATTTGCACTATTCCACTACAGTGCCACTTAGAGGTTATGTAGTGGGAAAGCAGGAAAGGGAATGATGAAAATGAAAGTAGATATAGTGCCTTAACCGCCTTGTGTAGAAAAGCCCTAGAACACACATAGGAACGTGAGCACTTTGCTAACATTTCTCTGCCTAGAAGCCTTACAGGTATCTTGCCTTGCAACTTCAGACATGGACTCCAGACACATGCACCCAACAGCGATCTACCATTGCACTGTAACAACTGGGGGTGCCAAGGCAGACATCCCCAACACAGGTAAGCAAGGGAAAGGGGAGCATATGCTGTAATGGATGAGTGCTGCAACTTCATTTGTCTTCAGCAATTCTCTCCTCTTCTCTGTTAGGTGCTAGCCTTTTCTGGTCAGCTTTACATCTATATTTGTATTACACAGATATAAACTGATGAAAGAGAATTCTGATTTTACGAGCTTGGTGCCTGCTTGCAAATTCTGAACAAAAAGGAAAGGGTGAAGACGCTGCCTCAACTCAGCAGGAAGCATGGTGCTAAAATGGAGGCTTCTCAAAAAGTGAATAAAAACTTCTCCCATTATGCTGGGGGGAAAGGGATAAAAGGCTATTTAGACAACTGGATGTTGACTCTTCATTGAAATTCTGGTATCACAGCATTCCTGCTATGAATTCCACTCTGTAGCTCAGTAGTCTCCTTGATGATTGCAAATGAGTCTAACTGCACAATCCAGTGCACAATTACTCAGAAATAAGTCCCACTGATTTCAATGGGCCTTTCCTCCTAGTAACGGTGCACAGGATCGAAGCTTGCATTTTACAATGCAAAACATACTTTTTAGAGAACAAGTCCCACTCCTACTGAACACAGCAGGACCTATTTCTGGGCAAAATATCCATAGGATTGCACCGTAAGAACTTTATACATTATTTAATTTTAAATATTCATTCTATTTCTATCTCACTTTTCAGCCAATAGGCTCCCACAGTAGCTTACTTAAATAATCCATTGTAAAATTCACTAAAAACCATCATGAAAACACTTGAAAAATAATACTGAAATAAATAGTCAGCAGAAGACTTTAGTCAAACTGTTCCATTTAGTATTGCCACTCTGCTATTATATCCACGTCACCTTCCAATCAGACTGAAAATTTAAGGGCGCAATCCTACAGAAGTTTAAGGCCCAAACTCAGGGGCTTATGGGCATCCTGTGCAGAGCAGGAGGGGCACAGAGGTCATCTTCACCTCCACGCTCCTCCCACTCTGCATTTTTGCTAGATGGGCTTTTTTGCCCATATAGCTGGAACTATGTGGAGGAGGAGGGAAGGAGGCTGGAGAGGTCAGAGGATTCTTCATAAGCTGGTCTACCCAGTCCCTGCCCACAGAACCACCTGCTTTCCCTCCTCTCAGGGGTCGCTGGTGTGGTTCTGTCCGTGCCGGCTGCAACGGGGAGGGGAGCTCAGACTCCTGGGTCTGAAGTTGGAGCACTGTCTCTGACCTCAGGTTCAGGAATCCAAACTATCCTATAGCCCACCAGACGCTGCCCAGGGGCCGTAGGATTGCTGTCTAATTTAGTCAAATTCCATGCTATTCAAATTCACTGTCCACGCCACAAATGTGGATACTCGTAGTGCTGTGCTGTGCTGAAAATTTCTTCCACATTTTTTTCAACTATTCTCATTCAATTTGAGAGAAAATAAATTGCTTCTGAAAGAATGTTCAAAGGAGAAGAAAATTTTGGAGATATTCTCATGGGTGGGCTTCAGAGTTCTTCTGCTTACCTTGTTTATGAGGTAACTGAGGAGCATGTGTGTGCATGTCCTGCCTTTCATTGTACAATCATCTCTCCTGCAAACTCCCTGGCTTCCTACACCTCAACTAAAGCCCAGGGCAAGATATCCCAGGGGGCTTTTTCAGGTCAGGAAGTGCAGGTAGCCCGGGAGGCTGCAAAGTGATGGAGGGATGTGTATGAGAAAGAAAAAACCACACAGCAACCTTGGCAGTGGTGGCACAAATCCCAAAAACCCTTAGGAAAAAAGAAAGAAATATGGGGACAAAGATTGATAGTAGTGATCCCCACTTCTGAGAAATGGTGGGAAAATTTTTCCTTCCTCTGGAGAAATTCAGTGAAATGGCCCCACAATTTCTCTGCTCACAAATAGGGTGGGAAATTTCAAGAGGCCTTTTGCGCACATTTGAGTTGGTGGTGGATAGGCATGGGGCATTTCCCCAGATATTTTGGCATGAATAGAATCTAGCTACAGGTACAGCCTAGCCCAGTCCCTGCTCTGGCTTTAGCTATGTCTTTACTCTTCATATATCTCCTTTTGTCTAATAGTGATGTCCCCTTTCATCCTGGCAGAGACTTTATGCTTCTAAGGGGTAACACCTTTACATTAAACAAGCATAGTTTTTCCCACATGAAGACTTTTATTTATAGACATATGCATTTAATTGATACGGGTATCTCCACCCAACAAAAGGTCCCATAGTAATTCACAATAAATATTAAAATACACAATTAGCAAGTACATAAGACATGAAATCCGTCTTGGAACGGCTTATTATTGAGTTGATCTGATGCCAGTCTTGTCTAGCTGAATGTTCCTTGTGTGCCGTTTGTTTTATATACACATCTTTGTAATATCTCACAAGTGTAGAAAGACATATGTTGTTTTCAGGTTGTAACAGGTCCCAAGGCATGAGCCCTAGGGGTATGCTCAGAGAGTGGAGAGGCCTCTGGATTAGCTAAGGAGTGGAGAGGTCTGTGTCTTTAACCTCCCCACCCATTGTGCCATGATCGGGATAAAAATGCCCCCCTCCCCAAGCTGGTGTAAAGGAAAGTGTGCTCTGGGAAATGTGTTTGTATGTGTCAGTGGTGCGTGTGTGTGTATACAAATGAATGAATGAATGGTGGGTGTGTGGTTCATGCCACTAATGGCTCCACCCACTTTGGGCAGTGGCTCCACCTTTTGCTGGCATACAGCTGGTTTAGTCTCAGATTAGAGCCAATTTGGCCATTAGGCTAAAAATGATTCCCCATCCCTGTCGTAGGGGTAGTTGTGATACAGTTTAGAATTAAATAAGTATTAATGTCTTTCTACACTTCATGGAAAGGCAAACAGGTACACTTAAAAATAAAATAACATTATATATTCAGGAACACTATCATAAAATTAAAAAAATACACAGCAAAGTCTTGGTAGTCTGAAGATTTACTAGTTATTTTTTGAGATCAAGTGGATGACCACCTACTATGTGAACATGCTTTATTACAGTATTAATACAGTCAGGGCCAGAAATATTGGAACAAGGATAACTGTTTTGGCAGTTGGCCTCTGTACACCACCACATTGAAGTTGAAAGGAAACACACCCAGGTGGGAGCGAAGTCAGAACTTTCAGCTGTAATTCAAGGGGTGTGACAAAAGTAGGGCCCTAACCATTCAGGAAGTACAGCCAGTGGCATACCCCCCCCATCATTGGTGGCGCATAAGTAATGGAACAAACCAACATCATTTCAAACTTAAGGATCGCCTTTAATACCTGGATGAAAATCCTTTGCAGTCAATGGGTGCCTGAAGTCTGGAACCCATGGACATGACCAAATGCTGAGTTTCCTCCCTTGAGATGCTTTGCCAGGCCTTTACTGCAGCTGCCTTCAGCTGTTGCTTGTTTGTGGGTCTTTCTGCCTTCAGTCTTGTCTTCAGTAAGTGAAAAGCATGCTCTATTGGGTGGAGATCAGGTGACTGACTTGGCCAGTGAAGAACATCCCACTTCTTTGCCTCGAGAAACTCTTGGGAAGCTTTTGCTGTATGTTTTGGGTCATTATCCATCTGCAATATGAAGAGGCGTCCTATCAGTTTGGCAGCATTTGGCTGAATCTGAGCAGAAAGTATAGCCCTATAACTTCAGAATTCATCCTGCTGCTTTTTTCAGCAGTCAGGTCATCAATAAACACCAGTGATCCGGGTCCATTGGCAGCCATACATGCCCATGCCAGAACACTGCCTCCACCATGTTTGACAGATGATGTGGTATGCTTTGGATCATGAGCTGTTCCTTTCCTTCTCCATACTTTTCTCCTCCCATCATTCTGGTACAAGTTCATCTTGGTTTCATCAGTTCAAAGAATCTCATTCCAGAACTGGGCAGGCTTTTTTAGGTGTTTGCTGGCAAAGGCTAATCTGGGCTGTCTGTTCTTGAGTGTTACCAGTGGTTTGCACCTTGTTGTGAAGCCTCTGTATTTACATTCATGGAGCCGTCTCTTGACTGTAGATGTTGAAAATGACGTGCCTACCTCCGCAAGAGCATTCTTAACCTGGCTAGATGTTGTGAAAGGGTTCCTCTTCACCATGAGCAGAATTCTGCGGTCATCCTCTTTAGTTGTCTTCCGTGATCTGCCAGGCCTTTTGCTGTTGCTGAGCTTGCCAGTTAACTCCATCCTTTTCAGGATGTTCCAAACTGTTGTGTTGGCCACTCCCACTGTTTTTGCAATCTCTCTGATGGGTTTATTTTGTTTCCTCAGCCTAATGATGGCCTCCTTCACTTGCATGGACACCTCTTTGGACCTCATTTGGGCGTTCCAGTGAATAGCTACAAAATGCAAATGTAACACTCAGAACCACCTCCAGGCCTTTTATCTGCTTGATTGGTCATGGGGCACCCAGGAAACAGGCCACACCTGGCCATGCAGCTGCTTGCCAGCCATTCGTTCCATTACTTATGAGCCACCAACGATGTGTGTGTGTGTGTGTATGCCACTGGCTGTCCTTCCTGAATGGTTAGTGCCCCACTTTTGTCAACCCCCTTGAATTACAGCTGAAAGTCCTGACTTCGCTCCCATCTGGGTGTGTTTCCTTTCAACTTCAGTGTGGTGGCGTACAGAGGCCAAGTGCCAAAACAGTTATCCTTGTTCCAATATTTCTGGTCCTGACTGTATCTCTCTTTTCCTTGCCCTTCTTGGTTTGTATGAAGTATCATTACTACTCTGTAGCAGTCTAGGATAAATGTCATTAAAATGCAGTACAACAGAGCACATCCAATAAAAAAATATCTCTAATACATTAAGTTGTACCATTATTTTCAGCTCAGCAAGTAGGAACAGGAAAAACTGAGGTTGCATCTAATGAAGTGGATTCTGGACTATGAAAGCTTATGCTATAATAAAGTCTTAAAGGTGCCATAGGACTCTTCTTTGTTTTTGCATGAAAATAGATTTGTATCTTTAAGATGGTTGTGGAGTGAGTGCAATGATTCGCATCTCAGTGCTGTGCAGTGGCCCAGTCCCATGCTCTGGCTTTAGCTATGTCTTTACTCTTCATATATCTCCTTTCATCTAATAAGGTTGTCCCCTTTCATCCTGGCAGAGGCTCTATGCTTCTAAGAGGTAACACCTTTGCACTGAGCAAGTGTAGCTTTCCCAACATGAAGACTTTTATTCATAGACATACGCATTTAATTCATACCAGTATCACCACCCAATGAAGGATCCCATAGTAATTCACAATACATATTAAAATACACAATTAGGGAAAGCTGCTTCTGTTGAATTTCTGCCTTCACATTCATGTAATATCGCTGGTTGGGGTGTTTGTGTGGCAATCCTGTACTAAAGTACTTCGATCATGGTGAATTGATTCCGCTAGCAGCTTTTCTAGACGCGGCTGTTAATTGGCTGTTAATCTTCTGTATCTACTTTTGGTTTTATCACAGAATTGACATCCAAGCATTACACGAGGAGTGTTTGCTTTCCTGCATTTCTACTACATAACCCCTAGGTAGCACGGTGGTATAGCAGAATGGCAAAAATACACAAGAGGAAATTGTGTTTTCTTTCACTTACACAATTAAACACCACATTTTCCCTGCTCTAAAAAAACTTGCTGAAAGTGCTGGTTAGTCACAGAAGCAAAACTGGAGGGCCATGATATCATCTAAAGAATCCAAAAACAACCATGAGTAGGGAATGATGAGCGCACAATAAATGCCTCATGTAGAAAAGCCCTATATCAGGGTTTTGTTCTTTGCTATCCTTCAGGTTTCTTAGCTGGAATGCCTGGATCTATATGCAATCAGCTCTGACTGTCTTTCATGATACATGATGGGAAAGACACATTCCAGTTCATCCTTCACCTGTCTCTACCATGGCTATAATAAAGTCTGGGGGCGGGGGGAGACACATGACTTAAAATGCATATCTGGAGGCAGAAGTGTGTGAAATACACACTTAGCTGAGAGTAAGTTCTATTGAACTCAGCAGGGCTTACTTCTGAGTAGACATGTATATGATTGCACAGTGAAGCTCCAAGACATGGGTTCACTGCACTTTTAAAAATATGTTTCTCCTCATCATATCTTAAAAGTGAGACCACACAGTAGACAAATAGGAACCCCAAACCAGTGGCCCTTGAGTCGCTCTAGCTACAGAACTAGTAGATACGAGGCGTGTCAACCACTAATTTGATTTCTGGAAGGTTTCAGCCAGTCATTTGAAACCAAACCCCCACTGCACAGCTGGAGTATTGAGCAGCTTAATGGATTCCTTGCTTCCTTCTGAAAGTACTCAGGGATAATTCCACTGGATAAACAGGAGATCCATTGAACAAGTAGGCTTTTTAGTAGATGTGCTCCATTTCTTGGCCGTTTAGCAGTGTTAGTATTATTCACTATATTTGTTTTGCAAATAATTATCATTTATATAGACATTTATTGTACAGAGAAATGGAAAACAGTTGTATGGGGAAAATGTGTTTTAGGATTTTTACAACCTATTTGTTTTGGGCATCAGTGTTAAAGTAACTTGGGTCTGCTCGCAAGTTGAATTGCAATTGAACTGTTCCTGTTTTGCTCTGGCTGACTGTATACTTTATCTTGGAAAAATGTTCTGGCACACAAGTTTACCCGCCCAACTGGCCATTTCTAAAAATTCCTGGCTATGTTAGGCCCCAATTTGGCAATGGAACATCTAATTGCAATGAGCTTTCCAAAGTGTCTGAGATAACAGAGGCTTTCAGTAGTGTTTAAAATGAAGAGCCTCATAGAAATTATAATTGTGTACTCCGGCACAGCTTCATACTTATTTCCTGGTGGCATCTCATAACTATTTGCCAGGCAAAAATAAAAATAAGAATTCACAGACAAAATAAATATGAAAAATAAATGATATCCCAGGGCACTGCATCCACAGGAGAAATGTAAAGCAACAACACAGTGTGAGCCTATGCATGTCTACTTGGAAGGAAGGAAGTCCCATTGAACTGAGTGAGACTTAACCCCAAGCAAGCCTCTTTAGGATTGCAGCCCAAATTAGTATGGTCAGGACAGCTGCCTGGGACATACAGCTCTATCCTCCAATGGAGAGAAATAGCCTAGGAGCTGTTGCTGCCCCCTCAACAGCATCTGCCTCCTGAGGCAACCACCATACTTTGCCTCATAGTTGGGCCATCCCTGGTGTTTTGGACAGGTTTGAAGGGAACCACTAACAAAAAGATTTGGATTACCCATCAGTTCCATTCCATGGCCTTGATGTGATCCGTCTGTCTGACCCTTGTGCAACGTTACCGCCCACCTCCGGACATTCGTTCTTCAAAGTCCGCCCACAAGGTCTGGTACCATATTAACAGAGTCCTAAACTGTGGTCTCTGGAGAGGGAGCCAGGGAAAGCTAGTCCCTGTGCCAGTAAGCTAGTCAAAGAACCTACCACCCCCTCTGAGACCAGATGGGACTGCAGACACTTTACCCAAACCAAAGGATGCACCCCGAAGTACCAGTTGAGCCCTTTACAGCTAACCATGTTCCACACTACGTAACTGCTGCTCTTTCACAGGCTCACAGACTAAGGGATCTGTGAAAGAATCCGGCAGGCTGCCACAGCTCCCGAATTCCCATTAGGCCTTGCCTTGCCTGTTGAGCCTGTTGGGCAGCTTATCCTAAAAACATGGATGCAAGAAATCTGTGAATACGATCTGTTATATTTTTTAAAGAGTTAATAGCAGCCCCCACAATGGGTCCAATTTGGATTGGGACCGTGACCCTTGAGCTACTGCCCTAGCGGTCCTGAGTTCATATTTTATTCCATGTTCCTCATCATGTGCCCTGAATACCACCTAAATCAAGCAGGACATTTCAATGTTAACGTCTTCTGCCCCATATTGATTTTCCCAATTAAAATTGCCCTGTCTCTGCCCCAATGCAGCTATTTGTGCGGTGGGGCAAAGCATATAAGTACCTGTCTATGGAAGCTTTGAAGGTGCGGGTGAATTGGGAAAATGGCATGAATTTTAACAGCACAATCACAATTGCCCATCACTGCTATTAACCCTTTAAAAATCACAGCAGGGGTCCCAAGTCACGGATCTCCTAAGTCATGTCTAGTTTGGCCCTTCGCTTAGTGAAAAATATCAGGGAAGAAGACTTGAGGGAATTGGCATGTTCAGACAATTTGGAGAAGCCTTAGTGGGTTGGCTAAGCTAAGTATGAACCTGGAGTGTGGCAATTGGGTTTTGCCTGGTCAACAAAACCATATTTCCTGTCAGCTTCTCTTTACACTCCATGCCCATCTTCTCTGCTTTTACACTACTTTGGACTGTTTTCCTCTATTGCCTGTGAGCTATTTATTTATTATTTATTTTTAACATTTATATACAGCCTTATCTGCTAAAGAGCCATCAAGGTGGTGTGCAACAATTCAAAGCAAGAAAACCTTAAAACAATAAAAACAAGAACATTAAAAACAGTAAAAACATTACAGCTACACATTTTAAAAGGCTAAATTGGGAAGATGTGTCTTCACACCCTTTCTAAAGACCAAGAGAGTGGTGGTGGTGGTGGGGGAATGCAGTTCTTGAGGGACCATATTCATAATTTGGGGGCAACACAGGAGAAAGCCCTTTCACGCATACCCAACTAATGGACCTCTGTGGGTAATGGTGCATCATCTGCAGTGGCTTCAAGATGGACACAATTTATCAATTGTGGAAGGGTAATTCATGGTCCCGAGCAGGTCTTCCTTTCTTCCTTGCCTTCTACAATTTGTTGGGTTAACACCTTAAAGTATTACATTCAACCTGAGATAGGGATGTAAGAACTCACCCTAGCTCGGTTTCTCCAGGCACTCGCCAAAGCAGCGCCCCTGCTCGCACCCCCCTAGACCCGTGCTCGGGCCGCCCATGAACTCAGCGAGTTCCTCAGGCTCACCGCGATCCCGTTTGGTTGGTGCCCGCCATTTTTGCCCCTTTGATTTCTATGTAAAACAGGAAGTTTAAAAATGCGCATATTCAAATATGCGCAGTTTGGAGCTGGGAAAGCTAAATAAGCGCAATATTAGAGGTATAATCCCTCTAATATTGCACTTATTTAGCTTTCCCAGCTCCAAACTGCGCATATTTAAATATGCACATTTTTTAACTTCCTGTTTTACGTAGAAATCAAAGGCACGAAAATGGCGGGTGCTCACCGAATGGGATCACAGTGAGTCCTGGAGAGTGCGAGCAGGTACGAACGGGGGTGAACAAGGAGCGTTTTGGTGAGTGTAGTCCAGGGGGCGTGAGCAGGGGGAGCCCAATGAATTCCCGGACCCAGTTGGGCGCCCGCAACATCCCTAACCTGAGATCATGATATATCCATCCTTTGCAATCACTGGTCTGTTCTGTTCCCTAGACCTAGCTGCCCCAGAGGAGAGAACATCCAGCCACTATCAGAGGAGTGGCCAACCTATGGCCAGATATTTTTGGACTGCAGCTGCCATCATCTCTCACCATTGGCTATGCTGGCAAGGGCTGATGGGAATTGCAGTCCAATAACTTCTGGAGGGCCACAAGTTGCCCACCCCATCGGCACGAAATTCAATGAAAGTCTGAGTCCCTTGTACTTAGAAGCAGAAGCCTTTGCATTTTGATAGCTTTTTAAAGGAATCTTCCATTACTATTAATACTGAAACAAACTGCAGATGGGAATGTCATGCCCTCATCCAGAAATATCCCCCTCCCAATTTATTTAGTTTTGTAAACATCCATCCTGGAGAAGATTTCCACAATAACTTGGGAACTCGCAGTCTGCCTCCTAATATAGGTATTATATTTTGGTCCCTGTGATTATTATTATTATTTTTTTTTAGGATTTAGATGGGATATTAGGGTAACCCATTAACAGCATTTCAAACTTCTCCATACATGGTTGTGTTCACATCTGCTACAAATGAATTTTGTGGGAAATTCAATTAGGTTTCCAAGGAAAAACAAATGAGCCTTTATCTTCCATGCTCCTTTGCCAAATTTATTATTGGCAAGGATTCCTTGTTATATAAAGGTGTTTTTTTTCAGCACATTATTTATTTCTCCTCAAATAATGTTGTTGCCAAATTATGCTGCAGGTCAGCATTGGCATACCAAGTACGCTATATAAAATGATGAACACCTTCAGCCCACAGTATCCCCAACAAAGGTTGGTGTCAATACAAAATGCTCCTTTCTCAAATAATATCACCAGGTTGATATTTATTTCTCCCCTTCCCTCTGGATCCTCTGGGCATTGAAGCAGATGTGTCCAAATGTAGGGATGTGCAATGCTGGGGATTCTGTTCCATCTAAGCCCAACGGGATTCTGCAGTGTTTCTGTTCCAGTAAGCGGTGGCAGACTGTAGCAGATTTCACCCCCGATTCCAGAAATATTTTGCACATGGGAAGGGGGGGGGGTCCTGCCATTTGCACAAATTGTAACTTGCACCATTTTTTATTTGGGGATCTTGAAATTTGTGCAAATGGTGTCATAATTCCCATCTCGTCAATATCCTGCTCAGTTTCATCCTCTCCACACAGGACTTCATTTAGCTCCCTGGAGCCACATATTTTGTACTTGTCAAAGAACTTGTCAGTTTCATCCACCACTTAGAGGGAAGGCTGAGGGGGGGGGGGTGGAATTGACAAATTTGTTGACAAGTGCCGAATATGGTTCTGCTGGGCTAAATGCATTAGTGTGTGGAGAGGATGAAACCGAGAAGGATATTGACAAGAGGGGAATATGCCTCTGCAGGGCTATGTAGCAGACAGGTGGACTTGCGATTCTTTGCACTTGTGCAAGACTGCCAATTTAAAAAGAAATAGGACACCATTTGGGCAAAGTTCAAGATCCCCGGTCCCAATTGCATATCTTGCTGCCATTAAAAAACAACAACACAGAATCCACATATTGGCAAGACTCAATACAGATGGAATCGATGCCAGCGGGGGGAAACAGAACACAATCTGCAGGGCTGAACCAGAAAAATCTGTTACGTTTTCACCCCACAACAAGAATTCTCATACATGATACATCCCTATCGAAATGATGCCACCCAAAGACAGACATCCAAGTAGCTTTCTGTTGATCACACATACAGTCAGGGCCAGAAATTAGGGATGTACGAATCCCTTACCTTGCTCCGCTGAGGGGCATCCGTGGTGGGGGGAGGGGCTCCGTCCCTCCCCAGGAATCCTCAACGTGGGGGGAGGCGCTCCGTCCCTCCCCCCAGAATCCTGCCTGGCCGGCTCTGCTCTGTTCTGCGGCCAAGCCGCAGAGCCACCAGCCGGCTCCAGCTCCCCGCAGCCAGACATCCGGCCGCTGGGCAGTCCTGCAGGGATGCAAATGGCGGCTGTCATAGCCACCACCATTTGCATCCCTGTATTGAGCCGTGATAGGCTACGTAAATATTTATGTAGCCTATCACGGCAGGGGGAAAAAAACCCCAGCGTACGCAAATGGTGGTAGCCGCCGCCATTTGCGTACGCTGGGGTTCCCCCCCCTGCTGTGATAGGCTATGTAAATACTTACGTAGCCTGTCATGGCCTCCGGAGGGATGCAAATGGCATCCCTGCATTAGCCGTGATAGGCTACGTAAGTATTTACGTAAGTATTTACGTAGCCTATCACGGCTTGAAGAGGAGGAAGCAAATGGCGGCTGCAGGACAGCCGCCATTCGCAAAGCAGTGCGGACAGGAGCAGGTAAGTGCTCCGTTTCATGCGCCTTTTGTGGGGTGGGGGTGGCGGGAACTTCGTCCTGCGCACCTTTTGTGGGGTGGGGGGGCGGGGCTTCGTTCCGCGACGGATTTCGGGGGGCCAAATGCCATTTGCGTACGCTGGGGTTCCCCCCCCTGCTGTGATAGGCTACGTAAATACTTACGTAGCCTGTCATGGCCTCCGGAGGGATGCAAATGGCATCCCTGCATTAGCCGTGATAGGCTACGTAAGTACTTACGTAAGTATTTACGTAGCCTATCACGGCTTGAAGAGGAGGAAGCAAATGGCGGCTGCAGGACGGCCGCCATTCGCAAAGCAGTGCGGACAGGAGCAGGTAAGTGCTCCGTTTCATGCGCCTTTTGTGGGGTGGGGGTGGCGGGAACTTCGTCCTGCGCACCTTTTGTGGGGTGGGGGGGCGGGGCTTCGTTCTGCGACGGATTTCGGGGGGCCAAATGCACTGGCATTCAGCCTCACCGAGATCTGTTGCGGAATTCTCTGACATCCCTACCAGAAATATTGGAACAAGGATAACTGTTTTGGCACTTGGCCTCTGTAAGACACCACACTGAAGTTGAAAGGAAACACACCCAGATGGGAGCGAAGTCAGGACTTTCAGCTGTAATTCAAAGGGTTTGACAAGAGTGGGGCACTAACCACTCAGGAAATACAGCCAGTGGCATACACCCCCCCATCTTTGGTGGCTCATAAGTAATGGAACGAATGGCTGGCAAGCAGCTGCATGGCCAGGTGTGGCCTGTTTCCTGGGTGCCCCATGACCAATCAAACAGATAAAAGGCTTGGAGGTGGTTCTAAGTGTTACATTTGCATTTTGTAGCTGTTCACTGGAACTCCCAACATGAAGTCCAAAGAGGTGTCCATGCGAGCGAAGGAGGCCATCATTAGGCTGAGGAAACAAAATCAACCCATCAGAGAGATAGCAAAAACAGTGGGAGTGGCCAACACAACAGTTTGGAACATCCTGAAAAGGATGGAGTTAACTGGCAAGCTCAGCAACAGCAAAAGGCCTGGCAGATCACGGAAGACAACTAAAGAGGATGACCGCAGAATTCTGCTCATGGTGAAGAGGAACACTTTCACAACATCTAGCCAGGTCAAAAACGCTCTTGCGGAGGTAGGCATGTCATTATCAACATCTACAGTCAAGACACGGCTTGATTAATGTAAATACAGAGGCCTCACAACAAGGTGCAAACCACTGGTAACGCTCAAGAACAGACAGGCCAGATTAGCCTTCGCCAGCAAACCCCTAAAAAGCCTGCCCAGTTCTGGAATAACATTCTTTGGACTGATGAAACCAAGATGAACTTGTACCAGAATGATGGGAGAAGAAAAGTATGGAGAAGGAAAGGAACAGCTCATGATCCAAAGCATACCATATCATCTGTCAAACATGGTGGAGGCAGTGTTATGGCATGGGCATGTATGGCTGCCAATGGAACCGGGTCATTGGTATTTATTGATGACCTGACTGCTGATAAACCTAGCAGGATGAATTCTGAAGTGTATAGGGCTATACTTTCTGCTCAGATTCAGCCGAATGCTGCCAAACTGATAGGACACTGCTTCGTATTGCAGATGGATAATGACCCAAAACATATAGCAAAAGCTACCCAAGAGTTTCTCGAGGCAAAGAAGTGGGATGTTCTTCACTGGCCAAGTCAGTCACCTGATCTCCACCCAATAGAGCAAGCTTTTCACTTACTGAAGACAAGACTGAAGGCAGAAAGACCCACAAACAAGCAGCAGCTGAAGGCAGCTGCAGTAAAGGCCTGGCAAAGCATCTCGAGGGAGGAAACTCAGCATTTGGTCATGTCCATGGGTTCCAGACTTCAGGCAGTCATTGACTGCCATGGATTTTCATCCAGGTATTAAAGGCGATCCTTAAGTTTGAAATGATGTTGGTTTGTTCCATTACTTATGAGCCACCAACGATGGGTGTGTCCATATGCCACTGGCTGTACTTCCTGAATGGTTAGTGCCCCACTCTTGTCAAACCCCTTGAATTACAGCTGAAAGTCCTGACTTCATTCCCATCTGGGTGTGTTTCCTTTCAACTTCAATGTGGTGGTGTACAGAGGCCAACTGCCAAAACAGTTATCCTTGTTCCAATATTTCTGGTCCTGACTGTAGGCAATGTAAATTAGAAATAAATGCATACACACATAAAGTAGGCAGCAAAAATCAGTAAAATGATAATGTGAAATATCATTTGTTTGGATGGCCATGATACTTATCAATAAATAATTGGCACAACATTAAACACTTTAAAGTTCCATTGATTTAAATGGGAGAGATTTGGGCACATGCTTAGCTCTCCCACTGAATCTGGACTGCAGTTTTATATTTGGTCAAAAGTATGATAAATATCTAAATGCTTAGATATTTTAAATATTGCTGTCTATCTGAAAACAAAAACAAAAAACACCATCATCAACTTGCCTGAGAGGTCCTGCTTGATTTAGAAATTATTCAGGGTACATGGAAAGGACTATGGAGTAAAATATGAACTCAGGACCTCAAACGTGCACACCATGCCATGTTTCTTGTACATAGTGTTGATTAACATATCTACTTGGCATTTCCATCATGGGCAATGGGAGAGAAAAGTGTAAGACATGATACTCAGTGCAGCATCTGGCTACTCATGGGTGGTGAGCAACACTTGAGCCACTATAAGCGGCCCTGTTCATCTTCAACTGTAGCCATCATAGAATCATAAGAGTTGCAAGGGGCCTACAAGACCATCAAGTCCAACCCCTTGCTCAGTGCAGGAAGCCTGATTCCCAGGCAATCTCCCATCCAAGTACTAACCAGGGCTGACCCTGCTTAGCTTCCAAGATCAGACGAGATCAGGCACATCCAGAGTTGCCATCAGGATATTCCTTGGTCCTATGGACAAAACTGGCATAAACAGAATTTAATGGAAATAGATTGTAGGAAACAGGCTAAATGTCTAACTAATATCACGGTGCAAATCACATTATTGCTAACGATTGATATGCTTCCTCTTAAAGCGATTAACAACTAATCTAATTGTAACGTATCAAGCAAGGGCCTCTGAAAAAACAGCCTTTTTGTAGTTCTTGCTCAGAAGAACTGAAGAAGCAGAGTAAATTCTAGCCCTGCACTGCCACCTGCTGATCGCATGCCAAACTTTTCACGTCCTTGAATTTCAAATAACCCACGATCTTCTCATGTTAAGCAAGTTTAAAGTTGCAGCCTTCTATACACACTTTCATGGGAGCGAAAGTCCCACTACTAGGGATGGAGGAGAATTCCGCCACGGCCTCCAGTGAGGCCAGATTCTAAAGAGTCTGTGGCGGACTTCTCCTCCATCCCTAGTACAGTGGGACTTTCGCTCCCATGAAAGTGTGTATAAAAGGCTGCAACCTTACACTTGCTTAACATGAGAAGATCGTGGGTTATTTGAAATTCAAGGAGGTGAAAAGTTTGGCATGCAATCAGCAGGTGGCAGTGCAGGGGTCCGTGGCGGAACGGAGTCCGTGGCGGAACGGAGCAATCCCCCCCGCCACCCCGCAAAGTCCCCACGGACCAGATCCTACCTGCCTCCAGCGGTCCGGAGCTGGCTGCTGCTGGCCGCTGCTCCGATGTGTGGCTGCGAATGGTGTCCTGCGTAGGGGATGCCATTTGAGTCGCTGCTTTAGCCGTGATAGGCTATGTAAATATTTAACTGGGCAGTTCACAATTAGGGCATGTGGGGGAAAAACACCCTGTTGTCCCCAGCATCTAGTAGTCAAGAGTATAGTGATTGCCTCTGAACATGGAGTTTCACTTTGTCTATCATGGTGAAGAGCAATTGGTACAAGACCAATCCTCCCTAAAACTCTTATTCTTTAAAGCCAACTTAGTTAGTGAACGCCACTACATTTTGTGGTGATGAATTCCACAGCAAACTATGCAGTGCACAATGTAGTTTCCTTTTTCTTTTCAAAGACAGCAATCCTATGGCTGCTAGACAGTGTCTAGATGGACTTAGGATTTTTCAGTTTCTGGGAACCACACTCCCTGCCCCCTCCCCCACTGCCTCATAGGCGCCACAGTTCTTCCCCATCTCTGCGCTCATAACTGCAGCGCAGGGTGTGCGAAAAGGGGGTGTTCCTGAGGGCAGCAAGGGGAGGAGACCATGGAAGTGTCATTACGATGCCTCCCATGTGCTATGTGGCCTCCCCCCCAGGCAGACAGCCAAAATTGGCTGTCTAGCTGCAAATGCAGGATGGCCAGAGTGCAGAGGAGAAGATCCCCTCCGTGCTCCGCCCACCCCGCATTGGATATTCGTCCGCCTCCATGTTCAGAGGTGGATGACTATGCTGGTAGGATTGTGCCCTAAACTTACTACCAGTTAACTTAATTGAGTGACACCTCCGCCAACCCATGCAGGGCCAGCCCTACCATTAGGAAGAGTGAGGCAGTTGCTTCAGGTGGCAAATGCTGGGAGGTGGCAACAAGGTGTTGGAGAAGAAAGCTGTGGGCCAAAGCTAGCCTGCGCTGCCTTCAGGTGGGGCAGAGAACGTTGTTCCATTGCAAGAGTTGAAGAAAGATTTAACTACCAGTCCAGTCAGCTTTTATATATGGAATGGGAGAGGGAGCCAACTTGCCTTTCACCTCAGGTAGCAAAATGTCTTAGGCCGGCCCTGCCCCAATTATGGGGCAGGGCTGGCACAATATGGGGGAAGAGGATAAGGAAGAAAGGAAATCTCTTCATCCTGATCATATTTTATCAACACTACCCTGTCATGCCATGCAGGTACAGTTAGGTGGCCCCTAGCCCTTGCCTCCTTACCTGAAGCAGGCCGTGTTAGTGTGACCAGGTTCTCAGCCTTATTCATTTTTGGCATAGGTGGGAAATGACACATGCAACTGCATATTGGATGAGAAGTGTATAGTGTTCAGGTTAATTGCTTATGGATTATGACATTTAAGAATCTTTCCTGAAAATGTATGGAATCAGGTCACGAAGAGGATTTACACAGCTCAAAACAGAAGGGAGAGCTCTGCCTTCCAGTTTATCTACCCAAGAGGTATGTAACAGATGCAGAACATGGTAGGCATTTTATTGATAAATCCTTTCATTTATTTTAGGAATGTATAAACCACGCCTTCATCCAAAATGGATTTCAGGGCAGTATATATTTAAAAGCAAAACCATATTCAAACATAAAACATTACACAGTATAACAAAACTGAGAGGAATAGAACAATGCAACCAGCTGAAAATACAGTAATTTTAAATGCCTGGGCAATTAAAGGGTTCTAACCTGGCACAGAAAGGAATATGGTGTTGGTATCAGGCATACTTCCCTCAAGAGGGCATTCCAAAGTTGCGACACCATCACAGAGAAGGCCCTCTCTTTTGTACATGCAGAATGTACTTCTCCTAAAGATGGAAGTCAAGAGAAGGACATCATCTTAATGCATGGACAGGTTAGTATGGGAGGAGGTGCTCCTTCAGTTATTTGGACCCCAAGCCATTTAGGCCAGTACAAGTAAGGACCAGCACATTTAATTGGCCTCAGTAGCGAATAGGCAGCCAGAGGGGTTCTTCCACAGCTGATGTAACATGGCTCCATGTAACCAGCCAGCATTCTAGAAGCTGAATTCTGTACCACTTGATGCTTCTGAACCATTTTCAATGGCAGTCCCACCTATAAGGCATGACAGGAACCCAGCCTGGAGGTTACCAGAGCAAGGACCACTGTGGTCAGATTATCCCTGTCCAGGGAAGGCTGCATCTGATGCGTCAACCCAGGCTGGCAAAAGGTGCTCCAGCCCATTGGGTCTCTAGTGACAATGTTGAATCAAGGTGCACCCCCAAGCTTGCACATAGATGTGAACAAATATTAACAGTGCAACCCTATGCAAGCAAATAACCTCAGCAAAATTCATACCTATGCCAGAAAAAAGAAGTTCAGCTGCTAAACTTTGCCTGTCCTGCAGCTCCAGGGTTGCCATATCAGCTCTGTCTGGCAAGACATGTCGACATGAAACAGAGGTAAGCTCTTTCCCAACAGTATATGCATGCCAGGAAAATCTTTACTGGCTAACTTTCTGCATGCCATGCTATTTTTTCCAAAGTGCAGGACTAGGGCCAGTAAAACAAGATGCCACTTTTAAAGGTTCAGCAGTCCTTGAAGAAAAGGAAGGTGGAGAATGCTAAATTAAATAACCAAAGAATGGGTGGTGGTGGTGGTGGTGGTGAGAAAGTAATATGGGATTCTAAAATAAATCATAACAAGGATCTGCAAGTTTAGTCTATAACAGACAAGTTCAGCTTCATTTATGCTCCTCAGACTGATGGTGTTTCTGAACAGGGCGTGATTGCATCATACCACATGATCAGCAATGTTTACATCTGATGTGGTGCTGTTTTCTGAGCTCCTGCATCTCTATGAATCAACAGTATGGGGATATGGGGAAGTCAGGAGCCAGCAAAAAGGAAGCTGACATTTCGTGTATCTGCAGAGTATGTTTTATTTCTTCACGAGACAGCTCTTACTCAGGGCTTTCCCTGCGGCTCAGTTTGCGTTAAAAACATTTATAAATATTTCAAAAGATGACCAAAATGTGGCCAAAATGCATGTAGTTATTTTTAAATAAAAAGGTAGTTAAAGTGACTCCCATATTTATATACCTGTGAGAAAACATAACACGCTAGACAATAAAATTTTTGGAGAAATGGTTCCCTTGTTCTTATTTTTTCTGCCTTTTCTGTTTTTATTCACCTCCAGTTTGGGAGTTATTTTCTTGCTTCTCAGTTGTCAGTCATATAGATGTTTCTGAATTTTGCATTTGATGTCTTGGTAACATTGAAAGAAAACATCTGAAATTGTCAATAAAACCAAATAATAAAAACGCTCCCATGCATAACTTAATGCAATGTATGTGTCACATTAAGGTATAAGGAAGGGGTGAGGAATGGAGAGCTGCACTGGATTACAGCTCAGAAGCAAGAAAAGGGGTGGGACCTGGGGGAGATGCTGACAGGCTGGATGAGGAAATCCTGCAGGCTGTATCTGGCCCAGGGACCAGAGTTTCCCTGTGCCTTAATGCTTAAAGTATTGTCCTGAATGAAATGATGGTCTTTCCCAGGCCGCATCTATATGGCACCGCTTTGACCCCCCACCCCATCGTAACTGTGCAGCAGTGCGGCTTCGAGTCAGCATGCCCTGCGATACACTCATGATGTACTACGTGCTTCCCTTACAGACTTGCCACGCCCTTTTATTTTTGCCATTTTACTGAGATGCATAGCTGTGCAGTCCAGTGAGTGTGGGGTGCGAAACTTCAGTGGCTGTTTTGTATTTGAGAGGCTCTGCTATATCTTTCCATCCCTTTTTAGGTAAAAAATGAGTGTTTTGTGCTCCTTCATTTCTAAGGATGGCGGAGAATTCCGCCACGGATTTCAGTGAGGCCAAATGCACTGGCATTAGGCCCCCCAAAACCCATGGCGGAACAGCCTCCCACCCCCTGCCACCCCACGGAATCCCCCTGGAACGAAACTTACCAGGGGCAGTAGTGGTGGTGGCTCCGCCGGCAGCGGCTGGTCTTTCGGCCAGCTTCTGCAGCCGCCTTTTGCGTCCTGCCAGGCTGCCGTGATAGGCTACGTAAGTATTTACGTAGCCTATCACTGCAAAGAGCAGGGATGCAAACGGCGGCCGCTACACCGTTTGCACCGCTGCTCTTTCCATGATAGGCTATGTAACTATTTACATAGGCTATCATGGTAAAGGCAGCCATGCAAATGGCGGCCACTACGCCATTGGCGTGGCTGCCTTTACCGTGATAGGCTACATAAATACTTACGTAGCCTATCACGAAAAGAGCAGCGGCGCAAACAGCGTAGCGGCCGCTGTTTGCATCCCTGCTCTTTGCTGTGATAGGCTACATAAATACTTACGTAGCCTATCACGGCAGCCTGGCAGTCTGCAGCAGCCCGGCCATGGCCAGAACTCCAGCTGCGCGGACAGCCCTGGCCAGCGGCTCTGCGGAGCCGCTGCGGAGTGGGAGGCCTCCCCTCCACCGCGAATCACACCTAGGGATGTCAGAGAATTCTGCCACAGATCTCGGTGAGGCCGAATGCCAGTGCATTCGGCCCCCCGAGCTCCGTGGCGGAACGGACTGCCACCCCCCCGCCCCCTGCGGATCCCCCCCAGGATGAGACTTACCTGAGCTGGATGTTCCGGATGGCGGCGGCTCCAGCGGCGGCTTCGGTGGCGGCGGCAGCTGGTCTTCCGACCGGCCGCCACCGCCGCCATTTGCAGTCCTTTTTTTTTCTTTTCCCTCATTCGTGATAGGCTACATAAAGACTTACGTAGGCTATCACGTCTAGGCTAAAAAAAAAACAAACATGTACGCAAATGGCGGCGGCTATGGCCATTTGCGTTCCGTTCCCTATTTTTGGTTGTCTTAGGCTACATAAATATTTACGTAGACTAAGACGGCAAAACTAAGGGGGAACGCAAATAGCGTAATGGACGCTATTTGCATTCCCCCTTATTTTCGCCGTCTTAGTCTACATAAATATTTATTTAGACTAAGACGGCCAAAAATAAGGCTGTAGCTACCATTTGTGTACGCGTTTTTTTTTTTTTTAAAGCCAGATGTGATAGGCCACATAAGTCTTTACGTAGCCTATCACGGCTGAATGCAGGGACGCAAATGGCAGTGACTACGACCACTGCCATTTGCGTCCCTGCTAGCCAGCAGCTGGATGTCTGGCTGCTGGCGGAGCCAGCCGGCGGCTCCGTGGAATCCCCGCCGAGCGGAGCCAGCCGGCCAGGATTCTGGGGGGAGGTGCGGAACGCCTCCCCCTTGGTGAGGATTCTGGGGGGAGGGACGGAGCACCTCCCCCCCCAGCGGAACCCGGCAGAGCCAGGTAAGTGAGGTTTTGTACATCCCTAATCACACCTGTGAAAAGGTAAGTGACTTTCATAATCCCTATTCATTTCTGCACAACTGTTGCGAAGATATGAAGCTGCAAAACTGTGCGAAACTGTAATTACATAGATGAAAACACCCCTCGTGCATCTGTAGGGATGTTGGAGAATTCTGCCACGGACCCCTGGAGTCCGTGGTGGAACAGTCTACCCCCCCACCCCCCAAAATCCCCGGAATGGACCTACCTGGTGGCGGCTCTGGCGGTGGCGGCGGGTCTGGGTTGTCTTCTGGGCTGCTGCGGCCGCAAATGGCGGCCGTCATAGCGGTCGCCATTTGCGTCCCCGCTTTAGCCGTGATAGGCTACGTAAATATTTATGTAGCCTATCACAGCTAAAGCGGGGACATAAATGGCGTAGTGGCCGCCATTTGCATCCCTGCTTTAGCTGTGATAGGCTACAGAGATACTTACGTAGCCTACCACGGCCTAGCATAGGGACGCAAATGGCGTCCCCTACACAGGACGCCATTTGCATCTGCAACAGCCCAGCAGCGGATGGAGGCCCCGCTGCAGATTGGCCTGGCTGGCGGCTCTGAGGACTGACCGTGGAGTGGAGCCAGCCGGGCAGGATTCCGGGGGAAGGACTGGATCACCTCCCCCCTGTCGAAGATTCCGAGGGGAGGACTGAATCGCCTCCCCCCCTGCAGAACCCAGCGGAGCCAGGTAAGTGGGGTTTCGTACACCCCTATCATCTGTAACTGTGCAGCTGTGAAGGGATGGGAGGAGCAAAGGGGCGTCACAGAGTGACGCAGGCTCTATGCATGCCTACAACATGCCCACTGTAAAATGCGAAGTTGGTTCGGGGAAGGAACAGACGGCAGCTAACCCCCCAAATCACAGTAAAATGACTCCTTGGAACGCCACATTTTCCAGGCGAAAACCATGGATGGCTGCGAAGTCGTGACTATGTCATCTGTCACAAAGGACCTCGACTCACCCCCGCCCTGGAGTAAAAGCTTGGTGTGGATGGGGCCCCTGACCTCCATGAGATCCTACTCTTAGACAGAGGCCAGCAACTGGACTTAGGATCTTCTACCCACAGTGTGTAGTAGTAGCAACGTGTTTTAAAAGGGCTGCATTATTTTACAGCTGCAATCACTTACCAGGGAGTAAGCCCCACTGAACTCAGTGAGTACTTCCAAGTCGATATGCATAGGGCTGCATTGTAAATATTATGGCCTGCACCCTTAAGGCCAAACTAGAGGATATGAGTAATATGTGAATGCATTTCAGGTATCTGTTTTCAAAACTGAAACAGGAAACATGTGCTCAGTGTGTGTGTGTGTGGGGAGGCGGGGAATGAAGGTTGGGGCCATGCTGTGCAGGAAGAGAGTTTCCCAATGGACACAAGCCCAGGAATGAAGCTGCTATTCATCCCAGGAATGAAGCTTGCACTGGTGTCAATGAAAGCTTCCCGCCCAGGGGCGAATAGCAGCTGTGTGTGTGTGTGTGAGAGAGAGAGAGAGAGAGAAAGAGAGAGAGAGGGAAGACAGACAAAAGTAGACCGACAGACACACACACACACACACACACAGATCCCATCCAGGCTACAGTGCAGGAAGACAGGGTCATGGCCCTCTTCCCAGGCAGTTCATTCCCAATCCTGATTGCCTTCCCCATCCATAGTTGCTATCCAGGGCCAGCTCTATCATGAGTTGAAGTGCATCCCTTCTTTTAGGCAGCAGATCAGGAGGGGTGGTGGATTGTGGCCCTCTCTGGGAGGGTTCCCCAGCACTGCCTGCTGCTGCCCTGCCACAGCCTCACTCACGGGACTCCAGAAGAGTCCCCAGAGAGGAGAGCCATGGAAACCTGAGGCTTCAGAACATTGGAAGCGGCCTTCTGTCAGGTCAGAGTGTTTCCATCTAGCTCAGTATTTAATATTCTGACAGGTTTCAGCTCTCTAGGGCAGCCTTCCCCAATCTGGTGCCCTGGACTACAAACCTCCACCACCCCTAGCCATGGGGCAGGCTGGTTGGGGATGATGGGAATTGTAGTCCCAACACACCTGGGTGGCGCCAGGTTGCGGGACACCATTTTGGAGTCTTAGGCAGACGTTTTCCCCATCACCTACTGACTGATACTTTTACTTGGGGATGTCAGGCATTGCAGTTGGGATCTTCTGTGTGCAAAACACGGGCAGTACCTAAAGCCACCCATGAACAATGCTAGCGCAATCGAAAGTTAGTGTTTCCTAGAGCATCCAGAAACTAGTCAAACCAAATATCTCTGGAATGGAACAATTCAGGGGAGGTCTCCAAAAAGAGCTCTGCTGACTGGTCCCATTCCGGAAACTCTAGGTTGCGCTAGCAGGAACGACCAATGGTGCAGCAGGAAGCTACTGCTTCCTAGAGCAGCCCTATAAATGAGCCGAAACTAATGAGTATTGGTGGACTGCCAACTCTGGATACTGCCCCATGTGCTTGACTACCATGGAGCTATAGTCCGTCCCCAAAATGTGTTTTGGAGATAACTCTTGTGCGCCTGTGGCTGCCTCTATGGTCAGAATTTCTGACAGATCAAAGGGGAAAGAAAGAAAGACAAGGAAAGGAAGATTTACTGGCAGCTTGAAGGGTGATATAAATGAAGCTAGGCACTCAAATCAACAACTTCTTAGACTGATTTACGGTGCAATCCTATGCATGTTTAGACAGAAAAAGGGTCTTAAAACTCCCAGCATGCCTGGCTAGCTGGGGCACGCTGGGAGTTGTAGGACTTTTTTTTTTTTCTGTCTAAACATGCATAGGATTGGGCTCTCATAGTTCCAGTTTATCTTTTAATTAAGATTAATGGGTTGGGTCCTGATCAAGGTACCATCATCTAGAAAGCCAGGCCTGTTCTGAAATAGCCTTGTGGCTCTGGTATGGCCTTCTAGGAGAGGCGCATTTGTGTGCTGTTTTAGTGAGGTTTAGGAATTTTGTTAGGGCTACCTGTTTAAGGGACCCTCTAAGAACTGCTCCACTGTTTTAACAAATTTTGATTGGGTGTGTGTGTGCTAATAAATGAATGTTGAGTGTTATTGACCTGCTTTGCACAATCAAACTAAGTTTTGATGAGCAGTGTGTGTAGCGCCTGCCGGTCACCATTTCCCTAATTACCCACCTGGGTGTGGCTTGTTGTGTCATCCAGGCAGCCTGGCCTGGAGCATCTCTACACCAGCCTAAAATCCCGTATTTAAAACAGGGCTTTCTGCTTCTGTTTTAAATGCAGGATCATGATGGACTCCCTTCACATGTGCATCCTTTCCCCCCTTATCTGAATCTTCCATATGTTTCATTATATAGCCGCTAGATGGCGCTGTGGTCTAGCTTCTCTTATTGTGTCTTTTCCTTTTTTCAGGAGGGAACTCAAGTGGAACTCAGGTGCTATAATTTGATAGCTCATTATCTCCTATCTTTAAAAAAAAATGGAGTAAAGGTCACTTAGTGCGGGAGATGCCCTGGAGGTTAACAACGTCATCTAAAGGTTACTTCCGAGTGTAACCAATCTCAATAGCAGGATAAAAGCTCCATGTGAAGAAGCCCTTGTTTGAGGGTGTGATATATGGAAATAGTCAAGGATGCATTCTCTGGGGCTACCAGAGGGGGCAATAAAGAGCACTACACATTGTGGTAAAGAGAGTCTGGAAGGCTGAATAAAAAAGTGGTTATTACAAAGACAAGGTGGAGTTAGCCTGTTTGTGAGACACCAAAGATAGAACAAGGGGGAAACAACCTGTGCTGTCACCAATTGAGCCTCTTTTGGTGGAGGGACATAACAAGAGGGCCTCCAAAGATGATTGCAGCCTACAGGGAATTTCATGGAGGGGGGAGGCAGTCTTTCAGATATCCTGATATTTTGATGTATAGGCCACCTTGGCGGCACTCTTTAGGGCAGGAAGGCAGTATAGAAAGAACCCTCTCACAAATATATAAATAAACCTATTCAAATGTGCATAAAAAGCAGCACTAGAAGGGGGCCACCATGCTGCATTGTTTCTCTGATCCCCATTGGCTAGGGGACATGTAGTCAAACATGTCTGAAGGGTGCCAGACTGGGGAAGGCTGACCTAGAGAGCTGCTGCCAGTCAGAGTATGAAATATTGGGACAGGTGGACAAAGACTCACCTGGCAGAAGGCAGCTTCCTGTGTTCTAAAGTAGGGGTACCCAATGCAGGGCCCACAAAGCTTTCCACTTCCTGTCCCTTAATATTTTTTTTTTTAATTTAAAGACCCCTTGGAAAATGTTGGGGTGCCAGCTTCTTCCTGTTCCTGAACCTGCTGCTGATCAGCTCTTTGGCAGGCAGGAAGAGAAGGAAAGAGCTGCTTCCTGGCCCACCCGATTTCCTTCTGCCCATGCTAATCTTTCGTCTCTGCCCTCTCTCTCTCTCCACTCCCAGCCTCTAGCCCAGCTATGTCTCTCCCACAAGCCATTTCCTCACTATTTCTCTTCCCTCTGCTCCTTTGCCTTGCTTGTCCCTGCCCCTCCCATCCCCTAACCTTGCTCTTTCTCTCCCCCACTCTTTACCTCACTGTTTCTCCCCTCTCCTAGCCTCACCCCTTTCTCTCGCTATTTCACTCTACCAGCCCCTAGCCCTGCTCATTTTCTGTCTTCCCAGCCCCTGCTCTTGTTTGTCACATGCACACACGCACACATGCGGTGGGGAACGGAGTGGCTCAGCCTGGGGTCAAGGTAGGGAAAACCTTTTCTTTCCTTTTCGGGTTGAGGCATTTTCCTTTGGTGCTGGAGAAAAGTGTGTGTACGTGTGTATATATACAGGATGAGCAGAGCAATCTTATGTAGGTCTACTAAGAAGTAATTCCCTTTGGGTTCCATGTAAGCATGCACAGGATCGCAATCTTAAATGGGGATTTTCTTGTGCTTCGGTGGGGTCAAACATGTGGGTTGGCTTTCAAGTTCAGATCTTTTCTTGTATATGCAGTTTCTTGGGTGAATTACTTATCTTTTGACTAGCCAGGCCTCCACTGCAGACTTTATGTGACTAGCCACATCCTGCATGAGGAAACATTTTGTGGTGGTGCTCACAGCAGTTACTCAAATTTCAAAATGTGCTCAGAGGTCCAAAAAGGATGGGAATTCATATTCTAAAATCTCAAGTTTCCATGGCTCACCAGCCAGTTATTGTTCTGGAGCTCTATCATTGATCCTATAATCTGCCGAGAGTGGCTTTGGACCCATTGTGAAAGCAGAGGTATCCGGAAGGGCGTGTGCCTCGCACACCCTTTGTCGTCATCATCACATCTGGAATAGAAATTTTGCATTTCCCTTGCATGGGAGATATATACACCATCCTCATTTTGGGAGTGGAAATTCCCTGTGCATGGGAATTTCTGTGAAAAATTATTTTGAATGAAAAACAGATGAAAATATGAACAGGAAGCATGAGGCACAAATGGATCCCGTCGCCTCTGCATTTTTGACACATTTAAAACATAAGAAGATTTATTTATTTATTTATTTATTGCATTTATACCCCGCCTTTCTCCCTCTCGCAAGGAACTCAAGGCGGCTTACATTATCCTCCTCCTCACCGTTGTATCCTCACAACAACAACCCTGTGAGGTAGGTTGGGCTGAGAGTCTGTGACTGGCCCAAAGTCACCCAGTGAGCTTCCATGGCCAAGTGGGGACTAGAACCCGGATCTCCCGGCTCCCAGTCCGTCACTCTCACCACTGCACTACACTGGCTCTCATAAAAAAAAGAATCATGCTGGATCAGACCTAAGGTCCATCTCATCCAGCATTCTGTTCACACAGTGGCCAATTAGCTACCCACGGGAAATCTACAAGTCGGACATGAGTGCAAAAGCGCTGTCCTGCTCATGTACAGCAACTGGTGTGCATAGGCCTACTGCTTCTGATATTGGAGGTAGCGTATAGCCATCAGGACTAGTAGTCATTGGCAGCCTTATCCTCCATGAATTGATCTAATCCATTTTTAAAACCATCCTAATTGGTGGCCATTACTATATCTTGTGCTAACAAATTCCATAGTTAACTATGTGCTGCGTGGAGGAGTCCTTCCTTTTATCTGTCCTGAATCTCCCACCAGTCAGCTTCATGGGCTGACCCCGGGTTCTAATATTATGAGAGAGGAAGAAAAATCCCTATCCACTTTCTCCACACCATGCATAATTTTGTACACCTCTATCATGAATCTGTTCACACGTCTTTTGTCTACGTGGAATAGTCCCAGATGTAACCTTTCCTTATGGGGCAGTTCTTCCAGCCCTTTGATAATTTTGGTTGTCCTTGTCTGCACTTTTCCAACTCTATGGTATCCTTTTTGAGGTGTGGCAACCAGACATGTACACATTATTCCAAGTGTGGTTGCATTCTCTGTCTTCTCAAGGGAACTTTGGGCATTGGGGAGGGCATTTCTCCAAGCTACTTAACATCCCACCTCAAGTTATGGAAGAGGAGCGAATCCAATATAATATGTGTGTGATGGTGGGAAACCTTTACTTACCTTTACAATGCAATCCTATGCATGTTTAGACAGAAAGTTCTACAACTCCCAGAATGCTGGGAGTTGGACTTTTTTCTGTCAAAATCATCATAGGATTGTGCTCTAAGTGTGCCACAGCCAAAACTTCATCAGAGTAGAAAACCAAAACATAATATTCACAAATGTATATTCAGATCTACCCAGCGAGGTTCTTTCCTGCCACAATTGGTCCAGGTTAGCTATTCCTCAGCTTACATCTTAATTAAATCTGGTTTCCAACTGAATTTTGTCTTTGGCCAATTGGTAATAATTAATTCTTGCTCACGTAGCTTTCTTCTGAAAGTAACCTAAATGTATTTTCCTTCTTTGGTATATTATTGTGAAAGTGCAAGAAATTATACTGTGTATAAATAGTATAAATAAGAGGACAAATAAAAATCAGTTTGTTGTATTTACTTCACACTCAACCCAAATCAAGAATGCTTTTGGGAAGATTTCCACTTCACCTATGTAATGGAATTTTCAGGTACAATTTTAGATGCAAGTGTTGTTGATGTTAAAATGACACACAGCATTTTGCTTTTTTTTTTTAAATGAAAGCTATGAATAGACTTTTTGAAAATAGAACTCAGGAGGGTGATAGGAATACAGTCTATTCAGGTGGTTGCTGTTGACTTGGTGTTGTATTGCACTGGACAATTCACTTCGCTTCTGGGAATGCAAAATACATTCCTGACTTTGTATCTGCACTGGGCTAGCCGACACTTTACCAGGACTAGCCAACACTCTGTCAAAAAGGAAAGCTGTCCAGTGGCCTGTAGGGGGAGCCATGCAGTCAATTTCTGATTTGAAAGCTTCTGTGTTCTGCAACAGTGGCCCAAGTCATCACACCAGTGGGTTGCATCTCTGAGGGCCTAAACATAACAACATGCACTCTGGACAGTTCTACTGCTTTGAACAGGAGGTGATTGCTAATTTGAAAGGGACTCTCCTGACTCCTCCCACCTTGCTTGTGGCCCTGACCTCTTGCCACTACTCGTTCCAGCCCCCCTCCTCATCATTGTTCTTGCCTCCCCCGCTCAGTCTAGTTGTAACATTACAACACGTCATGTGCTTACACATAGTTAAAAATAGCTAGCATATGAACATATAGGCAAATACCCATTTTGGTCCTGATACATGCCCAGGGAGGCCAATATCCTGCACCATGCTTCCACAAAAATGGAAAGGCGAAGCAAATGAAGGAATACCGGAGTGTTCATGAAATTGGCATGGCTCCGCGCATAGCTCCACAAAGGACTGCACTACACCATTATAAGTCACTGACAGAAACATACTTCCCGGTGGGGTGGGGGAACTGGAAGTCGTCAGACTGGCAGGGGCTGCTCAACCAATAAGAGAGGCTCCCACCTCCAGGCTCTACTCTTAATGGCAATCTAGGGAACAAGCCTCGTTGACCACAATGGGAGTTACTTATGAGTAGACTTCCTGGACCAATGCCCCATTCTGCCCATTTCCCCCCCTTTTTCTCTAAATGCCAGGCTACCGCATTAGCAGGCGCCCCCGAATAAATGTGCTATCGTGCGATAGCACAGATGGGTGATAGTGTGTTTTTGGGAACAAGCCTCAGTGACTAAAACAGGAGTCAGCAGGTGCCTCTGAACTAATGTGCAGATGTGTGTTAGCGCTATTTCGTGATAGAGTGGTAGCGAGATACTGACATAGGGGATATGCCTATTGATGGAAGACCTGTGCAATGGTGTTATAATGAGATAGTGCCTTAGCGTGTAATACGAAAGCTGAACTATGAAGCTTGCAAAACAGGACCAAAGGACACAAAGGAATATTAGCCGTGGATCCTCCCCATGTGTAGTTCTGGGGAGGTGACCTGAGATAAACTGATTTTCAGGCTGTCGTGGGACTGGGAGTACGTGCTTGCCTGCAACAGCATGCTTATACACGCTAGTGATCTAGCGCTTTTTTCAGTGTTTTTTAAAAAGTTGGTCCCTCGGTATCCTGCTCCAAAACAGTGTTGAAACTTCCAGAAAACAGGGAGGGAAAGGGTTGGGTCAGTGAGGTCACAGGCAGGGGAGTGACACCCCCCCCTGGGCAGGGGAGTGACACCCCCCCCTGGGCAGGGGAGTGACACCCCCCCCATGGGCAGGGCTACACGCCCCCATGGGCAGGACTATGATACCGACGCAAGCGCGGGTGATGGAACACACCCCAACAGGACTGTAACTGAACCAAAGTAAAGGGGAAACGTTGTACTATAACCAGTCTCAGAAGAACCGGTTTTTCCGCGATAAACTCTGGGACACCTGCTGGATGGCCATGACGTCATATAAACTGTGCGACCTCCACATGCAGCCAAGTTGGAGTAAATCACTGGTGGAAACACGCTCCTGGTGAGACAATATCCAAGGGCCCCTCCATTGGCTTAGCCATTTGTTCCCACTTCTCCAAGAACTGTTTTTATCAGCAGCTGTTTCACCTGGCTGGTTCAGAGGCAGAGTTGAGATAGCAAGGCATCTTTCATTGGCTTGCTAGGTCCAAATGCCATGTGGCTCCTTCTCTCCCAGAATTGTCTCCATTCCACCTGGTCAATCCAGGGGATATGCAACCTGGTGTCTGCCAGATGTTTTGGACTACAATTCCCACCAGTCCCAGCCAGCATGGCCAATGGTCAGGGGTTATGGTAGTTGTAATCTAAACATCTGGAGGGCGCCAGATTTGCCTACCCTTGTTGAAATCCTTTATGTAACTGTTACCATGTGTCCTCATCTACATGTGTACGAGTTGGCACACATCTACCAAATGGCACATGCCAGGACCTTTAATCAAAACTCATGGCGTGCACTATGCAGTAATTGCGGCACCCAGGTGGGGAAAAAAATAAGGAGACAACAAACAAGCCAGAGTTTACAGCAATGATTATATGGTTTTATTTACAAAATAGAAAGAGTAAGTATATGAACAGCATTCCAATGGGACTGGCAATTATTTGGTTAAAACTATAGACAAGAGGGGAAAAGGCTGAGAGAGAGATGGAGCAATATATGAGTGTTCTGGAAGGAGGAAGAAAAGAAAGCTGATACCTAACAAGGAGACAGGAGGCGACAGAAGACTGATGGATGCACAAAGAACCTAATTGGCCAGAGTATAGATAAAGACCAGAATGTAAATAACTTGACCTGTAGAGACACAGATAGCTGTTTGAAAGGCAAAAGAGAAAAAGAAACAGATTGAGTTAGAGAAAGATAGAGAGCAAATATTACTTACTGAAGAGGATAGAAGGGGGCACTTCCTCATTGGTCTGCTGTGATCTGAGAGCTTATCTTTGAGACAGGAGCACCAGGGTTCATAGAATCATAGAATGGTAGGGTTGGAAGGGGCCTACAAGGCCACCGAGTCCAACCCCCTGCTCAGTGCAGGAATCCAAGTCAGAGCATCCCTCACAGATGGCTGTCCAGCCTCATCTTGAATGCCTCCAGTGTGGGAGAGTTGTGACTTGTGTGAGTTGCTGTGAGTTGTTCCATATGAATTATGGAAAGGTGAACTCACAACTCACAAGAAGACACTTTATTTGAAGGGAAAGACAGTGATGGGGAATCAAGGCTAGACTTACCCACTTAGGTTCCCTTGAATGCCATATGGTATAGAACTTTAAACCAACACAATGCTGGGAACTACAGATCCCATCATCCTACCCTCTGGAACAAGAGAGGGGAAATTTGCTCCATCCTCTATGTGGCAGGACTTCAAATATTTGAATATGGCTAGCATATATTTTATTTGTGCATTTTATCTGGAAATGGTATATGAATCTTTACAATAAATGTTTGGGGAATTTTAATTGAAGGGAAATTAGCTCATGGGAAACTGGGTGGGAAATTAATGTTTTAGGGAGAAAATAATTTTGCAGGTAATCTGTTAGGGAAATTAATGTTAGCAGACATGAATTTCGGAAGGGAGGAAATGAGTTGGGAAATTATTTTTGAGAAAAATTAATTGTTGGAGAAGGAAATGATTAGGGCAGGGAAAGATCTGGAAGTGATTGTTCCATTATGAGTTGACTCAGGAAAAAAAATGCTACGATTTGAGTGTCATTTGTTCGGGGCCATTGTACACAATCTACCAAGAAATGCTGCAGAAACCCTTGTGAGGGAAGTGGTTGGGTGCCCATCTCCCAGGCCATATCTACATGGCACCTATTTCATTGTTTGCTCAGTAGGAGCTGTGCAGTATTAGCACTGTGAATTAACAAGTGGGGCAGGAGTTGGAAGGGTTAAAGGGGCCTCCCAAGCTGGGAAGAGCAGAGAGTGCAGAGCTGGGGAGGAGGGTGCATGACTAGCACGTAGGACTTCTCTGCGAGTAGACGTTCATAGCAAACCCGGCATTTCTGAGGTGGGCAGGCAAGCAGGCAGCTGGTGCCTCCAGAGATTGAGCAGGTGCTGAGAGCATGAAGTGCTTCTGAGTACATGTTTATGAAAATCATCCGCCCTGGCACCCACCCCTTCTCAACGTCGCAGCTTCAAATCCACAGGCATCCGTTTCTCGGCTGTGTTCCTTTGTAGCTGCATATCTCCGCTCTCAAGCTTGACTACTTAAAGTGAGAGGCAGTGACGTGGAACTGAAGGCAATGAGTTACTTCCCGGTAGACATGATGCTTGCCCCTCTCCTCTCCCCCCGCCCCAGGCTACTTTCCCTTCCACCAATCAGCACGGCTCCCACCAGCCCACTTCTTCATGCCTCTGTAACTGCGGAGCTGCGAAGGAGGAATGGGGAGAGGCATCACTAACAACACCGCGATTTCAATCTGAGGAAGGGACAGACAGCTCAGCCCCCTGCAGTGAAGCCAAAGCAAGTGAAAACTTCGCAGCAAATGGACTCTAAGCAGCAAATGGACCACGATTGGGCTACGAAGCGGCGACTGCCATCTGTTGCAAAGATCTCCCCTTCGGAGCGGCACCGGGGCAAATGGCTCATGTAGATGGGGCCGCATTAATTTCAGCTGGAGTTGTTTCTGGTGGATCGTACCTGTGATGAATCTTTGACTGGCAGTTTCTTGGGCACTGGGTCACAAGTCTATTTGTTTTGTGAATGGCAGCATTGACTATTCCTCTAGCTCTATGGCTCTAATTACTACTTACATAGTTTGTAGAATGTAATGATGTAGCAGTGAGTACACTATCAACTCCCAGTTCCATGCTGTTGTTGCACTGTGTACCCAGCTGAAACCAACAAGGGGAGAATTAGGGACAGATGGATCAGTCTATGGCCAGCCTATGTCAGTTTTGCATGGATTCATTATAAGTTTGTTCAATCCCACTTCTGCTTCAATCTCTAATTTTTTTAAAAGCACAAACATTGCATTATTTTAAACTCGTGTGTGTGCGTGTGTGTGTGTGTGCAAAATACTCATTTTTGTTTGCATTTTACCCTAAAATATGCATTTTTGTACATGTTACCAAAATGCACATTTGTGTTTGCATTTGAACCTAAAATGTACTTTTAAATACACATCCTGGTACATTGTTTGAGCTGAGAGCTGTATTACAAAATGCAGACAAACGGGACAACTGGAGGATAACTGCATTCTATTCCACACAGTAGTCCGAGAAGTGCTAATTCAGTCTGTTCACTTAAAATGCAGACCAAACTACATCGCCAAGAATCCCTAGGGGAAATTGCCCGAGACACGTCATCCAGCTAGAAGCCAGAGGCACCTTCCTAGCCAAAACCTGTTGATGAGAATATTCAAATAAACAGAACAAACAGATTGGTTTCAACCAATCAGTGTCTTTTACAAGTAATATGACATAGCACCTAAACCAGCAGTAAAGAAAGATCCTTACTTACCCATGTGAAGTTGCCTGCAATATAATGCAGGGATTTTTTCAGCAATGGCCTCAAAGGAACGATCTTCTATTTGACAGATGAAAAACGGTATTGTTCCGATTTTTAATAAGTTACCAAGGAACCAGATTACCTGGTGTCTCACCCTACCTCTAATCGTGATAGCTTTCTTGGTGCTCAGCAATTCATTTTGGTTCATTTCATTCTCCCCATAAAATCCCATGGGAATAATGTTTCTCTAGCTGGCAGACTTGAGAGTCAATTCACACAGCTGTTTTTGAACACTGGACTTGCCAGAGGATTTGCAAATCTTCAAGTAGTTTTGTGAATAAGAATAACAACAGCAAAATAATGGTAGTGATACTGAAATAATTAGAATTCTTGCAACCTGATCATAACCAGGTTTACTCAGAAGTAAATTACATTAATTTCAGTGGAATTCATACTTAAGCAAATGTGCTTTGGAGGTGGTCGTCTTATTAGGCATCCAAAAAAGTCAAGCACTTTGCAGTCTCATTGATTTCAATGGAGGGTTAAGATGTGCTTAAATCCTCCTTGCAGAAATCAATGAGACTTAAAAGTGACTGATTTTGATCAAATCTGCTGTTAGCTTTTATCCTGCTCTTATCCCATGGCAGAGCACGTTACAACATTTAAAATCCCAAAGATGTAACACATCATTAGAATAAAACACACACATACAAACACGCTGTATCTCATATAACTATCAAATTCCAGACTGAATTCTCCTTTACTATTTCTACCATCCATATGTCACTTTTAAAGTGCAAAGTCCTTTGTACTTTTTAATTTCCTTCACAATAACCCTGTAAGATGGGTACTTTTTATTCCTATTTTACGGCTGGGAACACTGTGCTTGACTGATAGTGTGGTGTCTATGAGCCAGCTTGCACATTTAAAAGTTCAGATGCAATCACAGGATAGGGAATCTGTGGCTCTCCAGATGCTGCTGGACTGCATCTCCCATCATCCCTCATCATTGGCTGTGCTAGCTAGAGCTGATGGGAGCTGCAGTCCAACAACATGGAAGCCCACACGTTCCCCACTACTGACGTAGGGCCATTGTTGGGCTTGCATCTGAGAACAAATTGCGTGGAGGTACTGATTGTGTGAACTGGCACCTCTTTGACCTTTCTTAAGCTCTTGCAATCACACAAATAAAGAAGCTGCATCAAAAGTCCCTATCCAGAGGGTCCAGTTCGTAAAACTGGTAATTTCCACTTGGTTGGAGTCCATCAGCAGCCCTGAGCATTTCCACAGGTAAGGGATAATAAACACATGAACCCAGGCCGTAGCAAAGATTGGGCTCTGTACATGAGCAGAAATTATTACATTGCATTCCCAGGACTTTGCATGACACTGAAAGTTCTACACTCCAGTGGGGCCAAATTAAATCTGTATATTTGCCCATATGGCTGAAATAATTAGTTATTTCACCATTAGGGACAGTAGTGATTTGATTTTTGAGAGGTTGGGTTTTTTTTTTTAACTGCTTGCAACCCAGAAGCAAGTGTTCCCCAATATTGATTTGTGTGTTTTTTGGGTAATGAGTGAGTATAAAAGGTAAAGGTGTCCCCAACCAGTCGTGTCCGACTCTAGGGTGTGGTGCTCATTTCCATTTCTAAGCCGAAGAGCCAGCGCTGTCCGAAGACGCTTCCGTGGTCATGTGGCCGGCATGACTGAACACCGAGGTGCACGGAATGCTGTTACCTTTCCCGCTGAAGCGGTACCTATTTATCTACTTGCAATTTCTTGCTTTCGAACTGCTAGGTTGGCAGAAGCTGGGACTGAAGATGGGAGCTCACTCCGTCACGCAGCACTCAGGTCTCGAACTGCTGTCCTGCCGGCCTTCCGGTCTGCAGTTCAGCGTCTTAACCACTAAGCCACCGCAGCCCCAATGAGTGTGTATACCTTCCTCTAAAAATGCACAAACTCCAAAACGCATACCACGTGGTACGGTTTAATTTCTAAATCAGAGATGCTCCAGTTCAACTTTCTTTGAAAGTCATGCTTGTTCTCTCACCTGGAAGCTTTTCTCTCTGTCCATGGGTGTACAGAGAATAGGCGATGGTTCTCAGTGGGGATTACATGGCACTCAGCACATGTTTCAAGGCACTCTTTCCTTTCTAAGTGCTGTACAAGTCTTGGTGTGGGGAAGAGAAGTTTAGAAAATGCAGCCACATCAGTGCCACTGACCATGGATCATTCTACTAGTGGAAGAATACCATTGGTGGAATACTGTTTGACATCCTTCCCTCCTCTGTGCAAGCCCCCCATGCGCCCTCTAAATCTACTCAAGAGGGTCCCAATCAACCCTCTGGAGCAGATTTGGAGGGTGCACAGGGGATTGCAGCAGGGAGGAGATGATGTGAAATTCCATTCTGCCAGGGGGATCCTTCCGCTGGAGGAGGAACAATTCTGGATCCATGCTCATATATTTTATTTATTTCACTTCTATACTGCCCAACAGCTGAAGCTCTCTAGATGGTTCACAACAATTAAAACCATAAAATACAGCATGATAAAACATATTATAATACTTTTAAAAGTGTAAACTCCAATATAAAAGCAAAGTAAAAGTCACCAGCAGTATAAAAATTTAAAAATACAACAACAGATTTAAAAATAGCAGAAAGTGAAAGACCAAAACCTGGGAAAATAAGGCCTTTTCCTGGCACCAACAAGATTACAGGCATAGGCACTAGTTGAGCCTCTCCTGGGGGGCGGGATTCCACAACCGGGGTGCCACAACAGGAAAGACAGAATTGACATGGCTCCTGTAAATCCCCTATAGCGGCACCGCTTCTTCTCCAACCTGAGACAACTGGGCCTGCAGCAGCTAAAGACTCAGTGATCCTATGGGAGCTGCAACCCTTTGCAGGGCCTAAGCCACTCCTGCTTATATCCAGGCATATAAAGCTTACTTAAAGCCTCCTCCCATATGTGTCTGCCCTGACCTTAAGATCATCCTCAGCGGCCCTTCTCCGTGAGCCCCTGCCAAAGGAAGTGAGGTGGGTGGCTACTAGGAGGAGGGCTTTTTCTGCTGTGGCACCCCAGCTCTGGAACAAGCTCCCTAGTGAGGTTCGCTTGGCACCTACATTGTATTCCTTTCGGCGCCAGGTGAAGACCGTTTTATTTTTCCAGGCATTTTAGCATTATAGCTTCTTAGACTTTTAGCTTTGCTGTTTTAAATCTGTATTTTAAACTCCTGCACTGCTGCTAGGTTTTATTGTGGTTGTATTGTTATATTGTGGTTTTAATGTTCTATATATTTTAAATCCTCTTCATGGATCACTGCCTTGTTGTGGTGAAGGGGCTTGCGTAACTCAGTGAAGCCATAAGCTATGCCGTGCAGGGCCACCCAAGATGGACAGGTCATGGCAGAGAGTTCTGACAAAAGGTGGTCCACTGGAGAAGGAAATGGCAACCCACTCCAGTATTCTTGCCAAGAAAACCCCATGGAACGTATCACAAGGCTAAAAGATATGACGCCTGAAGATGAGCCCCTCAAGTCGGAAGGTGTCCAATATACTACTGGGGAAGAGCAGAGGGAATTTCCAAATAGCGCCAGAAAGAGTGAAGCGGCTGGGCCAAAGCTGAAAGGACACTCAGCTGTGGATGTGTCTGGTGGTGAAAAGAAAATCCAATGCTGTAAAGAACAATATTGTTTAGGAACCTGGAATGTAAGATCAATGAATCAAGGTAAGCTGGAGGTGGTCAAACATGAGATGGCAAGATTGAACATCGACATCTTGGGAATCAGCAAACTAAAATGGACAGGCATGGGCGAATTTAATTCAGGGGACCATTATATCTACTACTGTGGGCAAGAATCCCTTAGAAGAAATGGAGTAGCACTCATAGTCAACAAAAGGGTGGGAAAAGCAGTACTGGGGTACAATCTCAAAAACGATAGAACGATCTCAGTATGAATCCAAGGCAAACCATTCAACATCACAGTAATTCAAGTCTATGCCCCAACCACTGAGGCCGAAGAAGCTGAGGTTGATCGGTTCTATGAAGACCTACAACACCTTCTAGAACTAACACCCAAAAAAGATGTCCTCTTCATCATAGGGGATTGGAATGCTAAAGTAGGAAGTCAAGAAATCACTGGGATAACAGGCAGGCATGGCCTTGGTGTACAAAATGAAGCAGGACAAAGGCTAATAGAGTTTTGCCAAGAGAACACACTGATCATAGCAAACACTCTTTTCCAACAGCACAAGAGACGACTCTACACATGGACATCACCAGATGGTCAATATCAAAATCAGATTGATTATGTACTTTGCAGCCAAAGATGGAGAAGCTCTATACAGTCAGTAAAAACAAGACCTGGAGCTGACTGTGGCTCAGATCACGAGCTTCTTATTGCAAAATTTTGGCTTAAATATTGAACGTCGGGAAAATCACTAAACCATTCAGGTATGACCTAAATCATATCCCTTATGAATATACAGTGGAGGTGAGGAATAGATTTCAGGGATTAGACCTGATAGACAGAGTGCCTGAGGAACTATGGATGGAGGTCCGTAACATTATTCAGGAGGCAGCAACTCAATCCATCCCAAAGAAAAAGAAATGCAAGAAAGCAAAGGAGCTGTCTGATTTTACAAGTAGCTGAGGAAAGAAGGGAAGCAAAAAACAAGGGAGAAAGGAGAAGATATATCCAACTGAATGCAGATTTCCAGAGAATAGCAAGGAGAGACAAGAAGGCCTTCTTAAATGAACAGTGCAAAGAAATCGAGGACAACCATAGAATGGGAAAGACTAGAGATCTCTTCAAGAAAATCGGAGATCTCAAGGGAACGTTTTGTGCAAAGACGGGTATGATAAAGGACAAAGAAGGCAGGGACCTCACAGAAGCAGATGAGATTAAGAAGAGGTGGCAAGAATACAGAGAAGAACTATACAGGAAAAATCTTAATGTCCCTGATAGCCATGAGAGTGTGGTCACCGAACTTGAGCCAGACATCCTAGAGAGTGAAGTCAAGTGGGCCTTAGGCATTAGTAACAACAAAGCTAGCGGAGATGACAGTATTCCAGCTGAGCTATTTAAAATCCTAAAAGATGATGCTGTTATAGTGCTGCACTCAATATGCCAACAAATTTGGAACACTCAGCAGTGGCCACAAGACTGGAAAAGGTCAGTTTACATTCCAATTCCAAAGAAGGGCAATGCCAAAGAGTGTTCAAACTACCGTACAATTGCGCTCATTTCACATGCCAGCAAGGTTATGCTCAAAATCCTACAAGCTAGGCTTCAGCGGTATGTGAACCGAGAACTACCGGAAGTACAAGCTGGGTTTCGAAGAGGCAGAGGAACTAGAGATCCAATCGCCAACATTTGCTGGATCATGGAGAAAGCAAGAGAATTCCAGAAAAACATCTATTTCTGCTTCATTGACTCCGCTAAAGCCTTTGATTGTGTGGGTCACAACAAACTGTGGCAAATTCTTAAAGACATGGGAGTACCAGACCACCTTACCTGTCTCCTGAGAAACCTGTATGAGGGTCAAGAAGCAACAGTAAGAACCAGACATGGAACAACCAATTGGTTCAAAATTGGGAAAGCAGTACGACAAGGCTGCATATTGTCACCTTTCTTATTTAACTTATATGCACAGTACATCATGAGAAACGCCGGGTTGAATGAATCACAGGTCGGAATTAAGATTGCCAGGAGAATTATCAGCAACCTCAGATACGCAGACGATACCACCCTAATGGCAGAAAGCGAAGAGGATCTAAAGAGCCTCTTGTTGAGGGTGAAAGTGGAGAGTGCAAAAGCTGGTTTGAAACTAACATTAAAGAAACGAAGATCATGGCATCTGTCCCCATCACTTCCTGGCATATAGAAGGGGAAGAAATGGAAGCAGTGAGTGACAGATTTTATTTTCTTGGGCTCCAAGATCACCGCAGATGGACTGTAGCCATGAAATTAAAAGACGCTTGCTCCTTGGGAGGAAAGCTATGGCAAACCTAGACATCATAGTAAGAAGCAGAGACATCACCTTGCCAACAAAGGTTCGTATAATCAAAGCTATGGTTTTCCCAATAGCAACGTATGGCTGTGAGAGCTGGACTATAAGGAAGGCTGAGCGCCGAAGAATCAATGCTTTCGAACTGTGGTGCTGAAGAAGACTCTTACAAGTCCCCTGGACTGCAAGGAGGTCAAATCAGTCCATCCTAAAGGAAATCAACCCTGACTGCTCATTGGAAGGACAGATACCGAAGCTGAAGGCCAAATATTTTGGCCACCTAATGCGAAGAGAAAAGTCACTGGAAAAGACCCTGATGCTGGGAAAGATTGAAGGCAAAAGGAGAAGGGGACAGCAGAGGATGAGATGGCTAGATAGCATCACTGATGCAATGAATATGAACTTGAGCACACTCTGGGAGAGAGTGGAGGACAGGAAGGCCTGGCATGCTGTGGTCCATGGGGTCACGAAGAGTCGGACATGACTTAATGACTGAACAACAACAATATTTTAAATTGTTTTATTGTGTGCTGTTTGGTTTTAATTTTTGTGAACCGCCCAGAGAGCTTCGGCTATTAGGCAGTATAGAAATGAAATGAAATGAATGAATGAATCAACAAACAAACAAACAAATTACTGAGCAATACTCATGTCAAAAGCAGCAGTTTGAATCATGCTTCAAATCCCACAGGGAGCCAGTGTGCATGCACCTAATACACATCAGTGTAGTGTGCTGCCACGGAAGCATCTCTGTCAGTAGGGGTCACTGCCTCTCAGCTGTGGCCTCTGAATCGTTTTCAAGGTCAGCCCAACATAGAGCGCTTTGTTGTAATCTGTTGACAAAGTCACAAAGGCATAAATGACAAGCACCAGCTCTAGTAGTGAAAGGAAAAGGTTGGGTTGCAGCCTTTTCACTAGGTGCTTGAAAAAAGCCGGCAAACTTTTTCTTTCTTTCTGGCCACTGTTCTAATTTGACATCCCAGACACGGTAACACAGAGGACTCCAATTGCTGCACAGGAAGTTGTGTGCTTCGGCAAGTATTTTTGTGTACCCACAACGCCGAATGAAGTAGCACACTCACAGTTTGGCTCACCATTTCAGCCAACGGTCGCGACGTTGGGTTTTCTATCTTTCTAAGCACCGAACTGCATGTTCCAGGGGCCATGTAGAACCACGTTTGAGTGCCTCATGTGATAGCTATGATAACATGGTAAGCCATTGTGTAGACTGGCTCACCACAGATTTCAAAGACCTTTCAACATCGTAAATTACCCAGAATGGAAGTTTAAAGAAGAAATAGGGAAAATGGCCCATTCTAGGTGGCAAATTGCTCTGTGCGCATGGCTTGCCATGTGATAAGAGCTGCCACATGTAGCAATGTAGGTACGTATATTAGCCCTTTGAGGTAAAACCTTATAGAATAATAGAATAGTAGGATTGGAATGGGCCTATAAGACCAAGTCCAACCCCCTGCTCAATGCAGGAATCCAAGTCAAAGTACCCCTGACAGATGGCTGTCTAGCCTCATCTTGAATGCCTCCAGTGTGGGAGAGCCCACCACCTCCCTAGGTCATTGGTTCCATTGTCATATTGCTCTAACAGTCAGGAAGTTTTTCCTGATGTTCAGCTGGAATCTGGCTTCCTGTAACTTGAGCCCATTATTCTGTGTCCTGCACTCTGGGATGATCGAGAAGAGATCGCGTCCTTCCTCTCTGTGACAACCTTTCAAGTACTTGAAGAGCGCTATCATATCTCCCCTCAGTTGTCTCTTCTCAAGGTTAAATACGCCCACTTCTTTCCATCTCTCCTCATAGGGCTTTGTTTCTTGTTCCCTGATCATCTTTGTTGCCCTCCTCTGAACCCTCTCCAGCTTGTCTGCATCCTTCTTAAAGTACGGTGCCCAATGAGGCCTAACCAGTGCTGAGTAGAGGGGAACTAGGACTTCCTGGGATTTTGAAGCTATACTTCTATTAATGCAGCCCAAAATAACATTTGCTTTGTTTGCAGCCACATCACTTTGTTGGCTTATCAATGGGCAACCCTCTTCGAGTTTTTCCCCCAAATATTTTTTGTACTTCTGTAAATCTAGGGGTTCTCCCAAGCCTGGCGAGACCTCCCTCTTGTGTGTAGATAGTCCTTTTGGCTATGCAAGTTCCATACTCAGAGAATGAATTTGCTATTAGTATATATGATAGCCCCACTGTAAGCACAACAACAGATTCAAGTACTTAACACTATAGCTGGGCCTCCAGTTTGACTGGATCCATACTCTGCTTGCCTCTTCTGAGAGAGAATCAAACTAGATCAGTGGTGGAGAACCTCCAGTCCACTGGCCAGATGAAATGCTGGGGCTAGTGCAGGATACAGTAGCTTGCCTGTGGTCAAGAGCTGCCCCTGTTCGGCACGGAACTCCTTTGCTGAAGGAACTGCACTAGTGGCTGCCTATTTGCTACCGGGCCAGGTTTAAGGTTTTGGCACTAGTGTACAAAGCCCTAAACAACTTGGGACCAGGATACCTGAGGGAGCGCCTCCTTCCTTACCAACCTGCCCGGTCACTGAGGTCATCAGAGGCATGTTCCTGGTGGTTCCACATGGACCCGTGGCCTGGTTGGAGTCCACCTGGAGGAGAGCCCCCTTTCTTTGGAACTCCCTGCCTTTGGAGGTCAGGCAGGCACCAACACTGTGTTGTTTTTGGCGCTTCCTGAAAACAGCTCTATTCCAGGAAGACTTCCTTGATTGACCAGCCATGGTTTTTATTAGCACTCTGTTTTTAAAACAATTTTAATATGGTGTTTTATTCTTTTTATCTTTTTATTCTTTTATCTCTTATTGTTCACTGTTCTGGAGTCTCTTTAGATGAAGAGCGGTATACAAATGCTGTAACTAAATAAATGCGCCCGGCCTCCCCATCCTGACAAGCCCCTGCCCCAAAGCCCCACCACTCAGGAAAGGTGAGGGAAACTGCCTCCACTGGGAGCTGCCAGCTCAAGGTGCCTGGAATGCCTTGAAGTGGCAATTCTTGAAGGCTCCCGGGAAAGGTGAGAGAAGCCTGCTCCACCGGGAACTGAGGCCTAAAGGCACCTGGAGCATACTGAGATGGTGACTCCTGACTGAGCACTCTTCACCGCTCCTCAGCCATTTTCCTGCTGCTCAGCTCTTTAAACCCCAACTTCCCTGCAATCCCTCCCCCCCTGTGCTGCTTGCAAAAATACAGCTTAGGAGCTTCTGAGACTGGTAACTTTTTTTTTTGAAGTTGAAAGGAAGTCCTTTTAGCATTTAAAAGTCACACCGGTCTCAGGATGCACCACAGGCAGCATCCCGGGCTGCCTGTGGTTTGAGACTGGTGCACTGTGTGTTTGTATGTGTTTTTAAAAGTTGAAACTCCTTCTAACTTCCAAACAAAAACATGGTGCTAGCCTTAGGTGCTCCTCAACTGAGTGTGACCTGGTTCACACATAACAACAACCCAGAGAATGGGTTGAGTATGGATTGTCATGGAATTGTGGGTTGTCATTGAATCGTGAGTTGTTGTTACATGTGAACCCTGAACTATGAATTAAGTATGGGTTGTTGACCACAAACAAAGCGTCCCTGCTTTGCCGTGATAGGCTACGTAAATATTTACATAGCCTATCACGGCAAAGAGCAGGGACGCAAATGGCATCCGCTACACCATTTGTGTCGCTACTCTTTTTGTGATAGGCTACGTTAATACTTACATAGCGGCATTTATTTGATAGGCTACGCTATCAAACACTCAATCACCTTGCCCAAAAATGGCAGATTCGAAACTGGGCAAAAGTTGTTCAGAACTTGGGGATCCAAGGAGGGCTTTTTAAAAAGCAGTCTTATCACTGCGTCCTTGAGAGCTGATCGCATCACTTCCTCCTCAAGGGAGGCGTTCACCACCACCCTGATCCCCTCACCCAGCCTCTCCCTGCAGCTCATAATGAACCAAGATGGGCAAGGATCAAGTAAGCAGGTGGTTGGCCTTACAGGTGAAAGCACCTTGTCCACTTCATCAGAAGGAAGAAGCTGGAACCGATCCCACAAAACTGGTTTGCCACAGGCCGCCTCTCGCTCGCTAACTGTATCCACAGCGCACAGAATAACACTCCTAATCCAATCAATTTTATCCGCAAAGTGCCTTGCCAAAGCCTCACAGGAGGCCTTAGAATGCTCCAGAGGTTCCGGAGCAACTGGACCAACCAGGCTTCGGACCACTTGGAACAACTCCTGGGACAGCACTCTGCAGACGTGATAGAGGCAGCATAATATTCCTTTTTTGCCGCCTTCACCGCCATGTGATAGGTTGAAGATAGAGCTCTAGCCCATGTCTGATTGTCTTTGGAGCGAGACTTCCGCCACTGGCGCTCTAGCTGTCTCACCTCCTGTTTCAGAACTTGTAACCATGGATTGAACCATGGTGCAGTCCGAGCCCTGTTCAGGGGGAGAGGGTGTTTCAGAGCCACCCGATCTAATGCCCCAGTGATTGCGGCATTCCACCCACCCGGATCTCAACTGAGTGGCCATTTGCGTGCTCCAGAGAATCCCCAAGTGTGTTCAGGAATCCATTCGGATCCATAAGACTCCTGGGGCAGATGATTTTAATGGGTCCTCCACCCCTGCGGAGGGTTTGTGGAACCGAGAAGTCCAATGTCACCAGATAGTGATCTGACCATGACAAGGGGGTGGTGGATATACTCCCAACTTCCAGATCACTCCCTGCTTCTCCAGAAACAAACACAAGGTCTAGCGCATGACTGGCTACATGGGTGGGCCCAGTTGGCATAGGGTGCAGCTCCCAGGAAGCCATGGCCTCCATGAAGTCCCAAGGTGCCCCCCTGAGGACCATCTCTGAATGTACATTGAAGTCCTCCAACACCAATAAGTTAGGGGACTGCACATGCACATCAGAGACCACCTCAAGCACCTTTTTATGTATTTGTGGCATTTGTATACTGCTGAATATAGTAAAATCCCTCAGCGGTTCACAATATTAGTTCAGGGTTTGCACGTAACGGCAACCCGCGATTCAACAACAACTTACGATTCAATGACAACCCATACTCTGGGTTGTTGTTGTCAGAAGCACCCTAGCGGCCTCTTTCAGTCTACTCCAATAACCAACTCAAGACACAGACAAAAGGATTCTTTTCAAGGTTTTAATCCTTTTACAACTTAATGACTCTTTCAGATGCTAATCACCAGTGACTAAGCAATGAACAGCAGAGTAGCCTATGCTGCGGGTTAGGCAGTTGGTCCCCGTTTGAAGGAGAATCACTTGCAGACCCTGAACTTGCGACGCGACCGTTGCTTGCGCACCAAATGGGTGCTACGCCTCCTTTCCGTGCCCTCCATCGCTTGTCGCTCCCTGTGTCTGCGTCGAGCGTCTAGCAAGCCCCCCTCCCACGCTCTCTCACTGCCAGGGTCACTATCTATCTCAGGAATGCCGGCAAGAGGAATCTCTGCCAGCTGCTGTGCCTGTGAGGGATGAGTGGGCTCCTCTCCCATGGATTGCTGTTCCTCCTCAGAATCAGAACTGCTCTGGGGTTCTATGGGCCCAGTTTCCACCCTGACAGTTGTTGCGTGTGAACCAGTCCTGTCTGAGAGAATGCCTGTGTGTGCATGTGCGTGCGCGTGCATGTGAAAATGAAAGAGAGAGAGAGAGAGAGAGAGAGTGCCTTTGTGTGTGAGGTATGGCAGCCAGCAAAAAAAAAAAAGCATACACATTTAGCAAATATTATGCCAGTAAATCATACTGTGTATCTTTACTTGTTAATTTCCCCCCTCCCCCAGCCATGCAATATTTCTTGAAACAGATTAAACTGCAATGCTTGGTTTCTGTGACAATGGCTTTTCGGTGGTCCTTTTAGTTTTTGTTTAAATATCCCTCTCAGATTCAACAGTAATTGCTTACTGCCTATAACCTGGAAAGCTAATTAATAAGAACTTATAAAGCAAACAACACCTGCGGTAGGAAATGAAGTGTTTTGAGTGACTCAGCAAAGCCGCATTTACTTTTTAAAAAGAAAAATCCTGATTAGCCAGGTGTATCCCTCCCAGGCAGGCAATGAAAGCCTGCAGCCAATTTGAAGGTGCAACGTGTACCTTGTGCCACTACAGGAGTTAGGCATGAAATGAACATTTCAGGCTCTAGCTAATGAGAAAAGGAACAGAAAATGAGCATCTTGTTTTTGCACCAGCTGCATTGTGTGACGACATCATAACAACAGCAGTGTCGAAAACCATTTCTATCATGCAAAATATGGGAACCAACAAGATTTTATTATCGCTTTTGCTGCTGTTTATAAGAAAGCTTGAGCATTCTTACAGAATATTTCAGGTGGCATGCTTGGACTTTTTGCATATGGCCATCCTAATGTTGATAAAACGGGCTTCTATAGAGTCAGACTACCCCGTCTATTCTGTTTTAGTGGCTGTAGCTCTCCAAGATTTGGGGCAGGGATTCTTTCTCAGACATCCTACATAAAAGCCTTTTACCTGGAGATGCTATTGCTTCCAGCAGCCTTGGGCTCCCACTGGCCTCGATTGTACAGGGGCCAGTGGGAGTCCCAATCAGGCAGGTAGTCTACGAACACATGTACAGCCGTATGCGCAGAGGGTTCCCTTCTGACTGTTGTGCTGAACACATGGACACTGTGGTGCAGGGCCAATGGGGCATGTGACATTGGAGGCGGGGCCAACGGGCACAGGCCGCCTCCCACCATGTGTTGGATGAAGGGGACTGTTTGAACACCCCTAGTAGCACTTGATGTTGTAGTCATTGACAGATGAGTATGGGCAAGTGAGCAAGGTCCAGGACTCTGGCAACCCTGAAGGAGAAGAGGGTTCCATAAATATGGAGTAGCTCCTAGGAATGGATTTGCCAGATATTTAAAATTAGGGTGGAGATATAAATGAGGGATGGAAGATTTAGTGGGTGAGGTTCTTCCTCTGGGAGAGATGTGCCTATTTTCTTCTTCTTGGGTGGTATAATAAAAGTGTTTGCAGAATTACATAAGCATAGGAAAGGACGGCCCATAGTTCACCAGCAGAACCCATGCCTTTCATAGAGAAGGCCCCAGGGTGGAACACATAACTTGTAAGGTGATGCTGAAGGCCACTACATTTTAAGCTCAGAAAAGAGATTGGGGGGCTCCAGTGCACATATTGAGCTTTAAGTGTTCAGGATCTTTACCACATCTTTGGGGTTAGAATGTATCATCTAGTTATATACCATGTCAGTGACAACCACTGCATTAGAATGGTGATGGTATTACTAGCATGGTACAGGCCTACTGACCCATGGTGGGCAGAAGTTGCTGAGAACAGTCAGAAGACAGCAGCAACTACAGAGCCGTGAGTAACAGATGAACCCTGATGGGTCAAACGACATGTTACTTTACAGACATTGCTGGTTGCTTCGTCCCCTCCCCCATTTTTTATTCAAAAGAACGTGCAGGAGACCCGATATAGATCATGACCCAAGCATGGCAATTTTTTTTAAAACCCCACCCCATTCCCCAAACATCCCTTTGTTTTAATGAACCACTTTTTGGCAATGTAAATGGCAGGGCTGGTAGCCACAATCCAGAATGGGACTGCAGTGTGGGGGAAAAGGTTACAGTTCCCTGTCCTGCGAAGCTAGGGTCCTGATCTGGATTGGATCAGCACTTACTCTTTAGTAAAAAAGAAAAAAATACATAGCTCCATAGCTTGTCTTTAAAATAATGTGTAGTTTGACCCTAAGATTTGATGGGGGGGGGGGAAATTCAGATGCAGGTTGGCCAGAGTGCAGAGGAGAAGCTCTGCGCTCTGCCTGCCCTGCATTGGATAGTTGACTGCCTCTGAGTTTGGAGGCAGCCAACTATCCCCATAGGATTGCACTCTAAGTGGGTAAAAGTTAGTCAGTGGACAAGAATAGGCGAACAACAACAACAACAACAACAACAACAACACCTTTGCTTGGTTTATTTATGTATTTCTTTAAAATGATTTTTGGCTGCCTTTAATGGTAAAACCTTCTCCTGGCACTTTGATGTCTTGCAACTCAATCTTATATCCTCAGAAGTAAGTTCCATTCATTTTAGTGGGGCTTGTTCCCAAGTCGGTATGAATAGGATTGCAGCCACAAAGCGACCTATCAACGACTGTCAGTGGCTACTAGTCATGATGGGTGTATGATATTGCCTCCAGTATTGGATGCAATATGCCTGTGAATACAAGTTGCTGGCGAACACAAGCAGGAGGGTACCACTGTGTTGGGATAGAATGCTGGACTAGGGAGGCCTTTGGCCTGTTCCAGCAGGGCTCTTATGTTCATTATGCTTTCACGTCTGCTGCGGCAGTGTCAGTTGTTTGGTGACTGGTCTGGAGAATATTCACACATTCTGGGAAGGGTGAGCTGCAAAAATCAGGGATTACCTCACCTTCAGCCAATTGATAAGGAAGGCTATTTTGCCTTCATCAGGACCAGTACACCATTGTTAGAAATTGTTTATTCAGGATTTTTGTGTGTGTGACATTGTCAGTTATTGTAAATTGTTACTGGACTTGTTAGACATAACTGTTAGAGGTGTTGTCAAATAGACCAGCATAACTGATATAGTTACTTTGAAATTCTGATCAATTGTGTATAATTGTAAACCAATGGGCACAAATACAGTTGTTGTTGTTGTTGTTGTTGTTGTTTTGGTAACCAACTGGCCCAGTGTGGTGTTGTAGGTCTCTTACACCAGGAGTGTTTATATTGATTTTGCTATTTGGGGACCTTGTCCTTTTTGTATTGTTTCATTATGTGTTCCCTACATGGAGAGTGTTACCATAACCCTATTCAGACATTGTAACACCTACACCAACGTGGGGGGATGGACAACAAAAACAAGTATGCTGGTTGTACTCCCCCTCCATTGCTACTCTCATCACCCTCCTCATGTTCCGGGTGAACGTCTGAAGCAGGGAGCCTCTTATATCTGTGGTGCTCTCTGCAGCATGTAGAACACTGTGTGGAGAGTTTCAGCAGAGGCTCTACACTTCAGAAGTTCACACTGAACAGTGAGGAGGGGTGGTGGTGGGGACAGAGCTAGTTTGCCCATTCTCACTCTTCCTCCTCACATGTTGGTGTAAGTACCTTGTAGAACACCTGTTAGTATCTCTCTCTCTCTCTCTCTCTCTCGGACTCGAAGGTCAAGTAGGCCCCTTCCAACCCTATGATTCTATGATCATCATCCATCTGGTTCTAGAGCATAGTCTGAAGGCACATGAGGCAGCCACCTTGCCAAAGCTAAGCAGGTTTGGGTCTGGTTAGTGCTTGGAGGGGAGACCACCTGGGAACCACATGTAGCCGCCTTGAGTTTCACAAAGGAAGTAAGGTGGGATATAAATCTGCCTGCCTGCCTGCCTGCCTGCCTGCCTGCCTGCCTATCTATCTATCTATCTATCTATCTATCTATCTATCTATCTATCTATCTACTTTTATTGTGAAATTGCCTTGCCACATTTATGGAATTTTACAGTTGGGAAGAGGGGGAAGACGTTGTCGTCTTCCACTTGTAGCCCTTCTTCATTTCCCCCCCTTGCTTCTTCCATCCGTTTTTCTTCCACAGAAAATCTGTTAAGGAGGAAAAGTTGGAATAGTTGCACAATCAACATCTTCTGATTGGTCAAAACAGCTGCATGATGTCTTTTGATTGAGCACGAGGAGCCACCTGTGTGGAAGCACCTATGCTGGGTAGCTGATATGTGCCCATCCAGACGATCTGTTGTTATAGTTGTTATGGTTGTACTTATAGTTCTTTTTAAAATGTGTTATTAGTCATCCCGAGTATTGTGACAGCAGCAACAGAAGTATGGGACAGAAACCTGCTGCCCTTGGGTTGTTTCATCAAGAACGAAGGCGTACGATTAAAAAAAAAAATCTCAATGGAGAAAAACAATGTACGCAACCATCCTTAAATACCTTCTCAGTCACGTTGCCCACATCTTGCTGTCATTCTGGTGACCAGATTAAAAGGGGGACTGGGCTTTCATAGCTGTAGGATCGAACTACATGTGACTTAGGAGATCCATGATTAAGATATCCTGTGTTTCTTCTTCATCATCATCATCATCATTTTTACTAATTAGCAGCCCCAGAAGATTTGAAAATTGGGGAAAGAGTGTTTTGGGAGAGGGCATTTCTCCTTTTTCTCCCTTGACCTTCCCCTGATCTAAATTGGCCTCAAAAGCCAGTATTAGCTTTATAGAGAAAAACATACTTTACCCTTTTTCCAGCAGTAGGGTGAGGTGGTGGCAAATTAGATGGGGGAAGGATAATGGGGAAAAGGTTAAATTCCCTCTGCCAGAGTATTAATGGGTCACTACCAATTTGCCAAAAACAAAATCCTCAAATGCTAGAGATACTAATAATATATCTCATGCATCACAACTAATTAGTCCTTAATAGCTGTGTAGAGGGGGGATGTTTTTCAAGTGCAGCTTCTCACGCAAGGGAGAGAAAAATGGCACCTGCTTGAAACTGCCATCTCTATACAGATCTTAATGTCACAAGAGCCCTGCCCCTTTTGTATCTGATCACCTATATTTGTTGTTATGGGTGGCTAACTTGTGACTCTCTGACCCGCTCAGAGACTGAGTTATATTGGCAGATTGTGGGAGCGGTTGGGGGCGGAGATGGATAAGAGATATAGTAAGGGGAAATTTCCCTTTGAAAATTGTCTTGAGCCAGGAATACCCTGGTTGGTGGAGTTATCCATCCATTATTAAGCCTAGGAAGGATATTCCAGCGTAGTAACTGCTCACAATCTGATAACTGTGTGCCCCACATTTGCAAAGGGAGGAAATGGACCTGCTCTGCAATAAGATTTTTTGAGCAAATACTGCAGTTGTATTCATGTATGAGAAGATAACCTGAAGAATATTAAAGGCGCAATCCTATGCATGTTTAAACAGAGAAAAGGCCTACAACTCCCAGCATTCCCCAGCCAGCTTTGCTGGAGTTGTAGGCCAACTCCTTTGGGGAGTTGTAGGCCTTTTGTCTGTCTAAACATGCATAGGATTGTGCTCTAAGAGAACTGAAAACATGCTCCACAATATGCCTCCTTATCTATGGAATGTGCATTACATGAATAAGTATTTGCCCCAATATATACACAGTGTCGGTAACCTTCTTGTAAATTTGTTGCATTGTCAGCATAACATATTCTATGACAAAGTGCTGACACAGCACTAATTCTAAATACGTATTGGATGACATAGTGATAATCAGACTATAAACATACTTAAATTGAAGTGCCTTACCTCTCTAATATATGACATTTAGTGACAATCTTGATGGCTGCAAGACACCTTACATATGTGGTACTTCAAAAGGCTGGGAATGCTTCTATAATCATGTTTAGCATATATAAGGCCACTGGAAAAAATAGATAAATTACATTTGCCTCTGGCACAAAAAACATTGAAATTGCTTGAATACGCTACTTTGAAAACAGTGTAAAATAAAGCAATATAAAGTGTGTGTTTCTTATCTCTGTGAGGATTGCTCCTAAGGCTTTCAGGGTGACCACTCACTGAAGTGGTAAATCATGTCTACTGGACCACTTGGGACTGAAGATGAGAATTTGCATGATTGAATACATCTCCATACAAAACAACAACCTCCACAAAGAAAATGAAATTTCAGGAAGAAATATTCTTGCATAGCCCTCTTGTGACATGCTAGTTTTCTGTGTGCAGAGAGGCACTTTTTTGTGTGGTATAGAGCACTATTCCAGCTCAGTCTTCTTCCCCCGGCCCTTTCCCCGTCTGAAGTGATACAGCCCACATGCTGGTTTGCCATCTCTGTGAAAACAAAGCCCTTTTTGGAAAGGAATTGCCTGCAATTTGTGATGGAAATAAAATGTATCAGCACCACACACAATATAAGAATAGTTTCCTATTTCTTAGTGTTTCTGGAGCATTTTTTTTACCTACTTAACATAGACTATGACTGTGTGGCTGTTCCAACAAATTCCATGGGATTAAAGGAGTTTATATCTCTTTTGCTCTAGTCTTTACAAAGAAGGTGAACTCCCATTAAATGTTGCATGATGAATCACCTTACTATTTCTGAGCTGAAAGAACTCATTTCATGATTACTTTTGCCATCGGTTTTTTGTGGGATAACATCAGGGGTTGGACTTGGTGGCCTTGTAGGCCCCTTCCAACTCTACTGTTCTATGATTACAGCTGAAACATATTCACTACAAAACTTGACAGAATTCTTCTTTTTGCTGATTGTGTACATATCCTTTAAATCTATTCCACGTATTTTCTACTCAGTGATGACATTTGATGTCCAAAAGGTACATAGTAGCAGTCAATATTTTGCAGGGCCAGGCCAGCTCTACCATTAGGTAGCATGTTGAAGTGAGATTCAAGTGCCAGTCTGGTTGTCTCATGTACATGAAATGGAGTAATGGGGGACACTATCTTGTTCTTCACTTCAGGCAGCAAAATGTCTTGGGCCAACACTGATATTTGACATTATCTGGCACCTGGTGTGTTGCATCAGCCTCCAATATTTCAGTGTCTGACATGTATCATTCAACATTTCACAATAGCTGACATGTAGCAGTCAAGATTTGACGGTTCGTAACAGCTGGCTTGCAGTAGATGTTAGTACTTGAGAACCTCTGACATGTACCGGTCAATCTTTTGATAGTATTTAACAACTGGCATGCAGTAATGGTCAGCATTTAATAGTACCTGACAGTTGGTTCTAGCAGCCAGTATTTGACAGTATCTGACAGGTAGTAGTCAGTATTTGACACAATTTTTGATACCTGACATGCAGAAGAAGTCATAAGAACAGATGATTGGCAATAGATTTCCGTAAATAAATACCATATTAACTTAAATGATTGAATCCATCAGATATTTAATTTTGATGTCAAGTTTTGATTTCAGTATTCAAATGGAAAGTATTGAGGTTGAAATGCAAATTTCAAAATTTGGAAATTCCGTGCATTTTGAAAGAAGTTTGTTGTTGTTGTTCAGTCATTAAGTCGTGTCCAACTCTTCGTGACCCCATCGACCATAGCACGCCAGGCCTTCCTTCCTGTCCTCCGCTCTCTCCTGGAGTGTTCTCAAGTTCATATTCATTGCATTGGTGATGCTATCTAGCCATCTCATCCTCTGCCATCCCCTTCTCCTTTTGCCTTCAATCCTTCCCAGCATCAGGGTCTTTTCCAGTGACTTTTCTCTTTGCATTAGGTGGCCAAAATATTTGAGCTTCAGCTTCAGTATCTGTCCTTCCAATGAGCAGTCAGGATTGATTTCCTTTAGGATGGACTGATTTGACCTCCTTGCAGTCAAGGGACTCGTAAGGGTCTTCTCCAGCAAAACTCATTTCAGCTCTAGAAAAGGTCTTGTGCAAGTGACTTCACATGGGAATATCTCAAGCAGAAAGAATGAAGGTCAGGTCAGGAGAAGAATACTTTGACAATATGAATACATTCAGGGAAGCAGGACATAAATATATTAACACATGAATACTAAAACATTCCGTTGGGCAAATCTCAGAGTGATTGGCTGTCGCATCTGAGAACTCATGCAGAAAGGAACTGGTTTCAAAACTAGGAGCCACTTTCCTTTTATGTAAGTGGAAAGTTGCTCAGAAGTTCAACATGGCCACATTTGATTGCAAAAGAAACTTCTAAAAAATGAGGGAATTTGTTAAAAGAAAAGGGAAAGCAACAGTCAGGAGGATGAAATGTCACTTGTAAGTTATTTAAAACCATAATAAAATAATAGAAGTAGAATTTATTCCACAGATGAAGACAGCTATGACAGTTGGGGCTATTGATTTCATGCCCTGCTTTTGATTTTTCCAAAGCTTCAGGTTTGTCACTGCATGAGAAAGGAAGCTACATTAGGAAGACTCTTACATTCTTATTGGAAGAAAACATACATAGTGCCTTATTTTAATAAAGGGAATACTGATAATTTGTTGATGTGATTTGTATACTTGGAAAAGTTGTTAACAATTAAATGTATAGAGAAACATGGATTGGTTAGGGGAGCATTCAATTATTTTATTAAGAACAAGTTGGGTTGGATCCAGTTTTAGTCATGCTTAGAGTAGACCCATTGAAATCACTAAGTTAGTTGCTAACTTGTCCCATAGATTTCAATGGTCTAGTCTAATTAAATTTGGATTCAACCCATTGTGTACTTAATTTCCCTTCTGGATAAAATAATTAGCTTGGTGTGTGTGTGTGTATCTGTCTATCTGTCTATCTGTCTATCTATCTATCTATCTATCTATCTATCTATCTTCTTATTCACTGAGTCAGACCATTTGGTCCATCTGGCTCCAAAGTCTGCCATACAAAAATCTTTTAACTGGAGTTGTCAGGTAGTAAGGCTGGAACGTTTTGCATACACCAAAACATCCTGTATACCAGCCTTTTTTATCCTGGTGCCCTCGCAGGGTGGCCATGTGTCTTCTTGAGTTTTATAGAGAACAATCCTCTATTTCATATCGTATTATTAGGTCTTTTAACATGAACTGTTTAGTGAATTGTTTTATGTGAACATAATCTTGGTATTATTGGTACTGGATATTGTTAACGGACCTATTGGTATACTGTGCTTATTTAATTTTTTTGATATGTTTTAAACAAATGGTAATTGAGTTAATAATTGTGTTATAATTATGGCTATTGTATTTGTTTTTGCAAACTGCTTTGAGCACAATGAATTGTGGAAAATACAGTATACAAATAAATTGACTATGACTAGGCCCAGCTTGCAAATATTTGGTGATGAAGGTAAAGGGCCAGTGTGGCATGGTGGTTAGAGCAGGGGTCCCTAACGTGGCGCCCGCAGGGACCTCCAACAACGTAGACAAACCCCCCAACTCCCTTCCCCCTTCAAAAATTTGTGTTTTATACAGGCCTTGAAAAACATGAGGGAACTAGCTGCAGATCAGCTGTTGGCAGGCAGGCAGAGAAGGAAAGAGTTGCTTTCTGGGCACACCCAATCTTCTTTGGCCCACACAGACCTTTGGTCTCCGTTTGGTCTCTCTTTCCCCACTCCCAGTCTCTAGCCTTGCTATTTCTCTTCCCACATCCCTTTTCCTCTCTCTCTCCCTTCCCTTTCTCTAGCCTTCTTTCTCTACCTTCCTAGCCTCTAGCCTTGCTCTTTCTCTCCCCGCTAAACCCTTTTCTATTTCCCCTTCCCTTGCACCCTCTAGCCTTGCTATTTCTCCCCCCCCACTACTACCTCTTTAGCTCACTTTTGACTAGCCAGGCCCCCATGGCAGCCATTATGTGACTTGCCACATCCACCATGGGAATCATTTTGTGGTGGTGCCCACTGCAGCTTCTCAAATTCCCAAATGTGCCCCATGGGTTGGGCTCAGGAGATCTGGGTTCTAGTCCCCACTCAGCCATGAAGCTCACTGGGTGCCTTTGGGCCAGTCACTGCCTCTCAGCCTAGCCTACCTCACAGAGTAGTTGTGAGGATAAAATGGAGAGGTAGAGGAGGATCATGTAAGCCGCCTTGAGTTCCTTGCAAGAAGAAAAAAGGTGGGATATTAATGTAATAATAAATAAATAAAATATATTTCCACTGGAGTGCAAGCACTGGCCTCCCCATGCAGTGCACCAGCCCTGTGGTGCTGTGACTTAATTAGGAAATCTTTTACCTTCATTGCCAAATTAACTCAATTACAGTTTATTTAAAGCAGATCAAAAATTTAAATAAGCACAAGTGTTTAGTCATCACTCTAGGTGAGTTTTTTTAGAGCAGGAAAAATGCAGCATTTAACTGTGAAAGCAAAAGAAACCATGATTTCCTCTTGTGTATTTGTGCTATTCCGCTATACCACAGTGCCACCTAGAGCTTATGAAGCAGAAAAGCAGGAAAGGAGAGGCTCTTCATGTAGTCCTTAGATCTCAATTCTGCAATGAAACCAAAACTAGATCCAACGTATTAACAGCCTCTCGTAGAAATCTCTCAGTGCAGCCAGGGCTTGCCTCCAAATCTGCCTAGCAACCAGTGAGTGAGCGTATTCCCCCTCCATGAAGCAAAGAGCAGAATTACAACTTGCATCAAGCACAGAGGGCAAAACCAAGAATAAACTGAATGTCATGACACATTTGGGGAAGGTGGATGCTTTTCACCCAAGCCAGGAATCTTGGAACAGATTTGTTGAACAGCTGAATGTCTTCTTCAAAGCCAGCACTGTGACTGAGGGTGAACAGAAGTGCTATATTTTACTGAGTGTTTCTGTCTGCTCCACCTATTGGCTTATCAAAGACCTGACTTAGCTCCGAAAAAATCTGGATGAGATACCATATGTTGAAATGATAGAGATGATGGTGAATTTTATTATGACCCTAAGCCTTCTGTAACTGTACAGCAGTTTAAATTTAAATCCTGTCCCAGAACTTAAGGTGGAGTCCATAGCCACCTCTGTAGCAATGCTTAGGGGCCTTGCATCCACTTGTTCATTTGGGACCATGTTAGAGGGCATGCTGCAAGACCAAGTGGTCTGAGGCACTGGGAACATGCCAGATTTGACCTTATATGGCTTTGGGAAACTGCAGACCAAGGAGCAGATTCTTCCAACCAGGACCACAAGTCAAACCGACCCTTAGAATGGAGGCTTCACCAGATAGCACAAACCCAGGGATGAAGGGAATACTATTGCAGTACCTACAAAAAAGACTTGCTACTGCTGTGAAGACAATGACCATCCACAGACTTCCAGGTTTATCAGTGTTGTTCAGTGACATTACTGCAAACAGAAGGGCCATTTAGAGAAAGTATGTCGCAGTAAAGGAGGGGCATTGAACCTCTTTCAGCAAGGGCTGAATTTAATTTTGGAGGAGCCCTCACGGGCTGCATTCCAGTGGTAGGTGGGACCAAAGACAAGTGGGGTGAGGCAAAAAATACCAGCCTATTTTAGCTTAAAGCTTTCACTGCCAGTAAATAGGAAAGGCATTTCAACCTTTTAGAACTGGGAAAAATTGGCACAAACCCCAGGAAACCACCAAATGATTGGTGGTTGTGAGAAAGGGGTGTGTGGCCTTCAGGAAACCTGGAGAGCCAGATCGGGATCACAGGTGGGCCGGATTTGGCCCATGGGACAGAGTTTCAGCTCCCGCAGAGGGAGGGCACGCCACATAGTGGTACCTCCTCTACAGCTCACCACATACAAGGGCCCCCAAGGTTAAGTGGTCTAGCAGAAGTTGAGGAGTATCCCCTCCTTGTCATAAGGAGATCACAGCCTGATCCAATCATAGTTGCTGTTACTATGATCAGGAACATTGTTCAAGGAGAAGTGGACACAGGAGCATCTGTCAGTATCATAGACCATGACAATACATTGTGTGCAATCCTATGCACGTTTAGACAGAAAAATGTCGTACAGCTTCCAGCGTTCCTCAGCCAGCATCTATCTAACCCTATCTAACATCTATCTAATCTATTCCTAGCTAAACATGGATAGGATTGTGCCTGTAATTAGCTAAGGATGACAGTAGCACACTGTTGGAGCCTACAGCTGCAGTCTGTAGAACTTACACTGGTGCAGAGATTCCAGTTTTGGGTTTAGTGCAGGCAGATGACACTCAAATAGGGACAGAGGCCATGCTTCCTGGAAGGGGCTGATTTCAAGCATTAAAATTAGGAGACATCGAGTAGGAGACATCCAACTTGAGATCCTCAAGTGATATGATGCAGTATTCTGTAAAGGGCTACGGGAGTTGAAGAACTTGAGGGGCCACATCCAGACTGATTTAGCCGGTCAAGCCCAGTTTTGCAGAGCCAAAATGATTCCTCTCACTCCGCAAGCCAAAGTTCAGGCTTGGCGGATATGACTGGAAGCTGTTGGCGCCATTCCTCTAGTTACCTGTTCTCAATGGGCAGCTCCAGCCGTACCTGTCTTAGAACATGATGGGTCACTCAGGGGAAAGTATAGGCCAGCTTTCCCAAACCTGATGCCCTCCTGATGTGTTGGATGATAACTTGCATCATCCCCAATGATGGGACTTGTAGTTTAATACACCTGGAGAGGACCAGGTTGGGGCAGATTGCTATGAGCAAACAGTAAAGGCTGGAGTACTGCTCACTCTCCAGACTAGAAGGTTTGTATGTAAAGCTGGCAGGAGGCATCCATTTCACAAAAACTGGACGTGTCCCATGTGTAATAAAACAACTAGTACTGGCAAGGGAGCTCAGTCAGACAGATTATGTCTGTGCCATACCATCCCCCCACAAATGGGTTGGTGGAAAGGGCAGTACAAAGTGTACAAACTGCACTTAGGGATGTACAAAAGTCACTTACCTTTCCGTGGATTCTGTTCATGGTGGGGGGGGGAGGCGATCCGGTCCGCCCCCCCGGAATCCTCGACGGTGAGCTGTGCTCCGCGGCGGCTCCATGGAGCAGCCGGCCAGGCCAGGGCCGTCCGCAGCCGGATTTCCGTCTGCAGTGGCTGCTGGGTAAAAAAAACACTCAACGGCGTACGCAAATGGCGGCGGCTACGGCCGCCATTTGCGTTCCTTATTTTTCGACGTCTTAGTCTACGTAAATATTTACGTAGACTATTACGGCGAAAATAAAGGGGAACGCAAATAGCGTAGTGGGCGCTATTTGCGTCCCTTTTCGATTCGCCGTTTTAGCCTACGTAAATATTAGTCAGTTTTGCAGGGCCACCCAGAGGATTTATGGGGCCTGATGCAGGTGTGATGTCCATCGAGAATGGCTTTGCTCAAAACCTTGATCTCTCCGCCACTGTGCTACAGTTTGCACAGGCCAAAGTTTGAAAAGCCACATTCTGAGCAATGGCAGCGTGCTATGCAACACAGCAGGACTATCACAGCTTTTCCTTATAACATTTTTTGGTTTTTAGCCATTCCTATCTTTTGATAAGCATTCTTTATTTTAGAATATCCATTATTTTTATCCTTAAAAATAATAAAGAAAATTTATAAATAAAAACGGTGTCCAGCTGACCTCTTACAGCTTATGGCTTTAGTGCATTCTTATTTATATAGTGCTTGTAGTGTTTACAGTATTTGAAGTGCTAAGCGATCGGTATCATTGCCTCACAGGAAAGCAGAGTTCCACTGATTTTTACCTGGCGCAAATGACATCAAAGCGGAAATGGAAAAAGCTAATTGAAGGAACTACATTTTTGTAGCTAGTGCCCAGACAACCTGTAGACCCTTGAAAGAAAGGTCACAGGCTCTTGCTTTTTGCCACCCTCACTTACTGCAGACAGTACATTAAAAAAACACAGCCACTGAGCTCAGCTTGGCACCCTCCTCAGCTCAGCTCAGCTTGGTGACCCCACAGTTTGCCAGCCCTGTCATGACCATCCCTCCCACCTGGACTGTACAGGAGAGAGCAGCAGTTGGGTATACCAGAGACTAGGCTCTATGCTGAGCTTGAACTTCCCAGAAAAGTCTTTGACCCACACACAAGATTCCCTGAACTTGGGCACCTTGGAGGATGGCTGTGGTTATGGTGCTCTTGCATGAATTTCTGCTTTTAGCAAACTCAGCTGTGTACATTTGGTTTCTGCAAATCTCATCAGATGTGTACATGTCTACCAAACATGATTTCTGCTGGAGACCTGCCAGTGCAGTGGTCCTGGTGGTATGTAGTCATGGTTCTGTTTCATGGATTCAACAAATTCGGCTGTGTACATTTGGGCTTTCTTCACACGGAGCTTTTATCCTGCAATGGAGATTGCTCCTTCACGGAAGTTTGTGGACTCTTTACATGACACCGTAAACCTCCAAGGCATCTCCTGCACTAAACGCCCTTTGTTCCGTTTTTAAATAAATCGCAGATAATGAGCTATCAAATTACCCCATTATGTTCTGCTTGAGTTCCCTCCATGAAAAGAGGAAAAGCAGCACAAAGAGGAGCGAGATCAATGAAAGATAATGGAAGACTCCGATACGAGGAGAAGGGTGGGGGGAAGGAAGTGGGTGAAAAAGGGAGTCATTGTGATCCTGCATTTAAAATGGAAGCAGAAAGCCCCACTTTAAATGCAGGATTTTAGGCTGGTATAGAGTTGCCCTTGGTTTCACCAAATCCCATTGGGTGCATACTAAACATTTACCAAATATAATTTCTGCTGGGGACCTACCATTGGGGTGATGTAGTGTTCTCTGATACATGACCAGAAAGTTACAGATTCTGCTCTGCTGAAAACCTTTCTAAGTAGGGATGACAGAGAATTCCACCACAGATCTCGGTGAGGCCAAATGCCAGTGCATTCGGCCCCCCGAAATCCGTGGCGGAACGAAGCCCCCGCCCCCCCCACAAGAGGCGTGCAAAACGGAGCACTTACCTGCTGCCGTCCGTGCTGACTTGCGAATGGCGGCTGCGCTGCGGCCGCCATTCACTTCCTCATTGTAGGGAAATGATGCCATTTGCTTCCCTGCAGAGGCCATGATAGGCTATGTAAGTATTTACATAGCCTATCACGGCAAGCTAAAAAAAACCCCACAGCGTATGCAAATGGCGGCAGCTACAGTGGCTGCCATTTGCGTTCCCTTTCCCCCCGCTTTTTTAGCCTACGTAAATATTTACGTAAGCTATTACGGCAAAAAAAGAGGGGGGAACGCAAATAGCATAGTGGGCGCTATTTGCGTTCCTTTTCCCCCCACCGTAATAGCTTACGTAAATATTTACGTAGGCTAAAACGGCGGGAAAAAAAGGAACAAAAATGGCACCCACTATGCTATTTGCTTTCCCCTTTTTTTCACCGTAATAGCTTACATAAATACTTCTCTCCTCACCCAGGGTGTTATTGATCCTGGGGCCAGCCCTGGGTCATGAGATGCCATATCACCTGTTGTCATGGACATCAGATGGTGCAATTAATAGCTTCGTCCTTCATGAATTTAACCCCCCTTTAAAGCCATCTAAACTGGTCACCAGTTTGGTGACCACTCCAGCGTTCACAGCTCCACTTTCTGAATCAGACTATCCTGACACAGCTGGCTCCTGGATCTGGTAGACCTGTGAATGCTGGTCCAAAAGTACTGGGTTATCAGAAATTATTACAGTTAGTTTAACTAACCTAAGTCACACCCCACTGCTGACCTGAGGCAAGACCTGTGAATGCAATGCACCACCTTCAGCTTGCAGGTCCACAAGACTTTGGAGATGTCCCATGAAGCCAGATTTGTAGATAGCAGCAGCCAGGGAAGCGAGGGCAGAATAATCCCACTCCTCTGTGGGTCCCACCTCTGTGCTCTGCCACTGAACTATGACCACTCTCAGTCAATAGTAGTCTTCTCCCTGTTGGGGAATTCAATTTAATATATAAATAGATTTCAGAGTTTTGTTTGACCTCAACCCCTGTGACATAATCTGGAGGGACAGTCCAGACTCAATACACAGAAGTGGGAAGCTAAAACAGTATGACTGACTCGTGCTTCTTCTTTTTCCACCTCCGCTACCACGTGGGAAGTGGGACTTTTCTTACATGTAAATAACAAGCCCCACTTCCCACGTTAAGTGCAGAAGCAGGGAGAGAAGAACTGCTGAGTCACTTGTCGTTGTGCTTTCTGTACTCTCTGCTTCTGTCTGTGGAAGTGGAAAGCAATGGGACACACTCCCCTTCTATAAAAATGTTGGCCAACTCATCCAATAGAAATCAGACATGTTCCTCCAGATTTTCCACCCTCAGTTTCTTGGATTTCTTTCTTTTTCTTGGATGTAGAATATTATTTCTACATTATTATTATGTTTTTGGAATGGCTGAATGCCTTATTGTAATGAATGATCACTTACCATCTTTCTTTTTTATTATTTGAAAAGGAAATATCCGTAGCATTAGAAAGCACAGCTGTGTGTATGTTTTTGTTCTGTTTTATGCAAACTGTTCCACCTGTTTTGTGGTTCTAGCTATTTGTTCAGGGACTTCTTAACATATTGCTCAGCCAAACGTAGCAGGTGACTTGCTGCTGTCCTCCTTGGAGGAGTCAGGGTTTCATCAGCGAGTCATACAAGCATGTTGTCAAAAGTGAAATACTGGAAATATAATTTGCTTACAAACTCATTGAAACAGTTAGGCCAACCCATCGCATAATGTGTCTGTTAGCACTTTGGATTGCAAGCTGTTAAATATTAAATCATCCCCAAAATTATAATATTATTGCACAGAAGTCCAGCATGGTTGGGTCATTGCATCAAAATGCTGTAGCAGATGTCATCATGCAATTATAAAATCTGCTGGAGGTGAATTTCTTTTTTATACAAAACAAAACAGTTTTAAGGTATCTTTAACCTAGCCTTTTAAATTATTTCATTGTTATTGTTTTAATGTTTTTAATGGTTGTATTTTTTGTGGTTTTATTGTTTCATTTTAGATTTCTTGTGTACCACCTTGATGGCTTTTTGGCCAAAAAGGATGGTGTAGAAATAAGAACAAATAATTTGGGGTGTGTGTGATAACCATTTATTTATAAGGAAGAAAGTAAAGAGATTTACTTGGAGAGGCCATGTGGCCATCATGAGCGGGGGCTAAATCTGTTATGTTTGGTAAACTTGGAGATCTTCAATTACCCCAGTCATTGAGACTCAAGCTTGCTCCTGTTTGAATGAGAAGTAGGAGGGAACACAGATCCATTTCTTATATCTATATTACAGCCTTTATTATATTAACTGCTACCACAGTTGCGTGAAGCACATTGTAATGTTTCCCATTTTACAGGAAGAAAACAGAGGCTGCATGAATGTGACTGGCCCCAAACTATTCGGCATGTTTACAGCCACAGGTCTCTGAGCTACATTTCTACCATGCTATTTACCAGACCACATTGGCCTGATGAGGACCTCTGTGTGAATCAAACATTTACATATGTCCTATTCGAGCAGAAATTAGTTTAAAGTGAGATATTACATAATCTACTTTGTATCCAAATTATGATGAGTCACTTTACAGAGATACTGGCCACATCACCAAAGAAGTTATCCCTTGACAAAAACCAAGGATGTTAAAAAAGGGAGGGATATGCATTAAGCCATGTCAAATTAGGCTGTTCTTCCCACATGAATCATGATCTGCTTGTGTGAGATTCTTAGCTGTCTGACACATAGCCCTCCAGTAGGTAATTTCATAAAAGAGAGGTGTCAAGTCTTAAGAGTGCATGGAAATCACTTCCTGCCATCTTCCTGCTTTGTCCCATAATTTAATACATGTCTGGGATGCCTGTTACTATAGGAAGATATTCAGCTGCCCCATGCTGAGTCTATGCATCTGCCAAGTATCATCTGTTTGGACAAGCGACAGATCTCCAAGGTTCCAGGCAGAGGTCATTCCCAGCTCAGCTACCTGAGCTCCTTTTGTAACAGGGCAAGCTGGGTATTTTGCCTGGAACCCTGAGCAAAAAAGCATGCATCAGGCCAGATGTTTTGGACTTCAGCTCCCATCAGCCCCAGCCAGTATGGCCAATAGTCAGAAATGCTGGGAGTTGTAGTTCAAAACATCTGGAGGGCACCTGGTTGGAGAAGGCTGAGTTTGGCCACTGCGTTACCCTTAATGGCTGCTCGTTTGAGATAGAAATCGGGCCGGGGTGGGTGGCTGGGTGTTCTCCGGGTTTAAAAGCTAGATGTGAAGCAGGAATTTGTGGAAAAATCCGTGGCAGAAAAATCAATCCGAGGTGACCCGCCCCCCTAACATGAACCATGTTATGCCTTCCAACCCCCAGCCAAATTATAGATAAGTGGGACCTGCAACAAAATCTTGCAGGATGGAGTGGTCCTGTGCAGGATACTCCATTCCATTTCCCCTCCCTCCCAGGTTTCCATTTTTTCCCCTACCCATTCCATGGTCGCTGAATATGCTCAATCCTCATTGGGCGGTTTTGGGGAGTTTTCTAAAAAAAATTGGTACTTCTGCAAATCATGGGGTTTTCCCGAGCCTGCTGATACTTCCCTCTTGTGTGTGGATGGTGCTGTTTTGGCAACATAAGCAAGGGCCATCTCTGAACATCGGAAATAGAGGGAGTGATTGTCAATTTCAAGAAATACGCTATGGGCTCCTTCACACGGAGCTTTTATCCTGCGATTGAGATTGCTCCTTCACGGACGTTTGCGGGCTCTTTACATGATGCTGTGATCATCCAAGGTGTCTCCTGCACTAAATGCCCTTTGTTCCGTTTTTAAATAGATCGCAGATCTATCAAATAATTACAAATCAAATTACCCCGTTGTGTTTCGCTTCAGTTTCCTCCGTGAAAAGAGTAAAAGTGGCAAGAAGAGGAGCGAGATCAATTAAAGATAATGGAAGACTCCGATATGGGGAGAAGGAGGGGGGAAGAGGGTGGGGGAAAAGGAAGCAGGTGAAAAAGGGAGTCATTGTGATCCCGCATTTAAAACAGAAGCAGAAAGCCCCATTTTAAATGCAGGATTTTAGGCTGGTGTAGAGATGCCCTATGGATTGTTTTAATCCATAAACTCAGATGGATACATATTACAACATTCAGGAAGATTTGAGGATGATTTACCAAATAGTAGCTCATAATGGCGTGTATAGACCCACTTGATTAACTGGTCACCTGTATTTGAGGCTGGATGGCCACCTGTCAGGAATGGTGTAACTGAGGGTTCCTGCATTGCCAGGGGGTTGGATTAGATGATCCTTTGATGTGCCTTCCAATCCTATTCTTTGATTTCTCTGTTAAATGGTGTGGAGAATTTTACTACCTCTTCACAACCCAGAGAAGTTTGCAGAAGCAGAGGAAGGGTAAAATTTTCCACGTCACTCACCAAGTGGCTTACAGAGTAAGAGATAACATGCAAATTGTGGCAAGTTTCTATTTGGCTTGTGGTCATTTGTTTTTGAGGGATAAAAGGTGGTTTTGTTTATGTTTCAAGCAGCAAATTCTGATCCTTGTTGGTTATTAAATAAGTGTGCGATAAACAATTGTCTTGGGTTAATCTATACGAAAAAAAGGAGGAGTGAGTTGTGATCTTTTAAATACATCAAGACACTGAATGCACTTAAAACTTCAAATCTATTTTCAGCAACCAGGATTTAAGCATCAAGCTAGGCTTTTAAGGGAAGAATAATCTGTGGCCTTTATCCTAAATTCCCACCTGGAACTAGGTGGTACTGGTCCAAAGAGAAGATGGACACTTTATGGTAGGCATAGGCAACCTGGTTGGCCATGCTGGTTGGGGCTTATAGGAATTGTAGACCAAAATATCTGGAAGGCACCAGGTTACCTACTGGGCATAGGGTTCCAGTGGGGGTGTCTGATCTAGGCAGCATTATCATGAGGAAAAACGGAGCCAACATATCATCACGCAAGTTTATTTCTCTGTATCTGTGTACCTATTGTCCAGATTTTGTGAGAACTGCTGGAGCCAATCAGAAACAGTATTAAAACAGAACCAGCACTATTCTGATGACGGAGTTACTGGCCCAGGGTCTCCACTGAGAGAAAGAGAAGGTGCTTGTACAGAAAATTCGAGCACTTTGTAGTCTGAGGTACAGAGAAAAATGTGATGAGGTACAGAGAAAAATCTGAGGTACAGAGAAAAATGTAGCTGGGGTTGGGGGATGTTAGACGTTTGTATAGGACCCAGTGCTTGGGCATTGAATAGTCCTTCTATTTGTGGCTGGGTTAACTTTCTGGAACTAGAACTGCTGAAGATAGAAGCCCGGTTGAGCTCGTGTGAAACAAGCATTATTCAGACCAGATTTTGTGTGTATGTTTGTTGTCCATGCGCTTGTAAGAAAAGATTATGTAAAAGATTGACATGCTCTCTCAAGAACTACAAGATACTTCACTTCTGCTGGCATTTCCTAAGGTCAGGCAGGAAGAGCCAACAGATCATGGCATCTGACTGGCAGCAGGAAGGAAGGAGAAGCTCCGCTATAATCAGAGCCAGTCGGATCCCAGGGCCAGTGGGAGCCAGTGTTGCTGATAGGATTTACAGGGCCCTGAACAGATGTAAATAAATGAGTTTAACCCCAGGTCTCCCGAGTGCACAGAAGAGCAGACACTAGATCCAAGGGGCAGGAGACAGCATCTAAAGGGCATTTGCCACTCCTGTATAAGTAATATACATATCTTGCCATTCTGCCAAGTCTGTCTATAATTTAGAGCCACTGTGATGTAATGGTTACAGTCACTCTCTTCCAGCCTACCCTACCTCACAGGGTTCTTATGAGGATAAAATGGGAGGGGAGAATGATGTGTGCCATTTTGATCTCCGTGGAAGAAAGCAGGATATTCATGAAATGACAAATAAGTACAATAAACAAACCAGGCAGCCAGAAATGTGAGGTGGAAGTAATAGAAGCTAAAATGAAACTTTCATAGGTTTCATAGGCCTTTCATAGCTGGGGTTGGGGGATGTTAGACGTTTGTATAGGACCCAGTGCTTGGGCATTGAATAGTCCTTCTATTTGTGGCTTGGTTAACTTTCTGGAACTAGAACTGCTGAAGATAGAAGCCCGGTTGAGCTCGTGTGAAACAAGCATTATTCAGACCAGATTTTGTGTGTATGTTTGTTGTCCATGCGCTTGTGAGAAAAGATTATGTAAAATGCGTTGGGAAAGACAGCCTTTTCCAGTATGGCAGGCCTTAATCTGAACTAGGGTTCATCACCCATTCACCAGTGTAGCTCATGTACAGTGTAGAACACATACAGATAATAAAAGGCTGTTTCTGAGCATGTGCAGTGAGTTCAACTCACCACTAAGTAAAAATAACTTATTCCCACATATCTGTAATTTGAAGGAGGGATTTTCCAGCATTCTTGTGTATATAGTCCTGGAGGCTATAAAAAAGCTGAGTGTATATCTGAGCATGTTCGGAGGGTAAACATAACTAGCCTCCACACCTGTGAGGTTTGGAGAAAGGGCTTCCAGGCAGCGCAGACCATGTGCTAAAGGCTAGGAGCCCAGGAGCGTGTGCGAAGTGCAATCCCCTCCGCTGCGAATGGCCACCACCGCCAGCCCCCACGAAAGGCGTCTCGGGCACCCAGCGGGGCTCCCCGGGAGGCCCGAGCCTCGGCGCCTCCCGTTTTAGAAACCAAGCCCTGCCCCGCGGCCAGGGTGCCGGGCCGAGCCGCCGAGATACCCTTGGCAAGCGGCTTCTGCTGACATTGACAGGACGCGCGCCGGTGCCTCTCGGAGCCCCGCCCTCCCTCTCGCGTCGCGGCCGCTTGGCCTCGTGGGAGCTGTAGTGCGCCGGCTGGGCGGACGCCGCAGGCCGGGTCCCTGAAGGACTACAAGTCCCAGGCAGCGCCGCGAGGAAGGTGTGCGCGAAGGGGAGGGCGCCCAGGAGCTGGCGCTGGGCGCCGCACAGCTCAGCAAGTCAAGCCGAGGCTTGGGCGGGAGCGCCGCGAGCCCCCGGCGCAGCGCAGCGCGGACGCGGGGCAGGCTGCGCTTGGGCGGCGGCGGACGCGCGGCCCCCCCTCGCCCTCCCGTCGGCGGCGGGAGGCGGAGAGCCGGGGCCATGCAGGCGGAATCGGGGATCGTGCCGGACTTCGAGGTCGGCGAGGAGTTCCACGAGGAGCCCAAGACCTACTATGAGCTGAAGAGCCAGCCGCTGAAAAGCAGGTGAGGGGCCGGCAGCGCCTCGCCCTCCCTCTCCGCGCCGGCCACGGCTCCGCCGCTCTCGCCTCTTCCCCCGGGGTAGTTTTCTCCTGCCCCTCTGCCCCGCCCCGCCCCTTCCTGATCGGTGCCCTGGGCTTTCTCCCGCGGAGCGCCCTTGCCCCGTGCGCGACGCCGGCGCTCCAGGCTGGCAGCGCCACCCATTCATCGGGCACAACGACCCCCGCCCCGGGCCCTGCTGCCGAGGCAGGTTTTGAAACTCCGCCGGCGTTTGCGGAGTGGGTGGAAATGCTGCTCTTTGAGCCGGTCTCTCCTGCCCCCGCCGCCCCCCGGCTCTGAGGGGGATACCCTCTTGAGGGCTACAGCCGCGCATAGCGACCTCATCGACACCCCTGCATTTCCCTTCCTTGCCTCCCCCCTTTCTTTTCCTGTCCCAAAGCTTCCCTCCTTCTGCTCCTTGCCCCTCTCTTGCTACCGATCTTCAACTTTCCTCTCCCGTCCTGCTGCTCTTTCGTCTCCCCCCCCATTCTCTTCCCCTCCCCCTGCCTTTTGCCCCATTTGACAGCCAGCTGTTACACCCCCTACAACTCTGTCTCTCCCCCGCCCCTCCACGCTCTCCTTAGCCTCTTCTTGCCCTGTTTCGTTTCTGCCCAGTCAACCTCCCCCCGCTCCCCCGCTCCGCTTGTAGGCGAGCTGTCGTTTTAGCCAGCTCCTGCTGGAGCTGTCGTTAGCCAGCTGACCCCAAGCTGTGTTGGTCCATATCCAAAGGGGGCCTGAGTGGAACCCCTTCTCCTTTCTTGCCTCCAGGGGGAAAGAAGGAGAAACGTGGCTTCCCTTCACGACAACAACAGTGGACTGGGGAAGAATGACAGGTCCTTTGCCCGCCGCCCCTCTTCCCTGGCAGTGCAGGGTGCAACCCATTTCCTATATGCTGCTGGCCGTGCTCCTTTGCCCTGGCACCTGAGGGCTTGCAGATATGCCTTCTTTTGCTTTGCAAGGTGCGTATGTGACGCCGCGTGTGGGTTGGCACAGCCCCGCCGGGTGCCAAAGCAGAGGAGGCGTTGCAGATTTGGCTGAGGTGTGAGAAGTGTGCGTGGCAGAGCCGAGGGCGTCAGCAGCTCGTGTGAGCGTGCTTCTCCCACCGGTGTGGGATGATGTGCTTGTGTCGAGCCAAGCGTCTCTTTGACAGGGCGAGCGGGAAAGGGAGCAGGAGAGAAGAGGGGAATGCTGCCGAAGGAGATTAACCCGGCAACTCTGTGCCTGCTGTTTACTTTCGTGCTGCTGAAGCAGGCTGTTTGTAAAAGTTTTTTTTTTTTATATAAATACATTGAAAAGAAACATCTTTTTACAGTTGAAGCTATAAATGCAGCCATTTACTGAGTGGCTCCTGCCATAATAGCAGTTTTGTTTAGTGTGTGTTACTGTTTGGGCGAGGGAGGAGGGGCCAAGCCCTGTGGCTGGTATTATGTAAAGGGTATTGTTGGACATTCTCACCAGAGGCATTATCTGGCCTAGATCGGGAGTTACAGACTTCCACTAATAGTTAAATGTGTATTAAGCAAAGCAGAGTGGATAGAGAGAGAGAGAGAACTGCTCATCTCTCTATTTCGTGACTGCGTTTGACTGGCTGATCCTTGCAGCTCGTGTTTTGGATCACAAGGTTTTCTATAATGTTGAATTGTTTGCTCTCCCTCCACAAGTGGCCACATAAATACACATAAATCATAAAATGATTTGGGATGGTGGAGAGGAGGATAAGGCAGGGTTCTGGAATGTTTCAACTGGGGCTAGTTTGTATTATATTAGGATAGCAAGGGAGAGCCATGAAGGGCGCAATCCTGTCCATGTTTAGACAGAAAAAAAGTCCCCAGCATGGCTGGCTGAGGAATGCTGGGAGCCGTAGGACTTTTTTTTCTGTCTAAACATGGATAGGATTGTGCGCGGAACTAAACAGTGTTGTGGACCCAGTCCCCCAGTATGTATTACATCAATTATTTTGTCTGTGTTGTGTGTCAGCGTTGCTAATGCAAGACAGAATGCGGAGGAGAAATAGTGTACATTTGCATTACAGGTCAATTTTAAGTGCAAATTAAGTCTCCAGTGTGAAAACACCCTTAGAATTGCTATTGAGCAGAAATAAAAAGGGGATTTCTTGCAAGCCTGGTCAATTCTTGTGTAAGTGCATGTTCAGGAGAAGTGTAAAACTGACAGACCCTATAGATATGGTAGAATATGCATTGCTCCTTTTTCTGTTAGCACAAGTGGATTTGGGGCATGCATATGATGGAGGTGGCACAAGGAAAGAGGCACAAGATACAGGGCTGTGCATTGCCATATTTCTTGTAGTTCCTTGGGCCGGGGGAGGTCAGGCTATATAAGTTGGCATGCTCTTCTCCTGGGTCTCTCTTTCTGGCTGGCAGGATGCTGTGAAGCTAGCTCAGTCTTCCCCAACCTGGTGTCCCTCCAGATGTTTTGGACTTCAACTCCCATCAGACCCAGCAAGCATGGCCTGTGGTCAGCAATGCTGGGAGTTGTAGTCCAAAACATCTGAAGGGCACAAGGTTGAGGGAAGGCTGGTCACTTATTGGGATTGGGTAGGATTCCTTCCCCTCCCCACTCTTGACCCATATTGGCTCTGAGGATGTTCTTTGTTTGGTTTTGCCTACTTGACACTGCATGTATGACTTCGGCTTGTGGCTTATACGTCTGTGTGGTTTGTCATTATTGTTATAACTGGCAATGTGGGCTGAATGAAGTTCAGGAAGCTGACCAAGTAAGAAAGAAAGTTTACTATTCTGGCCAAGTGGTGCCTGTCCCAGTGCAGCTCTGCTTGGCCAATCTGATATTAAACTGAATGAGGTCACCACTTAAATTGCCAGTGCTGGGCAAATGGAATGTGCACCGTAGAAATGTGAGGGTGGAGCGTTGCCCTTATCCGCTTCCATAAAGCATCATAGCCAAGGGGCTTTTCAACTGAGTAATGGAAATCCAGGCTGTGTGTAATTCTAGTATGTTTCTTAGCTCTGTGATTCAAGTGGCAATCATACCCTGCCAAAATAGTTGGTCTAATGAAACGTTACCATGTGAACCATTTGAGACCGGCCTGTTGCCTGTCTGATAATGTGCAGATGATGGGAAAGCCCTTAGGAGTGACAGTGATGCCCATGGAAGGTTAACATTTAAAAGCCCTTTACCACATGCCTTACCCTAAGCATGCTTCTGAGTGTGTGTAGTAGTTGGATGCAATGCTTACTTGTGGCCATTACATGCAGTGAGAGGCTTTTAAAGTTTACCCTTGCTGTGTCAGTGTAAGGGCTTTCCTGTTCCTTGCATATGGTATAAGTAATATTTATGTTGGGCCTCTCCTTGGAATGTAGGAAGCTGCCTTATACTGAATCAGACCATCTAGCTTTGTAGTATCTATGCTGACAGGCAGCAGCAATCCAGCCTTTCAGACAGTAGTCTTTTCCAGCCTTGCCTAAAGATGCCAGAGGTTGAACCTGGGATCTTTTGCATGCATGTGTCCTACCACTGAGCTACAGCTCTGGGAAAAATGTAGAAGCCATTCTTTTAATTATGATCTGTGTCAGGAGAAGCCTGTTCTGCAGCTCATCAACCTGGATTAAAATAAATAAACTTGCAGCTGCATCTGTGAGGAGTGCATTTCTTTTGTGGGCTAGGGCAGAGGTGGGCAACCCATTAAGAATGGTTGGAAAACAGCAATCTTGGAAGGGATTGCTGGGGGCTGGGAGAAGCTTTGATTTCCCCACCCCTCCCAGCAATTCCATCCTAGTGGGCATGAAGGGGGCGGTGTGTGTGTGTGTGTGTGTGTGTAAATGCATGTGGATGCGTGTGTGGGGGGTTCCCCACCTGGGACTGAATGCAGTCCTTGGCATGAAAAAGATTGCCTAGCCCTGTTCTAGGAACAACACTGTGAAGGAAAGGATTACTACTGAATTTTAAAGAGTTCTCTTGTAGCGTTTTCTTAGCAAACATGCCACTCGCAGTTGGTTCATAAATGAAAACCTGTAGATAGATGTGTCAAGTTCATGCTGTGCTGTTCTTCCATGGTTTCCTGTTGGAGCATCTTAGATTGCCTGCTTTTGCGAACAGTGTGCCAAATCTTGGGTCCTTAATGCCCAGGATGGGCTGTAGCTCCTTGTAAAGGTCACTGCAGGTCTTTATGTCTGGAAAGTTTCATACTTTTTGAATGTGAAAAATGTACTGAACGAGTTAGAGATATTTCTGTACTATATTTGTAAATTTGATATTTCTGTAGTATATTTGTTTAAGTATAACTTAAACTTGTAAGCTTCTAAAACTCACCCCCCCCCCCGCAAAGCAGGGGTGGGCAGCATGTGGCCCTCCAGATGTTGTTGGCCTATAACTCCCATCGGCCCTAACCAGAATAGCCAACGGTGAGGGAAGATGAGAGCTCTAGGCCAAAACATATAGAGGGCCATACGTTGCCCACCCCTCCTTAGGGGGTAGCCTACCACAACCCAGTTCTCATCCTCTATTTCCCATAAGTAGTCCTGCAAAGGGAGAAGACTGCCATGCCACTATTACCAGGACCAGCCCTACCATTAGCCAAAGTGATGCAGTCGCCTCAGGCAGCAGGAGACAGCTGTGTGCCACACGGCTTGCCCTGTGCCCCCTAAACTAGCCTACTGCCTTCAAGTACAACGGAGGGTGCTGTTCTATTGTCAGTATTGAAGAAAGATTCAAATGCTAGTCCTGTCGGCTTTTGTAGATGGAGTTGAAGGCGGACACAATCTTGTTCTGCCTCAAGCAGAGAAATATCCTGGGCCAGTTCCGACTGTTACAGAAGCTAGAACTCCCTGTGGCAATGGCATCTCCTGCCTCAGCATTATTGCATTCTAGTCCCTCACTGTCCATCTTTACCAGTAACTGATTTCTCAGAGTGTATTTGAGAGCTCATGAATTCCTGGGCCCAAAACAGATATTACTTTAAACTTGTGTCTGGCAGCTACATCTTTTTTTCATTGTGACCCTAGAGGAGGCACATGGGCCCTGATTTAGATTTTAAAAGCCCCCTACCTCCCCCACTAGCCCCTCGCACCTACTCTAGTGAAAAAGGGGGAGACATAGCTGCTAGTTACAGACTTAAAGTAATGTCTGATTTCCCTCCCCCACCCTCAGAACCCTAGTTGCAGAGGTTCAAAAGCTCTCAAAAGAAACATTTTCAGTCCCTGAATTCAGAATGAAGAGCTACAGAAGAAAAACTAAAGCTCCAGATGCACACATGGAGCTCTTGTGCGGGTGCTGAATTTGCCAGCAGTGTTTGTCGACTGAAGTGTGTGCAGTGCAAAATGCATGCACTCTCGTGCCAGAGCTCACACATGTATAAGCTGCAGCTTGCTTTCTTCCCCCCTCCTTCCAAAAATCATGCAAGCAAGGACCCAGTTCCATCCCAGGTGCCATTCATGGTTTTACGGAAGGAAAAGGCTTAATGTGAATTCCTTCATAGAAGACATGTCCATACATATTGACCTGGTTCACACATAACGCTAACCCATGGTTTATTTAACTCATGGTTTGTTACCCTACCCAGAGTTTGTCTGGCAGATGATTGAACAAACCATGGTTTGTTTTCTCAATCCCTGGGTTGTTTGTCTCCCTCCTACCTCCCTCTCCTGTCTCCCAGATGCCTTTGCAGTGCTGTAGTGCTGGCATGTAGGGAGACTGCGGGGGTTTTTTTAAACCACTATTGATCACTGCCTCTGTAGCCTGGCAAAACAACCCATGAACGGCCCATGGTTCTGGGTTCACACATAACAACCCATGGTTTAAACAACCCAGAGTTCACAACCCAACAACAAACCATGGATTCTCCTTCTGGGTTGTTGTGGTTAACAAACCGTGGTTTGTTAGCATGGTTGGTTTTGGCCATCACAACAACCCAAAATTCAATAACCCATAAGATGGATTAGAATCATGTGCAAAACCAGCTCCGTAGTAGTCTAGACCATAGTGAAGTATAATAATAATTTGTGAGCACCAGACCTAAGACTTATCTAAATTATAATCACTCATGCTTCATTTCACTGCTATTCACTGGAAAGCCCAGGCAGCTGCTTGTGTCTAAGATGTTTCCCACCACAAAGGGCAAGCCACCATTAGCTCCAAAGCAACACTTGAATCTCAAAGCATTTGTCCCATGGAATGTCACATTCCTAGGAATCCTAACTCCATGGTCCCTATATTAGTGTTAAGATTCCCAAGAATACAGCCTATGATTCTAGTCCTTATAACTACAAGTTTGTCAACGTGATGGCAAATTCTTTTGAAGCAGAGCATATATACATTGAAATAATTTCTTACACACCCCAAAATTGTGGCATTTTTCAATTAGTTTGGCATATTTTTATTGAACTTGAGCACACTCTGGGAGAGAGCGGAGGACAGGAAGGCCTGGCGTGCTATGGTTCATGGGGTCACGAAGAGTCGGACACGACTTAACGACTGAACAACAACAACAACAATACAGACCACTGCACAAATGCAGAGGGGTTTTCTATATTTACCCCCCCCCCCAAATGAGAGTCGTGTGGCACCGTAAAAATGAACAAATGTATTATGGCATGCACCACAATATCAAATGCATGAAGTGTTGACCTCAAGTTAGCAGATTTATATACACAAGCTTCTGTCCAACAACTATGTTCAGACACATCTGATTGGTGCTGTATCCGATTGGTGACGTACACCAACAGAAGGGAGGTGATTTTTGACAACCCCCCTTTCCCCTGCCCTCCCCCACACCAATCTAAATCTGCTCTGGAGGGTGGGGTGGGGGCCCTTCAGACAGTGCCAGCTCTAGGTTTTTGAGATCCTTTGGGCAAGGCAACCTCCATGGGCCCCTCCCTCAGTGAGTCTACCTTCTCACCATCATTGTCCCCAGCTGCTCTTGCTTCTCCTCCTGTTTTCCGTCATTGCCACCACTTGCTTGCTTGACAGACAGAGAGCCAGTGAGCAAGGAGGCTGTGGCACCTTCTGCTTCTCTTTCTTCCCACCACTGTTGTCTGGGCCAGAGCAAGAGGCAGGTAAACAAGCAGGTTGCAATGGTGTGGAGGAGGAGAAACTACAGGAGGCTGTTGTTAGTGGGCCCTTGCTAGAGTGTGGGCCCTCAACATATGCCCAACAATGCTGGCCCTTGATGCCGGGCTTGCCTTAGGATGTGCCTGGGATGCTGCAGAGGGGAAAAGGGGAATCACCAAAAAATAGTTTCCCTCCCCATTACGCGGAGGGAAACATCCACTGGATAAAAGAGCTTTCTGCCAACAGAGTGACACCAATCAGATACAACCAACAGAGCTTTTGTTATGACAAAGTTAAATGTTGCTCCGTTAACAAAGGAATATTTTTTTTTTTACTGAAATTTTGTTTCTGCTCCTCTACTAAGACATTTTTTTACACTGAAGCACTGTTCCTCAATACAAGCACATGTGACCTGTTCTAAATAAAGAATATTTTCCACTTCTTGCACAACTGGAACAGATATAAACAGTAGCCAGAACAAACTGCAGTGCAGAACTACAGAAGTGTTTGTAACACTCAAGGGCCCTTACCCCCCCCCCCCAGTAATCTGAAAAAGAATATTTTAAATTAGAGCAAACATAAATACTATTGAGAATAATAATGTAATTAAGCAAATCTAATTACATCAAATTAGATGTGCAAGTCAGCATGGTGAAACAATTTAGAATAGTATGGTTTTGTTGCAGAGTCAGTATTTGTTTTTTTTTAAAGTCAACTTCTGGGGTTTTTCCTACTGGTAATTAATCCTGCTCACACTGAACTTCAGAACTGGAGCTGTTTGCAATGTTACTTTTTTTAAAGAGATCAGTTATATTCCATGAATGTTGGATTTTGCAGAACAAAAAATAATAACTGGGGGAGATACGAAAAGAGTATTAGACTCCAGAATGGACAGAACTGGATATTTGGTCAAGAACATTCCTAACATGTTTTTTAAAGTGATAGAATTATTTTTTCCAGGGATACTTGGAGATTTACAAATCCAAATTTGAAAGATTATACTGTATTTACCTTCTCAAGATTCATTTTGTTAAATAGCATGCATAATAGGCCTAAGTTGCTGAAAAACTGATGGGGTCAATATTAATGTCTAAAACATGGCCTGTTATGCTTGCTGATCAGAGCTTATGACTGATAATATGATTTTTCAACAACAAACGATTTTCAATGGAGATTTAATAATATTACACTACAATATGTAAACTTCAAAGAACACAGAAGAAAAATGTAAACATATTTTTAGAGAGAACCAAACTGGTGAATCAAGCTTTTATTATCAGGAAACTATTTACACACTATAAACTACAAAGAGAAAGAAGTATTGATAAGTGAGTTAAGTATATTACAGCACAATCCTATATTGGAATTATGCCAGCTGAGGGGCCTTCTGTTTTGCAGAAGTTTCAAAATGCTTTGCATTTTAAAGAGATAATAATGTATAATACACATAATCTCTTGATAATACAAAGTATGTGCTGGTAGCAGCAAGAATATGTTTTATTAATAAAAAATCCTACCATTGAAGAATGAGAGAGTAAAATATATGATTGTGCAGTTATGTCTACACTGACTAATTATGTGAGAGTAAGAGAAGGAAGACAAAGATAAAATACGTTGGATCTAGATTTGCCCTTCTGTGAACCGAAGGACGACTTCTGTTCACAGAAGAAACAGAGGTCCAACAGAGGCTCCCACTGGAGTAAAGGGGTGCGGGGAGAAGGTGATTTTTATTGAAACCCCTTTCCCCCTGCAGATCCCATGCTATTCTGTAGAATTCCCTGGGGAGAGCCTCCGGAGCAGAGCTGGGGGGACATGCAGGGTATTGGAAGGGAAGGGAAACTCCCACTGAGAGAGCGGACGTCTGCTCTCGCAATGTTGGATTTAGCCCTTTACTTGCATACTTAGAACTGAGAAGTTATTGGTCGTGTTATCCTCATGAGAGTCTCAACACAAGACTACTTCAGGATCTTGAGTAGAGAACAAAGAGTAGAAAACAAAGAGCACACAGAATTATAGCAATATTCTTCCTCTTACCATGGCACCATGACTCCTGTTCTCCAGAGCTTTGGTTACACCAGAAGTGGGCAATTTGTGGCCCTCTAGATGTTTCGGCTTAAAACTCCAATCAGCCCTAGCCAGCATAGCCAATGGCAAGGGATGCTGGGAGTTGAAGGCCAAAAGATCTGGAGGGCCACAAGTTGTCCAGCTCTGGTTTACACAGTAAGAAAAATCCCCCCTGCTCTTACTCTTACCTGCCTTAGGAGAGATATTTCAACCTTTAAGAATGGGGCAGGGGGGACTACACAAAAGCTGGAAAACCACCAAATGATTGGCAGTTGGGGGGAAGGGGTTGAGGGCATCAGGGGAACCCCAGAGGGCTGGACTGGGGCCCCAAAAGGGCCAGATTGGGCCCCCAAAAGGGCCAGATTGGGCCCCCGGGCCAGAGGTTTCCCCATCCCTGGCCTATGTGGTTTGGGGTATGTTTGTTTTTAAGTACAACTCTAAAATGTTTGTTCATACAATGAATCTAGTATCTGACAATTAAGTCAGCATTTGTATTGATTCAATTGTATAATACTTTATCATTTATATGGCACCAGTGGTGTGCATGGCACTTCTCAGAACACAAGACTGCCATACACTACGTCTCAGGTCCCTGCCCCAAGGAGCTCCACATAATCCAAGTACCTGTGAATGTACTTCAAAAGAGCAAAGTAATTACAAAGAAGACACGATAACTTGGCTTGCTTTTAACCAGATGCAGAGATTGCTGACAACAACAAAAGAGATCCAAACATATGAGTATTAAGTTCTGGAGGACTTTTTTTAGTGTACAAAGTACTTTACTAACCTCAGCGTGTTTATGACTTAGGTTGTGCAGAAATCACTTCTCTGATATTGGCTTTAGGACAGGGATGGGGAATGTGTGGCCCTCCGGATGTTGTTGGACTGCAACTCCCATTATCCTTCACCATCAGCTATGCTGGCTAGGGCTGATGGGAGTTGTACTACAACAACGTTTGGAGGGCCACAAATTGCCCACCCCTGCCCTAATAAATGACTTATTGCATGAAGCTGTTGCCATATGTGGGCAGTTTCAACTGGCCTTCGTTTAAAAGTAAATATTTTAAATTACTTTTTAGGCTGCCTCTAAGGGTGGTATCCTGCTCTGGACTGAGTCTAGGCTCTTTGCAAGCAAATACAGTGAGCAATGCAATAGAATAGTCAATTTGGCAAGCAAATGGTCAAGTGCACAGATCTCAGTCCAAGGAAGTTTAGGGTAAGGTAGGTGGGGTCAAAATCCCAGCAGGAGTTTGCTAGGATTTTGACCCCACAACATTTTGATTTTGATCCCAGCAACACAGGCAGGCAGTTAGACAACAAGGATCAGGCAACAGCAGAAGTCGTCGAGGTAACAGGCAAGAGGTCAGACACAGTAAATCAGTCAGGTATATTACTGAATTCAGAAGCAGGGCCAAGAAACAGTCCAGAGTCAGTAGCCAGGGTCCCAGGTGGGACCTTCCTAGGATCTGGTGCTTTTATTGCAATGTGAGTTTGCTACCTGACTGTTGTGAATGAGTTTGAAATTTGGGAAAAAGAGTGTTAAGGAGCAAGAATGACTGGTTAATGTACCTTAATGGTCAGTGAATGTCTTCTTATGGAAGCTGATTGTTAGAAGGTGGTTTCTTGATACAGAGAAATCTGGAATGTGAAAGCCATTAGCACTGAGATGGTGAGCCTCTTCCCCGGCTGAAGAGAGGGATTGATGAAGGTGTGTGTGTGTGTGCGCGCATGTGGGTGTAATGAACTAAATAAACTACCATTTGAGCCATATAACAATGGAGGAGGGGTCTCACAGAAGTGGTTTTTCTAATAGCAGATTTTGTGATTTTTCTACCCACAGAGGAGAAAACACAAACGTCCATGAATTCCCTTCCAGTGTCATAGTGCTCACATGAAAAGATCACTCCTAAGAGTAGTAGTTCATTGATGGCAGCAACATCTTCATCAGTTCTTTGGACTGCCATTTACTGTTATACCCTCCTCCAGCAGTGAGGAGTTCTGGGGGCAGTGTTTGCCTGGGCACGGCTTCCTTTGGAAGGGAGAGCACTGGAGACTTGTGGCATTTTGTAACATTTGATTACAGAATCCACTATCGCATCAGATCTCCAGAGAGATATACCAGCACCCCAAGGTGCTTCTAGACCTGGCAGCCTATGTCTCTCTGTGAGATAGAGAGAGATGCTGTTTCTGCTGGATCACTCATGTAAACAGCTCTTGGTGTGGCTAAGCTGGCTGCAGTACTGTCTGCACCAGGTCTAAGGAGAAAGCATTTAGTGTGTGCTTCTCTTGAATATAGTGTGTGCTTCACCGGATCGTGGCTTTTGTGTGCAGCTGCATATAAAACAGTACCAGTATCTAAGACCGCTGAATGTGGCTCAACTCTCTTTGAAATGGAAGCATTTCACCATCATATCTTGGGATGTACAGGTTTTGTTAAATCCGTTCCGTCTGTGTTTTGTGGATTGTCAGGCTTCTTCTATCATCTGCTCATTGACAGATTTGACTGAACGACTGAACAACAACAACATTAGCGCAAGTGCACACTTGTGCTAATGTGCGTTAGAGCAAGTGTGCATTTGCGCAAATCCCCCTCAAAGTTTTAAAAAATGGTCCTCAAGTGCACATGATTCGGAAAAAGCTGGTCCGCTTCAGAATCCACAGGCCAGATTCATAGAAATCTGAACTCATTTGAATCTGTGACTAATTTATCCGATACTGCTAATTAAAGCCTTCTAAAAAAAATACTATATTTTTGCTACACTACTACATACCCATTTCTATGGGTGGATAACAGTGGTGTGATGCAGATTGCTATATCTGTGTGGCAAGCTGCTTCAGTGTGGTGTCATATGGTGTGCCTTAGTGGTGGTATTTGGGTTTGGGTACCATTCCAAGGTTGTGGAAATCAGCACATTTGTCTTACTCTATTTAGATTGGCTTGATGACTCTTCGAAGTACAGGATTATTGTTTGACTCTGCAGTTGACATTTAATAACATTTCACAGGCCATGGACAGGCTAGTTCATAGCAGTAAGGCAGTTGCAGCTTCCATTCATTCCATTCAGTATTTGTGATGTAGGACCACAGAGAATAAACTGGAAGAACATTGTTCCTCAGTAATATGTGGGCATATGCCAACTATTGCGGGATATATGTTTAGCTAAGGAGAGCTATTGGTTATGAATGACATCTCGATACTCTGATCTAGTTGAGGGTTTGTTTTATTAATCCTTCAGAACTAGAAAAATATCTATGGCTATACCCCTGTTTAGTGACTGTAATGTCTACTAAAATCCATGGGATTTTACCTTCACAAACACTGGATGATAATAAGCACCACAGAGAGCTGCTTTAGTCTTGCCACCATTGAAATAAGGCATGTCCCAGAGCAGTGCTTAGTTGATTGCATCTAAATATTAATTACAGCACTGGAAACCTTTGGCTGTAAACAGGGTTCTCCCAGCATTTGCTTTATTTAAAACATACCCCAGCCCAAGCCAAATAACATAAATTAAAAGAAATTGTTTTTTAAAAATAAGCTGTTAACAGCAATAAATACAATGAAGTAGCCATAAAACATTGAAACAGTAGAGAAAAATGATAACAACACATAGCAACCATTAAAAATAATTTAACTGCAGCAAGTAAAGCAAAACAAAAAAGTCTTCAGGAGAAATATAACTTGCTACCATGCATTTCACTTGCCATTTTCTCCCATAGGTGGCAGCTATAAAGTCTATTGCATATAGTACCACCTACCACTTATTCTGGACAGGATAGGAGCTTATTAGGGAAAAGCTGGAGGAATTCGTAGTTGACTCATCCATGTTGCTAAATGCTTCAGAAGATCAATCATCAGCCACCACATTAATATTTGATTATCCCTAAATGGCTTAATAGCTGAAATAGTTTGGTTATTGCTTTGTAACAACGCTTGCCATTCTTATATCCTTCTGTCTAGTATCCCATGTGTACTTCCACTTACTCTAAATTCCATTTTTAAACCAGCTCTTTCCTTTGCCCCTCTGATCTAGCTTGTTTAAAAATCTCTCCTAGGTTTTCTCATATCCCGTAGCAATTCTCCTTACTTGACAGACAGGTTGAGGGAGAGAACTTCACTGCTGCCACATGTCAATTACCACTTCCGGCGTGAGTCAACAGAAATGCTCGTTGCTGTGATTTCTTCATGTAATGTTGTTCAGAATGGAATTGCATTCAGTACACGTGCTGTCTTTAAGTATATTCATGTGATGGTTCATATACGTAACTTTTTCTTCTGTATCAAGGCATACAATAAAGATAAAGAATAAAAATCATGTTGTTCAATCCTGCTGAGTGTTTTATGCTGCTTTTATGGCTTTTAGTTTATTCTGCTTTTCGTATTTACATTTTCATTGCTTGTTTCTTTTTGTAAATCAATTGGGGAATACGACTGAAAGGCAATGTATGAATAAATAATTGTGTATATTTTTAAAAAGTGTTCTTGAATTCTCTAGAAAATGATAATGAAAGTAACCCCACAATTCCGCAGGGGTGGGGGAAGAGAGAATACAGCAGTAGTTCGAAAGATGGTGTGTAAACACAAGGTGTCCATGATGTCAAGGTTCCTCCAGTGTTGTTGCTTATTAACAATTACTGAAATCAGCAAAACATTATACAGGGCTGCTGGGAGATCTAGATCCTGCCCCAAGAAATGTATAGGGAGTTTAATGCAACTCAAGATAACTCTGCTTCACTACAATAGTTCACAGCTACTTTTTGCCACCTCAGCTGTAAATCTGGCTGTCTTGGGCTATTGGGCTATGTTTATGGCTATACTAAATGATCATAAGAACTAGATTAAGTAGCTGCAGGCATTTAAATATACGTCTCTGTAAAGCCATTGGACAAAAGGAAGGCATAAGCATATCAGGATGGCCAAACCCAAATGTGTGCAGATCCTTTCTTCACAGAAAGCGCTAGATGGGGGGTAGGCGTTGTTGTTTAGTAGGAGAGGTGAGTACAGTGGGTGGGTTGCTGGATTTGTGTGGCTTCATATTGGCCTCATTTGGGTGTAACACGAAAACATTGTTTAGCCTTCTAAGAAAAACCTTTGGTCTTGTGTGTCCCTCCTCCTCCAGGTGTGAGGAAGAGTTCTGAAACTTTCACTTCCATTTTGGCTAAATGCATCTTGTCGGGATAAGAACATAAGAAGAGCCATACTGGATCAGACCAAGGGTCCATCTAGTCCAGCATTCTGTTCACACAGTGGCTGATGATGGGAAACCTACAGGCAGGACATGAGTGCAGCAGCACCCTCCCGCCCATGTTCCCCATCAACTGGTGTACATAGGCAAACTGCCTTTGATACTGGAGGTGGCATAGAGGCATCAGGACTAGCAGCCATTGATAGCCTTCTCCTCCAGGAATTGTCTAAACCCACTTTTAAAGCCATCCAAATTGGTGGCCATCACTATGTCTTGTTGCAGTGAATGCCATAGTTTGACTATGCGCCGTGTGAAGAAGTACTTCCTTTTACCTATCCTGGATCTCCCACCAGTCAGCTTCATGGGATGACCCCAGGTTCTAGCATTATGAGAGAGGGAGAAAAATGTCTCCCTATCCACATTCTCCACACCATGCATCATTTTGTAGACCTCTATAATGTCTCCCCTTACCCTCCTTTTTTCCAAGCTAAACAATCCCAGCTATTGTAACCTTTCCTCATAGGGGAGGTGCTCCAGGCCCTTGATCATTTTAGTTGCCCTTTTCTGCACTTTTTTTTCCAGCTCCAGAATATCTTTTTTAGGTGCGGTGACCAGAACTGTACACAGTTTTCTAAGTGTGGTCTCACCATAGACTTGTATAAGGGCAGTGTGATAATGGCAGTTTTATTCTCACTTCCTTTCCTAATTATGCGTAACATGGAGTGTGCCTTTTTTACAGCGGCCGCACACTGGGTTGACATTTTCATGAGCTGTCCAGCAAGCACCATATTTATACACTTGATAAATTTCTGGGTGCATTCTTTGTCATTTTCATCTACAGCATCAGTACAATTTACCAGCTGCAGCACAATAGCAGTACCTGCAACGGGAAGATATTTTATCAATATATGGCCCAGTAGTCGGTAGGGCCTTGGAGCCCCTCGCTCTGTAGAAGATTTAAGGTGTGATCATATGGGTTCTGTGCTCTCATTAGACAGAAGGCTCTGCCTCTCAGTCTTCCTTTTTATTTCTCTTTCCTCTAGATAGGCCTCTGAGCCTGTCTAGAGTAGTCGCAGTGCTGGGGCAGCGCTGGGGCTGGAGAGGCCATAGGAAACATCGTATCCTGGCCTGCCCCCTCCCACCAGAACAACCCCTTTCAGACCTCTTTGAGGTCCTCTGAGACCACTTTTGTAACTTCAGAAAGCCGCTGGTTTAGTTTCTTTGGCAGCGGCTTCAGGGGGAGGGATCGGATTCCAGAGTCCCCCTTCCAAGGTCATAGTGGTGTCCTTGGTGGGGAGACTCAGAACAATCCTGTGGTCCCTGCGATGCTCTCCAGGGACCATAGGATTTCTCTCCCATCAGTTTGTTTCATGTCCTCACATCTATGCTGTTGTACTAAAGTGTTTTTTTGGAGAAAATTTAAATTTGACAGGCACACTATTAGGAAGTAGTATATGTGCAGGTCTTTCCAATCTCCTGATCTACCTCAATGGAATACCAAAATTGTCTCTATCTTGGTCTCTTCACTAGATCAAAAGTTGCATCTGTCTGCAGAAACTGCCTTTCAGAACCTATTGGAGCCCATGCCTGACCCTGTGCCCTTAATGCATATGAGGTACATGTGTCCTGTGGTGGTCTCCTCTTGTGTGTGTGTGTGGGGGATGTGTGGTGTGTACTTGTATTAACTTTCTACTGGAAATCTCCTTGAAATACAGTGATGTCCATGTGCTTGCAGGGATTTGGGGTCTGTCCAGCTATTAAAAATGGATTCTGTGGGTTCTCATAGTATCAAAGAGACACGTATTCCAGCAGTGCCATCGATGTATAAAGGACATCTCTGCCCTTTCTATATTTTAATACATAGCATAATGCTGGGTCGGCAACAGCTAACAGATCCTTATTTGGCTATTTTGGACTTCCCTACCTACATAGATGTATATATATAATAATTAACCTGGGCACTGATAAAAAAAACCCATCTTTTTATAGTTTTGCCTACCATATGAAGTGTGAGTTCTCCCTACCCCCTGTCAGACCACTCCCTGCGTATTTATAATTTTTTGTGCCATAACTGAATGGAGTCTAAAAATACAAAAATGGACAAAGTGGTTATCAGTCTGATACACACAGCCTAGCTATGATACAGCACTTGTCTTTAAGTTGATCAAGGGAACCAATTCTTTTTTTTTTTTTTTAAAAACCCTACTCTTCAGTTGACATGCTTTGTTGATTGCACTGCCTCTGAGTAAACCAGCATTTATTTGTTTTGTTTTAAAGCTATAAGGTATGAGGTCTGCATAACTGTACAACCTGTATGGGGAAATGATTATATTGTTCTTTTGTCTGAGTTCGATTGTTCAGCTGTGCCTGGAGCAAGAAGCCCTAGGGCTGTTGCCTGTTGTTAACAATTATAGAAACCAGCGAATATGTGTCTTTAAAAAATTCTATTAATTTTATAGCTGGACAGATAAGGCAGCATATCAGCATAGCTTTCACAGCAGTTAACACAAAACAATACAATAAAGCCAAAATTGGTAAACAGTAGTATAGAAGATTGCAGAATTTAAATAGCAGAAGAAAAACCACAGAATAAAAACAAACTCAGGTGTTACTTTGAAAGCTGTTTGATGCCTAGAGAGTAGGTAATAGGCTAGTAGGCATAAGGTAGATCCCCCAGATATATGGCTTTTGGGAGCCATAGATGTTGCCCCCCAAACTTACAGGGGTGCAGTTAGGTGATTTAAGAGTCTGGATTTAATGGTCTTGGGGGGCACTTTAGATGGTAACGTGTATTACTTCACTGACTTAAAACAGTGGTAAGCCAGTCCTACCGCATTTGGGGCCCTCCTGTGCATTCTGCTGAGTGGAGCCCTGAACTTCTGCCCTGAAGTCCAGCCCTAATGGCACCACTGAAAATTTACAGGAAACTTCATTAGGGATTTGAGTACTCTGTATCTTGGCTTCAGTCCCCAGTCTGTAAGGTGGGAAAAAATAGGGACATGGATCCCTCCTCCCCCAATTGCTCTTGGGGAACATTTTTTTGTTCACACTTCAGCATTAACCAGTGACTGTGGGAAGGAAGTTGTAGAGACAAAAGTTACATATGTTGTGGTAGAGGGAAATTCCACTCTGTTGTCTCTGGAAGCGTTACTGTGCTAGTCTCATGGTTGCTCCCTTTTTGCATCCTAAATACCACCTACGGCAGTACCTGACAGTTATTGAGGGAGATGTAGGGATGGAATAGTGGTGGACGAGCATGTCCATCCTCGAAAAATGCCCTGTTCACATGTGACCTTATATTGGAAGCTGTGTGCCAGCCCTTGACTCCTCTCCAATTGCTGACACAGTATTAGTGCTCGGGATCGTGCTGGTTTGTGGTATAGATTATGCAGCTTCATTGTGTTACTAGTTGGCTGATGCGTGCGTGTAAACATGGCATTAAAAAGAAGTGCTAGTAAGAGGCTGGCAATGGAGATCAAAGTAGGGTGTGTGTGTGTGTGTGTGTGTGTGTATGTAAATGTATTGAATGGATATACTGGAATAGTAGTTGATGTGATTTTTCTATTAGCAGGGGAAGCTGCAATAGCAACTAGGAGAAACCCTGGCCTAAAGTTTAATAGTGTTACTTGTTACTCTGCCCAACACAAGGGAGTGGGAGAATAGAGGCATAGGGACTTGCAGGATGGTGGGATCAGGGCAGGAATATCTAGGAAATTTGAGCGATTGAGTAATTTGAGCCAGAAATCGAGAGCTCCAATCAGGAAGTGGGAAAGCTGGGTGTTGGGATGAATCGGTCTTGTTTATAGTCCGAAATGCAGCAATGAAGCTGCTGAGCTTCATTGCTGGTCGTATGACCATATTCCATCATTGATTTATCAGTTGCAATAGCTCCTACTACGTTTCCGAGCCCAGCGCAAGGTGTGGTTCTTATCTTTTAAAGCTCTACATGGCTTGGGACAAGGACATCTGAAGGATCATACTGTTTTGCACGAACCTGTTGAGATCATCGGAAGAGGTCCTTTGAGAAGGGTGGAAGGTTGGGATTCATGATCAGGCTTCTTAAGAAGGAGGACCCAGATCAGGAGGGTTGGTTCTTTTCCTCTTAGTGGAACGTGACAACCAGTTTGTTTCTTCAGCAATAGTGTTTGAGGTACGGTGGCCATGTGCCCTACTTTGCAGAGAAGAGTCCTGTTTTTGAAAGTGTCCTCTGTTTGGACTGCCAGTTGAAGTCCTGTTTAAAGGTAAAAGCACCCTAAGAAGGGAGAGCAGCAGGAGCCTTGAAGTTGCTCATCCACAGTTAGCACCTGGACAGCAGACTGAGGGGGCACACAGGTCACCTGGTCACAGTGTTCCCCACTATGGTGAGATGTATTGTATTACAATGGAGAGAGCAATTCGATACCCACCAGGCAGCATCGGGGGGTGGGGGGTGGGTAGGATTGTTTGGTTTCCTGGCTCTGAGGTCAGAAACAGTGCTCTCACCTCGGAGCTAGAAAACTGTACTCCCTCCCCCTCGTAGCTGGCGCCTCCCGTTCTGCATATGCATAGGATCATAGAATCATAGAATAGTAGGGTGGAAGGGGCCTATAAGACCATCGAATCTAACCCCTCCAAGTTCAGAGGCTTAGAAGTACCCAGGGCGGATCTCTTAGGATTACTCCCTTAAATAGTAATAATTATTTCTAAATTTGCACATATCCATATAAATCAGCATATGCAAATTTTATGTAAATCTGTGCCATCCTTCCCCCCCCCACCCCTTAGCAATGTGTGAGTAGCCATTTTAGTTTGACAGTTTAAGTCACTTGCTGCTTCTGCTTTTGTTGGTGTGTTTGCCTTTTTTCTATGATGAATTAATTGGATTTGTTTTATGTGTTCATCCATGATTGTAAGCTGTTCTGGGGCCCTTGTGGCAGAAGATGCAGGATGCATATTATTTAATACATAGCTAAATAGCATTGATTGCAAGAGGAGTTCTTTCATCTTAGTCAAATGGGAGGGGGAAATCACTTAATGTGCCGTTTGTGCATCAGACTAGAAATATAGAACCAAATCAAATGGACCTCAGCTTAGAGAGCCAGAAATTTTTTTACAGTAAGATGTAAAATTGAAACTGGATATTCAGGTTCATGAGAGAGAGCGAGAGAGAGAGATGGAAGAGAAGCACAGACTCATGGACCTTAACAGAAGCATAGTGTTATATTTGTAGAAAATGAGAGTTCTTTATGGCCTAATTTTCAGGGTTGCATTCAAGAGAGGTCATAAGAAACACAATAGCCATTACTGTGCTTTCCTTCAGATGTTACAATTATTCTATTTGGATCTCTGGTTATTAAATAAAGACCAGTTTCCATTAATTCTATTTCAGCTTGTTATAGGCAAACTAGGAAGCTTAATAGGCTCCTGCCTTTTGTTTTCTGTTTGCTTATTTCTCTCTTCTGCTGTAATCTTGGCAAGAACCATCGCGAAGACTCTGCTCTCAGGTCGGCCATCAAGGTCAATTAAATTGGTGGGTACTCGGGACAGGGCTTTTTTGGTGGTGGCCCCGTATTTGTAGAATTCCAATTTTAATTGTTAAAACTGTTGTTGGCTCTGTTTTAAATTCATTTCTGTTCATTTGTTTTCTGTTCATTTGTTTTCTATGATCTGTTATGTTGTCCTGTATACTTCTGTTTTAATTTTGTAACTGTAACAATATGAATTTAATTTTGTGTTTTTAATCATATATGTGAACTGCCTTGGAAAACTATGGTGATGAAAAAAGAGATGGATGAAGTTCCTACTGTGACAACGCTTGCTGAAAGATATGTCAAGTAGACAGTCTCCATTCAAGTTGTTCTCTTGACCCGCCACCTCCATAAAGAGGGTGCCATGAAGAGAGCCACCCAGAGAGCTTCGGCTATGGGGCGGTGTTGAAATATAATAAATGAAAGGAAAGGAAAGGAAAGGAAAGGAAAGGAAAGGAAAGGAAAGGAAAGAGGGCTAGAAGCTGATAATCTCTTTAAGGGGGAGATAAGAATCTTCCACTGCTGTGGATTCTGCAATATTTGCTTTTAAATTGAATGGTGCAACCATAGCCAGGTTGGTTTTCTAGACTTGCAGATGTTATGGTGTGTATTCCCAGTGGCTTGAAGTGAGCATCAGAAGTGAAAAATAACAATGAATGCTTTAATCTAGTCATCTTTGTCTACATTGGTAATTACATGTGGGGGACAGTTCATCTGTGCAAGTGCATGTAGACCTGTATAGGACCTCTCTATGTACAAATCGCAAGAGCAGATGCCACTGCTTTGTCTTCTGTGAATGAGATCCTGCTGTATCCCAGTAACTGGCAGAAGGTCAATTTTACACATCTGCAAGGTGTTGCAGATGCTCAAAATGGGCATGATAAGAGCGAATCCTGATGGAGGAATGATTACATATCCGTGTTGTTGTCGTCCCTGCCTGTGTGGGTCCTATGGTGATTTATTTATTTATTTACTGCATTTATATCCTGCTTTTTTTCCTCTTGCAAGGAACCCAAGGCGGCTTACATTCTCTTCCTCCTCCTCTCCGTTTTACCCTCACAACATCAACCCTGTGAGGTAGGTTGGGCTGGGAGTCTGTGACTGGCCCAAAGTCACCCAGTGAGCTTTCATGGCTGAGTGGGGACTAGAACCTGGATCTCCCGGCTCCCAGTCCAATACTCCAGCCACCATACCACACTGGCTCTAGTTGGGAGTTGGAATAAACTTGCAAGGATTTGAAATGAATAACCTTCCTTTAGTCAGAATCTCCATTACACATAAAAATAATACAACAGTTGTCCACATATAGATCTGAAAGCACAAGTAGTCAATTACCAAAAGATCAGTGCAACTAATAGTCCCTATAAGTCCAAAGAGAAAGATGGAACTCTTATTTGCAAACTTTGGAGTTAGCCCCTGCAAAGTTCCTCTGGTTCACCAAGGTGCCAAAATGTCCACAGTTGCATTATTCCTCAGCCGACGCGGCAACTTGAGTTCCAGAGCAACAGGGCAACAACAGCCCTGTTGGCATCTTATAAGCTGGCATCTTATAAACTGCAATGTGAAGGTCATAGCTCTGCAGATAACAATGCAAATATAACAAATACCAGAGATATAAAAACGGATCTCCCCCTCCCCTTACACATCACCCATGCACATGTATCAATTCAATGTACCTTATTGGAGGTAAGAAGAGCCAATAATTATTATTCAGCTCCCCAGCAGAACAAACTGGCTCCCTTCCTCCTAACTCTCCTTGAATGGTGACCAGTGGTGTAATGGTAAATGTTGAAGTGCAGGCAGTCATCATGACAGCCCTCATTGCCATGCCCCCAAAGAGAGTCCAGGAATGCAGGCAGTGTGCTGATCCACATCAACAAACCAGTTCAACCACCAGGAGGAGGTCTTTTGTGAAGCTAGTGAGACTTAATTGCCCATCCAAAACCAAGCCACCCCCAAACATTACAACAGGGGACAATATATTTTGCTGGGAAAATCCATTTCCCCCAGCTACTGTGAGGATTGCACCTAAGCTCAGGGGGAACAGGGAAGTCTGAGGGGAGTGGCAGATGACATCAGCATCCCTGTCAATAAAAAGTGCCGTCACTGCATTCCTGTGAGCTCTGGCTCCACTACACCACTGATGATGACTCCACCCCTACTGGGCTAGACCAATCAGTTCATGGGGTTACATTGCCATAGTAATTGTGCAGTCCCTTATTTATTTATTTATTTATTTATTTATTTAATTTTTTAATCGCCAACTGGCTGGCCACCCAGCCACTCTGGGCAACGTACAAAGCATATAATAAAACAGTTTAAAACAATAAAATTCTGCAATAAAAACATTTTCTAAAATACCCTAACCCACCCCAAATGCCTGCCTGAACAACCATGTTTTTAATGCGCGGCGGAAGCTCATTAAAGAGGGGGCATGGCAGAGTTCCCTAGGGAGGGAGTTCCACAGAGTGGGGGCCACCACAGAGAAAGCCCTCTCCCTTGTCCCCACCAGTCTAGCTGTCCTGGCTGATGGGACAGAGAGAAAGCCATCCAAGGCTGATCTTGTTAAGCAGCCTGTCTGGTGTTGCTGGAGGCGCTCCTTAAGATAGGCTGGGCCGGAACCATATAGGGTTTTAAAGGTCAAAGCCAGCACCTTGAATTTGGCCCAGAAAACAACTGGTAAACAGTGCAACTCTTTCAGCACTGGAGTGATGTGATCTCGCCGGCAGCTGCCTTTAATCAGGCGAGCCGCTGCGTTCTGTACCAGCTGCAGCTTCCGAACTGTCTTCAAGGGTAACCCCACATAGAGCACATTACAGTAGTCTAAACGAGAGGAGACCAGGGCATGTACTACCTATGGGAGCAGATGGTCAGGAAGGAAGGGGCGCAGCCGCCATATCAGATGGAGTTGATACAGCGCTGTCCGGCTCACAGCTGACACCTGAGCCTCCATGGACAGCTGGGAGTCCAAAATGACCCCCAGGCTGTGGACCTGGTCTTTCAAGGGTAGCCCTACCCCATTCAACATCAGGTCAACATCCCCCAGCCTCCTCTTGTCTCCCACCAAAAGTACCTCGGTCTTGTCAGGGTTCAGCTTCAGCTTATTCCTCCCCATCCAGCCACTCACCGCCTCCAGACGTTTGGACAGGGATTCTATGGCCAACCTTGGTGAAGATTTGAACGAAAGGTAGAGCTGCATGTCATCTGCATATTGATGACACCGCACCCCAAACCTCCTGATGATAACCCCCAGCGGCTTCACATAGATGTTAAATAGCATCGGGGAGAGGATGGAACCCTGTGGCACCCCACAAGTGAGTGGCCATGTGTCCGAAACCTCCTCTCCCAGTGCTACCTCTGGTACCTGCCAGAGAGGAAGGACCGGAACCCCCGCAATACGGTGTCTCCAATGCCTAACCTCTCCAGGCGGTCCAGGAGGATACTGTGGTCAACGGTATCAAAAGCCGCTGAGAGGTCGAGGAGAACAAGGAAGGAGCATTCACCCCTATCCAGAGCCTATTTTGCATGTTGGTTTTCCTTGACAGAGTCTTGTATCTACAAATTCTCCTTCCTACTAGTTGTAAGCCCTTGCCGCATAAACCTAATCCACGCTCATCCCTAAAATTGGCTCCTGTGCGAGAAAGATTAATTTGTCAAATTATTGCTTAACTATCTGCAGTGGCAGTTTTGGTACACTGAATCTAAAAAGACCAAAAGTGCTGTATCATCACAGAGCAACCTGTTTGTTGTGGCCTGAGCTCTTGTGGGCAACAGACTACACCAGACAGGTGAGATAGACTGACATATATACAGGTGTGCCAGTGAGTGTATGACAACGCTTGGCCCTTATATTCAAGAATCAAAAATGTAAATGTAAATTGCTTGATGGTGGGTGTGGCTAAGGCACTCATCCCTAAATAAAAGGGGCTGTCTGGATGACTGATTCACATCTCCTTGGGGAGCCAGCAGGAAAGCATAGGCTGATGCAGAGTGTGGATCTATCATTTGTGAGTACATAATTAGATGAGGCATGACTTGATTTCCTGGATATGTTTGGGACCTTCATACATGTGGGAATTGTTTCTGTTGAGCTTCAGAAGTTACCTTCCAAAAGTGGTGGAGGGTTGTGTGGGTGTCAAGGAGGGTGTTGTGGGGCCCATATAGTCTTGGGGGTAAAAATAGCCATATAATTAACGTCTGCAACTTCATTTGGAGCACGTGACTTTAAAGAACATTAGTCATCTTGCAGGACTGCACTCAGTAATGACTTCCATGCTCTCCTTTGCTTCCTCACTGTTGTAGAAATTAAGATATAATTATGAATTGTAAGATCAGGTTTACAATTACTATAACTCAAGTACTTCATCTGTTGATGTAATAATGGAAATAACAGTGCGCTCCGAATCTGATCCGTAGCTAGGTGAATTTGAATAGGTTTCTGGATTAGAGTCTTAAAAAAAACAAACATGTATTAACATCAACAGCTTCATTGTCATATATTTTGGAAAACACTAAGTCATGAAGGGTTGGCAAAAGGCTTCTATTACCCCCGCCCCCCGGCTGCTCCAAACTCAGGTGTATAAAACAAATGTGGAGGTGTGTGAATATTTTTTTTAAATGATTCCTTCATCATGTACAGGAGCGAACTGAGTGTTGAGATTACATTGGGTTCCTATTTTTCTTTTTAAGAGATGCAGCTTACTTACGCTGACCATATTTCCTTGAGACAAAAATGGGATATTGGGATGTAGGGATGTACGAAAGTCACTTACCTTTTGCGGATTATGTTGATGGTGGGGGCGGAGGTGTTCCGTCCCTCCCCCCGGAATCCTCGACGGGGGGGAGGCGCTCCATTCCTCCCCCCCGGAATCCTCCGTGGCCGGCTGTGCTCCACGGCAGTTCTGCGGAGCAGCCGGCCAGGCCGGAGGGCTCTGGGTAAAAAAAAAACCCCACGTACACAAATGGCGGTGGCTATGGCCGCCGCCACCATTTGCGTTCCTTATTTTTGCCATCTGAATCTACATAAATATTTATGTAGACTAAGATAGCCCAAAATAAGGAACGCATATGGCGGCAGCTGTAGCTGCCGCCATTTGCGTACGCCTTTTTTTTTTTAACCCAGTTGTTTTAGGCTACGTAAAAACTTACGTAGCCTATCACGTCTGGGTAACCCCCCCCCCCGTGTACGCAAATGGCGGCGGCTGCTGCCATTTGCATACACTTTTTTTTTTTTTTTACCCAGATGTTTTAGGCTACGTAAAAACTTACGTAGCCTATCATGTCTCTGTAAAAAACAAAAAACTGCAAATGGCGGTGGCGGCAGCCGGTCGGAAGACTGGCTGCTGCCGCCACCGGAGCCACCGCCGCCCGGAAGATCCGCCCCAGGTAAGTCTCGTCCCGGGGGGGATCCGCGGGGTGGTGGTGGGGTGGCAGGCCGTTCCGCCGAGATTTCAGGGGGCTGAATGCACTGGCATTAGGAGTGCACGAAAGCCACTTACCTGGTCTCGCAGCTTGCTTCGCGGGGGGGGAGGCGCTTCGCTGCTCCCCCCGAAGTTCAGGCCGGGGGGGGGAGGCTTCCCATCTTGCCCGGCCGAAACTCAGGCCGGGGGGGAGGCTTCCCGCCTCGCCCGGCCGAAATTCAGGCCGGGGAGGAGGCGCCTCGCCTCGCCCGGCCGCGAAATAAAAAGTAAAAAACAACAACAAAAAAAATGCCCCCGTGATAGGCTACGTGACGATTAACGTAGCCTATCACGGCTAGATCTGCAAAGTCAGCCGTGATAGGCTACGTTAATCGTCACATAGCCTATCACAGGTGACTTTGAAAAAAAAAAAGCGCGTACGCAAATGGCGGTCCCCATAGGGAGCCGCCATTCGCGTTCCTTATTTGGTCGCTGTAGTCTACAGTGCTAAGGGCTATTTGCGTTGCCCTTATTTTCGCCGTAGTCTACATAAAGATTTACGTAGACTACAGCGACCAAATGAGGAACGTGAATGGCGGCTCCCTATGGGTGCCGCCATTAGCCGTATGCGCTTTTTTTTTTTTTTAAGTCACCCGTGATAGGCTACGTGACGATTTACATAGCCTATCACGGCTGACTTTGCAAATCTAGCCGTGATAGGCTACGTTAATCGTCACGTAGCCTATCACGGGGGTGTTTTTTTTTTTTTTTTACTTTTCTTGGAATGGCGGCGGCGGCAGCCGGTCAAAAGACCGGCTGCCGCCTCTGCCCCTGTCGAAGACCTGACAAACCGCCGCCGGGACCCGCCGCCGGGAGGGACATTCGAGAAAGGTAAGTCCCGTCCCAGGGGGGGGCGCGGGGGTGCGGAGAATTTCTCCCCGAAACTACTTCGGGGGGCCGAACACGTTGGCACTCAGCCCCCTGAAGTTTCGGGGAGAAATTCTCCCCCATCCCTAACTGGCATTCGGCCTCACTGAGATCCGTGGCGGAATTCTCTGCCATCCCTATTGGGATGACAAAAACGGGATGGGGTTATGTAATATTCTGTATTCTTGAAAAACAACCTAAACTCGCTGCAAAAGAACATGGAAAGGGGCGCAAATGAATAACACTAATTTATTGCATATACACAAAAAAACACTCATAAATATACATATATAAGATACTTATAAAATATCACATCAGCAGTAAACAAATCTGTATGGCATACCACACTGAACACTCTAATGCAGGACTGCAGTGGCCAGACTGCAAAAATCTTATTTGGGTTCAATGGAATGGTTTTATGTTTTGGAACTCAGCCCTCACCACCGCCTTATGCTTAAGTTCTTGTGCAGGTTATTTTTCTTTTAGTCTCATCACTTTGCCTCCTGGGAAATGAGTGTGTTTTAACCGGACAACTGGTAGCCATTTTATGAATGGGCAAATCTGCCATGGCAGACATTTTGTGAAAGTGCCTGCAATACTGCCTCAAAATTCCAAATGTGCCCAATGATCCAAAAAGGTTGGGGACCCCTGGTCTAGGGCTTAGTCTGGCATTCTATTTCCCGCCAGATGCCCATGGGAAGCTCACAAGCGAGGGATGAGGCCAATAAACCTCTCCCACTGTTTTTCTCCAGCAAACCAATTCCCTGATACCAGTACTGATAGATAGCATATAGCCATCATGACTAGTAGCCTCATAGAACCTGAGATATGAGGCAACATGTTTAGGTGCATTTCAATCATTTTGTGAGAAATGGACATTCGTTTCATCCGATCGTTTTGTGAGAGCTGAGCCTGCTACCATTGTTCAGTATGCATAGCAATGAGTGAAGTTGCAGTTCTGATCAACATTTGGTCACAGAGATAAGTATAGAGTGAAGACCTGTCTGCAGAATGGACCTCCTAGTTCATTTTGAACTCCCCCTCCCCTTTTATGTGGTCTACCCTTGTGGAACAGTGATCACCACCCATAGAAAACAATAGGGAAATCCAGAATTTTAATGTAGCTGTGACTGTGTAGTAGCATATCCAGCCCCAAACAATGAGTAGTAGGAATGACAGGTGGTCATGTTCTAGGTCAAGTCTTATTTCCTTTAAAATTGCTTTTTATTTTTAAGCTGTGTTTGGAAGGTTTTTTTAATGGTTACAATGTAAATAAAGTCTGCCATTATACCCCTATTGCATGTGTGGGGTAGGTCCTGTGGGTGTCTATGGGTTATGTCAGTACTGCAGAGTAGTCCATGGTTGTTATACACGTATTGCTGGGAGGGACGGTAGCGTATGACATGACATCACTGCAACGTAGTCCAGAGTTGTTACTAAGTCTGCTAGTGTTTGTGTGAGTGTATGTATGGCAGAGAGAGAGAGACAGACAGAGATGCAGGGAGCGGTGGTGGCTGTGGCTGTGAAGTATTTAATGAAAAGAAGGATACTTTCATTTCCTTCATCAAATACTTTCTGCATCTAATTGCCTTCTAGTCAGTAAGTAATTGCTTACTGTTTACAATTCCCTCCCCACACCACCATATGTACCGTATATAAACCTGAAAATCCCCATAATACTCCACGCATCCCGTGCAGTGAGCTTTAGTCTACAAATGCTTATGCCAGAATTTGTTAATCTATAAAGTGCCTCAAGACTCTTTGTTGTTTTTTCTGTTAATAAGGTGCCCTTGAGTTTATGTCCATGCAGAAGGTGGCAGCAGTTGGGTGGGGCATATGACAAGCAAGAGGATTTTTTCAAATGGTGAATGTTTAATTTGAGTTAGAATAGTTGCTGTCAGTCTTCAGCTTCCCTCCCCAAGGCCTCTATAAGATAAATTTCCAAGTGGGATAATTTATACATTTTGTCTGTACTGCACATGCATGTAAATGAGTGCACACAGTAATGAAATGCACATACAGCCACATTACACGCTAAGGAAGCTTATTATGAGCATAGTGTAGGACAATTATGTTTTTCTGTTACAGAATTATTTGCTTTATTTTATTATACTTATGTTTTGCTTTTTCTCCAAGTACTAAAGGTCTCCCTGTTTTTACCTTCACCACAGTCCTGTGAGGTAGGTTAGGCTAAGGGGCAGTGACTGGCCCAGACCATCTAGTGAGAAATGGGAGGCATTTGCTGGTCCTCTTCAGGCATCAAAATGTCCTGGGCCAGCAGAGCTGGCTGTGTGTCCTGTTTGGCTGTGGTGTCTTAATGGGACAGTGAGTCGGTCTATGTCTCTTTCTTGAGTTTTTGTGTGTGCATGCATGTGTATGTGTAAGAGAGAGTGCACTTCGATGTGTCTTTATGTTTTCTGTGTCTGCGTGCTGTATGCTGTACAAGGGGAAGAATGTGTTTGTATTTCAGTTCTCTACCATGAAAGAGATATTAGTCTTTTCCTTCCAGGAAAGCATAGAAGATGATTTCCACTAAAATATGTAGTGAAAAATGTTTTTACATATTTATTGTACATTGTTGACTCTCTCTCTCTCTCTCTCTCTCTGTATGCACAAATGTCGTGTGTGAGTTCAGTATTGGGGGCAGAATAGGGGACCCATTACAGATAGCTATCCCTGGGGCCCATCATGGCCTGGATTCAGCTCTGCCTCAAGGCAAATCTTAGGGAGCCTGTCTTCACCCATTTGATTTATTCTGCATCAGTACTTAGTCATCCTGACATGTATTAGACCAGGGATTGACTCAACACCCACTCTGCTCTGATTAAATAAGCAGGTGTAGATTTTAATACCCCTAAATGCATATGCAGAAAATCACTTTGAACGCTTTCAGTTGTGGTAATATCTGCAAAAGCCCAAATTTCTGGGCTTTTGCAGATATGTACCAAAAATTAACATTGGAACCATTTAAGGATTTAATTAAATGATTTAAATACATTCACAGTTGGATATTCCAGGATACCTAAAATTCAGGAGTCTTTTTAAGGCTTGTATACAAGTGGCTGATTTCAGCGCATTTTTCTTCATCTGAAGAGCCCAAGAAACTGAAGCAGAAAAAAACTATTCTGAAGTAGCAATGCGAATATAGGGCATGATCCTGTTGGGATTTCTGTGAGCCTCTGAACTCGGAGGCTGACAGGAATCCTATGCAGAGCAAGAGGAGTGGCAGAGATGATCTTTGCCTCTGCGCTCCCCATGGTCTGCGTTTTAGCTAGATGGGCATTTTCGCCCATCTAGCTGAAGTATCAGGGAGGGATGGAGGCTGGGTAGGCTGACCATATTTCCTTGAGACAAAAACGGGATATTGGGATGACAAAAATGGGACGGGGTTATGTAATATTCCGTATTCATGAAAAAGTAAAACATGAACATATCGAGCTAACAATTATTTTTCAGTGACAGAACTCATACAAAAATTTAGGTAGACATACAGGGGGACTGTATTTCACCATGATCGTACCATGAATATTTCTCCAATGAAGTAATCTTACGCAGCAAATTTAGGTCTTTCAACACCTTATCATAAAACTTCTCACACTCCATGACTCAGTTTTGTTTTACAACTAACATAGTTATAACTTGACCCTAAGACAGCAGCCCAAGTGCAGTGCACCTTTTTCGTTAAACCAGCCTGTTGTGACTGATCACATCCGTGTGTGTGTGTCATTTGTCTGTTTGAATTTCATTTGGTTCTTTTCGTGTATCTCAGAGCAATGCAGAAACTTTCCTAGCATTGATGTCAATATTTAGAGTCTTCTGAAGGCATCATGATGGCATTATTCTGTCTGCCCACCCTAGGGATGGATTCGTCTAGCCTGATTATTCATGCTCCTCAAAGGTGGTGCCAAAATACTTGGTATGTTATGTCACTGTCTACAGTTTTCTCCAGAACAATTAATCTGAATCTAAAAATTATTTTCAACACAGTGGGACAGGGTTCATGATGTTGCACGCTCCAGAATTGTGGTCTGGTTGAAGATCAGCCATGGCTGATGAGGCTTCATGGAAAAGACCAGCTCGTCTGAGCTATGTAGCCTTTGTACACATGAGTTGATTTCATCACTCTTTGAAGTACATGTCTTTTGTATCCCATGAGTAGTAGCTCCTTTCATTGGTTTGAGAGCCACTCCATTAACTCCTGTGATGGCTGTTTGGTATGTATCATTAAATAATTTTTGGAAGTCTTAATTTCTAAATGGACATTTACCACTTAGGAAGTGTATGTTTCTACTTTGACATTGTGGATCTCTCTAGTATGTCATACAGCTGTAGCCTGGACAACATTTTTTTTTTAAAAAAAAATCAAAAATGGCAATACTGCTAGATCTTGCATCAAAGCAAGAATAAGAGCACAAGAAGAGCCATGCTGGATCAGACAAAAGGCCTATTTAGTCCAGCATTCTGTTTGCACCATGGCCAACCAAATGCCTATGGGAAGCCCACAACCAGGACATGAGCACAGTAGCACCCTCCTACTAGTATTCTTTGAACAACCCATTTGAATGATATGCGCCATCGGGGATAATACTTGGATGCACATTCACAGTGTTTGGTATAGACTTGGTACACACCAACAACTGGAGAAAACAGGTATATAACGGGAGGGTATGGTTTATCAAAACTATCAAATCGGTTCAATTTCTCCATTTTATAAGTGCTGATTTCCTAAAAGTTTGTCCTGTTGTCAACAGCTGTACAAGAAAGGAGAAGATATTTGTTAGCACATAGATATGCATATCACTAATATCTATTATTGAGCAGAAAACTAGAGGCTTCTGTGGGCTGATGAAGGTTTTAGTACTCTTGATTTAGATACCCTACCCTTGCAGGAAAACATATCAGGAGGATTGCAGCATGCTTCCCTTTGGTTACAATAAGGAACTGCTGGATGGGAAGAGACTTGGGGTTTGTCCATCTATCCCAAGAATCCATGGGATGTGACAACATCCTTTCATCCACCAGAGAACAAGAAATATTTCAGTGTCTGCTGAAATAATCTTGAAAGAGGGTGGTAGTGATGGCCACTGACTTGGATGGCTTTAAAAAGGGATTATACAAATTCATGGAGGATAAGGCTATTAATGGCTACTGGTCCTGATGATGACTATGTATTATTGCCTCTAGTATCAGAGGCAGTAGACCTCTGTATGTCAGTTCCTGGGGAACACGAGCGGGAGGGTGCCATTGCACTCATGTTCTACTTGTGAGCTTCCCATAGGCATCCAGTTGGCTACTTTGTGAACAAAATCCTGAACTAGATAGGCGTTTTGGTCTGATCCAGCATGGCTCTGTGTTTCCATGTTTTTTTTTTCAGTCAATCAATCAATCAATCAATATCCAAGCATCTGACTGACATTTATTGTTCCACCCTCACCCACCCAGTAAAGCCAGTTACTTAACACCAATTAATCACAGCCAAATATACTTGCACAGGCCTATAGAATTAAAGCTAGAGTTTAACATAATTCTGCCCAGGTGTTACTTAGAGATGTACAGAATGTGTAAAATCCGTTCCATCTGTGTTTCGCGGGTTGTCAGACACCTTCATTCCATCCTCCGCCCATTGACAGAATCAGATTTTTTTTTTTTCCGAATTTGTGCAAACTCGCACATGCAAAAATACGCACATTTTCCCCAATGTGTATTTTCACGCTTTGGACTGAAATGCACATTTTTGGCCATTTTTAAAATTGCATATTTTTCTGCAACAAAACTTGCGCAAAATTTGGAAAAGTGAGAAAACCAGTCCACAAGTCCAAGAAATCTGCCCAACAGGGGAAAATCTGTTCCGCTGTGGAATCCACGGGTTGGATTCATGAAAACCCAAACTCATTCAGTTCCTGTGTGGATTTCTCCGACATCCCTAGCGTAACTTACTAGTATGGATTGTGTGGTCTTTCCTCTGTATACTAGAGAAGTCCTGAAGAAGTGGGCAATTGGTCTAAATAATGATCGCGTTTGTGTCAACTGCTATATTATTCACTACGTGCATAATATACTATACTAAGCAAATTTTGACACGTCTGTTCTCACTATTCTTTCTAAATTGGCTCTTAAATAGCATTTTATTTAGTCCTTGAACAGGGAACGCCTGAAAGCTGGGCTAATGAATCATAGCAAATAACTTCACTGTCTTGGCAGGCCCTTGCCAACCTGTTTCACATTCTGTTCTCCTGCCATAAATTGCAGAAATGATTGAAATGGCACTTGCAAAAGTCTTTCCAAGGGTCTGAAAACTGATATAGAGCCATCCCATAATCCAGCCTCCATGGGTTTTGCTATTGGGATATTCCTTAATAGTCATTCTGAACTGCAAAGAGGTTATTTGGAGGTGATGGAAATCCAAAAGTTCCTTGCATGCTTTAGGGAAATTGTAAATGTGCAAACAGAAATCTCTTTGGGGGGGAAAGATGTATATGCTGTCCCCTCTGGGAATGGCCTTAGTCACTAGATTCACAGTTATTATGACTATTTGTTTTGGATTGACATTTGTCCACGTGTCTCCTGCCAACATTGTCACTTTTACATGCAGGATGAGAATTATTGCTGGTATATTTAGCTACTGCCCATGATCCTCTCATGTATTTTCTTTGGCTCAGGAAGACACTTTTACTGAAGAGAGAAGTACTAATGGCCCAGTTCGGACATGACTTCCTGGCTTAAAAATGTATAAAGCCAGGAATGAGTGTCAGACCCACATATTGCCCCTTTAGCACTCACTTCTGCTCCTTTCTTGCGTGTTTTGGCACTTTGATCCTGGCCTGTTGAGACCACAGTTTTATGGTTTCAGACATAGTAGGGAACTGTAGCTTATGTAGACTAGGACTGAAGTGTTGAAGCAAGCATGCAAAGGCAGAGCGTGAAGTGGGGGGTAAGGGGAGACTGTGAGGATCCCACACTTGTTCCCTGTGTAATAACCTCTGGCTTATCAAGCCAGGAACATTACATCCAAAAAGGCATCTGCACCCCATTTCCCTGCACCCCATTTCCCTGCAAGATTGGCATATTGTTCCATTCAGTTTTCTTGTGTGTAACTCCAGATCATCACAACACATCCTCCTTCCTCTTGAACAGAATACTTGAGTTTAGCTTTCTTGTACTGAAGTTTTTGCAAGGTGAGAATAAGGAAGAGCATCATTTTTCTTCTTAGAGTGGAAATGCAGAAAGCACTTAGGGCTACTTTATTCTGCACTGAAAACTGCTGGAATAGGGCATCCCAACCCTTTTTGGCTGTCTCACTTTTTCTAGCTATTAAATATGCAAGTACTGGTCTCGTGCCATTTGGTGCTCTGCTTTTGTACTATTAGTGTAGAACTGTCTGCCTGTCGAGCCAGGATGAGCTTCAAACATCCATGGCATCATCTAGTTCCCTAACATTGTCTCATTTTGGAAAGAAGTGCTTGATTGGTATTAAGTCAGTTATTTTCTTTCTTTTACTTCAAATAATCATGTACTAGGACATACACCGGATTTCTGATTTCTTTAGCTGAGAGGAGCAAGATTTTCATTTAATAGCGGAAATAATTATTTTCAAAATCTGTATATTCAATGTATAATGGAAATCAATGGATTTTGAGTCATTAGAACTACCTTACAATAGAGGAAACTGTAAAAATAAATATGAGCCATTATGGCATCCTTTCTTAAGTATTCATGTAGAATAGTAAATTAAGGTGCAATCTTATGCATATTTAGACAGGAAAAATTCCAGCGCAGGCATGCTGGGAGTTACAGGATTTTTTCTTTTCCCCTTAATTTCTTCTTGTTAATGGGAGTGAGAATATTAAGGAAGGTTGGTTTACAGGGACTCAGTAGCCCAGTTCAGATGTAACAGGAAGGCATAGTTTTCCATTACATGAACAAATTGCAGAACACCTCAGGGTTATGAGATCCCCATCACCTCCTGTTTCACACCTGCAAGGAAGAGAGCAGAAGCATCTGCTTCCCATTTTAAACTAACCACAGTTTCCCATGTCTCTGAATTCTGGGAGCTGTAGTTAGTTTTGAACTATGATTTTAGTTAGAGCAAGCCAGAATCTGAAACCACAGTTTGATCCTGGCTTGTTCTGACAGCACAGCTTGAATGAAACTGCAGTTTACAGAGTTTGGATTTCAAAAGGAACTGTGGTTGGTTTAAAACAGACTGGATGCCTCCAATTTCCTCCTCCTGGCTCATGAAGGAGGAGAGGGCAGGAGTGAGCATGTGAGCCTGATGCTCAGTGCAGCCCATTCTAATAGTGGGAATCTGTGGTTTACCGTTATGTCTGAACCTGGAGTGGTTATGTATAATTTCCCTCACTCTGAGAGGGCAACTGCATCTGCTAGAAACCTCTTGCAATTCCAAAACTTGAGCAATGGAGGGTGGGCACTAGGGATGTACGAAAGTCACTTACCTTTTCGAAGGGTGACATTCGTGGTGGTGGGGAGGCGCTCCGTCCCTCCCCCCGAAATTCTGGCTGGGGGGGAGGTGCTCCGTCCCTCCCCCCCGAAATTCTGGCCGGGGGGGGAGGCGCTCTGTCCCTCCCCCCGAATCCTGGCTGGCTGGCTCCGCAAATGGCGGCGGCCGTAGCCACCGCCGTTTGCATCCCTGCAGTCAGCCATGATAGGCTACGTAAATGTTTACGTAGCCTATCATGGCTGATTTAAAAGAAAACAACAAAGCGCGTACGCAAATGGCGGCGCCCATGGGCGCCGCCATTTGCGTTCCTTATTTTGGCACGTCTTAGTCTATGTAAACATTTAGTCTACATAGCGTCTATGCTATTTGCGTTCCCCTTATTTTTGCCGTCTTAGTCTACGTAAATGTTTCCGTAGACTAAGACGTGCCAAAGTAAGGAATGCAAATGGCGGCGCCCATGGGCGCCGCCATTTGCATACGTGCATTTCTTTCTTTTCTTTTAAATCAGCCGTGATAGGCTACGTAAACATTTATGTAGCCTATCACGGTGTTTTTTAAAAATCTAGCCATGATAGGCTATGTAAATCTTTACGTAGCCTATCATGTTTTTTTGCTTTGTTTTTGTTTTTTAACTGGAAATGGTGGAAAACCATTTTTTTAACTGGAAATGGTGGAAAACGGAAAACCGGCCGCTGAACCGCTGCTGGAGCCGCCGCCGCCAGGAAGGTCCGCCCAAGGTAAGTCCTGTCCCGGGGGGGGGGGCAGACCGTTCCGCCACCGATTTCGGGGGGCCGAATGCACTGGCATTCGGCCTCCCCTAGATTCGTGGCGGAATTCTCTGACATCCCTAGTGGGCACATGGCATAGACAATGGAAACTGCCTTGTATAAGATTATGTTATCTGGCCTAGTATTGTCTACTCAGATTTGCAGCAGCTCTGTAGGATGTTAGGCAGCGCTTTGCTATGTGATCCTTTTAACTGGAGATGGCAGGGATGGAACTCGGGACCTTGTGCATGGAAAGTATCTGCACTACCAATGTATTATGGCCCCGTAATCATGTAAGTTAGTTAGAGACAGAATGCCTTTCCCAATGTCACCCCATGAACTTCATGGCTGAGGGGGGCAGGTTTTGAACCTAGGTCTCTCCAGTCCAAATCAAACTCTCTGTCTGCTACACCACACTGGTTGTTACCACATTGGGAGCAGTCAAAATAATAACAGATGCTTGAGAAGCTTGCGCTGTCTTTCACCATGCCTGTCCACTTCATTCATGATGCTGTCGGAATGTCAGGCATGTTATATTCCATGACCTGTCCTCATCTCCGCCTTAGGTCACCGAGTTGTTTACATTTGCTTGCTGCTGCTGCATTTATTTTTTCCTTCCCTGCATTGATTTTACTGGATTAAGCTACCCACTCGGGGAGAACCCCATGCTAGATTTTATGTAGCCGTTTGAGTGTGTTTAAAACAAAAGTGGTGCTTTCTGGCTTCTGAGACCTTGAAATATTATGCTGAATCCAGTCTGGACAGAGCTGGACCCTAGACATGCTATACCACTGCAAATAATCCTTTTTATAGCCCTGTGCTTGAGCCATGGGATCCACTTACCAAATGTACTCCTTTTATGTATTCCTCCTTATCCTTTGGGCACAGTCCTCCATGCTTGCAGAGGTGCTCTTCCTGTATTTTGCTCTGCTGCAGCCTTCTCTGTCTGATGGATTCTTCCTCCCTTACGGATGTGTCCCACATCAGAAGTCCCTTCCAGCCCACCTGTATTGCCCCTACAGTAGGCTTCGAACTCTTAATTTAGAGGTGCCAAGATAGTGATAAATCAGATCTAGGTTGACTTACAAGGAGATACTTTGTCGAGTACAATTAGCACAAAGTTGTACCCAATGGTTGAATCAGACAGCTTCTCTGAACCCAGAGCCATGGGGTAAAATGGGGTTTATACCATACATGCTAGCAGTGAGGCAGCACGACAGCAGCAGGCGCCAACTAGCGTTCATTCCCAGCACAGCTACCTGCAGCTTTAAGGCAAACAAACTCCGCTTCCCAGGCACATCTTGATAAGACACTCTACTCATTAGTATGGAATGTGCTTGACTATCACCCTTTGACTCATCCTGGTAAATCAAGAGGTCTGTTAGGGAAAACAGCAGCCTTCTGAACCAAAGCCAGAGAACATTATGGGGCATCTAAGCCCCTCCAAAACTACTGATAGCTAGGTTCAGGCCTGGGGCCTTACACCACCTTGTCTGAGAATTCATAGGAGGTCTTTTAGTAAGCCTTTAAAAATCAGGGTTGGGTTTGTGGGTGTTCCTAGGTTAACAAAAACAGAAGACTGGAACCAAATAAAGCCAAATTCCTTTTTTTAAATTGTCATTTCAGTTGTTACAAACCAAATGTGTGTGGGGGTGGGGGTGGGGCGGAGAGGAGAGGAGAGGAGCCAGAACTACTACAACAAAACATAGCAAAAAGTATCTCCATTCACAATAACGTTTCACAACACCATCAATAAAGAACAGAAGAAAAAGAAAAGAAAAAATAGGACTCTGCACGTTTATTTCAAATATATATATGTGTACATACGCAGTCCATGTATCTAAATAAGCATCCATATGATTTATTTTTTACATTTCTATACCGCCCAATAGCTGAAGCTCTTTGGCTTTAAAACAAATGTTCAAATGCAGCAAGAGCAGTGCGGTTTGCACTTGGAGTAGTATGGGCAAATCTTAATACCCCGGCTTCTGTGATTCAGAATAATCAGATCATTTACAACAAGAATGGGAATGGAAAAGAGCAATCGAAAGAAGCAAGGCTTTTGGCGGGTGGCAGAGGTGTAGGAACAGTGCTGCGAGAATAGGTAACTGTACAGAGCATTAATGCCTTATTTCTAGCTGCTGCCCAGCCCTGCCCCCTCTGGCAACAGCCACAGCCAGACACTGCCCATATGCACCATGATGTATTAGGAACTGCAAAGACAGATGCTTTTAAAATGAGCACCTGCCAAATTTAGATCTCACACTTTCCCGGTGCCATTTCTAATTATTGCAGTGGGTGAATTTAAATGGAAAGAGCGTCGGAATCTGGATTTGAATAAGCTCTGTCTTGAGACCAAATGCAGTTCAGAGTTAGTGAAGTATCGTCGTCACGAGTGCACGCTGCATCCAAAACATTCAAGCGTGTGTCTTCACAAATTGAAACGGTACTGTGAAAATGAACAGAGATGTACTCTCCTACAGGAATGACTGTCAAAGAGCTTTTTAAAGGCCATATGTAAGTAATTACCCTCTATTTTGGATAGCACCGTTTTCCATTTTATTTATGGCAGGCGTTTGCCAACATAACAAATCAGCAAAGGTATTGGAATAAACCGAGGAAGGCAAGATTTTACCAGAGTCTCAACAGAATATGCCAGCCCTCAAATCATACACCAATAACCTTTTCCACGATTCTGTTTCTGACAAGCTGCCTCTATTAGCTCATGATTGTTCTGCTGCCTTCATTTTCATGTGGGCAGTGTCAGAAAAGGAGAAAATAAAGCTGTGATCCAAGTCCCACTCTAAATTTAGACATGTTAAAGTTTTAGAAGGGAAAATATCTCTTGTGGCTTCGAAGTTGGTTTTGAAATCGAGGGAAATATACTTGATTTTGCCAGATTTCACAGTCATCCCAGAGGCTTGTGAAATAACTGTTACGCCAAACATTTCATTCTGGGGATGTAAGAAAGCTTACTGGTATGTGCATGGGTTATTGGAGGGTATGTCTGACTGTTGCCATGAGGACTGATAAAACAGGGAACAAAAATATTGTCTTTTTTTGCAAATAAAGGGTATTTTTGTATTGATATCATTTCGGCTGGACTCTGGGGGCATGAGAGTAGATGCTGTGGTTACAACTGTTGCCACAATGTGGTCTCTGAATGTCAAAAAGTAGGATGATAAAAATCTCTTCAGTTGCAAGTGATATAAACTAATATTTCACCAGCATCTGTTTTGCTGGCAGAAGAGATGCTTGCCTCTGCTTCATGTGAGCGTCCACAAATTCATACAAAGAAGTTGGTTACCTGCGAACATAGTCCACAGAGAAAAATCAAATCTAATGAAAGGTTTAACTAACTGTGTTTACTGAAACATTCTAAGTGATACATCTTTACAAAATGTCTTTAACACGACTCATGGCAACATAGAGTTGTCCATGGCAGAAGACAGGTGTAGGCAGATAGATGCCAACTTGGTCCACAGTCTGTCCCTGGCTCTTGTTGATGCTAATGGCAAAGGCCAGATGAATGGGGAACTGGCAATGGTTGAACTGGCAGGGAAGAGATGAGTCAGAAGGTGCTGCAAGGCTGATCCTTGGCAGGAAGATTTGCTTGTCCTTAGCCTGTCCAGTGAGGACTTCCTGATGCAGACAGTTACTGTGCGTGGCAGGCACAATGAACCGTGTACCATTGATAAAACCCTGAGTTATGTCCAGGTTCCTTAGGAGGAAGACCACAGTGCCTTTCTTCAGAGTCATCTTGCTTGGTGGGAAACCACTTGGGTTGAGGTTGTTTAGGAACTCCGAAGGGTATGCACATACAGCCTGGCATCATCGCCAGTGTCAAGGGCTCCTTGGAGGCCTCTCTCAGTCTAATCCAGTAGCCAAGTTCAGGCACAGACAAAGGGATTCTTTTCAAAGCTTTATTCCTCTTTTACAACTTAACAACTCTACTGTTAACAACTAGATATGAGCAGCAGAGTACCTATGCCCTAAGTTGGAACAGTTGGTCCCCGTTTGAAAGGGAATCACGGGCAGACCCCTGAACTTAAGGACTAGGGAGAGTCCCTCCCCTTTTCCCTTGGATCCTCTGGGCGCAGCCGTTGTTTGCGCGCCAACCGGGCACTACACCTCCTTTCCGCACCCTCCATTTGGCGCTGCTCTCTGCGTCAGCGTCGTGCGTCCATCAAGTCTGCTTCCCGTGCTCTGTCACTCCCAGGACTGCTATCTAAGCTAGGAATGCCAGTGGGAGGAATCTCCGTCAGCTGTTGGCCCTGGGAAAGAGGAGCGCGCTCCTCTCCCAGGAGCGACTCCTCTTCCTCAGAATCAGAACTACTCTGGGATTCTATGGGCTCAGTGTCCACCCTGACAGCCAGTGACTTTGTCTGTGCTTAAGTAGGTCCTTCCCTCGCCTTCCATTCTGTCCAATCCCATCTGGTTGATGTAGTCACAGTGCTTGTTCTAGGGACACAGAATGACCTTGCCTGCATTCGCACATGCAGCTGCCTCGCTAAAGTCAGTCCCATTGACTTCAGTGACAGTGTCCTCATTAACTGTGCATGCATCTGGGATCTTGATCATGTCTTCTCCAACAGCTGGGATTCCACTGACGTGCCAGTACTCATTAGCCTATGGGTTAACATTAAGTAGCAGGTTAGTGAGTGACTTCCACAAAGTGCGGTCCAGGTGCTGTTCTCTGCTCACTGAAGGTGAGCCGTAGTTGCCTCGTCGGTGTCAAGAACGGACAGCTGGCCGTTGCTTGGAGTCTCATCTGACTGCAGAGTGCCCATCAGATGGTAAACTGAGCCTCTCACCTTGAAGGTGAACGGGTGTGCCATCTTCAGTGGTGTGTAGAAGGAAGCAAAGCCTAGGGCACTGTTGTACTTGCGAATGTCTTTCGGGAATGGCTTGCCAAGAGCGGAGCCGCCGGTGATAGTGTTGCGGGTGAAGTCCAAAACTGTGTGTGGTGGTAGTGAAATCTTTCTGCCGTGGCAACAAAGAGTTGACTATTCACCACTGAAAAGTGAGGCGTCGTGGTGTTCGCAAACCTTGACGCAGTTGCCGATATCAAGCCTGTTGATAATTAATTAATTAACAATATTTGTATGCCATCCCTATTTATTTATTTATTTATTTATTTATTTCATTTCTATATTGCCCAATAGCCGAAGATCTCTGGGCAGTTCACAAAAATTAAAACCAAACGGCACACAATAAAACAATTTAAAATATATAGAACATTAAAACCACAATATAACAATACAACCACAATAAAACCTAGCAGCAGTGCAGGAATTTAAAATACAAATTTAAAATAGCAAAGCTAAAAGTCTAGAAAGCTAAAATGCTAAAATGCCTGGGAAAATAAAAAGGTCTTCACTTGGCGCCGAAAGGAATACAATGTAGGTGCCAGGAGAACCTCTCTAGGGAGCTCATTCCAGAGCTGGGGTGCCACAGCAGAAAAAGCCCTCCTCCTAGTAGCCATCCGCCTCACTTCCTTTGGCAGGGGCTCAGGGAGAAGGGCCGCTGAGGATGATCTTAAGGTCCGGGCAGGCTCTTATGGGAGGAGGCGATCCTTCAGATAACCTGGCCCCAAGCCGTTAAGGGCTTTAAATGTTAATACCTAAAACAGATTTTGGAGTGGTGAACATAAAGGCTAAACGAGTAAAAGATAAACAGATTAAAACACCATATTAAAATTATGCTTTAAAAAAACAGAATGCCAGTGAGATCTGTGGTTGGTCAGTTAAGGAATGCGTCCTGGAACAGTGCTATTTTCAGGAGGTGCCCAAAGCAACACAGTGTTGGTGCCTGCCTGACCTACAGGGGCAGGGAGTTCCAGGGCCACCACACTGTAGGCTCTTCTCCTGGTGGACTCCAATCAGGGCATAGGTCCATGTGGAACCACCAGGAGCATGGTGACCAGGCAGGTTGGTAAGGGAGAAGGCGCTCTCTCAGGTATCCCGGTCCCAAGTTGTTTAGGGCTTTGTACACTAGTTCTAGAAACTTAAACCTGGCCCAGTAGCGAATAGGCAGCCAGTGCAGTTCCCTCAGCAAAGGAGTTACGTGCATTCTGTACTAGCTTCAGCTTCTGGAGTAGCTTTAAGGGCAGTGCCACATAGTGCACATTGCAGTAAACCAGTCTTGAGGTTACTAGTGCCTGTGCCATTGTGGCCAAGCTATCCTTGTCCAGGACAGGCCATAGTTGGTGAACCAGCCAAAACTGGTAAAAGGCACTCTGAGCTGCCACGGCCACTTGGGCCTCCAGTGACAGTGATGGATCTAGGACTCCCCGCAAACTACGGACCTGATCTTTCAGAGGGAACCCATCCAGTACCCCATCCAGAACAGGCAATGAGCCGGTCTCCCGGATTTGGGAACCACTCAGCAACAGGGCTTCTGTTTTGCCAGGATTCAGTTTCAGTTTACTAGCCCTCCTCCAGCCCATTACTAAGTTCAGGCACCGATCCAGGACTTGCACAGCCTCTCCTGATGTCACAGGGAGATACAGCTGTATGTCAGCAGCATACTGATGGCACTTGGCTCCAAATCCCCTAACGACCACTCCCAGCGGCTTCATATAGATGTTAAATGTAGGGGTGCACGAAAGCCACTTACCTGGTCTCGATTAACGTAGCCTATCACGGCTAGATCTGCAAAGTCAGCCGTGATAGGCTACGTTAATCGTCACGTAGCCTATCATGGGTGACTTTAAAAAAAAAAAAAAAGCGCGTACGGCTAATGGCGGCCCCCATAGGGAGCCGCCATTCGCTTTCCTTATTTGGTCGCTGTAGTCTACGTAAATCTTTACGTAGACTACAGCGACCAAATAAGGAAAGTCTGGCTGCCACCTCTGCCCCTGTTGAAGACCTGACGAACCGCCGCTGGGACCCGCCGCCGGGAGGGACATTCGGGAAAGGTAAGTCCCGTCCCAGGGGGTGTGTGGGGTGCGGGGGGGGTGTGCGGAGAATTTCTCCCCGAAACTACTTCGGGGGGCCGAACATGTTGGCACTCGGCCCCCCGAAGTTTCGGGGAGAAATTCTCCCCCATCCCTAGGACATTAGGGACAAGTTGGTACTCTGTGGAACCCCACAGCTCAGTTGCCAAGGTAGGGATGTACGAAAGTCACTTACCTTTTCAAAGGGTGACATTTGCGGTGGGGGGGAGGCACTCCGTATCTCCCCCCGAAATCCTACCCTGGCCAGTTCTGCTCCACGGCGACTCCACGGAGCCACCGGCTGGGTGCATCCTCACGGCAGGTCTGCAGACGCAGATGGCGGTTGGCGTAGCGGCCGCCATTTGCGTCCCCTCACTGAGCCGTGATAGGCTATGTAAATATTTATGTAGCCTATCATGGCAAAAGATGGCGGCTGCTATGCCATTTGCATCCCTGCTCTGAGCTGTGATAGGCTACGTAGATACTTATGTAGCCTATCATGGCTTGCCAGGGATGCAAATGGTGGCTGGCGTAGCGGCCGCCATTTGCGGCCACAGCCCGGCAGCGGCCACAGCTGCCAGAGCTGCCGCTGCTGCCGGGGCTTCTGCTGCTGCCGCTGCCGCTGCCGCTGGTGGAGCCGCAGCCAGGTAGGCTCCGTTTTGTGGGGCTTTCACGGAGTGGTGGGGCGGGTTGCTCCGTTCCGCCACAGATTCCGGGGGGCTGAATTCACTGGAATTTGGCCTCCCTGGGATCTGTGGCAGAATTCTCTGACATTCCTATGCCAAGGGGCCGAGAAATGGTCACCCTTCTACTCTCTGAAATTAGCCCTGCAGGCAGGACCAGAACCACTTTAAGACAGTGCTTCCAATACCCATCCCATGGAGTTGATCCAGGAGGATACCTTGGTCAATGGTATCAAAAACCAATGAGAGATCGAGCAGAATTAACAAGGTTGCACTCCCTGTGTCCCTCTCTTGATAAAGGTCATCCATCAGGGCAACCAAGGCTGATTCAGGCCTGCAACCAGGACAAAGCCCAGATCGGAATGGGTCCAGATAATCAGTATCCTCCAAGAGTGCTTGCAGTTGTTCCAACGCTACTCTCTCCAGAACCTTCCCTAAGAGAGGGGTATTTGCAATTGGGTTGTAGTCTAATACATTGGGTCCAGAGTGGGCTTCTTCAGGAGTGGTCGCACTACTGCCTCCTTAATGACAGCAGGGACCACCCCTTCCCAAAGAGAAGCGTTCACCACACCCTGAACCCATCCAGTCATACCCCCTTGGCTAACTTTTATTAGCTAGGAGGGGCAAGGATCGAGAGGGCACATGGTTGGTCGCATTGCTGCAAGTATCTCGTCCACGTCATCAGGCCACAACAACTGAAACTGATCCCTCCAAATTGGGCAGATGGTGGTGTCAAACACCCTGACTGGAAGTGCGCTAACAACAGCATCAAGCTCGTTGCAGAGACAAGCAATTTTATCCTCAAAGTGCGATGCAAAAAAGTCACAGTGGGTCCTTGAGGAAGCCAGGGCCCCATTCACTGGGGAGAGTGTTAACAGGCTCTGGACCACCCAAAAGAGCTCCACTACTTGAGAACGCAATGAAGGTTCTAACACACAAATCCCCTAACCCCTGTCTCTCACCCAGGGTGGGCAATTGTTGAAAGTAGCTACTATTGGCAGGAGACCCCTGCTGTCACCCCGGGAACCTCCCCCATGCACAAAAACTATTAAACTAAACAAGAAGAGAGATAACAAGAACCCCCCTTAAAATAAGAGAGAAGGTGAGGGGCATGCTCAATGTCATGGCATCCCAAAGGGGCAAACCAAAGGGGTTTACCCCCTTTGGTGTTGCCCCTTTGGGGACGTCCCTGCTTGGGTGGCCTGCTGCCCCAAAGCGGGGCTGCTTTCATCTATCTCAGAGGCTGAGGGATTTCTGTTGGCTGAGAGAGAGCTGCCTGCCTCGGTGAGCAGGCTTCCCAGCAAGTGTTTCCACTCAGTTATCAGCAGAGGTTACTGGAGTTGGGGGTGGGCAGTTGCAGAGCAAGTTGTTAAATCAGCAAAGTTCTTAAAGCAAAAGAAGACAGTCCTCTCCCCCCAGTTCCAACTCCACCTCTCCTCACCAGTCACAAGCAGAGTGGCCAGTCCAGTGTCCCATGTCCAATATGGGTTGCAGGACACGTGCCAACAGGCACAGCCTGCCACCTATGCCTGGGCTGGTTTGAGATGCAAGGTTTGAGAGGACCAATGCAAGGCTAGCCACAGCTTCGCTGTCATCAAAAGGCTGCTGGGTCACCTACATATGCAGGTTTGCTGAGGTGGGTGTGGCAGCATCCAGGCAGGGTGCAAAGCTTCTCCTCTAGGGGATGGAGAGGAAGAATTAGCGTGGCAGCATGAGGCACGCTTAGACTCATGGTTCACCTGCGGGTAGCTGTGACCAGTAAGTGTTTGATGTCTAGGCATGTTAGGCATGTGTGGAATTTATACATGTTATTTTGTTACATTTAACAGGTAGAGGCTTCCTTTCTGAGCAGTATCTAAACTTTGGGTTACTTTTAATTGTAGGTGTCTCTTAATCGCTTCATGATTTGTTTACAGGCCGAATGTTACTGGCATATCATTGTATTTTGGCCTGCACCTGTATGTTTAAAGGTGTACAGAGACTTTTTTGTATTCATATTTCATTTTGCTCCAATTTGCAATTATGTTTGCTTAATTATACTTGACATTTTTTATATTAAAAACAAAACTTTATAGTATATTGTTATGGAAGATAGCCTAATTCTTAAAAAGAACAAACTTTGTGGCCATAAATAAACTCCTGACTTTGAATTATGGTGAAAACTGTTGTTATCCATGGAATCTGCGTGTCAAGAGCTTTCCAATGAAGTGTGTTTTATTAGAATTGGTCAACAAGAAGGCAGTCAAAAAGGGATGACCAACAAACTCCTGACTTCGAATTATATATATAAGATTACAGGATATGAGTTCTGTATGTAGCTGGCATACAGGGTTCTTTTTGCTTTGCCTTTCTTGGGCTGTGCTGTTGGAATAAATTGAAGGGCCATGTAGAAACATTAGTTAAGATAAGCTCACCGAGAAGACAATCAGGACCCAGCTCGTCAGCAATGTAGTGCTAATCTGCCATGCCTTTCTTCTGCTAAACATGGTAAGAACGTAACAGCTATGATAAATCAGAACAAGGGTCCATCTAGTCCATATTCTGTTCGTACAGTGGCCAACCAAATGTCTCACATCATGCAATAGTACCCTCCCACTCATATTCCCAGCAACTGGTATACAGAGGCATACTGCCTCTGATCCTGGAGGTACCATTCACCAACTAGTAGCCATTGAAAGCTTTATCCTCAATGAATTTGTCCATCCTTTTTTAAAGACATCCAGGTTGGCGGCCATTGTGACATCTTGTAGTGGATTCCACAGTTTAATTATGAATTATGTGAAGAAGTAATTCCTTTTATCTATCTTGAATTTCCAACCTAACAGCTTCATGGGATGACCCTGGGTTCTAGTATTGTGAGAGTGGGAGAAAACCTTCTCTCTATCCATGTTCTCCACACAGTGCATGATTTTGTACACCTCTATCATGTGCCCTCTCATACTTAACAAACTTTTCTCCATGGCTTCTCTAAATTGGGGGGAGGGGATTTATTTGTGCCTCTACCATGTAATTCGTATGAAACTCTACTGTGCCGAACAAGGGTTTAATCCATATTCTTTACCCTGCCTCATATGGCTCATATAGCTGATATAGCAGATGATCAGCTGTTTATAACCTCTGATTCCACAATTGTCATTTCCAACCTGATGTCAGGCCTTATATCCTGTTTCAGATAGCTTGTGTGACTTTTGGAATTTTATGTCAGAATTTCAAGCCCTGTCTCTTATATGTGTATGTCTGTACACACTTTTGGAATGTATGTATTGTGAAAATGCGTAGCTTACATTTTAGATATTGCTGTACACTGGGTTTAGTGGAGGTGCGAGTAGGAATCTGTGATAATGACAGTACTACTGAACATTTGTGACAGTTTTACACTTCCAGAAATTGTTGATTTGTTCTACCATTTCCTGCCTTTTTTCCATCTTTGCTTTCATGCTTACAGAATTGTTTTAAAAGGATATTTTTTAGAATAGGCTTTTGCAGTGTTTGTTAGTGACTCACTATTTGCTAAAGGTGGGTCATATTGGCTGATTCTGGAAATCTGATGCTCCCATTGTTCCATAACAATGTTGTTTTAGGATCAGTCTCTCAGAGATCCATATTTTCTCTCAGCTCATGGGTGAGACAGGCCAAAAAAAGGTAATGTTTTATTGCCTATCTGAAGCTCTTAGTAAAGTTCTCAGTGCTGATGTAACTTGTGGAAATGACAGGTTATTGAGATTGACTTGCTTTAAGGTAGAGGGACATGGGTATTTGCTTATGTGCAGAAGATAATTTAGAAGAAAAGGGAGCAGTGCAGTCGCTGATCTTGTCAGATCAAGTTGGGGATCTTCCCAACCTGACTGAGCTAAAGTTGAACCAAAGACCCTTTATATCAGGGCTGGGGAACCTGTGGTCCTCCAGATATTGCTGGATGAAATCTCCCAGCAACCTTGACTGTTGGCTATGCTAGCTGGAGCTAATGTGAATTGGAGTCCAACAACATCTGGAAGACCACATGTACCCCATCTCTGCTTTATATACCCTCTGCAAGCTCTCCACTAACAATGTAGCTGATAACCATCTTTCTGCAGCCCTGTCTACAGTTACATGAGTAAGTAGGGTATGATGTTTGGGGTGTGTTGCTCACTCCATGTTAGATATACAGATAGGTTTTGTGGCCTTACATTTGCTGATAAAAGTATGTATCTTTTTGTCAGATATGGATCATCCTTTCCCTTCGCAATCAACACCACAATAGATGAAGCTTCAGGCTAATATGACTTTATTTTGCTGCAGTCTAGTCTCTCTACAAATGTAGATTCAAGGAAAACTCTCAGGCTGCCCCCAGGCTCTAAACAACTAATCAACAATCTCTAAGCAGAGGAGTTGAACCAGATGGAGAGAAAGTTGCCTGCTGCTTGGAGTATGAATCTGCAGGTCAAGCTAGCTTTGCAGTGATGCCCCTCCCTTAAGGTGTCTCCCTCCTACATTGGCTTCCAATGGGTGGCTATCTGGGTGGAGCATCTGATCCCTGCCCCTAACTTTTCCCACTTTGCTTTGCATCGTGCCCTACCATCTTTCAAGTCATGCCTCTCTTCCTCCTCCTCTCTGTCCTCCTCCCCCACAGAAACTTGCATTCTTACAGTAGAGGGAGGGGGCAGGGACTCAGTCTGGGCCATCTGTTGGTCAAGGTCTTGGAAGGACTTTCTTCCAGCATTTTGGCTCACTAGGGCGGGTACCTCCCCCGGCCTCTGATCTAGCTGCTGCTCCAACTCTGATTCAGAATTGCTGTCAGACCTCTCAAAGTGCTTAGACTCATCCCTCACACTTTACAATGAATGTGACACTATTTGCGTTTTGTGTGTTACAAAAACAAAGACCCCCTTCCAGTGGTTCAGCTCGACTTTAGTTTATATTCGAGCTGTATTGTGTTAGTGCTTTGTTGTGTTGGTGCTTGAGAACACACTCCTTTCTCCCTCTCCTCCTCCACTGTGCTTGAAGGAACTTCAAGCACTCCTCTGTAATGAGGCAAGTCATCAGTAAAAGTTCCGCCCTCAATTAACTGATGGCTGGTTTGAGGGACTGTGGCATGTAAATGTAGAGGAGATGGAGAAACCATATACTTTTGCACAAAATACTTGGTATGATCTATCTTCGCTGTCTATTTTGTTTATCAGTACTGTTGATTTCACCACTCATAACTGGGTACAGGATGTAAATATAGTTAATAAATAAATAATTATACATTTTTCCATGTAACGTTTTGGATTACAGACCTCTGGGCAGGCTGGTTTGGTACAATAAATTGTTTGACTGCTATGTCCCTAGTAATTCTGCTTGTTCTGTTCTATCACCAAATTTCATTTGCTCTTATCTGTGTATCTACTGGTAATATGAGCTGATAAATAAAACTGTCCGTATGTGCATGGTTGGTGACTGGTACAACAGAGAACTTTAAAACTGATACTGTTCCTTTTTAATGTTTTTAAAATGAACCTTTGCCATTTTTATCTTCTCCCCTGTTAAACAGCTACACTTACTGGCAAGATTTGGAACAACAGTCTTTTGTTTCCATTCAATGACTTGTTGGAGAAAAAACAATAAAGAGTCCCGTGCAACCTTAACAGCTAACAAATTTATTAAGGCATAAGCTTACATAGACTACAGCCCGTTTCATCAGGTGCAAGATTTCATTCACTTTAAGGTGCCACAAGTTTCTTTTGTTCATCTGGCACAGTTGACACTCCGGAAATATCCTGTTGCAGTTCTTCGGAATAATAAACCTGCTCCTCTTGCTGTCATTAAGTATTCTGGTAGTTTTGTTTCAAGGATGTGTTAATTAATTCTTGTTCAAACCCTTTTAACTGGCATTCATAATGGGACGTTTATTATTCATGTCCCCAATCAGAGAATTCCCCCTCTGGTTAAAAAAAAATAAAAATAGAAGGGTTAAAAAAAAAAAATAGCTGTGAAGTCCCAGCAGTGATAAGTAGCTCTGGCAGCCAGCTAATGATATATCTGGTGTATGTGCCAGGTATATCATTATATCAGGCTTTAAGTCCAAGATAATGATTTCTGATGTGAATATTATATTGGAGATCTATACTCTATACAGATCAGCCCTTTTGAGCAGTTAACTTGGTGTGAGTCATATATTCCTCTTGAAGGCCTCATTCCCACTCCTGTTCTTTTAGAGGTTTCGTTTGCAGTTTTGATTTCATGGATTTGGTATGGAGGAATTCAAATTATGAAACGGAAACAAATGCATGCTGCCAGTGGAGCGGAGTTGTCCCTTCCGCAACAATCTGTAGTGAAAAGAAGTTATAAATACAAGACATATTTGTGTGCATTTTGTATTAGCTGTGTGTGGATGAAAGAAGAATGAATGAAAGGTGGCCGTAACATTTTGGTCTGAGGGAGAAAGAGTCCCAGAGCAATTGAGAAAAGTAATGTTTGCGGCAGGTGCACATAGTATATTTCATGTGCAGAATCTAGACTTCTTGTAGGAGAATCTGATTTATTTTCAGCTGTACCTCAAATAAAAATAAAATACATTCAGTTCTAAGCCATCTTTCCAAATATAAATATTTTCCCAAAGTGGCATGTGAGACACAGTAAAACATATTAAAACAAACATCAAAATTAAATAGCAATAAAAACTAGCTTGTTTCCAGCCAGCCATCCCATCATAGGATCTAAAACCCTTTACACATAGATAGTGAAAACAACATACAACAACAAAACCACTAAGCTATCCTCTTAATTAAGACCACATTGAAATAAAAATGTGTTTAGGGCCCACCTAAAAGAAAATAGGGAGGGAGTTAATTATTTCTCTTTGGAAAAGGGAGTTCCATAAATATGGGATCGCTACTGAAAAGGCCCTGTCTCTTGGGCCAGCCAAACATACTCCTCCTTCTAGTGGGCATCCAAGGAGGGCCTCTGTAGCTCATCCTAATGCTCAAACAGGTTCTTATAGGTGCAGGTACCACTTTAAGTAGGTTGGTCCAAAAGTATTAGGGGCTTTAAAAGACTTGCCATTCTCAAAAACTAGGGCATGCTGGGAGTATAGAAGATAGAAATGAAGGCAATGAGAACAAGTGTAAGAGAAGCAGGACAGAACATCTTGAGTGTCTTCTGTCATCAGCAAATCTCTCAACCTTGGTCTTTCCTCTGTCTTTCTTCCCCCAGATATCTCCTGTAAGAGGATGACACATAAACCCTTCTTATGGGGGGTGGGGGCGGGTCAAGACCCTCCCTTGCAGATCTAAACCTGTTTTCACCAGCATTTCCATAGTTCTTGGCCTGCTGGTTTTATTGGTAACTTCTGCTTTTATTTAATTTTTATTGGTAAGCTCTGTTTTTATTGGACTGTGATTGCATATATATTAATTTCAAAATCTGTTTTGTATAGTTTTTATCTTACACCGTTTACACCAACTTGAGAGGGTGCTACCCTAAAATAATTTTAAATGAATAGATTAAATAAATGCAAATACTTTAAAAAATCTATATGTGGCAGATATCAGCTTAGAGGAAGAAACCCAGTACTAACGTTTTTCACCTTGAATGATGCTGTTATGGGACCAACATTTCTAATAACTTGTTTTGATGTACTCTGCATTTTTTTAAACCCTAAAGCAGCCTGGGGTGGTAGGGAAAAGCTGCCTAACTGTTGTTTCTCATCTCAAACCTGCCCTTTCCAAACTTTCTCCTGCCCTCCCCACCTGTGTCATGGGTGATGTAGAGTTTGAGACTGAAATGAAGAAATGTGTTGGATTTTCCCTACATTTCTAACAATGTGATAGACTAGAAAGCAAAGTATGATGGAAATGGTGGTGGTGAGGAGGTGGAAGAGCAGTAGATGCCATTGACCGGGTTCAGACGATGGTGGGGCCAAAAGAACTCACAACTTGCAGTAGGGACTGTGGGGTGGGTGAGACCCCACCCCTGCCGTGCCCCGCTCTGGGTTTGGATGACTCAGCAACTCACACTGCATTGTGGGTAATCATGCAAATTGCGATTGTATGATCAGCATGTGCGGGGGCAGGGAAAGAACCCATGATGGGCTCTTTCACCCCTGCGATCGTCCGAACACGGCCACTGCCTACTTGCTCACTGGCTGTTAGGGGTGTTTCTGAGTGCAAGGAGTGGGATAGCAGTTCAGTTTCTGAAGGAGAACCATCAGACATGGGGGAGGTGTTTTCCTAGCCTAGTCTAGATATGAGTATGCCTGCTTCTCAGGTTAAAAATGTCCAGATGGTTGAGCATGAGGGTCCCTCTTCACAAACACCCCCATGAGAGGCAGCGAACAGGAGGAAGCAGGGTTTGGGGAGGATGACCTAATAGATATCAGACGCAGACTGAGAGCAAAGAGAGAGAGGGGCAGAACTTAGACAGTCTACCCAATTGGCCTTGCATGAAAAGCTGCCCCTAGAGGCCTCATGAGAGGCTTCATGAGAAGAGAGGGACCTCCCCCGCTAAAGTTAGGCTAGCCAGACTGCCTCCCTCTTCAAACAGTGGGCAACTCTCGTAAATTCCATTTGAATCCCCTGAAGGCATTCGTTTTTAAATGGAGAGTCTCTGAAAATTTGCATCTGTATGACCATGTGAAGTAATGGATTAAAAGCTATAGACTGAAGCCTCTCATCTGTGTATGTTTGGGTATTGAAGTAAAGTGGGGGCTAAGGGAATCCTGACACTGGCTCTCTCCAGTGAAGGTAGACTCACTGCCCATTGAGGATGTCTTGACCCAGGGCCCTCAAAAACCTGGAGCCAGCACTGGATTTGACAGACTGGGAAGCTAAGCGACATCCCCAAGGCCACTCTGGTGTATGACTCGTAAGGCTTGACATTCTCAGGTCCAAGGGGAGACCAGTCAGCCACTGCTCCCATCTGAGTCTTTCATCTTCCAAAGAAATTCTTCATTGCTCATTCTCTGTATTCCTTTGCCTCCCCCCCCCGTCCAAAATGACAAAATGTTCTCAAAAATGTAATTTTTCAAGTCAGCAACAAGCCTTTGTATTTATCCTCTGGAGGAAGGCAGCCAGCGTAGTCTGATAGAAATACCGTAGCACTTTGGTATGGGAGATTTATGTCCAAATCCTGCAGGGCCAGTCCTACTGCTAGGCCGAGTGAGGTAATTGCCTCAGGTGGCCTATGCCAGGGTGGTGGGGATGGCAACTTTACCCTGCCATTTCTCTTGAACCTTCCTGGCCTTTCCCATTCTCCTGTGCCGATGCCCCTGCATGGGTGATATTTGCTTGTTGCCGACCTAGCCTGTCTGTCTTGCCTGATCTCCTTTGCCTAAGACATCACTTACAGTGCCATCAGGAGAGGCCCCGAGAGAGGCAGCAGGCCCAGGCCACATACCACAGTAGGTCTTATGAATGCATTGATCTGCTTACATGACACGTGCTGGCATTAGAGCATTTGCCTGAGTGGGCGGCGAGCAGGTGTCACATGGTGCAGTGGTGAGATGTTGGAGGGCAGTGCTGGTGTGCCGTGTGGCCTGTTTCAAGGCCCCTAAGTTAACCTGCTCCCCTCAGGTGCAGTGGAGGACACTGTCCCATTGCCAGCGCGGCCCACTCCTGTATTAGGAGCGTGTGCGCGCATGTACAACATCTTGTCCTTTGCCTCAGAATGTCTTGGGCTGGCCCTGAAATCCTGGATCAATCTGGAATGTGGTGGATGTCACTCAGCATATCCCTCTATTTCTGCCTCTGTTTCCTAACTGGAAAATGAGTAAGTGACCTGCCTCATAGGATTGCTGTGTGGATACATGATGTAAGTAAGGATTTGGTGATAAACTTGATCACAGGATTCTAAAAAAATGACACATATAGTTTGTTTCCATTTTTGCTCCTGTTTATGAAATAAGTATTTCATGATAGCATTGCTTAATAGAGTTCAGAAGACCTAATAGCTGTATTATGGAGGTTAGAGGCTACGTGAGATGACTTTTCTAGGACATGATGTACTAGTTAAATTTAAACTCCCCCTGAGAACTGAGGCTTGTGGTCTGGATGTAATTCTGGACTCAGCCTTGAACCTGGATGCCCAGGTTTTTTGCAGTGGCCCAGAGTGCATTTGCACAGCTGAGGCTAGTGTGCCAATTGTGCCCATTCCTAGAGACATCTGATCTGGCCACGGTCACATATGCCTTAGTTACATCCTGTTTAGACTACTGTAACGTGCCCTACATGGGGCTACCTTGAAAAACTGTTCAGAAACTTCAGCTGGTCCAGAATGCTGCAGCCAGACTGTTGACTGGGACTGGTTACAGGGAGCACACGACTCCCTTGTTGCAACAGCTTCACTGGCTTCTAGTCTCTTTTAGGGATGGCGGAGAATTTCTCCACGAATCTCTGGGAGGCCGAATGCCAACGCATTCGGCCCCCCGAAATTGGTGGTGAAATTCTCCGCCCCCTGCTCCCCCGGGATGGGACTTACCTCCTTCGAATGTCCCTCTCGGCGGCGGGTCCCGGCGGCATTTCAGCGGCGTTTCGGCGTGGGCGGGGGTAGGGGCGGCGGCCGGTCTTCCGACCGGCTGCCACTGCCGCCATTACAAAGTAATGTAAAAAAACAAAACACGTGATAGGCTACGTAATAATTTACCTAGCCTATCACGGCTAGATTTTCAAAGTCAGCCGTGATAGGCTACGTAGTCTTTACGTAGCCTATCACGGGTGACTTTGAAAATCTAGCCGTGATAGGCTACGTAAAACATTACGTAGCCTATCACGTGTTTTTTTTTTTTTTTTACTTTACTTTTTTATTTCGTGGCCGGGGAGATGGGGCGCTCCCTCCCGGCCTGAATTTTGGCGGTGAGGGATGGGGTGCCTCCCCCCCGGCCTGAATTTCGGCCGGGAGGGGCGGGGCGCCTCCCCCCCACCGTGAAGCAAGCTGCGGGACCAGGTAAGGGACTTTCGTCCATCCTTAGTCTCTTTCTGGGCAGAATTCAAAGTGCTGGTTATGACCTAGAAAGCCCTAAATGGCTTGAGACCAGACTACCTGAAAGACCGCCTTCTCCCATATGAGCCTGCCCAGTCTTAAGATCTTCGGGAGAGGCCCTTCTTTGAAGACTGCCACCTTTAGAGGCACGTGTGGTGGCAACGCAAAAGAGGGCCACTCTCTGGCCACCCCCTGGCTGTGGAACTGTCTCGAAAAACCTCCACAGATACAGGAGGTTCTCCTGTTCAGACTGTGGACTTCCACAAGTCCAGAGCGAGAGAAATGCATGAGGAGAGGGGAGAGGTTAGAGTAGGGATGGCAGAGAATTCCGCCACGGATCTCGGTGAGGCCAAATGCCAGTGCATTCGGCCCCCCGAAATCTGTGGTGGAACGGCCTGCCCCCCCGCCCCCCCCCCACGGATCGCCCCCCGGGACGAGACTTACCTGGGGTGGATGTTCTGGGCAGCGGTGGCTGTGGCGGCTGGTCTTCCGACCGGCTGCCGCCACCGCCATTTGCAGTCTTGTCAGTTTTTTTTTTTTACAAGATGTGATAGGCTACGTAAAGATTTACGTAGCCTATCATGGCTGGGTAAAAAAAAAAATGTGTACGCAAATGGCGGCGGCTATGGCTGCTGCCATTTGTGTTCCTTATTTTTGGCCGTCTTAGTCTACGTAAATATTTACGTAGACTAAGACGGTGAAAATAAGGGGAATGCAAATAGCGTAGCGGGCGCTATTTGCATCCCTTTATGATTCGACGTTTTATCCTACGTAAATATTTACGTAGACTAAGACGGCCAAAAATAAGGAATGCAAATGGCAGCGGCCGTAGCCGCCGCCATTTGCGTACGCTTTTTTTTTTTTACCCAGAGCCCTCCGCGGCCAGAAATCCGGCTGCGGACGGCTCTGGCTTGGGCCTGGCCGGCTGCTCCGCGGAGCTGCCACAGAGCACAGCTGGCCATGGAGGATTCCGGGGGGACGGATTGCCTCCCCCGCCGTCAAGGATTCCGGGGGGAGGGACGGAACGCCTCCACCCCATCAACATAATCTGCGGAAAGGTATGTGACTTTCGTACATCCCTGGCTTAGAGCACTCCCTTTCCTCACATGTTGATTGAACTTGAAGAAAGAATGCCTGAATAGGGCTAAAGACTTCACAAAATAGCTAGCACTAAATTATTAGATCATAAAATCGGTCCACAGACCAGCTGAATGCATTTTGGGTTTCAGAATACCCACTGGGCTTAACGTTTTAGAGTCAACTAGGATTTCCATCCGGCATATATACTTTGCCATTAAATAAGTCTGTCCAAGAAATGCAGACAAAGAAACAAACAACAAAATTCTCTTGTAATCAAAGATGACATTTCTGAGAGATCACAGACCTGCCTCAAAGAACCCTATGCATGGTCTTCAGCTTTCTCCTTGGACCTTGCAAGCTGTTTTCTTCTGGAAGGTGGAAATTACTGTTATCTGAGAAGATATAACGAAAACAGAGCAATTATAACAGCAGGAGGCCTTGAGCGTTTTTGTGGCTGATTGCTTCACCTGCGGATTGTGGACTTGAGTTAACTGAGCTCTGTGAGCTGTTTGCTGCTGTTTGCGGCTTGGTGGCACTTTGAATTTCAGCGTCCAGCAAACTGTTTACGATCTCTTCGCACCCAAGCCTGATTGCTGCAATTGCCTTGATGAAGGGTCTGTAAAGGTTTCGGGTTCCCCTGCACATTGGAGAAGGGTTTGGACATTTGGCCAGTTTTGCTTTGTGGAGGCAGAAAGTTCAACATTGGTCTGTTGCCATTTCTGTTTTAAAGAAACTCTGCAAGTGGTGTTTTACTTTAAGAGACTTAAGACTTAAGAGACTTAAGAATAACTATCTAAATTGCACAAGTAGCAGTGCCGGGGGAGTCAGAGGAACTGACTTGGCTAATTAGGTAGGAGCGAACACCTGAGGAGAACCTGGGACAGCCTCAGCAGTAAGGATTGGGTCTAAGTGCAAACTGTTTAGATCCTAGTATTGTACCGGACAAAATGCCCTAATCCATAGTCGTGTTTATACATTCAAATCTGGGTTTAAACAGCTTTGGGGCTTCTCCACGTCACAATTTTGGGAGGTGGTAAGGGGGTGAGGGGTCAAGTAAAAAAAGAACAAGGTGCCCTTCATCCCCCTCTTTAATTCCAAAAGCCAAACAGTCTAAAATTGACTGATACATAGATAGAAATCTTAATTTATTATGCACCGCCCCATTACAAAATCGCTATAACTTACTCACCCAGGAGGACCCACCTGATAATCTAAATGGTCATGGAGCTGGTTATGTAGAAACCCAAGCTGTCACCTCCTCCCTGTTCACACCCCAGCAAAAGGAAATATTGGATATTAAGTAGGGATGTACGAAACACTTACCTGGTTTTGTCCAGGGACATCCGCGGTGGGGGGGAGGCGCTCTGTCCCTCTCCCCGAAATCCTCGATGGGGGGGAGGCGATCCATTCCTCCCCCCCTGGAATCCTGCCCGGCCAGCTCCGCTCCGTGGCCAGGCCATGGAGCTGCTGGCCAGGCCAAACCGCAGCGGGGCCTCCAGCCGCTGCCGGGCTGCTGCGGACGCAAATGGCGTCCTGAGTAGGGGACGCCATTTGCGTCCCTATGGTAGCCCGTGACTACATTTGATACTGATTAACATTTATGTTCCTCTGAGGGGCTCGCCTCATTATTCTGCCCAAATGTGGCAATTGCTGGACGAGTCAATTGGGGCCATCCAACTGAAGTTTCCCAGATCCATGATCATCTCGGCTGGTGACTTCAATACCCACATTGGGTCATCTTGGGATCTGGTCCAAAATAATGAACAGGGGTTGGACAAGTAGAGTCCAACTTGGGATTTACCCACAAGACGGTCCAAAGACTGCTCAGTAAACGTTGATGTTCAGTCGTTCAGTCGTGTAAGACTCTTCGTGACCCCATGGACTATAGCACGCCAGGCCTTCCTGTCCTGTGCTCTCTCCCGGAGCGTGCTCAAGTCCATATTCATTGCATCAGTGATGCTATCTAGCCATCTCCTCTGCCGTCCCCTTCTCCGTTTGCCTTCAGTCTTTCCCAGCATCAGGGTCTTTTCCAGGGAGTTTTCTCTTCGCATTAGGTGGCCAAAATATTTCAGCTTCAGTATCTGTCCTTCCAATGAGCACTCAGGGTTGATTTCTTTAGGATTGACTGATCTGACCTCCTTGCAGTCCAGGGGACTTGTAAGAGTCTTCTGCAGCACCACAGTTCGAAAGCATCAATTCTTCGGCGCTCAGCCTTCCTTATAGTCCAGCTCTCTCAGCCATACGTTACTACTAGGAAAACCATAGCTTTGATTAGATGGACCTTTGTCGGCAAGGTGATGTCTCTGCTTCTTACTATGCTGTCTAGGTTTGCCATAGCTTTCCTCCCAAGGAGCAAGCGTCTTTTAATTTCATGGCTACAGTCACCATCTGCGGTGATCTTGGAGCCCAAGAAAGTAAAATCTGTCACTGCTTCCATTTCTTCCCCTTCCATATGCCAGGAAGTGATGGGGCCAGATGCCATGAGCTTCGTTTTTTTAATGTTGAGTTTCAAACCAGCTTTTGCACTCTACCATTGCTTCAGGCCGCTTTTGATGAGGTGAACCATGAGGCCAGGTCTTGGTCAGGTAAAATGAGAGAGTATGTGACCCAGATGGGTTTCTCATGTGAATTCCTTTTATCAAAGGGTTATGATGTGGCCAAATTGGTCATAAAGTGTCAGGGTGGACACTGAGCCCATAGAATCCCAGAGTAGTTCTGATTCTGAGGAAGAGCAGTTGCTCCTGGGAGAGGAGCGCGCTCCTTTTTCCCAGGTCCAACAGCTGTTGGAGATTCCTACCACCAGCATTTCTAGCTTAGATATCAGTCATGGGAGTGACAGAGCGCGGGAAGCAGACTTGATGGACGCGCGACGCCGACGCAGAGAGCGGCGCCAAATGGAGGGCGCAGAAAGGAGGCGTAGTGCCCGGTTGGCACGCAAACAATGGCTGCACCCAGAGGTTACAAGGGAAAAGGGGAGGGACTCTCCCTAGTCCTTAAGTTCAGGGGTCTGCCAGTAATTCCCTTTCAAACGGGGACCACCTGTTCCAACTTAGGGCATAGGTATTCTGCTGCTCAGATCTAGTTGCTAACGGTAGAGTTGTTAAGTTGTAAAAGAGGAATAAAGCTTTGAAAAGAATCCCATTGTCTGTGTCTGGACTTGGCTACTGGATTAGACTGAGAGAGGCCTCCAAGGAGCCCTTGACATAAAGCAGAGGATAGCGGATATATCATGGCAAATGGACACAGCCAAGGTGGCTAATTGCAGGTCAAATGCATTATATGCTGGGTTGCCAGCTACATTCAACCAGGCGGCACGGTATCTGGCACACACATGTCCCTATTCATTATGGGTCCCTATGACAAAATGCCAACTGAATAGTATTCCCTTGAATTAGGGATGGCGGAGAATTTCTCCCCGAAATTTCGGGGGGCCGAGCGCCAACGTGTTCGGCCCCCCGAACAAGTTTCGGGGAGAAATCCTCCGCCCCCCCGCCCCCTGCCCCCCCCGGGACGGGACTTACCTTCCCTGAATGTCCCTCCCGGCGGCGGGTCCGGCTGGCGGTTCGTCCGGTGTTCGAGCGGGGCGGGAGCGGCAGCCGGTCTTTCGACCGGCTGCCGCCCGCGCCATTGCAATGAAAGAAAAAAAAAAACACGTCCCCTGATAGGCTACGTGAATTGTCACGTAGCTATTTGCGTTGCCCTTATTTTCGCCGTAGTCTACGTAAACATTGACGTAGACTACAGCAACTAAATAAGGAACGCGAATGGCGGCTCCCTATGGGGGCCGCCATTCGCGTACGTGGTTTTTTTTTTTTTTTTAAAGTCACCCGTGATAGGCTACGTGACGATTCACGTAGCCTATCACGGCTGACTTTGCAGATCTAGCTGTGATAGGCTACGTGAATTGTCACGTAGCCTATCAGGGGACGTGTTTTTTTTTTACTTTCGTGTTCGCGGCCGGGCGAGGCGGGAAGCCTCCTCCCCGGCCTGAATTTCGGCCAGGCGAGGCGGGAAGCCTCCCCCCCCGGCCTGAATTTCGGCCGGGCGAGGCGGGAAGCCTCCCCCCCCGGCCTGAACTTCGCGGGGGGAGCAGCGAAGCGCTCCCCCCCACCGCGAAAAAGCTGCGAGAAAAGGTAAGCGACTTTCGTTCACCCCTACCTTGAATGAGGTAGAGGGAAGATTTCATAATGTACCCAGGCCATGTCGGCTGTGTCCGTTCAGTTGCAAGACAATAGAGGATCGAATTCACTTTCTGCTAGAGTGTGCTAAATATGATAACTTGAGATTCAAATATATTTTTCCACTCCTAAAGGAAAAGAGGTTGGAAACATGAAGGGATAAGGTGCTTATGTTATTAAATGGATCGGACTATTATGTTGCTTTTAGAATGGCAAAACATATTAATTCTGCCTTGAAAGTGAGACAAGGGGCTTTGAATTCAAACCCCCACATTGTGCTTAGTTCAAGGTAAGATAAGACGAAATGGTTCGGTCTTAGGTTTTAAATATTAAATTTTAAGTGTTGAATTTCTGGAGGTAACCAGTGGTTGCTGTTTTTTAAAATATGCTTTAGCTGTATGGCCTGGTTCATCGTTTTGCAATTGACTGGTTGTCAATGCAATAAAATTGAATTGAATTGGAACTCCCTCCCAAGGGAGGCTAGGTTCGCTCCCTCTCTTCTGTCCTTCTGCTGGCAGGCAAAGATTGCTTTATTCAAGTGGGCCTTTGGTGTGTAAGCGGGTCTGTTGGCTTGGATGCTGTTTTTACTCTGATATTGTTGTGTTTTAAATGGTGTTTTAATGTACTTTCTTATTGTCGTTTTTATCAGTGACACCTTGATACCATTTTTTGGTAGAAAGATAAGCCACCTTGATACCATTTTTTGGTAGAAAGGTGGGGTAAAAATTAAATAAATAAATAAATAAATAAATAAATATGCTTTACATGTAAAAATGCTGCATCAGGAACATATAATCTTTTCCATTAAGAGTTGCACTATTTAAAAATTCTAGGAGATACTAGAGGCAGTATCTAGTGCTGCCTGCGCACTAGCAGGACCCACTCCTAGCGTCACAGGAAGCTTGCGGATCCTGCAGTGATCGGAAATGAACAAAATGCTCATTTCTGGAACGGGGCCCAGGTAGGCATGGCGGAGAATTCTGCCACGGATCTCGGTGAGGCCGAATGCCAGTGCATTCAGCCCCTCGAAATCCGCGGTGGAACGAAGCCCCCCCACCCCGCAAAATGGGCCCGGAACGGAGCACCTATCTGCTGCTGTCCGCACTGCATTGCGAATGGCGGCCGAGTCTGCGGCCGCCATTCGCTTCTTCCATATAGCCGTGATAGGCTACGTAAATACTTACGTAGCCTATCACACCTAAAGCGGGGACGCAAATGGCATAGGGGACTCCATTTGCGTCCCTGCTTTAGCTGTGATAGGCTACATAAATATTTACGTAGCCTATCACGGGCCGGCGTAGGGACGCAAATGGCGTCCCCTACACAGGACGCCATTTGCATCCGCACCAGCCCAGCAGCGACTGGAGGCCCCGCTGCAGGTTGGCCCGGCCGGCGGCTTCGTGGCCTGGCCACGGAGCGGAGCCAGCCAGGCAGGATTCTGGGGGGGAGGAACGGATCGCCTCCCTCCACCTGCGGAACCCGGCGGAGCCAGGTAAGCGGGGTTTCGTACACCCCTAGGCCCAGGTCAGCTGAGTTTGCAGAAGGGAGCTCCGCTGACCTGCCCCATTCTGAAAACAAGCATTTCTTCTAATTTCCGAGATTACAGTGGGAAGTCCTAGTTCCTGTTGGGCAAGTGGTGGACACTGTCCTATGGAACCTTGTTCACTTTTAAAAAATCGGTGGATAATTTTGTTTCTCAACAGAAGCTAGGCCTATTATTGGGAAATTCCCTTGTTAGAAACTCTGCATCATCAAGGGTATTCTATACTGTTACTCAATTAGATTCGGTTTGTATCCGGACTGTAGAGACAAATATAGCCTGTGTTCTAATTAAAAGGAAATGTGTCAGTCTCCCAGACAGATCTTTTAAAGAAAGTCAGTAATGGAAATCCTCTCTAATAAAGCCCACAATATATGGAAAATATGAATCAAGGATTTATTACTGACTAATACACTTGATAGTATGGACATGTGGATTGCTTTGGTACTACTAAATTATATGGAATTAATTTGAGTTTCAGACTACCCCAGATTGTGAGACCATTCATCAAAGGGGGGTTTCACTGCCCATTTTGAAAGAGAAACAGTGGTTTAGTGTGTGCTTTCAATTGGAAATGAAACAATATACGAGAGTGGTGGTTTCTTTAAGTTGCTTCTTCTGGCATTTGGCTGCAAGATTGAATTACACCTCTTTCTCCACCTCATTGGAGTGTTAGTTGAAGGCAGGACTGGGGTCTAGCTGGTGCTTGTTTATGAGTGATAGAGCAGGCCAGGAGTCTGAGATAAGTCCACTTCCCAAAGGAGTGACTCTGTTTCAAAGGTCTATGGTGGGAGGGGCTATAACTGGAACCTTCTCTGGAGCACAACGTATTTCTCAGGGCTTAGACCAGAGGTGCAGAACTTCTTTCATCTCGATGGCCAAATTCCATTTCAGAGATCCTCTTGGGGGCTGCATTCTACTGGTGGGTGGGGCTAAAAGCAAAGGAGGCAGGGCTGAAACACCAAAAGTACCAGCATATTTAGTGTAAAGCGCTTAGTGACAGTAATAAGCCTTAGGAGAGGCATGTCAACCTTTTAGAATGGGGAAAAACTGTGCAAAGGCTGGGAAACTACCAAATGATTGGTGGTTAGGAGAAAGAAGGTGGGGTCAGGGGAAGTGGGCGTGGCCACCAGAAGACTAGATTTGGGCCTGGGCCAGGGGTTCAGCACCCCTGTTATTTATTTAATAATAAATAAATAAAAAATAAAAAATAGATAGAAGCAGGGAAGGGAGGGAGAGAAAGGGAGTAAGGAAGTTCCTCATTTGCTTTGGTAAAATATAACTTCATGTTCTTGAAAGCTGTGCACAGCTTGCCTACGTCGGTTTTGTACTGTAGTACATTTTATGGATTAACTGTTAGGGTGACTCTCCTGGATTAGGGACCATTGAGAAAAGGGATGCAGGTGGTTTCAGCAGCCAAGAACACACCAAGCGGTATAGCTTAAAAGAAAAGAAACAGGTATTGCCTAAATAGGAGACTTTCTTTGCTATGGACAAGCTGTTGCTGAAGAAGGGAAGACTCTAAGAAGTCCAACCAAAGACTGGTTGGATTTTTTAAAATTAATTTTTATTAAGACTGGTTCAAACTGTCATTGTAGTTGTTGCTGTACTCAGATTTCCTTTGTAATTGAGAGCAGAATTCTTGTCAGGGTTGGAATGAGCCCATAGAGCCCCAAAGCAGCTCTTATTCTAAGGAAGAGCTACAACCCGTGGGAGAGGAGGCCTCTCGTCTCTCAGAGGCGCAGCTGCAGGGAGAGGCCCCCCCTGCTCACATTCCTGAGAGTGACCCTGGCAGTGAAAGAGCGGGAGATTGGTTGTTGCTAGACACAAGGCGCTGGTGCAGAGAGAGGCGCAAGGTGGAGGATGCTGAGAGGAGGCGCTCAGCCCGCTTGGCACTACGGCTGTGCCCTGATGCCTCATGGGTAAGGGGGGAAGCCTCCCCTCCTAGCCCATAAGTTTCAGAGCTTTCCCACCCTTCTCCTCCAAACAGGGACCAGCTGGTACATGGAGCTTAGGTTACCCTGCTAAGATACCCTTTGCAGTTCCTTGCTTAGTCTGGCAATTAGCATCTGAAAGAGTCATTAAGTTGGAAAGGAATAAAGCCTTGGAAAGAATCCCTTTTGTCTGCGTCTTGTTTGGCCTACTGGAGGGGACTTTAAGAGGCAGCTAGGGCACTCCTGACAATTCTGTTTTCTGCTCCTTAGGTTTAAGAAGATACTGGATGTTTTGTGAGTTCTTCATGAAAGCAGGGGTGGGAAAACCGGTGGCCTTCCAGATGCTGTTGAATGCCAACTCCTATTAGCTTCAGACATCATGGCCACTGGTCAGGTTGATGGGAGTTGTAGTTCAACAATTCCCCCCCAATGTATTAAACCGTGTGAAGTTTAGAACCTGAAGAAGCAGAACGCTGTGCTCTTTAAATGGTCAAGCATTTGCCCAGACAGTTTGCAGAACATGTGCACACAGGCCTCCCTGTGGGGCACCTATGTTACGTGGTACTTCAGGCAGGGAGATAAATGTGACGCATTGCAGCACCACACAGGCTGATTCTTAAGGACAGGGGTCCCCAGCATGGTGCCTGTGGGCACCATGGCACCCATGGGCACCTCCAATGGCGCCTGTAAAGGGGTCCTCAATATGGCACCTGCCAGCACCCTCAAAACATTTTTTTATTTTTATTCCTTTTCTTCTTTCAACTCTACATACATGGGATTTGTGTATATCCATTGCAGAATACATATTAAATGCATACAGCTTTCTAGCAATTATACATAGGCTTCAACAAAGGCGGACCAAATATCCAAATAAGTATCCATTTGAAGGTGGCATCTACATGCCACCTGTTCAAATATTGAAATGGTTGTAATGTCCTCAACCCATGAGGACATTATAGGAGGTGACTGTTTATCCTTCTAATGTTGTAATATCAGTTTTTGAGCTGTCAAAAGGGCAGGGAGGATCCATTTATGCTGACCATTTGTGAATTTTCGTGTAGCAGGTAAATAATTTAAAAGGGTGTGTACATCAGTGAATATTAAAGACTGTTCCAGTACAAAATGTATCTGTGTAATAACCTCACTGCAAAAAGAAGCAACTACTGGACATTGCCAGACCATATGTTTAAAAGAACTATTAGCTGTATATTGCATCGCCAGCAATTAGCTGAATTAGACAATCCCTTATTAAAGAGATGTTGCATATCCAGTAGAAACAAAACAAATGTTTTTGCTGAATAAGCCTCCATCTAAGATCCACAGATGCGACAGGTAGATGCCAAAGTGGCAATCCACTGATTAGGCATTTCGTGGTGTAATACCTAGGGATGTCAGAGAATTCCGCCACGAATCTCGGGGAGGCCGAATGCCAGCGCATTTGGCCCCCCGAAATCGGTGGTGAAACGGTCTGCCCCCCGCCCCCCCCGGGACGGGACTTACTTTCGGCGAATCTTCCTGGCGGCTGCGGCGGCGGTGCAGCGGCGGCTGCGGCGGCTGGTCTTCTGACTGGCTGCCACCGCCGCCATTTCCAGTTAAAAAAAAAAAGACATGATAGGCTACGTAAAGATTTACATAGCCTATCATGGCTAGATTTTTAAAAAACACCGTGATAGGCTACGTAAATGTTTATGTAGCCTATCACGGCTGATTTAAAAGAAAAAAACCCCCGCGCGTACGCAAATGGCGGCACCCATGGGCACCGCCATTTGCATTCCTTATTTTGGCACGTCTTAGTCTACGTAAATGTTTATGTAGACTAAGATGTGCCAAAATAAGGAACGCAAATAGCGGTGCCCATGGGCGCCGCCATTTGCGTACGTGCGGTTTTTTTAAAAAAAAATCAGCCGTGATAGGCTACGTAAACATTTATGTAGCCTATCACGGCTGACTGCAGGGACGCAAACGGCGGCGGCTATGGCCGCCGCCATTTGCGGAGCCGGCCAGCCAGGATTCGGGGGGGGAGGGACGGAGCGCCTCCCGCCCGGCCAGAATTTCGGGGGGGAGGGACGGAGCGCCCCCCGGCCAGAATTTTTTTGGGGGAAGGACGGAGCGCCTCCCCCCTGCGCAGAATTTCGGGAGGAGGGACGGAGCGCCTCCCCCCCCCGACTGCTAATGTCACCTTTCAAAAAGGTAAGTGACTTTCGTACATCCCTAGTAATACCACAACAGTTTCTCAAATTCCCAAATGTGCCCATGGGTCCAAAAAAGCTGGGTATGCCTGATTGAGGAATATGTTGGCAGGGATAGCAACGTGGCCCATTCCATCACCGTATGGTAAGTGTGTGAGAGTGTGTGTTTCAGTAAAGTCTGTAGACTCCTTGAACCAATGAATGCATTGATCTCTGGGAACCAAACCCATGCTGAAGCACAGTAGATTTTTTTTTTTTTTTGCACAGTTGTAAGAGATAGGAGGGCTGGGAAATGTTTTTTGTGTATCCAGTGTTCGTTGAAGAGTTGAGCCATTTGGAAGTTCTAAAACCAGATAACACATTAGCTAGCAATGTCAAAGCAGGGAGAGTCCAGGACAAGGCAAGGAGTTGGTCTGTGAGAGTGTGCCAGGTTAGGTGGCTTACAGTGTAACCCTATTCATGTCTAATTGGATGTAAGCCCCATTGAGTTCAATGGGATGTTCGCCTGGACAAGCATAGATAGGATTTCAGCCTTAAGGTTGGGTCAGAGTTAAGAATAGAAAGAGTCTAAGAATGAAACATGCAACAGGATCTAAAGCGGATTTTATAATGAGCAGTGAGAGAGTGCATGGGAGTCAGTGGCAGCATTAACTCTCTAGCAATTCATTTGATCCCCCTCCCTCCCCTTTGTTCAATATTGGGTAGATGTTCTGGATCTCAGAGATGTATTTTCTTTTTACTAGTGTCAAGTTGGGATTTGTATACTTACTTTTTAATTTTATTTATTGAAGATATTTCACAGACTCCCTTCACTGAACGGCCTTCGTAGTACAAGGCAGCATATAAAAATGTAAATAAGACTATTGGGCAAACCTATAAATATAATATACACAATAAAAACAAATAGCCATAAGAGAGTGGAGCAACCAATTAAGCAAAATAGAAACAAACTAAAGGATAAAAACAAACAGAGTGAAATGTCCTCTAAAATGCCTGGTGAATGGGAAAATTTTAACCTGGCACCGAAAAGATTGCAATGTTGGCGCCAGTCAAGCATCTTTAGGGAGAGTGTTCTTTGCAGAGTGCATTTTGGGCATTTCTATCTATCTGAGCTTGCCCAAAGTTTTTTTTAAAGGATCACAATATCTTCTTTTTTAAAAAAAGAAAGAAAAGAAAACCAAAATGTAAGTGCATTAAAAAGTATCTTGTAGAAAAATTGAAGCATTAAGGGTCAGATCCAAAGATGTCTTTGTGATCACTTCTGCTCACACAACCTGCTCCCAGAACTCTGCCCATTCACCCTTCCCACTGCAGCCTATTGCACCCAACCCTATGCTGTTCTGGAGGTTCCCCCAACCTCGAAGAGCAGATTTACAGGAGGTGCAGGTGGTTTCAATGGAGAGGAGATGACAGGGAAGCTCCATTGCACAAGAAAAGTCCTCTCATATTCCTCTGAAACTAGTGGTTAAAACAAATTGTCCCAGGTCCTCATGAGATTTAGGAGAGAAAGCAGTTACGGCTATGTAGGATCTAAGGACTTAACCCAGGACCTTGAGTTGTGCTTAGAATACCATAGGCTCTACAGAGTCCAGACCTTAGGATACCTGTGAGTAGCAAAGTCCCCGTAGCAAGAAACAAAGGTTTGGTTTCTATCCGGCTTTGCTGTTCTGACGTCTTTGATAACAAGTGCATCAAAAACATCCAGTATCGGTTTTGTGTGGTTCATGACATGAATAGGCCTCTTATTTTCTTGCAACTCGCATTTTTCTTCTGAAAAGGGTGAGACTAATTTTGGAAGACAGTTTCCGAAACCATTTGCTAGGCTTATTTTCATGATGTTTGGAAATGTCACTCCGAATTTTATTATTTACACTTCAAAATACTGTGGTGCCTCTTTGTAATGGTTCCAGTTCATGAAAAAGACCATGAACCAAACAAGTGGATACTTGTGGACTGTTACGAATTACTATTGTGTGCTAGGTTTTCCATGGAACTTTTTAGAAGTTGCAGAATTTTCTGAAACCATTGCTGCGTTTTAGAAAGGAATGTCGTACCATAAAAGTGGCTTAAACTTGTTAAGCCTTTATTCAGTTGCTCTTTTGCTTTGTATCTGCCTTGAAGATATTCCAGTTTCTTTTCAAGTCTAGGCAGTTAACTGGAGACTGCTGGTGAGGTTCTCTAAGCTTGGGCTTAGAAATGAATTTTCAGGTCTCGTAAATGTCCACCTCAAATGAGGGTCAGTGTGGTGTAGTGGTTAGAGTGTTGGGCTGGGACTCGGGAGATCCAGGTTCTAGTTCCCACTTGGCCATGAAGCTCACTGGGTGACTTTAGGTCAGTCACTGATTCTCAGCCTAACCTACCTCACAGGATTGTTGTGAGGATAAAATAGACAGGAGGAGGACCATGTGAACCACCTTGGGCTCCTTGGAAGAAAGCGGGGCTATAAATATAACAAATGAATACAATAAAGCCCAATTTGCCGCTTTCCTTATCCCTGCCACCCTGCAAATGCACTCCCATTTCCTTACCTCTGTTTGACAAGTGAAAATCCTTAGAGAACACACACGATCATCTGCAGAGCTCTACCCGCCCCACCCCCACAGTCTAATGGAATAGCTTTGCTCCTTTAGCTTAGCATGTTCTGCTGCCCTTCATGTAGGGATGTATGGATTTTGATAAATCCTTTCTATCTGTGTTACATGGATTGTCAGGCGTCTTTCATTCTGTCATCCACGTATTGACGGATTTGGATTTTTTAAACCAGAATTTCGTTCCAGTTGCGCTAATTCACATTAGTGCTTATCCGCATTACCGTGAATGTGAATTAGCGCTAATGTGAATTAGCGCTAATGTGAATGAGTGCAAATCACCCCCAGAAGTGAAAAAACGGTCTGCAGCCCTATGTGACTCGGAAAAAGCAGTCTGCTGCAGAATCTGCAGGTCGGAGTCACAGACATCTGCACTAATTTGAATCAGTTGAAGATTTCTCCAACCTCCCGCCCTTCATGCCCAATGAACCGTGGATTAATTTCTTTACACTTGTATATTGTGATAACTCTACTTGGAACCCTTGCAAGTAAAATGCTGTTCAAATTATTTATTCACTGTTGTTTTGGTTCCATTGCATACAAAAGCCTAAGCTTCAGGCACACAGGCTTAGTTGTAAATCTCAAAGCAGAAGCTCACACAATGAGTATTGCACACAGGACTTCTGACACCGCATTCAGCCACAACACAAAGTTTGGTCTCTGCTAGGTTGGATGTTTTTGAAAGCTGAGGTTCTGAAATTTGTCATTGATGCAGTGTGGGAAGCAGCGATTAGGGGAAAAATTTAGAAATCCAACAGCAGGTATACCTGAAGCACATTCAGGATTATTCTTTAGACGCACTGGAGAACTCTGCAGTCTCTGTGTGTATGGCAACAGCTGGTGGTTTGAGTGACACTGGCAGATGGAAAGCAAGACTGGAGTCGGTGTTCTAGCTATATGGCTTGTGCAGTCATATTACTCAAGGCTGTGGCTTGTTGTTCAGTCGTTCAGTCAATCATGTCCGACTCTTCGTGACCCCATGGGCCATAGCACTCCAGGCCTTCCTGTCCTGCACTCTCTCCCGGAGCGTGCTCAAATTCATATTCATTGCGTCGGTGATGCTATCTAGCCATCTCATCCTCTGCTGTCCCCTTCTCCGTTTGCCTTCAGTCTTTCCCAGCATCAGGGTCTTTTCCAGAGAATTTTCTCTTCGCATTAGGTGGCCAAAATATTTGAGTTTCAGCTTCAGTATCTGTCCTTCCAATGAGCAGTCAGGGATGATTTCCTTTAGGATTGACTGATTTGACCTCCTTGCAGTCCAGGGGACTCGTAAGAGTCTTCTGCAGCACCACAGTTCGAAAGCATCAGTTCTTCGGCGCTCAGCCTTCCTTATAGTCCAGCTCTCTCAGCCATACGTTACTACTGGGAGAACCATAGCTTTGATTAGACGGACCTTTGTCAGCAAGGTGATGTCTCTGCTTCTTACTATGCTGTCTAGGTTTGCCAAGGCTGTGGCACTTTGAGGCTAAACGATTGTATTTAAACATTATGTTTTAATTTCCAGACAAGAAAAGTTGAATTGCTCTTTGCTTATTTATTGGACAACCAACAAACTCACCGTTGTGCATCATAACATCTTCCCCTTCCTCTTCTTGTGTTGTCCTCAAATGCCTTGTTGATGTGTTCCTTCTAGTCTTGAATCTAAATGTAATTCAGTGCACATGTTAAAGGATGCATTGATGAGTGCCATTCTGGTCTTGGTGTTTATGTTAAAGTGGTAACGGATATGAGACAATAGCTGGAGCAGTAAAGTAAACCATCAGAGTAAACACAGCATGTCTTACGTTAATATCAGATAATGGGATGCAAGCTAATAAAACTTAGTGCCTTGATGTACTGCTTTACACTAACGGCTATGGGGCCAAGCTATCTGCTCTGTCACTGCCTTTCTGCACTGCTCAAGCTCTCTGCTGGTGGCAAATTGTAGTCAGGAGAACAAAGGTGTTTGGTTGGAGCAGATGGGCCTCTTCTGTGCCAGACAATTTCACAAGATGATATTTTGGTTCATAACTTTTGGAGGTTATAGTTTGTGTAAGATTCCTGATGGTATAGCCTTGTACAGAAATAACTGACATTTCTTCTCTCCTTGTTTTTATATGTTGCTTCATAAATACTGTGAACATAGCTGTACATTAAGAATATAGAAAAAGAGCCATGCTGGTTCAGGCCAAAGGCCTATCTAGACCAGCATTGTGTTTGCCCAGTGCCCAGCAGATGCTTATGGGATGCCTGCAAACAGCACATGAGTGCAGTAGCACCCTTCCGCTCATGTTCCCCAACAATTGATACTGTTGGGGAGCATACAGTAGCATACCTCCAGTTGTTGGGGAAGGAGAGCCACTGTGGTGTAGTGGCTAGAGTGTTGGACTGGGAGTCGGGAGATCCAGGTTCTAGTCCCCACTCGGCCATGGAAGCTCACTGGGTGACTTTGGGCCAGTCACAGACTCTCAGCCCAATTCACCTCACAGGGTTGTTGCTGTGAGGGTAAAATGGAGGAGGACGAGGATTATGTACGCTGCCTTGGGTTCTTTAAGGAGGAAAAAGGCAGGATATAAATGTAATAAATAAATAAATACGATTACTTTACTGCAATGCACTCTGTGTGGGGCTATCTTCATGCATGGCTCAGAAGCTGCAGCTAGTGCAGAATGCAGCAGGTAGGGTGTCACTGGGAAACCCAGCTACGCTCACATCACACCTGTGTTAAAAGAACTGCACTGGCTGCTTATTAGCTACCGAGCCACGTACAAGGTTATGTTATTATCATATAAAGCCCGAAACAACTTGGGACCAGGATACCTAGCAGACCACCTTCCCTTATGTATACCCAGGTGACATCTAAGATCATCAGAGGAGGCCTTGCTGGTCATTCCAAAATGAAAGGAAGGTCACCATAAAGAACCCCAATGGCGGGCCTTCTCTGTAGTGGCACCCACCCTCTGGAAAACCCTTCCCCGTGCAGTTCGGGAGGCAGAAAATGTGGCATCTTTCAAGTGCCTCCTAAAAATGCACCTTTTCACCCAGGCTTTCCCTGGGTTCTAACTGCTGGTGGGTTTTACTTTGGGTTTGCATGCTACTTCTAAACGTTAAAAAGTCTTATATTATGTTTTATCATGTTGTATTTTATGGTTTTAATTGTTGTGAACTGCCCAGAGAGCCTTGGCTGTTGGGCAGTATATAAATGCAATAAATAAATATGATGATATGCTACCTCTGATACTGGAGATAGCATAGCACCATCATGACTAGTATCCATTGATAGCTTTATCCTCCATGAATTTGTTTAATCCCTTTTAAAGCCATTCACTTAGAGATCCATCAATAGATCTTGAACTGTTTTCTGCCCACTCCTGCCCAATGGTGTAGGTTAGGCAGAGAGATAGGGACTGGCCCAATGAGCTTCATAGCTGAAAGAGGAATTGAATCTGGCTCTCCTCAGTCTTATTTCCTGGGGCATCAGACGGACTGCTGGTATTGGAAATGGACAGCCAAACTAGATGGAACTTTCATCTAAAGTTGATGGTTTTGCCAGCATGGAACAACAGCAGACTAGAAATGTCACAGACTAGCTCTTGCATTGCATAGCTTTTGAGCTTTCTATTTCCCCCTGATATCTACTTATAAAGGATAAGACGTCATGTATCTGAAGTGGGCTGTAGCCTATGACAGTTTCTGCCACCAATAAAATCTGTTAGTCTATATAATGCCACAAGACTCTGTTTAACATTTCAGTGCCAGTGTGGTGTAGTGGTTAGAGTATTGGACTGGGACTTGGGAGATCCGAGTTCTAATCCCCACTCAGCCATGAAGCTCACAGGGTGACTTTGGGCCAGTCACTGCCTCTCAGCCTAACCTACCTTACAGGGTTGTTGCTGTAAGGAGAAGAGGAGGACCATGTAAGCCACCTTGGGGGAGGAAAAAAGGCAGGGTATTATTATTAATAATAATAAGGGAGAGGAAAAAAGGTGGAGTAAAAATATAATAGTATAATAATAATTTGTATTGATTTTTGTATGCAAGTTGGGATATCATACGCATTTGACCAGGGGCATTGACAAAAGTGAATGTGGGGCAAGAGTAGGGGAAGGCAGTGGGTACTCCCCAGATCTTGGCAGAGCTTCTTTTCACATCAGGGACAACCAGTCCCTCCCAGAATCCTAGACGGTATTTGCATCATTTGCACCAGGGAGAAGGTGGGAAAGAGAGTCTGCTAGTGCTTCAAGCTGCCACCACTATCTTGCCATTTCCTATCCTTCCAGAGGTAAGTTTCTGGGCTGTTGGTAGGCAAAAAGGAAGTGGAAGGCATTTGTTGAATGTCTTCCAAGCTTTTTGTGAATATGTATCCCTTGTGCATCCCTTTATGCAAGCCTATTGATTGCACTTCTGACCCCCCTAAAAAGTTCTCTGGGCATTGTGCAGTGCCTTAAAAACATAAAATGCAAAGAATGAATAAAAGCAGCACACAATAAAGCCAAGATAAAACCAGCAGCAAAGAGTAAAATCACTACAGCACATAAACCCATAGAGTAAAATCACTACAGCACATAAAACCATAGTGAAACCAGCAGCAAAAAAGAGTGTTTCCTGCTTAATTTTTGGCTTTCTAAGAGATGCTTGATTCTGTGGTGGTGTCAGGGAAATATGATGAACATGTTGACAGTCACGACCTCTGTTTTCCAGTGAAGACATTTTCTTTCTCTGGCTTTTAGGGAAGCAATGTAAAAGGCTACTACGGCTGTGCATCTTCCAAAATGCGAATTCTGCACAAAGTGAACACTAACACAGTTTCTACTGGCAAACAGAATGTTTGGAAAGCTGATTTTTTTGGAAAGCTGCTTGAGTGTTCTGCAATTTCCACACTCCTGAGATGAAATTTTAACATCTCTCCAGTTCTGCCCCATATTGTTATTTTGATTTGCCATTTTTATTAACATTTTTGTAAAACCACAGAGGCTGAGATCATTTGAAGTTTGAGTCAGATGAAGAAACAGTTCATGCTGCAAAGGGAAGTGGGGTATTTCCACAAGATTTGCAAAGATAAAGATCTGCAAGCTAATTCATTCTGAAAGTGAAACCTGAAGTGGGCTCAGCACATTCCATCCAGCCCACCTTGATCCTGCTTCTTGCATTACATTTTCTAGCAAGGATGTCAGTCACCATTCAGACATGATGAGGCATTTCCCAACACAGAGAGCAGCTTCCCAGTAGGGAAGACGTGCGTGTTCCACGATAGTGATGTGGAATGTTTTTTTCTTGCCTTTCCACTGTTCATAGTTATGTGGTACCTAGGGATGTACGAAAGGCACTTACCTTTCGCGGATTATGTTTATGGCTGGGGGGGAGGCGTTCCATCCCTCCCCCCCGGAATCCTGGCCGGCCGGCTGTGCTCTGCAGCGATTCTGCGGAGCCGCCAGCCGGCTCCGCCAGCAGCCGGACATCTGGCCGCTGGCTAGCAGGGACGCAAATGGCGGCGGCTGTAGCCGCCGCCATTTGCATCCCTGCAGTCAGCCGTGATAGGCTACGTAAATGTTTACGTAGCCTATCACGGCTGACTTAAAAAAAAACAAAAAACCCCGCGCGTACGCAAATGGCAGTGGCCACGGCCACCGCCATTTGCGTTCCTTATTTTGGCATGTCTTAGTCTACGTAAACATTTACATAGACTAAGACGGCGGAAATAAGGGGAACGCAAATAGCGTAGCGTCTACTCTATTTGCGTTCCCCTTATTTCCGCCGTCTTAGTCTACGTAAATGTTTATGTAGACTAAGATGTGCCAAAATAAGGAATGGAAATGGCGGCGGCCATGGCCGCCGCCATTTGCGTACGCACGTGTTTTTTTTAAAAGTCAGCCGTGATAGGCTACGTAAACATTTACGTAGCCTATCACTTTTTTTGTTTTGTTTTGTTTTTTAAACTGGAAATGGCGGCGGTGGCAGCCGGTTGGAAGACCGGCTGCCGCCACCGCTCCCGCCGAACCGCCGCCGCCAGGAAGATCCGCCCAAGGTAAGTCTCGTCCCGGGTGGGTGGGGTAGCGGACTGTTCTGCCACCGATTTCGGGGGGCCGAATGCGCTGGCATTCGGCCTCCCCGAGATCCGTGGCGGAATTTTCGTACATGCCTAGTGATACCTCATTCTTCAGTCCCCAAAGGAAAGTGAGCCAGCTCTCACATCATGTTGCAGGGATGAGAGGAGCACACGAACTGTGTTGTTTCTGCTTTTAATTTCCAGTTGTTTTACTCAACAACTCTGGGTTGTTTTTGAGTTAAACAGCCCAGAGTTAACTCAACAATTGCCCAGGTGCTCCTGGGTTGTTAAATAAAAGCGGAAAAGTCCCTGCAATTCCTGGGTTAAAAGCATCATGTGTGAACCGGGTCAGTAAGTAAATAAAACAATAAAAACAACTTAAAACAAGTAATAAAATAACCTAAATTATTTTATGAACTTTATCTAGTGGCTGAGAAAATTTTATTTATTCATATTTAAAATTATTTCTTGGCTGCATTTAAGGATGTACTCCTCCCAAGGTGATGTATAAGTTAAAAAAGAAATAATACGGAACAATAAAACTACAGATAAAACCAGCACCCCCAAATGTAAAAAAGGCCAGTGAAAACAGGTGGGTCCATCCAGAGCTTTCCTGAAGACTTGCAGAGAAGGAGCCTGATGAACCCACAGTGGAAGCTCATTCTACAGTTGCAGGTCCACTACTGAAAAGGCCCTCTTTTTTGTAGTTGCCAAACTAAACACCATGGTGGCAGGCAAGTGAGAAGGGCCACAGTTTGTGCATTTCCCCATCCCATACACGGGTGGAACCCCCCCCCCCCCATTAAGGGCCTTTGCCCTATGGGGGAAAAATGAATCAGGACCCACACACAGAATGAATGGATATGTTTTTAATTGTATAATTAATAAGTAAGTAAATAAGTAAGTGTTATGCCTAGGAAGATAATGCTGGAGTGTTACCATTTCCTGAAGCTCTGGCTACATTGATCAGGATCCACTGACTAATAGGTACAATACTATATCTATCTCTGGACAGGGAGGCAGGTGAAGACACACAGCTGATCCTTCTATCCGAGACTATTTCCACTGGAGCAGGAAAGGCACGTGGGTGGGAGTAGGTTTCCACTACTGGAAGGTGCTTGGAGTATCTTCCAGTAGTGGCAGCCAACTGGCTGCTCTCATTGGTCGCTGTCCCCTCAGAAAAGGCCAGCGGTGTGGGCAGGGTTGGACACTGCTGCTGCTGTGCGATCTCTTTGATGGCAATTCCCGGGGAGAGGAGGAATTCCCTGGAAGTGGCCAGGGGCTGCAAGAATTTAAGCAGAAGGCTGCATCTAGCCATGGGGCCATCCCCCACCCCAGGAATAATTTTATTATTTTATTTCAGGAAATTTCTATATTGCTTTTCATTCTTAGAATCCCAAATTAGTTTCCAATATAAAAACATGATAAAATATAATAAAAACCAATCTTTAAATCAAGAAAACAATGATAACACAAATAACCAGGGGTAGCTGACGGTGCTAGCAATCAGGAGATGTATGGGCAAACAAATGTGTTTTAAGTTGTCAGCAGAGGCACTCCACACTAGGAGCCCACCCAAACTCAATGGGGAGATTACCTAATGGCGGGTGTCACAACTGAGAAGGCCCTCCTCTGGACCATGGCCAAATGAACCTCAGTAAGCTGGGATACCATAAGCAAAGCCTCCCTTCAGAATGTAGAGACAGGGGTGGCTTATATGAGAGAAGACGGTCTCTGCATTGACCATAAAGATAATGTTGTATCTTCAAATGGTTGAGTAGGAATCTATATAGTAGCAAAGCCTTTATATCTTGCTAGCAAATTGTGTGGAACAAGATTTAAGACAGATTTTTGTCTTTGCTCCTGTGAATTGAGTTCGCCGTTTACTGGTGAGCCGCCATTGTGAGTGTGCATGGGTCTGGTGGCGGGAAAGGAAGGGAGCCAGTAGGAGCCTGCACAACATCAGCAGCACCTCCCTGCAGCCCAATAGTGCCAAGCCAATCGAAAGGCTCTGCTGTGGTGGGGCTGTGAGGAGACAAAGTGAATGGGAGGAGTGGCAGGCAGTTCCCCTCTGGTCCGCCTGGTGCTCAAAAGAGCGGGGCCTTGTGGGGTGGCTGGCACCATTGCCATTGCCAACTTCCCCACGCACTCACCCACCCATCCACACACACACATACCTAGTAGTAATAGTAGATCTTGCAGTGGACAGAAGTCAGTCACCACTTAATGGGGCTGGGAAGGATTTTACTTGCCTTCTAATTGGCAAGAAAGGAGGGCAGGGTTTTCGCCTACCTCACTGCAAGACTAGTCCAAGTGTAAATGTTGAATTAATTGTGTGCTCTCTTGGTGGAACTGTATTGTTTATGTGACAACTTTGTAGGGCATGATAAGCATTGGGTTGGATCAATTTGGGAGGGACAGTGGGATTGGGCTCCCCATTTCTCTGCGGTGGGATCCCCTTCAGGGATCTGGGTGGGTGTAGCACGAAGACTAGGCCAGCATGGAGGGAAAGGGATTCATGTTAGCGGTCTGCACTGTGGTGGGCCTCTGATTCCTCCACCCATCACCAACACTCCTGGCAGGTGGGCCAGGAAGGAAAATTGGACAGCAGTTGGTCTGCCCAATGGCGAGATCCACACCCCATGTCTCTGCCAATCCTATTCAAAATTAATAAAGTTGTGGCCAGTTGGATAACCCATTTAAGTTGGTGTCTCTGGTTGGCTCCTTTCATCTGCCGCATGGAAACCATTAGCTGCTGTGACACACAGTAAATTTCCTTTAGCTATCCTTTGATTGGGTGCAAATTTTAAGCTGTGCTGAGTAATCTGTAACATGTTTTCCATGTATCTCCCTCTTTTAAGCAATACATTTAAGTATTGCTTAAAAGGTTGCTCGAAAATATGCCCCAGTGCAAACAACTGTAATAGTGTGGTGGAGATACTCACTTCTGGAGGTCTCATAATTGTTCTGAATCACGCTCTGCTGTAGAGAGGCTGTGAGAAAGTAAATGACCATTTGAAGCCTGTAGGGATGTTGGAGAAATGTGCCATGGACTCAAATGAGGCTGGATTCCAAAGAATCTGACCTCTGGATTCTGCAGCAGACTGGCTACACTTACCTCCTTGTCTGGAGGAGTTCTCACGGGCTCTCCAGCTTCCTAAAAAATGCAATATACTAATGGCAGCTGCCATTAGCTTATCACAGGAAAGTTACAGACATAAATGGCATATTGTAGTCCATTTGCGGCTGTAAAGCACCTGCTTTAACCTAAATACAGCCGTAAATAGCTGCAATTAGGTAAAAGTAAGTGCGTCATGGCCGCAAATGGCATAGAATATCCATAGAATATGCCATTTACAGCTGTAATTTCCCCGTGATAGGCTAATGGCAGCCGCCATTAGCATATCACTTTTTTCGGAAAGCTGGAGAGCCACTCTGCCAACTCCAGTGGATGCGGCGGAGCTCCAGAGGACTCTGCAGCACCCCAAACAGCCCAAATTGTCCTGCAGTGGACTCCCCGGACTGGACAGTGGGGGGTTCGCACATTTCTAGAAGCCTGTATGTAGAATCATGGGAATGTATAGTTGGAAGGGTCCATAGAGGCCACTTGGTCCAAACCCCTGCTGAATGCCACTGCAGCATCCCAAGCAGACAGTTGTTCAGCCTCTGCTAAATATATCCAGTGGAGGAGATCTCCCCCCTGGGGGCGGGCAGTCTGTTCTACTGTTGAACTGTTCTTACTGTTAGAAAGATTCCCCTAATGTTTAATCAAAATCTGTGTCCTTGCAATTTCCACCCATTGATTCTAGTCCTGCCCTCTGGAGCAATAGAGAAAAACTATTGCTCACCTGATTTGCACATTCATCTGTTGAACTTCATGACCTTGATACTCAGCCGCATTGCATTTGTTCTGGTAGTTTTATTCCCCCTTCAATCCACTGCTTTCTCACACAAAATGTTCCTCATTGTTACTAAAGCATATCTTCATTTTACTACCAGTCTGTCTCAACAATCTCTTGGTGAGGGCAGGCTGACATTATAAAGTATGGTGGAAGTGTTTTGAATGCACACATCCTTCTCTGAAAACAAATGCCTTGGAATAGTGCAAATGTGTCTTCAAACTCAAGCTCAGCAGGAAGACCGTGTGGCTCAAAATGTGTAGGTGGGGGCAAAAAAAGATGTAAAAGTGGGAGCCAGTTTCAGGGGTGGCGGCTGCAGAACTGGGCAAGAGATTTGGAGTAGTGGCAGTGGAGTAGTGGTGCTCTTAAATCCCTTTTCTATCTTTTTTATTTGTGCTGCTGGTGGCTGCCTCTTCTGGTGTCAGTGGTAATCCATATGCAACCACCATTCCACTTCCTGCTACCCAGAATGCCTCTCTAGACAACGTGACTAAGGGCCAAAACAGACATTGTGTTAAATTTGTATCTAGCACCTATTTTTTTTTCTCTTTCACTTTTACTCTAGAGTAGGTGCAGAGGCCTCAGTCCAGATTGGGACCATAGTGGGGGGGGCAGGAGGGCTTTTAAGATCCAGGCCAGGCCCCAAGTATCTACTCTAAAGTAAAAATGCAGGGTGGGGCGGGGGGGGGGGAGATGCAGCGTCAAGATACAGATTTTAAGTGATGTCTCTTTTAGCCCATAGCATTACTTTGAAAGGGCTTTTGAGGGAGAAAATGACAGCCATTAATGGTTCTGTGAAATGGGTTTTGATAGTAGTTAATGTAGTAACTCTCAATGGATGACTTGTAATGTCAACTATTGTAACCATGGTACCTGTAAAGATTATTCAGATGATAAAGCAGATCACTTTGTTAAGTCTTACTGTTCCTCTTTCTTGTTGTCTGGATGGTCTCTTAGTTTTTTGTCACCCATCCTTAGCTTTCATAGCTTTTCCCAAGTCTCTTCCCTGTTTTAACCCTTGTCTTAGCCTCTATGTTATGCTGTCCAAACCAAGTCAGTCTGTTTTTGGTCCCATTTGTCAAGGTTTGGGTGAAAGAATACCTTTCTCTCTGTCAGCCTGGCCATGTCTAAGATCTGCTGGAGAGGGTTTCCTCAAAGTACCTTCCACATATTATGTTTTAACAAGAAAGAGAGCCTTCTCTGTTACGGTGCCATGTTTCTGGTGCCAACTCACTATCTTTTCAGTGCCAGGTTAAAACTTTGGGGGAGGGGGGTGGGTGGACATTTTAGCTGGTTAGTTTGTCCTTGTATATTCTACTGCCTTTTACATGGTTTTATCACAGTAGTTGTTTTATATTTATTATATTTTGGATTATATGATCATTTTGGGGTCTTTATTTGTACGCTGCCTTGATATCTTCAGATGAAGGACAATGTAAAAATCTTAAGAACAATAAGAATGTTATGTTTTGCTACTAACCTGATGGAGCAATAATCCTAGAGTGACAGTATATGGACCGACACCTCCTTTGAGTGGACTACGAATAGGGGTTGCCACTAAAAAGTGCCTGTTTCTAGAACTGGAGTTGAATACCCAATGTTTGCCATCAGCCAAGACTTTTTGAACTTCTAAAAGCTCTGTAGAAACCCACAGGGCTTTTGAGTCTGTTCTAACAAGGCAATGAAAGATTGGCTGCCACTTGTGGCTTTCCCGTTCAAAATATTTGGGTTTGCATCCAGATTAGGTTGGGGCCAAAATAGACAGTGCTTTAAATCCTTACCTAGCAGCTATGTATTTCTTTCATTTCCACTGTAGAGTAGGTGCAGGGCCTCCAATCCAGATTGGAACCAGGCCTAGCGTGGCAGTGGGCTGTGGGTTAAGATCGAGATTGGACTCCCTGTGCCTATTCTATAGAGTAAAAATGAAAAGTAAAAAAAAGACATAGGTGATAGATACGGATGTAAAGTAATGTCTGTTTTGGCCGTTGGTCATGTTTTGCTCCATTGACATCAATGGGACAAGTTACTCATGACTAATTTAAGAGTTCGTTGGACTAAACCATGACTAAGTTAGTCTGGATCCATCCCCCAGTTTATACATTCACTCTGCATACCCGAAATAATAATACACATATAGTTCTATGTGGTTATTGTGAGGAGTGGCCCATACATATCCTGGTTTTCTAGTGTTAACTGTTAATAATGGGTGTACGATTCACCCTCTTTTCTGAATAACATAGCATGTGATTTTTTTTTTTCATGTGACATTACTGCCAGAAAGACAGTTCCTCCCAAATGGAAGATGCAAAATGTCATGAATCTGTTATAACTCTCATTTATCTATTATTAAATTTATTTATATATTAAATTTATTAATCGCCCATCTGGCCAGTCACCCAGCCACTCTGGGCGATGTACAACAATAAAAACAGTTTACACAATACAATTCAATATTAAAAACATCACATTTCTAAAATTACCCTAGCCTACCCCAAATACCTGCCTGATCAACCATGTTTTTAATGCATGGTGGAAGCTCATTAAAGAGGGGGCATGGCGGAATTCCCTAGGGAGGGAGTTCCACAGAGTGGGGGCCACCACAGAGAAGGCCCTCTCCCTTTTCCTCACCAGCCTAGCTGTCCTGGCTGATGGGACAGAGAGAAGGCCATCCGAGGCTGATCTTGTTGAGCGGCCTATCTGGTGTTGCTGGAGGCACTCCTTGAGATAGGCTGGGCTGGAGCCATATAGGGTTTTAAAGGCCAAAACCAACACCTTGAATTTGGCCCAGAAAACAACTGGTAGCCAGTGCAGCTCCTTCAGGACTGGAGTGATGTGATCTCGCCGGCAGCTGCCTTTAATCAGGCGAGCCGCTGTGTTCTGTACCAGCTGCAGCTTCCGAACCGTCTTCAAGGGTAACCCCACGTAGAGCGCATTACAGTAGTCTAAACGAGAGGAGACCAGGGCATGTATTACCAATGGGAGCAGATGGTTGGGAAGGAAGGGGTGCAGCCGCTGTATCAGATGGAGTTGGTACAGCGCTGTCCGGCTCACAACTGACACCTGAGCCTCCATGGACAGCTGGGAGTCTAAGATGACCCCCAAGCTGCGGACCTGGTCTTTCAAGGGTAACTGTACCCCATTCAGCACTAGGTCAACATCCCCCAGCCTCCTCTTGTCTCCCACCAAAAGTACCTCGGTCTTGTCAGGGTTCAGCTTCAGCTTATTCCTCCCCATCCAGCCACTCACTGTCTCCAGACATTTGGACAGGGATTCTACGGCCAACCTTGGTGAAGATTTGAACAAGAGGTAGAGCTGCGTGTCATCCGCATACTGATGACACTGCACCCCAAACCTCCTGATGATAGCCCCCAGCGGCTTCACATAGATGTTAAATAGCATCGGGGAGAGGATGGAACCCTGTGGCACCCCACAAGTGAGCGGCCACGGGTCCGAAACCTCCTCTCCCAGTGCTACCCTCTGGTACCTGCTGGAGAGGAAGGACTGGAACCACCGTAATATGGTGTCTCCAATGACCAACCCCTCCAGGCGGTCCAGGAGGATACTGTGGTCAACGGTATCAAAAGCTGCTGAGAGGTCGAGGAGAACAAGGAAGGAGCATTCACCCCTATCCAGAGCCCTCTTCATATCATCCACCAAGGCGACCAACCAAGGCCATTTCTGTCCCATGCCCAGGCCTGAAGCCTGACTGAAATGGATCTATTGAAATGCATTTAGGATTCTACTGAGGCAGTCTTTGGGTTTTCAAGTCCAAGCACATATTTCAAGAGAAAAAGGGTTTAACATACAAAGTTAGAAATGGAAAAAGAATACCTGTTGCCTTATAGTATGTGTGTGTGCGTATGAGTGGTCTATGCATATGTGCAAATCTATGACTGTATTCTTATGAGTTATTAATTTTTTTTTAATATACTGGCTTGCCACATCGTACAGTGCCTAAATCAGAGACATCATGGAGCTTAGTATAAGCAACATACAATCTGGAGGCTGATTATGACCTTTTCCCCCACAGAGTCACATTTCTCACCCTCTGGGTCTTGGCAAAATTTTGGAAACATGCACTTTCATTTTAAAATGTTTCTAGCCCTCATGTATGCAGACTTATTTGAAAATGTGATTGGAAAAAAATTACTGGAGGACTGGAAGCTAAAATGCACATAAAGTGATTGAGTCGTTTGATTGGCTTTTCAGCTTCCATAGAAACTTAGAAATCTATTTTATGTAGATTTTTTTCTCTCCACGAGTCAACTCCTAGCAACAGTATCTGAAGCATATAGTAGAGCAGGCCGACACAGCTGCTGGGCCCCCAACCTGAACACCATCCACCACCCGTGTATAGCAGCTCATGAGCGGCCCGAGAAACTTCCTACTTTTTTTACGCCTCCCTGGGACTGTAAAAAGTCAGCAGAAGGGTTGACAAGTACCTAGTAGGCCACAACACATGGCTAGAAATCCACAAGTTTTGCATCATGTCCACCAACTCTAGCTGGGGATCTTGCTGTATTTATGAAAAATTATATGCAAATCACAACTAAAATGCAAGCTGGCAAGTATACGTCCTCCAACACACAAGAAATTCCTGATGTTACCCATGAGCAGAACATTCCTTTTCCTCTGTTTATTTTGAGTTACATTTAATCTGGTTGCGTTCTTGATGCTGCCTGTTCCGTTTTTAGAAGCAAACCATTTCCACGCTCGTCCTGTACAGATAGTATGAGTAAGAAAGTGGGTAGATAGTGAATCAGCTTTAGATATACTGTGGTGCAGTTGTTTTTCATCTCTCTCTTTCTAAAAGGCACATTACTGAACAATTGCTTTTGATCTCTCTTTAAATTGCACAATGGCACACTTCTATATTCTGCTGTAAATGTGCGCTCTTAAAAATACTAAGATTTTTTTCACAGCAGAAGTGTTTATGCTTTAGTCATTTTTCATGTATATACACCTCTCTACGTTTTTAGCTGGCTGGTGCTTCCTCTGGCTTCCATAAGCAGTTTATTCAGTATCATATTCTTCTTTGAATGGCTAAGCCTCTTTCAACAAACATCCAGATTGTTCTCCTGTGAACCAAAAATGTCAGACACAAAACAAAAATGGTGGAGCTTGGGGCATATATTATGCAGTTTTGTCTAGATCAGGGGTGGGGAATGTGTGGCTTCTTATATGTGGTTGGACTGCAACTCCCAACATCCTTAGCTAATGGTGAGGGTTGATGGGAACTGTAGTCCAATCACATCACGAGGGCCACATGTTCCCCAGCTCTGGCTAGATAGCACAACTTGTTTGGATTTTGCATGCTTTACTCCAGGTGTGGGCAGATGTCAGGCCTGTGGGACCTAATTTGCTTTCTACTATCCCCCTGAGGTCTACCAGGTGGGACAAAATGGTGGCTCAGGGGAATGGGCCCAATTGTCCACTGCACCCTATGAGCCACAGGACTGTAGTTAGCCTAAAAGTTTTGGGGGGTCCAAAAAGTAGGGGGTCAGTTCATCTGGTTTGCAGGCCTTTTGAAGACAAAATTATGACCTGTTTTAAATTGTTCGTAAAAAAAAGTTTTAGGGGGGCAGAGAAAATTTCAGGGGGACGGGGCAGCCCACCCCCTAGCCCACCCGTAGCTACAGGCCTGATGAGCTATACACTAGATTAACCTTTATTTAAGTTACTACAGATCAGGGATGCTAACACCCAAGTGGGCTGGCAGCTGGGATGGGGGTGGGGAGCCTTTTTGTTGTTGCTCTTGTTTAATCAGTAGGAGTTGGGACCATTGCCGATCTACTGAAAATCACCCAAAGATCCAGCAGTAGATACCAATCTACCATCGGTAGATGCTTTATTCAGTATTTGGCATTTGCAGAGGTGTGTGTGTGTGTGTGTGTGTGTGGAGGATCTGTATGTAGAAGAACATGACCCACAGGTATTTTTTTTGACAAATTTGAAAAAGAACCCCACTGTCGCCCCCCCTCCCAAGTTCCCATTTTCCCCAATCCTTCACATCTTTAGACAGCTACCCATACGGAGCCCAGAAACACAAAATCAGAACAGCGAGGCCTACTTAGACATCCCCCTGGAGTCACTCAGACATGGAGCTCCTGTACAGGGCTGTCTCATTCTCAGAGCAGCTGAACTTACTCTCCATTTCAATTAAGTGGTCAACAGCACACATTCAGTGGTTGTGAATGGGACACTCCTTTGCGTGGAGGAGAACCTAGCGTGTATCAGAGTGCCTGCGCTTAATCCTGATGTGAGATGATGTTTTGGATGAACAGCCTTGATCATTAGTATTAGAAACCACCTCTTGGTGTTAAACGGAGAGCTGAGATATTCTGCAGTTAGTCATGCTAGAGGGGGCGAAGGGGATTTTTGAAGGCCTGTAAACAGCGGTTCGGAAGTAGTCAAATTGCTTAAATTATGACAACATCCAGTAAGAATGGAATTACAAAACGGAAGGGACTTTTTGTCCCTAGTAATGTACCTTTGCATAGAGGCACTCATTGCTGAGAGGTGAGTAGACACATGACAGCCCTTATGTTATATTTTTCTAATGCGGTAGGGGATTGAGCAAGGGCATGTGGAAGCAGCTTTTTGTGTGCATAGTGGATGAAGATTCACAGCTGTGTATGGATCTCCATTGAAAAGAAGGGCCAAAAGAACGGGTACTCCAACAGACATTGCACTGGCCTGTTGCTACTTTTTAAAAACCTCTCCACCATGGAAAAAAGAGGAAAAACCTCAAAATGATACTGAAAATAAATATGAAACCCAACTATCTTATTATTATTAAATCCATTAGATCTCCCCCCCCAGTACCATTTTGTGGTTTTGCCATTTGGGGGGGGGGGTTGTTTTTGTTTTCGTGTGTTTGGTGCAAAACCCGTTTTCTGTCCATGACTGTTTCAAGTTTTTGTTCTTCTCATCCCCTTCCTGCACCACCAGTGGTTATATACAAATTGTTGCTCATGACTAGAGCTGGAGCGAGGCCACTGTTAAGACTCTCTTCCCCATAAAGCTGATGTACTGTATTTTTCTTTTGGCTCTGATTTTCCCAGTTGGTTTTTGTCTGTGTGATTTTTTCCCCCTTGCTGTTTTTTTTTTTTTTAAATAAAGATCGTATGTGTTAGTTTTCCTCTTTTTTTTCTTTTTTCTTTTTTAGCATGGATTGTGTGTTAATTGATTTTAATAATTACATACTTTGTTTTTTGTTGGGCAGGCCTCTGAGTGGCAATTTGGCTAAGAAAATGCAGCATTTAAGTGACTGAAATAGAATTCTGGGCACCCTCATCAAACTGCAGTGCCAAAGGGTTTGTTACGGGAAGCCCCACATTTGTGTCATCTTTAGAATAAAATGCTACATTGCAATTTTGAAGCTACACCTATGATTCTGTAACTTAAAATAGCAATTTATACTTCTCTCTGTAAAGCTGAACTATGCTTGCTTGTCTTGTTAACCTCCTTAATCATGTCTTCCCTGTTATTTAGACTAAAAGCACCCTTCTCTTTTAGCTTTTCATATTTATCATATGCAATCTAAGGGCACAGTCCTATGCATGTTTAGACAGAAAAACGTCCTACTACTCCCAGCAGTCCCCAGCCAGCATAGGTAAATGGGTTAGATGTGGAAAATGCAACTGGGAATGGACAAATCTGTCCGTTTTGGTTTCTCTCAGTTTCTCATCTTTCCAGTCTTAAGTATAGTTCATCCCGAATGTTGAGGTTTTTTTTAAAACAAAAACAGTTCGCATGAGCATGCATAATCATATTTGTGCACATTTCTCCTAATACATGTATTTTTGTATACATTTTCCCCTAATATATACATTTTTTTGCAAGCAACTTTCCTAATATGCATTTTAACATTCTTTTCCCCAATATATTTTAATGCATTTTTGATGGGAAATTGCGAAATTCAGAGAAGTGTGACTTTTGAAAGATAACTGAGTTTTGGTTTGAATGTGCAAAATTAGATTTGAACAAATTCCTCTCCTCTCCCTAGAAAAAACACATCTTCCCAAATTCTAGCAATGGGTTTTAAACCAGTTTAATCCATTCTTCCCAAGAGGCAATGATACAACCCTTTCCAAGCAAATGAATTGTGCATACATATTTTTAAAGTTGTGTCCCAGAACAGTTATTTTAGTTAAACACATGTTGCCACTTTTTAAGAAAAGATGCAGCTTGACTGTGACATTTCTGGCATTTGGGGCTCTTAGCTATATTGGACACTGAGCTAGTTGTCCTTGGCTTATATGAATGTCACCTGGGCTATGCTCATAACTTCTTTTTTCTAAATAGAGAGGTGCTGGGGCTGAAGCCATATTTATTTATTTATTTACAATATTTATATACCGCTCCACATCAACGATTTCAGAGCAGTGAACAACGAGATAAAAGAATAAAACCGCATAATTAAAACGTTTAAAAAAAACAGATTCTGGAAGCTCCATTCTGTGATCTTAATGTGTGTGGGTGTACTGTGGTTATTTGTTGGTGAGGGTAAGACACACTGCACATGGTCAGAGGAACTTTACATATTTTAGGACTCAGCCTAGCTTCTGAAAATAAATTCCAGGATTGAGTACTACATGAACTTGGGCACCTATTTAAACCCCAGTTTAAGCCCAGATTAATTATAAAAGGTTGAAAGTCGGGGCCTTAGCTAGCATTCCTCAGTAACTAGGGCTGCCAGATTTGCAGGTGCAGCTTAAAAGAGAGAGAGAAGGAGAGAGAAAGAGATGGCTAAATCAGTGAATTCATCATCCTAACTGACACTCCTATTAAGCTTCCACCAAGCTTGTTTTTATATGTGTATTTTAATATGTATGAATTGCTAGCATCAGCAGCAAATGAGCTGAATAAGAATGATGATTTTCATTTTCAGTCAAAAACAGCTTACTCAGAATATTTTTGCCTCTTAATTTTGCCTTTTTTTCCCTGTGTAATAATGGGTTGGACCTTAAGCTTCCATAAGTTCACAGAAAGGGTTCTCCCAGTGTCTGGGCGGGGGGGGGGGGGCGGGAAATATGGGTGTGCGGTGATGAAAGACTTTTCAAAGATTTCACTCTCCTCCCTGCTGCCCCTTCCACTCCTTGAAAATCTGCTCCAGAGCGTTGGGAGACCCTCCAGAACAGTGTGGGAGGAGCTGTGTGGGAGAACAGGTTTTAGGGGAGAGATGGAATTGATAAAAGTCACTTCTCTCTTCCATTACTAGGACGTTCTGCTGGGTCAAAGGCTCTTCCATGAAGGGAAGGGAAACTTTTGAACCAAACCATTGGCCCCATTTGCATGTAACAGTAGCAAATCTTTCATTAACCCACGATTTGCTGCAGCTCATGCCCAGTGCATGCTGCCACCATTTTGATTATTCAACTGGCGACTGGCCCAATCAGAGGTTATTCTGTGACGTGGGTGAATCGTGGATCAAACAACCCACAATTAACCTAAGAACGAATCATAGGTTACCTATGGACTGTTTAACCCACGATTAACCAATAGTGTCCAGGTTTGCATGTCTCAGAATAACCTCAGATTGGGCCAATTGGAGGCTGCATTTTCAAAAGGGTGGCAGCACACGACCCTGGCAAATCTTGGGTTAATGAACCCATGATTTGCCACCCTTACGTGAAAACAGAGCTCTTGTTTATATATTTAACCTGCAGTAGTTTTGTCCTTTCTTTCTTTATGCCTGCTTTTGGACTGTGTTCTGTCTTCTCCATTAACCATTCTAAACAGTTCACATGATAATATATCTTCAAATTTGGCATACCTGCCCCTCCTTCATATTTTTCTATTATTATTATTATTATTATTATTATTATTTCTTCTGGTGTAGAACATTTATTTTCAAATTTTAGCACAGGGATGCATGAAGACTTTGACCTTCGAATTGCAATCCAAACCGGTATTATCTGCACCACCTGTACTAATGGAACTCAGTTATCGACTCGCTTTTGCACTTCCTAGTTGTACTAACGTGATTCAAAAAAGCATATTTTGAGAGAAACTAATATTCACATCTGTAAATGCAATGTTTTTGTGCAGTTTTTAAAAAACAATTCTGCACAGTGATGCAGAAATGGGATGGAATGGACTTAACAGTAAACACATGCAAACTTGATATGGATTTGTCAAACCTTTCTTCAGAAGCTGTTGCCTAGTTACAATAAATACTCATGTAAAAATGACAGATTTATGTTTTATTTTTATTGAACATTTTAGTTTAATTAATTAAAAATTATTGTTTATGCTAGAAAAGTTTATACAGGCTGAGGGTCAAGCTGTATGTTATATGTAAATGCACAGATAAGGATGCATGAATCCCCTACCAGTCCGAGGGGGGGGGAGATTTGCAGGGGGGGAGGCAATCCGTTCCTCCCCCCGGAATCCTCTTTGGTGGCTCCACTCTGTGGCGATTCTGCGGAGCCACTGGCCAGCTCCGAAGTGCCAGCGATAAGGCCGCCATGCTGTATCGCTGGCTGAAGGGGACTACGGACTGCGGCCGCAAATGGCATCCGGGACACCATTTGCGGCCGTAAAGGCCTTAGTTTAAGGTAAATGCAGCCATTTACAGCTGCATTTACCTTAAACTAAGGCCTTTACAGCTGCAAATGGCATCTCAGATGCCATTTGCGGCCAGAGTCAGTCCCTTCAGCCAGTGATACGGCATGGCGGCCGTATCGCTGGCACTTCGGAGTCGGAGGATCTGGCTGAAGAGGATTCCGCGGGGAGGCAGAGGTAAGTCTTCCGTTCTGCCATGGACTCCGGGGGGCTCTTTAGAATCCGGACTCATTGGAGTCCGTGGCGGAATTCTCCGCCATCCCTATGCACATAACAGTAGCTCAGTGGTGCTTTTGTTGCTGGAAAAGCCTCTTGGTAAGGCAGTGATTGGGAAAGGGTTCTGTTCCCTACCCACTCCTGAAGCTGTTTTTCCAGCTCTAAATGGTCTGTTGAGCTACCATTGTTCATCTATGTGTGCGATATGTAGTTTGGTCCTGAGAGTCAATTGTAATGGAGAATTAGTTATGAATATCTTGGACTTGATAACTGGCCTGCCTTTTGTTTAATCAGAATTAGGGATCTTAGTGGTATGCAATCATCTCTGGTGATCACTCTCACCTTTTGAATGTAGTTGCATCAAAATTTGCCTTTTAGCCGCTCATTGATGGTCAAGTTTGGCAGGGTGTTCAGAAGGTGTTAGTGGCAACTTCGTGTGAGGTAACCTTGAGGGACAATCCATCTTTTTTGTTTTTAAAAACTGTTTGCCACAATTTCTCACAGTGGTCGATCTCCCCTCAGTAGTCATCATTTGCTCCCCTCTGCTATTCCTCCCTCCCCAGAAGCCCCTTTCAAATATGACATAATAATATAGCATAATTCCAGGGGCATTTGGGCAGGGAAAGGGGAATGTTAGCAGTCAAGAGGAGCTTAATTAGCACTGCCACTGCCCCCTAGCTAATAGTGAGCACCCCCGTCACAATATTTTTAAAAGGTCCTCCCTGAAATCTCCTGCACTTTGGCTGCCCCCCAATCTAGCCCAAAATCTGGCTCAAAAACTCACACTTTCATCTTTGCCCTTGTTCAATTCGCCACTCAGCCTTGAAGCAAGCTCACTGGGTGACCCTTTGGGCAGCCGTTCTTTCTCAACCTGGCTACCTCACAGGGTTGTTGTGATGATTAACTTGGGGTGGGGACATAGTATACCCCTACAAAGCTCCTTGGATAAAGCATGAAGCCAACTGGGTGACCCTTTGGGCAGCTCTCTCTCAACCTCGCGTACCTCACAGTGATGTTGGGGTGCTAAACGTGTAGTAGTGTGGTGGTGGTTTGGTGTGGGCGACAACAACAAGGTATGCCTCCCAGAACTCCTTGGATAAAAGGTGGGATAAAAGTGGTGGTGGTGGTGGAATGAAATGAAATGAATACATTTATTTATTTATTTATTTATTTATTTATTACATTTCTATACTGCCCAATATCTGAAGCTCTCTGGGTGGTTCACAATAAACGCACTGGGCAGGGCATTTGGAGAGAAGCCCAAGGGAAGCAGCAGTGGTGGTGGCATGGGGACTTTGGACAGGAAGCCCGAGAGTCGTGTTGGCTGGGCAAAAAAGTCAGTATGGTTCTTGGGCTTCTCTTGCAGCTGGATGGCACCACTCCTGAGAGGATGTCTTGCGGCCCTCTTATTTAGTGCTGGGTGTGTTCTTCAGCTCAAGGAGGCATGGGTATCTGTCCTCAAGGCAGAAGCAATGGGGCAGCCCTGGTTTATGTTATCCCCTTTAGGGTTTTTTCCCCACCAGTGACTTGCATGATAACTGTGATAATGATGTTGAAATTCATCAGGAGGGAATTGGGCGTAGGTGGAATGTGGAGCATTATCATGGGGGAGTGGGAGGGGCACCAAGGGTTTTTAAATATAAAAAAAATGGATCTTGGAGTTGTTGTACAAAAATAAACACCACAGTGATTTTTGTGCATTGCAGAAAGATGCACTACACTTGAAAAGCCATTTACAGGCTTCAGCATCATTCTTTTATCCCCCAAGGATCAAATGGATAAGTCTTTGCAGGTATTTGAAAAAGTTTTGGTGGCCTAACAGAAAGAATGGTTAGGATGATTTTCAGTGCTGAGTTTTAGGAGTTGCTTTTTCTTTCCTATGTTTGGGAGGGGGTGGGGGAAGGTAAAGCAGCATGCATTACTCATCTATTTTCATTTTGCAGAAGTTCTCTAATATAGTAACAGAGGTTAAGAGGTGGATAGCAGGAGTAAGAGCAGACAGTTCCTGGAAGCTAGTGCTTAGTAAGACCTTTCAATGCACTGGAATTGGGCCATCGTATACACAGAACAGCAGGGTGTGAATACTTGCTTACTGGATCCAAACCTAAAGAATGGCTTCACAGGGTAAGTTAGGAAAGGGTTGTATGTTGACTTTGAAATTTCTTAAACACATGCTTCCTTGATGTCCCTCCATGCTGTATTTTGGGTATGTTCATCTTCTCTCCTATGGACAGGAGGAATTTTTTTAAGACTGGCAGCTCATGGATGGCATTGTTTGTGATGGTCACCTGTTAAAGTTGTGTCCATTCTTATACTGAAGAATTGCCTATTTAGGTGGTAAAATTAGTGAACCATGTTTACAGCAGAATTGGTTTTGATTATTTAGTAGCAATTTGGACCTTGTCTTTTAGGAAATTCAATTAAACTCTAAGGGCACAATCCTATGTCCACTAGACAGTGGCTAGACGGCCATAGGATTGTTTGGTTCCCGGAAAACTGCCTCCACACCCCTCCCCTGCTGCCTTGTAGGCAATGTGGATTGTCCCTGGGCTCTGCACTCGAAAGAGCAGCATGGAGCGGGGCAAAAAGGGGTGTTTCCAGGGGCAGGGAGGGGGTGGGGAGCACGGAAGTGCCAGTATGATGCTTCCTATGTGTCATCCAGCCTCCCCCCTGCTCCGAAGTCCCATGGCTAGATGGCTGAAATCGGCCATCTAGCTGTGAATGCAGAGGGGCTGAAGCACAGAGAAGATCCCCTCCATGCAATTCCTGCCCTGCATTGGATAGGCTGTCACCTCCGAGTTTGGAGGTGGCTGCCTAGCCCCATAGGATTGTTCCCTAAATGTATGATTTTTTCCTCCTTCCAACACAAGACACATTCGTAAGCGCTGTGGTTATCAGATAGTGGAGCACACTGTCTGAACGGTGTTCCAGTGGTCCATGTTAAGCTGGACTAGCATTTTAATAGTCGTTCAGCTATAAACTCCTGGATCAGGAAGTCTTGGTACTATCTCTCAAGCTCGGTACCCCATTTTAAGGTTGGAATAATGGGGCTATATCCAACTACCACTCAAATTGCTTTGCTCCACTTTGCACCCCAATCCTTGGTATACTTCACGTGTTCTACCAACAGTGTCTGTTCCACTGGCAGGTGGACACTGTTGGATACAATCCATAGCAACCTTTCTGTCATGGAACAGAATGAAATGTAAAGAATGTAAAGGAACATTGCTACCGTCTTTCTCTGAAACGTTTTGGATAGGCTTCGGTATAAGCAACAACTAATACAACCAATTAGGCAATTAATATTGTTCAGGGATAGTGTGGACTGTGGTTTGCTGATAGCTGTGCTGCTGAAATGTCTCTGAAATAAGTATTATCCACCAGGTTCTATGAAGTCATCATTTAAAGTAGTGATGCTTAATCTTTAATCCACTACTACCCAAAAAGTATGGAACGTTTTCATTTAATCAACCCCAAAACACAATTTAAAAAGTATAGATGTAAAAAGTGCACTTTATTCTGATCTATATGTATCTTGATATATGGATTAGATACACAGATTTCAGACATATATTAAATGAGAGCTTGTGCCTGATGGCCATCAGTCAACTCTTTAATGTTAGGTTTATTTGAGTCTGATCAGCACTTTTTTGAGAACCCGTTCCTCCTTTCTCTTTGTTGCTATTATAGTTCTCCTTGTGTTGTTTTACCTTCTGAAAGTTCATCTCATTGTAAATGGATGGTGGAGTATTATTTTGTGTTGATTTTTGCCTCAAGCAGGATGGGAGTATTCCTGTTTGATTTCTCTTTGCTGTGTGCCATACTTTTAACGGCCTTGGGGAGAAATCTTGTTTTTTATCTTAAGGGTGGGGTGACAGTATACAGTAACTCTTCTCTACTGGGTGTCAGAAGACATGGCAAGATGGGAGAAGAGAATGCCAAAATACGAAAATCCTGAATGCCTTCATTTCCCCCCGCCTCCAAGTTCAGAACGCTCTCCACAGTTGTAGATTGCCTTAGATTTTTGGTTCAGAATCCTACACTAGAAGTAACTTCTTCATTGAAGACATCAGTAGAAAATGTCACCACCACCTATTAAAATGCATTTCTGCAGCTATGAGGCTTTAAGATGTACTGTTTAGAAACTAAAGCATGTATGCATTAATATATGCTTATATGGTTAAAAACATGCATGCGTTCTAAAAGGTGGGTGTGTATGGGGGGAAACATGGATTCAGAAGAGTACTGGGGCCCTTGTGTTGCTAGAGATATGGGTATTTCATGAGTTGCCCAGTCCTGGGTTAGAACACAAATAACAGACACACACACACACACACACACACACGGTTAAAGGAAAATATATATATCCCCCCGCCGCAAGATTTTAGTATGAATATCAAACTCTCATTCAAATTGAAACCCATAAATTAGCTGTCACAAATACACAACACTACCTCAAATACATGCACTGTTTATATTCACAATACTGCGGTATGATTCCCTTACGCTAGTGCAGTGTAATGTAGGTTAGCGCTTGTATCGCATTGGATACAGCCCAATTAAAAAGCAAATCCAGGAGAAGTGACAAGCATAGTTTTAAAATGTGCGTTTCCAGTATTTTTGTATATGCTGCTCTGCTGATACAGGGTGCTTCCATCTGGAGGTCTCCTAGAGTTCCCACCTGTTGCTCTTCTGCTGAAAGCTAAAAGTGGAATTTCCACTGACTCCCCATCCTTCACGCAGCCTAGTGTTTCTTTGGTGTGTTCATTCACTGTGTTCTGTCCACACAGTGGGCACACCATGACTGGGCAATGTTGGCCCCTCCTCTTTCCCTACCCCTCATGGTGGCCATGCACTTCTCCTCCCAACATTTCGAAGCAGTTTGAATGTGCTTCTCAGTACCATTTTACACCTTGTGTGTGTGTGTGTATTTTTTTTGTAAAGACAAGTGTCTGCAGCTAGAGATGTTGGAGAAATCTACAATGGAACCAAGTAAGTTTGGATTTTCGTGAATCCAACCCATGAATTTTGCAGTAGACCAACTTTTCTGCTGTTGGATGGATTCTGCAGACTGGCTTTCTAACTTTCCCAAGTAGTACGCAAATATCATCATAGACAAATACGTAAAATAAAAAACTTTGCCAAAAATGTGCATTTCCCCCATAGGCTAAAATGTGAAAATGTGCATTTTGGGGGAATGTGCACATTTTCTTACGAGCGAATTTGCAGTTACATTTGTGCAAATTCAGAAACAAAAAAACTGATTCTGTTGATGGGCGGATGACAGAATGCAAGGTGCATGAGAAACACAGACAGAACTGATTTTACACAGTCCTACCTGCGGCACAGGACAACCAGATTTTAGCCTTACTTTTGAGTAAACAGGGTTATGATGGGGCTGTAGATTCAGACTTTTTCTGGTCCATTCCACAATCCAGCTAGGAACTTGCATAATTTCACTACATCCTGAATCTTGCCACCCCCTCACTCCTCCTCCTAACATTTAAAGGGGCTCCTTTGATTAATTGTGAACAAACTCTGTTTCTTCAAGGGCAACATCACTGCTGCAGTTGAAATTGACAAGCTATGTGTCAGGCTCACCTCCTTGACTCAGCTCTTGTGCAATTTCTGAGTGTCCCTCTTCTAGCATAGTGAGATTTCGAAATTAAAAAGAAAAAAGCTTGAATGTCACTACTGCATCCTTACAGCCAGCTCCTACACACGTTAACTCAGAAATAAGCGCTGCTGTGTTCAATGGGATCACTCCCAACTTTGTAAGTTCGGAGAAGCTTTTGGAGAGGGAAAAAGACTGCTTTGCAGGACACAAAATGGCTCTATGGCTGAAAATGCACAGCTGGCAATAGAGAAAGGAGGGCATCCCCATTATCTACCTTTCCCAGGGAACTGTTGCCCTGCTCTAGTTGCACATTTTTATTTCCACACCTGCTAAAAAAATTGCACTGCTGTTCTGTTCTTCCCGTCTTGGTGGAATTTTGTGGTTAGGAAAAAGATGGGTGGAGCACTGGGGAAGAACAGGCTGATTACAAATGCATCACAACAACATAGTTAACAAGGTAGTCCATGAATGAGGCAGGGCAATCGCACAATAAAAGCTTCCTCTGAAAGCACTTCTCTTCCTTGCCCTTTCTGTTGTTCTCTGTATGCGCTGTCTTAAGCATTCAGATGCTCTGTCATCTATGACTGTCATTATCCCAACTGAACCCTTAAAGTCTACAGAAAGATTAATTTATTGATTACATTTCTATACTGCCCAATAGCCAAAGCTCTCTGGGTGGTTCACAACAAGTTACCTGCAGTTGTGGCCTTAAAAAAGCCAGTGATTCATCCACTGAATGGCTGTGTGTGCAGATTCCTTAGTTCTACTTGCTGATGATTCTCTGGATGCAGAAAATGTAGCTATAAGTTTCCCACACAAATTACCAGCATAGCATAACTAAAAGAGATGTATACAAAAAGCAATGTATGAGATTTATTATTTTGGTAGCTAAAAGCTTATCTTGCCTTTGGGATAAATTCAAACCAAGGGGGTACATAAGATAAGCATAAGAAACCTTTCTGGTTTTCATATGCATGAAAAGCAGAGACATTAAAAGAAAAAGAACTGCTGATAAAATATTTCGTGACTTAAAGTCACTGATGGCCTTTAGAATCTGGATATGCATGTTCTGTTTATTCATGTGTAATCAAGTAGATTAGGAACCCTGACTACATTTTCTAATGATTAAGAATCCATAATAATGATAATGATCCATAATGGAGCACACCTTTAATATGAAGAACATTTACTTTGAAGTAAGTCCTGTTGGATATCAGTGGAACTTAGTGTGCCCTGGGCAGGATAGGCAGAAACCAACCTTTGGTTGGGTTATAAACCACCACAATTTCATTTCTTAAAACAACCTTCCCCAACCTAGTGCCCTTCAGATATTTTTGGACTTCAGCTCCCATCAGCCCCAGCTGGCATGGCCAATGGTCAGGAATGCTGGGAGTTGTAGTCTAAAACATCTGGCACCAATTTGGGGAAGGCTTAAAGTTTCCACATAAAACCCCAGATCTCATGAAACCAATCGGTGTTATGGAGCAAGCAATGTGGCCAAGTTGTGTCATGTAAAGGCTGCTTGCTTGCTGTGCTGCCACCCGATTTCTATGATTTTTCTCCCTTGCTTCCTGTGCCACGTGAGGCGTCCTCACTGAGAACAGGGAGCTGGATTTTCAAATTAGTGGTTTAGAAGATTGCCACTTCTGAATGAAGTCCCATCTGCTGTGAACAGCTGACATCGATGATCCAAACATGTCCTATTCGAAATCAGTATGGGTGTGACGCAGCCAAAGTTGAACCTCACTGTTTTCAAATATAAGATATGAGGTCTTAATTCCCTCCAGTTGTTACAAGAATGGGGTAAGGGTGATGGATTGTTCCCTATCTCTTTTCAGAAATGAAAAGAAAGAAAAGCTTTTTTTCATTCAAGTTAAGGTTTTTTAAACAAATCTGTGATTTTTCATGTGTAAAATATGGTACTTGACATAAAATAAAATAAAATAAAATAGCCAAATATTTTAAATAATCAGGCCTCAGAAAATTGGAGATAATGTGTGCATGTGTTTTAATACAACCTTTTGTCGTCTTAAGCCTGGTCTACACATGCACCAGAATTATTTATTTAAGAAAATGTATATCTTGTACTTATAGTGCTCAGGGTGGCTAATATTCTGAGGTGTAAATACTGCAGAGTGGTAGAATAGACTGTACTACTTTATACTGCAAGTGGGGCATGCCATCTTTTTATTATTCTTTCACATAACGAATGTACAAGTAAAAGATAAAATAACACATAATGGAGAACTGTTTTAGCCTAGCCTGTTCCTTGGTTTGCTAGCCTTTTACTTGTAAATAATGTTGTTGTATGTTTAATACTATGGGAAGATAGCTTCCAATTCCAAATCACATGATGTACTAGTTCCCCTCTACTCAGCACTGGTTAGGCCTCATCTTGAATTCTGTGTTCAGTTCTGGGTGCCGCACTTTAAGAAGGATGCAGAAAAACTGGAGAGGGTTCAGAGGAGGGCAGCGAAGATGATCAGGGGACTGGAAACAAAAGCCCTATGAGGAGAGACGGAAAGAACTGGGCATGTTTAGCCTGGAGAAGGGAAGACTGAGGGGAGATAGCGCCCTTCAAGTACTTGAAAGGTTGTTACAGCGTGGACAGCCAGGATCTCTTCTCAATCATCCCAGAGTGCAGGACACAGAATAATGGGCTCAAGTTACAGGAAGCCAGATTCCGGCTGAACATCAGGAGAAACTTCCTGACTTTTAGTGCAATACGGCAATGGAACCAATGACCTAGGGAGGTAGTGGGCTCTCCCACATTGGAGGCATTCAAGACGAGGCTGGACAGCCATCTGTCAGGGATGCTTTGACCTGGATTTCTGCATTGAGCAGGGGGTTGGGCTTGATGGTCTTATAGGCTCCTTCCAACCCTACTATTCTATGATTCTGTGATTCTATGAACATTCAAAACTCTTGTTTTCCACCTGCAGTCTGAAGTAGCACAGTCTGTCCTGCACCTTCAGAATATTCCCATCTCATTCTGCAGTATGTGTCAACCAAGCTTTGTTTGTTTGATGTAGAAAGATGCTCCAAGTTGTTTCCCTTTTTGATTTCTCATAGTCCTGCCTATAATAAAAACAATGTAAAATGCCTTGGCATGGCACAGACTGAACACACAAACCTCCACCCTCTAGAAACAGGAGTCCACTCTGTAGGATTTTTAATTTGCTTGCTTCCTCTGAGGCACACACTTTTAGTTTTCATAGTGCTGCCTTTCTCAAACTGAGCTTTGGCAATGGTACTTGTTTGAACAGGATGTCAAATAGGGAGTGAGATAGCTTGAAGAAAGGTTCCTGAACATCTGAATGCCAATTCACAGCTATGAGATGGGATAATGACATGGTAATCTGCTTTCTAAATATTGTGTGTATGTTCATTTTGTCTGGCTTTCCAGGTGGGCCTGACTTAAGTTACAAATGCTCCCATGTAGGGCACCAGTGCTGTAGAGGAGTCCTGTGATTATGTAATGATCAGAGAATGCCACTGTGTGGAGACAATCCCTACAAACCAGGAGAACAATTGAACTTTTGGTGGTGGTGGTGGAAGATAGCCTACCGAGTGGTTTCTCTATGCAGAGGCATTATGATAGAAACCAATTGTTGGAATAATGGGTACGGGAAGGATGGATGTGTCTCCTAGGGTGCCTTCTTGAACTAGCTGTAAGTTCAGGAAAAAGGAAGAAGTGTGACATACGTAGCCCTGTTCATCCCTGAACAGGGGTATGGAAACAGGGAGTTCTGGGACATGGTGAGACTGAGAGGCCCGGAATCCGGTTCCTCACAACACACATTGTTTAAATCAGTACTTGAGGTTTGTATAAGACTTGAGACACACATGTTTTCATCGGCCTTAAGAGAGGGACATAATTCTAGGGAGTTAGGTTTTGTTTTTAGTTTTTAAAATTAGTTGGTCAGAAAGAAGGTAGAGAGAAAGTTGGACCTGATGATGAACTTGATGGTTCTCGGGATGGGGACCATGCCCCCCCCATCTTTACTGAGCTGACTCTGTCTCCAATACTGGTTTTGTGGAAAATCATAGTTGTATATGTTCACACCAGTAATATGGTGGATGTACGTCAACCCTCCTGAGCACATACAACAGGAGTGCCGCAATGTGTAGCCCTCCAGATGTTATTGGACTGCAACTCCCATCAGCCCTTTCCAGGATATCCAATGATGAGGGATGATGGAAGTTGCAGTCTAAAAACATCTAGAGGGCCACGCATTTCGCACCCCTGACAAGCTACGTCTTTTTCTTCAAATTCTTTCTCCAACATCTACTAGTTCTGCAAAGACCTTTGTGACTTCTAATCTCACCTTCACATTCCCTAGTACTCCTTTCCTTGCTAGTGTTCTGACAAGCCTTGTCTTCTTCCCTTCTACTTTTTCCTGTACATCTAAGTATACCCCAGGCTTCCATGTTCCATACTGTGGCTAAATAAATATCAAGCATCATAAGGTCTGCGGTACAGTGACCTAGTTCAGCTTTTACCTGGGAGACTCCACTCCTGAGAAGGGTGATGACTCAAAGAGCTCTTTTCTTTATATGTTTTCATTTGCCCACGTGTGAGAGCAGTTAGGTGGCTGACCACCCATGAGAGGGCCTTTCTGCAGTGGCCCCACAACTCTGGAATAAGTTGCCATCAGGAGTCCATCATGCTCCATCATAGCAGACTTTTAAGAAGGTCTAGAAAACATATTATTTTACTCTGGCCTTCTCCTGATATGATTCGTGTTGCTGCAATTTTTGTTGCTGTTTCATTGTTGGTTTTGTTGTTGGAGTTTATTGCTGTTTTTATTGTGTTCTTACTGTTTCTATTGTGTTTCTATCGCTTTTACTATCATATTGGTTTTATGTGTTTTATTGCTGTATGCTGCCTTAGGAGGACTTCTGCCCTGAAAGGCAGCCAAGAAGTATTTTAAAGAAATAAATAAATGTTGAACTGTGGTAGGAATAACTCCTACTGACAGAAAATTAGTTAAAACTGGGTGTGGCGTGACCCATATAAAACAACTTTTTTCGTTTTGGGACAGAACTAGGTATGGAAAGGAATGTTGGCTGCTTGTTGTGACTGGTTTATTATTTCTAGTGGAAATATAATTCTGCTGCTGTAATTGCTTTAGGGCAGCATTCCCCAAGCTGGTGCCCTCCAGATGTTTGGGACTACAACTCCCATCAGCCTCAGTCAATTGTTAGGGGTAGTAGGAGTTGTAGTCTAAAACATCTGAAGGGCACAAGGTTGGGGAAACCTGCTTTATGGTCTTCCAGCTGGGGATGTCCGTTGCTGGGAAATCTGATTCTTTTTGGCTCAGTGGAGTTCCGCAGCATGTACGATTCACTTTGTATCTGTGACCCATGCTGGGAGCTGTTCCCTGAACTCTGGGAACTTTTTTTGTGCATTTTTTAAGGGTCTGCAATTTGCACAAATTTCTAGAGCAATTTGTGGAAATTATGCAAATTTGTAATTTGTGCAAATTGCAGAACATTTTAAAAAATGCACAAATTTCCCAGAAAATCCACGAACTGGTCTGACTCACTGCAGATCCAGTCAGGCACTGCACCAGGAACCGAATCATAGTCTGGGGGGGCGAGCCTAGGAAAACTTGTCAAACTCCCCCCCCCAACAGATTTCTCTGACATCCCTACTTCCAACTTGAATTGCATTGATAAGAGCCAGATTCCTAGGTTAAGTTTTTGTACATTCAAGTCCCATTTAATGTGTGAATGGTCACTCAAATGTATTTTTTCCTAGCAACAGACATCGTGAAAAAGGAGAGTAGCAGACATGCTTCCAAATTACTTTTGTTACGTAGCCCTTTGAAGAAGAAGCCTTAGGTGCTAGGCTTATTCAACTGGAATCCTGATTGCATGGGTCAAAAGCCAAGCCAGTGTGGAGCAGAGGGGCAGGGGAACCAAGCCAAACGCTGAAATCGAAAGGGGTTCTTTTTAAGTGTGAGAGGATTTGCTTATAGAGACAACAGAGTTATCCAGGTTTATTACAATGAATACAGTCAGATTTGTGTTGTACCCATTCATTGAAGTATAATCCTTCTAATATTGTGCTTATTTAGCTTTCCCAGCTCCAAACTGCACATATTTAAATATGTGCATTTTTTAAATTTCCTGTTTTATGTAGAACTCAAAGGCGTGAAAATGGCGGGCACTCATCTGACGGGATCGCGGTGAGTCCTGGAGAGTACAAGCGGGCACAAGTGGGGGGTGAACAAGGAGCATCTCAGCGAGCGCAGTCCAGGGGTCATGAGTGGGGGGAGTCCGACAAATTCTTGGACCCAGTCAGGTGCCCGCGACATCCCTACCAAACTATTGTAGAATTTATTCATAAAATTTGTGCAGTGGCCTTATGATGAATCAAGCTATTGTTCACCTAGCTCAGTATTGTCAACACCTCTCCAAGATCTCAAGTAAGTAGATAATTTTCTGTGTAGAGGTATATGACTTACTTTTAATTGGAGATGCCAGGGATTGAACCTGGTGCCTTCTGCATACCAAGCATGTGCTCTGTCACTCAGCTATGGCCCTTGCCCTTTAATGTACCTTCTCTCAAATCCCTTCTTTAAAAGATGGCTAATCCTCTGAGACTATTTATTACATGATTTTTCCAGGGCATAGTCTGTTCTGAGGGGCAGGCAGGGGGTCGGTGGGGGAAGAGAGATACCCAATCTAGCCCTGACTCATGCAATGGTAATTTTAAAAGTCTGTAGTTCCCTAAATTATACTGAAGGCAGTGGCACCCATCCTCTTCTTTCAAAATGCCACATAGAATCATCAGGGTTAAAAATCCTTCATGCAGATAGCCATAAAAGTGTGTGTTTGCTTTCAAAATGCCAACGGTAGAATAATGATGATCTTATGTCATCATTTTTCCCCCCACTGACCACAATACTTACTCCAACCAGGCCTTAACATTCAATTAACTGGATCCAGAGAACCTTGCAGAACTGGAACGTCATGGAAGGAGAATTTCCCATTTTATCCAGCCCCTGCAGACAGCCTCTGAAAAGAAGCCCAGGGAAACATCAAGATCTGAGATGGGATCTAGGGGTCTGCTGGAGTAGGGGGGATTGGCCAAAATTGTGTAGAGGCGCTGTTCATGAGTGGAGCTCCAATCGTGCAAAGTGCTTCTGCCTAATTTTCAGCATTTCACCTTTTCAAGTGCAGTCCCTGCACCCCATACCACAGGGTTCTTTCATCCTCTTGCAGGCACAGGAAACTACAGGCAATGTGAAATGCCCCATCCAAGAGCTTCCATTTACTCACAGTTCTCAGGATCCAATGAAAGTAACCCAACTCTCTCAACTAAAAACACCCTCTGGATCTGGTAAACTCACTGTATTATTGTAGCTGGAATGCATGACAAGCTAAGCTAATACGATTGTACAATTTTTAATTTAGTTTAATTTTAATAAATGTAGCTCTCCTTTCATGCATAATTTGGAAGTGCCGGCACATTGCAGAATAAAACATATCAAAATAAAATTTACAACAAAACAAAAGAAAGGTAGGAAGTTAAAAGAGCATTAAAGTAAACAAACTCTGCATTAATAAGTGTAACCAATGGAATAAGCAGTGATGTTTCTAATTTTATACTTAGGGTAAAATTGAACTTTAGTTCTACTTAGAATAGACCCATTGAAATGAATGGGACAAGACAGTCATGACTCTCTTAAGTCCCATTCAGTTTAGTGGGTCTATTCTAAATAGAAGTTACGTTGGATTTTACCCATAGGAATTAATATATACCATATTAAATAGCTGATTACAACCTGCTCTTGTCTTATTTTTAGAGTGTTTTGCAGTAGCTCTGTTTTAGTCTTTGTAATGATTTCAAGATAGTGTGCTGGCAGATCTGTCTCTTATGCCCATGTAATATCATCTCTTGTCGGACTGCATTAAATGTTGTGTGCTGGCATGCACAGGATAACTTACGGACACACATTCTCCAGGATATATAGTCCTGTGAAAGAATGGGTGACATACATAACTTGCTTGTAGATACCCAACCAGAAAGTCATCTTGGTTTTCTTGGCTTTCCAACTCTGATTCAGTCACAAGAAGCTAATGTTATTTTGATTCAGTTGAATCGGCTGGAGTTCCAGTGGCAAGCACTTCACAATATAATCTGAGAGTGAAACAGCCATAGCCATCACAAGCATTCCGTAGTGCTCTAGTCAGACATCAGAGAACACCAATGAGAGTATTTGGACAAATGGCCTTGAGGTCAGACCGTCTGCGGTTTGTTTGTTTTTTCACCCAGCAAAAACCCAAGCTGTTCTATGTGAAAAAAGAATTTAAAAAACACCAAGTCAGTATACTTGAATAACAGAATTACATCAATCACAGGACAATGTGAACTGTATTAACCCTTTGTTGTATCTCTAGGGACACTTTATTATGGCGCGTAAAAAGGAACCTATAAAATGTATTCCTGAGATACGATAACTGTGACAATTTCTCCATAACATTGTGATATTGCTCTTCCTATAAAATCGAACACCGTGGCATGGAGCATTTTGTAATAGTTATTTGCCCCCACTCCTCTGCGGATCGTGTTTGCTCCCTCTTGATCCCCTTCTCAGCTGCCAATCTCACTTTGCTTTAGCTGCTACCACTGATGCTGAGTATCTACAATATGACTACATATGACTCCCACCTTCCCCTCTGCTGTATTCCTCGCTCCCCATTCACTCTGTCAAATGAAAGGACAGTAGACATTGTCTAGCACAATAGCAGGTGTGCAGCTACTCTTCACCACATCAAGCTTTTGAACAAGAAATATCAGTAAATGAGACAGCGGGGAGAGGCTAGGGAGGGGAAAGAGAAGGCTAGCAGAGAAAGCAGGATGCTGTTTTCCACTGTGCCGCTTGTCCTAGGGGAGTGGCAAGTTGCATGGCTCATATAAAGTAATGAATAAAAGCAGTGGCAGGAGAATCTCTGGTGTAGAGTTCCAGTAGATAATTAGCTTAGATAACCTACACTGAAATAAGTTCATAGAGAGTATCTTCCAAGAAAACCTTAAGGCTTCAGCAAGCTTGATTTAAATAGAAATTAACATCTATTTATTTATTTTTGCAAATGGTATAACTTCTAGTGATTCCAGATGTTTGAGTTTCAGTTAATACTTGCCCAAACATGACACCCTAAAGACTAACAGAACCACCCAAACACTCATCAAATATTGAATGAATGCTACATGTTTACTTTTTAAAAATGTGCTACTTCATTTTGTACAAACCAAAAGTAACGAGGGATGTTGGTGTCCTTGCAGTACATAAGGTTTACATTAAATATATCTACCTTATGGTTATTTTTTGGTTACCTGATGACTGGTGGAAGTGGTTTTAAAAGAAGGTTTCATTTTACCTTAAATCACCAGCTTTAGGCTCCTTGAAAAGACCTGCAGAGAAGGAAGGGCATTATGAACCCTTTGCGGCATGGCATTCCAAATAGGGTAGCCACTTATGAATCACCAACAAAGAGGAAATGCATCATCAAAATATAGGACATAAGAGGGCAGCAATTTGAAAACAATTTCTTATGCGAATTTATATGTATATGTGCAAATTTAGAAATAATTTTTATAATTTAAATAGAAATATGATACATCTGATCATAATGGGGAAGAAGACTGTGACCAGGTGATCCATGTGCCTGCCTGTTCGGTCCGCTGTTCAGGTGTGAAGTGTGAATGGACAACAGTTTTTATGGTTCTTAAACTGGACTTGTACTGGACAGCCCTTCAGATAAAGCATGCCTTCAAACAGAGCGCTCTCCTCTGGCAGCCCTTCAAATATAGGACTATCCTATAAAAGAGGACACATGGCCACTCTAGAAGAGAAAAGGCCCTACTTTGTGTGGGTTTGAGAGATGCGTTTCAAAGCAGGGCTACACTTGCAGTTCTTCACTGTCAGAGGTCTCTAATTAGCAGATTGCTCAGTGGCACTTTGGTCTAGCCATGAATTTACTAGCTATGAATTTACTGGAGCATGATTGGGGGCTTTCAGTCTCAGCTTACCACCTGAACTCTTTGGATGAAAGGGGAGCGATAAAGTGTTATTAAAAATGTTACTTTTAAAAAGTAGTTATATTTATTTACTATATTTATAGGCCACATTAAAAAAATGTTCTCAGGGCAGCTTACAGGATAACAACAAAACAAATTAAAATCAACAATATTAAAAGGAACAACACAATGAAATTTGATGCAGCCTACAACTAAAAATCAGACTTGAAGGGTGCAGAATAAAATAAAACAGCTAAAACAGATTTAAGAGGCTACAGCAAATTTAAAAAAATGTAGGAAAATAATAAAAAAAGTATTTGCATGGCACTTAAAATAAATTAGTCAGGTGCCATGTGGTCCTGTCTAAGGGCATTCTATAACTGGGGTTCCACTACCAAAAAGGCCTGTTCACTCATAGCCATGTACTATACCTTGCCTCACCTCTTATAGCAGGGGGCCGTGGAGAATGCCCTCTGGAGTGAAATCTCTGGGCTGTGGTAGTACGTGAGAAAAGCTGAACTGGAAACTGAATCCTGGCAAGACAGAAGCCCTGTGGGTGAGTGGTTTCCAAGTCTAGGAGATAGGCTCATTGCCTATTCTAGATGGGGACCTTTGAAAGATCAGGTTTGTAGTCTGGGGGTACTCCTAGATCCACCACTGTTGTTGGAGGCCCAAGTGGCCATGGTGGCACAAAGTGCCTTTTACCAGCTTCAGCTGGTTTGCCCACTATGGCCTCTCCTGGACAGGGATAGCTTGGCCACAGTGGTACAAGCGCTAGTATCCTCAAGACTGGATTACTGCAATGTGCTCTATGTGGGGCTGCTCTTAAGGCTGCTTTGGAAGCTGGAGTTAGTGCAGAATGCAGCAGCTCAGCTTTTGTCAGGAGCTGCCCCCTTTCCACATGTAACTCCTTTGCTGAGGGAACTGCACTGGCTGCCTATTCACTACAGGGCCAGGTTTAAGGTTTTGCCACTATTGTATAAAGCCCTAAATAACTTGGGACCAGGATATTTGAGACAGCACCTTCTCCCTTATCAACCTGCCCAGTCACTGAGGTCGTCAGAGGGCCTGCTCTTGGTGGTTCCGGATGGATCTCTGGCCTGATTGGAGTCCACCCGGAATAAAGCCTTCAGTCTGGTGGCTCCTGTTCTTTGGGACTCCCTATCTCTGAAGGTCAGACAGGCATTAACATTGTGTTGTTTTTGGCACCTGCTGAAGACATCTTTATTGTAATAAGCCTCCCTTGATTGACCTGCCATGGTTTTTATTGGTATTCTGTTTTTAAAAACGCTTAATACGTTGTTTTATTTTTTATATGTTTTAATTTGGTTCGTTTATTCTTCTTTTATTGTTCACCGCTCTGGGATCTGTTTAGATATGGAGCGGTATGTAAATATTTGGCCTGTTTGTTTGGGTGCCTAGATAGAAAATTATCTTCAGAACTGAGGCTTAAATTATTAATTTAAATAATTTATTTATTTAGCAATTTCTAAATAACTTAGGAACAGTCACCCAAAATAAAATGAATGAATGAATGAAGGAATGTTTGATCATGTTCTCAGCTAATTGGAAACTCACATTTCTGAAAACTTTTTTCAATAAATACTCAGACTTTTCATTCCAGAACCGCCAACACTGTTAATAGACTTGTACTGCTCCACTTCCTGTTCTATATATAAATGGCAAAAATCACAGGTGTATTTTTTTCCCCAGTACAAGATGTTTAAAAAAAAGGCAGCATCAGCCAAAATACAATTTCTGTACAGCCATTACTAATGCTTTTGCAGAAAGCTGGATTCCCAAGGTATTTATAAACTAGAATAGGCACAAGGGGTGACATTGGAAGCATTTTCTTCTCTTGCTAATTCAGTTAAACTTGTTTGAATTTTGAGTCACATTTTGATTGTTTTGTATTTTTACTGTTAACTGCCTTGAGCACTATTTAGTGGACAGGTGGGATACGCATTTAACAAATGGGTAGCTGGGGAATGCTGGGAGTTGTAGGACCGTTTTCTGTCTAAACACACATAGGCTTGTTCCCTAATAATTAGGGATGTACGAAAATCACTTACCTTTCGCGGATTATGCTGATGGTGGGGGGGGAGGCGTTCTGTCCCTCCCCCCAGAATCCTGGCTGGGGGGGAGGCACTCCATTCCTCCCCCCCGAATCCTCCATGGCCGGCTGTGCTCCACGGCAGCTCCGTGGAGCAGCCGGCCAGGTCCAGCCAGGCCAGAGCCATCTGCAGCCGGATTTCCGGCCGCGGAGGGCTCTGGGTAAAAACAAAAAAACAACCCCCCCCGTGTACGCAAATGGCGGGGGCTACGGCCGCCGCCATTTGCGTTCCTTCTTTTTGGCCGTCTTAATCTACGTAAATATTTATGTAGACTATGACGGCGAAAATAAGGGGAACGCAAATAGCGTAGTGGACACTATTTGCGTTCCCTTTATTTTCGTCGTCTTACTCTACGTAATTATTTACGTAGAGTAAGACGGCCCAAAATAAGGAACGCAAATGGCAGTGGCCATAGCCGCCGCCATTTGCATACGATTTTTTTTTTTTTACCCAGTCGTTTTAGGCTATGTAAAAACTTACGTAGCCTATCACATCTGTGTAAAAAAACAACAACTGCAAATGGCGGCGGCAGCCGGTTTGAAGACCAGCTGCCACAGCCGCTGCTGCCCGGAAGATCCGCCCCAGGTAAGTCTCGTCCTGGGGGGATCCGCGGGGGGGCGGGGGGGTGGCAGGCCGTTCCGCCACAGATTTTGGGGGGCCGAATGCACTGGCATTCGGCCTCCCCAAGATCCGTGGCGGAATTCTCTGCCATCCCTAGCCCTAATACATAGGACTGGCTTCCAGCAAAAACTAGGAAATTGTACCATATTAGTTAACATTCTTTAAATACTGGGAAGTAATCTATGCTTGTCCTTAAGTACATATCAACTTATTTCACATCTAAGCAAAAAGAAAGAATTTGGCTATATTGCTAGAACATAAAAAACAAAGATAGCCATTTTGGTCCACGAGTTAAAAAAAAAAAAATCAAAATCCAAGAAAAAATAAATCCAAAATCTAGCTAGGCAATATCTTTATTAGGACCAAGCAAAATGCAATGAAAGATTGTGCAAACTTTTGAGTTCTCCAGAACTCTTCAGTAGGTGAGGCGATATAAGAGGCAGGGGATGGGGGAAGAAACAGAAAAGTTCAAAAATTAGGCCAGGCGTTGTGGCCATGAAATCTGCAGTATAGACTCAGTTTCAAAATGGTGGTTGCAGCCTGAATGAGTCACTGGTAGGTATTGCTGGTATCGGATAAGACCTGGCATTCTGGGACAAAGAAGTAATGGCTGACCCCTATTTCTGAAAACATAAAGGTCAGCTGCAACTCAGTTCCATCTCTTGCCCCATCTGAGTCACACAGGTCTCTGCATTGCTAGAATAGTACATTCTTCTTGTTTGGTGTTGTTGAATCTTCTGTAAAAGTACTGCTACTTATTTCTAGGATGTTTATAACCCCAAAATAAATAAATCACTACTTGTAAAAAGGGTAATGAACTGGCCTTGTCTATAAACCTCTGTTGTATGCTCATTCACATGCAGAAAGGCACACCATGTTAAGGTTCTACACATCACCCATAGCATGACTATGTATACCCATAAATTGGCAAAGAGTGTAAGTAGGACTTGCGAAAAAGTCTGTCCTCAGTTTCTAACAATAGTGCTCCTGTTCAGGGTTGCAGCCAGCCAGCCATGCCCTTCTCTGGGATACTATTCCATTTTCTCCATGAGCACTGGTTTTCCATTTTCTTTTGCCACTAACTCAGTGTTCTGTGGCTCCCAGTCGTCATTGGGATGGTTTTTGGCGGTGAGGGTTGATCCTTGTTTTTTTTAAGGTTTTTTGGGGGGGTATTTCTGCAAACCTCAGGGTTTCCCTAAGCTTGCTGATAGTTTCCTCTTGTTTTTAAGTGGCTTCAGTTTAAACGCTCTTTCTGTTGGCATACACCACCTTTATTCACTGTGAGAAGGAGCGCTCCGGAGAAAAATGTTCCCTCATTTATGAAGTGCACCAAAGTTGAAGTGATACGGGGTTTTCCGGTGTGACTGTTAGTATGAGCATATGAAAGTGTATTCATGACACTGTACAGTGGCACTTCAGTGTTGAAGGGTCTTTCAGCATTCCACATGGAAGTTAATCATATGGTAAAATTTGGTAAGCAACACATGTAAGGCATTTTCTTTTGGTCCTTGGACTAATTTAGCCTGTCTTGGTGATGCATTTATTTGTCAGTAAATTGTTGGTTGCTCAAAAATAGTTAATTGTTGTGCCTCTTTGCACAACAATTCAGGATATAGGCGATTCCTAAGGATTCAGGATATAGGCGATTCCTAAGAAGATTCAGGATTCAGGATATAGGCGATTCCTAAGAAGAAGAGTCACAGCAGTAAAGACCTGCTTCTTCTGGCTGTTGTCATTCTAATCACTTGATGTAGCGAGAGCACACAAAGCAATACTTCATGAATTCCAGATCCAGACCTTAGGTGATACGTGGGCTAATATAACGAGAAATTTCCCCCAGTATGTTGTGCCATGTAAGGCTTTAAAGATCAAAAACAGAATTGTGTGGGTCAAACTAAATGCTATTTTTAATACATAGAGTGTAGCTATGTCTGTTTTTTTCTTAATCAAAAGCAAGTGCATGAGGCCATGATCTGGATTGGACTTGCAGTACATGGAGTTGTTGTTGTTCAGTCGTTCAGTCGTGTCCGACTCTTCGTGACCCCATGGACCATAGCACGCCGGGCCTTCCTGTCTTCCGCTCTCTCCCGGAGTGTGCTGAAGTCCATATTCATTGCATCGGTGATGCTATCTAGCCATCTCATCCTCTGCCATCCCCTTCTCCTTTTGCCTTCGATCTTTCCCAGCATCAGGGTCTTTTCCAGGGAGTTTTCTCTTTGCATTAGGTGGCCAAAATATTTGAGCTTCAGCTTCAGTATCTGTCCTTCCAATGAGCAGTCAGGGCTGATTTCCTTTAGGATGGAGTCCAGGGGACTCGTAAGAGTCTTCTCCAGCACCACAGTTTGAAAGCATCAATTCTTCGGCGCTCAGTCTTCCTTATAGTCCAGGTCTCACAGCCATACATTACTACTGGGAAAACCATAGCTTTGATTAGACGGACCTTTGTCGGCAAGGTGATGTCTCTGCTTCTTACTATGCTGTCTAGGTTTGCCATAGCTTTCCTCCCAAGGAGCAAGCGTCTTTTAATTTCATGGCTACAGTCACCGTCTGCGGTGATCTTGGAGCCCAAGAAAGTAAAATCTGTCACTGGGGTTTAATCCTTCTCTCCTAGCTGTGACCCCGCCCCCCCGCTAAAGCTTACCCCACATGCAGCAGTTAGGAATAGTAAAAAGAAAAAAGGCTCAATTGGCACCAAATGCTTGTTGATTTTCCGTGCGGTGTCTTACACGCATTTAGAATCTTTAGAAGTGCTTTTTCTCCATCAAAAATTATCATCCCCCCACGCAATATTTCATCATTGAGGACCTCTAGACTTTTGCATGGCACATTTTTGAGAATCACCTCTTTTCGGTTATTTTGGTGCTACCCTCTTTTCTTTTCCTTTTTTTGTATTTTAACATCATTCTTGGCACTACTTATCAGGAATTTTCACATGATGATATGGAAGGTTTTTACACCACCACCAGAAGATGCCTCTAGGAGTGTCTGACGCAAGCATAGAGATCGCACAGTGGCTGGAGGCATTCCAGGGAGCATCCATTGCTGGCATGGAAACACTGCAAGTCATCTGGAATTTCCACAGGAGAAATAGTAGTACACGTCGCATTTCCATCATGGAGAGTCACCATGCAGAAGTGACCGGAGAGCAAGTAATCAAGCAGACTTGCACTTTAACATACAAAAGTATAACCTTTTTGGCTTTAGCATTTACCTCATGGAGCCAGAGATATCTCTAGCACTGTATAAACCGTATGCATGTTTCATTTTCCTTCATTTGATGGCGGTTTCAAGACCTTTTTACCTACTCACATACTCCAGTTGTTAGCCTTTGTTGTTCTTGCATAAATCTAACCCTGTGAATAGGACAAAAAAGACCCACAACACAAGCAAGATGCAGCAATGCTTCCGCTATACCCTTCTCCACAAAAGGTCAGATACGTAAGTTAAAGCTGTCCTCTTGGGCATTTACGTAGTCACTAACGCAGATGCGCCATGACTTTGGCAAAGGTACAGGAGCAATCTTTATATAAGGCGGGTGGGAAGAACAATTTCTCCAGTGTTTTAGCTACAAAAGGGCTTTTCATCTTTGCCATATGTGAATTGTTCCAATCATGCCTCTCTTTTTAAAAACAAATAAAAGAAAATCAAACAATCTGTGTAGACTGTTACACTCTGTCCCATTGGCAAGATAGGCAACTAGGATAAGGCTTGTTGAAATCCATTATTTTCTCTTTCAAACCCTTTTCGGATACCAAGTGAAGAAGAGTATTTAGTATTGAAAAATAGTTTGGCTGTAGTACCATTGATTTCTCAACCCACTAAACTACACGTTGGCACGACTGTGCTTCCGGCATGGATCCCATTGACTGAATGGTTCTTTGATTATTAGGGGGGAAAGAGAGGTGGTGGGAAGCAGCTGCTCAGCCTTGAGGACACTGTGGCACTTATTTGGACAATGCTTCGAGAAGGGTGGCTACATGCCCTACTTTAGAGAGGGCATTTCTCTCTTTGAAGGTGTCCTTTCCTTTAAGGGCTGTCCAGTCCAAGTTCGGTTTTAAAATAACCATAAGAAAGGAGAGGAGGGGCCTTGAAATTGCCCATGAACAGTTAGCACTTCGGCAGCAGACTGAGCAGGTGGGCACACAGGTCACCTGGTGACTGTCTTCCCCACCCTGGTGAGATGTCTACTATAATTTCAACAGAAATAGAAATTTTGTTTATGAATTTTCACCCGTACATATAAGCCAGCAGCGCATCGCCAAAAGGACGGAAATTTTATGCAGATCTATCTTCTGTCCTTTTGGTGATGGATTTCCTCTTTTTTGGTGATGCGTAATTGGACACCCTATTATAACCATAAATAACAAAATGGTGTGTCATACGTGCTGTGAATCAGGTAAGGTATGAAACTCTAGAGGTTAGATTGCAAAAAGTTAGATTGTCACACTGGCATCAGACTGTTACTCACTCCCCAGCCCCAGCCTTGCCTTAGCTTGAGAGCTATTACCAAGTGGTGGGTATTGCATTTCAAGGCTAGGAAGAGATTCCCAGCTATTAAAATTATTTTCTTACATCCTAGCCTACTCATTTACAGTAATTACGACAGCCAAACTTGCAACACCATAATTCCTTAAAAAAACAAAAACCCAAATAGGCAAAATAGATGATTTTGCCAAACCTGCTTATTCCCAATGTTTGCTGGTCCAATGTGATTAGATATTCTCTCATTTCATATGAATCAAGAGTACTGTCAGGAGCGCCCTAGCTGCCTCTTGCAGTCCCTACCAATGGCTAGGGATGGCAGAGAATTCCGCCACGGATTCCAGTGAGGCTGGATTCTAAAGAATCACCTCTCTTTAGATATGATAAAGAATAATTTCTAAAGAATCCGGCCCCTTGGAATCCGTGGCGGAACGGCCTCCTGCCCTCCCCCCCCCACGGAATCCCCCTGGGACGGCACTTACCTGGGGTGGATTCGGCGGCGGCGGCAGCTGTGGCTGCTGGTCTCCTGGCTGGCTGCGGCCGGGCTGCCGCCGCCGCCATTGCCATCCTGGCTTGCAGCCGTGATAGGGTACGTAAGAATTTACATAGCCTATCACGGCTGGGTTAAAAAAAAAATAAACAGCATACGCAAATGGCAGCGGCTATGGTGGCCTCCATTTGCGTCCCCTATTTTTGGCTGATTTATCTTACGTAAATATTTTCGTAAATATTTACGTAAGATAAATCGGCCAAAAATAGGGGACGCAAATGGAGGCCACCATAGCCGCTGCCATTTGCGTATGCTGTTTATTTTTTTTTTAACCCAGCCGTGATAGGCTATGTAAATTCTTACGTACCCTATCACGGCTGCAAGCCAGGATGGCAATGGCGGCGGCGGCAGCCCGGCCACGGCCGGCCAGGAGACCTGCCGCCGCTGGAGCCAACACCGCTGGCAGATCCGCCGCCTGTCGAGGATTCCGGGGGGGGAGGACTGGATCGCCTTCCCCCCATCGAGGATTCAGGTGGGAGGGACGGAGCGCCTCCCCCCCGCGAAAGATTCCGCGAAAAGGTAAGTGACTTTCTTACATCCCTACCAATAGCCAACTCAGGACACAGACGATGAGGAATTCTTTCCAAGACTTTATTCCTTTATTCCTTTATGACTCTTTCAGAATACTAGTCACTAGCGCCAAAGCAAGGAACAGCACTGGGGAAAGATAGCTGAGTAGCCTAAGCTCCAGGTAAGGCAGTTGGTCCCCGTTTGAAGGAGAATCCCGGGAAGACCCTGAACTTATGGGCTAGGGAGAGATTCTCCCTCTTCCCCTTGTGTCCTCGGGACGCGACCGTTGTTTGCACGCCAAACGATCGCTACGCCTCCTTTCCGCACCCTCCATCTGTCGTTGCTCCCTGCGTCTGCGCTGAGCATCCAGCAAGCCCCCCTCCAGCGCTCTCTCACTGCCAGGGTCACTATCTATCCCAGGAATGCTGGCTGGAGGAATCTCTGCCAGCTGCTGTGCTTGTGAGAGATGAGCGAGCTCCTCTCCCACGGATTGCTGTTCCTCCACAGAATCAGAACGGCTCTGGGGCTCTAGGGATGTCAGAGAATTTCGCCACGAATCTTGGGGAGGCCGAATGCCAGCTCATTCAGCCCCCCAAAATCGGCGAAATGGTCTGCCCCCCCCGCCCCCCCGGGACGGGACTTACCTTGGGCGAATCCTCCTGGCGGCGGCGGCTCCGGCGGTGGTTTGGCGGCGGTTCAGCGGTGGCGGCTGCGGCGGCCGGTCTTCCGGTCTTTTACCATTTCCAGTAAAAAAACAGAACAAAACAAAACAACGTGATAGGCTATGTAAAGATTTACGTAGCCTATCACGGCTAGATTTTTTAAAAAAATACTGTGATAGGCTACGTAAATCTTTACGTAGCCTATCACGGCTGAGTAAAACAAAAAAACAAAAACCGTGCGTACGCAAATGGCGGCGCCCATTGCGTACGCGCAGTTTTTTTTTTTACTCAGCTGTGATAGGCTACGTAAACATTTACGTAGCCTATCACGGCTGACTGCCGCGATGCAAATGGCGGCGGCTATGGCCGCCGCCATTTGTGCACCCGGCCAGCCAGGATTCGGGGGGGGAGGGACGGAGCGCCTCCCCTCCCGGCCAGAATTTTGGGGGGAGGGATGGAGCGCCTCCCCCCCACCGCGAATCAATTTCGTGAGAAGGTAAGTCACTTTCGTACATCCCTAGGCTCTATTGGCTCAGTTTCTACCCTGACAAGTACTTTATTTTCACTTTATAATTGTTGGAGCATGTATTGTAGCAGCCTCTGATAGACTGATGCCAACTTTCTTATGGCTTTGTCTCCTAACAAAACAGCAAGGAATAGAACTTTCTCATTGGAAATGCTATGAATGAAAAACAAAACAAAAACAAAATGGCAGCACATTAAGAAGCATTTACTCATTTAGTTGTCCCTTTCATTTGATTAGAGGAGGAAAACTTTGCTAGGGGGAAGAGCGGACTGTGTTAATTGGAATGACCAGTGGCACTTCAGAGACTAGAAGCCAAAACAGATGTGACCTGGTGTATGCCATTTCTGAAACAGGGGAAGAATCTGATTTGGAGATAGAAGAATCTGATTTAGGGTCTACTCAAGTTTTGGATTGTCAGGGTGCTGAGCATTCATCTTTACCTGGGAAAAAGAATCTGACTTTCCCCAGTGTGAGGTACATTCCTTGATAAGATGCCAGGAGGCAGACTCAGCTGAAGAGGGGGAATAGCCACGGCGGCATCCCAGGCAATGCCATTGTCATGGATGCTAAGCCCTCCCGCTGAGTAATGAGGTAGCAGAGACTCACTGTGTAATCTACAAACTCTTTATTCCGTTTATAGCACTTTGTCACCTCTTAAGCAACTATACAAGCTTAGAGCTATTTTCTAGGCTTAATTTGCAAAGTATATCTTTTGGAAAGAGAGCTTTCGACTCTGGACAAGTTTCCCGCCATGCTCGGCTGGCTTTTTCTGAGCTCCTGCCTTCAGGGAGGATCCTGCCTCCCACCTGCTCCTCTCAACTCGGCCCACTTAACTCCTTGGCAGGTTCTGGCATCTGCCCGTCCTGAAGCTCCCTCCCCCTCTGACAGAGATTGGGCTCCCACAGGGAGGGGGGAAGAGGGTCCCTGAGCCTGGCTCCCCTCCTCATAAGCCCCTGGGAAGCTCCCGAGGAGTCTTGGGGAATTTCCTCTCTCATACCCTGTCTCTGCTGGGCTTTTAACTCTGTCTCCGAATCTAAATCAGAGTCCAAAACCGAAATAGAAGGCCTGAGCTCAGTCTTGACAGCCAGTGGCTGAAAAGGAGAGAAGAAAAACAACCAGTCGGGTGGATTTCCCACCTCCAGGCTAAGTTTCCCACAGGACTGGATTAACAAGTGAGGAACTCTAGTCGCCCTGCCCCCACATAAAAGCTGGCACACAGGCAAAGGACATTATGGCTACAATGTTGCTGATTCTGGACATTCCCTTGCTGAGACTAATCTTGAACCCTGAACTGTTGCATGCCTTGAATCCTGTGCCTTCGGACCCTGTTTTGGATTATACCACTGGATTTAAAAACCCCATCTCTAGCTCCTGTTTAGATTATCTGAGTTTATTTGAACTTGGGCTCACTAAGGACTCTGATCCGTGGACTCTGGTGAGCTGCCTGGGTTTTGTATTCTGCTGTAATAAATGAGTTTGTTGTTTAACATGTGTTTGGTTGCTGATGTTGTGAGGAAGCCTGGTTTGACACCTGGGAAAGCCCAAATTGTCCCAAAGCTGCTATTAGCCCCACTGGGGGTAAAATGCTGCTCACCCTACAGATAAACATGTCTTGCCTCCCATCCCCCCCCCCCCCCCCACACACACACACACAATAGAGCTGATACCAGCATTGGAAAGACAATTTCAACTGGGAGGGATAATGGCAAAGTCAGAATGGGTTAACATTTTTTTCTCCTATTGCCACATGTCTTATCAAAACTGGATACCCCAATGCAGTTGAATTAATTAAAAAGTCATGTGATTGGATCAAATATTTCCTATGTTATCAAGTTGTATATAAGTAGTTTCAAAAAAACAAACAAATAAATACTTTGTATTTAGCCTTAAGGCTGCAATCCTGTAAAGAACAGTGGAACCTATTTCTGAGTAAACCTGAATAGCTCCAGCTGCAACTGATTTATTGTGAATGTTCATATTGTGTAGCCTGCTTTATTTAGATGCATGCACAGCACTGGGCTGTGTGCGTGTGTGTGTGTGTATATGTACACACACAGAGGAGGAAATTCCACAGGAGATTAAAAACAAAATTTTCTTAAAAGCTAAAGAGAAGAGGAAACCAAGGATGTGTTCTGATAGCTATAATTATAAACACATAAGCATCATACAATGAATATGAGATAATTGCTATGAAACCCAATGGATGCTAATTGTTTTTAAAAGTGAAGGGAACCACTCACACTGGAGCTGTTCACATGACATGACAGCCTAACATGGGTTATTTAACTCACAGTGAGACTGAGGTGTGTGCAGCCGCCATTTTATTTTATTTTATTTTATTTTATGTATGTATTTATTTCTATACCGCCCGATAGCTGAAGCTCTCTGGGTGGTTCCCAAAAATTAAAACCACAAAGTGCAGCATAAAACAATATAAAATATGAAAATATGAATAGGTGACCCCCACTCGGCGGTTGTTGGGTCATGTGAACCCAGTGAGAGTGGGTCATGCGAGGATTAAACAATCCATGGGTTGTTTTAGAGTTATGGGAGGGTTGTTTAACCCTTGTGTAACTCATGCTCACCAGGTTCACATGACATGACAACCGCTGTGTGAACCTGGGAGTTGCATATTCAACTTGGCGCCAACAGGTGCGGTGACCCGTCATAGGTTAAATAGTCCATGACGAACTTCAGCGTGTCATCCAAACCCGGTCAGTGATTGATACAAACTGTACAATAAAGGGTCAAATTTGATAATTCTTCAGCTTCTCAGTCAACTGCCCTTTTATCTTGTGTGTGTGATAGGGTGGCCAGTTGTGAATTGCCAGAAAAGAGGACATGCATCGCCAAAAAAAGACAGCAAAAGAGACACTGATTTGCATTAACTGTGTATAGGTTAATTTATATGTATAGATGCAAATTTAGAAATACTTATTACAGTTTAAATAGAAATATAGTACATCCCACCATAGTGTGGAAGGCTGTGACCAGGTGAGCTGTGTGCCTGCCCAATCTGCTGTCCAGGTGCTGCTGATGGGCAACTCCAAGGCCCAGTTCTCCCTTCTGATGGTTCTTTATCTTTACAGCCCTTCAAATAGAGGATGCTGTAAAGATAGAGGACTGTCCTCTGGCAGCCCTTCAAATGGAGGACTGTCCTCTGTAAAAGAAGACATGTGGTCACAATTAAAAAGTTGCTAGTATTAGATGGTTCAGGCAGATCTTTCATACTGAGGGCCAATTAGACACAGCAGCTGGAGATATGTGACAGGAGCTCCCAGCTTTATTTTTTTTTTTAATTAAAGGAGCTGTGGTGGACAAATCTAGAGTGGGACCATTGTGTTAAGAGAGAGGGCTTTCACCTTTCCCCACGACGTTTGCCCAATGAAAAAGCCCACAGGGCTCAATGTAATTTTTTTTTGCGGTGGGCAATATAAACTTATAACCCAATCCCCTCCACTGCACAAGGGAAGTCTCTCAGTAACACCCCCTCCAGTGTGGCAGGAAGGCTGCCAAACGGCCTCTAGGAGCCGCTACACTTGTCACGCTAAGCACCCAGGAGAATGGGAGGGCGGCAATGCGTGGGTGATAACACCATTCAGAGCCCAGTGCTGGCGGAAGGTCACTTCTTAGGCAGCAGCACCCGAGGGGTCACGGTACCAGCAGTGTGTGGCTGCATTTAGGGCTTTGGAGAGCCTCCTATGGGCCGTCAGTTAAACAGCCCCAGTTTAAAGCATTGGTTTGCTGGCCTTTTTCCTTGTGAAATTGTGATTTATCTCCCCAAAGTCCATTTCTCGTGCAAGTTTACCCTCGATAGATAAAATAGCTGGGTGGCTTTTGCCAATTTTGTCGTTCCACTGTAGCAAGGCACTAACATTTCCTGAACTGTAGAGACAACACTGTACTGATACTCTTCAGGCTGCTTCAGTCTTCCACGTTCCACCCTTTAGATGTTTTCATTATGTTCTTCCTTGTACTGGATGTTTAGTCTTATTGCAAACATGGCTTTTTATCAGCACTCCCTCGCTCACAATCTTAAAAAAGTCATGTTTTGAAGTACTTTGAAAAAGCTTACAAGGTAACTTAAGGTGGTGATATGCAAACAACTCTGGAATAGAAGCCTCAGTCATATCAATGTGGCTTGTGCTGTTTCCTGCTCTGAGAATACAAATTGAAATGCACATTTCTAAAATGAAAGGGACATTTTAAAGAAGTGTAACACTAGGTGATTATACAAAGTAACACACAAGCTACTTGTAGAATTGAACTGATCTAAACTCTTTGAAGAACAGCCGGAAAACCAGTGTAACATGATTAGGGGATCGAGCCCCTGCTTTGCACAAAGTCCTAGGTTCGATCCCTGGCATTTCCAGGTAGAGCTGGAAAAACTCCTGCCTGAAACCCCGGAGACCTGTTGTGAGTTGGTGGGTCGGTTCACATGATTGGCACAGGTCACCACGATATATTGAAGCCACAGTGGGTTACAGTGTGTGCTGACGACCGTTGTGAATATTCAAGCTGCAGCCGGTGATTGCTGCGGCTTATAGTGTTGTGTGACTGGTGTAGGGTGGGTTGTTGCCCACAACCCCCGAACAGTTTGTTAACCATGGTAACAACCCATCCTTACTGGGTTTGCATGTCATGATAAGCAAAGCCCGGCCACTGCAGCTTGAATATCACAGTGGCCGCTGGCATGTGCTACAACCCATCATAGCTTAAGCGGAGATCATGAGAACCAGGCCAGTGTCAACAATACTGGGCTTAGATGGACCAATGGTCCGACTGTATAAGGCAGCTTCCTATGTACCTATGGTTAGTCTCCCTTTAACATCCCTGTTGTGAGGGAGATGCAGGGCTGTAGCTGCGCCTGTAATGCTGGTTCATCCCACCTATGAACTTTGGAAGAACACATTTTTAAACCTGTGACACAACACCTTCTGGTTGTGTGGACTTCTTTTTAGAATGGGAAAAGTTCTGTTTGTTTCTTAAGGGCAGATGGTTTTCTCCCATCTCAAGTGGTAGTGCTCAAAACTCCGCCCACCTCTACCCAGCCAAGATTCCTCCTAGATCATGGTGGATTCTTTTGACACATCTTTCACCATTAATTATGCTTACATGATTGTGCCATAACTCTCTTTCAGCTAAGACCGAGGATGGCAGAGTGCTTAAGGGTGCAATCCTATCAGGGTAGGCAGCCGCCTCTGAACTCTGAGACGACCGGCAGGGCTGGAGAAGTGTGGAGGGGATTGTCCCCTCTGTGCTTCAGCCGACCTGCATTTGCGGCTAGACAGCCGATTTCAGCTGTCTAGCTACGAGAAGTTGGAACGAGGGAAGCGGCAGCCGGACGACATGTTGGATGTGTCATACTGGCGTTTCTGGCCTTCCCCGCCCCAGAACGCCCCATTTTCACTGCTCTGCCCTTCTCTTCTGAGCGTGGAGTGCGGGGCCTTTCTGTGCCACCTAAGAGGCAGTGCGGGAGGGGGGAAGGTCGGTTCTCAGGGAACCAACCTCGGAGTGTGGGCTCCAAAGTTCATTCCCAGAAACTGACCTATCCTATGGCTGTCTAGCCGCTGACTAGCGGCCATAGGATTGCTCCCTAAATGGGATAAATGACATTTAGATCCTCTGGAGCCAGACTGGTCAGCAGTTGGATCCCCCCCCCACCCCCAATCATGATAGGATTGATGCCAGTACATTAAATGCCAGAGACATTTTTGACTTGGCAACAGGGTTGAGACAAGTTTCTGTTTGGTTTTAATTCAGTGATTCCACATTCAGTTCTTTGAAGTCCCACCTCGAAATGTGGCAGCCCCGTTGTTGTTGTTGTTGTTGTTGTTGTTGTTGTTGTTGTTGTTATATTTATTTATAACCCGCCTTTTCCCCAATACTGGGAAATTTAAGTTCAAGGCAGCTTTAGAACATTAAAAAGTTTTACAGTTAAAACATATAAATAGAAATATGCAAAAGTTAAAAATATAATTAAATCATCAATAATATTAAAATTGTATAAAATATCAAAATTTTAAAAGACAGCAACAGTATAGACAATAGCATCAATCCATCATATTCTCACAGGTCCAGACTATCTATCCCTAAAGGCCTGCCGGAACAAAAAAGTTTTTGCCTGCCTGCGGAAACATACCAAGGAGGGTGCCACTCTTGCCTCCCTGGGAAGGGAGTTCCAGAACCTCGGGGCAGCCCCCATCTAGCGAAGAAGGTTGGGTACATCTCTGGCCCACAGAAGTACAAGGACAGACTTTCCCCTCTCTATCAAAGTGTGGACTAGTGATTCAAATCCATGTTAATGATTGCAAGAACACACAAGATTCATTAATCCAAAATATATGGTATTGATCAATATGGTGTTAGAACTCCCATAAAAATAAATGCTGTGAAATCCACAAAATGGTGATTAAGGTAGGGATGTATGAAACACCTACCTGCTTTCGTCCAGGGACATCTGCGGTGTGGGGGAGGTGCTCCGTCCCTCCCCCTGAAATCCTCCCCTGCCAGCTCCACTATGAAATCCTCCCTGGCCAGCTCTGAGGCCGCTCTGGCTACATATATTTACGTAGCCTATCACGGCAAAAGACAAGGATGCAAATGGCATAGTGGCCACCATTTGCATTCCTGCCTATTGCCGTGATAGGCTGCGTAAGTATTTACGTAGCCTATCACGGCCTCTGCAGGGACGCAAATGGCATCCCTGCGTTAGCTGTGATAGGCTACGTAAATACTTACGTAGCCTATCATGGCCATTCGTGGGAAGACGAATGGTGGCTGCAGACGCGGCAGCCATTCGCAGAGCATCGGGCAGCTGCAAACAGGTAGGCTCTGTTCCGGGCCCATTTCAGGGAGCGGCAGGGGGGGTTGCTTTGTTCTGCCACGGATTCTGGGGGGCCAAATGCACTGGAATTTGGCTTCCCTGGAATCCGTGGCGGAATTCTCCAACATCCCTAGATTAAGGTGGCAATCCTATTCATGTTTAGACAGGAAAAAGTCCTGTATAGGACTTTTTTCTGTCTAAACATGCATAGGATTGCGCCCTAAGTCATGTTTAATGCTGAACTGAGTCATGTTGCAATGTTGGGTTACTATAAATTAAGCTGGGGTCTTAAGCACTATTAAGAACGAAACTTGATTGTTACTAAAAAATAAACAGCAGCAGATATCCATTTGGCCATGTATACATCCAAAACAGGCATGAATGCAGCACAATAAACATCTCTCTGCACCTATGTTGGTAAAATATGTGAAGAAGATGTGCCTTAGGAAGTCCGTGTTGTGTAAACATAGATGTGTGTTTTTCTTCCTTCCTTTTCTGTGTGTGCTTCCAGAAGCACAGTCCTAAATCTCTTTCGTGCTCTATTGTATGTGTTCACCCACACTGCTAGGAATCATGATAGCAAAATATCTTATGAGCGGTAGCTAAGGAGATAGAAATAAACAGTTGGATTTGTGTTTCGTCTTCAGAAGCAACGTTCTGTTAAATGCCTTCTCATCTCTACTATTCCTCCCTCCTCTTCCCCCCTCCCCAGGGTAAAATGAAGTGCTTTCTTTCTCTCTCATACTCAGGTAGGTGCTGGATTAAACAGGTCTGCTAATGCAGAGACACCAGGGCACCATTTGAGCACTGAGCTGTGCTTGGATTGGAGTTGCCAAGGCCTTTATCAAGAGCCACCCCTAGTGACACATCCAGTGCCAAGACTTGGTTTGACTTTGACTCTTCTCCAAGGGCTTTGCAGAGCACCTTATACAGGAAGGGGGGAAAGATGGAAGCTCTTAGAATTCCGATGTTCCTACCTTGTTCCTTTGAAAGCCGCTATCTGTAAGTGACACTTCATTTGGGGGGGGGGGAAGAGCCCACTGTTTGAACACACTGATGATTTTTTAAAACAACAACAACAGCGTGGTGAGTGATTAAACATACTGTGCTGCTTTAGCTTCTCACTATCTGGAAGGTACAGCAGCAGTATCTGCCAGGCTATGATAAAGATGATAACTTAAATGTGGAAAACAGATAAGTGGCGTATCTCTTTAGTGGCTTTTTGGTTGTTGTTACAGTAACAAGGATTTACGGGTGAGACAAAATGCTGCATTTGGGGTTAAACATGTTGTGGACTTTTGGACGACAAGCACAGTTTCTTTAAAGAGATAGCACGCGCGCACACACATTTTTCATTAGTGTTCAAATAATGATGTGTTTTCTGGTTGTGCAGACTACAAAATAATATGGTTTTATCCTTAATTTGAGATATTTTTTAGCAATTAGTCTTTGTATTATTTATTTCAGTACTCAGCATTAGCTCATTGCATTTAACATAACTGTTACTACGAATCTAACAGAAAAAGCAATGACATATTTCATTATGAGGTTTGGAATGGGGGAGCTCCACACACTTAGGCCCTGATCCAAAGGGCTGAGTTGTAGATTCAGGGTTGCCTCTGAGTCACGCACTAGGGCAAGGTAGAGGAAAATTTTAGGGTGGTCTCCACTGCAGTATAAGGAACTACTAAGAAGGACTAAAGAGCAGGAAATCAGCAAAGTTGTGATAGTGGTGGGGTACTGTAGACGTCATTACTTAGACATTGCTTACTGCTGATTAGGAAAGTGACTTTCCCCCAGGCCTTTGCTGGCCTGACTACTAGGAATTTGTAATATTCTTTGGGGGGTCTTTTTCAGGGCTTGCCTGTTGCATCTCTGCTTTACAGCTTGGTAAAAGATTTTCCAACCAGTCCTGAAAGTTGTGTCCCTGCAAGTGAGTTAAGCATTCAAGCAAATCAACTTGCAGCATTTTATTGAATGGCAATTCACTCAAAAAACAACAACAAAAAACCCAACAACTCACCTCTTGAGCTTAATAATTATTTAGTGAATGTTCTTGGGTCATGAGAGAGGCTCTCATTAGATTAGCAAAAGCATTGTTGCTCAGTAGCTTGTGAAGGTGTGTTTAAGACTAGACGCGGGGACGAATGGAAAAATACTAAACGGGGTACAGTTGTTTAGCAGATTCTAGATTAAAAAAAAAAAAGCTTGAAGTGTGTATGATATTGATGACTATGGGAACATTTTCTTGATGCTGTGTGTATGTCCCTGTGCATGCATACACACATGTGAAGTCTCCTACAAAAATTATTTAGAACATCCTAAGACACCCTTTCCCAACCTAGAACCAATTACATAAGCCCGTCCAGTCACATGATGCATTTCTTCCTCCTATTCGGAAATAACCGGGCCTCTAAAGGAACCTATTTTTAGTTTTTCCAAATCTTATGAACCAACAGAATTCCCTGCTCCACCTCAACTTAGCTACAGTTGTCACCGTAACTGGTGTGGAAATGCATTTTCCTAATAACAGTATATTGTTCCCTGTTGTAATGCAAAGTATTTTGGGGTGGCGTGGTCTTGAGTGGCCCATTAAGCTTTACAAAAGGTCTGCTCCTGCTGGAGGTAAAAACTACTAGGATGGGTTTGCTAATATGGATCAACACAGCTGACTGACGTTTTGGACTCTCCTTGGGGGTGTGGCTATGGGGAAGGTCACGATGAGTGCCTGCACATCAAGATTTACCACTACACCAGCCTCATGTTGTTCTTCAGCCCATGCAATGCAATGTGCTTAGTGTCACCCTTCAACCTTTCAGAGCCCAAGAGGTAGTGGAGCAAGACTTGAATTAATCCAATGAAATCTGCAGGACATACCTTACCATAGGTTTAAATGTATGCATTCTAGCAATGTGTTACAGTACTAAATATTGTACCTATGTGAAAATCCCCTAGACATCACCTGGCTCATGTCTTCAAAGAACTCATTGTGTGGCCTTAGGCAGTTTCTTTGCTCTCAATACCAGAACCCAGTCTCTCAAATTGGCCGCTTTTTAAATATGCATATAAAAGTTACTCGCCCATATACTTGTTTTGAGACATGAAAGAAAAAAAAAGTGACCAGGCAAGTGGCTATTTACATATGGAGATATTCTGAGCTTTTCCCAATGTTTTTTGGGGAACGGGCATTGTGAACATGCTAAATGTTAAAAACCTAATAAAAATTAATAGTACCATCCCCTTGAATTAGTTGATGAAGCCTGCAGTTTAGTTCTGTATCTAGGATGGCCATGTGTCATATTATACAGAGAGCAGTCCTCTATTTGAAGGGCTGTCCAGTCCAAGCCCAATTTAAAGATAAATATCCATATTAAGGAGGGAGGAGCCTTGAAGTTGCCCATCAACTTTTAGCACCTCGTCAGCAGTCTGAGCAGGCACAGGGGACACAGTTTTTCCTGCTTTGGTGAGATATGCTGTATCTCAAATTAAATTGTAGTGGCTATTCTAACAATCTTTATTCAAATCTGTCTTTTGTCTTCTTCTTTTTTGGTGATGCATTTTCTCCTTTTTTGGGCAATGTGTAACTGGCCACCCTCTGTCTGTCCTCTGAAGTAGAAATACCCAACCATCCTTTGCCATTTCGCAAACCATTTTTGGAACTTGGGGAAGCTTGCACAGCAGCTTGAATCTGGAATGGGTGCCAGCTCCTGTTCCCTCTTCCCCAAAACCTGTGTGGCTCTCTGGACCTGACTAAAGAGCCATGTTTGTCTTTAGCTGAGTGGAAATAACAGTTGAATTCCCTTGTGAGGAAGTATTGCTGTCTCACTAGGGACATGTGGACTAGATTTATTTAAGTTATTTAAAAAAAAACCTGCCAGTTTAAAGGACCAGAGTTAAGGCTATCTCATGTTAGTCCAAACTCACCAAAGCCAGGAAATCAGAACCTAAGGCTGATGCCTTAACTGACATACCCTGGGATCAGTGATGATGTACAATGTCACAAATTCTGCTTGCTTACAACTGACGCACCGGCGGGCACCCACACTTTTCCTTGGTCTTTCAGGCCCAAACCAAGATGGGGAGGATGGAGTGCCTGAGATCAGCAAATATGATCTGGACCTACATTGTCCTGGTCCTGTATTGCCTTATGAAGCATCTGAGCCTTACTGTATTGCATCAGCCTTGGCTTCCAATTTCCTGGCTTGGAGTCTGGCCCAACATGAGATACCTTTAACTCTGGTCTTTTAAACCAGCAGGGTTTTTAATCATGGATTTTCTTTGGTTTTTGGAAAGGAATATTTAGATTTGCTACTTGGTACTCTGTGAACCACTGTACCTCACAGACTGTAAGGCAGCGCAACTGTGGCAGCTACAATTAAAGGGGCACAGAAGCAGCATAAAGTCAGAAGACAGTCAGAAGACTCAAAATGCTAAGGCTTATAAGTTGAGCTAATAAGCTGAAACATGGCATCTATGATCTACACAATTAGGTCTACAATTGTGCCAAATCTCAATAAAAAAATTACCACAGGTACAACAAGTTAAAAAGTGCTGACAATTGACACATTTCTATTGTTTTACTCCCATTTTAAAATAAGCATATCATAGATTTATTTCAAATTTTAGTGAAAACTACTAATATACTTCATTCAGGTGTGATGAAGACGTCAATTCTTCATTGGTTTAGTGAAGTTCTGAGCAGCAGTTTAAAAGTTATTAAAGTTTTCCTCCCCAAACCAGAAACAAATAGGCACAGGTCAACTCCCAAACTTAAGTAGGCATGGATCAAATCACACAAGGATTCCTCTAACAATTCAGTAAGGCTCAGGTGATGCATAAAGTAATACAGGGCCATGTGGGACATCTTTACTGGTCCCAGGTATTCCATCCATTTGGATTTGGGCCTGAAAGACCAAGGAAAGGTGCAGGCGCATGGAGGGCAAGGTGTAAGTAAGCACAATGTGTGACTTTAGACAACATGATTACTGATCACATGATTATTGATCACAGGGCAGATCTATTAAGGCAGCAGTGTTGGACGTCTTTCAGCCCAGGGTCCAAATTCAATTTTTGAAAAATTATTGGAGGCTACATTTGAGTGGTTGGTGGAGATGAAAGCAAAAGGTGATGGGATCAAAGGCAAAAGGGGCTGGGCCAAGAACATAAAGAGTACTAGCAAATTTTAGTTTAAATCTCATACTGCTGCTGCTAAGTATGCTTTCAGAAAGGCATTTCAACCTTTTAGAATGGAGTGGGGGGTAGGAGAACGTGCAAAAGGTGGAAAACCACCAAATGAGCAGAGGTTGGGAAAAGGGATTGGGGGCCTCTGGCGAACACTGGAAAGCCAGATTGTGACCCAAGGCAGGCCAGATTTTTTCCCATGGGCCTGAGGTTCAACACCCCTGTGTTAAGGCCTCAGCCTCAGCTTCCAGTGCGCTTTGTGGAACTATACCAACATGAGATAGCCTTAAGTTTTAAACTGGCATATTTTGTAATAAATAAATAATGTATTTATCAGACTGGCTTTTAGGGCAAGGCCCCCACAAGGGATGCTTTGACTTAGATTCCTGCATTGAGCAGGGGGTTGGATTCGATGGTCTTATAGGCCCCTTCCAACCCTACTATTCTATGATTCTGTAAGGCAGCTCACATAAAATAAAAACATAAACTGCAATTACATTCCACTAAAAAATACAAGGTTTTAAAACAACAGCTTAAAATATAAATCACAGACCAGCACTCATTTAAAACTAAATTTATTTATTTAGTTTATTTATTACATTTCTATACCGCCCAATAGGTGAAGCTCTCTAGGTGGTTCACAAATTAAATTAAACCAATGAAGACAACTTAAAATGAGCTGCACTAAAAATACCTGGTTTAAAGCTGTTTTGGGGCACAATAAACCATAGTTCTGAGTTCGAACATAATGTCAAGCTATCCATGCCTTTTTTGCCTACCTGTTCATGCAAGCAAAACCGGCATGCAGCTTGCACAGCTTTGTCATTTAATAAGCATGTGAATGTGGCCTTAGGCTTAGTCTTTTCCAATTTGTTAGAATTTTAGAATTTCTAGAAAAGATAAAATAAAAATAAAGACAAAGTTTTTACAAAAAAATCACTGGCAGATGCCCCAGCACAAACTCTTAGGTTTGGGGTTCTATATGCAAACTGTTGAGACGTTCCAGAGCATCTGGGTTATTCTATCAGGACTTTTTTTGTAACGGCCACTTGAGCCTATACTCTGTGGGAAGTTGGCAGTGTGTGTCATTATCAGTCAGAATATGAAAATAGTTTTACCAAGTTTGTTGTTATGTCGTTGGCAGAAAAGGGCAAAGTTGGATGCCAAGGTGTTTTATTTTTTCAAATGTTACTACTTTAAATCATGCCAGCTAGTAGGACTTCTGAATTCAGTGTCAGTACAGCCTGCAATCAATTATTAAGTTTAGGAATAAAGTACAAACAAGAGAAGGAGAAAAACACTATTGGATATGTTGCTGTGCACATAATCATTGACTGAATTAAATCAGTTTTCTTTTGTATTAGCTTGTAATCTCCTTTTCTTATTATGTTTTATAGGATATCCTGTGGTTTGTCCAACAGCACACACTGGTGTTGACACGTGATATATTCACATGTCAATACTCACATGTAACCCATGAGGTTAACTAGACCAAGAATGACTGGCAAATAATGATTCTAATATAATGAATTTCAACAATAGTTGAAATGTTCATTTCTGGCTCCACAAATGATGGAGAGATGCAACTGTGTTGCTTCATATATGAAGAGTTATGCTTTCATTTCAAAGAAAGCTATCAAGCTGTGAGGTGATAGTTAATGCATGGAGGCTTACTGCAATTCAAAAACTGGTTATTCATGAAGAATCCTTCTAATTTTAGTGGGGATATTGGGAAGTAAGGAAGCTGTAAACTGCAGCCTATGGGCTCGATCAAGAGGAAACATGAGTGTGTTTAAGAATAAACTCTGACACAACTATTTTCACATTGGGAGTGTGCGTGTAACGATATAGTTGGAAAGCAAAATCCATTTGGATTTGTCAGGAATGTTATGTGAATAGAGCATTTTTTAGAACAGGTAAAACTAACTAAATACTCCTTCATTGGTTTCAGTTGAGAGCTCTGCACCTTCACATTTCCACTTGACTTAACTCTTGAAACCTCCCTTTTTGTCTTCCTTCCACCTCCATGGAAAAGACAGCGACTAACTACTTAGGTAGATTTTATCAAATGATGTTCGATAGGTTGCTTACCTTAAAAAAAAAACCCATTCTGTTGAAGACACCAGGCTGCTGTTTACTTGGTAGTAGGGATAGATGGAACACTTACCTTCCGCTCCGGTCTGTTTCTGCTGGGGGGGAGAGGCACTCCGTCCCTCCCCCTGGAATCCTTGATGGGGGGGAGGCGATCCGGTCCTCCCCCCTGGAATCCTGCCTGGCCGGCTCCGCTCTGCGGGCAAGCAGCGGAGCCACCAGCCAGCTCCAGCCACCCGCAGCCAGACATCCGGCCACTGGGCAGCCCTGCAGGGACGCAAATGGCGGCTGTCGTAGCCGCCGCCATTTGCGTCCCTGTAGTTAGCCATGATAGGCTACGTAAATATTTACGTAGCCTATCACGGCAGGGGAAAAAACCCCCAGCGTACACAAATGGCGGTAGCTGCCGCCATTTGCGTATGCTGGGTTTTTTTCCTGCTGCCGTGATAGGCTACATAAATACTTATGTAGCCTATCACGGCCTCCGCAGGGACGCAAATGGCGTCCCTGCATTAGCCGTGATAAGGCTACGTAAGTATTTACGTAGCCTATCACATCTATGAAGAGGAAGCAAATGGCGGCTGCAGGACGGCCGCCATTTGCAAAGCAGCGTGGACGGGAGCAGGTAAGTGCTCCGTTTCGCGCACCTTTTGTGGGTTGGGGGCAGTGGGGACTTCGTCCTGTGCTCCTTTTGTGGGTTGGGGGGCGGGGGCTTCGTTCTGTGGTGGATTTTGGGGGGCCGAATGCACTGGCATTCGGCCTCACCGAGATCCGTCGCGGAATTCTCTGACATCCCTACTTGGTAGCAAAGAGAGCTTTTTCAGTTGTATCTTCCTAGGGCTTCTTCACATGGAGCTTTTATCCTGCTATTGAGATGGTTCTCTCACGGAAGTTTGCGGGCTCTTTAGATGACGCTGTGAACTTCCAGGGCGTCTTCTGACATTTCCTCCAGCCTATCCCGTGTTTTCCCCAAACGCAGAAATGTGGTATGTTTTCCAGCCCACGGAACAGGAGCGCCATGACCTCCCCGTGAAATTCTCCAATAGCGGAAGAACCCGCTGTGTCTGGTTGGCTCTGGGCTGCGCTCTCTCCGTGCCTGCCATGCAAATGCTTGAGGGACTGGAGGGAGAAGAGGGTAAAATGCCTCCCAGCAACGAAGGGAGACAGATCTGATCCCCCACCCCACCAAGCTCAGAATCAACGTACTCTGTTGATTCAGAGCACCCCATTAAGTTCATTGGGGCTTACTTCCAAGTAAGTGTGCCGAGGGTTGCAGACTTACAGCGTGATCTTCTGTCTACTCAGAAGTAAGTCCCATTAAGTTCAGTGGGGCTTACTTCCACGTAGTGTGGCAAGGGTTGCAGACTTACAGCCCAAACTTATGTTTGCTCAGAAGTAAGTCGTAGCTTTCCAGGGGGCTGTGAGGAAACAGTACAGCACAAGTTAAGAGATGAAAACAAGACCTGCCCCCTGCTCCTTTGTACACTTGCCAGGGAGGGAGGCGCTCCTTTGATTCCCTCCACCTTTAAAGTCACTAGAAGGGCTTCGGACACCCCTCCTGCTGCCCTCCTGCTGCGGAGGAGTGGAGGGTCCGGCCATCAGTCATGTTATAGGAACCAACGATCAGCCGTCTGTCCTGATTTTTCCGTACAGCCATGTAAAGGTATAGAGTGGAGGGAAGTGCTATGAGTGATGCCTGTATACAGGCCCCGTCTAAATCCCAGAAAGGATCTGGAATCAAAAGGATTGACAGTTTGTAGTGGGATAAAATACTCGGTGTGAAGAGAGCCTTAGTCTCTATTTGTGATGCAGCAGGAGAGCCATCACTTTCTTTGTGATTGAAGGCTCTATCCTCGATTTTTACATGTGGAGATAAAATACTGTTTTCAGTATGGATCTCAGCTGATGCTCCTTCATTAGATAAGATCCCACCAAATGCCGCATGTTTAGCCATGAACCAAGACTTCTTATATTTCTGTTGCTTTTTTGAAGAAATACTGGTAATAGTTTTGGGAACTCAAGTGGTAGCCTTAAGATTAGCTCTAGATTGCCTGGATATTGCAAAAGAAACCCAAACAAAATGAAAAGCAGAAGGGCACATGGCAGGCTAATCTTTTCATCCCTTCACATTCCAAACCCATCTAGCGCATTGGTACACTAGAGGTAACAATAGGCATCTCTACAGTGCATCAAGCTGAACAGATCTTAAGAGCAACACCATAGAAATAAATCTTCCTTATCGAACATTTTCAGCATTTGAATCAGAGCTAGGAATGTAATCCAGATCTGTTCTCGATTAGCTTTGTGTTTTATTTTTCAAAGTTAAAAACACTACAGCTTTTATTAGCTGGATGTTTACATGGATGTGTCCCAACTACGACAGGACTGTTTTCTTGTAACGGTTGTTCTCAGAGTATGTACCCATTTGGCTCAAATGCTGGAAGCTTCAAGAACTTCTAGATATTCTTTTTAATTTAGCAGTTGGTGCCAGAAGGGTACTTCTTTCTCTCTCTGTCCTCTTTACCACCCTAGAGGCTAGAATATTCAGCCCTAAAGTGGAAGTTGGGTGGAATGTGTAACTGCACAGTAGATAATTAAAGAAGAGAATTTAGGGCTCATTCAGGGCTAAATTTAGTGCCATGCACTGTTTTTTGCTTGATAACTGCAAAATCAAGTGATTGTGTGCGAGAGAGAGAGCGGGGGTGGGGGGAGGGAGAATATGAGCCATTAAAAATTCTTGAGGTGGAGAAGAAAGTCCAAGACGGTCCCCAAGCTCATAGTTAATCAGTGTTAAGTTTAAGGTGGCCATTTACACATCACTAAACAAAGAGGGCACGGAGTTGCAAATATTAGTGCATGCAAATGTTATGCCTATAGATGAAAATTTGGGAATAATTGCTATAATTTAATAGAAATACACCCTCTCATGATAGTGAGGAAGATAGTGTGTGCCTGCTTAGTTTGCTGTCTGTCCAGGTGCGATCTATTCTTGGGCATCTTCTAGGTTCCTGATCTCCTTTCTTGTGGTTCTTTGTCTTTTCACTGAACTTGAACATGGTCACCCTAGATAACTTTATTGTGTGAAAGATGGCTGACTTCTGCATATACAGTTTTGTAGCAAGCAATTTCATGGACTAAAGGAGGATGTCTCTCGGTCTATCTAAAAAAGGAGGATACAGAGCAGGTACAACGAAAAGGTGTTGTGGCTCAGGAAGTAGGAAGGTTCTGCTTTCAACCAAAGCAGCTGCATTTACCAGGGTAGCTTTGGCCAGAATGGTGCAATCAGCTCCTTTGAATTAAGTATTTGCAAGGTTGTTGGAATACGCAGAAATGGAGAGAAGGCATACATCCAACTCAAAATGAGTGTAAAGCTGGTCGTGTATGTGGAAGGCCCTGTATTGCTTACAGTGGTAGGCAACCTGATACCCTGAGATCAACCCCAGTGAGCAGCGTCAATGATCAGAGTTGTGGGAGTTGTAGTTATATCTGGAGTGCACCAGGTTCCGTACCCCAGACTTAGGAGATCTGCTGCTGCTAAGAAGAAAAAGGCTACGGTTGTGCCAATGCTTCTGGTGTTTGGTAGACATGGGAGGCCTAGATTAAAATGAACAAATAGGAAAGGTTAATTGGCCAGGGCTGGGGAACCATTTTTGAAAACACATTTAAATTAAGAGTAATTAAAACTAAGGCCTTTTTGAGAAACAGATTATATCTAAATAGCTAGTTCATTCAGCAGTGCAATGCAATAGTTCTTAAGATTCATAAGTGATTTTGGGGAGCCGTTATCAATTTAGCCAGTAGCAGGTGCTGTGGATCAATGTGGAACTATGGTGTAAGGCTTTAATGTCTGTGTCAGAGGGGCTGATAGGAGAGACTTAAGCAATCTGCCTGTTCCCTTAGAAACCTGCTACTGCCATTACATTGTTCACCCTAATATTGGCAAAGGGTCTGATGCGTAATGTGGATGGCATTCTTATCATTGCTCTGTTAATTTCAAACTTCAAGGCTCACATTTTTTTGGCCAAGAGAGTTATGTTATGTGAGTGTGCAGTTTTCATTAGAACATGTGAATGAACCCCACTTTGTGTGAATCTGTCTTGCTTACCAAAGAAGGCCTGGGTTGAACCAGGAATGTTTTAGCCCCAAACTATTTTTTTGTTGTGGATGGGTGGAGAAGAACTGGAGGGAATGTTGGCGTCCGCTGGAAAATGGAATGGGAACAGAATGTCTCTCAACTTGGGAGTTCACACCTAATGAATGCTCTTATGGGTGCTCAGTAACAGAATACTCAACATTATGTGCATGAATAAAAGCAACATTATGCTTGACTCAGATTCTTTCTGTGCTAAATCTGTTTCTGGCATTTCTCTTACTATTCAAGATGAGCAGAACATTTTATAATCGGCTTAGTAGCTCCCCCGTGTCCGCTTACTCTTCAGATCTGTGATTTTGATGAGGGTGTGTGCATGCTTGTATGGAGGCATGTGCAATGGGCAAACAGACATGCACACTTATGTCTTAAATAGGCACACAATGTGAGAGATTCTTTGTATACACATGAGATGTTAAAATGCATGCAACCTGCAGCCAAGATGCAAGGTACTCCGAGTCCTTGTACCTCTCCGCCTTGCAACCTGACGCCACTGGTTTAGCATATGTCTCTCTGTTCATTTATCTAGTACCTTTTAAAGCCAGTCTAGTCCCAGAGGCTTCAGGCAGGTGAAAGTACTGTGAAAATACACTGAATAGGGAGGTTAACAACAGCAAAGCAGATCAAACTGTAAGTGTTAAAAAGCTGAGACCTCATCAGCACTGGCACCTGCTATTGAACACTAGCCTAAATAACAAGATCTCATAACATTTCTGGAAGATGCTTGAATTTTGAGTCTCCAAAGGGACTTCTGAACTTACATGGCAGCTATGAAGGATGCCTCGATGTGAGCATGATGCCTTAACTTGTGATGGTATTATTAATAGGACATCCTTATAGATCTGAAAGATCTCAGTGGGATGTAACAGAAAAAACCAGTTTCTTGAATATAGAAGTTCCAGATTTTATAGCTCAAAACCAGCACTTTGAAATCATGTCCAGAAACAAGTGTCAACCCTTGAGCACCCATGTAATATATAAGTTGACTTACTCTCCAAGAAGTAAGCCACTGTATTTTGTAGTAGCTAAGGGCAGCTCCACAACATGTGGCAAATAAGTTTCCTGTATGTACTCTGGTGCTAAACCAGACCTCTTTTGGGCAAACATGTAAAATATGGATGACGTACGCACATCTAAGGGCCTTAGCCCATTCATAGTTCCCGGAGTGTTTAAAGATGGGTGTATGTGCACGTACCTTGTCCACACTTCGTGTGTGCTGCAGCCCAGGAGACACTGGCATGCACACACCAGTTATAAATTGTGAAACTCTCCTAAGGCTTCGAAGCACACAGTGAGGCCCTAATAGTTTTTGGTGCCATTCCCCACCCCCCACCCCAGCCAAACAGTTACTTCACTGAGCTTTCTCTCTCTCCTGCATGAGCCAATATAACTGTTCAGCTGTACCAGTCCAGTATCAGGGTCAAATGTACTCCAAGAAAGCCGTGCAAATAAAATTCCTGGTGGAAATTATTTCTTCATGGCACCATTTACAAGTTAAAGAAAAAACTTATGTCTTTACTGAGACCTTCCCTTTTCCAGTGAAAGAGCATAATTGCACATAAGTGATTGGGGCCAATAATACTCCGGAAAGTACAAAATCTTACACAAATTGACCACACTTTTCAAAAATTCTAAAACCTTTAGTGCCATTAACATACATATTAATTATAACATAATTATAATAGCTGTAGAAGTATAAAAGTGCAATAATCATGAGTAGTCACCAGTAGTAACAGCACAAGTCTTAAAGACCTTGCAACCATGGTGCACGCCATCTCAACAACCTATGCGCAATCGCCACATTTCCCAAGTGCATGAGTAGGAAGGCCAAAATGGCTTCATGAAGAACATCACTGCTCTGATTTTTCTGTCATTTCATCAACTGCAGAGATGCCCCCTGCCCCTTCTCTTGCTGTCCGCTGTGGCAGGCCCTACCAGTTCTGAGGTTGCCTCTCTTGGTGTCCCTGGCAAGCTATCTGTGTCCCCAGGCTCAGCCAAAGGTTTGATCAACTGTAGACCCAGGTCTACAAGGAATTTTTAGGGATGTTCACACCACTGTTGGTTGTCCAGCTTCCAAGCAACAAAGGCATTTAAACTGGCAATGCCCACTATATTTGAAACACGCACACACCTTTGCCCACCACTTCTTTATATTTACTGTAAGCTGCTCGGAGAACTATCTGTTATAGGGGAGCATACAAATCTAATGAATAAACAATAAATAATTCATTTGTAAGTGTATGTAGAAATGCATTTGGAAGTGACTGCCTAGTCAGAGGTGTCTATACCACCTTTATTCTTAAAATAATAATGAATGCGCTCAGGCTTTGATATGTTCTCTGAGGTTCCTGCATCTTTATGAATTGAAGAAAGGGGCATCCCTGGTCTTTGGCTCATAACTAACAAGTATCAAATCTTTTTGAAAGCCCCAAATGCTGGATTTGTGGGCAAGGAACACCAGGGAGGAATTTTGGTTTGTTCGCTTTTTTTTTTAAAGAGCTTTATTAATTGTATAAATATAAAACAATACAGAAAAAAGAGTGAGTGTATCATTAAACAAAGAGCAACAAAATTCACAGGGAGTCAGATGTCAAAGTATCAGTAGATTCAATTAGAGAATTTCATCAGGGTCATTTAGTCCTTGGATATCATTTGAGTCTATCTTTCTACAGCTTTCCATGAGTCATCAGTAGATGTCTCTGGTCCTCTTGTATGTTAATAAAATCAATAAACTGGAACCATGTTTTTCATTTTTTTCAATATCCCATCCATAGTCACATTTTTCCAAGTGAATTCCCTGACTAGTGGGAAGCTGCTGAAAAAGTTATAGTTCATCTGGAACCCTGTAAATGTAGTATTGGTTTATCAGCTGGGTATATTTCAAACTTCTGGCTCTTTCTGTAGGTAATACAAAAATCAATGTCATGATGATGATAATATTTTTACACAGTATCTACAGGCTTTGCAAAAGTACTTCAACATACCATATACCAGCAGTCTCCCACTTCTGAATTTATTAAAGACATATAAATGCAGATTTTTGAAAGGTATTTATTTATTGCATTTATATCCCGTCTTTTTTCCTCTTGCAAGGAACCCAAGGTGGCGTACATTCTCCTCCTCTCCATTTTATCCTCACAACAACAATCCTGTGAGGTAGGTTGGGCTGAGAGTCTGTGACTGGCCCAAAGTCACTCAGTGAGCTTCCATGGCCAAGTGGGGACTAGAACCCACATCTCCCGGCTCCCAGTCCAACAGTCCAACACTCTGACCGCTACACCACGCTGGCTGTCTAACAATGAAGTTGTTTGAGGGAGATCTCTAAACTGTTTCACACTGCTGAATGTGTTAAAGTGAAATTATGGCAAATGGCTAGATGCTGTTGCTGGGTTCCTTTCTCAAAGATTTCTCTAAAATTAAACTGCTCATTTCTCTTTCTCCCGTCCAGCCTCCCCGCCCTGGCCCTCACCTTGCCGGACATAAGAAAGATGGTATTGGTTGCAAGATTTATACAACACATACTATTCACTTGGTGAAAATCAATAGCTGTTTCACTAAGGTACTAACTTTCTCACTAAAAAGTTAGGTAGTTGCTGTGATGCATTGTGTGAACGTGAGAATGCTTCACTCTTAATTTAAAGTATTCCTTTGTCTCCATGAGTATCACAGTCAGTGACTTCTCTTGAGCAGCTAATTAGTGCGATTATTCCACAGCTGCATTAGTTTCTCCACAAAGGTTTTTCTTTTATTTTATCAAAAGGATCAGTCTCCCTGGGAATGTTTCAACTTGACAGGCCTGAAATAGCAAGACGGTCATCATTCTTTACCCCAACACCCACCTCATGTATGTGTGTGTGTGTGTGTGTGTGTGTGTGTCTGGGGGGGGGGGTTGCGGGAAGAAAATAGTGGTCTGAAACATCTAGGTTTGATCCCTTTTTCTGCGTGTCTTATTAAGGTGAATACTCACCTTTCAAACTGTGGATTATTGACACAAGGAATGAAATACCCTTTAGATGCAGGTAACATGTAGCTCTGGTCATGATGAGAAAATACAAGATTTCTGCTGAATCTGTTGTTTTTAGTATGAGAGTCTAACAATTTGTCCATATTTATGAGATTCCCTAGGAACAGTAGCATTTTGAAGTTAGTAAACCCTATCGCATGAGAGCTTACTGTGTGTTTATTGGTAAGATCTATTAGGATAGATAGAATCTACATTTTAGACTTATGCTACAGCCATCTTTAATGTTATCTATCTTTGTTGAGAAATTTGTACAAGTGCTTACCTGATTGAAAGGGAAGCTTAGGCTAAAAGATTTTTTTATACTGTGCACCTTTATCCTAACACTGAAAGCTCTGTCATTTAATTTTTTTCTCTTACCCACTAATACATGTACCAACACCAACTTACTTTCAAGTACAGTGGGGAAAAGTCACACTACAAGTTCTCCCCTGCATGTAATTGGCAGTAAACTTCATCAATTACAGTATGTAATCAATATGTGTACTAGATTGATTCCATTTTATGCATCTTGATATAGCACGCTAGCATTGTAGTTTTAAACCAGTGCAAGGACATGAATGTTCTTATTTCACGAAGGACCTTTAGGTGCTTTTGGATGAAATAGTGATTGTTTAGCTTGACAATATTGTGATCATATAGTTCTAATATTGTTATAGGCCTTGGCAGAATCTGAAGATTAAGAATGTGCTGCAGGAAATTGGCCATGATCCAGAAATGCATGCACCTATCTGTACGTGCATTTCTGGGTGATGCACAACCATGATCCAGAAAAATTGTCCATTGTCCAGAGAATAGCTCTTCTTGCAAAGTTTATAAAAGCATTCTTCACATTTGGCATTGTATCAGCTGAAAGGAAGGCTGCCTGCTTGTTTTTCTTCTCTGAAAGTGTTACATCAGCCCATCAAATGGCTTTTTAAACTCAGGTGTGGGGGCTGTGGATTGAGGTCACCTCCTGCATGTCTATCTAAATAATATGTGATATGAATCAAAGTAATGGGTTCACAAGAGTAATGTGGGCCATAATTCCGTTTCCTGGGAGTAAGTTCCATTGGACTTAATTGGACTTACTTTTGAGTAGAATTGTATAAAATTGCGTTGTTAATTTGATTGTTTGAATATGATCAGCTCCATTATCAGATGTTTTGCCAAAGAAGTAGAAAAAGGCGTCTTGTTTGAAGGCAGAGAAAAACCAAATACACTTTCGGTATCTTTCTCTAAAGTGGCATAAAAAAGCTTGAACACTAACGAGTATTAGCAATAGCATTACTATTTAACTAACTTTGTTGCGTTAATAGATATCAAAGGTAAGAGCCAGTGACAGGTCAAATTCTGATCTCAGTCTGTACCATTGCCAACAACTTTTTTATATTTGCAAAAGATACCCCGAGATACCCCCCCTTCCCCCAGCACACAAACTCTTCTCCCCTCACCATGTAACTCTTCAAACTTCAACGAATGTAATTGATGAGTGATGGAGTTATCTTCTGATGTTTTCCACAGCAGTTCTGAGCACCCCGGAGCTTCCAAGCCTCCGCTAAGCTCCTCCAGTATGACATCACGGATTTTGCTACGCCAGCAGCTCATGCGTGAGCAGATGCAGGAGCAAGAGCGGCGAGAGCAGCAACAGAAACAGCAAGCAGCTCAGTTCATGCAACAGAGAGTGGCAGTGAGTCAGACACCAGCCATCAACGTCAGCCTCCCAACAAGCCTTCCTCCTGCTACTCAGGTACCAATGGAAGTCCTTAAGGTATGTGAAGTTTCCAACAGGAATTCTGTTAGAGGGTGGTGGTGGTTGTTTTTAATTAGCACAAGCATTTAAAAGTGTTTGATGTAACAATCACCAACTTAGTTATGCCATAAATTCTGTCATTCCCTCCTCCCCACCTCCCCGTACACACTTTGCATCTGCTGTGCCTTTTCCAGGAGAGGCTCACTTACCTGGGCCAGGAATGGACCTGCAGGGTTTTTTTTTTCAATATTTAGGAAGAAGCAATATTATTAGTTTGTACAGTGGACATGAAACATGTGCAGAGTTTGAAACCTACCCCCATATTTCACAGAATTTTAAAAAATAAACACTTACCAAAATTATTGTATTTTCAGATTCTCTGATTTTCGTGGCAGCAAATAGATTTCATATATATTGGTGAATAGGTTTGTTCAAAAACTAAGGAAAGATCCCACACAAAGGATTGTTTCAGAAAGCCTTAATCTGGAATACGGTCTTTTGCTGTTAGCCATTAGTAATCCTTTTTTGCTCAAATGACTTCATTTCTTTTTGTAGCTTTTGTATTCCTTGCTAGTTCAGCTTCCTAATTACTGGGTGAAACTGTATCTGTAACAGACAGAAATGCAGACTTCTTCACTTCACAAGGAACAGTTACAGCAGAGTATCAGAATTATTTTTTAAGTGACACTAAAAGTTTGAAAATAACGGCTGTAATTCTGAAGTTCAAAGAGAAAGCGAACTTTGCAATCAGTTTTATCCCCCTGCTGTTGCACCTGCAACATATATAAATCGTATTTTCCCCCTTAATTGATTTGGAAAGTTAGTAGTAATCTTCAGCCAGTCTGAGTGTGTGTTCATGTATGTCGCAATATGGTGAATTTGGGATTTTAAAAAATAAATCTTAGTCCACAGACTTAAAAGACCATAGAACTTAAACTATGATGTTTGTAAATATTGTTACTAATGATGGCTGTGGTGTTGGTGTTGGATATGTCAAGTACTTAAGAAAGCTGGGGCGTAGCTGAATTTGCAGGAGCTGGCCCACATGTCTTGGCAGACTTGGGTCTTAGAAAATGGCTGGGCAGGATCATATACTAGGAACACAAGATGAGCAGATTCAGATCAGGACACAAGGCAAGGCCCAGATGGGCCCAGGCCACATAGAGCAAACTTGAACAGGTATTACATCCAGTGCACAAGTCATGGAGGATAAGGCTGTCAATGCATCCTGGTCCTGGTGGCTCTGTGCTACCTCCAGTATCAGAGGCGGTTGCTGGGGAACACGAGCCGAAGGGCGCTGTTGTACTCATGTCCTGCTTGTGGCAAAGCTCTGCAGAACAACTATTCAGGATGGTGTCCATCAGAAAATGAAATCTCCCTGAGCTCACAATCCTTCAATATGGGCTGAAAAGTACTTTGGCATTAGGATGTCCCCCCCAAAGGGACACTTGTACACAGCCACAGTCTTGCTGTGGGTAGTACTTCCACTTGATCAAAATAGGGCCAACCTGCACACAAAGGCCATCGGAGGGGTGTGCCTTTCTTTTGCTACAGTGCTGCAGGATCTTTTGAGCACATGTGGAACCATGTCTTCATGCAGCACCTGGATTGTGCCCTTTTTGTTTTAAGCATTTGGGAGCGGGGTAGGTGGGTGGGGTGGGTTTGTGTCTCCCCCCCCCCCCCGTTAGTTGCATCCATGTCTAGCCTTGCCAGGGTTAGTCTTGTGTTCTCATTTAGATTTATTTATTCTAATGTATTGGTAGTATCTGATGGAAGGTGGTTTAGTTATCTTACTTTCAATCATAACAGTAAAATTGTGATCATGTGCAACGCTGACAAGATACAGAAGCTGGTACAGTTCTTCCATTGTGTTCATCTGCAAGATGACCATGGAAAGGTTGATTTTGCCCTTGTCTGTCTATCAGTTTTGGCCAGCATCTCAGAGCTACAAATGGGGGAAGTGCAACCACTATTACTATGTTCTATTTAAATGTTTGTCATCTACCATGCAACTTTACCATAATGTACTAGCCTGGCAGAAGGTGTGTTGCGCAATGTTCCATCTTGTCACTTGGTGGTCTTAAGTGCGTTTTCCTAGAATTTGTTTATTTTGTTTCTATCCTGTCCTTCTACTTCTTGTGCACCCCTCAGGGTGGCTAATAACAATTAAAACCACTTATAAAATACAATAATACTCCAATAAAAACAGAGGCAGGTGCCGCTGATAAAACTGAGGCATTGGATTAAAAATTATCTATCTGATAAAACAACATCCTACCTAAACAAATGTTTTTGCCATATGTACAGTGAAACATCATGAGAGAGGAGGACCAACTGAGATTCATGGGCAAAGAGTTCCACAATTTAGGCATGAGCAAGGAGAAGTCCCTTTCTCCCAGTCCCATCAGCCGAGCCGCCACCATGTCAGGACACAGAGAAGGGCCTCTCCACCAGATCTTAGGGTGTAAACAGAGTGGTATGGGGGTGGGGGTGGGGGAAGCAGCCTCCAAGGTACTTTGGGCCCAAGACTCCTCAAAGGTAGCCCCATATAGAGCACATTATAATAATCCAATCTTGATATAACTAAGGCATGCATCACCGTGGCCCGGTCTGACCTCGTCAGGAGGATACAGCTACCACCTGAGCATCCAAGTGCAAAGCTGAATCAAGAAGCACCACCAAACTGAGCCCAATTTTTCAAGGGGGTGAAAAGTTGAATGTCTGTACCAGAGTCCATCTCTTTCCTGACCAGAAGCACAGCTATCTTGTGTGGATTAAGTCTCACTTTATTGGCCCTTATCCAGCCCATTATTGCCTCCAGGCACTAATTCAGAATATCAACAGCTACCCTGGTAGTGAATGAAAAGGAGAAATAGATCTGCATGTCTTCTGCATATTGGTGACAATGCTCTCCATATTATTCACAGACAATCTTTCCCAGTGGTTCCATGTAGATGTTAGATAGCATAGGGAACAAGACTGAACCCTGATGGATAAGCCAATAGGCAAAAGGGGTTGAACAGGAGTCCCCCAATACCACCTTCTGAAACTGACTCCTGAGGAAGGACTAGAACTATTGTCAGATACCAGAAGGATACCGTGGTTGTTGTTATTGACTGCTGCTGAGAGGTCCAGCAGAACCAAAGGGATGAACTCCACTTGTTTGGCTCCTGGTTTCATCTACAAGGGTTGTCTGAGCCCTAAATCCAGGTCTGAAGCCAGATTGACCTGGGTCTAGATAACTTCTGGAGATGAAATGCCACCATGCTCTCAAGTACCTTGCCCAAAAAAGGTAAATTGGAAAATGGTTGGAAATTATCTAACATGGTAGAATCCAGAGGGGCTTCTTTATCCACTCCAAGGGTTGGTATAATTTCTCTCTCCTCCAAGGGTGCATTTCCCATGCTCTATACCAGGGGTAGGCAGTGTGATTTCCATGGGCACCAGTGTGTGCTGCCCTACCCTCCTACTTTTTATTTAAAAAACGAATAGCGGAGATCATTACAGACCAAAGAAAGCCTCCAGCCAATGCCATCCATTTCCCATGATGCTCAGAAGGAATTGTATCAAATATCCAGGTCTTTCCCAGAGACTGACTAGAATTTCAACAGAATTGCCTTTTGAGGTGGCAGGAAACACTGCCAGAGCTGTCTGGAACATATTTGGGTTCATTTCGTTCCAAGGGTGGACCTTTCTAATGGTTGCCACACTTGAGCAGAGGTTAGGAGTTCCTGTAAGCTTAAACCCCACCAGATACTTATCTGTCCATGACAAAGGGGCCACATACTGTCCCTCCATACCCAAATCACCACCCTCCTGTCCTGAACAAAAGACCAAGTCAGGAATATGCCCTCCTATGTGAGTAGGACGTGATATAGTTTGGGACAGTCGTCCCACAGTTCCCATCCAGGCAACAAAGTCTGGGAGCCATTCCCAATGGGGCAGCCTCCACATGCATTTTGAAGTTGCTCAGAACCACCAGTCTTGGCAGACTTTAAGACCATGTTCGTGGTGGCTCTGGCTAGCTCAGCCAGGGAAATTGTTGGGGTGTGAGACAGGCAGGACACTAACAGAATCCCCACTCAGGCCCAGCCACCTGTCCTCAAGAACAAGCACTCCGAGCTGGAAGTTTGCTGAATGGGGCTCCTGGTCAGAGTGAAGGAATTAGGGATGGACAAATCTGTCAACTTGGGTTTCACTCAGTTTCTCATTTTCCCAACCTTAAGTTTGTTTTCTCCTGTTCCTGCATCAGTTTGCGATTTAAAAATAAAAGTTGACCTGCATATTCATACACATTTTTGTGCACACTTCTCCTAATATACATTTTTGTACACACTTTTTCATAAAGTATGCATTTTTGTATGTTACTTTCACTACCATGCACATTTTTGGCACACTCTCCACTAATATACACATCTTAATATGCATTTTTTGATTGGAGAAGTGCATTGCAAAATTCAGAACAGTGTGAATGTCGAAGCATATCTTAAAATGTGAACTTACCTAATTTGCACTTCTGGAACCAATATGGGAACTGAAATGCAGATATACTTGGACATTGAAATGTGAACTGAATAAATTTCTCCCCCATCTCTAGATAGAAATACAACAGACTCAGCCTCCCCGCTTCCCCAAGTCTTGGGTGGTGCTGTGCTGGAAGATGGAGCTGGGACAGATTCATCCCACCTCTTTCATCCCACCAGGTCTCCATAATACATGCCAGGTCAGTTCCCACATGCAGGATCAAATCTTCGATGGCCATGCTTTTCCCATTTAGTGACATCTTGTCACTAAAGACATTCAGAAGCGCCACCTTCAGACCAGGAATGTTGCCACTAGAACTCCTAGGGCCTTGGAAGACATGAACTGGAAGGAATGGAGAATACCTGCTCATCCTCCTGCATTGGCCAGTCCACCTGCCTCCATCATTGCTCCCTTGTAATACCTGCACCTTGCCCACCCATAGATCTCTCCCCTTTAATAGCACATACTTCTCGCCAAGGCCCCCAAACCAAGAACAAAACAACACCCACAAAGTGACCCCAAAAAGATCTAAGAGCAGATCCAAGCCCAGTCTACCCTTTGTAATTGCTCAACAAGTGACATATCAATTTCTTATTCCTTCCTCCTCACTGAAGCCTCAGGAGCAGACCCTAAGAAAAACACACCCTAACAAACAGCCTTACTCTCCATTTACAGCTCCCCTCCACCACCCGCCCACCTCACAAAGAAGCCTAATGTTTTACCTGGATGGCTTTTTAGCAAATAAATAAGGCAACATATAAATGTTAATAAAATAAATACAATTTTCAGAAAAAGAGAGATGGAAATGGCTACCCCCTCCCCATACAACCCTTGACAATGTCTGTTCCTGCTCAGGTTTCTCTACCACCTAAGCCCACCTGAAGCCTAACACACAGAGTAGACAGAGGACCCCTCCAGACAACTTGAAGGGGTGACATCAAAGAGGCTGCTTTGGCGACCCTCCGCCACCAGCAAGTCTCTTTAAATAGCCTTCCCAACCCAGAAACAGCTGCAGCTGCAGCACAGTATTTTGCTCTCACAGGGCAGGATTACTTTATTAGACCTCATGATCCCTCTGGGGTCGTTGTTCTCTGGCTTGGTGCATCAAAAAGTCAGTGGTGGCTACAGAGGGTATCCACCTTGAAATCAGTACTACTGCTGCTGCCTACTTGCTTCAAGTTGTCTTGAGTGCATGTACTTTTTTGGGGTGTATTTTAGAAATTCAGTGTATGCATTGTCACATGTTTCAATTTATGCAATATAGTTTATATAATTCTATTATAGAATTGTATCTTAATTGTAAAAAGAAGGAGGAAAGGAAAAAAGAGTAAAGCACTTTCTTGTGTCATTGTTCTAGGACATTTGATGATAGAAAAGTAACTTGTATTTTAGAGAAATCTAAAGTAGAAAAATAATATAAGCAGCTTTTTAAAATGCTAGTTTTAACTTTTGCTGGGAGAGTTATCAACAACCTCAGATATGCAGATGATACCATCCTAATGGCAGAAAGCGAAGAAGATCTAAAGAGCCTCTTGTTGAGGGTGAAAGTGGAGAGTGCAAAAGCTGGTTTGAAACTCAACATGAAAAACACTAAAATCATAGCATCTGGCCCCATCACTTCCTGACATATAGAAGGGGAAGAAATGGAAGCTGTGACAGATTTTATTTTCTTGGGCTCCAAGATCACCGCAGACAGTGACTGTAGCCATGAACTTAAAAGACGCTTGCTCCTTGGGAGGAAAGCTGTGGCAAACCTAGACAGCATAGTAAGAAGCAGAGACATCACCTTGCCGACAAAGGTCCGTATAATCAAAGCTATGGTTTTCCCAGTAGCAACATATGGCTGTGAGAGCTGGACTATAAGGAAGGCTGAGCGCCGAAGAATTGATACTTTTGAACTGTGGTGCTGGAAAAGACTCTTAAGAGTTTTTTTCATTACATTCATGCTGTAATGAAAATCCTCAAAAATTGAATATTTGGGATCATAGGCTTGAATCCAGAGAAGTGAGCACAGTGCCCTGTGTATACAGAGTGGCATTCCTCTGCTGCTATTCTTGAAGTTTAAAGAACCATCTGGAATAGCATGAAAAGCAGCATGGAGGGCTGCAACCAGATAGCATTGGAACCAACCATATGTTGTTCATGGATCTTCAGGTAATATTAGTATGGAGATGGATGGAGGCTAGAAGAAATGCTGTTATGTACCATTCAGGTATGACCTAAATCATATCCCTTATGAATATACAGTGGAGGTGAGGAATAGATTTCAGGGATTAGACCTGATAGACAGAGCACCTGAGGAACTATGGACGGAGGTCTGTAACATTGTTCAGGAGGCAGCAACTCAATCCATCCCAAAGGAAAAGAAATGCAAGAAAGCAAAGTCTGATGAGGCTTTACAAGTAGCTGAGGAAAGAAGGGAAGCGAAAAGCAAGGGAGAAAGGGGAAGATATATCCAACTGAATGCAGAGTTCCAGAGAATATCAAGGAGAGACAAGAAGGCCTTCTTAAATGAACAATGCAAAGAAATTGAGGAAAACAACAGAATGGGAAAGACTAGAGATCTTTTCAAGAAAATCGGAGATCTCAAGGGAACGTTTTGTGCAAAGACGGGCATGATAAAGGACAAAGAAGGCAGGGACCTAACAGAAGCAGATGAGACGAAGAAGAGGTGGAAAGAATACACAGAAGAACTATACAGGAAAGATCTGAATGTCCCTGATAGCCATGAGAGTGCGGTCACTGAACTTGAGCCGGACATCCTCGAGAGTGAAGTCAAGTGGGCCTTAGGAAGCATTAGTAACAACAAAGCTAGCGGAGATGACAGTATTCCAGCTGAGCTATTTAAAATCCTAAAAGATGATGCTGTTAAAGTGCTGCACTCAATATACCAACAAATTTGGAACACTCAACAGTGGCCACAAGACTGGAAAAGGTCAGTTTACATTCCAATTCCAAAGAAGGGCAATGCCAAAGAGTGTTCAAACTACTGCACAATTGTGCTCGTTTCACATGCCAGCAAGGTGATGCTCAAAATCCTACAAGCTAGGCTTCAGCAGTATGTGAACCGAGAACTACCGGAAGTACAAGCGGGGTTTCGAAGAGGCAGAGGAACTAGAGATCAAATCGCCAACATTCGCTGCATCATGGAGAAAGCAAGAGAATTCCAAAAAAAGTCTATTTCTGCTTCATTGACTATGCTAAAGCCTTTGATTGTGTGGATCACAACAAACTGTGGCAAATTCTTAAAGAGATGGGAGTACCAGACCACCTTACCTGTCTCCTGAGAAACCTGTATGAGGGTCAAGAAGCAACACTAAGACCTGGACATGGAACAACCGATTGGTTCAAAATTGGGAAAGGAGTATGACAAGGCTGTACCTGCTTATTTAATTTATATGCAGAGTACATCATGAGAAACGCCGGGTTGGATGAATCATAGGTCGGAATTAAGATTGCCAGGAGAATTATCAACCACCTCCGATATGCAGACGATACCACCCTAATGGCAGAAAGCGAAGAGGATCTAAAGAGCCTCTTGTTGAGGGTGAAGGAGGAGAGTGCAAAAGCTGGTTTGAAACTCAACATTAAAAAAACTAAGATCGTGGCCTCTGTCCCCATCACTTCCTGGCATATAGAAGGGGAAGAAATGGAAGCAGTGACAGATTTTATTTTCTTGGGCTCCAAGATCACCGCAGACGGTGACTGTAGCCATGAAATTAAAAGACGCTTGCTCCTTGGGAGGAAAGCTATGGCAAACCTAGACAGCATAGTAAGAAGCAGAGACATCACCTTGCCGACAAAGGTCTGCCTAATCAAAGCTATGGTTTTCCCAGTAGTAATATATGGCTGTGAGAGCTGGACTATAAGGAAGGCTGAGCGCCGAAGAATTGATGCTTTTGAACTGTGGTGCTGGAGAAGACTTACGAGTCCCCTGGACTGCAAGGAGGTCAAATGAGTCAATCCCAAAGGAAATCAACCCTGAGTGCTCATTGGAAGAACAGATACTGAAGCTGAAGCTCCAATATTTTGGTCACCTAATGCGAAGAGAAAACTCCCTGGAAAAGACCCTGATGCTGGGAAATATTGAAGGCAAAAGGAGAAGGGGACGGCAGAGGATGAGATGGCTAGATAGCATCACCGATGCAATGAATATGAACTTGAGCACACTCTGGGAGAGTGTGGAGGACAGGAAGGCCTGGCATGCTATGGTCCATGGGGTCACGAAGAGTCGGACATGACTTAATGACTGAACAACAAAGTGGCATCTAGATCTGGGCTGTATGGTGTGATGCTGCCATGTTTCTGTAGATTAGGCGCTGGCAGAATGTGGACTACTTAGTCGTTTAGTCTCAGGGATTCTTGCAAAGAATGTTGGATTGGTTGCACCTTGGTCTCATCCAGGAAGTCACTTCTTAACTTCAGAATTATTGAGTACAGATTAGTTATGTCTTCACTTGTAAGAGATTCAGAGAATCAAAGTTGGAAGGGGCCTCAAATGTCACATAGTCTAACCAGTGTGTTCACTCTTGATTTGTAAATTTAAAGCACCCAGTAGACCATAGGGAATCTAGTTAAAACAAGCAGATACTGCAAGACTGTCCAGCACAACATTTCTCCAAGGCCGCCTCTGAATTGGGGCTTGGATCTTGGCAAAGTTGCAAACTCATATTTTCCATGGAGAGCATTCTCCAAAGTATGTAAGGAGGGAAGGAGGCCCCCACCTCTGACTCCTGTGGCAGAATGCCATCCGGTTTTATCACTGGTATATTTTTTTAATGACTGTTCTGTTTCAAAAGACAGAAGATTAGCAGAGGGATTTGTGAGTTGCCTTGCATCTCATCAGGAAGCAAATTAATGTCTCTATCAACTTTGAGACTGTTTGGTAGGTAAAACCAGGCGTTATCCCAGTTACAGAGGTGTTACATCATGCCAGGAAGTTAAGCATGTGGACTGTAGAGCCCTCCCCTCTTAAAAAAAAAAAAAGATATGCGAGGATTATGAAAGGTATGTTAATGAGCCTATGTTATGCCAGCTAGAGTATTTATAGAGAATGCTGTTGTACAACTAGCAAGACTGTGCCAAGACCAGCCTGTGTGTGTTCAACAGCCTGTGTGAACAACACACACAGGCAAACCCTTTTATTGTGCACTTATTTTTCACTCCAGTAGGGAAACCCAATTTGTTTGTTGCCTATTATTTTCACAGGGGGTTCAGAAATGTCCATGACTGCTTTTTGCAGCATTGCGTGTGTGTCGGGAGAATCAATTACCACCCCCGTTTGGTATTACACACATGCAAGCAAAACAGGAATGTTAAAGCATCAAACAAGTTTGTTTCGGATCACAGAAGGATGCAGCTAATTACTTAAGGGCGCAATCCTATGCATGTTTAGACAGAGAAAAGGCCTACAACTCTCAGCCTTCCCCAGCCTTCCCTTGCCTGATGGGGAATGCTGGGAGTTGTAGGCCTTTTCTCTGTCTAAACATGCATAGGATTGTGCCCTAAACCAAATATTTATTAAACTGACTGACACAATATAAATATTAAAGTTTTAACCAAAACTTTTTGTCTTCTGCCTTCTTTAGCTGTTTTGATGTGAATCAAACGATACTGTAGACAATGTGGGCGTTACAATACAATGAGGATGGAATACTCCAAAGTGTGGCATTTGCTTTTAAACTTTACTATTTCTGTTCTGTTAGTCACATCAACCCCTCTGCGTCTACTCTAGAGTAAAAATGAAAAGAGAAAAAAAAAGGATGTAGCTGCTATATACAGATTTAAAGTAATGTCCATTTTGGCCCTTCAGTCATTGTATAAGAGTGAGTATCCTTCACCCAAATGGTTCCTGTCTGCTCACTTTTCCTTTTGATTCCTATAAATTTGCTTCATAGTTAAACAACAAAATATAATTGTGGATTTTGAAGAGGGAGATAACCCAGCTCTCAGAAATAGGTCAACCTGTATGCTTTGATTAGGAGATAGGAGAAATTCTCAGTCTTACTAATAAGAGGTGGTAGGCCAGAATTTGTGTACAATGAACAGGGAGAATCTGGATGTGGGGCCAACATCTTATGGCTAAGTTTCTTGGCTAGGGCTGCTTATTTTCTCCTCTTCTTGTCCTCCCCTAATCTCTTTTACCTCTTCTTTCTAGCAGCCTTAACTTTAGCTGTCTGCAAAGAATTTCAGGGACTAAACCTGTTCCTTTCACCATGTATTTTGTGGGTGGCTTTGTATGTTATATAAGAGTAGCCAGAGTGAAAGGCACTTTTGCATCCCCTTTTACTGTTTCTAGCGTATTGTGTGAAGTGGGGGGATTTCTTCCCAGATGTGGGACAAGAATGGTACAGAAGTTCCTTGCCACTTACCCTTCCTCTCCCACTGTTTCTATGTAATATGCAATGACATGTTGTTATATTAGTTCATAAATTGTTATTTATAAATTGGTACACTTGTATTCTGGCCTTCCTGAAAGGTATTCAGGGTGACATATGTGGGGATTATTCCTTCTATTTTTGCCGCAACCCCGTGTGTGTGTGTGTGTGTGTGTGTGTGTAATAAATGCAGGTGTGCAATTCAAGGTTTTGTAGCCATGTGCCACGTTCTAGTACTGCTCATGTTAATTTCCATGTATCTTTTGCAGGAGAGAGATCTTACTGGATTAGAATTTAAAATCTCAAGGGTTTGTGTGGGTTAATCTGGCACTTTCATGTTTGGATTCCCTCTGGCAAAAGCTGTAATTTTCCATATTGATCTGTGTGTCCCACATTACTCAGGGCATTGGACACGCTACTATTTTGAGCTGTCTCTGTTAGAGAAGTAATGGCAAAACATCAGTTCTCTTCCACACCAACTGTTCAGTTTCTTTTGTTTTATTTTACTAGTAGTACATATTAATAGTAATAAAATAAAATATGTTCAGTGCATTTCCTGAATGCTCAAAGTGCAATATGTGTATTATCTCTGTACAGCAATCCTGTATTATCCCATTGTTTTAGGGAGGGGTAGTCTGAAGATAGAAGCTTACAGACATTGAGGGAGTTCATACTGAAGTTGAAGTTCAGACTTAGGCTGCAAACCTATACCCATTTACCTGGGAGTAAGGCCCATTAAAACAATAGGATTTACTTCCGAGTACTTCTGAGTACACAGTATAGAATTGTGCTGCTACTGGCTCAGAGCTCATGCTCTTAACAGCCACATGATGCTCACTTAATTCAAAGATATACTACTTTTTGTAGCAGTGGATCTAGAGAATTCCTGCCTACACAGGAAAAGGCATATGTTATCTCTGCAACATGGTGTTCAGGCACATATTGAGGACAACGTTGCCGTGGCCCTTACTTTAGTGTTAGAATTAGTGTTAGGGATGAGCCATCATGTGATGGAGGTACTAATTTCTGACCCTTCCGACAGGGTATCTTCACTGAGTCAGAGGTCAGAGTTTCAACCCCTGTCACCTGCATGCCAGACCTCCTGCATTGATTGCTTATCCAAGCCTTGACAGTCATTCATTGTCTTTAAACTCACTGCTTCCCTGATGTGGTCCTTAAAGGACTTTAAATATGGTTAAGTACTGTGTATGAGCCCAAATTCCATGCCAAGAACAACCAAATTCTGTACTTGCTAATAACACACATTGTACAAATTAAGACATGGTTGTGCCAGTGAATGAATTATGCAGTTCCTATGTCAGTGTTTCCAGTTGTGATCATGTCAAGCGTGGCTTAGTACGTTAGAAAGAGCCAAAATGGAGAGATGACCAGTTCTTATGTCACTCAGAAATGCATATAATATCTCTAAAGGGGAAGCAGCTGGGAGTGGATAAGTCCTCCCCTTGCAGATGCTTCTCTGCTCAAAATCTTTGTCACACAGGAGACACAAGTGGCATCCATGACCCAGAGTGCCTCTTACCAGCTTAGGTGGCTACAGCACTACCTGGACACAGAAAGCCTTGCCTCAATGATGCATGCCTTGGTAGGTAACCTTCCTTTTAGACTATTACAATGTATAGTATTTGGGTCTGCCTTTGAAAACGGTGTGGAAACTTCAGTTAGTGCAGAATGTGGTGACAAGACTGCTAACTGGGACTGGGCAATATGAGCACATCATGTCAGAGCTTTGCCATCTTCACTGGCATGCGAGGTCCTATTTTTGAGCTTTAAGGCCATTCATGGTTTGGGACCAGGGTGCATGAAGGACCCATCTCTTTACCTGGACCTTGGGATCTTCTTTGAAGGCCTTCTCTGAGAGTGCTTACCATGTCAGGTGCAGTGGCCATGAGTGGCTGTGGGAGAGAGGGCCTTTTCAGTGGTGGTGCTCCAACTGTGGAACAAGCTCAACTGACACCTACTCATGTCATTTCGACACCAGGCAAAGACCTTTAAAAAAAGATCTAGGCTTTTAAATCTGTTTTAGTGTTGGGCTGTTTTTACTCTTTGCAGAGCGTAGGTTTAATTTATGCTGTAATATACGTTTATTGCTGTTGAATTTTAAATTGTTTTATTGTTACTTTTTTGTGAGCTGTCCTGAGAACTCTTGTTACATGGCTGCCTTTAAATCCTAAAAAATAAATAAAAGAAATAATAAATGTTTGGAGACAGGTTGCACATTTTAAGACTGTACTTTGGAAAGATGTTGCAGAACCTCAGGAAACACATGACCTCTTATTGCTGTGCTTTGAAACAGGGGTGGGCAGAAGGTAGATCTCCAGATGTTTTGGACTTCAGCTCCCATCATTCCTGACCATGGGCCATGCTGGCAGGGGCTTCTGGGAGTAGAAATCCAAAACATCTAGAGATCTACCTTCTGCCCACCCATGCTCTAATATAACACCTGAAACAGGCCCTAGACAAAATGTGATTAATGGGAAATGATGTATGATGGGTGGTGTTTTATTTCAAAGAATTCTCCTGACAATGGGATGCCTGAGTGCTTTGTAATAGGCTTCTCTTAAAAACAAAAGCAGAAGAACAAGGAACTTATGCAAAGGGCATCATGTGATGAGCATACAGAGGGTGAGGCAAAGGTTGGAGGGTCTGTTCTCATGGCAAGACAAGGAAGACTCATAAGCGGCCCAACAGGAAGAGGGATGGTGACAATGTGCCATCGGCCAGCAATATTTGAAATTCTTTATGGGATTAAGTAACTTCTTTTACCAACTCTGAACAATTTTGTGGCAAGAACCACCGATTTCAGAGAATTGCATTTCTGGGTTAGTGTTCTCGGGATGCCAGCGTAGACATCTTAATTAACCTATAAAGGTATTGTTTCTTTACACCTGGCTTTCTTTCCTTCTCCTTGACAAAATGAGTTGGAAATGGAAATGAAACGAAATTGTTGTTCTTTTTTGGTGTAATGCCATGTTCCCTAAATGGGCTTCAGAAGCTACTGTGCCCTTGAATGTCCTTGGAAACCCCTGTTAGATTTGGAACTGGTCCTCAAATTGGCCATATGTGTGGCTGCTATAGAAAGATCTCAGAATGTTGACCCCCTTTGTAAAGACTCGTGAGTCTGTATTCCATAATACTGACCTGCTCAGTTGCTATTATACAGCACAATCTTGCGATTCTTTAAAATGTGGATCGATTACATATTTATCCTACCTGTCCTCTGAGCACCTCGTTGTGGAGTACATGGTCTTCTGCCTTTTATCTTCACAACAACCCTGTGAAGTAGGTTAGATCGAGAGAGACTAACTGGTCCAAATGGTCACCCACTGAACTTTATGGCTGAGTGTGGATTTGAACCTGGGTGTTTCTCAGCCCTGTTCCAGCACTCTAACTACTACATCACACTGCCTCTTAACACCAAACACTTAACACTTCTTAACACCTCTTGTCTGATATCATCTGCCTGCACTACCATGTCATTTTCATCTTTAAATTCTTTTCTGTTCAGATAGCTGGTTGGGGGAGCATTATTTTCTTAGAAGCTTAACCTGTAGAATGACTGGATTGAAAGTGACAAGCCAGAGACATTCCTGCCATTCAGGAGAGGCTTAAGGAATGTCTTATTGGCTAAATTACAAATTTGTGGCATTTTGCCCAGCACTGCATGGCAGTTTCAGTCTGCTTGACTGTGACAAGATTAGCACTCTCTTTCTCTACCCCCCTTCATAATGATTGTGTAAAAGAAAAAAAAGGGGGAGGGGGAGATTAAGTTGTACCAGGCAGAGATACAGAACATGTATAAAACCTCAGGTCTTTACCGTGAATGATTCTCTCTTTCATTCATTTGGTGCCTTAATTAGTCCTGTGTCCTTTAACCTCCTGAGAAATAAATAAGGAGATGGGGGGGGGGGGATAAGACACATGCAGCTTTACCACACACCACATCAAGGAAAGTTTATAATTAAGCCTACCTCTTCCATTTCAGCTTCATTTCATAAATTTGGCTGTTTTAGAACAATGACTGCTGGACCATTTATCAAGGTGCTTTGTAGGCAGAGCTTGGCTTTTAAGTAAAAACTATATTGTGACACATTCATAACTGGACTCTAATGTGATAATTTCCTCCCTGCAGTGGTGGTTTTTCTGGGACAATTATCTGGCAGTGTGTGTGGCATGTACCCATTGAATGGGTAAGAAGAGTAAAATCCAAGATGAGCTGGCAAAGGACCTGTCACGTTGTATTAATTAACAATTAATTGATGGAATTTAACTGGATACCTAATAGTAACAGGCAGGTTGAAGTCATGGTCATATCTCCTTTAATGGTGGCTTCATAAGTAGCTTGCAGATTACTGCGTTTTTATACACCTGGCCAGGCCCTCCAAGTTATTGCTGCTCTTTATTCATTAAGGACAAGTACTTTCCAATAATTTATTCCAAAGTGGCATCATATTTAAGTGGCTAGTGTGGCCCAGTGTGAGTTGGACTGGACCTCCCAGTCCATTCAGCTAGTCAGCTGTGTGGTAAGGCATGGCTGAAATGAGCATCTTGTTGGGACACAAGTCATGGCATAGCTCACCGAGGGGAGTTGTTAAGTAGATAACTTGATAGAAGTTCAGGAAAAGCCAAGGGGGATCTGACAATAAGCCGCAAAGGGTTGCTACAAGTTCAACAAGCTGAGATGTGGAGAAAGTGAAATTACATGTTGCTTAGAGCATGTATGTGAAGGACTGCCTTCACCGATATGAACCTGCCTGGACCTTAAAGTTGGCCATAGAGGTCCTGCTTATAGGCCACCATTAAGTTCATGTAGGTTAGTGGTCACAAGATACAGGGCCTTTTTTGTGGTGATCCCATATGTCTAGAACTCCCTCCCAAAGAGGTGCATTGGCTCCCTCCCTGTTTGCTCTCAAGCAGGCTTTAAAGACAATTTTGATTTCAGTCCACTTTTTATTGAAATGAGTTGGATTTTTAAAGTCATTTCTCTCTGCTTTTGATGAGCTATTAATATTAATAGTGGTAGATTTTTTGGCTGATTGAAATAGTTTTATGCTACTGCTTATATTTAAATGCATTACTATATTGATTGTAAGTGTTTTATATAGTAATTGTAAGACGCCTGAGAAAGAAAAAATGATTTGAAAGATGGCATATAAATTCTTAAATGAATACATATACATGCTTGAAGTACCCACTTGAGCTGGAAACCGTTCTCTCTGATTTCATTTAGAACTTGTTTCTAAGTAGGGGGGCCTTTGAGCATTTGAACATTGGGGTGCATGAGCATTTGAGTGCCCACATTATAAGGGTTCTGTTCTCATTGAGGTGGCAGACTGTGCAAGGGGTGCACCACTTCAGACTGCAAAAGGGGGCTCATAGGATTGAATGTTCCTCCATTTATTTATTTTTAAATCCATCCACACAGAAAACTAACATCAGGGGAAGGGATTCTAACCCAGCCTTCTCTGTGATAGTTTTCTGTTGGATGGGTTTTGTTTAATGGAGCTGCATTCAATCATATAAGCCTCTTCTGCAGTCTGAAGCAATATCGCCCAGACCCAGACTTTCCACCTCAGTAGGAGCTAGGCCTACATCTGTGTGGCTCCTCTTCTCCTAGGATTCAGAGGTATGTGGTAGAGTTGGTATCGCTTTTCCAGCCTGTTGAAGCAGATATCTGTGCTGCACGGGCCACATCTGAATTGCTGCCTTGTGTGGTGAGCCATCAACCTACAGGCTGCAACTTCTACCTAGGAAGCAAAATACCCTCAGGTCCTGGACAAATCTGCCCGCTGAGGTTGACCATTGGATCTTCCTGGACAGTTGAGTTTTGTCTGAGCAACACAGTATTCCTGAGCTTTGGTGTGTTCCTGTATACTTTGCTTGTACTCTGGTCCTGACTTCTAGCTTGCGCCTCTGTCCTGCCTCTTGGTTTGTCCTTCAGTTGACTTGCCCTTTGGTTCTAACCACTGGCTTTGTCACTCAACTCCTAACCCCCAGCAGCTCTTAACCCCAGCACAATTCCTGGCTCCTGGTTCATTTCTGACTGCTGCCTATGGTTCAGCTCTGGCACTATTCCATTGAGGAGGAGGAGGAATGGGAGGAACTGATAGATGGGGTTGAATAAAGACCTGTATTGCAGACGTATTGCAGACGTATTGCAGATGTATTGCAGACGTATTGAGATAGACAGAGACAAAGAAAAGGAGTGAAGATTAATGGAAAGGGATTAAGAACGATATTTGATGCAGAGAGAAAAGAGAGGGCGAACTATGGAACTCAGAGCATAAAAGGGGCTTAAAACACATTGAATTACAATTGTGACAAAAATATGTTTCTCACACAGCGTAGTGATCACGAGGCCCCGTTGAGTTGTGCCTGCTCTCTAGACCACTATGCTTTGAAAGACTTCTAAACATTAACCTCATTTGTTGTAATCTAGCCCTTCTGTTAGCTCATGCAATAACCCTCTATGAGATGAATGTTCCCCGTTGAACAAAGCAGAGGTACCACGAATATCAGTAAATTTGTATTTCCTGAAGCAAACAGCAGATGGCAATAAAGCTTCCAAGAGATTCAAGAATGCTGTTTCTCTCAGCATTGATAAAGTCTCTAAGATTTAGGACTTTCCCAACCCCCAATATTCATATTTAGAGGATAAATGCATTGTATTAAGTACTTTTACATGGTTTTATTGTTTTGATACTGCATTTTGATATCTGTTGTAACTAGCTTCGGTGCTTGGATGGAGAAAAAGCAAGCTGTGTTTTAAAAATTAAATAAAAGTGCAGAAATATTTCTCCAAATTTTGTCTAATAGCCTCCCAAAGCTTAATGCCTCCCAAAGCTGTTTAGGTTGTATGCCTCCTTTTGTATGAAAACTGCACACATACACAACACACACACACACACACACACACACATACACAGAGCTTATATATATGCTGATTATGTAAGAAATAGTAAGATCCTAAGCAGGCAAAAAAAATTCAGTGAACTAAATGAGCACTGTGGACAGATGTTTGCAGCACAGTATAGTATAGGATGAGATGTAAAAGAACAATGCTTACAATACATAGGATTAACATTGCTGCTGCTGCTATTTTTTGTAATCCTAAACTTATTTACTAGGATGTAAGCTCCCTTGCAATCACTAGGCACATGTTATGACTCAGCTGTGAATTGAATTGCTGCTCATCAGTACTAAGTTTTTAAAAGACTAATAGTTTAGCTCATGGCTCATCACTGTACAACCTGTGGGCCATAAGTGGCATGGGCAAAAGGGAGGAGCTGCATTCCTGACCTAGAGAGGAAAGCCCATGCACCTAGTTACAGCCAGTGGGGCAGCTAGGCATGGACCTTGGGCCCAAAGTCTAGGGCCCTACAGCCCAGAAGCCCCCCCCCCCCCAATAACCACCCAGAGGGTGGCAGGTGATGAGGGCATCAGGTGGGGAGAAGAGAAGTGTTAGCTGTATGTTTCACAACTGGAGTAATATACATGGTTGTCTAAAAGGGATGGGGGTGGGGGCTATAAGATTATTAAACCACCAATTTCGATAGCTTTAAAAGGGGGTTAGACAAATTCATGGAGAAGGCTATCAATGGCTACTAGTCCGATGGCTCTATGCTACCTCCAGCATCAGAGGCAGCATGCCTATGTATACCAGTTGCTGAGGAACACGGGCGGGAGGGTGCTGTTGCACTAATATTTTGTTTGTGGGCCTCCTGTCAACAGCCGGTTGGCCACTGTGTGAACAGAATGCTGGATCAGACCATTGGATGCTGGATCAGACCATTGGTCTGATCCAGCATGGCTCTTCTTATGTTCTTGTGTTCTTAAGCCCAGGGTCTAAAATTACCTAGCTGCACCATTGGTTATAGCATAAGTCAGTCAAATCTGCACTCCTGCCTGCTTCTCTCGCAGTGTGCTGCTGCTGCCTGCTATCTGGCTGACTAGACTGTTCAAGCAACCCTTGCGTGTGCTGGCCATGCTCCTTGCAGGCACATTCATTTTCAGTGATAGAGGGTGTAAGGTGCACACAGCTGTACATACACCGGGCTTTTCCTTATGACTGGGAATCCTGACTGGCTCAGTTTATGGTCATGAGGAATAGGGCTGTGTATATACAGGGTAGGGCTCTTTCTTAGTAAAGCAGAATTTGCGGCTACCTGAGGCATGGCTGGCAAACAAAATAATCATTTGGGGGTCTGGCTAGCAGGCGTGATCCCACCCCACTCGAACACATTTGATGAATATATGTGTGTGTGTGTGGGGGGGACATTTGCTATCACATGTACTAGAGGCAAACACACCAAAAGCCCTTTTCACATGTTATCTCCCAGAAGGGGTGCTCATGTGATGACAGGGGGTGGGACTGTATTGCTGGCATGGATGTCAGCGGCTGTGTTTTCTACTGGCGCCCATGTACTATGAACAGGTTTCCACGTCAGAGTTTCCATATGACTGTCGCAGCATTATATGACATCTGTATTCCTGCTTGATGCCTGCCTGCCTGCCTGCCTGTCTATTTATTTATGATACTTATGAATCACTACATTCAAGAAATTTCTAAGTGATGTACAAAAACAAGTCTTCATGCAACAGACAAGATTGTCTTCCTTCTTGGAAAAGGTATGTTTCCAGTAGGGGCCGAGAACTCAGAAGGGACCTAATTAGAGAGTTCCAGAGAGTGGGTGCTATGATACTGAAGGCCCTGTTCCTAGCCATGATGGACCGAACCTCCAAAGTCATGGATACCACCAGAAGAGTATCTCCTGTCCTGATGAGTGCAGAAACTGAGCAGGCCAATAGGGAACCAGGCAGTGTTGTGCAGTTCCCTTAGCATAGGTGTAATGTGGTGATAAGCCGCACCTAATAAAACAAACAAAGACAGGATCCTCAATTATAACCCAACAAAAACACACAAAGTGCAAGGAACCTTACAGAACTGCAATTTACCAATATATATTGTATGAAAAGAGTAGAATGTATATTAATTTGAAGACACAGAATTATAGAATATTAGGCTGGGAAGGGGCCCATAAGACCATCGAGTCCAATCTCCTCCTCAATGCAGGAATCCAAGTCAAAGCATCCCTGACAGATGGCTGACCAGCTTCGTCTTGAATGCCTCCAGTGTGGGAGAGTCCACCGCCTCCCTAGGGAATTGGTTCCATTGCCATATTGCTCTAACAGTCAGGAGGTTTCTCCTGATGTTCAGCTGGAATCTGGCTTCCTGTAACTTGAGCCCATTATTCTGTGTCCTGCACTGTGGGATTATTGCGAAGAGATCCTGGCCTTCCTCTCTGTGACAACCTTTCAAATACTTGAAGAGCGCTGTCGTATCAATTAATGCACATCATTTATGCATGCCAAATTGTAGAGGAAATCAATAATTCCAATGCATATACATCATACCAACCATACCAGTCAATTACAAAGCTGCTGCTGTTACCAACCTGGCTATCTTTACTCTATCTTTATTATGAATTTATTGTTAGATATATGTAACCCTGCCAAACCCAACTAATGGAGGTAACATTACATAGTTCAAACATTTTTATCCTTCGTGGCTCTTAAATCATAAAATTGCTTCTAGGGGGCAAAAAAATCAGACAAACCAAATACTCTAACATAGAGTATTTTATCACAATTTGTGGGAATAAATAAGTTGCAACACATTCAGCAAGCAGTAAATTTCCAATTTTTCTTCTCTCTGCAATATCACTAATAATGGCTCCTATTAAGGAGATGCGAAGATCACCTCTGCTGTTCCTCCCGTCCTGCACTGGATGATTGGAAGCCTCTCAGTTCGGGGGCTTCCAATCATCAAGGGTGGAATCGATTGGACTGCACTCTTATTCTGTTGGCTGCCTTGAAATTAGGCAGGCTGTAGACATATCAAATAAAATAATTATATGGCCATTGATATGTGTGTATGTATCCAGCAGTTTCTCCTGATTAAAGTTATTTCAGATGTGGTAGGAATTATTCATTAAATTATAATTGCACCCTAGTTGACTTTATCAGTCGCATTGTTCTTTGCTATTGGTGCACCCTCCTTTCTTTTCTTTCATTGGCAACAGGCACTGAATAACTGCACCAAATCCATGTACCTCCCTGCGATTTAAGATAATTGATAAAGGAGTTGTTGAGAATGCCTCACTCATAGCATGTTGGTTTAGCAAGCTTCCCAAACTCGGACTTCAGTTGTGGCATCCAAAACTATGGAATTCTCTGCCTTTGGAAGCTAGGGAGGATGACTAGATTGCAAGATTACGTGGCTTGTTAAGACATTCTTATTTGGTCAGGCTCATGGTTCAAGGTAACAGTGTGTTCTGGCTGTGTGCTTGAAATGTTCTTTTTCTGTGCAGTATGACTGGGGATTTTTAGGCTCGTCTTCAGCTTTTCTATTTAGTGGGTTTAGCACTAAAGAGAAAAGTGGGTTTATTGTACACTACTGAGCATAAGAATGCAGGCCTGATGTGGTGTTATTTCACAAGTTTCTCATTTGACACTGAGATTTGTGGAGAGTTTCTGGGATGAGGACAGGACTGGAGAGAGCCTTCCTAAAAGGCTACTCTGGTATCACAGAGACAATCTCGTGGTGTACATCCTATGTAGAAGTATCCTGCAGTTGAACCTCATAGCAGCATAGACTTTCTCACTTCCTGATTTCAGATGCTGTTGTGACTGCATTGTACACGTCATCCTGCATTGTGTCTCTTTTCATATGTTTAGGATTGAAGGGCCAGCGATTTTGAAATCTTCCTGCAAATGCTTGATTGTTAGTGAAAATATCTTGATGGTTCCTTTTTCTCATTATCTTATTTCTAAGTACAATTCTGTGGCTGGAAAATACTGTATAGAGGTGTGCCAAATAAAACGTAATAATAATTATTACCCCATTTTTTATTTTAACATTTTTAATTAAAAACTCAGACAGTCTGATAAAGACTTGTCTCCTTCAAATATATACAGAATGTTGAGGTGTCAGTTGAGTGGGAAGAGAGTAGAAGAAGAAACTGGCCTGCTCATGCTTCTAATAGGGAATTCGGGGGGAGGGGGGGACAGACAGCATTCTGTGGGGTTATTTAAAAAAAACACAACTCGCCTCCCTGCAATATACAAGGATGTTTTGGAAGAAAAAGGAAAATGACATGTTTTCCCTTTCCCACTGTGCAGAACTGACATATTTAGTATTTACCCCCTTTATACCAATTTTTAAACAGACATATCATACATTTTTTTCAAATATTGGTGAAAACTACTGATGTACTACTTTATTCAGGTTTGTTGAGGAAGGTAATTCTAGATCAGTTTTGTGAAGTTCTGAACAGCAGTTCAAAAATTAAGGTTTTCTGTCCCATTACGGCAGCAACAGCTGACAAAGTTACATGGTGCATATTCAGTTTCCGTCTGAAACTAGAATGTTGCCAATACTTCAGTGTCTACAGAGGGATTATAAATTGCAGAGGGAATGTAGTGGATTCTATGTGCAATGCCTATTCTTTTAGTTATGAAATTTAACCTTTCATGGACAAACTACACATCACTACCCAAATTAGGACCCTAGCATGGGGGTACAGGGGCTTTTACCCTGCTCCTGTAATTTACGTTGCCAAAAATGATACAGTTGTAATATAAATTGCAGGTGCTTCCCCCCAGATCCAAATTGGGACAAAGGGAGGGGGCAAAGGGTTAAAGCTAGGGACCTCTTCCCACTACTAGGGTCCCAATCCATATTGGGTCCCCTGCACTTACTTTTGAGTGGAAAAAAAGCAGGGGGAGAAATAGCTATTAGCTACATATTTAAAGTTACATGTAGTTTCATAGCAGGGGAATTGGAGGGGGCATGGAATATACAGGTGGAGGAAGCAGAAAGAATAGGGCTCAGATTACCTATATGAAAGCAGAATAGGTTAGTTCACAGAAGGATTTCTCTAGCAATACAAGAAGGCTCAGATACTTCATAAAACAATACAGGACCAATGAGTCATCTTTGCTAGTTCCAGGCGCTTCATTGAGTGGGTGCACAGAAGTAAGTTGTTGGCAAGCACAATTTGTGACATTGCACAACATTATCACTGATCATGGGGCATGCCTGTTAAGGCATCTGCCTTCGCTTCCAGTGTCCTGGCTTCATGGAGCTTGAGCCAACCTGCAATAGCCTTTAACTATGGAGATAAATCAGCAGGTTTTCTTATTGTCGAATTGTTATATGGGCTTAAGTCAGCATGGGTGGAAGATTGACTGGGATCTACTGGTAGTTCTCTGGGTGATTTGCAGAAGATCAGCAAGGATTTCTGATTAATTAAGAATAGGAACAAAAAATGGCTTCTATTTTCTCCTTTAAAAAAAGAGGCTGCTGAAATGAAATTAACTTGGGGGAAAACCAAGAGTGGATTCTTATGTGAAAGGATTGTGAGCTCAGTTCTGATACTGAAAACATATTCCTTGGCTGAACATGTGTTCAGGCCAGGGACACCCTGTTCCTTCCTTCCTTCCTTCCTTCCTTCCTTCCTTCCTTCCTTCCCCTTCCTTCCTTCCTTCCTTCCTTCCTTCTTTCACTTGTAATTTGCCTTTCATTCAAGAAACTCAAGGTGGGGCACATAGTTCTCTTCCCCACCCCTGTTTTTTACAATTTGTCATGGGGCACAACCATGCAGCTGCTCTACTGATGCAAAGCTCCAGACTGATCCTTTATACCCCTGAAAAGTTCACTTGGGTTGTAGGACCCTACAGGACCCTGAAGCTGTCATTAGATTTTATGGAGCCCAGAGCTGGAAGCTTTTGTTTCTTACAGTAGCCTTTTTGTTACTGGCTTCCTCGGAATCTGTGCCATGTCTTGCAAAAGAACACACTGATATTAGCAAGGAAAGTCGTGTGTGTGTTTTAAACAAACCAAGATATGAAAGAGATGAGGTTTCCCCCCTGCCTTGGGGGAAAGTACTTGATGTTTGTAAGCTTATCTAGCTCATCCTTGCTGATGCTTTGTTACAATGCTGAGGATTCTTCAGCCCTAATGGCTATGCTCTTTGACATCTTTCAAAGAAACTAATCCGATTTTTGCTAAAGTCAAGAGGTCCTGCAAAAAAAGAAAGAAAAAGAAACAAAGAAGAAAAAGAAACAAAGAAAAGAAAAAGTGTCTCACTAGAAAATGAAAAGAAACACATTTCTCTAAATTTGGAGTGTTCCAAATGGGAAGATACTGATTTAATGGTAAGAATGGCTTACACATCAGCTTTTTAGGGGGATAAATGATCTTCTAAACTAGCACAAGCATTTGGCTTCCTACAAATCCACTGGAAATGCACTTCACAGATTTGGTTTATAATATTCTTAGAATAAGGAAATAGTCTCCAGCTTGAAACACTTTCCCTCCCTCCACATTGAGCCCCTTTCAATCAGCAAATGTACAGAGGTGGGGTTGGGATCGTGTCTGTTGCCTCTGGCCTTCCAGCTGCCACACATCTGTGGGATCGTTGGGAAAGAAGTGATGTGCGTACAAGTTGCCTGCACCTAGGCTCTGTCTAGAACAGGGGTGGGGAAATTCTTGCAGCCCGAGGGCCAAATCAGTTTCGGCGAAGCTTTCAGGGGCCGCTTTCTGTTGGCGGGTAGGGCTGAAGGCAAAAGGGGTGGGGCCAAAGACAAAAGGGTGGGGCCCTAACTATAAAGAATACCTGCATATTTTAGCTTAAAGCTCTCACTGCCAGTAGCTACACATTTCAACTAGTGCTGTGCTGACAATTTCTTCCACATTTTTCCACCATTGTCATTCAATCTGATAGAAAAGAAATTGCTTTTGAAAAGAAATTCAATGGTGAAGACATTTTGGAGAAATATTCTTGGGCTTCCCTGACTTAAGAGGTGGTTGAAGAGTGAGCCCAAGTGCCCTGTTTTCCATTGTACAATCATCTCTCTGGCCTCCTGTAACCTCATCAGCTTCCTACACTTCAATTATATTCTGTATATCTAGCTTGCTTTATATTCAGAAGCACAGAAGCACTGTGTCATGTGGATCTCCTTTTGCTCAAGTGGTTTCTGCATGTTAACTCAGCAAAGTGAGTGGGTGTCTGCATTTGCCTATGCTAGAAAGTGAAACCAAGAAGAAAAATCTATTGAATAGATTTTTATCCAGGCTTTTAGTGTGTTCACCCTCCCAAGGAAGAGTAACAACATAGTAAAATTACAAGCTGTTAAAGCAATATGATCGCAAACAGCAACGTTAAATCACATTAAAATAAGTTATAACAGCAGAAGATAAAACCATTATTAAAATACAGTGCGATAGAATCATCCCAAAGCAAATTAGAATAAAATAAGGTTTTTAGGGCAGTTCTAAATGTCAACAAGGGGGGGGGGTCCTATGTATCTCCTTGAGGAGGGTATTCCACAGTTTAGGGGAGCCATCACAGAGAAGGTACTGTCCCTTGTATTCCCCAACCTAATAGCTCTCACTGCTGAACCAGAAAGCGGGGGCTCTGGTGCTGATCTTAAGGCTCGAGCAGGTATGCATGAGTGTAGTCCAGTCTTCCAAAATCTGGTGCCCTCCAGATGTTTTGGACTTCAACCCTAATCCGCCCCAGCCAGCGTGGGCAATGCTCAGGAATCCTAGGAGCTGTTGGCCAAAACATCTGGATGGCACCATGTTGGGGAAGGTTGGTGCGTAGGCAGTTCTTCAAATAGTCTAGTGATTAGTTAATAATTTAACTAATTATTAGTTTCATTTTAAAAAACGAGTTCTGGTTTCCTTCTTAAATTTTGCCCAGTGGTATTTTCCCACTTAAGGAGATGTTAATTACAAAGCCTTTCTTGTAGTAAAGGTTTGGGAGATAATCACTATTCCTAAATATATATAAACATTGTAATAAATAATACTAATATTATTCCTAAATAGTGTCTTATCGGCTATACTATCTGAACATGCATAGAAATCATTCAGACAGCACTGAAAAACTGCCCTGGTTATTTTAATGGCTATTGTCATCTACAGGCTCTGAAATTATGGATGAGCTCCATTTCCTAGTATACCAGAGGCCACCTTAGGGTGCAGTCCTATGCATGTTCAGACAGAAAAAGGTCATACAACTCCCAGCATTTCCAGCCAGCCATGTAAGGACTGGAAGGACTTTTTTTCTGCCTAAACATGCATGGGACTGTGCCTTTTTGTTCAGTCGTTCAGTCGTGTCTGACTCTTCGTGACCATGGACCATAGCATGCCAGGCCGTCCTGTCCTGTGTCCATATTCATTGCATCGGTGATGCGACTGTGCCTAGGGGTGTATGAAAGTTCCGCCACAGATCTCGGGGAGGCCAAATGCCAGCGCATTCGGCCCCCCGAAATCGGTGGCGGAATGGCCCGCCCCCCCTCGCCCCCCCCGGGATGGGACTTAACTTGGGCGGATCTTCCTGGCGGCAGCGGCTCCGGCAGTGGTTCTGGCGGCGGGGCGGCGGCTGCGGCAGCCGGTCTTCCGACCGGCTGCCGCCGCCACCATTTCCAGGTAAAAAAAACACAAAAAAACAAAAGAAGTGATAGCCTACGTAAAAATTTACGTAGCCTATCACGGCTAGATTTAAAAAAAACACCGTGATAGGCTACGTAAATTTTTACGTAGCCTATCACGGCTGACTTAAAAAAACAAAAAAACAAAACGCGCATACGCAAGCCACCATTTGCGTTCCTTATTTTGGCACGTCTTAGTCTACGTAAACATTTACGTAGACTAAGGCGGCGAAAATAAGGGGAACTCAAATAGCGTAGACTAAAACGGCGAAAATAAGGGGAACGCAAATAGCGTAGACGCTACGCTATTTGCTTTCCCCTTATTTTCGCCGTCTTAGTCTACGTAAATGTTTACGTAGACTAAGACGTGCCAAAATAAGGAACACAAATGGCGGTGGCCATGGCCGCCGCCATTTGCATACGCGCTTTTTTTTTTTTTTAAATCAGCCGTGATAGGCTACGTAAACATTTACATAGCCTATCATGGCTGACTGCAGGGACGCAAACGGCGGCGGCTGTGGCCGCCGCCATTTGTGTCCCTGCTAGCCAGTGGCCGGATGTCCGGCTGCTGGCGGAGCCAGCCAGTGGCTCCGCAGAATCGCTGCGGAGCACAGCCAGCCGGCCAGGATTCCGGGGGGGGGGGGGAGGAACGGAGCACCTCCCCCCCCGGCGAGGATTCCGGGGGGAGGGATGGAACGCCTCCCCCCCCCCACAATCAGCATAATCCCCGAAAGGTAAGTGATTTTTGTACATCCCTAACTGTGCCTTTACTGTTGCTTAAATTGACCTGATATGCAAACCCCTCAAACCTATATATACAAACCTATATATACGCATACATACATACCCCTCCCCTCAAACCTCATGTGGGACTCTGAATAATAACCTGAGGGAGTTTTCCATTGCAAAAGGCCAGCAATATAGGCAGTTTATTGTGAGTAGGTTTGTGTTTAGGGCCGTTAGTGTTTAGGGCTGAGCTGAAATAGGTATGTATGTATGTATGTGTTCTTAACCCACAATCCTGCCCCCACTCCAAATTGGTGCAGTTGTTTTGGATTTAAAATGGGGCAAACATGTTCAGAATATTTATTTATGATGACTATATGCTGCCCCATATCATAAAGGTGTCTGGGTTGTTGTTCAGTCGTTAAGTCGTGTCCAACTCTTCATGACCCCATGGACCATAGCACGCCAGGCCTTCCTGTCCTCTGCTCTCTCCCGAAGCGTGCCCAAGTTCATATTCATTGCATCGGTGATGCTTTCTAGCCATCTCATCCTCTGCTGTCCCCTACTCCTTTTGCCTTCAGTCTTTCCCAGCATTAGGGTCTTTTCCAGTGACTTTTCTCTTCGCATTAGGTAGCCAAAATATTTGAGCTTCAGCTTCAGTATCTGTCCTTCCAATGAGCACTCAGGGTTGATTTCCTTTAGGATTGACTGGTTTGACCTCCTTGCAGTCCAGGGGATTCGCAAGAGTCTTCTCCAGCACCACAGTTCGAAAGCATCAATTCTCCGGCGCTCAGCCTTCCTTATAATCCAGCTCTCACAGCCATACGTTGCTACTGGGAAGGTAAAGCCTCATCAGACAGCCACTTTGCTTTCTTGCATTTCTTTTTCTTTGGAATGGATTGAGTTGCTGCCTCCTGAACAATGTTACGGACCTCCATCCATAGTTCCTCAGGCACTCTGTCTATCAGGTCTAATCCCTGAAATCTATTCCTCACCTCCACTGTATATTCATAAGGGATATGATAGAGGTCATATCTGAATGGTTTAGTGGTTTTCCCGACGTTCTTCAATTTAAGCCGAAATTTTGCGATAAGAAGCTCATGATCTGAGCCACAGTCAGCTCCAGGTCTTGTTTTTACTGACTGTATAGAGCTTCTCCATCTTTGGCTGCAATGTACATAATCAATCTGATTTCGATATTGACCATCTGGTGATGTCCATGTGTAGAGTCGCCTCTTGTGCTGTTGGAAAAGAGTGTTTGCTATGATCAGTGTGTTCTCTTGGCAAAACTCTATTAGCTTTTGTCCTGCTTCATTTTGTACACCAAGGCCATGCTTGCCTGTTATCCTGGTGAATTCTTGACTTCCTACTTTAGCATTCCAATCCCCTATGATGAAGAGGACATCTTTGTTTGGTGTTAGTTCTAGAAGGTGTTGTAGGTCTTCAAAGAACCGATCAACCTCAGCTTCTTCGGCCTCAGTGGTTGGGGCATAGACTTGAATTACTGTGATGTTGAATGGTTTGCCTTGGATTCGTACTGAGATCATTCTATCATTTTTGAGATTGTACCCCAGTACTGCTTTTCCCACCCTTTTGTTGACTATGAGTGCTACTCCATTTCTTCTAAGGGATTCTTGCCCACAGTAGTAGATATGATGGTCACCTGAATTAAATTCACCCATGCCTGTCCATTTTAGTTCGCTGATTCCCAAGATGTTGAACTTCAGTCTTGTCTGGGTATTTGACAATAAACTTTCTCTTCAGAGTAAAGGCAGGAAGCATGCCCTCAACTTGATCCGGTGTCATTTTATTTATTTATTTGTGATATTTATATACTGCTAAAGGTAGTAAAATCCATAAGTGGTTCACATATCATCAGGCTTTCACATAGCCCAGTCAGGCACCATGATGTTGTTACTTTGCCTACATGGATTTTAATATTGTTCTGGCCTGCTTTAAATAATATTTTGTTTCGGCTTTTATTCTGTTGCAATTTTATGGTATTATTTGAAATTGTACATTTGTTTGAGGGCCCTGGTGGGCAGAAGAGTGATTTATAAATACTTTTAATAAATTATAAGAATATATGAACCCTGATTGTCTGGGGCCACCTTAAGAAGAAGACTCGCTGGTGGTTGTTTTTAAAAATGGCAGATTTGGAACAGAAGCAGCTGCAATCAGCGCGCAAAACTAAGCAAGGGAAATGTGTGCAATTCCTTTGATGTAGCCCTTTCCTATTAATCCAGGTGTTGCATGGATTTTCATGAGTGGAACCTGACAATGAAAACATCTTTAAAATTAATAATTGGCCCCTGGTATCATCTAAAGGGAAACTCTTTTTCTATATAGAGGAGAGAGCAGTTCCTTCAGGAACACAAGCTGTTATCTCCTGAAATTTGCCAATACCGAAGAAGAGAGCCTGCAAAACAGCACACCTGTCACACCTCTTTTTTCTTAAACAACTGTGCAGCATTGCAAAACGTAACACTAAAAATACCGAACAGTATGACTGATGAAAACATAGACAAATATGCACAGACTTTAGGGTTGAAAATAAATGCTGCTCAGTGCTTCCTCTTTGAAGACATTGTTTAGCCCAATATCTGGTAACAGGGGTTGAGTGCTCTAACAACAGTTCAGTACTACTTTCCCTGTCCCTCACATGAATTTATCGCTATTAACTTGTCCATTTCTGTTTTCTCCTGGCTGGGTCCTTTATCATTCCTTCCTTGCTTCCTCTTCTTTGGGAGATTTCCAAAATATACCGCACATGATGTTAGCTGCCACAGAAAAAGATTCACAAGCAAATCTTTAATGTAGCCTTCCCCAACCTGGTGCCCTCCAGATGTGTTGGACTACAACTACCATCATCCTCAACCAGCAGGCCAACATCTGGACAGCACCAGGCGGAGTAAGGCTGTGCTAGTACGTACCCAGTTCTTTCCCTTAGATAGCAATATGGATCAATGGATAGATCATACCCTGTCATTTCAAGAATGGTTCGAAGAATCTGGTACTTCGTAATAATTCATAACAACCGTCACTTATGCAGAAGTGAAGATCAAAATATGTGGTACATGAAGTTTCATGATTTTTTTCTTTCTGATTTTGAAAAAGCCACAATCAGTCTGGACAGGCTGCATGTCTGGGAGGAAGAAAGGTGGACAGAGGAAATGTTTCTGGCTGGCTGTTTGCATGTTTCTTGTTGTCCTGTCCTATGAGCCCATGGGGCATGATGGAGCAGGCAGCCCAATAATTCTAGGAATGTGTAGAGCTCCCAGTGAGCAAGTTGTGCCAACAAAGTCAAGCACTGGACTGAACCCTTTTATTTCTCCAGGGCTTGATCACATCTCACAGGCCCGCCCCTTCCTTGAGGAGTGGAAAGCCTTAAAGTAGGGGTGTAGAACCTCTTTCAGCTTGAGAGCCAGATTCCATTCCAGAGAAACTGTCGAGGGCCACAGTCCAGTAGTGGGTGGGACTGAAAGCAAAAGGGCAGGGCTAAAAGTACAAACAAATACCAGAAACACCAGCATATTTTAGCTTAAAACTCTGTCGTGTTGCATACTGTCTATAAGGTACTTAGTACAGTGCTTCTCAACAATGTTGCACTTGAACACACGTTTCTTGATTTCCTTCCTTCTCATCTTTTACACTTACAGTGCAATGATAGTCATGTCTACTTGAAAGTAAGCCCCATTGAGTTCAATGGGACTTACTCTCAGATAGGTGTGTATACTATTGCAGCCTTATATATAGTTCTGACCTTCCTGTATTTGTTCTGCGGCCAGACCCTTTCTGCAGAGTGTTCTCTTTCTGTGCAAAGTGCCCTTTCTCCCTTGTTCTCCTTGTGTGCATGACATGAGTAAAAAGTAATAGGATGTGTAGCTTGGGGCTGTTCCGTAGGGTTTCTGGGCTTATGTACTGGTGTTGGTGTGCCATGAATGGGTGCAGAGTTGGTCAGAATCTGATGCTCTGTTGCGGTGCAGTGGGAAGTGGTGGCAGTGGTGCATGTTGACGTCCCATTGATGTCAATGGGAAAGTTTTAACCTACACCAACATTTTGTTGGCATAGAGGTGCAGGGCTCAGAGAGTTTAGGATTCTGACTAAGTCTCCTCCTCCTCTTGATGCTAAACCTACATGACTTTGATTTTTTTTGGCCTTCTGCCAATGGAGTGGCTTTGGCTGTGGAGATCCCCCAGTGTATCCCTGGTGATCTGCTGCTGGCATAGACTGTGTATCTCCAAGATACACCAGTGCATGGGACTTGGATCAAATCCTAAAGTGCTTCAGGCAGTGTAATTGAACCTTGGGTTTTGCTGTCTTTAAGCCTGTTGGAATCTCTCCTCCATCCTCATTGGTTTACTATATTTCCATAATGCCAGCTGTTCTGAGGCTGTCGTGTAATGCCACCAAGTAGATCGGTAGAGTTTCTGTGAAGGTGACTGGGATAATCCTGTACTTAGTGCTTGACCATCATGTTCAGTGATGTATCCAGAACTATTTTATTATAATTCAGTGGGTTCAGTGGGCACATAAATAACATCACAGCTCATTTAAGCAGAGAAATAAAACCAAGCAATTCAGTAGAAAACCAACCTACATTGTCACTGTAAGATACTGGTAGTGATTTTTTTAAAGATAATCTCTAATGATTATGTTAATAGCGTGATAAAATGAAAGTCTTTAAATTGTTTCTTGTGCTACTGATTATTCAACCTTCTCCATATTGATGCTGACATAAAAACTATTACAGGCTGTAGGCAACGAAGTATAGATTCGAGCTGGCTTTATTTTTATTATTAACTGTGACGTCTAATAGCTACAGGCATTTAAGTGGCACAAAACTGTTTTGAATTAACAAAATCTCCCATTCTTTGCCAAATTATCCCTGTGGCACTGAACATTCACTGCAAAAGCATGTAGCATGAAATCATGGTCATACTTGTAAAACAAGTGCTCTTTTGTGTTGTGGCCAGTTCTGTGTTACGAGATCATAATGGTGACTTTTATTATTCAAATTTACATGAACCATTTCAACTATGGACATCTACCTGTTCCTAAATAGGATATGGAGGTAGCATTTGTTCTGACTTACTCTGTGGGTCAAAACAGACATCACTTCAACGCGGGGGCATTGCTAGGTCCTTAAAAGATCCAGGGCACAGGCCCATAACATAAATTTGCATACACACACATATGTGTGTGTGCGTGTGTGTGGTGTGTGCATGTGTATAGATTACGTACATACATACATACATAAGAAGTGTGCACTGACCCCCCGCCCCACTTCAACTTAGACCCCGATTCAGCATTTTGGAAAACATCCCGCTTCTGCTCTAGCCAATTTGTAGTTAGACTATTTCACCTCAGCACCAAACCTGAGTCAGTGTTTGGAAAAATGAGTCTTTATGCTTCCTGTTGACTACCATGGGAAATTAGAAAAAAACTATTAACTTTTTTCTCTTGGTCAGAACTGAATGATAACTTCAGGCATAGTAGGGGATTACACCTGCCCAATGTCAAAAAAAATAGGTGCAGGGTTTATATTTTGGTTTTCTTTTAAAGGGAACTGCCAATAGCATTTTTATTCCTTGGAAGAATTGGGTAAAGATTTCAGGATTCATTGCCCCATCAGAGGAGATCACGCCTGCCAGATTTCAGAATGATAGCCACAAGGGTTTTTGTGCAAGGGTGGCCTTGACATTTTGAGGTCTCCAAAAGAGGACATACTTATTTCCCTATGTTCCTTGTGGACCATTGTTCTGAAAATTGCAGACAGCCTACAGTTGTCCCTAAGTAAGAAACCAGCAAAGTTTCAGAAGGATAGGTGCAGCAGTTAGTGTGGAAGGGGAGTTCTCCAATTTGGGTGATTTGCTTTCCCTTCCATTCACCCCTTCCCCAATAGTTTTTGAGTAAATTTGTATGAAAATGCACAGGTCATTAGAGGTGTCCCCCAGGCAAGAAACCTGCAAAGTTTCTGAAGGATATACATGCATGCAAATTTAGAATTACTAGAATTTATTTATATTTCACCAATGTTAGCAGGAGCTGGGAAGGTGCTATTGCACTCATGTCCTGTTTGTGGGTTTCCTATGGGCATCTGGTTGGCCACTGTGTGAACAGAATGCTGGACTAGATGGACCTTGGTCTGATGCAGCATGGCTCTTCCTATGTTCTTAAATATAGAGCGCCTCTGAGCATGTACAGAATGCTGTTCTTTCACCACTGAGCACCTAGATTCTCCCCCTACCAATTCTATTCCCCTCCATGCAGCCATCCCTCCTCATCCCACCATCCTCCATCTTTCTTCACCAAAACAGATGTCTTGTTTTGTGCAACTCCTCTCTACCTCCTAGTTATGCACAAGCTCTCATTGTATCTTCCTCCACATAACTTCATTTGTGCCAAGACTTCACCAGGATTCAGCCAATGAGTCTCTTTCAAAACTAGAGCTAAGTTATGGAGAAACTCTGAGCATGTACTAACTGCCTTTCCCTCACCTCTGAAGCTAGAGTTCATGCAAAATGAAAAAAACACACACACAAATGACAAAACATGCATAGGACTGAGCTGAAAGGGTAGTCAGTTCATTAAATGGAATTGGGTAGGAACTGTATTAAGCCTGCAGTACCATGCTCACAACTCAGGACTTATTTCTGAGTAAACATGCAGAACATCAAGGCGCAAACCTTCCTGCAAAAGTAACTTGTGCTGGAATCCTTTGCACACTTTCCTAAGGGTAAGCCTCATTAAACATAACAGGGCTTCTGAGTAGGCATACATAGGATTGCATAAATTAGCAATATTTATCTCCCTTCCACTTAAAAAACAAACCCCAAACTCCTTTTTTTTTTAATTAAAGCTTTCTGTTCATAGGAACATAGGAAGCTGCCTTATACTGAGTCAGGCCCTGGGTCCATCTAGCCCAGAATTGTTGACAGTGACTGGCAGCAGCAGCTCTCCCAAGATTCAGGTAGGGATGTACGAAAGTCACTTACCTTTTTGAAGGGTGACATTTGTGGTGGGGGGAGGCGCTCTGTCCCTCCCCCCGAAATTCCCCCCAGCCGGCTCCGCTCTGCAGCAACTCCGCAGAGCCACTAGCCGGGGCCTCCCGCAGCCGGGCATCCGGCCGCTGGGCTGCACAGGGACACAAATGGTGGCCGTCATAGCCGCTGCCATTTGCATCCCTGTATTTTGCCATGATAGTCATGGCAAATGTATATATTTACGTAGCCTATCACGGCAAAAAAAAAAGGGAATGCAAATGGCGGCGGCTACGGCAGTCGCCATTGCGTTCCCTTTTTTTGCCGTGAAAGGCTATGTAAATATTTATGTAGCCTATCATGGCCTCTGCAGGGAAACAAATGGCATCTCTGTGTTAGCCGTGATAGGCTACGTAAGTATTTACGTAGCCTATCACGGAAATAATGAAGAAGCGAATGGTGGCCGCAGAAGTGGCCGCCAGTCACAAAGCAGCGCGAACGGCACCAGGTAAGTGTCCCGTTTCATGTGCCTTTCATGGGGTGGGGGGGTGGGGGGCTTCGTTCCGCCATGGGTTTTCAGGGAATCATCGAGATCCGTGGTGAAATTCTCTGACATCCCTAGTTTCAGGCAGGATTCTTCCCTAGCCCTCCCTGGAGATGCCAGGGATTGAACCTGGGACCTTCTGCATGCCAAGCAAGTGCTCTGCCACTGAGCTGCAGCCCTTCCTATTGCTGGATAATGGCAACTGACAAACAAAACAGTCCCAGATTTGTTTCTCTGCAACTTACTTTTCTCAAAGGCTTGAGTGAGGAGAAGGAGAAAAACCAACCCTCTTGTCTGTTTGTATAATGTCAAATACAGTTCAGAACTTCTCTTGCCCACCAAAGAGAATTCTCTTTAAGACTTCTTCAAGATATACTGTGGGTGGAATAAAGAAGAGAAAGGAAGAAAGAACAGGATAGGGGAGGGAAGAAGAAAAGAAGAATAGTGATTGGAAATGTGTGTGGGGGTGGGGTGCAGGGATGTACGAATCCCTTACCTTGTTCCATTGTGGAGCTTCCTCAGTGGGGGGGGGCGGTGTGCCGTCCCTCCCCCTGGAATCCTCCCTGGCCGGCTCCGTTCCGTGGCGGCTCCGCAGAACTGCTGGCCAGGGCCATCAGCAGCCGGAGTTCCGGCCGCGGCCGAGCTGCTGCAGATGCAAATGGCGGCCGCCGTAGTGGCCGCCATTTGCATCCAGCCAGGCTGCCGTGATAGGCTACGTAAGTATTTATGTAGCCTATCACGGCAAAGAGCAGCAGCGCAAACGGCATAGCGGCCGCCGTTTGCGTCCCTGCTCTTTGCCGTGATAGGCTACGTAAATACTTACGTAGCCTATCACGGCAGCCTGGCTGGACACAAATGGTGGCCGCAGCAGCCGGCCGAAAGACCAGCCACCACCGCCGCTGCTGGAGCCGCCGCCGCCAGAGCCCCAGGTAAGTTTCGTTCCGCGGGGTGGCGGGGGTGGGAGGCCGTTCCGCCATGGATTTCGGGGGGCTGAATGCCAGTGCATTCGGCCTCACCGAAATCTGTGGCGGAATTCTCCGCCATCCCTAGTGAGGTGCAGAGAGAATTCCCTAAGCCAAGTGGCTCCTTTCAGAGAGGTGGTACTTCAGAGGAATTTAGGAGGCTGTGCAGGGTTTGCAAGGATTGCACATACTTAAATGAACTTTATGTGGTGAGATAGCTGAGGGATTTTTCTAGCTTTTTTAAAACTGTAGAACCTATTTAAAAGCCCCAGCAGTTTCTTGATCATGACACCACATACTTCCTAACCCCCCCTTTGGGATTATTTGAGTCCTACAGCTATTTAGGAGAAATTAAAGTGGAGGGGGAGAAAGAAGTTTGTGGAGGCTGATTGGATCCTTTGCTGTACTGAAGCTACTAAACTTCTTCAGAAGCCAAAGGTTCCAGTTTGGGGCAGTAAAATCAGGTGCTGTGTGAAATACCAGTATTTCACCTGGAGCTCTTTCTTCCCTTCCTTCTCCCTCTTCAAAATTTAATTTCAGGCAAGCCCCCAACCATGGCCCTGTAACATCAGAAAAGAAAAGTAGGGGGAGAGAGGTTTTTTGCACCTCAAAAAGATCCTACACCAGTGATTAGGGATAGTGACCTCCTAAGGGTTACCTTAAACACCTTATGATCTAATCCCCTGGGTGACTTGACAGTTTTTACTTTTTGTTTTAGACTTTGAGAAAAGGAAACTTTATGCATGGCTAGCGCAAAAGCCACTGGACCTAACCATCTGAAATTTGGTAGGTTCAGTCAGCTCCATAGGGCCTGCTAGGTCCCCAAATTCCATGAATTGATTTTCTTGAAAAAAGCGAATTTTACCTGTGGCTAGGGATGTATGAAAGTCACTAACCTTTTTGCAGGTGTGATTCGTGGGGGGGAGAGGCGCTCCGTCCCTCCCCCTGGAATCCTCCCTGGCTGGCTCCGCTCTGAGGCGGCTCCGCGGAACCACCGGTCAGGGCCGTTCGCAGCCGGAATTCTGGCTGTGGCCGTGCTGCTGCGGATGCAAATGGCGGCTGCCATAGCAGCTGCCATTTGCGTCCTGCCAGGCTGCCATGATAGGCTATGTAAGTATTTATGTAGCCTATCACGGCAAAGAGCAGGAACACAAACGGCAGCCACTACGCCATTTGCGCCGCTGCTGTTTTCATGATAGGCTACGTAAATACTTATGTAGCCTATCACAGCAGCCTGGCAGGACGCAAATGGTGGCCATTATGGCGGCCGCCATTTGTGGCTGCAGCAGCCGGCCAAAAGACCAGCCACCACGGCTGGAGCCGCTGCCGCCCCAAGTAAGTTTTGTTCTGGGGGGATTCCGCGGGGTGGCGGGGGGTGGGAGGCCGTTCCGTCACGGGTTTCAGGGGGCTGAATGCCAGTGCATTCGGCCTCACTGAAATCCGTGGCGGAATTCTCTGCCATCCCTACCTGTGGCTAGCGCAAAAGCCACTGGACCAAACTGTCTGAAATTTGGTAAGTTCAGTCAGCTCCATAGGGCCTGCTACCTCCCCAAATTCCATGAATTTATGTGAAAGTGCAAAAAATTTGGCTAGCACAAAAGTCACTGGACATAACTTCCTGAAATTGGGCAGCTTCCATCAGCTCCATGGGGGTAGGGGTGGATGAAAGTCACTTACCTGTCGTCGAAGCTTGTTCGCGGTGGAGGGGAGGCGCTTCGCTGCTCCCCCCGCGAAGTTCAGGCCGGGGGGGGAGGCTTCCCGCCTTGCCCCAGCCGAAATTCAGGCTGGGGGGGAGGCTTCCCGCCTCGCCCGGCCGAAATTCAGGCCAGGGAGGAGGCTTCCCGCCTCGCCCGGCTGCGAACTCCAAAGTTTTTTTTTTTTTTTAAACGCCCCCGTGATAGGCTACGTGATGATTAACGTAGCCTATCACGGCTAGATCTGCAAAGTCAGCTGTGATAGGCTATGTTAATCGTCACGTAGCCTATCACGGGTGACTTAAAAAAAAAAAAAAGCACGTACGCTAATGGCGGCCCCCATAGGGAGCCGCCATTCGCGTTCCTTATTTGGTCGCTGTAGTCTACGTAAATCTTTACGTAGACTACGGCGAAAATAAGGGCAACGCAAATAGCGTTGCCCTTATTTTCGCCGTAGTCTACGTAAAGATTTACGTAGACTACAGCGACCAAATAAGGAACGGGAATGGCGGCTCCCTATGGGGGCCGCCATTATCCGTACGCGCTTTTTTTATTTTTTATTTTTAAAGTCACCCGTGATAGGCTACGTGACGATTTATGTAGCCTATCTCGGCTGACCTTGCAAATCTAGCCGTGATAGGCTACATTAATCGTCATGTAGCCTATCACGGGGGCGTTTTTTTTTTCTTTTATTGGAATGGCGGCGGCGGCAGCCGGTCGAAAGACCGGCTGCCACTCCCGCCCCGCACGAACACCCACCGAACCGCCGGCCGGACCCGCTGCCGGGAGGGACATTCGGCAAAGGTAAGTCCTGTCCCAGGGGGGGTGCGGGGTGTGTGTGGAGAATTTCTCCCTGAAACTTGTTCGGGGGGCCAAACACGTTGGCACTCGGCCCCCTGAAGTTTCGGGGAGAAATTCTCCGTCATCCCTACATGGGGGTTGTCAGGTTTCCAAATTCCATACACTTATGTGGAAGAACAAAGAAATTATAGCTCTTTGCTTTGACACATTTTCTTGGAAAAAGGAAATCTTACCTGTGGCTAGCAGAAAAGTCACTAGGCCTAACTGTCTGAAATTTGGCAGGCTCAGTCACCTCTATGGGGGCTGGCAGATTCCCAAATTCCAGGCATGTATGTGGAAGCACAAAAAAAATATATAGCTCTTTGCTTTGACAGATTTTCTTGAAAATAGCAAAATTTACTTGTGACTAGCACAAATGCCACTGAAACTAACTGCCTGAAATTTGGCATTTTCAATTAGATCCATGGGGGCTACCAAGCCTCCAAATTCCATATATTTATCTTACAAACTAAAAACATTATGGCCATTATTGTTTTCCAATGCAAGTCAATTGGAAAATGTAAAAAAAAAAAAAAAGGCAATTAGGACAGCTCAAAAGATCCAGGGCACAGCTCAAAAGATCTGGGGCCCATGCCCAGGTAGGCCTCCATATAAAAACACCCTTGTGTTGGGGACAGGGCCAGCATGCATGGCCCTATCAGGCTACCCCTTTAAGCCATCACATTTTCACCTGAACAGGGCTAATGTCATTCTTTATTTGATGTTCAGGCTGAAGTGTCGATACTTACATAGCCAAAATGGCATCAGCAATGCACAAGAGAGCAGTATCTGTATGTTTAGGATATCCTTGATGTATGCAGAAGTACGACGTTTCTTTATTTGAAAAACCCAAATGGGATTTAAAAAAGAATTTTGATGGTAAATTTTAAATTTTGATGGTAACTTTAAAACAAACAAAAACAGTTGTTACATTTTGCAGCATCAATAAGGCCAAAACAGACATTACTTTCAGTGTGTGTCTAGCTGCTATGCCTTCTTTTCATTTTCATTCTAGAATAGGTGCAGGGCCTACAGTCCAGATCTTCAGAGCCCTCCTATGCCCCACATCAGGGTTCCAATTTGGGCCCCTGTGACCACTCTAGAGTAAAAATGAAGAAAAAGATGTAGCTGCTTGACACATGTTAAAGCAGGGGTGTCGTTAGGGTAGGGCCCACCTGGGCATGGGCCCTGGCTCTATCAAGCTGTGCCCCGGTTTGCCCACTTCTAAATTGTAACTAGCCTAGGGATGGCGGAGAATTTCTCCACGAATCTTCGGGAGGCCGAATGCCAACGCATTCGGCCCCCTGAAATTGGTGGGGAAATTCTCCGCCGGCCCCCTGCCCCCCCCCCGGGATGGGACTTACTGTGGCCGAATGTCCCTCTTGGCGGCGGGTCCCGGCGGCGTTTCGGCGGCGTTTCGTCGGGGGCAGGGGCGGCGGCCGGTCTCCTGACCGGCTGCCGCCACCGCCATTGCAAAAAAAAAAAGTAAAGTAAAAAAAACAACAACACACCCATGATAGGCTACATAACGATTTACGTAGCCTATCACGGCTAGATTTCCAAAGTCAGCTGTGATAGGCTACGTAAAACGTCACGTAGCCGATCACGGGTGACTGTGAAAAAAAAAAAAGCACGTACGCAAATGGCGGTGGCCCATGGGCGCTGCCATTTGTGTTCCTTATTTTGGCACGTCTAGTCTACGTAAACATTTACGTAGACTACGGCGAAAATAAGGGAATGCTATTTGCGTTGCCCTTATTTTCGCTGTAGTCTACGTAAATCTTTACATAGACTAGATGTGTCAAAATAAGGAACGCAAATGGCGGTCCCCATGGGAGCCGCCATTTGCGTACGTGCTTTTTTTTTTCCCCAAGTCACCCGTGATAGGCTACGTGACGATTTACATAGCCTATCATGGCTGACTTTGGAAATCTAGCTGTGATAGGCTACGTAAATCGTTACGTAGCCTATCACGGGTGTGTTTGGTTTTTTTTTACTTTTTTTTTCATGGCCGAGTAGACGGGGCACACCTACCCGGCCTGAATTTCGCCGGTGAGGGATGGGGTGCCTCCCCCCCGGCCTGAATTTTGGCCAGGCAAGGCGGGGTGCCTCCCCCCCCTCGCCTGAACTTCGGGGGGAGAACCGAAGCGCCTCCCCCCCACCGCGAAGCAAGCTTTGAGAACAGGTAAGGGACTTTCGCCCATCCCTAAACTAGCCCCTAAAGTGTGAAACCATCAAAAAAGTAGTGTGAGGTACTGCTGGCTCTTTTCCACTCGAATTCCCCCCACCCCGGGTCTAGATGTGTGCGTTCAAAGGTAAATGTGCATCTAGAAATCTGTAGGGTTAAAAGCAGTTTTGAGGAATGAGGACGAGTAACGAGAGGCAATATGGGAAGGGTATTTTTCAACCAGAAGGGTCATAGTGCAAATAATTGGAGGATTTTGTGGTATTCAGATATAAACCCACATGTTCCTTAGAACAAACCAGCTGTAAACATAAGAAGAACCATGCTGGATCAGACCAAGGGTCCATCTAATCCAGCATTCTGTTCATATAGTGGCCAACCAGCGGTTGATGGGAAACCCACAAGCAGGACACAAAATTAACAACACGCTCCTGCCCATGTTTCCCAGCAACTGGTGTACCTAGGCATACTGCCTCTCTAAACCCCTTCTAAAACCATCCAAATTGGTGGCCATCACTACATCTTGTGGTAGCGAATTCCATAGTTTCACTATGTGCTGTGTGAAGAAGTCCTTTATTTTATCTGTCCTGAATCTCCCACCAATCAGCTTCATGGGTTGACCTCGGATTATAGTATTTTGAGAGAGGGAGAAAAATGTCTCCCTATCCACATTCTCCACACCACACATAATTTTGTAGACCTCTATCATGTCTCCCCTTACTCTCCTCTTCTCCAAGCTAAACAATCCCAGCTGTTGTAACCTTCCCTCATTGGGGGGAGTTGCTCCAGCCCCTTGATCATTTGAGTTGCTCTTCTCACTCCAGACCCAAGTAGTCAGGAGCATATAGGACTCGCTATGGTCCCTAGACAGTGTCTGAGGGCCATAGGATAGTTCAGATTCCTGGACCTGTAGTTGGAAACAGCGCTCTGAGGTTGGACCCAGGAGTCTGAGCTCCCTGTCCCTTCCTGCTCCCCTTTGCAGCTGGTGCAGACAGAACTGCACCGCCTGCCTTTCCGGGCTCACAAAAGCAACCTTGGAGAGGAGGGAAAGGGAGCAGTTCTGTGGGTGGGGAGGGGAGGGGAGGGAAGGGGACTGGGGAAGTGGGGATAGGAGTTATCCTCAGCCCTCCCCAACCTCCTTCCCTCCCCCTCCACAGAGCCCTAGCTAGAGTGCCGAAAACATCTGTCTAGCAAAAATGCAGAGCAGGAGAGGGGTGGAGGCGAGGATCACCTTCTGGGAGTTGTAGGACTTTTTGTCATCTAAACATGCATAGGATTGCATCCTAAACAAAGTATAGGTCAAATTATTAGCAAGTATGTGTGTGTGCATGCAGGTGCACTGAAAGTACTGGCTGCACCACTGCACTGTCTTTCAGAGTTTTATTTATTTTTTACCCAAATACCTTCCTATGCCTTTCACTTTTCTTTTTAAAAAAGATCACAAGAGCCTCTTGATAGGAAGCTGTTTCTAGGATTCTGATTTCATTTTTACATATTTCATAGTCCAGCCTTCCCCCTTTTGGAGTATATGTCCCAGCATTCCTGATCATTGGCCGTGTCGGCTGGGGCTTATGGAATTTACCTTGCTGCACCTGTGGCAATTTTTATCAGATCACTTTGAAAGTTTGCACAATTATATACTTCATCAGATAGATCATGGGTGTCAGGTTTCACATTATTATCTAACCAGGTGTCATTTCTATAAGCAGTAGAATGTTGAGGCTTATAATTGGAGAACCTTTTTTCTTTTTCTTCTTTTTTTGCAGCTCACCTTAATTAAAAGGGCACTCAGGTGCCCCTTTAATGCAAGCTTCTGCTGTGCCACCGCTTCCATGATCCCTCTGCATGGGCTAAAACTGTAGCCCGTGCAAGGTAGGAGTGTACGGATTACTCACCCCATTCTGGTCCGGGGCGTCCGTGGTGGGGAGGAGGCGATCCGTCCCTCCCCCCGGAATCCTCCCCAGCCGCAGCCGGACCTCCATCTGCTGCAGGGCTGTGGACACAAATGGCAGCCACTGTAGCGGCTGCCATTTGCGTCCCTGCGTTAGCCGTGATAGGCTACGTATATATTTACGTAGCCTAACGGCAAAGAGCAGGGACGCAAATGGCACCCGCTACACCATTTGCATCCTTGCTCTTTTTGTGATAGGCTACGTAAATATATACATAGCCTATCTCGGCTAACTCAGGGACGCAAATGGCGTAGGGGCCGCCATTTGCGAACCTGCATTAGCCATGATAGGCTACGTATATATTTATGTAGCCTATCACGGTAAAGAGCAGGGACGCAAATGGCTCCCGCTACGCCATTTGCGTCCTTGCTGTTTTCGTGATAGGCTATGTAAATATATATGTAGCCTATCATGGCTAACGCAGGGACGCAAATGTCGTAGCGGCCGCCATTTGCGTCCCTGCATTAGCCATGATAGGCTACATATATATTTATGTAGCCTATCATGGCAAAAGGACGCTATTTGCGTCCCTGCTCTTTGCCGTGATAAGCTACATAAATACTTACGTAGCCTATCATGGCTAAAGTAGGGAGGGAAATGGCGGCCGCAGACTGGGGCAGTCATTCGTGGCTGCAGACCAAGGCAGTGGATGGACCAGACGGCCGACAAAAGGTAGGGTCTGTCCCGGGGAAATTTCGCGTGGTGGCGGGGGGGATTGCTCCGTTCCACCATGAACTCTGGGGGGGGGGATTCTAAAGAATCGGGCTTCATTGGAGTTCGTGGCGGAATTCTCTAACATCCCTAGTGCAAAGCATTTGTCATTCAAGGAAGCCAGCAGTTCTTTTCCCAATCAGATTTTAATTGAGGCTGGAGAAGAATTTAGGGTATAAATAACTCTTTTCCTCTGAGGCAGGTATTTATGAACCCCGGATGCACTTTTCCAAACTTGGCTCAATTTTGATGGCATCCATAAAAGTAAGTGCAGATCTCCCTCAGACCAGAGAAAAGGCACTCTCTGGTAGCCATCCACCTAACTTCCACAGATGAGGACACCCAGAGAAGGGCTTCCAGTTCTGGTCTTATTTGCTGCATTGATTTGTATGGGAGAAGGACAGCTTTTTCAGGTACCCCAGAGGCTGTAAACCATTAAGGCCAGCACTTTGAATTATGCTGGAAGCAGATTGGGATCCACGAATCTTATATATATAATTCAAAGTCAGGGATTAGTTGGTCATCTCTTTTTGACTGCCTTCCTGTTGACTGATTCTAGGGATGTCAGAGAATTTCTCCACGAATCTCGGGGAGGCTGAATGCCAGTGCATTCGGCCCCCTGAAATTGGTGGAGAAACGGTCTGCCCCCCACCCCCCCTGGGACGGGACTTACCTTGTGCGAATGTCCCTGGCGGCGGCGGCTCCGGCGGTGGCATGGTGGCGGTGCGGCGGTGGCGGCTGCGGCGGCTGGTCTTCCAACCGGCTGCCGCCACCACCATTTCCAAGTTAAAAAACAAAGAAACAAACAAACGTGATAGGCTATGTAAAGATTTACGTAGCCTATCACGGCTAGATTCTTAAAAAACACCGTGATAGCAAATAGCGTTCCCCTTATTTTCGCCGTAGTCTACGTAAATGTTTACGTAGACTACACGTGCCAAAATAAGGAACGCAAATGGCGGCGCCCATGGGCGCTGCCATTTGCGAATGCGCGGTTTGTTTGTTTTTTCCCACTCAGCCGTGATAGGCTACGTAAACATTTACATAGCCTATCACGGCTGACTGCAGGGACGCAAACGGTGGCGGCTATGGCCGCTGCCATTTGCGTCCTGGCAGGACAGGAGGATTCGCGGCTGGAGGGGCGCGGCGACTCCCCCCCGGCCAGAATTTTGGGGGGAGGGACGGAGTGCCTCCCCCCCACCGCGAATCAAGCTTCAGGTTCAGGTAAGGGACTTTTGTACATCCCTAATTCATGAAACACTTCATTGGAAAGCTTTTGATACATAGATTCCATGAATAATAATGGTTTTCACTAAAATTCAAAGTCTGGAGTTTATGTCCATAAACCTTAAAAAAAAAGAATTAGGCTATCTTCTATAACAATGATAAAGTTTTATTTTTAATATCAAAAATGTCAAGTATAATTAAACAAACATAATTAATTGCAAAATGGAGCAAAATGAAATATGAACACAAAAAAGTCTCTGTACACCTTTATAAACACAGGTGCAGGCCAAAGTACAATGATATGCCAATAATGTATGGTCTGTAAATAAATCATGAAGGGATGAAGAGATACCTACAGTTAAAAGTAACCCAGGCAAAGTTTACTTATTGCTCAGAAAGGAAGTTTTTAGTTGTTAAATTTAATAAAGTAACATTTAATACTCTCTGTACACCTTTATAAACATAAAGCTCCAGCCGCTGCTGGGCTTCTGCAGACGTAAATGGCATCCTGTGTAGGGGACGCCATTTGCGTCCCTACGCTGGCCCGTGATAGGCTACGTAAATATTTACATAGCCTATTACGGCTAAAGCGGGAACGCAAGTTTGTGTCCCTGCTTTAGCCATGATAGGCTACGTAAATATATACGTAGCCTATCATGGGCCGGCATAGGGACGCAAATGGCGGCCGCTACGATGGCCGCCATTTGCGGCCGCAGCAGCCTGGCAGCGGCTCGAGCTGCTGCCGCCACGTAGGCTCCGTTTCGCGGGGCTTTCGCAGGGTGGTGGGGCGGGGGGCTCTGTTCCGCCACGGATTCCGGGGGGCCGAATTCACTGGAATTCGGCCCCCCTGGGATCCATGGCGGAATTCTCTAACATCCCTAGCCAATGTACAATGATATATGCCAGTAATATTACGACCTGTAAACAAATTGTGAAGGGATCTACATTGCCATGAGTCATGTGCAGTCACTGGTAAACCTCAAGATTCAAGATGTTGAGGGTCCAGAACAAAGACATTAATAGTGGCCACCCTGGAGTTTATACCAAGAACAGCATATTTAAGGAAGCTTTGTAAAGATAAAAGATGTTAGCACTTCAAATGTTTCAATAAACGCAGTTAGTTAGATTTGATTTTTCTCTGAGGATTGTGTTGGTGGGTAACCAAGTGGTTAAGTAAATTCTACAAGCCCATTGAGACACTAGATTCTATATCATTGCAAATTAAAGTGCTTTACTGTGGTTATAACTTGGTTTCAAACTCCTGTTTCTGGACTGACTTTTCTCTCACTGACTGAAATGGTTTTCATAGGCCTAACCTTAAAGGCCCCACATAGCTCATGAAATTCTTTTCAGTTGATGGGGGTTGGTGTGTTTTGGGTTTTGTCATCTTTAATTATTAATATCATTTTTTAACCTTTTATTTTATATCCCATGACATTTTGAAACAAATGCCCCATTGAAATGAGAGCAAAGACTAAAAAAGTATTTGATTTGTATAATTATAAACCACAGTTCCTAGGGCAATATTATAGGAACAAAAGTTCATTTTGATTAACTTCCTTCCCTTTGAATAATAACTGTCTTACTTGAAGTCTGATGAGGTTTTTTTTTTTGTTCATGCCTGCTGCTGGTAGCTAAATGACACATGAAGAGACTTGATTGGGCTTTAATAGTGACATTTTTCTTCACTTAGGTTAGTGTATATAAAGTTTGTGTTCACTTTTCTAAATGGGGTCATCCATTCCTTTATACAAACTTGAAAGAGGACATCATATGGTGATTTAAAGATTTAGGTTCCGTTATAATAAACAGGGCTGTATGTCCACCACCAGGAAACAATTAAAGTGTATTTATTGCAGTACTAAATCAACTCAAACACAGTGGTCTGAATAAAATTAGGGATGTACGAAAGTCACTTACCTTTTCGCAGCTTGGATTCGCGATAGGGGGGAGGCACTCCGTCCCTCCCCCCGGAATCTTCCCTGGGCCGGCTCCGCTCCACGGTGGCTCTGCGGAGCCGCCGGCCAGGGCCGTCCACAGCCGGAGTTCTGGCCATTGACAGGCTACTGCGGATGCAAATGGCGGCCGCCGTAGCGGCCTCCATTTGCGTCCTGTGAAGCTGCCGTGATAGGCTTCGTAAATATTTACGTAGCCTATCACAGCAAGCCAAAAAAACCCAACACAGCGTACGCAAATGGCGGCGGCTACAGCGGCCGCCATTTATGTTCCCTATTTTTAGCCGTTTTAGCCTACGTAAATATTTACGTAGGTTGTTACGGCGAAAAAAAGGAGAACGCAAATAGCGCCAACTATGCTATTTGCGTTCCCCTTTTTTTCGCTGTAATAGCCTATGTAAATATTTACGTAGGCTAAAAAGGCTAAAAATAGGGAACGCAAATGGCGGCCGCCGTAGCCGCCGCCATTTGCGTACGCTGTTTTTTTTTTGGCTTGCCATGATAGGCTACGTAAATACTTACGTAGCCTATCACGGCCTCCATAGGGATGCAAAAGGTGTCCCTGCATTAGCCGTGATAGGCTATGTAAGTATTTACGTAGCCTATCACGGCTATGATGAAGAAGTGAATGGCGGCCGCAGGGCGGCCGCCATTCGCAAGTCAGCATGGACAGCAGCAAGTAAGTGCTCCATTTCGCGCGCCTTTTCTGGGTTGGGGGGGGCGGGGGCTTCGTTCCGCCATGGATTTCGGGGGGCCGAATGCACTGGCATCCGGCCGCACCAAGATCCGTGGCAGAATTCTCTGACATCCCTAAATAAAATACATGAGAGTGCCTTTTAAGAACTTGGGTACAATGTACTTAAGAGAGGACCTCTTCCCATATATTTCCTTTCTTCTTAACAATGTTTTTATTGAAATCTTTTTCAAAGATAGCTAGTATAAATATTCAGCACATTAATTCAACTGTTAGTAGGGATGTTGCAAGAGTCTGGGAAGGGGGTGGAGTCTAGTGGACTCCCCTACTTGGCCTCCCAGACTCCAGTCTGTGGATCACCACGCTTGCCTTACTTGGCACACCTAGGCAGGCAAGCGCAGTGGTCCCGTCTGGTCCGCCAAGCAACGATTTTGTGAAAAAATGGCGGCTTGGGTTTTTACGTAAATGTAATGTTGCATAAATGGTGGCCATAAAAGGACCATTTTTTTTAATGCAACATTACAGGCTTCCTGTAATGTTTCCATATTTTAACTATGCACTGTGTGAAGAAGTACTTAGTTTTATCTGTCCTGAATCTCCCACCGATCAGCTTCAAGGGATGACCCCAAGTTCTGGTATTATGAGAGAGGGAGAAAACTATCTCCTTATCCACTTTCGCCACATCATACGTAATTTTGCACACCTTACTTGCCTGATTCCAGTGGGCCCTTGGTATAACGTCACTGATGGTGCCCTGCTTGCATACCACCCCTGCTGCTGCCCAGCCAGCCAGCCCTTCCTCCTTTTTCTACCTTGCGGTCATGGTGGCTTGTCCTCTCATTTCCTTCTCTTAGCTCAGCCAGCCGGCCCCGCAAAAGAGAGGAAGTACTGTGGAAGCCAGCTGGCTGAGCCAGCAGGCCCCATGGTGTGGCATTTTTTAAAAATGTACATGTTGAGTAGCAGTGATCTGAACCAATCAGACACTGCCTTCGGGGTAGATGTGGCTAATGAGGACCCAGGTTGTTTTTGTGTGTGTGTTGCTCCTGCATAAAAGGCAGAAAACCAGAGGTGGTGGTGGTGTGGAAACTGTACAAAAGCCAGGAAACCACCAAATGACTGATGACTGGTGTGGAGGATTGCTGGAACCAGTTCCAACCTTCCTGTGAGGTAGGACCAGTCTGAAACTAATTCCAACTCTCCTGCAAAATAGGGCTAGCCAAACCCAGCCTTCCAGTCCCCCCAAATCCCCAGTAGCCACCCTCCTAGGCCAAGAGGCACTGAAATAGCACTGAGGTTATGCAGAAGAAATCACACCATCTAAAGGTAGGATAAAGGTTTATTAAGGTAAAAATAAAGGGGTAGAGGGAAAGGTAAGAATGGAAGTAGCAAATTGCACAGGAGGGTACAAAGCAAATTTCTCAAACACACGAGAGCTTTATAAATACACACCCAAGCAAAATAATAAAGCCATCTGGCCTATCCTTAACATACTTAAGTATGGGTCTCCTAGGATAGCAACCAGCCATCTGCGGGTCCAGAACAACCAGGACAAAGGGAGGCACCATGCCTCTACCCCATGCCCTCTTTTTAAAGCCCAGCCCTGGCAACCCAGGGCAGATTTTCCTTTAGCCAATCACCGGCTCAGCCCCTGGGTGGCCTGCCCTTGCCTCCAAGAGGCTGGAACTCCCCTCCAACTCCAGCTGTTAGCACTTCCCAGGGACTGTGCCTGGCCTTGAGCAAAGGGCCAAGGAGCCTCTGGATAACATACAATTCCCGGTGGTTACATCAGACGTGACAACCTGGCCTAATCTCATGGTGGAAAACAGGCCATCATTCTTAACAGTTGAGGGAAAGGGGCATGGCCTTTGGGGAACTCTGGAGGTCCAGATTGGGACCCTTGGAAGGCCATATTTGGACCATGGGCCTGAGGCTCTGTACCCCTATTTTAAATGGTTGTATGACTGCAGCCACCTCAAAAGTTTTTTTAAAATAAGATATGGCAGGGTATAAATCCCATCCATAAATAAATAAATCAATAAAGGTCTGCTGCTGAAGAGACTTCTAATGATTGGGTGCTGTTTAGTTCTTGTATTGTGCTTTTGATTGATTTGTTATGTTCTAATTAAGATTTGGTTTTTAATCCCTATTTTATTCTTGTTAGATGTCTTGAGCACCATTTTGAAGATAGGAATTTAATAAGTACAAGTGTATATCTTTTCCAAAGAATTCTTGAGGATTTGGAATTAGTGAGTCTGGATGACTGCGTTTTTTGTTGTTTCTGTTAGATGGTACAGCTTCTTTTCTTTTATTCTTATTATGTTTATTAATCCATTGTGAAACACATTGTTGGTATTATAAATGTATTGCCAACTCCTAATAGGAATGCTCCTGTTTAGGGCTCCAGCCAGCCTTGAACAAGATCCCTAAAGTGTTTTGGGATAATTAATTTCTAGGAAGTCTTCAGAGCTATTCTAATGGACAATACATTGCAGCAGTTCAATCTATATAATGCTGAAAGGCTCAGATTCAATACAGGGTGCTTTATTGCTCTAGCATTATTGCTGTAGCATTGCTCTAGTATCCAGTGGTGTCCCTCTGCTGACAGAAGACTCCTTGATCCAGTGGACACTTACATCGCAGAATGGGGAGTGAGATCATTTTTGCTGATTTCCCTTCCAGGCTCCCATGCTGTTTTGAAGGGTCCCCAACCCTCTGGAGCAGATTGTTAGTGAATGTGCTTCTTTTAGGTACATATATACAGTTGTGCACATGCGAGAAGACATGCATAAATTAAAAAGGGTCTGCTAAACATTGGCAGTAGGACATCTATGGGAAAGGAGGCAGCCCAAAACAATCCACGCATACACAACCTTCAGAAAAATCAAATGTATTCATTTATTGCAAATACAGATTTAAAATGCACACATTGATTTTGGGGGGAAATAACTTGGTAGGCCTTCTCCTTTTGCCTTCAATCTTTCCCAGCATCAGTGACTTTTCCAGGGACTTTTCTCTTTGCATTAGGTGGCCAAAATATTTGAGCTTCAGCCTCAGTATCTGTCCTGCCAATGAGCAGTCAGTGTTGATTTCCTTTAGGATTGACTGATTTGACTTCGTTGCAGTCCAGGGGACTCGTAAGCATCTTCTCCAGCACCACAGTTCGAAAGCATCAATTCTTCGTCACTCAGCCTTCCTTATAGTCCAGCTCTCACAGCCATACATTACTACTGGGAAAACCATAGCTTTGATTAGACGGACCTTTGTCGGCAAGGTGATGTCTCTGCTTCTTACTATGCTGTCTAGGTTTGCCATAGCTTTCCTCCCAAGGAGCAAGCGTCTTTTAATTTCATGGCTACAGTCACTGTCTGCGATGATCTTGGAGCCCAAGAAAATAAAATCTGTCACTGCTTCTATTTCTTCCCCTTCTATATCCCAGAAAGTGATGGGGCCAGATGCCATGCTCTTGGTTTCTTTAATGTTGAGTTTCAAACCAGCTTTTGCACTCTCCACTTTCACCCTCAACAAGAGGCTCTTTAGATCCTCTTCGCTTTCTGTCATTAGGGTGGTATCATCTGCGTATCTGAGGTTATTGATAATTGTCCTGGCAATCTTAATTCCGACCTGTGATTCATCCAACCCGGCGTTTCTCATGATGTACTCTGCATATAAGTTAAATAAGCAGGGTGAGAATATGCAGCCTTCTCACACTCCTTTCTAGGGATGTCAGAGAATTCCACCACGGATCTCGGTGAGGCCGAATGCCAGTGCATTCGGCCCCCCGAACTCCGTGGTGGAACGGCCTACCACCCCCCTGCCCCCCGTGGATCCCCCCCAGGACGAGACTTACCTGGGGCGAATGTTCCAGACGGCGGTGCCTCCAGTGGCAGCTTCGGCGGTAGCAGCGGCTGGTCTTCCAAACGGCTGCCGCCGCCGCCATTTGCAGTCTGTTCTCCCCCATTCGTGATAGGCTACGTCTGAGTTAAAAAAAAACCCAAAAAAACACGCGTACGCAAATGGCGGCGGCTATGGCCGCCACCATTTACGTTCCTTATTTTTGGCCATCTTAGTCTACGTAAATATGTATGTAGACTAAGATGGTGAAAATAAAGGGGAATGCAAATAGCGCCTGCTACGCTATTTGCATTCCCCCTTATTTTCGTCGTCTTAGTCTACATAAATATTTATGTAGACTAAGATGGTGAAAGTAAAGGGGAATGCAAATAGCGCCCGCTACGCTATTTGCATTCCCCCTTATTTTCGCCGTCTTAGTCTACGTAAATATTTACGTAGACTAAGATGGCCAAAAATAAGGAACGCAAATGGCGGCGGCCGTAGCCACTGCCATTTGCGTACGCGATTTTTTTTTTTTAACCCAGAAGTGATAGGCTACGTAAGTCTTTACGTAGCCTATCACTGCTGAATACAGGGATGCAAACGGTGGCGGCTACGGCAGCCGCCATTTGCGTCCCTGCTAGCCAGCGGCTGGATGTCCGGCTGCTGGCAGAGCCGGCCAGTGGCTCCACAGAATCCCTGCGGAGTGGAGCCAGCCCGCTGGCTAGGATTCTAGGGGGAGGGACGGAGCGCCTTCCTCCCCAGCAGAACCCAGCGGAGCCAGGTAAGCGGGGGTTTGTACACCCCTACTCCTTTCCCAACGTTGAACCAATCCGTTGTTCCATATCTGGTATTACTGTTGCTTCTTGACCCTCGTACAGGTTTCTCGAGAGACAGGTAAGGTGGTCTGGTACTCCCATCTCTTTCAGAATTTGCCAGAGTTTGTTGTGATCCACACATCAAAGGCTTTATGGTAGTCAATGAAGCAGAAATAGATGTTTTTCTGGAATTCTCTTGCTTTCTCCATGATCCAGCGAATGTTGGCGATTTGATCTCTAGTTCCTCTGCCTCTTCGGAACCCAGCTTGTACTTCCACTAGTTCTCAGTTCACATACTGCTGAAGCCTAGCTTGTAGGATTTTGAACATAACCTTTCTGGCATGTGAAATGAGCGCAATAGTATGGCAGTTTGAACATTCTTTGGCATTGCCCTTCTTTGGCATTGGAATGTAAACTGACCTTTTCCAGTCTTGTGGCCACTGTTGAGTGTTCCAAATTTGTTGGCATATTGAGTGCAGCACTTTAACAGCATCATCTTTTAGGATTTTAAATAGCTCAACTGGAATACTGTCATCTCCGCTAGCTTTGTTGTTACTAATGCTTCCTAAGGCCCACTTGACTTCACTCTCGAGGATGTCCAGCTCAAGTTCAGTGAGCGCACTATCATGGCTATCAGGGACATTCAGATCTTTCCTGTATTGTTCTTCTGTGTATTCTTTCCACCTCTTCTTAATCTCATCTGCTTCTGTTAGGTCCCTGCCTTCTTTGTCCTTTATCATGCCCGTCTTTGCACAAAACGTTTCCTTGATATCTCCGATTTTCTTGAAAAGATCTCTAGTCTTTCCCATTCTATTGTTTTCCTCAATTCCTTTGCATTGTTCATTTAAGAAGGCCTTCTTGTCTCTCCTTGCTATTCTCTGGAACTCTGCATTCAGTTGGATATATCTTCCCCTTTCTCCCTTGCTTTTCGCTTCCCTTCTTTCCTCAGCTACTTGTAAAGCCTCATCAGACAGCCACTTAGCTTTGTTGCATTTCTTTTTCTTTGGGATGGATTGAGTTGCTGCCTCCTGAACAATGTTACGGACCTCCGTCCATAGTTCCTCAGGCACTCTGTCTATCAGGTCTAATCCCTGAAATCTATTCCTCACCTCCACTGTATATTCATCAGGGATATGATTTAGGTCATACCTGAATGGTTTAGTGGTTTTCCCGACGTTCTTCAATTTAAGCCGAAATTTTGCAAGAAGCAGCTCATGATCTGAGCCACAGTCAGCTCCAGGTCTTGTTTTTACTGACTGTATAGAGCTTCTCCATCTTTGGCTGCAAAGTACATAATCAATCTGATTTCGATATTGACCATCTGGTGATGTCCATGTGTAGAGTCGCCTCTTGTGCTGTTGGAAAAGGGTGTTTGCTATGATCAGCGTGTTCTCTTGGCAAAACTTGGCAAAGCAGCCTTTGTCCTGCTTCATTTTGTACACCAAGGCCATGCTTGCCTGTTATCCTGGTGAATTCTTGACTTCCTACTTTAGCATTCCAATCCCCTATGATGAAGTGAACATCTTTTTTTGGTGTTAGTTCTAGAAGGTGTTGTAGGTCTTCATAGAACTGATCAACCTCAGCTTCTTCAGCCTCAGTGGTTGGGGCATAGACTTGAATTACTGTGATGTTGAATGGTTTGCCTTGGATTCGTACTGAGATCATTCTATCATTTCTTGAGATTGTACCCCAGTACTGCTTTTCCCACCCTTTCATTGACTATGAGTGCTACTCCATTTCTTCTCAGGGATTCTTGCCCACAGTAGTAGATATGATGGTCACCTGAATTAAATTCACCCATGCTTGTCCATTTGAGTTCGCTGATTCCCAAGATGTCGATGTTCAAACTTGCCATCTCATGTTTGACCACCTCCAGCTTACCTTGATTCACTGACCTTACATTCTAGGTTCCTAAACAATATTGTTCTTTACAGCATCGGATTTTCTTTTCACCACCAGAGACATCCACAGCTGAGTGTCCTTTTGGCTTCACTCTTTCTGGCGCTACTTGGAAATTCCCTCTGCTCTTCCCCAGTAATATATTGGACACCTTCTGACCTGAGGGGCTCATCTTCTGGCGTCATCTCTTTTAGCCTTGTGATACGTTCCATGGGGTTTTCTTGGCAAGAATACTGGAGTGGGTTGCCATTTCCTTCTCCAGTGGACCACATTTTGTCAGAACTCTCCACCATGACCTGTCCGTCTTGGGTGGCCCTGCATGGCATAGCTTATGGCTTCACTGAGTTACGCAAGCCCCTTTGCCACAACAAGGCAGTGATCCGTGAAGGGGCATTGTAGATTACATATCATTTATCATCTAGTCCAAATTGGCGGTATATTCAGCTTCAGCATCTGTAGGAGTCTAGATGTGTCCTGTCATGCTTCCACGCCTCCTGCCTGTTGAAGGAATTAATTGGTTCATTGCAGAAAGCTAAGCCTACGATAGCTGTCTATAAAAGTCTTTTGGAATGTAGCAAAGTAGATATTCAGAAGGTCAGGCATAAGGAATGGAATAAGGAACTGGAATGCTCTATACAGTTTAATCAATGGAAAATTGCCTTTGCTTCCATATGTACTATTTCTGTAGAATTAAAATTGAGATTGATTCAGCAAAAATGGATGGTTCATGTATATTTGACAGCACAGAGGCTTGCCAAGAAGAAAGCTGGCTAGCTCTGCTTAAATGCTGGCGATGTAATGAGGGCAGTGCCTCCTTGAAGCATATGATGTGGGCATGACCTGTAGTGGCTTCTTTGGGGTTGGAAGTCATAGCTCGTATAAATTTTGCCCTTGAAAAATCTGTGATAATGCCAGATGTACATGCTCTTCTAAATTGCATCCCTCTTATGTGGGGATTAACAGATGGACAGCAAAAGTGGACACTGAGCGCCGTCATAGTTGCAAAGAGATATATACTCCAAGCTTAGAAGAAAAAACACCCACCACCTAGCAGTCAGGTGGTAAACACCACATTTGAGCATATCGCCTACAATTGTCAGAGTCGTATGGATGTTTATTTAGATACATAGACTGCTTATGTATCTAACCTATATATTTGATCTATATATTTGAAATGGAAATGTTAATCTTTTTTCTCCCCCTCCTTGTGTTTTGTTTTCCTTTTCTCTTTTTCTCTTTCCTATATAAAGGGAGATGTTAATGTTAAGTGTATATTGATATGTTTCATGATATGAATCCCAGCTTTTTGTTGTTGTTGTTACCATTGTGTTGCAAATACAAACATTTTTTTTTAAATAGTTAACTAAAGAGCCAATTAACCCATGCACACAATAGGAAAAGGGTTGGAGGCTACTTGTGTATAGTCTGCTGAAAATAGGCAGGGAGCACAAAGATACCTTTTCCTGGACTAAAGCCCATTCATGCAGATTGACAAATTAGGGTGTGTTGAAACTCCTGGTCTTGAGTGACAACAGGAAAAATATGTCATTTTAAAATGAGGCTTCATAGACTGATGCCATCTGAAGGCACAGACCAAAAAAGTCAGGCAAACCCTAACCTGGGTGAACTTAAGCAATGGGAGAGAGGCGAAACCTCAGGATTGCGTACCCTTTGTGGGAGCCCTTTTCTGTCTTGGGTTTCCAGAGGGTAAGCAGGATGCTGGGGTTTGCTTTCCCCTGGAGGGATTGGCCAGGGCTTGGGCAGCAGAACCAGAAGGAATGGAGACTCCAAGCCAGAGCAGGCATTGATCAAAACCGAAACCAAACCTAACTTGCACACCTTGCAGCAAAGACAGTTGTGTTTTTATGCATTTTAAACAAAAGACTTGACATCATGCTTGCATGACCAAACCACAGTAAGTAAACAAAGACTCTTAAATGTTGAGAATGGCAGTTCCTGCCTGTGAACAAAAGATTGGAGTATGGCATTTGCTAGAGCCATCCAAATTACAGAAGAGGAATATGAAGTGTGAATGGAGGTATTCCTTCCAACAGATGGGTTCCATAACCCTTTTCAAACCATTCAATATCATACCTACACCTGGTGTGTATACTTTGCCTATTTAGAGTGGGAACCATGGGAAACATTTTGGAACTGATTCTTGCATATCTTAATTTTAAATCCTGTTCAGCTTGAGGCTTTCAGAATATTATGCAGTTTTGATAATTAGAATAATGTCAAGCCTCATCTTCTTGTACCTGACCAAGCACTGTTGAGTAATTGCCTTTGCCTGGCCTTACTGAAGTAACTGAAACATGATGTTGTTTGTAATTTATGGGAATGTTTAGTAGCAAAAGTAGGTAAACACAGAGAAAAGATTTTCTCCCAAGGCCATTGAACTTATTTTAGTGACTTGATAAGACTCAATATAATCGAAACCGGTACTCCGTAGTTGTAACTGGAGTCTGAGTTATAGTTCTCTATTGTGCATTCTCACCTTCCTCCCTGTCTCTCTCTCTCTCTCTCTCTCTCTCTCTATATATATATATATATATATATATTAGTATTCACTGCTTTTTGTATGTTAAGTAAATATATTGTGTATGTACAGTGAGTCATTGTTTTGGTTGGATTTGGTTTGAGAAGACCGTACTGAAATAACTACACCGCTCCTTCTATGGGCCTCATGCCCATGGCTGCCAGTGTGGCTGTGTGAAAGGCCTGCTCTTTAGCCAAGTCATCTTCTAACAAGATGGGGGGTGAGGTGGGATGTGGGAGGCTATGGGGGGGTAATCAGTGAAAACTGGCTGTCTCCCTATTCTCCTGGTGGAAGCTTCTGCTGGATCAAAGAGTCATCAGGACTATCTGAGCGGTCATAACCTGATTTGAGTTGAGAAGGGTGTCGTATTAAGAGGATAATATACCATATTCAGAATTAACATAAAGTAGAGAGCTGGGAAACAGCAACAAAATAAGAATTTAGCTACCCACCTACCACAGCCCCCAGTCCTCAGAACACATTGGCATGCTGAGTGACTACGCATGTGCTCTGTGGGAAGTGACAAAAAACTTGTCTATGGGGACGGTTGTTTGAGAGTAAGAAGTGTTGGAATACTGATGGCAGGGGATCACACCAATAAAGATGAAGGCTAAGGGTTAAGTTGTTCTTTTTTTTATGCAGGTAGTATGTGCAGTGACAGGGATCACTCAGGGTACTGAACTAATTAACAGCTCTGGATGCTTAGGGAATCCAAGACCCGCAAGGGTGAATGTTGCTTAGCAGCCAGGTGGAATCAAATAAGTTTCATTTTAGCCTGGGTTTCTTGTGTATAAATACACAATGATGTTTACTATATTATGTAGTAGTAGCGGTTTTGCTCTTTTAAAAACCTGGCCTGATTTGTTCTGCTGTTTTATACTTCTGTCAGTTTAGCCAGGGTACTATGTGTTTATGATTCAGTAAAGTTTGCGAAGCCCTTCACTTCCTTGATTCAGTCTGCTTTACTCAGCTGCTTCTTCCATCAGTATGTTTCCCAGTTTTAATATGCCATAGATGCTTTCATGAAAAAAGATATTCAAAAGCTCTAGTTAGTATAATTAAAATGAGAGCTGCATTGTTGAGTTGAATAACTTTTGATTGTATAAAAAGTTGTTCACTGTTATCGATCCGCACAAATATAAAGGAAGCACAATACATCATTCTCAATAGGTGATATGTTATTCCTGTATTGCTTTACCTAATATGTCAACTATACTCAGTATTTTGCTGGGGGGGTGGTGGCAGATTTCACTTTGGTGGAAATGGTGGAAATGTTAAACAGAGTGGGAATTCTGGAACACACTGATTACTGTCAGAAATTTCTCCACGTTAGAGCACTCTAATGCTATGTATCTTTATCACTTTTAACCTAATGACCCTGGATTTCTGCATAAAGATCTTCTTAAGCAATACCATATAGCAGCAGTAAAGTTGTGCATAGCATGTAACTTGAAGTTTGCCAAGGAATCTTCTAAACAGTAGTGGATTGATAAGATTTGGGAGACCATGATTATGCACAAATATACCCAGCCAGTGCCACAAGCAAGGGATTCTAATATTTTTTTTAAAAAATGGCACTATAGTTTCCAGTAATCCCCTTTAATGTGGTAGATCTTCAAGCTTCTGACATTCCTATCAAATACAGATGTATATATATTTTTTCTGACTATGATTATTTATTTATTTTGTACCCTACTTTTCTACCAAAAAAGGCACTCAAGGTGGCTAACAGAATCAATTAAAAACTATTAAAACAATACGTCAATTCTCATCAGCCCCAGCCAACATAGTCAATGGTCAGTAATTATGGGGTGTGTAGTCCAAACCATCTGGAGGTCATCAGGTTGGGGGAAGGCTGAAGTATAGTCACAAAAAAGTGACTTAGCTCTTAAGATCTACAAAAGAAGGCAGCTCATGGAAGGCAACTTCCTGTCCCTATCCAGACCCTGTGCATTCTGAAAAGCATCTGAAGGTTCAAGGCATTCTCCTGTGCAGCATGGAATAGGGTGCAGCAATGGAAAGAGGGAATTGCCCCAAATCTCATGAAGGTACCTTCCAAGGTACTTCCACCTGATTTTGGCCAATTCCTCCTTCTCACTGTAACCCCCACATCCCATCTCACACCATCACTGGGTCCCTTGACCCTCCAGGTTCTTCGGAGGATGGAGGGGGCTGCAAGGGGGCAGAAATTCTCCTTCTATGAGCTTTCTTCTGCTCACATTTTTCAGGACCCATGCTAGTGCAATTGTTCTGCTGCCTGAATGGATTGTAGTCACAGGCCCAGTATACACTCACTTAAAGCAGCTCCTCCCTAGATACAACAGTGAAGCATAAATGTTCAAGCACTCACATTTAGGAATGATAGAACTGTATGAGCATTTGGTGGTTACTTGGGACGGCTTTAGATGACTGTATCTTACTAACAATCCATGATGCATGGATATATGTGTACTTACTTCTGTTAAACACTGCACACACATTTATGATCTGAAAGCTGGAATGGCTACCCACAGACCAGGATTAATGACGCATAACCACGAATCTCCACAAACTGGTCTTTTTTATCCTGTTCAATGCCTCATTTTCAATGGAGGATGAGATGGAATGGCTTTGATTATTTTTTTAAATGATAGAAATGGCAGAAAAAAGGAATACAGTACAGGGTGTATGTAACAAACCGTTCTCATTCTGTACAAAGTAAGATGTACACTACAAATGAACTTGATTTGCCTTGTGCAGAAAATTCTGGCTCTTTTCAAATGTACTTTCCTTTTGTTTTGTGGGTACTGCTCAGATACCTCATATGTTAAGGAACACAGGAAGCTGCCTTATTTCAAGTACAACCACTGGTCCGTTAAGCTTGGTATTGTGTATCTTTGGTCCTGTGGATGTTGTGGGACTCCTCCTTCCATCAACCCCAGCCCAAATGGCCAGTGGTCAGGAATGATGAGGCTTTTAGTCCAACAACATCTTGGACTAGATTAGTCACAGCTCCTCCATCCCAGATCTACAATGACTGGCAGCGGCTCCCTATGATTCCAGGATGGAATATTTCTACGCCCTCCCTGGAGACGCCATGGTTTGAACTTGGGAAATTCTGCATGCAAAGCATGTGCTCAGCTACTAAGCCAAGGCTCTTCTTCTAAAAAGAAAGTTTTAAGAGCTGTAGCCTCAAATTGTGCAGAGAAGAGAAACAGATAATGGTGTGTTACACACACAATTGAAGTTAGAGATGGACAAGCAGCTCTCCTGAAAATGAACTGGGTCCTTTGGATGATTCCATTTGAACACTCAGTACCCCTTGAGGTAGTCTTTGAGCCTTCAAAAGGAATGCTAAAGGGCCCCATTCCCTCCATCACCTCCTACCTTACCCCATTAAATAAAAAGCTCACGTTGGGGAAGAGGGTCAAGTTACCAGGTAGTGGAGGGATCTTTTGAATAAGAAAGAAGAGGCCCTCTTCCTGCCCAGACTGGTGGCTATCTGAATGCTGGTTTCGAAGGAAAATTGAAATTGCGTGCAGAGTCTCCCCGGATACAGGGGGCTCTGCCATTTACAAAGGCACTCTCCACTTTAGAGGGCAATGGAGGGGGAAGGACCTAGCATCCCACCCTCCTTACATGTTTAACTTACAGAGATCAGGAATGGCTGAATAGGGCATATGAGGCAGTGGCAGTTATCCTGTGGCCACAGAAGTCCACCCCTGTTTTAACTCAATTAAAATTTGGATGGGATGGCTCATAGATTTGTTTCCAAGTCTTTGGGGAGCAGTGTTGGAGACCACGTGCACTGTGACTTGCAGGTTGGGCCTCTGTAGTTGATTTGAACACTGTCAGGGTAGAAACTGAGCCCATAGAGCCCCAGAGCAGTTCTGATTCTGAGGAAGAGCAACAACCCGTGGGAGAGGAGCTCGCTCATCGCTCACAGGCACAGCGGCAGGGAGAGACTCCTCCTGCCTGCATTCCTGAGAGAGATAGTGACCCTGGCAGCGAGAGAGCGGGGGATGGGGTCTTGCTGGAGCTCGGTGCAGACGCAGGGAGCGGCGCCAGATGGAGGGCACCGAGAGGAGGTGCTCTGCCTGCTTGGTGCTAAAACAACGGTCGCGTCCCGAGGACCCACGACTAAGAGGGAGGACCTCTCCATAGCCCATAAGTTCAGAGGTTTCCCGCTCTTCTTCAAACAGGGAACTGCCTTACCTGGAGCTTAGGCTACTCTGCTAACTACCCCAGTGCAGTTCCTTGCTTAGTCGCTGGTGATAAGCATCTGAAAGAGTCAATTAGTTGTAAAGGAATAAAGCCTTGGAAAGAATCCTCTTCGTCTGTGTCTTGAGTTGGCTATTGGAGGGGACTGTAAGAGGCAGCTAGGGCACTCCTGACAAACACCACCTATGCCTCTGCAAAAGACAACATGGCAGTTACGACAATGACCCAGTCATCCTTAATGTTAAGGTGAAAGTGTTGATGTAGCCAACAGTTCTCATTCTGTACTGAGTGAGATGCGTGGCTCAGCCATGCTTTGTACGCCACAAGCCATTGTGAGGTCATGGAAGTGCCAGCCAACCAGCACCTTCTTATCAGGAGGTTGCAGCTAGGGATGTCAGAGAATTTCGCCATGAATCTCGGGGAGGCCGAATGCCAGTGCATTTGGCCCCCCAAAATCGGTGGCGAAACGGTCTGCCCCCCGCCCCCCCCGGGATGGGACTTACCTTGTGCGAATGTCCCTGGCGGTGGCGGCGGCTCCGGTGGCGGTTCGGCAGGGGTTCGGCGGCTGCGGCTGCAGCGGCTGGTCTTCCGACCGGCTGCCACCGCCGCCATTTCCAGTAAAAAAAAAAAAACACACCAAAAAAAGTGATAGGCTACGTAAACATTTATGTAGCCTATCACGGCTGAGTAAAAAAACCCCAACCATGCATACGCAAATGGCGGCGCCCATGAGCGCCGCCATTTGCATTCCTTATTTTGGCACGTCTAGTCTACGTAAACATTTACGTAGACTACGGCGAAAATAAGGGGAACGCAAATAGCGTAGATGCTACGCTATTTGCGTTCCCCTTATTTTCACCGTAGTCTACGTAAATGTTTACGTAGACTAGACGTGCCAAAATAAGGAATGCAAATGGCGGCGCTCATGGGCGCCGCCATTTGCGTATGCACGGTTGGGTTTTTTTTACTCAGCCGTGATAGGCTATGTAAACATTTACGTAGCCTATCACGGCTGATTGCAGGGACGCAAATGGCAGCAGCTACGGCCGCCGCCATTTGCGTTCCCGGCCAGCCAGGATTCGCGGCGGGAGGGACGGGGCGCCTCCCCCCCACCGCGAATCGAATTTCGGGCAAGGTAAGTGACTTTCGTACATCCCTAGTTGCAGCATTCCCGAGCAGTAGCGTGCATAGTGAACACATTTGCCTTGCGTTTTTTCTGCAGCATCGTCTTAACGGTGGACATAAAACAAGTAATCGTACTGCTAAAGAAAAATATCATTGTCTGCTAGTATGACTGGAACGAAAGCTGAATAGCGCATTGGCCTTAAGCGAACCATCAGTCTGACTTTGATAACCCATCACTTTAAAAGGCCCTTTTATGTGTATGAAAAAAAGATGACGTCAAAGTCATGGAAAAAAAAGTAATACCAAAATTTTCAGGCTAAACTTGCATAGCTTCTTGAAAAAAAAGCCTCCTGTGTGAACAGTTTATTTCTCTACATGCATAACTAATTAGTTTAGGTTATTATATACCCATGTTACTTGTGCCATTTTGGGGACAGCTTGTTTGTGGTGCCTCTGTGTGTAAGCCTTTGAACTGGAGTACAGAAAATACAAAGAGAAGCTGCGAAACTATTTGCTTGGCTTTGCTAGGAAAATATAAACGCCATGCTGGAAATGCTTGAGTATAACCACTATCAGGTGAGTTATCTTATATTTTAGTTATGTGTTAGACTGCAATACTGCTCTCACTTTTGAATACCTAAACCCATTTAGTTCAATGGAGCTAAGGCTGCATACTTGCGTTGCAGCATTGCCTTACTGCAACTTTAGTGTACGGTAGAACAGTAAGGGACACATGATAGATTTGATTTTCCACTATTAGTACCTATAGATATGGATAAAGAAATTGTTTAAATACAATGTAGTTATGAATGCAATGAGCAGTTTCTTTGTATAATACAGTTATATTGGCAGAATGCCAATATAAGCAGTTGGATCAAGCAAAGCCCATCTCAAAGTGATGAAACACATAGTAGCTGATCATGACTAGATGCTTAAACATTGCATGTGTATGTATGAGCTTTTAATATTTGTGAGATTGCTTTTTCATTTTTATATTATAATGATGAACATAGGTAAGGGTGAAGAATTTAAATATGTCTTGTCTTCCTCTTCAACGTCATTTTCTGTTCCCATCTAAAGTGCGCTGCTACTTCTTACATATTTTGCCAAGTTTATGTAACATCAACATATTTTTATGGGGAAATATATACTTAATACATGTTTTGTTATGATGTGCCTGCTACTTAAGCTTAGCATGTTACTGACATTTTTGAAATTATTGAACTGTAGGATTCAGGCTGTTGTCTCTTCTAAAACCTGCCTCTGTTTTTTTTTTTTTTTAATTCGAAGTGATGAATTCATATTTATTTACATGTGTTACTTTTTATCATCTGAACTTCCAAATGAATTGCATTTACACATGGAGTTTAGCTTTTCTTGTTAAAAGCCTCAGTACTAGATGAATCAGTAAAGCGCTACAGAAATCAATGTCCGCAAAAGTGGTGAATTCACGAACACTAACTAGATGCCACTTCTTTTAATTATGTGTTTGCAGGTGCAGACTCACCTGGAGAACCCTACCAAGTACCACATTCAACAAGCTCAACGGCAACAAGTCAAGCAGTACCTCTCCACTACGTTAGGAAACAAGCACACCAGCCAGGCATTAAGCTTACCATGCCCAAACCAGCCAGGTGATCATGTTATGCCACCTGGCACTGGAAGCAGTGCACCCAACAGCCCAATGGCCATGCTTACAATTAACTCCAACTGTGAAAAAGAGGTAAGATCAAATCTTACACTGCCTGCATGCATTTTTAAAAAATGGCTAAGCTTCCCCACACCCTGCATCTGTTACCCCCTAAATGTGCAAATACTTAATCTATAGTACGGATCCTTACATTTAATTTAATTTAATTTAATTTATTATTTTAATTTAATAATAAAATTTACCTTTCAACAGGTAATTAGACTGTTCTTCTTTTTTTCTTTTTAAAGGAAGGACAAACACCAGGACTTTTAATATTCTGGACCAAAAATGTGCATTGTAAAACAAACCAAAAACCAAACATGTTCCCTCCTTTAGCACATCTACTTAGGTCTTTTTTGTGCTCTGTTAGTATACACAGTGGGGAAGGATGCAAGTGACCTTTTAGATACAAAGCCATGTTTGTTTCTTACCAAAAGTTTCTGGGATAATGTTGTGACTCAGCGTGGATTTAGATGGCATATTTTCCCACCACACAGTGATATTTTCCAGTTGCCATGCCAGGATACATACATGGAACATAAGGGACCTGCTGTGTCACATTACGGCTCCATCCATATAGTCCATCATTCTCTTTCCAACATTGGCTAGCCAGATGCAATAGCCTTCCCTTGTTATTGATCCCCCAGGAACACGAAATCAGTGCTACACGTCCTCTAAGCACAGAGGTTCCATCTTATTTAATTATGTATTACATTTTTATACTGCCCAATAGACGAAACTCTACGGGTGGTTCACAACAATTTAAACCATAAAATATACAAGGCAGTAAAATGCGATATAAAAATTTAGGCTTAAAACTACAGTATCAAAACAATAACCAAACAGAACCTAGATGCAGTGCAAATACTTAAAACTCATTTCCAGATTTCATTACCAGATTTAAAACAGAAACTGAAAAACTAAATGCACGTTTAAAAACAATGCACATTTTAGTATTGTTACTAGCAGTCACTGAATTCCATGAATTTATCTAACCTCTTTCTAAATCAGTCCAAACCAATGGCAGGCACCACATCTCATAGTGGCAAACTCTGTAATTTAACAATATGGGTGAAGGCATTTTATGTTGTTGTTGTTGTTTAGTATCATTATTTTATTAAAGTATTTTTAAACTGACCTTCATATGATTAAAAAAACACACAATACAGTACAGTACTGTACAAAACAATGTTTTTCTATGGTTGTTTTATTTTTTGCATACAGTGTGTGTATGTTTATATATACATATATGTATACATACACACTATAATAATGATATTGGAGGGGATGACTTGAGAGCGATCAATCAACTTATTCACATTTGTCAGAAACATGATGATCTGAAACTAGTTGTGTTTTGGAAGCGTGCCTTGATACAACTCTGTACCCTGCAGATACCAAAAAATGGAATGAAAATAATAATACATAATTGAAGTAAAAGTCTAAATTGACTTCATTTAGTGAATACAATGCAATGTTTTTTTTTAAAAAAAGTTTTGCAGCTATGATAAACAGCGCAGTAAAGGAACTAAATTCAAATTTGTTTATTGAGGTCCATGATCAGATTGAAAAAGCAAGGTATTAAAGATATATATATATATATATATATACAAAGACATATAGAGCAATGATATGTATTTCTCATATATATATATATATATATATATATATATATATATATATCAGTGTACCATCAATGCTGAATAAATAAAAAACATGTGAACTGAGCTGTCAACTGCAACAGAAAAATAAACTTAGTAACTTAGCAACTTTTCCAGTAACTATAGGAATGATGTGAGCTAGAAAGTAAGATACATAAAACAGATTGTCTCAGCCAGGAAACTTAGATACTTAAAGGCATAATCAGTTCTCTCTTAATATCTCAATAAAAATTGCAGTATAATAAGACTTGCATTACAGCCCCTAAAATCCCCCGAACCACTAGGATAACAAGGTTGCAATAAAGAATTCTTACTGAATCTCCTCTCTAGCATGTCAGATGGTAGAACAGTCATACAGACCAGTGTAAATGCAACCCAAGGCTTACAATCATGAACAGTTTTCAGATAGTTAGCCCCTTTGTTCCCAATTGAGAATTGAATGCCAAAAAGAGAAGAACAAAATTTAGCTGCTAAGGATATCAAATTTTGCCATTCGGTATCGTACAAGCTTAACAACAGAAATTATCTTGCCTTTTCCTTGCCCAGATAAAAAGTTCAAATGAAGAGGTACCCATTTATTTTACATTGTACAGCCTTCACCCTAGTATAAGAGTCTTGCTAGATCATAGAACAGTAGCAAGAGTCCTGTTGGTCAAGAAAATTTAATCCATCTAGATAAATACCCAAGCTGTACATATTATGGGGTTTAATCCAATTTCCAAGCACAACACTACATTAGCCACACACAAAGGGACCCAATAATTATTCTGAGGAAAAGGGCCTGAAATCTTTCAGCCTCATTATTTATGCCCTGTATCCAAATGGCTGCCCCGCCCCCATGTAAGAGCTGAGTTATAATTTTAGCACAAAATACCCATAAAGCCATATGTATTAATCGACCACCCTTTGAAAAATAGAATCTTTGGAGAGCTGCTAGGCTTTTACATGCCAACAAGTGTGCAGAAGAAATTTAAATACTCCATTTTAAAGTATGATGAAAATAAATAACAAGATATTTGGTATACTTGTTCAATTGGATTTTCATCAAGAGCCCAACTATATAATTATCTGTGTGTTGTTGTTTTTTTTAAAAACCAAAGATCTTGGTTTTGGTGCAATTTATAATCAAATGATTACTGTCACAAAATTGTCACAAATGCCTTCAACAATGACATAGGCCAGCCTTGATTGTGACAATAAAACAGAGTCATCAGCATACAGCAACAATGATACCCTGTGGCAGATAGTTTGTGGACATGACAGGCAATTGATTTCACTAGAGGAGCTAGGGCACTCAGAAATAGATTAAATAACGGGGTTGCTAATACAAAACCTTTTCTCACATTTTGAGTAGAGAAGATAGCCTTAGTCAATACCCCATCTGGGCCACATCTGACTAGTGGAGTTGTTGCTGAATGTGGTTGTTTCATGAGAGAAAGTAGCCTCTTATCAACTGTAGAATTAAAAGAGAAGGCTGAGGTTTTGATTAGATTATTGGAAACTGTACCATCATCACAGATAAAGTATTACAATAATATTTGCAATATAGAAGCCTGGGAGGACAGATTTTGGGTTATAATCTAGCACACAGGCTGCTTGAACCCCATGGATGATGAGATTTAAGCATTGCAAGATTTCATCCTTTAGTACAACTGAAAATAATTCATTTACTTATTATTAAGGGAATAATAGGTTCCACAGCATGGTCTGAAGGCACATGAGGCAGAGCTACCTTTGCTGAAGCTAAGCAGGTCTGGGTCTGGTCAGTGCTTGGAGGGGGGACCACCTGGGAACCACATGTAGCTACCTTGAGTTCCACAATGGAAGAAAGGTGGGATATTAATGAAATGAATGAATAAATAAATAAATTATTAGATACCTGCTCATCCGGCACCTAGTGTGTGGCAGGGGCAAAACAGGCAAAATTCACAATTGTTAGAGAGGCTTAAGGAAAGGATTGAAAATAAGATAGCCATGAATCTAGTATGAGGCCATATTGGGAAAAATTTTGTATAGTCTGGTCACCCCATCTCAAAAAAGATATTGTAGCGCAGCCTTTCCCAACCTGGTGCATTCCAGATGTTCTGGGCTTCAACTCCCATCAGCCCAGGTAGCAGGGCCAATGGTCAGGAATCTGGGGAAGTTGTATTCCAGAACAGCAGGTCCAAAGGCACCAGGTTGGGAAACGCTATTGTAGAGCTAAAAAAGATGCAGAAAAGGACAATGAAGGTGTTCAAGATGCTAGAGAAGCTTTCTGTCAAAACGCTAAAGCTTGGGAGTCTTTTTGGTTTAGAAGAAAGATGATTGACTGGGGTGGGTAAAGACATGATGATAGAGATATATAAATCCATATGTATAACATAGAGCAAGTGAAGGAAGTGTGTGAGCTTTTGCTCTCTGCCGTAACAGTAGAACGTGACATTGGTTAGTGGTAGATTCAGGATAGGTTCAGGACAGATGGACAGACAAAAGAAAGTACTGTCTTATATATAACATTGTAGGAAGTAGTACAAGAGGTGGCATTGTTCTGCTAGAGGTTGCGTGTTCCACTTGCAGTTGTGCAGGCAAATGCTAGCGTAATGCAGTCGTAATGAGTTGTGAAAGCACTTGTGCAACAGCTTGTGCAAGGGAAGTCAAAGCACTGGATCTGACACTCAAAGATAAAACAGGATTTCCATAACTGGTAGAACCATTGTGCTAGCACAGGGGTGGGCAGTTTTTGGCCTTCCAGATGTTGTTGGACTGCAACTCCCATCAACTCTAGATGGCATAGGCAATGGTGAGGGATAATGGGAGTTGGGCCACGAATTCCCCACCCCTGTGCCAGCAGAATGACACCACTGGTTACTACCCTTGATGTGTAATTAATTGCAAAATTTACCTCCACAAGATGTGGCAGCGGCCACTACCATAGATGGAGTTAAATGTGGGTTAAACAAATTAATGGATGCTGAGTGCCTCAATAGCTAATAGTCATGATGGCTGGAGGGACCCTCTGTGTCCATGTTCTGAGGCAGTGTGCCATTGAAAACCAACTGAGGTGCAGGGCACAGATTCAAGTAAGCTGTGAGCTGTGGTGTTGCCTTGATACCCTGCATGTGGGTTTTCCAGAACCATCTGGTTAGCCATGGTTGAACAGGGCTTTTTTAATGTTCATTTGTTCATGGCCTTGGTAACTATTTATGCCAGTCCCGACATACGTTCTTAATGGGGATTGTGCATGTATTACTATGGCATACTAAGGGAGCAATCCTACGGCCACTAGTCAGCGGCTAGACAGCCACAGGATATGTTGGTTTCCAGGAACTGACCTTGGAGCCTGTGCTCCAAGGTTAGTTCCCTGAGAACTGACACACACATACCCCGCGCTGCCTTGTAGGCAGTGTTGAACAGCCCCATGCTCCACAATCATAAGAGCAGGGCGGAGGGGCATAAAAGGGGCATTCCCTGGGGCGGGGAGGGTGGAAATGCTGGTATGACATATCCTATGTGTTGTCCGGCCACTGCCGCCCCCGCTCCAACTGTCTAGCCATGAATGCAGGGCAAGAGAAGTGTGGAGGGGATAATCCCCTCCGTGCTTCTCCTGCCCTGCATTGGATAGGTGGTCGCCTCCAAGTTCGAGCCTATCCCCATAGGATTGTGCCCTTTATTGCTGTTTAGTATGTCCAGTCATTATTCCATTTACACAGCCATTGGTTTTAAATATTAAAATCCATTTTAAATAGTCTGCTGTTGCTAACTTTCAGTACTAATTACTGTTTCGTTATTTAAATACTGCCTTTTTCATATCAGCCGCACACCGGGTCAACATTTTCATCAAGCTGTCCACCACAACTCCAAGATCTCTTTCTTAGTCAGGCACTGCTAGTTTGGATCCCATCCCATCAGCGTACATGTGAAGTTGGCATTTGTTGCCCCAGTAGGCATCACTTTACATTTGCTTACACTAAACTGCATTTGCCATTTTGCTGCCCATTCTCCCAGTTGGAAACTCTTCACAATTCCTTTTTGTTCTGAAGAAGGTAGTGGGCTCTCCCACACTGGAGGCATTCAAGACAAGGCTGGACAGCCATCTGTCAGGGATGCTCTGACTTGGATTCCTGCATTGAGCAGGGGGTTGGATTCGATGGCCTTGTAGGCCCCTTCCAACCCTACTATTCTATGATTCTATGAAATAATTTGATGTTATCAACAAACTTACCGCCTCACCTCAACAAACCACCTCACTATTTGCTCCTAATTCCAGATCACTCATGAACAAGTTAAAAAAATCTGATCCCAATATACATAGATCCCTGTAGAATCCTACTGTTTACATCCCTCCATTACGATATTGGATCATTTATTCCTGCTCTAACTGTGCTCAAACCTACTTTGCGTTTTTGTTCATGCATATTAATTAACTCCCCTAGGGGGATAGCCAAAAGCTTTGCCTTGCTATGTATGTACTGTATCCACGACACTGGCTCATTCTAGGGAAGACCCCGTAGCCATAAGTACCAGCCTGTGCTTTGCTTTTTTTCTTTGATTTCTCTCTTTCTCTTTTTCATGTTTACAGGGCTTTTATAAATTTGAAGAGCAAAACAACAGGGCAGAGAGTGAATGCCAGACTCTAAATACACATTCTCGAGCATCGTGTATGCAGGTACTGGATGAGACAAGAGGAGAAGAAAGGCTGGAACTCTAATTTTCCAATTCAGTTTTGCTAAGAGAAGCTACAGAGTCTCTCCTTGCGATCACAGATAATAGTGGAATACTCTCAGGGACATTTGAGACACTATATTGTTTAGATGTACACCTAAAAATGCAAAATGTGACTGTAGCAACCAGGTGTTTGGAAATACATGTATCGTTCAGATACATTTGTCACAGAACTGGCTGTGAATTGGCTGAGGCTTCCTCAGTGGCATATTTGGGGGGTTTGCTGTCATTTTTACTATGTTAGGGTGTTTCCAAACAGACAGTTCCTAGCACGACCCATCAAAAGGCATTGTGCAGCTTTTCCATCTTTCTCTCTTTAATGGATTTTTTGGGCTAAATGGAGTAAATGGTGAAAAAACACAGGAGGGTTACAAATGGAAGACGATGATATCTGGACATCCAGTAAAATTCTGTGAAGGGGGCAGGGTGATTGCACAATGAAAGCCTTGTCTGGAAGCACCCTTAGTGTCTGAAATGTTCCTGTTAACTTCAGTATTCAATGCCATAATTTTAGAGGAATTGTGAGATGACATCTTTCCCGCAGGAATGTGGGAGGCTAGATGTGGAAAATGTACAAGTATGGTTGTAAGCAACTGAGTTAAAAAAGAAGCTTTGGAGATATGCAAGGAGAGCAGTATGTGCTTGAAATTATAAAGCTGAGGATTCCAGATACTAGATCTTACCGTAGACATCCACAGCCCAATGAAGAGCTCCTTGAAATGATTTGAAGTGATCTGTACTTGCCATGGGTTATGCGTACATGGAGTTGTACATGTCGTAGTGAATGGAAAAGCTATTGGACATATGGAAGATCCACATGCACACTGGAGCTTTCATGTGCAGGTGAAACCTCCAGTTTGGGGTGACAGAATTATGACCAAGTCTGCAATTCTGTACTCACTTACCTGGAGGTAAGGCTTCTGAGTAGACATTTATGGAATTGCTCTGTAATTTGACGGAACAGCGTTTGAATAGGTTTGTGTTCTACCAGTAGAATGTATCTGGGAGTTTTCATGTAGTCAACCAAGATAGTCTTCTTGGAGTGCCAGGTCTTTCAAAAGCTCCTCTCCCCCATAATAAAGTTATTCAGGGGATATTCATAAAGACCAGTAACTTTCATAGGCTGCTGAGGACCTTACAATATTCTCATGATTTCCCCTTAACTGATCTTTCAAATTGTAGTTCTTCTAGACTACTAGAAATCATTGTTCCTTGGTTGGGTAGCCAGGGCAGCTAAACAGGTGGAGAGAGCAATCCAATGAGTGAGTGTCCCAGGGACCATAGGACTGCTCGGAAAACCCCTGCGAGGTAGGAGTCAGCACTTTGACCTCAGATGGGAGAGTCGGAGAACTAACGTCAGACACCTCCCCCTCGCAGCTGGCACAGGGAGAACCATGCCAGCTGCCTCTCTGAGGTTGGAGAAATGACATTGGAGGAAGAGGACAGGGGGCGTTCTGTTGGGCTGGGAGGGGAGTAGACCAGACAGGCCAAGATATGAGTTAACTTGAGCTTCCTCCAGCCTCCTTCCCTCTCCCTCCAAAGTTCCCTCGATAGACAGGCTCAAAAGCCTGTCTAGCAAAATTCACCCAAGACAGAAGATGGGAGGTGAAGATTGACTCTGCTGCTCTTCCCACTCTGCTGGCTTCAGCCTGGCAGGGCATTGGAAAGAAGCCTTAAATTTGTAGCAGAGGACATGCTCTGAGGGTGCACCTGTAGGCATCTGAGGAGCTAATATGCACATCTGTGGAGATTCAAAGTCATGTAACATCTGAGCTAGTCCCCTGCTTATTTGCCAGATGTGAACAATCATGCCACTAGCACAGGGAGCAGAGGGCACGCCTGTAGGCTGTCCCTTAACACTTTATGTTTTCAGGGATTTCTCCCCATATGTTTTGTTTTGTATGAGAACTGGGCATGTTGGACAGAGCTGGGTGTCTAGGAAGGCACTTGTGTGCACACACCTTTATGATTCATTTCATTCATTTCATTTCTATACTGCCCAATAGCCAAAGCTCTCTGGGCAGTATACAAAGATTTAAAAAATTTAACAGGACAGTATATGCATAATATAAAAACAGTTTAGCTACAAGCATGTGAACAGAGCAGACACACATACACACATACCCAAACAATGGGTGACCTGATTTTTAAAAAAATCTATCATATGTTGCCTCATGCCTGGCACCGAAAAGATAACAGTGTTGGCACCAGGCGGGCCTTGCTGGGGAGTTCATTCTGTAATTGGGGGGCTGCCACCGAGAAGGCCCTTTCCCCTGTTGCCACCCTCATGCCTTGGAGAAGGCACCTGGAGGAGGGCCTTCGATGACGAGCATGGCATGTAGGTAGGTTCAAGGGTAGGTTCAGTGTTCTCATGGTTTGGGAAATGAATATTGGTTCCCTCCCTTTTGCACTACCGCAGCTGAGATGAACACTGAAGTGCTATGCCAAGGGACACTTTGCTCCAGGTAGAAAACAGTGCATGTTCTTCTGAAGTCTGCAGTCCCTCTTCCTTATTGCTCTTCCCAACTGTTCTGTAATTCTGATAGCCACTAAGTTGGGGATAACTGGAAGGCATTGGGCTGGGTGGCATTTCCTTTCTGCATAGATGCTGTTTAGTAAATCTGCTTCCCATTTCTTACATGTTTTACCTTTTTCCATTACAGATGGATGATGTAATTGATGACATAATCAGTTTGGAGTCAAGTTATAATGAAGAAATCTTTGGTTTAATGGATCCTGGCCTACAAATGGCAAATACGGTACTTGTGGCTTTTAGCTTTTTGCTGTCATATGACTTAGTGCATATCTTTCAGAATGCCCTAAGGATGACAGTAGGGTTGGTTTTAAAAAAATGGTGGTTTAGCGTGTGTAAATAATTGCATTCCTGAGTGGAAAGTTCTTATGCAATTATCAATAATTTCACCCAAACTAAGACAAATGACTCTACTTGTTCATTGCAAGTAGCGTCCAATTTTATTTAACAGATGTCTTCTTGCCATAAGCATTTGTTTGCTCAGAGGGCCAGTTTCTGCCTGATTCAGGAACCATTTTCTTCCTGAAATATATGGCTTCTCTTTTCCCTGTTATTTGTTCTGTTACCACTTCCTCTGAATTTTGGTGAAGCAGAGAATGGAAGGATGCTTATGTTGCCTAACAGGATGCATTTTCCCCAAAATGTCAGGGCTGGCATTGTGAGGGTGTTGAGGAGCTCATCTAGTGGTTCTTAGGCAGCTACAACATGCTTCCATTATACTTCCCTATAAAAGGGTTGTTGAAACCATTGTATTTGACCCCACAAGCTGGCTATTCACTGCAAAGCCTGGCCTCATATGTAAGAAGTAGTAGATTCAAGCATCATACCAATGCTCAGTAGGTTTATCCACTTGAAACCAAGATACATATAGTATTTTGCCAAACCAGGTGTAATTTCCAGGCATGTTACCGTGAGATAAATTAACCTTGCCTACCCCAAGTGTTCTTTGCATTTTCGGTCTTAAAATTTGCGGTGGAAAGATATGAGGGCTCCCAAACAGAAGGCAGGCATAATCCCAACAGAGGAAGTAGCCTGCTAGGACCCTATAAATAGTTCAATAGCGAGAACAAAGGCTCTGTTGTTATGTAGCAAAGGATTAGGCCCTGTTCGCAACACTGGTAGCTGTGCTCAATTGCTGTTAAAGTATCTGTGGAGAACGTTAAAGTGCCATTTACACGAGGAGCATTAAATTTGATGCTATAAATTTCCTCGCTGGCCCTTCATCTAATTTAGGGTCACAAGTGAGATGTGTTTGATCTGCTTTGACTAGATAATGGCACATACATCATCTGTGTTTGCTCTCAGTGTTTGATAGTATCTGTTGTGTGTGTTTGGGATGAGGTATTCTTTTTGGAAGGAGAGTATTCTTTTTAACACCAGAGCATTCTGATTTTCATAGCAAAGTGTGTCAGATTAATATGTAAACTCTCTCAGTTTTTGAAAACAGAAGTTAGTTCTATTAGGTAAAACTGGTTTGTTTGTTTTTGCTAGTTTGCAAGGGTAGGCAACCTGATGCCTTCTAGATGTTTTGGACTACAACTCTATAATCCATGACCATGCTGGCTGGGACTGGTGGGAGTTGTAGTGTATGACGTCTGGAAGGAACCTGGCTACTTTCCCTTGGTTTATGGTATTCTCAGAGTTATTTAACACCATTAGTTTACCTTCAGCTGTGGAAGCCAGTGAAGTTGTTGCAAAATCAGAGTGTTACACTCTGAGCAGGCCCCTCACCCTCTTAGCACCCTGTCAGCTGCATTCTGGCCAAGCTGCAGTTTCTGAGCATTCTTCAGACGTCTCTATATCCATGTGTAACATTCAGCCTTCACGGACCTGCATTTGCCAGTAGGCAGTTGTACAAAAATTTTAGCAGTTGATTGCTTTGGCTTACTGAATCGAGGGGTTTTGTGTGGAACATGGGAAACATATCCTTTTTTTTTTGTCCTTTCCAGTTACCTGTCTCCGGCAATCTGGTGGACCTCTATGGCAACCAAAGCATGCCTCCCCCAGGACTCAACATCAGCAACTCATGCCCTGCTAACCTTCCTAATATAAAAAGGGAACTCACAGGTAAAGGTGAACTGTGTTTTAATGAACAGTACTTTCTGTCAAATCACTACTAGGAATGTAGGAGCGCTGCTGGATGGGACCCAAGGTCCACCTAGATCAATGTCACTTTTCCAAGGGTGTTTCTGGGTTCAGGTGTTTCTGGGAAGCTTGCATGAAAGGCATGATGGCCACAATTTTGCTCCAGCATTTCATACTCAGAGAGATAGCTTAGCTGTTATGGCTGATACATTTATCCTCCCTGAATCTGTGGAATGCAGGGAGCAGCCTTACACTGTTTCAGACCATTGGTCCCATCCAACCAGTTTTGTCAAGTGTCTACAACAGGAATGCAGAATGTCTTGAATTTCATTTAGGGCCTCTCAGGGGCCACATTCCAGTGGTGGGCGGGTCCAAAGACAAAAGGGGTGGGGCCCCCAGACCCCCCAGTACCAACATATTTTAACTTAATGCTTTAGGAGAGGCATTTTAGCTGTTCGGAATGGGGAAACAACTGCACAAAAGCCAGGAAACCTCCAAGCTATCAGTGGTTGGTTGGGGGAATGGGGCCAGGGGAAGGGGGCATGACATTCTGGGGAACCCCAGTGGGCTGGATTGGGACCCCAGACCTGAGGTTAGGGACTCCTGGTCTTCTCTGACCAGCAGTGGCTGCTGGAGTTCTTGGCAGGGTTATTTTCCAGACCCACAACCTGACATCCTTTAATTGGAGATACCAAGGATTGAACCCTGGACCTTCTGTGTAGTCTGCAGATGCTCAACCACTGAGCTGCGATTTCTCCAAATCCCTTTGATCCCTTTTCCCAAACGACCTCATGGTCTTGCTCAACACAAGCAGCTTCATATACGTCTATATATACCAGAGTATAAAATACAGAGGTATATCATCAGTCATGGCTTACTTCATGCTGTTCAGATGACAGCTTACTACAAGTGTGCCTTGGTGTACATTGCCATTGAAGTGGCCAGAAATGTGTACACAATCACAGTTCCCTACTTCCAGTATTTAAGGTGGAACAAATAAAAGAAGTGTTTCAAGTGTGAAGGTGTTGCGAGCAGTGGTGGGCGAAATTCAAAGAGAATGTACTATTCTCAAAGGTGCCAAGGGGAAACGTCTTTATTTGAACCCCGTGTGTTTTAGAGACAAAAGCTCCTTTGTCAGGGGCGAGCATATAAAATGCAAAGACTGGAAATGGGCTAAGCCAGCTTACAAAGGTGGTGGCTATCTTTCATGCACCAACAGCATAAGCAATATTCAGGGATGATGGAAGTTGTAGTCCAGCAACATCTGGAGAACCACAGGCTCCTCACCTCGAGTTTAGTGTTCCAGTGGGGTGAACAGTTTTCATCTGAAACATATTAAGCGCCCCTATGAAAGGTTAAAATGTGAATAAATTGCAGATTTTAACTTAAAAAAAAAACCCTATCTGTGGGAAAGATGCTGCTACTTATGCATATTTTAAAGGACAGAAGCCAATACACACGTAACTTGGTATTAGGAGGACAAAGTATAAAATGTATTACAAGAAGTATTCCCAGTGCTGCTGTGTAAAGGACAATGTGCAGTTAAAGGTATCATCCACTGACCTACCAGGAAAAGGAAATCAGGTTGGAGGTGCAGTGAGCATGGTCAAGGGAAAGGAAATCCTTGTATTCATTCCATGTTAAGGAGTAAATCTGCATTTCTTGAAAGAATAATCAAGGTAATAGGGAGAATCCTTGATAAGAAAAGGAAGCTTTTATTTTGCCGAGCTCACCATAACTGCCCTTATGGTAGCCATTCGTAGCACACAGGAGGTGCCAGGGATTTCTGGCACCTCTAGCTAAGGCCGGGAAAGTCTCCTTTCTGAAACCCTGGAATACCTCTGCCATTCACCGTAGACTAAGGATGTCGGAGGAATCCTTTCAGCAGCTTGCGCCCCTGCCCCCCAATTCTGACTCACTTACCTACGAGCTGACCCAACTAAATCTGCAACAGGTTGAGCCAGCTCGCAGATTTTGGGGTCATTGTTGTTTTTAATCACCATTTAAGCAAATTGCAGCTGCAATTGGTGTAATTTACACAAATTTCAGCCTTAATTTGTGCAAATTGTGCCTGTAATATGCTTAATTTGTGCAAATTGCATCTGCAATTCACGCAAACTGTGGGTGCAATTTGTGCAGAATTAAGCATGTTATGGCCACAAGTTGCAGCTGCAATTTGTGTAAATGGCGATTAAAAAACCTCAAGAAAGTTGCAGATCTCGGGGGTGGGGGGAGCCTGCAGCTCAGCTCGCAAAATGCAAGCCAAGACAGGGGCTCCAGGAAAATCTGGCAGGGAAATTTCCCCATGACAGCCATCCCCATGGTAGACCAGCCTTCCTCAGCTTGGTGCCTTCCAGATGTTTTGGACAACAACTCCCATCACCCCTGATCATGGGCCACACTGGCTGGATTTCATGGGAGTTATAGTCGCAAACATCTGGAGAACTAGGTTGGGAAGGGCTGGTATAGACAATACTGAACTAGCTAGACCACTGGTCTCACTTGATATAACGCAACTTCCTGTGTTCCAGTGGAAGAAAACGGATACCTGTTTCACACAGAAACTGCACAAGATGCCCCTGGACTGGTCAGAATTCTGGCAAACAGGCAGTTAGAAATTGGGTTCTGTTAAGTTGCTCAAATGATGCTGTTGGGACCTGACTTCCCAGAGGCGAGGCCCAACTCACAGTAAAACCTTTTATTGCAATTAGGGGTGTACGAATTCCCCACCATCTGTTGCGGTGGGGAATCCGTGGGGCGGGGGAGGTGATTTGTTCCTCCCCCCCAGAATCCTCCAGAGTGGCTCCAGTCCACAAGGATTCTGCAGAGCCGCACCGGCTATAGGGCCGCTTACCTGGACCCATTCTCCTCCGCGCCGATCGCCATTTTTTTTTTAAAGGCAATCGGCAGGATGTGCCCATAGATTTATACGCAAATAGAGCCGTGAATCTTGTGTATAAGTCTATGTGTCCATAGGCTTATACCCAAGATTCATAGCTCTCTTTTGCGTATATGGGCACATCCTGCCAATCGCCTTTTAAAAAAAGAAAGAAAAAGAAACGGCGATCGGTGCGGAGGAGGTGAGCAGCTCCGGTGGAAAAAGTAGCCGAGTGCCGTTCTGTCTCCAATCCTCCTGGAGTGGAGGTAAGTGGTGCCAATCTGCTGCGGATTCCTGAGGCCAGATTCCAAAGAATCCGACCTCATTTGAATCCACAGCGAATTTCTCTAACATCCCTAATTGCAATAGTTCCAGTAAATAGGGGTGTACGAAACCCCCTTACCTGGCATCCGCAGGCATCCACGGGGGGGGGGGAGGCGATCCCTCCCTCCCCCCGGAATCCTCCCCGGATGGCTCTGCTCCGCAGCGACTCCACGGAGCTGCCAGCCGGGGCAGGCCGCAGCTGGACTTCCAGTCATTGCCAGGCTGCAGCGGCCACAAATGGCAGCCGCTATGCTGGCCTCCATTTGCGTCTCTGCCAAGCCATGATAGGCTACGTAAGTATTTACATAGCCTATCACAGCAAAGAGCAGGGGCGCAAATGGCGGCTGCTACGCCATTTGCATGCCTGCATTAGGCCATGATAGGCTATGTAAATACTTATGTAGCCTATCACGGCAAAGAGCAGGGGCACAAATGGCATAGCAGCCACCGAGTGCTGTTCTGCCCCCAATCCTCCTGGAGTGGAGGTAAGTGGTGCCACGTAAGTATTTACGTAGCCTATCATGGCCTAATGCAGGCACACAAATGGCGGCCACTATGACGGCCGCCATTTGTGGCCGCAGCAGCCCGGCAGCGGCCGGAAGACAAGCCGCCGCATTTTCCGCATCTGCCACCAGGTTGGTCTGTCCCGGGGGGGGGGATTTCGGGGGGGTGGGGGGCGGAGGCCAAAGAATCCAGCCTCACTGCAGATTTCTCCAACATCCCTACCAGTAAATAGGTTTATGCCTTTACAGCACCAATAAAAATCCACAGATAACAGTTTACAACATAAGACTTTGACCAAGTTCAGTTCACGAGATCAAAACCCCAAGCAGCCCTGATTGAGCTGGCAGAATAAATCTCAAAAGTTGAGAGAGTCCAAGAGAAAGTGGGAAAGCTTTGCTGGTTATCCAAGCATTGTTTCTAGCAGAGTCTGTTGTTGTTGTTCAGTCATTCAGTCGTGTCCAACTCTTCGTGACCCCATGGACCATAGCACGGCAGGCCTTCCTGTCCTGCGCTCTCTCCCAGAGCGTGCTCAAGTTCATATTCATTGCATCCGTGATGCTATCTAGCCATCTCATCCTCTATCGTCCCCTTCTCCTTTTGCCTTCAGTCTTTCCCAGCATCAGGGTCTTTTCCAGGGAGTTTTCTCTTCGCATTAGGTGGCCAAAATATTGGAGCTTCAGCTTCATTATCTGTCCTTCCAATGAGCAGTCAGGGTTGATTTCCTTTAGGATGGACTGATTTGACCTCCTTGCAGTCCAGGGGACTCGTAAGAGTCTTCTCCAGCACCACAGTTCGAAAGCATCAATTCTTCGGCGCTCAGCCTTCCTTATAGTCCAGCTCTCACAGCCATACATTACTACTGGGAAAACCATAGCTTTAATTAGACGGACCTTTGTCGGCAAGGTGATGTCTCTGCTTCTTACTGTGCTGTCTAGGTTTGCCATAGCTTTCCTCCCAAGGAGCAAGCGTCTTTTAATTTCATGGCTACAGTCACCGTCTGCGGTGATCTTGGAGCCCAAGAAAGTAAAATCTGTCACTGCTTCTATTTCTTCCCTTTCTATATGCCAGGAAATGATAGGGCCAGATGCCATGATCTTCGTTTTTTTAATGTTGAGTTTCAAACCCGCTTTTGCACTCTCCTCTTTCACCCTCAACAAGAGGCTGTTTAGATCCTCTTCGCTTTCTGCCATTAGGGTGGTATCGTCTGCATATCGGAGGTTGTTGATAATTCTCCCAGCAATCTTAATTCCGACCTCTGATTCATCCAACCCGGCGTTTCTCATGATGTACTCTGCATATAAGTTAAATAAGCAGGGTGACAATATGCAGCCTTGTCGTACTGCTTTCCCAATTTTGAACCACTCGGTTGTTCCATGTCCGGTTCTTACTGTTGCTTCTTGACCCTCGTACAGGTTTCTCAGGAGACAGGTAAGGTGGTCTGGTACTCACATCACTTTAAGAATTTGCCACAGTTTGTTGTGATCCACACAATCAAAGGCTTTAGTGTAGTCAATGAAGCAGAAATAGACGTTTTTCTGGAATTCTCTTGCTTTCTCCATGATGCAGCAAATGTTGGCGATTTGATCTCTAGTTCCTCTGCCTCTTCGAAACCCAGCTTGTACTTCCGGTAGTTCTGGGTTCGCATACTGCTGAAGCCTAGCTTGTAGGATTTTGAGCATCACCTTGCTGGCATGTGAAATGAGCGCAATTGTGCGGTAGTTTGAACACTCTTTGGCGTTGCCCTTCTTTGGAATTGGAATGTAAACTGACCTTTTCCAGTCTTGTGGCCACTGTTGAGTGTTCCAGATTTGTTGGCATATTGAATGCAGCACTTTAACAGCATCATCTTTTAGGATTTTAAATAGCTCAGCTGGAATACTGTCATCTTCGCTAGCTTTGTTGTTACTAATGCTTCCTAAGGCCCACTTGACTTCACTCTCGAGGATGTCCGGGTCAAGTTCAGTGAGCGCACTATCATGGCTATCAGGGACATTCAGATCTTTCCTGTATAGTTCTTCTGTGTATTCTTTCCACCTCTTCTTAATCTCATCTGCTTCTGTTAGGTCCCTGCCTTCTTTGTCCTTTATCATGCCCGTCTTTGCACAAAACGTTCCCTTGAGATCTCCAATTTTCTTGAAGAGATATCTAGTCTTTCCCATTCTGTTGTTTTCCTCAATTTCTTTGCATTGTTCATTTAAGAAGGCCTTCTTGTCTCTCCTTGCTATTCTCTGGAACTCTGCATTCAGTTGGGTATATCTTCCCCTTTCTCCCTTGCTTTTCGCTTCCCTTCTTTCGTGAGCTACTTGTAAAGCCTCATCAGACAGCCACTTTGCTTTCTTGCATTTCTTTTTCTTTGGGACGGATTTCGTTGCTGCCTCCTGAACAATGTTACGGACCTCCGTCCATAGTTCAGGCACTCTGTCTATCAGGTCTAATCCCTGAAATCTATTCCTCACCTCCACTGTATATTCATCAGGGATATGATTTAGGTCATACCTGAACGGTTTAGTGGTTTTCCCGACGTTCTTCAATTTAAGCCGAAATTTTGCAAGAAGCAGCTCATGATCTGAGCCACAGTCAGCTCCAGGTCTTGTTTTTACTGACTGTATGGAGCTTCTCCATCTTTGGCTGCAAAGGACATAATCAATCTGATTTCGATATTGACCATCTGGTGATGTCCATGTGTAGAGTCGCCTCTTGTGCTGTTGGAAAAGAGTGTTTGCTATGATCAGCATGTTCTCTTGGCAAAACTCTATTAGCTTTTGTCCTGCTTCATTTTGTACACCAAGGCCATGCCTGCCTGTTATCCCGGTGATTTCTTGACTTCCTACTTTAGCATTCCAATCCCCTATGATGAAGAGGACATCTTTTTTTGGTGTTAGTTCTAGAAGGTGTTGTAGGTCTTCATAGAACCGATCAACCTCAGCTTCTTCGGCCTCAGTGGTTGGGGCATAGACTTGAATTACTGTGATGTTGAATGGTTTGCCTTGGATTCGTACTGAGATCATTCTATCATTTTTAAGATTGTACCCCAGTACTGCTTTTCCCACCCTTTTGTTGACTATGAGTGCTACTCCATTTCTTCTAAGGGATTCTTGCCCACAATAGTAGATATAATGGTCACCTGAATTAAATTCGCCCATGCCTGTCCATTTTAGTTCACTGATTCCCAAGATGTCGATGTTCAATCTTGCCATCTCATGTTTGACCACCTCCAGCTTACCTTGATTCATTGATCTGACATTCCAGGTTCCTAAACAATAAAGGCCCTGGTATAAATACAGGGGAGCAGCCACTAAAGATAAGTATCAGACATTTGTTCCCAGCAGATGAACCGGCCTCTTACGACTGCTGCGTCTCACGGAAAGCCTCTGCTCCTCCCTCTTTAATTGACAACACAGTAAAGGAGACACCCCTGAAACACCCTCTCCTGCAGAGACCTCCTGCCACTGCCTTGTTCCCATGGAAGGCTCCCTTGGTTGAGAAGCAGGGGCCTCCATCAAGGTCAGGTCTCCTGGCTGTGGAGACATATAGGCTGCATCCGTGTCCTGCATCTCATACACATACACCCCACTGGCTTTTAAGCCAGTGGGAGGCCTGGTAGAACTGCATTCTCAGGTTCCTGGCTTCCCATACCTGGGACTGATTCTACAGCGTCCCCTTCTGACTCAGAATTGGTGTCACGGGCTATAGCTCCCCCCCCAAAAAAAAAACTGGGGCACGGCTTCACAGATGCGGTGTTGAAATGTGAAATGTCAAGTTATCTGAGAAAGTTCATTGTACTAGTTCATTGAAGTAGAAAGTTCATTGTACATTGAACACTGAAAGTTTATTGTACTAGCTGCTGCAACTGCATCTCTGAATGGATGGGGCAAGTCATGAGTACTGAGTAGAGCTCCGGTAATGTATAGTATTTGCCTTTGATTTTTAACGAAGGAAAAAGAGTTGGAGCAGGCAAAGATAATGCACCACTGTGTCTTATGCAGCATCACTAAGGAAGATGCTGCATTTGTTCATTATTTTGTCTTTATAATAAAAGGGCCCCTGTATATCCTTACTTGGAATGTAACCTAAGAGTGGCTGATACAAAAGATGTACTATCCATCTTGCATGCTTGACCTTCATAAACTATTTAAACAGCACATTTTAAATAGCACATTATTCTTTTAAAAAAGGGTGCTTGCTTTATTCCAAAATTCCACTGCAGAAATTGCCTTTCAGGGAGACGTTCTACCATTTTATTGGGTGAAATCCAACATCACATGAGCAGACTTTTACTTGCACAATGGGACTTCCCCTGTTCTCATTCCCACAGCAGTGCCCCGCCTGCCTCCTCAATCTGGTCCAGTGGGTCCCCCAACCTTCTGAGCAGATTTTGAGGGCATGTGGGAGGGGAAATTGACCCCTTCCTGTTCTGCAGATTGAAGCCTACTATCAGCGGGAGGGGTTAATTGGGCACAACCCAGTATCCTTAGGTTAGCTGCCACCTAAAACTAATAAATGACCCACTTGGAGAACTTACTTATGAGTTATAATCTTCAAGGTTTCCAAAGAAACCAACTAATATTATGATGTTTGAATTGGCCTACTTGCACATATTACAGTGAAAGAGATTTTGGAAATTTTCTTTTGGAATTTTTCTTTCGGCCAACATGTCTACCTTTGCTTTTTGTGTAATCTATAAGGTGTCCAGGGCTGGCTCTATCATTAAGCAAAGTGAGGCAATTGCCTCAGGTAGGAAATTCTGCGGGCAGCAGGAACTGCCCTCCAGGCTATTCCTCTTGAGCTCCCCAGGTGTTCCCCTCTGTTGGAGGGCAGACTAGTACTTGCCACATGGCCTGTCCTGAACCCCCTAAACTAGCCTGCTCCTCAGATGTGATGGATACCATTCCATCAACTGCCAGTCCAGTCAGCTTCTGGATGTGGAATGGGAAGGGAGTGCCATCTTGTCCTTTGCCTTAGACAGCAAAATGTCTTGGGCCAGCCCTGAAGGTGGCAACATTAGGATGCTGCCAGACTCCAGTGATTATAGTGCTTTTGTGGCTGATCAGCATGCCAGACACCTGTAAGCAAGATATGCACTGTGCCAATCACTCCCTATTACTGCTCATCCAAAAGTACTAGCAATGGGGGCTCTACCAACACGTACCTCATCTAAACAAGGTACTCCTTATTTCACCTCCAAGTCCGTAGCTTCTATTGGTAGAGAAGGTGACTTCTGGAATCACCCTAAAACCTTGTTAGAAAGGAGATTCCACAGATCACATTCATTAGTAGAATCCAATTAACAACATAATACCAGCTTGAGTGATCCATGAATGACCTTCTGAGGTGTTGTGACTTGTATCATTGGAGAGAAAGTGAGCCTAGAGCCTTCTGTCTCATATGTTAGTTTTCTGCAGGCCAGGATTTGTTTGTTTATTTTTAAATGGGGGTTGCATATTTAAATCCCACCTTTGCATTCTGGAGTAATACAGTCTCAACAGTTTTCCATCCCCTGAATATTTAAATTGACCCCTGAATGAGAACTAACCATTCCTGTGAAAGACACTAATGTCCTTAGTATGAAGGACACTAATGCCACAAAGTAATTGTCTTTAGCCTCTGGCCCCAGAAGTTTTATGTTCCAAATTTGTTAATCACGCAGCCTGCGCTAGTATTTGCAATGGCACATACCAAACTGGTACTGCAAGATATTTGATATCTCTACACCAGCCTAAAATCCCGCATTTCAAATGGGGCTCTCTCCTTCCTTCCTTCCTTCCCCCGCTCCCCTTTCCCCTTCCTCCTCCCCCTTATCTGATTCTTCCATATGTTTCATTGGTCCAGCTCCTCTTCTTGCAGCTTTTCCTTTTTCACAGAGGGAACTCAAGCAGAACGCGAGCAGGGTGATTTGATAGCTCATTATCTCCAATCTATTTAAAAAAACGGAATAAAGGGCATTTAGTGCAGGAGACGCCTTGGAGGTTCACGACGTCATCTAAAGGGCCTGCGGACTTCCATGAGTGAGCAATCTCAACAGCAGGATAAAAGCTCCGTGTGAAGAAGTCCATTGTACCATAATATTAAACAAGGAGACGTTACAAGAAGACACTATATTGTGCTGATGTTTGTCAGCGAGAGTGCATGTGAAATACCTTGCGCTAGAGATACGGGAATGTTTACTTTGCTAATGTTGCCATTCTTGCTGTTCTCTAATTCTACTTTGTGAACATGCACAGCATGTGTATTTCCCACAGAGTCAGAGGCAAGAGCACTGGCCAAAGAAAGACAAAAGAAAGACAATCACAATTTAAGTAAGTTTCTTGTTCCTCTTTATTTAATTGTGAGCTGAGGCCAGGGTGGCTAGAGGTTTAGTATTCAGCACACCGTCTTCTGGGACTTCTAATAGCACCATCCCTACTGAAATAGATTGGGCTTGCACCAAAAGTAACAGCTGTACTCTTGCATAATTCCCTTCCATTCCTTTAGTGCTTGTGCATTTGAAATCCCAGTGGCTTGTATTCTCAATAGTTTTTGGTCGGTAAAATGACCTCTTAATTATTTATATATTTTAATATGTAACTTTTCTTTTTTGTAAGCGCTTCAAAGACGAGTCTCAAAAGCTTTGGGTGCTACATAGGGATGCTTGAAGAATTAAATCTGTGTGTGGTTGGGATATGATTCACATCTGCTCCCAGTGCAGATCAACTCTTGGTTATCCACAGGGTTTCACAATTCTCAGCTCCAAAATCATATAAACATGAATTTAGAAATGTGTATTTTGAGAGAAAGTATGTTCTTAAATGCATATTTTGAAGGAATATGCATTTTGAAGTATGTATTTAAATACACATTTTTGTTCAGTTTTTGAAACACATATGCAGATATGTGGAAATGGGATGCAATGGATGTTATGAGCGAACACTTGTGAAAATGACATGGACCAGAAATAGACTGCTTCATCTGTTCCTAAGCCTGCACTGCCTGCTTAAGGCTACAATCCTACACCTGGGAGTCAGTCCCATTTCACTCCTTGGGACTTATTTCCCAGTAGATGTGTACAGGATAGCACTGTCAGTGTTATATATTTCTGAGTGTGTTCCAAAACAGAACTTGATAGGATCAAGTTTAAAATTTAGGCTATATTTAATAACCCAGAATCTCACTAAAAAAGTCATTTGTGGCTTAGAAAAAATATGTCGCCAAAGCAAAACAAGATCAGTCATCTCCATTTTTGGTCACAATTAAAAACCAGTCACGAATAACAAGCATGTGTTAATGCATTTATAAGTTCTAAAGGATCTCTCCTGTCAATTAGTCCAGCCTTGTCCAACTCAGTGCCCTCCGGATGTTTTGGACCACAACTCCCAGTTTCCTGACCACTGGCCATGTTGGCTGAGGTTGATGGAAGTTGAATGCGCCAAGTTGGGGAAGGCTGGATTAGACAATGAAAGGCGATCTGATTCATTGGCAGAACTCTTCACTAACATTCAAGAGGAAATTGGACGATATGTTTGAATGAACAGGAGTGGTCCCAGACTTTGGCAGTTCTTCCTGTGTTCCAAAGAATACTAAAGAAGTATGACAATTTAAAGAGATCAGAGTGTGAGCTCTCCCTCACTTGTTCTGTGCTCCTGTAGGTCTACCAGCTTTTGTGGTTTAGCGTCAGGCAAATGATCTTAGCTATGATGCAAAATTCTTAAACAATCATAGCAACACGTGTACTTTGCAAGACATTTGTGACACTGATGCTTCCTTCCATTGATTACTAATTTGTGCTGATTTCTTGAAAGTTGAACGAAGAAGACGATTCAACATTAACGATCGCATAAAAGAACTTGGTACGTTGATACCCAAGTCTAATGACCCGTAAGTACTGTCACGTCATAGAACAAATTATTATAGGAGAGTGACTTTCTTCTGAGAAATGAGTGGTGATATTCCTCCCACTTAGCTGGAATGCCTTAAGTTTTGGATTATTATGACTGTAGTACAGGATATAGCACAGCCTGAATGTGTTTAATCCTATTGCGTTGCTAGTTCCACAGCTATAGGTTTTTTTTCTAAGAAAATACTTGGTCTAATTCTACTAGCTAATGAACATAACCTGAATTTGCATTTCTCATGGCTGCAGGCAAAGGCAAAAAAGTAAGCACCCAGAACATTGCTTCTCCTTTATAAACAAAACAAAGAAAACATAATGTAGGCCCACCTGATAGACGTTGGCAATATTTCTAGTTTAGGGGGAAAGTACATATGACAGGAGCATCTAAATGCCACCAAAAATGGCATCCTTATGCCAAAAGTAATAAACTTGTTAGTCTTTAAGGTCCACAAGACTCGTTTTTGTTTCCTTTCTGTATGCCACTAATGCTATAGAAATCTAGATCTCTGTGCTACCAAGCAATGAGTTAAACTGCTGCTCCCCCTAGTGTAGTAAATATATCCTATATTTTTATTTTTGTTTAAATTGAAAAGGTGTATCCCCCCGCACCTCGATTTGTTCAATTGTAAACGTGGTTGCTGCATTGCAAATAGCATTTTTGCTTCCCCCACCCCAGGGCTTCTTTACAGATTTAATTATTTGCATGACTCTTGCAGGGACATGCGTTGGAATAAGGGAACTATTTTAAAGGCCTCTGTGGACTATATCCGCAAGTTGCAACGAGAACAGCAGCGTTCGAAAGAATTGGAGAATAGACAAAAGAAATTGGAACATGCCAACAGGCACCTTTTGCTCAGAATACAGGTTTGCTGATTAATGGATAAATATAATGGAGCTCTGTGTGTGTGTGTGTGTGTGTGTGTGTGTATTTCTAGGGTGACTCCTTTAATATTAATACATCTAGAAACAGTGATCATTAGAACATCTTAATAAGCCAAGATATGCACAAGTCTTTTCCCTATACACACAGCCCCTTCTCTCCTCCCTTCATGGCATGTGTTAATGAAATGCAGAACTCTCAAATTAACCATAGTTTCCTGTTTTGTCTGAGCCAGGAAACTAATTGCATGGAGTGACTTTGCACATTAAGTTACTCGTGCATTGGTGCCCCTTTCCAGACTTTCAGAATGAACACATGGTGTCAGAGGTCAGGGCTGACAGCACACACAACAGTATTGCCATTGAGTGCCATTTTTTGGTAGAAAGGCGGTGCACAAGTCAAATAATTAAATAAAGACAGGGCCAACACCTTTTTCTATGCATAAGTTCTGTATATGGATAATGTTTGATGAGACCTCTGTGCTAACTGCATATCCATGGGACTTGTGGCTTCCATTGCTTCAAAATTTTATAGGTGACGTGGAAGCTAAGGCAAACTTCCAATGGCTTCCAAAGTGCTACTGGGATTTTGCCTTTTGCCAATTAGGTTCAACTTGGCACCTGAAATGGAATAGGGTCTCATCAGGATGAAAAAACACAAGCCAGCCCCCTTTTTTTCTCTGTGGCAAATCAAAGCCATGTAATTGCCAGGCCCTGATGTACTGTTAGACCTCCTTAATGTGGGCTTGGAAAGGGGTCTGTTTGGGAGTTTTCCAGCAGAACGCTTTGTCTTACAGAGTTAGAAAATCAGATGTAGTTGGATTTATTTGTTTATTCATTCATTTAGTCACTCAGTCAATTTATAGTAGCCCATAGCTGAAGCTTTCATACATAATAATACATATACATAATAAAAATAAATACAATATGCAAATATAAACTTTATGGGAAGGAAATAAAATATTACTGATGGTTACTTTTCTAACTGTAATAACAGGGACATAATTTGATTATTATAATCCACTTTCTTTTCCACCCAAAGGCAACAATACATTTTATTTCTCAAAACTTTGGGTATTCTGTTTTTAGCTATATATATTTATTTTTCTCCTTCATTTCTACTTACTGTGGATACTGAAAAATCTTTATAAAAAATTTAATAAACCACAGACCCAAAATCAAAAAACCCTGGCCAACACAAAAATGTTGCTTTGTTGAATGACCTATGGTGTTATAGATAGATATATGAAGGGTTTATATTTTGACAAACATACTTTCCTCCCTGCCCCCAGAAAATTATATGAAGCCTTTTTGCTTGTTCCAAGGATGGAAGACAGCAACTTCTATGAAGGGCAGTTTCCTTCTCCCCGCCACCCTTTCCCAGGGGACAGTGTGAAGCACAATTTCCTATCTGAGTAGAGAGGAGTCTTGGTCTCTGTGATGTCAGGCAGTGCTCTAGAAGCACAATAGGGAAGCAGTGTCTCCATGGCTTGAACAAGTCATTTGCCTGGTTGCGGCTTGTCGTGTTGTCTGAACCTGGGCAGCATGGCTACTGAAACAACCTTCAAATAACCCATGTCTGGTTGCTGGGTTATTTCTAACCCTTCTAAGCTGCATGATCATGCGAACTGGGTTATAGCAAATACAGCAGTAACCACAGGGGGTGAGGAGCTGGTGCCTCATGAGAAACCTTTGCAAAGTACGAAAAGCTTCCACTCATTCTTAGGCAGAGACTAGCGTGCCAAAAGTTGTTTCCCTCCTAGGATAAGCAGCAGTTTCCGGGGGGCAATTTTTGTCAGGATTGCAGCACAGGGAGAAAGGGTTAATCCCTTTCCCCCTGTGTTGTGGCCCACATGATGGATGTTGCCATTCACCTGCAGCTATGATTGATAAAGAAACAGATACATTAAGCTGGATCATGCATTTAATGTTACATATAGTTTGGCCCTAAGATTTATGAAGCTGCCATCTTGTTTATTTTGCAGGAAAGTGTTAATTTCTAGAGTTATCACTCTGTTCTGGGTTGTAGCTGCAATTGTGTTGTAGGCTTTGACTTAGGTTGCTGTTGTTTTTATGAATGCCTTCTGTTTTATTACCATATTGGTTTTTATTATATTGTTGTAAGCCACCTTGGGAGGACTCCTGCCCTGAAAGGTGACCTAGAAATATTATAAATAAATACAATTCTGGAAATTTTCTTTTGGAATTTTTCTTTCGGCCAACATGTCCACCTTTGCTTTTTGTGTTATCTATAAGGTGTCCAGGGCCGGCTCTATCATTAAGCAAAGTGAGGCAATTGCCTCAGGTAGGAAATTCTGCGGGCAGCAGGAGCTGCCCCCCAGGCTATTCCTCTTGAACTCTCCAGGTGTTCCCCTCTGTTGGAGGGCAGACTAGTGCTTGCCACATGGCCTGTCCTGAACCCCCTAAGCTAGCCTGCTCCTCAGATGTGATGGGTGCCATGTGATGGTTGTCTTTTTAAAATGTATTTATTATTATGTATGTATCCTGACAATAGGAACTTGAGATGCAAGCTCGAGCACATGGACTTTCCATTATCCCATCAACAGGCCTTTGCTCACCAGAGATGGTAAACCGGCTTATCAAACAAGAGCCCATCCTTGACAACTGCAGCCAAGAGATCTTGCAGCATCACCGTGACCTGTCTTGCACAACCACTCTCGACCTTACTGACGGCACCATCACTTTCAATGACAGCCTGGGAAATGTGACTGAGTCAGCTGCTGGCACTTATGCCGCACCTACAAAAATGGGACCCAAACTGGAAGACATCTTGATGGACGATACCCTCTCTCCCGTTGGAGTCACCGACCCCCCCCTTTCGTCAGTGTCTCCTGGGGCTTCCAAAACGAGTAGCCGAAGGAGCAGCGTGAGCATGGAGGACACTGACCATGCTTGCTAGTGGATATAATCAGGCCTTTCACGAACTTCTTCGTTTCTTGATAAGTAGATTAAGTAATTTGCTCTCTTTTTCTTAATAACTGTCTTTTAACATAAATCTTTAGATAGCCCAGTGTATGTGACTTTTTTTAAATGTTTGAAGAGACTTGTATATTCTGTTTTACAATTACCAATGCTTCCAAAGTATTGTACTGCATCTGTGAACCACATTCACCAAGAACTCCAAGTGAGTTCATGTCTACTTGAAAGCAATAGAGATCTACAGATCCACAAAGTCCATGATCCACTAAAGGTGATGCTTCAGTATAACTGTAATGAAACCCATTGACTTGGAAATGAAATGTAGAAGAATGTAAAGAAACCAAAAACGAATTAGCTTTGTGAACTATTTTTGTGTTGATTTAATAGTGCCTCCTTTTAAAGATATAGTATCTGTTAATCCAAGTTAATCTTTCCCACAGGTTTAGTTATAATATATATGTAAACAGGCCACCTGTACAGAAATGAACTGATGGTGATCTTGATTACAGTACAAGCTAGAAATGAAGGATGGAGAGAGACACAGAGTTTCAATGACATTTAAATTGGTATTATTATTAATTATTATTTTTGCTCTCCAGTGAGTGAGCATCCTTCTAAATCATGGTTCACTTTCTTTTAAAATAGAAATCACTTTTAATCATGGCAAGGAATCTATATTGGCAGTTTAACAATGCAAGACTGGTGAATATTTCAAGCTCTTAACAAAAACTAGTAATTTTTTCAGTTGGGCATAACCAATTGGATTCTTCTTTTTTAAAAATTGCATTGTACAGCTACTTGATTTGCATGACTTTTTCAGTTATTTTATTTTTCACTGAGAGTACTTTTTTAATTTGTAAGAAGATGCCTCTAGTTATCGTGACATTTTTTTTGACATTTTTAACCCCACTGAAGGGTTTGTTTTGCATTCTTTGTACACACTTCAAAGTAAGCTTTTGCGCAGGTTCCTGTCTTTTCCAAGAGTGGTTTTGTGACTATTTTGTATATTACAGTCTCACTTGGAAGGAATGTTTTGACACAGACAGATCTTTAAATCGTAGTACAGATTTAGTCTAGTTAACAAAATGAAGCTCTATAGAAAACAAAACTGAAAAAAAATATCTGAATTTAACATATTTATTTTTAGTGATACATGACAAATAGTAATATGCTTGAAAACACGGTTGCTGTATCCTTTAGTGCGCTGTTACATTTTTCAGCAACAAGGTTGAACGAAAATTGACTATATCTGCAGGTAACTGTTACTTGATCCCAATGTTGTCAAGTTTAACCATTCAACAATGTTGTCATAAGAGCATGTTCTGTGCATTATCTACTCCAGCATAGTCCTATGCAATAACAGTAGTGACACTTGTATTCATATTCTTATTATCATGCCTAAATATTTTATACAGTGGTTGTGTGGTCTTACCAGTTCAGCAAGTGATTGGCTTCCTCTATAGCAACCACCCAGTTGATTTGCAGATGGCAGGGAAGCATATCTCATTTGGAATGAAGTGCCTTAAATTTAGCTGTAGTCTTCGTGAACTAGCACTGACTGAAGTGTGACATAAAAGAAGAGGGGGGCGGTGTTGTTGGTTGTGGCAGTTGGGTGGAGCGTAGTGCTCACCTCACAAAGCAAGGGCTTCCAGTCCTCCACTAACTCTGGAAGTATTTCTTGAAGTCTTTGACTCTTTGTTTGTGCCAGCTTTGCTTCTGTGCTCAGGAAACTGGCCTAGGGACAGCTGATAAGTCTTTGGAATGCAAGTGTGAACTGATGACCAGGATGTGGTAAAGCAGGCAAGTCTCAAAGGCAAAGAGCTGCTGTACAGTTTCATTTTTTGGAAACATCCTTGCAACCGCTAAGGCCTAACTGTGCTCCTCTCTACCCAAAGCTGTGCTGCTAACAGTGGGAGCGAGGCCTGGACCCATTCTCATTTTTGCCACGCTTTAATATGGACAAAAGAAGAGAAATAAGCAGAGGCAGGAACTCTGACTTGAAATACTAGGACGACATTTTCTCTTAACCTCAGAATATCTGTTGACTCAGTCATTACTCAAACAGTAGTGATTTTTAAATGTATTTTCTAGATCGGTTATACCTGCTGAGCACTGATAATCATCATAGATGATGGTCGCTATTGTAGGGGTAGACATTTGAGCAGTGTTATTGCAACAATACCTGGTTGACTGAGCTTCCACAGCAAGTTGAGCGGAATGTAAACCTTCAGCCTCATCTGGAAAGGAGTGTTGGGCCCATCCGTAGCAACATGCTGCGCATTCAGTAGCCAATGGACAGTCTCTTGTCACCATATGCTCTCTGCAGAAAACCGTAGTTAGAATTTTATTGTGGAAAGGATGCTTGATTTGTTATTTATTTTTTGTTAGGGGAGAACTGTACAAAATCTAACCCAGCTGGCCATAGTCTTCTTCAGTGAAGGTTTGGACCTTAACAACGCAGGTTAGCCTATATCATAAGAAGTAAAAGAGAAAAGATTAAGGCTGAATTCTATACCCACTTACCTGGGAGTAAGCCCCATTGCAGTTAGTGGAACTTACTTCTGAGTATACATATATAGGACTGCACTGTAAAAAGCTGAAATGCAAACAGTGTAAATTATGCATATGAAGCAAAGTTATGTATTTGCTTGTTTTGCACAATATATTCTGTTTCTTTTCGTCATTAGGACATGGTGTCCCTCATGTGAGGACACTGAAGCTCTACCCCTCTGCCCCTGCACTCAGAACACTGGAAATATTTCTTGGTCTACTCTCTGACTTCTGAGGTTTCATCAGTCATTGTTTTACACACTTTCAAGCCTGTCTTTGCACAACAAGGGCTAGAAACTTGCTTCTTGCAAAAAACAGAACCTAAGGTTTTTAGGATGCTGAGTTGTGCCCCTGCTACCAAAATTGCAACATATACACAGCCCTGATTGTAAAACAAAAATGAGACAAATGGTGGTTGTTTAATTAAGAAGAGCTACTTACGGGGTTCAGTTCTGCAGTGTTTTGGATCAAGAAATAAAGGCTAGCCTGATGTTTCAGGCACAATAAAATTGATGTCTACCCTGTGAGTGAATTGAGAGCATTATATTCTGCCACATGGCACACTTGGAAATCTGATCCACCAAGTTTAGTTTTTTCTTGGATGAGACTGGTGTTGCCAGAATATCTTGGGCTTTCTCAAATACACCATGCCACCATCCATTTTTCTTTGGCTTGGCTTTTTTCTTCCCAATTCTGTTTAGGTTTCCTCATACCAGAGCCCCTGTTTTGTTTTGTTTTGTTTTGAAGTTGGGATTTTTATATCATCCCCATAGAATTCTTGCAAATCTATCAAAGGAGAGTAGGCATCAGGTTTTCCAAACTGAAATTAGACTTTCGGATGAACTTATTTATTTATTTTATTTAAAGCCAAGGGCCACAGAACTGATAGGCCTTAAAGCGTGGTGCATCTTCAGGGCAGAGGTGCCCAGACATCTGATCAGTGGTTGAACATAATAGAAAGTGTGGTTGCTCTGAGGCATCTTCAAACTACAGTGATTACATGATCCCAGATGCCAAAAATAGGAGAGAGTCATAAGACGCTGCCCAGGTACATGGAGTACCAAGCAATGTTCACTTTTGCCAAAACCATGCAAGATACATTCGTGCCATGAACATCTTCCTTACTACTTTCAGATAGATGTATAAAGCAATATTAACTCTGATACCTATAAAGCCTTTAGGAAGCATATAAGGAAAAAATAAATAAAGCAAAGCACAAAATAATGCACTTGCCATATTTTTGGACATAAAACGCACTGGTGAAAAATGGAAACTGATGGTATAAAAGGCCTCTGTATCTTGAAAAAGTGACATGAATTACTGCCTCTTGTTCTGGATGCTTAGTACCATGCTGTTATTGATCTTTTCACCTGCTGTTGGCCACAATAATGTTTATGGTCCATCGCACTGTAAATTATGGATCAATATTAATGTAAGCCAATTAAATAATTTGAACTGTTCCTAATAGACGGATTAAAGTGTTTGGTTTTTCACATAATGGCTACATAATTTGTGTATAGTGTAAATGAAATACTGTGTCTTAAACCAAAGAATTATGTTCCCACTTGGCTTGTGGCTTTGACCAACAAATCAAGCCTTGGATTGAATTAGAGAGAAATGATATTGCTGTGACTTGCAAACACTGAAAATCTCGTTACTTTTACATCCGTTTAAAAGGAAGCCTTCACTTGGATTCACTTATATTCAGCACGTAAACCTCCTCTCTGAATTCATTTCTTTTCCTATATTGAATATGGTATATGTTGTTTACACAAAACTTACACAAGAGGTTGCAGTGTGTGAGGACACTGGCTTCCTGTCTAAACAGCTAGTTAGCCACAGTCATCCAGCTGGGGCCGGACCTGAGGAACCTGCAGCCTAGCCAGCCCCCAAATGACCACTTAGAGAGCAGTGGTGTGGGGTTAGTACCACCTGGACCAGCATGGGCCCCATCAGGTTCACCCTAACCCCTTTTCGTCTTATTTTTTAAAAGGGGCAGACCTATTATCCTTTTCTACAACAAAAGAGTGCACATTACTAGGTAAATTTGTTCAGCATAGACTTCCTTTTATTCCTTTAGTCATGACAGTGCTATGATTTAAAGGAATTTAAAATGCAAAACTGCACATGCTCAGAAGTTCTCTTTTCATTTATTGTATTATTTTAATGTTATTTTATTATTACCTTTATATCATGCTTCTTTCCTTCTTCCAAGAATCCCAAGGCAGCTTACATGATCCTCTCCTCCATTTCATCCTCACAACAACCCTCTGAGGTAGGTTTGGCTGAGAGTCAGTGACTGCCCCAGAGTCACCCAGTGAGCTTCATGGCTGAGTGGAAACAAGAACCTGGCTCTTCCGAGTCCCAGTCCAATACTCTACCCACTACACCACCCTTTTCTTTTCATCAGGCTTGGTTGGCATACAGGGTGGGTTTTGTCTTTGTTTTTTGCTCCAAAATGTCAGGAATATAGAAACACTTGTAAAGCATGAACGATGGTGGTAGCGGGTGAGTGTTGTGGGAAAGAGAGAACAGAAATGTGACTTGTGTGCTTCACAAACAAAATAACATACATGGCCATCTAAAGCCCCCCCCCCCCCATAAGAACTTTTAAGTCCTGGGTCTAACATTTCCAAGCTGCACCACTGCTTAGCCATCATCTTTAAGTATTCCGCCATTGCAAATCTCCAGAACATTTAGGCTGTAATCCTATACACTCTTTCGTGGGAGTATGTTCCAATTAATTCAATGGGACTTACTTCTGAGTAGACAAGTATAGGGTTGCACTGCAACTTGGAAAAAGTGGAATCACAGTTTGGGGCAGCCTGGAGAAAGCACCAAGATCTTTTAACATGGTTGAATTAATACACTGCAACGTATTGTGCAGTATTATACTGTACAATGTTTTTCCCCTTCTCGAGTGCAGTCTAGGCAATAAATGTTGCATCAAGATAGAAACCAGGACTTCTCGCTCTCTCTTGCTGTAGGTTTTTCACTGTTGCATGTGTTGAACATCCCCTTGAAAGCTGAGATCCTGGAAATATATAGACATGCTTTTAAAATAAATAAATTAATAAACCTAATTATCCAGAAGCCCAGTTACCCAATTCATTGAGTGTTGCTTGTGTAACTACATGCCCATATCCTAAAGGTAACTCTAATCGTTTATTGAGTTGAACTCATATAATAAAAGATGTGTCTCCTTCTGTCAATGTCATACTGCAAAGACCGTCCAACCCAGACACCTGAAATTTGGCATGCGTACTAAGGGAACCCTTGGGGTGTCATTTAGTTTTTAAAATGTATTAGGGTGAAATCCTATGGCCTCTAGTCAATGGCTAGATGGCCAAAGGCTAGATGGCCATAGATGGACATAGCCTGCGCTCTGAGGTCAATTCTCCATTCGACCTCCACCCCCTCCTGTGCCACCTTGTAGGCAGCGCAGATTGGAGTGGGGGAAATTGAGCGTTCCCAGGGGCGGGCTGGGGTGAGGAGGTTGGAAGTGCCAGTATGACACATCCTATGTGTCATCTGGCTGCCCCTTCCCACGCTCCGAGGTCCCATGGCTAGACAGCCAAAGTTGGCTGTCTTGCTGCAAAAGCAGGATGGTGGGAGTGGGGAGGACATCCACTTCTCACCACTCCTCCTGCCCTGCACTGGATAGGCAGTCACTCCCGTGCTCAGAGGTGACTGTCGATCCACGTAGGATTGCTCCCTTAATTAATTTTAATATGTGTTTGAAGCCTGTAGTACCAACTTCAGCCACCAGGTGGCAGATCCTCCTAACCAGGACATAGCTTGGCAGTTGATACAGTTTGAAGCCAGTGGGGAGAGTTCCAAGGGCAGTTATGCAGTTCTCCCCTCGAGGCTATAGGAATGCACCATGGCAGGGGCCTAGGGGTGCCAAAGGATGTAGTTTCATTCAGATAGGCCAGGCACACACGACATGCATTAAGCAGGGGGTTGGACTCGCTGGCCTTGTAGGCCCCTTCCAACCCTACTGTTCTATGATTCTATGACATGCTGGGCTCACCATGGGTTATTTAACCCACAATGAGCCACGTGGCATGTGTTGGACACATGTAGCTGCCATTCTGAATATGCAACCGCTGAAGGGGTTGTGGTGTGTTGTCCAAATCCAGCCATCGGAGTTTATTCAAGGGTTAAACACTCCTCGCATAACCCTACAACTAACCAAAAGTTATACGAGAGTTGTTTAACCTCCAATGGCCGGCTTCAGATGACATGTTGCAACCCCATCGGCGACTGCATATTCAGAATGGCAGCCACATGCTCTATGGCTCATCATCGGTGAAATAACCCACGGTGAGGACAGAGCCGGTCAATGTGTCCGACACCTGCATAACTTTGCCTTTAGGCTTTTCTGTATCAAAATAAGGGCTACTCCAACCCATATGAAGTTGGGTCTGTGCACTAGACTCAAACTGAGTAAGTGAGGTTGTGTTACACTGCTAATGTACTGGCTTCGCAATTTCATAGAAGGTAGGGATGTCAGAGAATTCTGCCATGGATTCCAGTAGGTAGGTAGAAGGTAGAGATTCCCCCGGAATCCGTGGCGGAACAGCCTCCGCCCCCCCCCCGCGGAATCCCCCCGGGACGGAACTTACCTGGGGCGGATGCGGCGGAGGCTCTGGCTGGTCTCCCGGCCGGCTGCGGCTGGGCTGCTGCGGCCGCCATTTGTGTTCTTGCAGCCGTGATAGGCTACATAAGTATTTACGTAGCCTATCACGGCAAAGAGCAGGGATGCAAATGGCCACTATGCCATTTGCGCCCCTGCTCTTTGCCGTGATAGCCTACTTAAGTATTTATGTAGCCTATCAATCTAAAGGCAGCCACGCAAATGGAGTAGCGGCTGCCATTTGTGTGGCTGCCTTTACCATGATAGGCTACGTAAATGCTTACGTAGCCTGTCACAGCAAAGAGCAGGGGCGCAAATGGAGTAGTGGCCATCATTTGCGGCCGCAGCAGCCCGGCCGTGGCCAGAACTCCAGCTGCGGCTGGCCCCGGCCGGCGGTTCCACGGAGCCACCGCAGAGCGGAGCCAGCTGGGGAGGATTCCAGGGGGAGGGACGGAGCGCCTCCCCCCCCCCACGGATGCCCCGGCGCAGAGCCAGGTAAGGGATTCGTACATCCCTAATAGAAGGTACCAAAAAAGTCTGTCTAAATATCAATACCTCCTTTGCTTCAAATGCACATTTTATTTCTTCCATGTAGGCTCATTTATGCCATCTTGTGGGCTTGGATTAACACTACAGATGCATAATCTTAGACCTCAAAATGTGTTCAACTTTAACAGTATAGTTCAGTGAAATAGGATACTAGGACCCAAGAAGCCCAAATCCTGGTTCTAACACTGCTCATTTCCATGGTCTGGAAAAGTTTGATAAGGGGTTCTTTTTTAAATGGCATTCTGCACCAGTACAAATCAAGTGCCTCATTCCAGGAGCCTTGTAAAATTGAGACATCTGATGTTTCATAATTTTCCAACAGCACAAGGCTAAAGGAAACCAGTGTTTGCTGTGGATTCTAACACTGACAACTGTTACAATTCTGTTCAGATGGTAATAAAAATAAATTGCCATCATCAGGATAGAAGAACTTTTTTTTAAAAAAGGCAAGGAAATAGTCACAAAAAGTGACTGAGCAGTTGAACTCCTTAGATACACTCTAGAGATCATAGCAATTGTAGCAATGCCTATTTTCTTGAACTTCTGGCACCTACACCTAATATTACTTCAAACATTCTGAAATAATTTTGAATTTATTTTGGAACAGATCTGGCTTTTAGGCCTTACCTATCAAGTACTTTCCATGATGCCTAGATACTTCAAACACATCATATCCAGAAGCCAAGGCAGTAGCAGCGGCAAGTTGCATATATTGAGTACAAAGCAGATGAGAGCATTCTGAAATGGCAAGTGCAACTTGCAATGAAATGTTGCACTTGCTCATGGTGCCAGCCATGCCCTCTTTCATGATACTCCATTCCCTGACTCCCCCCTCCCCTGTTTTCCATTCCCCACAACAGATGAAAGGATTCTGAAATGACAACTTGGACTTGTAACAAATGTTGCAGTGCAGAGTACTCCTGTTCAGGGTGTGAGCAAGGCCCACTTTCAGGATACACCATTCCATTGCCCATTGCCCTCCCCTATTTTCCATCAACCCCCCTCCCCAACAGAAATGCTCAATCAACCACCATTCTGTGGCCACTAAACATGTTTGGCTTCATTGGGCTGTTTTTGGTTCTCCCACACTTAGGGTTTTTTCCCCCCTAAAGATTTTTTTGTACTTCTGCAAACACTGGGGTTCCTCCAGGTCTACTGATACTTGCTGTTGTGTGGATGCTGCTGTTTTGGCTGCATAAGGATCCATAGAGAATGAGTTCATTATTAGTATATGATCTCTCTCCATAATAAAACCTCAATTCCCCGAGTTCACATCCAGTATTTAAATTATAAATAAAGAGATGATAGCAGCCAAGAATGAGCAAAATAGGAAGCCTCTAACTACTGTGTCAGGGGAAAAAAATCTAATTCAGTTCTACTCATGACTAACTTAAGTCCCATTCATTTCAATGGGTCTAGTCTAAGTAGGACTTATGTTGGATTTTACCCATGGTTCCTGAGAAAAGTGCAGTGTGGGATGAGCAGGATTGGGGTCATTGTGCTTGGTGGGGGTATTAATTCTCCTCCTGTGACATGATGATCCCAACAACACCCCCAGCAAGCTCCTTGGCACCAAGGGCAACTTCCCTTTCAGGGTGAGAAGCACCTTCGGGGACAATTTTCATAAGGACCACGGTGCAGCAGGAAAGGGTTAAATACGCCCCACCCAATGTGGCAGACTCCTGATGTCCCTGCACTGCTCTTTAAAATGTTTAAAAGAGATTCGTGAAATGCAATCACACATTTTGGATATTGTCAAGTTTGGCCCCAGTTTGGCATTGTTGGACATGTGGTTAGGGATCTGAGAACCCACCCCAGCTCTGGTTCTCTGGGCGTCCACTGAAGCACCGGCCCTGCTCCCTTCTCAGACCCGCGCTCGGGCCGCCCACAAGCTTGGCGAGTTGCCTGGACTCACCGCAATCCCATCCGGCGAGTGCCCACCATTTTCCCGCCTTTGTTTTCTCTTTTCTGCATTAAAAAAGGAAGTTTAAAGAATGCACTTATTTAAATACATGCAATTTGGGGCCAGGAAAGCTCAGCATGCACAATATTAGAGGCATCATACCTCTAATATTGTGTATATTATATTAAGCTTTCATGACCCCAAACTGCGCATATTTAAATATGCACATTTTAAAAACTTCCTTTTTTACGCAGAAAACAAAGGGGGGGAGGGAAATGGCAGGCACTCACTGGACGGGATCGCGGTGAGTCCAGGAGGGTTTGAGTGGGCACAGGCGGGCGCAAGCGGAGGTGAGCGAGGACAGCGTCTCGGTTGGGTGCAGTCCGGGAGTCACAGGCGGAGGGGGCCTGACGGACTCCAGGACCCAGTCGGGCGCCTGCAACATCCCTACACGCAGTGCTGAAGCATCAATTGCCTAAACTGATTCACAAAGCCATTCCAGCTGCTCAGGCAACAATGCTGTTGTGAAAAAGCCACAGTCCATGAGTAGGCAACCTTTTGGGGTGCACGGGCACATTTGATAATTTGAGAAACTACCCTGGGCATCACCACAAAATGGACATGCTGGAAATAAAAACATCAGCCTGCAGCCACCCGCCATCTTCATTCCTAAGAATGCCTCTGAGCCCCACGTGTGGCCCAGAAGCATTCCTGGGGAAAGAAGGGGGAGCAGCTAGAGGCGCTCACTATGCTTTGAAGCAATCCCAGTTGCCTGTAAGAATTAAAACAAAAAAAAAATAGGAGAGAGAGGGCACCTAGGTAGGCTAAAAAGGTGACCATGGCCACTGTGTTGCCTGCCCCTGTTGTGTTGCAATCTGTCCAGTTTCTGTGGTGGAAGGGAAAGTTGTCAGTTTGCTAGGATTGAAACATCTCGACTTTTATATGTTGTATAACTGGTATTTTTTTTACTTTCATTAGTTTTTGAGCTTCTGCTTAGGCTGTTTTATTATAGATGTTCCATAACCATCTTAGGACGCCATCCTATGGGATGCACCCTGGGTACTCATAAGCTGCCGAACTCAGAAGCTTATGAGTATTCAATGCAGAGTGGGAGGCGTGTTGCGCCACCCGCTCTGCATTTTAGCCACTGGAGGCTTCCGGGAGGGCATTCGAAGAAGGCTGGGGACAGCTCAGATACCTCGTAGCCCCACATCCCCAGTCTCCTCCCCTCTCCACCCCCGGGAATGCCCCCTTTTGCTCCTACAAACCCACGTTTGTGAGGTCCTAGCAGCAGCCAGCGCAGTTCTTTCAGGGCTGGCTGCGAGGGGGCGGGGAAAGGGGCGGAAAGCACAGTTTTCTGGCTCGGAGCCAGTAAGCCAAAATATCCTATATCCCCCAGACATTGTCTGAGGGGCATAGGATTGCTCTATTAGACGTGTTGTTGTTCAGTCGTTCAGTCATGTCCAACTCTTCATGTCCCCATGGACCATAGCACGCCAGGTCTTCCTGTCCTCCGCTCTCTCCCGGAGTGTGCTCAAGTCCATATTCATTGCATCGGTGATACTATCTAGCCATCTCATCCTCTGCTGTCCCCTTCTCCTTTTGCTTTCAGTCTTTCCCAGCATCAGGGTCTTTTCCAGAGAGTTTTCTCTTCTCATTAGGTGGCCAAAATATTTGAGCTTCAGCTTCAGTATCTGTCCTTCCAATGAGCAGTCAGGGTTGATTTCCTTTAGGACTGACTGATTTGACCTCCTTGCAGTCCAGGGGACTCGTAAGAGTCTTCTCCACCACCACAGTTCGAAAGCATTGATTCTTTGGCACTCAGCCTTCCTTAAAGTCCAGCTCTCACAGCCATACGTTGCTACTGGGAAAACCATAGCTTTGATTAGACGGACCTTTGGCGGCAAGGTGATGTCTCTGCTTCTTACTATGCTGTCTAGGTTTGCCATAGCTTTCCTCCCAAGGAGCAAGCATCTTTTAATTTCATGGCTGCAGTCACCGTCTGCGGTGATCTTGGAGCCCAAGAAAATAAAATCTGTCAGTGCTTCCATTTCTTCCCCTTCCATATGCCAGGAAGTGATGGGGCCAGGTGCCATGATCTTCATTTTTGTAATGTTGAGTTTCAAACCAGCTTTTGCACTCTCCTCTTTCACCCTCAACAAGAGGCTTTTGAGATCCTCTTCACTTTCTGCCATTAGGGTGGTATCGTCTGCATTTCTGAGGTTGTTGATAATTCTCCTGGCAATCTTAATTCCGACCTGTGATTCACCCAACCCGGCATTTCTCATGATGTACTCTGCATATAAATTAAATAAGCAGGGCGACAATATGCAGCCTTGTCGTACTCCTTTCCCAATTTTGAACCAATCAGTAAGATTTATAATTATTGAATTCCTTTAGTGATTTTGATTTATTATTATGTATGGCCTTCTTTTTGTTGCCTTTATTTTGCTACCTTTATTTCAAAATAAAACAAAATTTCATGTTAAAAAAAAAAACTTCACAAAGCTCGTGGGACAGGAGTTATGTGGAAGGGCAAGCTGAAGACCAGGAAGGGTTCTGACAATGAAATAACTGGAAGCAGAAAGACCAGCACCTTCTACAGGCATTCCCTTTGGATTGTGTGAAGGGCCCCCCAGGAACAAGGGGCTCTACCTCCCCCTTGATGCTGCTGCATGCATTGGCAACGCTCCAGATTGGCTGAATCTGTGATTGGCTGAAGGGGGCACCTCAATTGCATGTCGGGTTTCTCACACAGGGGACGAGAAGCCTGGCCAGTTAGGTTTCCTGTCCTGTCCTCACGCTGGAAACCCCAAGCCTACTCCAGCTCCAGGTTTTTGAGGGCCTTTGGGCAACACACCCTCAATGGCCCTTTTGCCTCAGTGTGTCTACATTTCCACCACCGTTGTCACCAGCTGCCCTTGCTCCTCTTGAGTCCTCATCTTTTCTCGTTATTGCTCCCAGTTGCTTGCCGGACAGGTAGAAAGCCAACGAGCCAGCGGGCAGTGGCGGCATCTACTGCTCCTCCTCCTTACCACCACCGCTGCCTGGGTCAGAGCAAGAGCCAGGTGAACAAGCAGGTTGCAATAGTGGAGAGGAGGAGGAGAATGCCAGGGGGGTCATGTCTTTAGGCCCCTCCTGGAGTCTGGGGCCTCAGCAGGTGCCCAACCACACCTACCCTGCCTATGCGCAATGAAGGTGCCCCCTTCAAACCCAGCCAGTCGCATGTGGGTTCAGGAGTGCTCCTGCCTGCTGGTGCATCCAGTGTCAGGGTGCGGAGTCCACATGCTGCAAGAGCTCCCTCCATGTATTCAGATGTGAACAGCTGAAGAACACAAGTATGCCTGAAGGAAAGGTGCAGAAAAGGGAAAGAACGGAGGTGTGGGCAGGAGGTACTTAAAGGCAGGCGAAGGAAAAGGTGGCCTGAAGAAAAGGGAAGTAGGGACATGGAACCGGCACGAGGAGGAGGGCCCTGAAGAAACATCACAGTGCTGGAAGTCAGAAGGAGACTGCCATGCTTGAGAAGGCTGGCCAAGAGAGAGAAGAGCTACAGGAAGTGGGATAGAGTGGGCCCACCTGCCCCAACCTGGTGCCCTCCAGGTATGTTGGACTGTAATTCCCACAATTCCCATGGTGGCTGGAAATCATGGGAGTTTGCAGTCCAATGTTTCTGGAGCGGTTGGGGAAGGCTGGAGTAGGCAAAGGCCTGAAAATCAGGGAGTTGAGGGAATAACAGTCTGTGTGGTGGAGTAGTTAGAGTGTTGGACCTGGACCCGGAAGATTTGGGTTCTAGTCCCCACTTGGCCATGAAGCAAACTGGGTGACTTTGGGCCAGACAGAGTTACTGCCTCTCAGCCTGACGTGTCTCACAGGATTGTTGTAAAGATAAAATGGAGAGGAGAAGGATCATGTAAGCTGCCTTGAGTTCCTTGAAAGAGGAAAAAAAGCAGGATATAAATATAATAAAATGTAAAATATTAATATTAATATTCATAATGTGGAGGGGGGACACAACATTGAAGAATGGAAGAGCCACAAAAAAATTAGGACTGAGGCAAAGCCACCCATGGGAGGGACTGTGCCCTGTTGCCAGGCAAGAAGTGGACAAGGGAGGTGATATGGTATATGGATCTTGGGCCAGCACCCTGACAGGGCTGTTACCATTTTAGGAGTTTCATAGGAAATCTGTCAGTTGTGCCAACTACTTTCACTGCAGCTAACCTGACAATCCACAGAAAGCAAATAAAAGGGTGGGAGAAAAGTGGGTGAATTTCACTAGTGAATGAACGAAGCTACCAATTTTGGGGCTGCAAGTTTTTAGTCATGACAGAGTATGCAGATCACATGACTTGATTTTTATTTTTTTTTTGTAATTTCGAGCCATTTATTAACTTCCTGGGTAGAATTATTGCTCCTTGGAGAGGGAGAATTTGAATTTTCGGAACATGCACAGCCCATGTTTCAGTCAGGCTTTAATAGACGTGAGGTGAGGTGAGGAGCAGGAAAAATATAACGATGCAGGGGTGGGGGGAGGTAATTGATATGTGTGAGATTTTAATTAAGGTAGATTTGTGTTTGTGGGCTTGGACCTGCATTCCAGGTTTGTTATTTCTATGAAACTTTGCAGCTTTGCATAATCTCTCTGACAAAGGCAGAACTAATGTGACATCCGCACAGCACATTAGATTAGTTCCATATGATCAGTTCGAATCCAATGAAGTCCAAGGAAATTTGTGTCGCTCTTATGTGAATCATGATTTAATACTCCAATTTGTAAGTACTTTTGTCTGAACATAGCATGTAATTGGCATCACCAGCAGTCTCTGCTCAAGAGAGACGGCAGATGAACATTTAGCAATGAACAGCTTAATCTATATTAGGATGCCAGCACTTCCTACTTAGGGGTCTGATGGCGAGTTTCTTCTTGGTTTTAAATATTTTCCTCATTTGAATTGTAATAGGAATTACAGGGAAAGGGCTCAACCCCAAGATACACTTGCACAAAAGGGAAGATACAGTCACATCTGCATTATGTTCCAAGGAGCCCATTTGAGATGATGGATGAGTGATCTTCACTGCATTGCCATTGGCTTGGATCCAGAACTCCAATCATGGGACACTCCTGCTGGGAGAAGGGGTGGGGAGGGAGGCAATTTTTGCCAATACTACCTTTCCTCTGCAGCCCCCTGGAAAACTGCTCCTGAGGGTTAGGGGACCCATATAGCAGTGTGGGAGGTAGTGCTGGAAGTCTGCAGTGTCTGCAGTGGGAAGGGGGAACTGGAGACAATCAGTTCCCTTCTTCCTCTAGCACAGAAGTGGCAACTTCTGAGTCTTTTGATGTTCTGGCCTACAAATCCCATCATCCCTCACCATGGGCTATGCTGGCTAGGGATGATGGGAGTTGTGGTCCAAGACAAATGGAGGGCCACAAGTTGCCCACCCCTGATTTATACTCAACAGAGCTAACACTCTCCATCATAAAACACAGATATCATAAAAACGTCTGATGCACTGCAGTCCCAACGAACTTCTTTTTAAGTAAAAACAACAGCAACAACAGACGAAGCTGCATGCTGCATCGTTAATGGAAGATGTAGTTTGACCAGGAAGACAGAATCTCAGATGCCAGAAGCATTTCATGTGGAAAAGTCAATGGGACTAAAAATAGATTTAAAAAGATTATTAACATTATCCAATGACTCTTTGGAGAATTAATTAAAGCGACAAAATACAATGATAATATCAAGAAGAAGCATTCATGTAAGTAACTAAATGCGTACAATCAACCATCTTTGTTTTATTATACCTCATTTCCATTTCCAGGAGCGAATGCCTCATCATGTGAAGAGAAGCTAAGAGCAACAGCAACGCCACTTAGCTCAGCATCCTTGCCCCATTTGCTTTGGTTTAACTTCTTTGAAGAGCATGTGCAGTCTAATGAAGGAGCCTTCCAGTAGGGTGTCATGCTGATCCTGTACACAAATCACTGCTACAGAATAACACTCACAGAAATTCCTTGCACTAGAAAGATTTACTTACTACATAGCAGATTGATTTGTATTCCATAATGCAAACCTGGAATCCAAAAGCAATAAGCAGTCTGTGAGATGTCCAAGGGCTGCTTGTGAAGAAGTCCAAGGTGGGCCTGAAATAAATCTGCTTGAATAGCGATCTGGATAATTCTAGAATTGCATCAACATACTGGGAGACGTGTGACAAAAACTGTGCACATGGAGTGTAAGGGTTTACATACTAATCTAAATGCATTGTGTAAAAAACTGGTTCTTTGGTTGGTGGTCGTTACTTAGGGTGCTTCTGGATGGAGGCCTCCTAGAGCTACTAATTAGGAGGCATTGTGCAGCTATTTCATCTTTTTCTGCTTAATGGATTTTCTGTGGTAAGAGAAAAGATGGAAGAATTGGCAAGAAAACATGGGAGTGTCTATGAGTGGTGTCTAGACCCTCCACCCCCTGGTAAAATTCTGTGAACGAGGCAGAGCAATGGTATGATAAAAGAAGCACCCTTATTATGCACCCTTACTGGAAGTGCCCTTACTAAGTTGCAATTGGACCAGGCTTACCTCTTGTATCCAGGGAGTAGAGTAGGGGTCCTCAAACATTTTGGGTTGGTAGGCATATATCTGGAATTTTGAGAGAGTGTTGTGGGAACTGTCATGGAATGGCTGTTATGAGAGGGGCGGGCTTGCACATTCATAAAATGGCTGCCCTGGTGGGTGTGGCCAATCACCAAACACCCATTTCCCAGAAGGCAAACTAGTAAGGCTAAAAGTAAATTAACTTGGCCAAGAACCTAAATACAAGGCAGAAGTGGGGTTTGAGCTCTAAAACATAAAACCACGATTTTGAACCCAAATAAAGATGGTGCTGGAGGACAGGCATTTAAACACTGTCAAACAGTTGATGGTCCAAAGCTGTCCACAAATACATTGCTTGTTGTTTATCTGAATTCCTGGCTTGTCTCAGAGGAGAATATGGCTTTTGTTGGCTTCCATTGTCTTCATTACCTCACAGAGGTAGTTCTGCATTCGCTGGTCCACAGTGTGTCAGCCCTTTCCAGGGTTTCTTTGCTGATGCCATGAAATATATCTGGATACAAGATTTCTAGTTAGGAATAGTGCCTATAATTCCTACACTACCTAGGAAGCTGCCTTATACCCAGACTATCTAGTCCATCTAGCTCAGTAGTGTCTACACAGGTTTTCCCCAACCTGGTGTCTTCCAGTTGTTTTGGACTTCAGTTCCAGCATTCCTGACTATTGGCTAGGCTGTCTGGGTCTGATAGAAGTTGAAGTCCAAAACATTTGGAGAGCACCACATTAGAGAAAGCAGGGACCTTCTGCATGCCAAGCACATGCTCTACGCAACACTGGGCTACCACCCTTCCCCAGAAGTTAAGGAGCAACTTAAGACTTGTACAGCTGATTTATGCCTTTTGTTTTTGTTAAAACGAGCAGTTATTACTCTCCTGCTATTCATGCTTTCTTTGTTTTTTTTCAGAAGATTCAGACAAATCTTACTGCAGGTATTGATGTCACAGCTTCAAACAGTAAGTGTTATACATTAGTTTCTATCATATTAGGTATCCCCATTTTCCAAATATTTTCTTACATGAGCTATTTTGGCATGGCATGGCATGGCATGGCATGGCACTGCATTCATTTTTGTTTGGCATATCCAGGGTAGGGATGTATGAAAAATTTGGTTCAGTTCATTTTTCTTCAGGATTTACCCACTTTGCACTTTCTGGACTGAACACAGACTCCACAATCTGTGATCGAATTCCATACATTTCCAAGCTTGCAATGTGATTTGTAGACTGAAAAAAAAAATGCATTTGACAGCATGCTCACATTAGAAAAATGTGCATGAAAAATGCATTCTTTTGAAAAATGTGCATAAATATGCTTTTGTCAGTGGGAGAAGAAACCGTACATTTCAAGGTTGTGTGGAATTGATGCCTACATTTGGAAAAATATGCACAAAAATACACACAGTTTTCCATGTGAAAAGAGAAAAACAAAGCTCACAATCTGATACGGACTTGAATCGGAACAAGCTTCAAGATGGAATTCGGAGAACATCGGCGAGCTCACGTTTTGCTGATTTGCACATTCTTAATTCAGGTGTCAGGGTGGAAACTGAGCCAATAGAGCCCCAGAGCAGTTCTGATTCTGAGGAGGATCAGCAATCTGTGGGAGAGGAGCCAGCTCATCCCTCACAGGCACAGCAGCTGGCAGAGATTCCTCCTGCTGGCATTCCTGAGATAGACAGTGATCCTAGCAGTGAGAAAGTGTGGGAGGGGGGCTTGCTGGACGCTCGACGCAGACGCAAAGAGCGACGAGCGATGGAGGGCACGGAAAGGAGGCGTAGAGCCCGTTTGGCGCGCAAGCAACGGCCGCCTCCCGTCGACCCAAGGGAAAGAGGGAGGATCTCTCCCTAGCCCATAAGTTCAGGGTTTTCAAGTGACTCTCCTTCAAACGGGGATCAACTCGGCACATAGGCCACTCTGCTGTTCCTTGCTTAGTCGCTGGTGATTAGCATCTGAAAGAGTCATTAAGGTGTAAAGGGATTAAAGCCTTGAAAAGAATCCTTTCATCTGTGTCTTGAGTTGGCTATTGGAGTCTACTGAAAGAGGCCAGTAGGGCACTTCCTGACATCAGGGACACTGGAGCAAATAAGTTATAATGGCTTGGAACTAACTGTTCCCTGCATAGACGGAAAGGCACTTGTGCTCACATGCATATGTGTATGTCAGGGGGCAATTCCTCCTTCACGCTGCAAACCCTCACACCACATCTCCCAAATCTTCCAACTCAAATTGGATATCCTCATGTCATATGTTTTAGATGAGAATTTTGGATGACACTCTATCAAGCACTGAAAAAGCCAGCATCAAAAGTACTGTCTGCCAGGATACAATTGATATTAGCAAAAGGCAATTAGGTAAAAAGAACTAACATATGCTAGTCATGCTTTTAATGTGTGAAGAAACAGTTGGGAATTGGGCCAACAGTGAGAACAGGAAATCTTCCAAAATCTGTTGAAATTGTCCTTTCAGATTGCATATCTGTCTTCTCAATTATGTGTTAGGGTGTGTGTGTAAAAATGTTTGTTTCGTTTGTTTGGGGGTGTGTGCACAGATAAGAACATTTGGTTCTCTCTCTGTGTGTATTTGGGCTGTGTGTGCATGTTTAAGTGATGAGTAAACATTTTGTAGATGCTTAATTGACCATATGATGCATATCATGACTTGATCTCTAGTCTGTGGCTAGGTTTGTTCACTTCCTTGAGTACACAGCTGTGTGTTTTGTGTCCTTTCCGTGGATTCTCTGATTGTCTTTGGGACTAGTCTCAGCTTCATTGTTACTCATGTTTAAAATGGATACATCTTTTCTATGAAATGCTTAATTTCTTGAAAAAGTGCTGCATTTTATGTGTGATCCGCATGGCTTGATGTGTAGTCTGCAGCTGAACTTTCCTGTTTGAGATCTGTCTTCCATGTGCTTTTTGTCCTTGCTTTGTGCTTGTGGCACAGTTGTCTGAGGTTGAAGTGCGGTGGTGTCATGTGTGGATGCTATTACTTGGTGGCAAGGAACTTGCAAACATATGCAGTGCCTGTAGATCTTAAAGGAATGGAGTTTCCTCTGGGCTCTGCCTCCTGGCGATGCCAGGCTCTGTCCCCAGCTATAATCCAGGCACTGGAGTTTTGTCTTTCCAGAAGTGGCAGCCTTTCTCCTAAGAAAGGGTGCATAGGATTGCGGGCCAGGTCTGCTTTTGTAACAGTAATTACATATGCTGCTTAAATGTTTTTGAGACCCGCTAAGCTTTGAAAAAGGAATTAATCAGCTTTAATGCAGTTACTTGACGTTGCCTGTTTAATGACATCATGGAGATTGTATAATAATTTTGGTGGTTGTATAAGGGAAAACTGCTTTGTCAGAGTTTATTAAGAAGTTATAATTCAAAGGAAACCCAATTCAAAGTATAAGCATGTAACTATAGATTGTGGGCCCCTTCATGGATCACTGCCTTGTTGTGGCGAAGGGGCTTGCGTAACTCAGTGAAGCCATAAGCTATGCCGTGCAGGGTCACCCAAGACGGACAGGTCATGGCGGAGAGTTCTGACAAAATGTGGTCCAATGGAGAAGGAAATGGCAACCCACTCCAGTATTCTTGCCAAGAAAACCCCATGGAACGTATCACAAGGCTAAAAGAGATGACGCCGGAAGATGAGCCCCTCAGGTCGGAAGGTGTCCAATATACTACTGGGGAAGAGCAGAGGGAATTTCCAAGTAGCGCCAGAAAGAGTGAAGCGGCTGGGCCAAAGCCGAAAGGACACTCAGCTGTGGATGTGTCTGGTGGTGAAAAGAAAATCCGATGCTGTAAAGAACAATATTGTTTAGGAACCTGGAATGTAAGATCAATGAATCAAGGTAAGCTGGAGGTGGTCAAACATGAGATGGCAAGATTGAACATTGACATCTTGGGAAACAGAAAACTAAAATGGACAGGCATGGGCAAATTTAATTCAGGGGACCATTATATCTACTAGTGTGGGAAAGAATCCCTGAGAATAAATGGAGTAGCACTCATAGTCAACAAAAGGGTGGGAAAAGCAGTACTGGGGCACAATCTCAAAAACAATAGAATGATCTCAGTACGAATCCAAGGCAAACCATTCAACATCACAGTAATTCAAGTCTATGCCCCAACCACTGAGGCCGAAGAAGCTGAGGTTGATCGGTTCTATGAAGACCTCCAGCACCTTCTAGAACTAACACCAAAAAAAGATGTCCTCTTCATCATAGGGGATTGGAATGCTAAAGTAGGAAGTCAAGAAATCACCGGGATAACAGGCAAGCATGGCCTTGGTGTACAAAATGAAGCGAGACAAAGGCTCATAGAGTTTTGCCAAGAGAACATGCTGATCATAGCAAACACTCTTTTCCCACAGCACAAGAGGCGACTCTACACATGGACATCACCAGATGGTCAATATCGAAATCAGATTGATTATGTACATTGCAGCCAAAGATGGAGAAGCTCTATACAGTCAGTAAAAACAAGACCTGGAGCTGACTGTGGCTCAGATCATGAGCTGCTTCTTGCAAAATTTCGGCTTAAATTGAAGAACGTCGGGAAAACCACTAAACCATTCAGGTATGCCCTAAATCATGTCCCTTATGAATATACAGTGGAGGTGAGGAATAGATTTCAGGGATTAGACCTGATAGACAGAGTGCCTGAGGAACTATGAATGGAGGTCCGTAACATAGTTCAGGAGGCAGCAACTGAATCCATCCCAAAGAAAAAGAAATGCAAGAAAGCAAAGTGGCTGTCTGAGGAGGCTTTACAAGTAGCTGAGGAAAGAAGGGAAGCGAAAAGCAAGGGAGAAAGAGGAAGATATATCCAACTGAATGCAGAGTTCCAGAGAACAGGAAGGAGAGACAAGAAGGCCTTCTTAAATGAACAATGCAAAGAAATCGAGGAAAACAATACAATGGGAAAGACTAGAGATCTTTTCAAGAAAATTCGAGATCTCAAGGGAATGTTTTGTGCAAAGACGGGCATGATAAAGGACAAAGAAGGCAGGGACCTAACAGAAGCATATGCGATGAAGAAGAGGTGGAAAGAATACACAGAAGAACTATACAGGAAAGATCTGAATGTCCCTGATAGCCATGATAGTGCGGTCACTGAACTTGAGCTAGACATCCTCGAGAGTGAAGTCAAGTGGGCCTTAGGAAGCATTAGTAACAACAAAGCTAGTGGAGATGACAGTATTCCAGCTGAGCTATTTAAAATCCTAAAAGATGATGCTGTTAAAGTGCTGCACTCAATATGCCAACAAATCTGGAACACTCAACAGTGGCCACAAGACTGGAAAAGGTCACATTCCAATTCCAAAGAAGGGCAATACCAAAGAGTGTTCAAACTAACGTACAATTGCGCTCATTTCACATGCCAGCAAGGTTATGCTTAAAATCCTACAAGCTAGGTTTCAGTGGCATGTGAACCGAGAACTACCGGAAGTACAAGCGGGGTTTCGAAGAGTCAGAGGAACTAGAGATCAAATCGCCAACATTCGCTGGATCATGGAGAAAGCAAGAGAATTCCAGAAAAAGTCTATTTTTGCTTCATTGACTACGCTAAAGTCTTTGATTGAGTGGATCACAACAAACTGTGGCAAATTCTGAAAGAGATGGGAGTACCAGACCACCTTACCTGTAGGGATGGTGGAGAATTCCGCCATGGATTTCAGTGAGGCTGAATGAACTGGCATTCGGCCCCTCGAAATCCGTGGCGGAACAGCCTCCCCCCCCGGCCCCCGCGGATTTCCCCCTGGGACGAAGCTTACCTGGGGCGGATGTTCTGGCTGCGGCAGCGGCTGGTCTTTCAACTGGCTGCCGTGGCCGCCATTTACATAGCCTATCATGGCAAGCAAAACAACAACAACAAAAAACAGCGTACGCAAATGGTGGCGGCTACGGCTGCCACCATTTGCGTCTGCTGTTTGCTGTGATAGGCTACTTAAGTATTTACGTAGCCTATCACAGCAAGCAAACAAACAACAACAAAAAACAGCGTACGCAAATGGCGGCGGCTATGGTGGCTGCCATTTGTGTTCGCTATTTTTCGCCGTTTTAGCCTACATAAATATTTACGTAGGCTATTATGGTGAAAAAAAAGGGGAATGCAAATAGTGTAGTGGGCGCTATTTGCGTTCCTTTTTTTCCGCCGTTTTAGCCTACCTAAATATTTACGTAAGCTATTATGGCAAAAAAAAGGAAAGCAAATAGCGCCCACTACGCTATTTGCATTCTTTTTTTTTTTTTGCTGTAATAGCTTACGTAAATATTTACATAGGCTAAAACGGTGAAAAATAGGGAACGCAAATGGTGGCCGCCGTAGCCGCCGCCATTTGCGTACGCTGTTGTTTTTTTGCCTGCCGTGATAGGCTACGTAAATACTTACGAAGCCTATCATGGCAGCCTGGCTGGATGCAAATGGCGGCCGCTACAGTGGCTGCCATTTGCGTCCGCAGCAGCGAGTCCACAGCCGGAACTCCGGCTGCGGGCAGCCCTGGCCGGCTGCTCCGCAGAGCTGCCACGGAGTGGACCCTGCCAGGCAGGATTCCGGGGTGGGGGGGAGGACCGGATCGCCTCCCCCCGTCAAGGATTCCGGGGGGAGGGACGGAGCGCCTGCCCCCCCACCGCGAATCACATCCACGAAAAGGAAAGTGACTTTCGTACATCCCTACTTACCTGTCTCCTGAGAAACCTGTACGAGGGTCAAATAGCAACAGAAATAACTGGACATGGAACAACCGATTGATTCAAAATTGGGAAAGGAGTACGACAAAGCTGTATATTGTCGCCCTGCTTATTTAATTTATATGCAGAGTACATCACGAGAAACTCCGGGTTGGATGAATCACAGGTCGGAATTAAGATTGCCGGGAGAATTATCAACAACTTCAGATACGCAGACGATACCACCCTAATGGCAGTAAGCAAAGAGGATCTAAAGAGCCTCTTGTTGAGGGTGAAAATGGAGAGTACAAAAGCTGGTTTGAAACTCAACATTAAATAAACTAAAATCATGGCATCTGGCCCCATCACTTCCCCATATAGAAGGGGAAGAAATGGAAGCAGTGACAGATTTTATTTTCTTGGGCTCCAAGATCACCGCAGATGGTGACTGTAGCCATGAAATTAAAAGACGCTTGCTCCTTGGGAGGAAAGCTATGGCAAACCTAGACAGCATAGTAAGAAGCAGAGACATCACCTTGCCGACAAAGATTCGTCTAATCAAAGCTGTGGTTTTCCCATTAGCGACGTATGGCTGTGAGAGCTGGACTATAAGGAAGGCTGAGTGCTGAAGAATCGATGCTTTCGAACTGTGGTGCTGGAGAAGACTCTTATGAGTCCCCTGGACTGCAAGGAGGTCAAATCAGTCCATCCTAAAGGAAATCAACACTGACTGCTCATTGGAAGGACAGATACTGAAGCTGAAGCTCAAATATTTTGGCCACCTAATGTGAAGAGAAAACTCCCTGGAAAAGACCTTGATGCTGGGAAATATATTGAAGGCAAAAGGAGAAGGGGACGACAGAGGATGAGATGGCTAGATAGCATCACAAATGCAATGAATATGTACTTGAGCACACTCCGGGAGAGAGCACAGGACAGGAAGGCCTGGTGTGCTATGGTCCATGGGGTCACGAAGAGTTGGACATGACTTAACGACTGAACAACAACAACATAAATTGTGGGACAGGCATGCAAGTATATTATCTGGCATCCCTTTGTAGGTCTCCAACTTGAGATTTCAATCTCTCTCTGTCTCTCACGCACACACACGTACCCCCCCTTCCCATGAACAAGTAAGTAAGAACAAAGGCTAGAATCCTACTGAAACTGCTCTGCAATGGGTGATTTTAAGATTGCGAACAAGAGTTCCGGGGCGGGAGGGACACACCTGGAAAGAACCTATTGTATGGGTGAGCTCCACAAACATTTCTGCTAAGGGCCTGAATGAATAGATAGTGTGGTAGGGCATGACAAAGTTCTTCATGATCATGGGTGGCTCTAGCTTTGAGGGGCCCTCAGCAAAGTGCCCTCTGGTAGGCCCCGTCCTACCTCAGTAGGCCCTGGTGGCAGTGCTGGGTGGTTGAGAGCCACCATTTTAATTTCTCTCCAATGTAGTTTTACTGCAGGACATTGTGGGAAATTAAAATGCTGCCCCACTAGCTATGTCAGGGGCATTTGGGGAAATTAAAATGGTGTGTCTGTGGGGTGTGCTGAGGGCAGGCATCCTCCCGTTTAAGGCTGCTATTATACACACTTTAAGTGTTCCTGTCTTCTGGCAACCGTTCCTGGAGAATATTTTCCTTTTGATTCTGTCTTTAAAATGTATTGTTAGGGAATATACGAAGACACATGAGTGTTCTTCAGGTTTCAGCCCCTTTCCCCAGATACTTTGAAGTCAAGTAAGTATCTCTTCATACCTACTTATTGTTGGTGGTTGCATCTTGACTCTAGTGGATGTGCATGGGCACAAAATGGACATGGCCCCCCAAAGCCTTTGCACATCTTCCTTCCCCATCCTCCTTAACAGCTTATCCCTATTTCCCTCCATCTTTTAGCTATTGAAGAGTATGTTATAATATGTTGTTGAATTGGAGTCTTGCTTATAGACCCTGTCTTGTTAGTTCATTTCTTTGGCTGTATCGGTTTATATCCTGCCCTTCAACATAAAACATTTCTAGAGTGGTTTACAAAGTGAAACTTAAAACAGTAAATATAACAACAACAGCAACCCTGCACTAATCACACAATAGGTGGCAGCAGCAATTCAAACAATTTCCAATTAAGTCAGGGCAACAAATGCCCCCAGCTCCCAAGTCAAGTGCCTGGTACCCAAGGCCAACTAAGTAATTTTGGCATTTGAGACAGAAAATCCGGCAAGCATGTCTCTGCTTCCCTGGCAGTTAAAAATGCAGTAATAATACATTAAACAACTACAATTTGCTGCCCTTTCATAACACCTAAAATCAGGTATCTGAGGCACCTGTCTCACTCTGCCACATGGTAGGGCTGGCCCTGCTTCGCCCCGTTAGGCTGGCGGCGATGATGGCGGCGGTGGAGGAGGAGGTGACGGAGGCGATGGCAGCAACAGAGGAGGTGGCGGCAGCGGCCCAGGTAAGGAGCTGGAGTTTTGCATGGGGACATCATGGGGATTTGGCCATCTGAATCCCACTCCAGGTTCAGGGCCAAGTCAGATTGGGGGTCCCCCAATCAGCCTGAGTGGAGGGGTCCCTGCACAGCCCTACTGACTACCCTTTTCTTCTCCTCAGAGTGCTCCTAGAATTAGGGTCTGTCATTATGTAGTATCATTCTGAGGATGTCTGAAGAAAAATGCCAGCTGCCAATTCCGCCATCCCCCACCCCAGAACCCCCCCTTGGAATAATGCTACTATTCCAGGGCCAATTTGGGGGAAAGAAAATGTGGCCAGAGGTATCTGGGAAAAGCTCTAATGCCACCACCTCCACAAGTGATGGTGAGAATAATTGGGGAGTGGGTGGGGGGAGAGAGAGAATAAATAGAACCTTTGTCATTGGTGCTGCCAATAACGATAAAACAGGGTCTCTGGGTGATTTTTCTTCTTCTGAATTTTTGAATTTCCCAATTTTGGAGCCAAAATTTCTCTTCAGAAATCTTCACACTCCCAGCATCCTCCACACAATTGGGACCCCCGGTTGTGCAGGGTTTCTAATCACGTGGAGGATTCTAAGCACATTCAGCTGAATGTGCAAGAATTCCTCCTTCCCACCTCCTGCTCAACAAGCAAAGGTCAGAGGCCACGGATCCCTTCACATGTTCTGAGAATGCATGGAGACAAATGCCTGAAGAGGGTTTTCTGTTTTACATGAAACTACACTGTTTTGCTGTGGTTTGAAGTAAGTCCTCTTTATATCTTTGAGTTCCAAATTATTATTGGCAATTACTGCTGTTGTGAGTGGTTACTGTGCAACAAATATAAAAATGAAAATAAATGAAATATAAATATAAATATATTTTATGTAAATATAAAGAAATATAAATATATAAAAATAATATAATCATATAAATAATAATAATTACATAATATAAATAAAATACATAAAATATAAATAACAATTATATTTTATTTTATACTCAGTCACATATATTGGTATATTTATATTATATTATATTATATTATATTGTATTATGCTACTGTAATGTTTCCAACACACTTGAAAAGATTCCAGAAATGTTGCATTGCCAATCTCAAATTCGTTCTTCAGCCTCATAAGTTCACCTCCCTATTATGGTTTCATATAACTCTATCCCACTGTAATGCTGTATGTGATTCCCGTTCTTGTTTATCCCAAGCCAAGTTTGTTTTGCCTAGTAATGTTACATCTTTAAAGTCAGCTGAAGTTGGCCTATTCCAGCCCCCCTGGAAATAAGGATTGTGTACCTCTCTTTGTGTACTGCTTAAACAAGGAATTGTTGAATGGTACTTAGCAACTGAAGGTCATGCAACATGGAAGGAATGGAATTCTATGGGAGCATTACATCATGGAATGACTTCCTATGGCCTTAGGTGTGAAGGTTCTTAAGTAGTTGGTGTTAAGAAGCAGTGGGTTGTTTGCCCTGGTTTGTGAATGCTTGCTCAGTTTAAACAATAACAATAACAATAATAATATTGCCTTCCCTTGATTAACAAGAAAATAAAAAAGAAAATTATTTGCTTACGCTTAGTTAGCACATCGACGTCAAACCTGGCTGATTTCAAAGAAAAAACGGCTGATTTAAAAGAAAAAAAAACACGTGTATGCAAATTTGCGTTCCTTATTTTGGCACGTCTTAGTCTACGTAAATATTTACGTAGACTAAGACGGCGAAAATAAGGGGAACGCAAATAGCGTAGACTAAGACGGCGAAAATAAGGGGAACGCAAATAGCGTAGACGCTACGCTATTTGTGTTCCCCTTATTTTCGCCGTCTTAGTCTACGTAAATGTTTACGTAGACTAAGACGTGCCAAAATAAGGAACGCAAATTTGCATACGCGTGTTTTTTTTCCGTTTAAATCAGCTGTGATAGGCTACGTAAACATTTACGTAGCCTATCATGGCTGACTGCAGGGATGCAAATGGCGGTGCCCATGGGCACCGCCATTTGCGTACACGCGTTTTTTTTTCTTTTAAATCAGCCGTGAACGTAAACATTTATGTAGCCTATCACGGTGTTTTTTAAAAATCTAGCCGTGATAGGCTACGTAAATCTTTACGTAGCCTATCACTTTTTTTTTTTTTTTTTACTGGAAATGGCAGCGGCGGCAGCCGGTCGGACGACTGGCTGTCGCAGCTGCCACCGCCGAACCGCTGCCGAACCGCCGCCAGAGCCACCGCCACCAGGAAGATCCGCTCAAGGTAAGTCCCATCCCGGGGGGGCGGGGGGGGCAGACCGTTCCGCCACCGATTTCGGGGGGCCGAATGTGCTGGCATTCGGCCTCCCCGAGATCCGTGGCGGAATTCTCTGACATCCCTAATACACACAGACACCATAATAATATTTTCACAACAATCCTGTGAGGTAAGTTTGAGATGGTGATTGGCTGACAGGTACCCAGTAAACTCCATGGCTGAGTGGGGATTCGAATGGGTTTCTCCACTTTTAACCACTACACCAGACTGGATCTCTGTTTAAACCATCACAGGGCTTATGCAGGTTTTTTTACATGACCTAAACCAGCCTTCTCCAACCTGGCACCCTGCAGATTGTTGGACTATGACTCCCATCATCTCCAGGCATGCTGTTTGGGCTTTGTAGTCCAACACAGCTGGAGGGTGCCATTTGGGGAAGGCTGTCCTGAACCAACATGGTGGCGCCCATGGGCGCTGCCATTTGTGTACGTGCGTTTTTTTTCTTTTAAATCAGCCGTGATAGGCTACATAAACATTTACGTAGCCTATCATGATGTTTTTAAAAAATCTAGCTGTGATAGGCTACGTAAATCTGTACGTAGCCTATCATGTTTTTTTTTTTTTAACTGGAAGTCTGGAAATGGCGGCGGCGGCAGCCGGTCAGAAGACCGGCCGCTGCCGCCACATCGCCACCGAACCGCTGCCGGAGCCGCCACCGCCAGGAAGATCTGCCCAAGGTAAGTCCCGTCCCGGGGGGTGGCGGGGGGGGCGGCAGACCATTCCGCCACTGATTTCGGGGGGCCGAATGCGCTGGCATTCGGCCTCCCCGAGATCCGTGGCAGAATTCTCTGACATCCTTATTTCCCACCCTGAGTTCCTTGGAGGAAGGGTATGATGAGCATGTAATAAAGAAAACAAAACTTGGTTCTAGCCTAGGAAGAATGTGATTGTGATCTTGTATACTGCAAATATTGGGGAATACATAAAAGAACATACTATGGTTCATATTTAATAGCCACACATGTGTTATATTGTGTAGAGAAGAAGGAGATAATCCTATCCTCAAAGGTTAATTAACTGGAGAGATGACTTTCACGCAGAGAAAGCTATGTTTGTCCGTAGGGGAAAACTTGTCAGACATCTACCCATCTGTGACTCCTCCCTCGCCCCGCTTTTATGCTGCTCCAGGAATAATGCAAACTTCTCCTGAAGTTTATGTCAAATGCATTATGCTTTTTGATCATGCTGATGGGTTTTTAGTATCACTGTATTTGTTTTTCCCCGTCTCTGTAGTTCAGTACCCGTGTCTGTGGATCTGGAAAATGTCTGTCATCATGGCAAAAAATCCTTCTCTATACAATTCCTCTCCCCACCTTTCTCCTTCAACCCCAATCAAATATCATTTTAGTTCAAAGACATCCCAAGTATTAGGGAAAGCATATATACTTTCAGATAAGTACACAGCAATGAGAAAGGTGGTGTCTTTTAAGTCGTGTTGCTGCATCCTGTCTTTTTGTGCCTAACAGGAACTTTTTTAAAAAATTCAGACTTGCTGCTCAATCCTAAGCATGTTTACTTGGAAGTAAATCCCTCTTAGTTCAAGAAGTCTTACTCCCCAGTAAGAGTCAGAGAAATCCAAAATGGATTAAAATGACTTCGGAATTCTGTGAAACAAACCTGAGGATTCTGCAGTGGACCAGCATCTTCTGAGTCACACAGGTACTGTGGAATTGCTAGCGGCTATTTGTTTACTTTCTGGAATTTTACACAAATGTAGTCATATCCCCCAAATAGGTTCAGCACCTGGGATAGCTCCTTTAGAGTTCTAGCTGGTTGTAACTAGGGATGTTGGAGGAATCCATTTGGGGGATGAACTTCACCGAGCTTTCATCAGCTCGGCCCCCCGGACTTCAGCTCACTTACCTGCAAGCTGGCTTGACTTGATGCAGATTGAGTCAGGCCAGCTCATGGACATTTGTTTTTTCCCCTTAAATAGACATTTGCAGAAACTGTGGCTGTAATTTGTGTAATGTGTGCAAATTGTGGCCATAATTTGTGCAAATGTCTATTTAAGAAAACTAAAAAACCTGAAAAAAAGTTCCTGGATTTTGGGGAAAGCCCACAATTCAGGTTGCAAATGCAAGCTGAGCCATGTGGACAGCAGGGATCCATCGGGCCCCAAAAGGGTTGGATTTGGAAATAACAAACTTCCATAGTTCTGATTGAAATTCAGAATGGATTCAGATCCCCACCAGAATTGGAGCCACCAGCCTCTACTGGTTACTTGTGATTGTTACTTGTGATTAGCCTGTATGTCTATATTCATAGAATCATAGAATAGAATCATAGAATAGTAGGATTGGAAGGGGCCTATAAGACCATCAAGTCCAACCCCTTGCTCAGTGCAGGAATCCAAGTCAAAGCATCCCTGACAAGTGGATGTCCAGCTTCATCTTGACTGTCTCGAGTGTGGCAGAGCCCACTACCTCCCACTTAGGGATGGCGGAGAATTTCTCCCCGAAACTTCGGGGGGCCGAGCGCCAACGTGTTCGGCCCCCCGAACAAGTTTCGGGGAGAAATCCTCCACACACCCCCACCCCCCCCTGGGACGGGACTTACCTTCCCTGAATGTCCCTCCCGGCGGCGGGTCCGGCTGGCGGTTCGTCCGGTGTTCGAGCGGGGAGGGAGCGGCAGCCGGTCTTTCGACCGGCTGCTGCCCCTGCCATTGCAATGAAAGAAAAAAAAAACAAACACGTCCCCTGATAGGCTACGTGACGATTCACGTAGCCTATCACGGCAAGATTTGCAAAGTCAGCCGTGATAGGCTACGTGAATCGTCACGTAGCCTATCACGGGTGACTTTAAAAAAAAAAAAAAGCGCGTACGCGAATGGCGGCCCCCATAGGGAGCCGCCATTCCCCTTCCTTATTTGGTCGCTGTAGTCTATGTCAATGTTTACGTAGACTACGGCAAAAATAAGGGCAACGCAAATAGCGTTGCCCTTATTTTCGCCGTAGTCTACGTAAACATTTACGTAGACTACAGCAACTAAATAAGGAACGCGAATGGCGGCTCCCTATGGGGGCCGCCATTCGCGTACGCGCTTTTTTTTTTTTTAAAGTTACCCGTGATAGGCTACGTGACGATTCACGTAGCCTATCACGGCTGACTTTCCAGATCTAGCCGTGATAGGCTACGTGAATCGTCACGTAGCCTATCAGGGGACGTTGTTTTTTTTTTTTTTTTTACTTTCGTGTTCGCGGCTGGGCGAGGCGGGAAGCCTCCTCCCCGGCCTGAATTTCGGCCGGGCGAGGCGGGAAGCCTCCCCCCCAGCCTGAATTTCGGCCGGGCGAGGCGGGAAGCCTCCCCCCCCCCGGCCTGAACTTCGCGGGGGGAGCCGCGAAGCACCTCCCCCCCACCGCGAACAAGCTTCAACGAAAGGTAAGTGCCTTTCGTCCACCCCTACTCCCACTAGGTCATTGGTTCCATTGTCATATTGCTCTAACAGTCAGGAGGTTTTTCCTGATGTTCAGTCGGAATCTGGCTTCCTGTAACTTGAACCCACTATTCCGTGTCCTGCACTCTGGGATGATTGAGAAGAGATGCTGGCCTTCCTCTCTGTGATAACCTTTCAAGTACTTGAAGAGTGCTATCATATCTCACCTCAGTCTTCTCTTTTCAAGGCTAAATATGCCCACTTCTTTCTGTCTCTCCTCATAGGGCTTTGTTTCCAGTCCCCATCATCTTTGTTGCCCTCCTCTGAACCCTCTCCAGTTTGTCTGCATCCTTCTTAAAGTGTGGTGCCCAGAACTGGACACAGTACTCCAGATGAGGCCTAACCAGTGCTGAGTAGAGGGGAACTAGTACTTCACGGGGTTTGGAAGTTATACTTCTATGAATGCAGCCCAAAATAGCATTTGCCTTTTTTGCATCCACATCACATTGCTGGCTCATATTCAGCTTGTGATCGACAACAATTCTGAGATCCTTCTCACTTGCTGTGTTGTTGAGCCAAGTATCCCCCATCTTGTCACTATGCATTTGGTTTCTTTTTCCTAGGTGCAGAACTTGGCATTTATTCCTATTAAATTTCATGCTGTTGTTTTCTGCCCAGCGCTACAGTCTATCAAGATCAGTTTGAATTTTGTTTCTGTCTTCCAAGGTATTAGCTATCCCGCCCAGTGTCATCTGCAAATTTGATCAGCATTCCCTGCACCTCCTCCTCCAAGTAATTAATACAAATGTTGAAGAGCACTGGGCCCAGGACTGAGCCCTGCGGTACCCCACTCGTTACCTCTCCCCAGTTTGAGAAGATCCCATTGATAAGCACTCTTTGAGTCCAATTCTGTAGCCAACCATGGATCCACCTGATTGTTGTTTCATTTAGCCCACTTTGAGCTAGTTTGCTCATCAGGAGATCATGGGGCACTTTGTCAAAAGCTTTACTGAAGTCGAGGTATATGATGTCCACAGCATTCCCACAGTCCACAGGCGAGGTTAACTGATCAAAAAATGAGATCAGATTAGTCTGACAGGATTTGTTCTTGACAAATCCACTTTGGCTTTGAGTAATCACTGCATTGTTTTCAAGGTACTTACAGACTGATTGCTTTATCATCTGCTCCAGAATTTCCCAGTGATTGATGTTAGACTGACTGGTCTGTAGTTCCCAGGTTCCTTCTTTTTGCCCTTTAAGACAGGGACCACATTAGCCCTCCTCCAGTCATCTGGCACTTCACCCGTCCTCCATGATTTCTCAAAGATAATAGGCAGTGGTTCTGAGGGCTCTTCTGCCAGTTCCTTTATTACTCTAGGATGCAGTTCATCTGGCCCTGGAGATTTGAACTCATTCAAAGTAATTAGGTGTTCCTTGACCATATGCCTGTCGATCTCAAGCTGCAGTCCTGCCCCTTCAGCCTATACTTGGCCTTTGTCAGGGGGCTTATAGACCCCCTTTTGTGAGAAGACTGAGCCAAAGTAGGAATTGAGCACTTCTGCCTATTCCAAGCTTAACAATGACATTCATTACTTAGGATATATATGGATACCATGGGTTGGAGCCTGACTTAGTTATACTCAAAGTAGACCCATTGAAAGCAATGGATCAAGTTAATCATAACTAACTGCTGTCCCAGGGGCTGCGGTGGCTTAGTGGTTAAGATGCTGAACTGCAGACCGGAAGGTCGGCAGGACAGCAGTTCGAGACCCGAGTGCCGCGTGACGGAGTGAGCTCCCGTCTTCAGTCCCAGCTCCTGCCAACCTAGCAGTTCGAAAGCAAGAAATTGCAAGTAGATAAATAGGTACCGCTTTGGCAGGAAAGGTAACAGTGTTCCATGCACCTCGGTGTTCAGTCATGCCGACCACATGACCACGGAAGCATCTTCGGACAGCGCTGGCTCTTCGGCTTAGAAATGGAGATGAGCACCACACCCTAGAGTCGGACACGACTGGTTGGGGACACCTTTACCTTTACCTTTAACTGTTGTCCCATTGATTTCATGTTAAGTATGACTAAGTTTGGATCCAACCTCATGGTGCCTCAATATCTTTTTTTAAAAAAAGGATTCCTAGCTTGCTGCACTTGCTATGGTTTGGATGTAGACTTAGTCATACTTACTTGAAATCAGTGGGACTTAAGTTAGTCATGACTTAGTTCCACTTATTTCAATGAATCTACTGAGTCTGGAATCAACCCTATATTTGTATATAATTATCACCTCCCAAAGTTTATCAATCCAATGCTGTTTAGAAGGTTGCTTGGGAGACTTCTAGTTGTGGACAATACCGATCTTTGCTGCTGTTTAAGAAGGTCTTTATATAGAGGAATCCAGGATCATTAGGTTCAAAATGATGAAGAAGGGTAGTGTTCGGAGTTATGTATGGCCTAGTGTGGAGAAATTCCTGGTAGTAATCAGCAACCATGTTCCACAACTCCCACATCATTGAGCATTCCTACCAAAGATGCACCAATCTGTCCACACTACTTCCAGCAGCACTGGCCATTGTTTGAACATATTAGATGAAGCCTTGCAGGGGCAATGTATCAGCTACTGAGTACTTTATATTATGTTTCTTTTATATTAGTGTTGATTGATGAGGTTGGAAAAGAGGCCCAGATAGACCACCAGCCAGACTCGCCTTAGTCACTCTCTCATGCCTGTACATAGGATGGATTGTTTTTCAATAATGGCATTATTCAGTGAGTGCAACAAGCAAGGAAGAATCTTAATTTTAAAAAAAGATATTATGGCACTATGCTTACTATTTATCTCCTGTGTGGAAGCCCTTCAAGCTTCCAGTCACATTCCAATCAAGTAGAGATGCTTATATAAATTTTTCTGACTATGATTTGGCTATATAATTTATATATCCAACCTCTCAATAATAGCGGGCTTCTCCTTAGGCTTTTTAGTTGTCCCACAAGCATATTCATGATCAGTAAGTAACTGTAAAGTTACTCAGTATGTGTCTTCTTCCTTTTGCCTGTATTTTTAACTTTTTTTCAAAGAAAAATCCCATGATAAAAACAAAAATGCAATATATGAGACCAAATAATCCTAGCATCTAGATTTAATACCTTCTCTATCCTAGAGAGGATTACTTAACCCAAATAAGGTGAATGGCACCTCCATTGCTACCCTTCACACTGGAAATATTGTGCAACCTCCTCTACCTACATTTTAGCATGTGAAACAGTGACCTCATTCTCAGCACCAGGAATAGTTCCACCTTCCTTGATTGGGCACCAAGTATTTTTGACCCGCACTAGTTGGAAGTCTGCCTGCTTGGAATGTTGGGGCATGGTGGTTCTGCAATTTGTATCAGTTGAGAAGATCTCTTTGGAAGCTGGCATGATCACACCTTCTCTTCCAAGAGGTATCTACTAAGAAGGCACTATCTATATAGGCTTACAAAAACTCCACTTTCACCATAGGTTGGAATGGGAGGTATTCCTCCCCTGGTGGGGTTTGGAGGTGGGGGGAGGAATTATAAAACTAGCATTACCTAATCTGTATACATAAAAGTGGGATGGTCACATTACCAAGATATGCATGCTCATGTGTGTGCACACACACAGAGGGAAGAAGCAAAGTTGTGCAACCCAATGGTTTTATAAGGATCAAAAATACAATTAGAATGCAAAATTGAGTTTCCTATGGGATGCCCTGCAATGAAACGGCTGAAACACTGACCCTTTGATTATAACACACCTTTAAATAACCCTAGAAGCTGTTCAAAGTTAGATCACAGAAACTGACTAGAATTAGATGCTTAGTCCTGGTTGAACATCAAAGGTGTGCTATATTTTTTCCAGACAAATCTTTGTTTCTGTTTATGTAATTATCACATTTGTATTTCACCTGCCCTCAAAGGAGCTCAGAGCAATGTACATATGCCCCCCCTGCCCCCCAGCATTTTATCCAGGATAAAACATGGATTTGGAGTCTGGTCTCCCCATTCAAAGTCCAGCACCAGCTATTACTTCACACTCTCTGCCATTATGTCACACATCCAAATGATCTCAAAAAACCAAAGTGTATTTCACCCCATTCAAGAGCTTTTTGCGCATATCTGTGATCATACAGAGCTCCGGCATGATCAGGCTTCCTTACCCCTTCTCACCAAGAGAGAAGAGCTCCACACACATAGAAGGGATGTTGCCTCAATGGAAATGAATGGGGGGATTCTTGCGGGTGGGTGACTGAAGCTCCACACTTGAGCTCCTGTGCCTGGGACATATCATTGGATTGGAATGCCAGTATGTTATCATCTGTAAACAGGAAATAAGCTAAGTTCTTGGGTGTTTGTTAGGAAGAGCTGCCACATATTTTGCAGGGGGACAGAGATTTGAGGGGATGGGATAGGATGGAGAAAGTGCATGTAGAGTAACTATCTTCCACTCAAGATGCTACCTAGGTTTGGCTTCCTTTTTGGAGGAGGAATCACTGGAGACCTGTTTTTGTAGTATTATATTTATTTGCAAATATACAAGTAGAGCATAGGTCATCTGTTCCTGTGTTGCTCTTCCTTGGCCTTCTCTACTCCTCATGTAAACCTAATTTGAAGAATAAAAATGTTAAAAAGTCATAAATAATATATAAAATCATAAAATAAATAATAATAAAAGTCATAAAATAAATAATAAATCACCCCACAAGTGCTGAAATTCTCAGAAAATGAAATATCAAACTATTTCCCCCATCATTTGTAGCTTGGCCCTGAGTCAACCTAGATGGTTCCAGTGAAGAGGGAGGGAGCTCTGAATAGAAATATCTGTGAAATTATGAAATCATTAAGGTAAGCTCCACGTTAGGCATAATTAGAAAAGGAATTGAGAATAAAACTGCCAATATCATATTGCCCTTTTACAAATCTATGGTGCAGCCACACTTGGAATATTGTGCCCGGTTCTGGTCACCACACCTAAAAAAGATACTGTAGAGCTGGAAAAAATGCAGAAAAGGGCAACTAAAATACTCAAGGGGCTGGAACATCTCCCCTATGAGAGAGGGTTACAACAGCTGGGATTGTGTAGCTTGGAAAAAAGGAGGGTAAGGGGAGACATGATAGAGGTGGTGTACAAAATTATGCATGGTATGGAGAATGTGGATTGGGAGACATTTTTCTCCCTCTCTCAAAATACTAGAACCCAGGGTCATCCTATGAAGCTGATTGGTGGGAGATTTGGGACAGATAAAAGGAAGTACTTCTTCGCACAGTGCATAGTTAAACTATGGAATTCACTATTACAGGATGTAGTGATGGTCACCAATTTGGATGGCTTTAAAAAGGGGTTGGACAAATCCCTGGAGGAAAAGGCTATCAATGGCTACTAGTCCTGATGGCGACGTGCTACCTCCAGTACCGGAGGCAGTGAGCCTATGCACACCTGTTGCTGGGGAACATGGGTGGGAGGGTGCTGTTGCACTCAAGTCCTGCTTGTGGTTTTCTAGTTGACAGCTGGTTGGCCACTGTGTGAACAGAATGCTGGACTAGATGGACCCTTGGTCTGATACAGGATGACTCTTTTTAAGTTCTTATGCTTTAGCCACTGCACAGGTCTTGGGACCTGGGGCATCAGACAGTTGTGCCAACACTGTGCAGCAGGTGTTGACACCCAGCCAAGTCATTCTATAAGATGGCATTTGGGCTCCAGTTGATTCTGTCCATGTGCTGACAGGATTGGCCCTACCCCACACATGGAGGAAGATGCACATTTCCCAGCTGGCCACATCTGGCCTCACACCACTTGAAAGAAGCAGCCTCATCCCCTGAAGCTTCAGTGAAGTAAATCACAACACTACACTTTACAGGTAAACTTTCCCCCTGATCCCTCCATTGCCTTTTCAAGAAGGGTTAAGATTTGTTCTGTTTAATTATTGCTTTATTTTGCAATATTTCCTGTGTAGCAGCCATATCGGGGGTCAGACTAAGTGGTCCCATGTTCTTGTTGAGCTACCATAGTTTAGCAAGATCAGCAATGTGGAAACTTCCTTACTTATCAGCAGGCTGAGGTTAAGTCAAATTGCATATCATGTTCCTGTTCTTTGCTTATTGCATACTGTGTTTCTGTTCTCTGCTTATCATGGCTACCCTATGACCCATTTCTTGTATTATAAACAATGGTGCTAGGAGAAGAAATGTTGAGGACTGCAACCCCACACGGGAGGGAGAGGAGGAGCCGTTTCCTATGTGTCACAATATCTATAAAAACAATGTGCTGATGTAAATCGGGGCTTCTGGCTCTTTGGAAATGATTCCAGCCTTAAGCCCGCGCGTTAAATAAAGAAACTCTTTTTCCTTCACTCCGTGGTCTCTCTGACTCTGAGTTCTGCAACACCTGTGTTTTCCTATTCTTCTCTGTTTCTCTTTGGCATGTGTTTTTTTTTTATCTCAAAGCCATACGCTTTATTCATGTACGTAAAACCACTCCTAGGAGTGCAGTCTATGTAAGAATTATTAATGTTTTATAAAAATATTTTAACAATTATGTACTTTAATTGTATTGTAAAGTACACCACAATGCGTTTTAATGTGTTTCATTCTCCTTGTAAATCACTAGGGATATTTTTTAAATATGGTAAGGAAGACTGAGCACCAAAGAATCGATGCTTTCGAACTGTGGTGCTGGAGAAGACTCTTACGAGTCCCCTGGACTGCAAGGAGGTCAAATCAGTCCATCCTAAAGGAAATCAACCCTGACTGCTCATTGGAAGGACAGATACTGAAGCTGAAGCTCAAATATTTTGGCCACCTAATGCGAAGAGAAAAGTCATTGGAGAAGACTCTGATGCTGGGAAAGACTGAAGGCAAAAGGAGAAGGGGACGGCAGAGGATGAGATGGCTAGATAGCATCACCGATGCACTGAATATGGACTTGAGCATGCTCCGGGAGAGAGCGCAGGACAGGAAGGCCTGGCGTGCTATGGTCCATGGGGTCACGAAGAGTCGGACACGACTGAACGACTGAACAACAATATAAATATAAATATGATGATGATGATGATGATGATTCTGAGAAGAAAAACTGTTGGTCAAAAAAAGGGTTAAGCACCTTGTTCGTTTTATTCAAAGAAATGGGAGAATGCTGCATGATGGAATCTTCAGGGCCAGATGGTACAAAACAAAATGCTCTTTCTCTGCCTGATTTCTTTCTAGGCAAGTGCTTTCTGAAGGTGTATATTATAGCTGAAGAGACATGTATTTCCTCTGTTTTAAAGTTATTGTTTGAGATTACCTTATACTGAAAGTAAATGCACCTTGTGTTTTGCAAGAAATATTTCATACTAAGGAAATATGACCGTGACAAAGATTGCTGCCTAAAAGATTGGTAGTAAAACATTATTTTCTGCTAGGATGTCCTCTAGTCTTCATTGCTCTGGGATATGAATATTATACAGTCAATGTTTTATAGTACATGTACCATTAGAAATCTGAAGTCCTAACATTTATTGCATGATTATGTTACACTTTTTTGAATAATAGTTCCCTACTCTCAAGAGTCTGTCCTGCTGTATGTTTCTAATCATTGCAAAATAGCTACCTTCTGAAACTAGCAAGATATAACATTTGGCAAAATAACAGAATGTTCAGAGTTGGTTATTTTTCTTTCAGGACCTGATTCAAATCCCATCAGAAAGGACAAAGAACCTGCCTTCAGAACCATGATGATGCATCTCATGCATTTAAAAATGATCAAACATTGTTCTTTGAGTTTCAAATGTGAATTTTATTAGCTACTAAGGGCGCAATCCTATGCAGATAGGCGACTGCCTATCCAATGCAGGGCAGAAGAAGCATGGAGGGGATCGTTCCCTCTGTGCTCCTCTTGCCCTGCATTTTTGGCTAGACAGCCGATTGTGGCTGTCTGGCTGTGGGAGGGCAGAGCGGGGGAGCAGGCTGCCATACGACACTTTGGATGTGTCATACAGGCATTTCCACCCTGCCTGCCCCGGAATGCCCCGGCATGCCCCATTTTGGCTGCTCTGCACTCCTCTTGTGAGCACAGAGCACAGAGCACAGGGCGAGCGCAGAGCACAGTGTGGGGAGGTCAGTTCTCTGGGAGCACGGTCTCTGAGGTCGGTTCCTGGAAAACCAGATATCCTATGGCCGTCTAGCTGCTGACTAGCAGCCACAGGATTGCTCCCTCCATATCTTCCCCTCTAAATCTGAGCTATGAGTCATGGGCCTCCGACCTTTTTGGGACAGTGGGCACATTTGGAATTTTGATAGTGTGTCATGGGAATTCTCACAACATGGCTCTTTATTGGTCTCTTTCCTCCCTCCTTTCCCAGCTTCTTTCAGCTAAATCTTAAGACCCTTCATAAGTACTCACAGTAGCATAAAGAGTTGCTTCTCCATGGCTACTCCCTGAGCTTCCAGAGTAACGGCCTTAACTATATGGTTCCAAGCTTTCAGACATTATTAGTTCTTAGTATTTGTTCCTTAGTAATTCTTAGTATATCATAGATATGCTTGTGAGAAGGAGAAGGAAATGGCAACCCACTCCAGTATTCTTGCCAAGAAAACCCCATGGAACGTATCACAAGGCTAAAGGAGATGATGCCGGAAGATGAGCCCCTCAGGTCGGAAGGTGTCCAATATACTACTGGGGAAGAGCAGAGGGAATTTCCAAGTGGCGCCAGAAAGAGTGAAGCGGCTGGGCCAGTGAAAAGACACTCAGCTGTGGATGTGTCTGGTGGTGAAAAGAAAGTCCGATGCTGTAAAGAACAATATTGTTTAGGAACCTGGAATGTCAGATCAATGAATCAAGGTAAGCTGGAGGTGGTCAAACATGAGATGGCAAGGTTGAACATCGACATCTTGGGAATCAGCAAACTAAAATGGACAAGCATGTGCAAATTTAATTCAGGTGACCATTATATCTACTAGTGTGGGCACGAATCCCTTAGAAGAAATGGAGTAGCACTCATAGTCAACAAAAGGGTGGGAAAAGCAGTACTGGGGTACAATCTTAAAAATGATAGAATGATCTCAGTACGAATCCAAGGCAAACCAGTCAACATCACAGTAATTCAAGTTTATGCCCCAACCACTGAGGCCGAAGAAGTTGAGGTTGATTGGTTCTATGAAGACCTACAACTAGGGATGGATGAAAGTCCCTTACCTGGTCCTGTAGCTTGCTTCGCAGTGGGGGGGAGGCGCTCCGTCCCTCCCCCTGAAATTCTGGGCAGGGGGGGAGGTGCCCCATCCCTCCCCACCAAAATTCTGGCCGGGGGGGAGGCGCCCCGTCTCTCCGGCCACGAAACCTCTTCTCCTGCCAGGACGCAAATGGCAGCGGCCATAGCCGCCGCCATTTGCGTCCCTGCAGTCAGCCATGATAGGCTACGTAAATGTTTATGTAGCCTATCACGGATGACTGTGGAAAAAAAAAAGCGCGTACGCAAATGGCGGCGCCCATGGGCACTGCCATTTGCGTTCCTTATTTGGGCATGTGTAGTCTACGTACACATTTACGTAGACTAGGGCGAAAATAAGGGCAACGCAAATAGCATTGCCCTTATTTTCACTGTAGTCTATGTAAATGTTTACGTAGACTACACGTGCCCAAATAAGGACCGCAAATGGCGGTGCACATAGGCACCGCCATTTGCGTACGTGCTTTTTTTCCCCCCCAAAGTCAGCCGTGATAGGCTACGTAAACATTTACATAGCCTATCACGGTGTTTTTTGAAAATCTAGCCGTGATAGGCTACGTAAATCTTTACGTAGCCTATCACGTTTGTTGTTGATTTGTTTTTACTTGGAAATGGCGGTGGCGGCAGCCGGTCGGAAGACCGGCCTCCGCCGCCGCCGCACCGCCGCCGCACCGCCGCCGAACTAGGGATGGTGGAGAATTTCTCCCCGAATCTTCGGGGGGCCGAGCGCCAATGCATTTGGCCCCCAGAAATCAGCGGTGAAATTCTCTGCCCCCCCCGCCCCCCCCGGGATGGGACTTACCTTTGGCGAATGTCCCTCCTGGCGGCGGGTCCCAGCAGCGGTTCGGCAGCGGTTCGTCGCGGGCGGGGGCGGCGGCCAGTCTTCTGACCAGCTGCTGCCACCGCCGCCATTTCAAAAAAAAAAAACTAAAGTAAAAAAAACCACACACCTGTGCATAGGCTATGTAACAATTTACGTAGCCTATCACGGCTAGATTTCCAAAGTCAGCTGTGATAGGCTATGTAAATCGTCACGTAGCCTATCACAGGTGACTTTGAAAAAAAAAAAAGTGCGTACGCAAATGGCGGCGGCCCATGGGCACCGCCATTTGCATTCCTTATTTTGACACGTCTAGTCTACGTAAAGATTTACGTAGACTACGGCGAAAATAAGGGCACGCTATTTGCGTTGCCCTTATTTTCGCCGTAGTCTACATAAATGTTTATGTAGACTAGACATGCCAAAATAAGGAACGCAAATGGCGGCGCCCATGGGCTGCCGCCATTTGCGTACGCGCTTTTTTTTTTCTTTTCAAAGTCACCTGTGATAGGCTATGTGACGATTTACGTAGCCTATCACGGCTGACTTTGGAAATCTAGCCATGATAGGCTACGTAAATCGTCACGTAGCGTATCACGGGGTCTTTTTTTTTTTTTACTTTTTGTTTCACGACCAGGTTGACGGGGCGCTTCTCCCCAGCCTGAATTTTGGCCGGGCGAGGCAGGAAGCCTCCCCCCCTTCGCCTGAACTTCGGAGGGAAAAGCGAAGCGCCTCTCCCCCACCTCGAAGCCAAGCTGCGAAAAGGTAAGTGACTTTCGTACATACCTACACCGAACGCAAGGTAAGTCCCATCCCAAGAGGTGGCGGGGGGGTGGCGGACCGTTTCTCCACCAATTTCGGGGGGCTGAATGCGTTGGCATTCGGCCACCCGGAAATTCATGGAGAAATTCTCCAACATCCCTACGGCTACAACACCTTCTAGAACTAACACCAAAAAAAGATGTCCTCTTCATCATAGGGGATTGGAATGCTAAAGTAGGAAGTCAAGAAATCACTGGGATCACCAGGAAAACAGGCAAGCATGGCCTTGGTGTACCAAATGAAGCAGGACAAAGGCTCATAGAGTTTTACCAAGAGAACATGCTGATCATAGCAAACACTCTTTTCCAACAGCACAACTCTACACATGGACATCACCAGATGGTCAATATCGAAATCAGATTGATTATGTCCTTTGCAGCCAAAGATGGAGAAGCTCTATACAGTCAGTAAAAACAAGAAATGGAGCTGACTGTGGCTCAGATCATGAGCTTCTTATTGCAAAATTTCGGCTTAAATTGAAGAATGTTGTGAAAACCACTAAACCATTCAGGTATGACCTCAATCATATCCCTTATGAATATACAGTGGAGGTGAGGAATAGATTTCAGGGATTAGACCTGATAGACAGAGTGCCTGAGGAACTATGGACGGAGGTCCGTAACATAGTTCAGGAGGCAGCAACTCAATCCATCCCAAAGAAAAAGAAATGCAAGAAAGCAAAGTGGCTGTCTGAGGAGGCTTTACAAGCAGCTGAGGAAAGAAGGGAAGCGAAAACCAATGGAGAAAGGGGAAGATATATCCAAATGAATGCAGAGTTCCAGAGAACAGCAAGGGGAGACAAGGAGGCCTTCTTAAATGAACAATGCAAAGAAATCAAGGAAAACAATAGAATTGGAAAGACTAGAGATCTGTTCAAGAAAATCGGAGATCTCAAGGGAACGTTTTGTGCGAAGACGGGCATGATAAAGGACAAAGAAGGCAGGGACCTAACAGAAGCAGATGAGATGAAGAAGAGGTGGAAAGAATACACAGAAGAACTATACAGGAAAGATCTGAATGTCCCTGATAGCCATGATAGTGCGGTCACTGAACTTGAGCTGGACATCCTAGAGAGTGAAGTCAAGTGGGCCTTAGGAAGCCTTACTAACAACAAAGCTAGCGGAGATGACAGTATTCCAGCTGAGCTACTTAAAATCCTAGAAGATGATGCTGTTAAAGTGCTGCACTCAATATACCAACAAATTTGGAACACTCAACAGTGGCCATAAGACTGGAAAAGGTCAGTTTACATTCCAATTCCAAAGAAGGGCAATGCCAAAGAGTGTTCAAACTACTGCACAATTGCACTCATTTCACATGCCAGCAAGGTTATGCTCAAAATCCTACAAGCTAGGCTTCAGCAGTATGTGAACTGAGAACTAGTGGAAGTACAAGCTGGGTTTCGAAGAGGCAGAGGAACTAGAGATCAAATCGCCAACATTCGCTGGATCATGGAGAAAGCAAGAGAATTCCAGAAAACGTCTGTTTCTGCTTCATTGACTACGCTAAAGCCTTTGATTGTGTGGATCACAACAAACTGTGGCAAATTCTGAAAGAGATGGGAGTACCAGACCACCTTACCTGTCTCCTGAGAAACCTGTACGAGGGTCAAGAAGCAACAGTAAGAACCAGAAATGGAACCACCGATTGGTTCAAAATTGGGAAAGGAGTATGACAAGGCTGTATATTGTCGCCCTGCTTATTTAATTTATATGTAGAGTACATCATGAGAAACGCCGGGTTGGATGAATCACAGGTCAGAATTAAGATTGCTGGGAGAATTATCAACAACCTCAGATACGCAGACAATACCACCCCAATGGCAGAAAGCGAAGAGAATCTAAAGAGCCTCTTGTGGAGGGTGAAAGTGGAGAGTGCAAAAGCTGGCTTGAAACTCAACATTAAAGAAACTCAGATCATGGCATCTGTCCCCATCACTTCCTGGCATATAGAAGGGGAAGAAATGGAAGCAGTGGCAGATTTTACTTTCTTGGGCTTCAAGATCACCACAGACAGTGACTGTAGCCATGAAATTAAAAGACACTTGCTCCTTGGGAGGAAAGCTATGGCAAACCTAGACAGCATAGCAAGAAGCAGAGACATCACCTTACCAACAAAGGTCCGTCTAATCAAAGCTATGGTTTCCCCAGTAGTACTGTTATGACTGTGAGAGCTGGACTATAAGGAAGGCTGAGCGCCGAAGAATTGATGCCTTCGAACTGTGGTGCTGGAGAAGACTCTTACGAGTCCCCTGGACTGCAAGGAGGTCAAATCAGTCCATCCTAAAGGAAATCAACCCTGAGTGCTCATTGGAAGGACAGATACTGAAGCTGAAGCTCAAATATTTTGGCTACCTAATGCGGAGAGAAAACTCCCTGGAAAAGACCCTGATGCTGGGAAAGACTGAAGGCAAAAGGAGAAGGGGACAGCAGAGGATGAGATGGCTAGATAGCATCTAGATATGCAATGAATATGGACTTGAGCACACTCCAGAAGAGAGCGCAGGACAGGAAGGCCTGCCGTGCTATGGTCCATGGGGTCACGAAGAGTCAGACACGACTTAATGACTGAACAACAACAACAACAATGCTTGTGAGACAATGACAGTAAAATAGCCTAAGGAAAAGGTCATTATCTAGGTTATACAGCATATCTAAATTACAGCAAAAAGTTACATAGCATACTGTATATTATGTGTGTGTGATATAATTTTGCAAGAGATATAAAAACAAAAATAAACCCAAGACCTGCATTTGGTTGTGAATGCCTCAGTGATTCATATTTTAAGAGGCTTCTGTAAAGAAACGTATGTGTGTTGCCTAGTGTCAGGTTGTGAAGTACCCACATGTTAATGGATGATCATACTTTCCTCTGTACATCTGTAATATAACTGATGTAGACAAGCTTGACACATGCTATTTGCCATTTTTTATCTCCACATGATTTCAGACATCTGAACTTGGTGTTTTAATTCAAACATGGCCCATGAAGGTCAGCTTTATGGGATCTACTTGTAAGAAGACATTTATTTGATAGCAGAGTTCTCTTTGGAATGTTTGGAGTGAGAGAGCAATCAGAGTTTGGAGGTGGTGACAGCTCTGAACCCTTCTAGCCAAAGGCAGGGGTGTGTGTGTGTGTGCGGATGTGCGCGCACATGCACGAGAGATCACAGTTTGTTGGGCCAGACATAGGACCATTGGGGCCAGCAGGAGCTTCCCTCCCATGCTAAATAGCAGCTTGGGGTGGATTTTCATTGGGATCACGGCACAAAAAGAATGGTCTAACCCCCACCACACAGATCTCTGCCTTGATTTCTCTCTCTTCCACCCCCAGCGGCTGCTATTTACTGTTTTTTAAAAAATGCATGTGATGCCAAACTGTGTTTAATGTCCTGTGTAGTTTAGCTACGCAAGAGAAAAGCACAGAGTGAGCCAAGAGCTGGCTGGAGAGGGAAGCACCCTGTGGATGCAGGGTCTCTCTCTCTCTTCGCTCTGAAGATTGGATGTGAGGTAGTGGATCTGCTGCCTGCTAGGCATGTGCATGCCGTTTGTCTGCACCTATGCTCTACTAGTATATTTGTAAATACAGCAGATATTCCAAAGCCACCATAAGACTCCTGTGCTTTCTTCTCCAGACAAAGCCAGACCAGGCAGCACTCCCCTTGAAACCTTAAAATGCAGATTTATTACAGACTGAGATCTAGAGTGAGTTAATTGAACCAGATTGAGTTGGATCCATATTGAAATCATTGGAAACTAAGTTCAAGTCATGGCACCCAGAGCTCTGCCAGCACACAAGCAGCCCGGGCAGAAAGCAGGAGAGCAGTTTTCTGCCAGTTTGTTCCCTGGTGGTTCTCCCTTAAATATTCCCCCTTCCCTTGAAATTAATGGGAGGGAAAATGCCTACCTCAGCCTGAGACAGGGGTAAGTGAGGGACTCAGGATGATAGATTTATGCCCATGGACATTTCTGCTGGCATTACTGGGACCTTCGGGGCAGATGAAGCCCCCCCACACACACTGATGGAGGTCTCATCTTCCAGTGGAGGGGCACCTCTGCCCTATCCTAACCCTTCTCAGATGGCTGTCCAAAGGGTTAGGATTGCTTGTCCCATCTGGATCCAACTCAATGTGAAGAAATTCAGCACATTTCAAAGCTGAATTTAGAAGTTATTTAACTCCAAAGACAAAGAAGTCTAAGGGTGCAAACCTATGCATGTTTAGACAGAAAAAAGTCCTACAACTCCCAGCATTCCCTGCATCCTAAAGCACTTTTAGTTGCATGTAGTTTACTCATTTCTCTACACTCAGTTGCAGCTTAAACAGCTTAAGCTTTACTTGTCTTTGGATTTAAATATACTATTTACAGAGGGAAAAAAACCATTTTGCATGTGATCAGGGGCATGCTACCCTGATGTCTTAGGGGGGAAATAATTTCTCATGGAAGAAATGAATTCTGTGCATGCTCAAAAGCACTTGATAAATGGGCCAGTATATATTTGAAAGTGAAAATTATGAACGGGTGGCAACTTGAGGCTTGGCTACCATTGGGGAATGTGGAATGAAGTCTCTTTACCATAAATAAAATACTTTAAAAGAAAGAAAAAAGGTTACCAGTAGTGTTCTATGCTATTTAAGGATTCATTTGAGTAACAGTGCAAGCCTATATACGTATGTCTACTCAGAAGTACGTCTCACTGACTTCAATGGGGCTTTTGCCCAGGCAAGGGAATAGAATTGCATCAGTAGGCCCCACTGAACTCAATGGAGTTTACTTCTGAGTAGACATGTAAAGGATTTCATCAGAAATCTCACTGTAAAGCATTAAAAAACCTAACCATATGATGCAAAAACAAAAAATGGTGCTTTTAATAACGAGCTCTTTGGAGAGGCTCAGGATGACAAACTTTAAAAAACCTGTCATATAATGTAATTCTTACTCACGTGCCCTCAGTCAAGCAATCAAGATCAGGAAGATAACCAGAACATATCATAGAAAAGAATGGCTCTGATACGGGGCTCTGTGAATAAAGAGTTCATATAACATATATGCTGTAGCTGAGGACTTGGTCCACTAATGCAAGTCCTTCAGGGCAGGCACACCAGACCTTTTTTTGGTCTTCAAATAACTTACTTTATGAACATTAATTAACCTGCTAACTAAATTACTCTAGTAACTAAACTAATTAATTAAGCTAATTTTAGGTATCATTAATTCAGCAGTCTGGTACTCTCATTATTCCTTTCTCAGTAATACCTAGGTTGCTAAATAGTTCCCATTTATCAGCATATGTTCTGCTAGGGGCGGGAAGGGGAAGAGAAGAAAAGTTGGTTCTTTTCTTAAGAATTAACAGCGTGTAACTGTTCCAGTCGATGGGTTATGGGGAAACTGAATGTTAGTTTTGTTGCTGAAATAATAGTCGATACTTGTTTGACTTCCACTAGCTGGGTGATAATAGCTATACATTATCTTATTACAGCTGTTGAAGCACGGGAAAGGGGCAGCAAAGAGGTTACCCTAAATGTCCTACTCTACCAGTCTTGGAGTAGCTGAGCATATCTGTTCTGGGCTATGAATTTTCTCTTATATCATGAAAGGCTATGTGAAGAACAGAGCAGAAACTGATGATACACATTTCAAATGCTGGCCTGGAGGAATGCATTCGCAAGCCTTCTGGGGTTCCACTTCATTCAGCTGGGGAAGATCTTGCTTCTTCTTTGGGAGGAGGAATGGTTAGTTATTCAAAAGATTGCAGCTGACATTGTGAGGTTGCCCTGAACATCAACTCCATCGAGTGACAATGATTATCCAGCACTTTAAACAATAGCAGAAATGTGTCCTCCTGATCAGGCAGCTGGAGCAAGAAGCTCCATGAGAGCTGTTAACCCAGCAAAGGTCTGAGAGAAGAATGAGGGTGTATGTGTGTGTGTGTATATAAATATATGTATGTATGTATGTATGTATGTATGCTGCCAGCTACCCCTTTTACTAGTTCAGCAGTAGCAGTGCAGTCTGCTTTGTCACTGGCTGCAGCTGGCTCTTCCTGCCCACAAGTAGACCCTTTCTCCTGAGAAAAGCCTGAGTGAAATGGTCTTCTGGTGGTCTGACAGGTTCTCCAACAGTGACTCTGAGTGTCCCATCTGGTACATTGCCGCTGGTGCTCTGGAGAGCCATGGTATGAGGGAGGAGAGTCAGGACCGACAGCAGGGCTCAGGATGGGGTCAAGGGGGTTATTTGGGACCTCAGGTGAGGCATCCCTGCAGTGGGAATCCTCAGGTTGCCCCATGCCTTGTGAGACTGAGTTTTGTGGAGGAATCCAAATTTTCCTCTTCCTCCTCTGAAGAGATCTCCCCCGGTCTTGGATCTGCTGGGAGCCTGACAAAACATGAGTGAGATCAACCAGTTTACCAATTTGATGGCCCCCAAACACCCCCTCCCGATGGTCCATGTCTTCTCACAGTGCTCTCTGTAACCTTCTTGATAATCTCACCCAAGCATACAAATGAGGACAGGAAATTCTGCCTGAATAATCCTGGTTCCATTTGGAGGCTAGCTAATTTCTGTTCCTGTGTTAGGTTATCTGAATGTGATTTTATTTTGAAGGCCCTTTGTAAGCTTCCTTTTGGGAGCTTCTTGGGGAATGAAGTTGGATATAAGTAGTCCTGGAATTCTTACATTTTCTTGAGTGGTCCATCATTCTGATATCTGTTGTGCATGAACAATAACGATTTTGTCCATGTGCAGCCATAACAATAGAAGAATTGCTCTACTCAGTCAGGCCTACCAGGCTCCCAGCTCAGACCAAAGGTTAAGATAATCCAGCATTTAATTTCTTACCAGTAGCAAAATGGATGGCTCTGAGGTCACAAGTAGGGCTTGAAGGTGATGGACTTCTCCTATTATTTGCTTCTGGCATCTGGAAATCAGAGATATACTGCCTATGAATATGAAAGCTCCTTTTAGTTGTCATGGCTAGTAGGTATTGATAGATCCATCCTATATGGATTTATCTAACTCTTAAAAAAACCCAGTGAACCTAGTGATTTGAGCACAACGATTTCTCACAAGGTCGTACTGAAAAAATATTCTATTTTCTATTCCCTCTCTTTGACTAGGACACCTTCATCCATGGGTGCTCATCTAAATGTCCCATATAGTGAAACTGAGATCAAGACTAATGAAGAGCAGCTCTTGTGCTATCCAGAAGGTGAGTCCTTCAGCTTATGAAATAACTAACTAACAGGGCAATCCTATATATGTTTAGGGAGGAAAAAGGCCTACAACTCCCAGCATGTCCCAGCTAGTATTGCTTTTTTCTGTCTAAACCAGCATAGGATTGTGCCCTAAGGGATTTGTGCCCTAAGTATTGCTAGTTGATAACACAGGGATCTCATGGAAGTAAAACCTGGTTATCCTGAATCACAGCTATTCAAGACCTGTCATCCAGTCCTTCTAAGGACCTCCAGATGTTTTGGTCTACAACTCCCATCATCCCCACTGGCTATACCAGCTAGCATTGATGGGAATCACAGTCCAATAATATCTGGAAGGCCACAGGATCCCCACCCCTGCTGTAAGGCTACTCCCAAAGTATGTCTGGAGTTCCAAATTCTGGGCCTAGGGATGTACAAAACACTTACCTGGTTTCATCCAGGGACATCCACAGTGTGTGGGGGGTGCTCCGTCCCTCCACCTGAAATTCTCCCTTGCCAGCTCTGCTGTCAGACGGACATCCGGCTGCTGGGCTGCGCAAGGATGCAAATGGCCGCCACCATTTGCGTCCCTGTCTTTCACCGTGATAGGCTACATATATATTTACATAGCCTATCACAGCAATAATGAAGAAGCAAATGGCGGCCGCAGACTCGGCCACCATTCACAAAGCAGCGCTAATGGCACCAGGTAGGTGCTCCGTTTCATGTGCCTTTCGCAGGGTGGTGGGCGGGGGGTTTCGTTCCGCCACAGATTTCGGGGGGCCGAATGCACTGGCATTTGGCCTCACTGAGATCCATGGTGGAATTCTCCAATATCCCTATCTGGGCCAGACTGAGAAAGACAAGGATGCAAACATCAAGATGTACACACGTACGTTATACTAGGGGTGGACGAAAGTCACTTACCTGTCCTCGAAGATTTCCCGCGGTGGGGGGGGGCGCTTCGTTGCTCCCCCTGCGAAGTTCAGGCCGGAAATAGCGTTGCCCTTATTTTTGCCGTTGTCTACGTAAACATTTACGTAGACTATAGCGACCAAATAAGGAACGTGAATGGCGGCTCCCTATGGGGGCCGCCATTATCCGTACGTGCTTTTTTTTTTAAGTCACCCGTGATAGGCTAAGTGACGATTTTTACATAGCCTATCACGGCTGACTTTGCAAATCTAGCCGTGATAGGCTACGTTAATCGTCACGTAGCCTATCATGGGGGCGTTTTGTTTTTTTTCTTTTATTGCAATGGCGGCGGCAGCTGCCAGTCGAAAGATGGGCTGCTGCCCCTGCCCCTGATGAAGACCCGCCGAACCGCCGGCCGGACCCGCCGCCGGGAGGGACATTCGGCAAAGGTAAGTCCCGTCCTGGGGCCGGGGGGTGGGGGGGCGGGGGGGCGGGGGGGCGGAGAATTTCTCCCCGAAACTTGTTTGGGGGGCCAAACACGTTGGCGCTCGGCCCCCCAAAGTTTCGGGGAGAAATTCTCCGCCATCCCTACGTTATACTTATAACATTGTATTATTTTCACCAAAGGTTAGATGAGTTTTATGCCAGTGTGTTTATTATTTACTATATTATGCTAAAGGTGGGCAGCAATAACTGTACCCAGTAGCAACTTGCATCCATCTAATTAATGTTTGGTGATAAATTGATTTAAAATGTTTATATCCCTGTTTCCAGTCCATGGATTCATGAGGTAATATATAATTAAAACAACAAATAAATACAGTACCAAGGTCCACCATAAGCAGTGGAATCAATAAAAGCGACAACAGCAGTCATTAATTAAGATATGCACTCAGTACGCCCCCCCAACTCTTCAAAAGTCTGATACCTAAAAGCTTATAATGATGGAGAGAAACAGAACTTCCTAGGAAGGTTCACAATTTTGCTGCCACTGTTGAGGCTCTATCCATTATACAGCAAGCAGTTTATTCTCCATGTACCTGTATACATAAAGCAGGGCAAGGAAGGCCTTAGTGTATGGGTAGGTTCATATGGGAGAAGGTGTTCTTTAAGGGATTCCAGACCTGTATGGTGTTGCCAAATCTGCCCACCCCCCAGGTTCCACTATGGCACTCCGGGCCCTCCTTTTGCCTTCGGCCATGTCTGCTACTTAGAGGTGGCTTCTGAGAGCTTCTCCAGAATGGAATTTAGTCCTGGGGCTGAAAGAGGTTCTGCAGCCCTGATTTAGGACTTTGCTTAAAGGCAATACTTTGAATTGGGCTTGGAAACTAAGGATGGACGAAAGTCCCTTACCTGGTCCTGCAGCTGTTTTCGGTGGTGGGGAGGCGCTCCATTTCTCCCCCCAAAATTCTTGGCGGGGGGGAGGTGCCCCACCCCTCCCGGCTGAAATTCAGGCTGGGGGAGAGGCACCCCACCCCTCCCCACCGAAATTCAGGCCGGGGGGGGGAGCGCCCCGCCTCTCCGGCCGCGAAAGAAAAAAGTTATGTAAAAAACAAAACAAAAAAATGTGATAGGCTACGTAACGATTTATGTAGCCTATCACGGCTAGATTTTCAAAGTCTTTGAAAAAAAAAAGCACGTACGCAAATGGCGGCGCCCATGGGCCTTATTTGGGCACAGGTAGTCTACGTAAAGATTTAGGATATATGAGCTGCCCTTATTTTTGCCGTAGTCTACGTAAATCTTTACGTAGACTACCCATGCCCAAATAAGGAACGCGAATGGCAGCGCCCATGGGCACCGCCATTTGCGTATGTGCTTTTTTTTTCTTTTCCAAAGTCAGCCGTGATAGGCTACGTAACGATTTACATAGCCTATCATGGCTGACTTTGAAAATCTAGCCGTGATAGGCTACGTAAATCATTACGTAGCCTATCATGTTTTTTTTTTTACTTTACTGGGAAATGGCGGCGGCGGCGGCAGCCGGTCGGGAGACCGGCCGCCGCAGCTGCCGCAACGCCACCGCAACGCCGCCAGGACCCGCCACCGAGAGGGACATTCGCGCGAGGTAAGTCCCATCCCGGGGGGGAGGCGGGGGGGTGTCGGAGAATTTCCCCACCAATTTCAGGGAAAAATGCGTTCGGCCTCCCAGAGATTCATGGAGAAATTCTCTGACATCCCTATTGGAAACCAACTGGAAGCCAGCGGACAAGATGTCATGAAACTATATGCTCCATGTGATCTGCATGGTTAAAAGCCTGATGGCTGTATTCTGGGCTAGTTGCACTTCCAAGCACTATTTGAAGGTGGCCCCACACCCCCACCTAGACTGCATTACTACTGCCTAATCTTGATGTCATTAGGACATGAGTTACTTTGGGTAGTTTAGGGGTTCCCCACCTTTTTGGGTCAATGGGCACATTTGGAATTTTAAGGGAGTGTCATGGCCATGGGCATCTCACAGAATGACTGCCATGGGGACATGAGAGGTGTTGCACTAAAGATCTGCTAGCTTCTGACTGGATATTGCCCAATAGGTGTGCAAACCCACAGACTGGACCCAATGGAACCAATCACCCATAACCTTTTGTGTTTAAGTTCACTATCATGTGGATGGGAGACGAAGAGATATTGTTGCCATCCCTTCAGCATCCTGTTAGTTGTGACGTTCATGCAGAATGCAGAATCCAAGCATTGGATATGAGATGTTTGAGTAGCTGTATTCTTTCCACACAGCATGAACAACCTTTTTTTCTAAGCTACCTTTACTAGGGCTGTGCACCGCTTTGGCCCAAGGCCTGAACCCTGAGTCGAAGTGGGCTGCTTCGGGTCACTTTGAGCCCCTTCTGATGCGAAGCAGAGGGGACACGAAGTGACCCAGAGCAGGTCGGGGGCTCTCCAAAGTGCTCCGTGTGCTTCGCAGCTTCAGCACCGCTGCTGCCTTCTCTGCTGCTGCTGCCTTCTCCACCACCACCATCGCTGCCACCGCCTTCTCCTCATTCTATGTCGCCATCATTGCCATGCCATCTCCACCATCACTGCTACCATCATCACTACCGCCGCCTTCTCTTCCTCTGCTGCTGCCACTATTGCCACCACCACCACCAGCAGGTCCTGAGGCTTGGACACATGTCGACTCTTATTGCAGGGAGTCGCCATTTTAAAAATGGCAACTTACAGAAACTTACACGAGGTTGCCATTTTAAAAATGGCGACTCCCTGCAATAAGAGTCGGCCTTTGTCCAGGCCTCAGGAGCTGGCAGTGGTGGTGATGGTGGGGTCGGCAGTGGAGAAGGCAGCAGTGGAGAAGGCAGCAGCGAGGAGAAGGCAGCAGCAGAGGTGGCAAGAGAAGGCAATGGTGGAGGTGGAGGTGGCGATGGCGGCGGCAGCAGCGATGGAGGAGGAGAAGGCGGTAGCAATGGAAGAGCTGGGGGGTTGCGCGGGGGCATCAGGGGGACCGGAAGCGGGGTTCAGCATCCGAATTCCGCTTTGGGTTCAGGGCCAAGTCGGCTCAGGGTCCTCCCAAATCAGCCCGATATGAATTGGACCTGCCTCCGAAGCTGTGAAGGGCTTCCGAGTTGGGTTGGGGGGTCCCTGCACAGCCCTAACCTTTACACATTTTTCCAGTAGTAAGGATATTAAATTAATGAAGGATGATTAATTTTTTTATTCCTAGACAATCTGAATGTATTTATAGGGGATGAATTGTCAGGGATTCTAGCTCATTTCAGATTATTTCAATGCTCAATGCCTTTGCTCCTCTGTAAAGTTATTACACTAAATCGCTAGGCTCATGTATCCCAGATGTTGCCATCTTTTGAGTAATACATCATGGAAACAAAGTGCTCTCGAAATGTATTGCAGGAATACATTGTTCAAAGGACAGTAGTGGTGATAAATCTCTTAAATGATGTTGCTGTCTAGGAATAATGACTTTAAGAGCAAATGCAAGGTAATCTCATGATTCTCACACACCCGTCCCCCAAACCTGCCCCAGGAACAAGACATGTGGAATGTCTTGGAAGTCTTTTTCATGGGGGCTGATATTCAAATATTCAGCAGATCAGAGTCAGACAGGTCTAAAAATCCTGGAATGATACTAGCTAACAATGATCAAAAAGGCCTGTAATACTTAAAATACTTCTTTTACTTCCTTAAGCTGCATGTGGATGCAAGTCACTTTTCATCATTATGGTCCCACTACTGACATGGTCTTCCAACACCATTATGTTCATGGCTTTACAATTTCAGGAAGTGAAGCTAGGGATGGATGCAGCTCATCTTTCCTTGGTTTGTGCTCGCATTTGTGCTCACTATTTTGCACAAACTGGAACACTGTGCAAAACCAACAACTATTGAATGTGAAAATGGTGCAAACATTTCCCAATTTTGCACAAGTTTTCCCAGAGACTGAAGCGTGGGTGAGTTAAAATGTGTGCATTTTTCAAGGACATATTTTGTGAAAATGAAAGCGAACAGGGCATTTTCTAGTGACTTGTGAATTGAAACGAAATTCTCATACATGCCGAAGTGAAGGTTTATTTAGCTGAACTTTGATTATCTGAAACTACCAGTTACTATCACACCCTTGTAATGAATGCCATTGCTTATATAGTCCAAACAACAGTATCCACACACAAGGGGAAGGTATCAACAGGCTTGGGGGAAACCCCAGTGTTCGCAAAAGTATAAAAATACATTTAAAAACCCCTAAAGGGGACCCCCCACCCCACCCTGCAAAACAGCCAAAAGTGGACTGAGATGCTCTTTGGCTATTGAATGCTGGTGAAATGGGCAACCATTTGGATAGGATACCATTTTTCAAGTACTTAAAGGATTGTCACATAGAAGAGGGCTGCAAACTGTTCTCTGTCATCCAAGACTGTGGGATACAAAATAATTGGCTTAAGTTTCAGGAAGGCAGATTTCAGTTGAATATCAGGAAAAACTTTCCAATGGTCAGAGCAGTCAGACAATGGAACCAACTGCCTAGGAAGGTGGTGGGCTGTCTGTCCTGGAGGTATTCAAGCAGAGATTGGACAGCCATCTGTCAGAAATGCTTAAACTCGATTCCTGCACTGAGCAGGGATTTGGATTTGATGGCCTAAATGGCCCCTTCCAACTCCATGATTCTATGGAGGGAGAATGGAGCATTCTGAAAAAAGGCAGGCCAGGGTACAAGCATCATTTTGGGGGACCTAGTACAAACTTGAAGCCCCCAACACACACATATCATGATCCCATCCCATACATACAATTTCATGAGTCGTGAAGTAAAACTGTAATAAAAAGAGAGTGCAGGCATTCCAGTTTGCCTGTTTCCCCTTCCCCTCATGAATCAGGGCATTGCCAGAGCTGTCATCCCTCACCAACAACAGCTCATCATAGAAGGAGTGGAAGAGAATGGGCATGAAGGCAGATGTCCACAGAAAATCACAGTGTGAGAATTAAAAAAAGAAAGAAAAAGGTTTCTTCCCATGCATGCATAGAGGGGCAGCAAACCAGTGATGGGCATTTTCTGTTAGTTGAGAAGAGCACTCAGGCACATATTGTGAACAGGGCAGCAGAGGCAGCACTATGACAACGAGCACAATTTTGACTTCTTATTTGGACCACCACTGATGGTCCAGGAGTGTGAGAGAGCGAGTGTTAAAATAAAAAATTAAAAACCATGTGTGTGTGTTGAGCAGGTCTCCTCAGGTTGCCTCATGTCTTCTGTGGGAGTGAGGTGTACTGAGGGGTCAAAATCCTCCTCCTCCTCCAAAGAGGTCTCCACTGGACTTGGGTCAGCTGGGTGCCTGACAGGAGAACAATCTGGGGATGAATTTGTAACAGACCATGCTGTTGCTGAGAATCCTCACCACCACTACTATGGCAATAGCAGAAGCAGAGTAGATGCTCTCAACTGAGGAGGATAAAGAAGTTCCTGTGGAACACAATGTCAGAGACCCTTTGTCCTCCCTACCATGGCATAGGGCCAAACCTCTAGGGATTTAGCCAGAGTCATTTCCAAAGGCAGGGTCAGTAGGCAGTCCAAGGTCCAAATACAGGGAGGTCCAAAGAAGCACTAGGATACCAGGGAACTACAAAGCAGACACCTGGTCACACATGTTGTTCCAGCGCTCTCTGTCTAGAACTTCTGGCTGAACATCAGGAAGAGCTTTCTGACTGTCAGAGCAATACGACAATAGAATCAATTACCTAGGGAGGTAATGGGCTCTCCCACACTGGAGGCATTCAAGACGAGGCTGGACAGCCACTTGTCAGGGATGCTTTGATTTGGATACCTGCACTGACCAGCGGGTTGGACTTGATGGTCTTATAGGCCCCTTCCAGCCCTACTATTTTATGATTCTATGAATTGAAGGCCTTTAACACTGAGAGGTCAGAGCACTCAGGGTACAGCTGCAGAACAACAGTGCCACCTGAGGAATGGTCTACTCAAGTGGAGCCTTGCTCACAAGTATACCTTTACTCTTAAGCAGTCCATACTCTCCAGACAGGCATTTCTGCTTAAGTGTCCTTGGGGTCTTTGCGAGAGACAGGGATTGGTAGCAAAATAGATGTAGTTGGCTCCACCTCTTGTGAACCCTTGACTCCACTCACCCTCCACCCACCCAGCCTCACTGGGCATCAGCTGCCACTGACCTACAATATATTTAGTTTCAGTTTATTTCCTCATTATAATGGTGTTGCAGTCTGGGTCAGGTGTGCAGTATGTCTCTTTAAGAGACATGCCTGGATTGCAATACAGCTTCCCTTCCTCTTTGGGTGTGGATATCTTCACGATCCAGTTAAAACTGGTTAGGATGTATTAGTCTATATAGTACATCAAAGCTATCAAGTTGCTATGTTGCTCCTTCATAAAGAAGGTTCTGGAAGTTACCTTGAGTCTTGGTGCTTTTGGGACTTAGGGTAGACAAGATGGAAGGTCATCTCACACAGTGAGTGCTCTTTGGCAGACCCACAGAAAGAAGGAAATGCCACAGCCTCCCAGTCCAGAACTCTGGGACCTGGTAAAGTGTGTCTCCCCCTGCTCCCGCATGCCATGCTTGGGCCTGGCAGTCACAAGGGCTAGATGACTTTTACTTACATAAAACAAACTGTGTAGAAGGCAAATGCTAGTCCTGTTACCAAATCCCATGCTTCCACAGTGAGCTCGTGCGATATAGACAGTACATGTAGAACACTCAGAGTAGCTCATATTAATGTGATGATGTGTAAAAATATAACAATCCCGGACTATCAGCCAAATGTTATGGGACGTTCCCAGTGCTACTTGCCAACGTGAGGTTATACTGTATGCCTATGATGTGCTTGCCTTCTGTTTTGCTTTCTGCCTAGGGCAACTTCACAAGATGTTGGTGCACATGATTGGAGCCAAAAGGCTTTTAACAATAGGCATGCTAACTGTTCCATCTCTTTTGCCTTTGGCCGAGGTGGTCCCACATGAGGGCAGCGTAACCACTTGTTCAGCACAACCCTGTTTTGGAGAATTCATCCAGGAGGCTTGTGACTCTTCACCTCATGACAACAAAATAAGGTCAAATATAGGACTGATAACAGACTTCTTGAAGGTACCATTTCACTGTTTGTTGACTACTCCTGGCAAATCTAAGAACATTAGAGGAGCCCTGCTGGATCAGACCAAGGGTACATCTAGTCCAGCATTCTGTTCACATAGTGGCCAAACAGCGGTCGACTGGGAACCCACAACCAGGGCATGAGCGTGACAGCACCCTCCCACTCATGTTCCCAGCAACAGGTGTACATAGGCTCACTGCCTCTGGTGCTGGAGGTAGCACGTCGCCATTAGGACTAGTAGCCATTGGTAGCCTTTTCCTCCAGGGATTTGTCCAACCCCTTTTTAAAGCCATCCAAATTGGTGGCCATCACTACATCCTGTGGTAGCAAATTCCAGAGTTTAACTATGTGCTGTGTGAAGAAGGACTTCCTTTTATCCGTCCTGAATCTCCCACCAATCAGCTTCATGGGATGACCCTGGGTTCTAGTATTTTGAGGAAGGGAGAAAAATGTCTCCCTCTCCCTATCCACATTCTCCACACCATGCATAATTTTGTACACCACCTCTATCACGTCTCCCCTTACTCTCTTTTTTTCCAAGCTACACAGTCCCAGCTGTTGTAACCTTCTCTCATAGGGAAAATGCTCCAGCTCATTGATCATTTTAGTTGCCCTTTTCTACACTTTTTCCAGCTCTACAATATCTTTTTTTAGGTGTGGTGACCAGAACTGTACACAGTATTCCAAGTGTGGCTGCACCATAGATTTGTATAGAGGCAGTATGATATTGGCAGTTTATTCTTAATTCCTTTTCTAATTATGCCTAACATGGAGTTTACCTTAATGATTTCATAATTTCACAGATATTTCTATTCAGAGCTCCCTCCCTCTTCACTGGAACCATCTAGGTTGACTCAGGGCCAAGCTACAAATTACTTCGAAGTTGTAGCTAACACCTGCCTGCCTGCCTGCCTGCCTGCCTGCCTGCCTGCCTGCCTGCCTGCCTATCTATCTATCTATCTATCTATCTATCTATCTATCTATCTATCTATCTATCTATCTATGAACCCAGAGGCCCAATCTGGATCAGGACCCTAGGATGGAGAGTTGGGAGGCTTTAACCAATATAGATCTCGACCACAGTGACAGGCAAAAGGTTAAAGCCCCCTAACCCCCCCCCACACACACACACATGTCCTGATCCAGCTGAGGTGCCCTGTGCTTAATTTAGAGTAAAAACCAAACAAACTACACAAGCAAGATAACCTGCAGTATGAGTCTCCATGAATGAAGGTCATAGGAATGTGACTAGCTACATAGGGTTACTGATGTGTGTATACACTGCCGACTGTGTAATTTACAAGTCACCTGGTAGCCACAGGCACCAAGAATTCCATGCAGGTTAGTGAGCTGGCTAGCAGAAGAGAATTGGATTGCTCTGCAGGCAGGCAGAAGAGGATGGAGCCTTGATTTCCATTCTAGACACAGAGAAAGGAAAGCCTCTTCCTTCACTGCCAGCCTGGAAATACAGCAGGCTGGTGAAAGGGGGTGGGGACTGGGTAAGCTGCCCCCTTTCTGCTAGCCCGCTTCATAGAAGTCCTTTTCTTTACTAGCCTTTTAAGAGGCTAGTAGCTTGTGTTTCCATGCTGGCCATGGAGGATGGGCTTCTCTCCTTCAAGACCAATATGGAAATACAGCCCACTAGAATCATAGAATCATAGGGTTGGAAGGGGCCTACAAGACCATTGAGTCCACCCCCTTGCTCAGTGCAGGAAGCCTGATTCCCAGGCAGTCTCCTATCCAAGTACTAACCAGGGCTGACCCTAGCTTCCGAGATCAGACGAGATCAGGCACATCCAGCCCTTTGCTCGATGGACTAACATGGATGCTAACACCCTGGAATGCCCCTGGGAAGGGATAGTGGCCTATTTATCCCCAGCCCTTTTTCATGGCACCCCCTCTAGAGCCAGCCAGGCTGGTGTCCCTTAGCAGGCTAGTAAAAATGCCTGAGGCAGAAAAATGGTGCTCCCTTTAGGATCTGCATCCAAAGTTATTGCTTGACACTGTTTTTTGGTAAAGCTAGTGGTGCTAAGTGGTGCTGTCATTATAACAAAATATGGATTGATCTTTGTATCGGGGCAAAAAACCTGGGGCAAGAAACATTATTAAGACCCATGAATGGGTTTTGGATCAGCTCATGTCCAACAGCATTGGAGCAGCCCCATATGCACAGAACTAGAGAAGAGGAGCGAACACAGCCTCAGACGCCTAGGTCTGTGTAGAAGAATATGATGGCAAATTAAAAAGTGATCACTGCTACTAACAGGTGAGGGATTAAAATATGATCTCAAAGGTTAGAGCTTAGAATATGATACATTGAGCAAAATGCAAACCATTATTCTCTGCTAGTCATCTGAGTCTACATTTCTTTGTTTTAAAAAAAGATGACTAAAGGGGGACATAAGAGATCTGGGTTCTAGTGCACACCTGGCTATGAAGGAAGCTCACTGGGTGACTTTGAGCCAGTCGCTGACTCTAAGCTACCTCACAGGGTTGCTCTGTGGATAAAATGGACCATGTAAGTAGGAATGTCGTGGGAGTCTGGGAGAGGGCTGGAGTCTGGTGGACTCAGCATGCACGATGCTTCCTGCTGGTCCCCCGAGCTGCCATTTTGCGTAAAAATGATAGCTCTTTCTTTTACATAAAGGGCCTTTTATGCAAATGGTGGCCGTAATGCAGCCATTTATGCAAGCTTACAGGCGTAAATAGACCATTTATGCCTGTAATCTTGAGTGAATGGCTGCTTTATGGTTGTAATTTGCATAAAAGGCCCTTTACATAAAATAATGAGCCACCACTTTACACACAATAGCGGTTTGCTGAGGGATCAGGTGGCTATGCAGTGCTCACTGGGTGTCCGTGGACCGCCTGGTGGCTTGCCATGTGCAGAGAGCAGGGGTGGATGGCTGGCAGGGGTCTGGCAAGCGGTACACAAGACAGATTTGGGTGAGTCTGTCTATCCTTACATGTAAGCCACCTTGGGTTCCTTGCAAGAAGAAAAAAGGTGGGATATCACTGCCTTGTTGTGGCAAAGGGGCTTGCGTAACTCAGTAAAGCCATAAGCTATGCTGTGCAGGGCCACCCAAGATGGACAGGTCATGGCGGAGAGTTCTGACAAAATGTGGTCCACTGGAGAAGGAAATGGCAACCCACTCCAGTATTTTTGCCAAGAAAACCCCATGGAACGTATCACAACGCTAAAAGAGATGACGCCGGAAGATGAGCCCCTCAGGTCGGAAGGTGTCCAATATACTACTGTGGAAGAGCAGAGGGAATTTCCAAGTAGAGCCAGAAAGAGTGAAGCAGCTGGGCCAAAGCCGAAAGGACACTCAGCTGTGGATGTGTCTGGTGGGGAAAAGAAAGTACGATTAGGGATGTCAGAGAATTCCGCCACGGATCTCGGTGAGACCGAATGCCAGTGCATTTGGCCCCCCAAACTCCATGGCAGAACGGCCTGCCCCCCCGCCCCCCGTGGATCCCCCCTGGGATGAGACTTACCTGGGGCGGATGTTCCGGATGGCGGCGGCTCCAGTGGTGGCTTTGGCGGTGGCTGGTCTTCCGACTGGCTGCCGCCGCCACCATTTGCAATCTTTCCCCCCCCCCATTCATGATAGGCTACGTAAAGACTTACGTAGCCTATCACGTCTGTGTTAAAAAAAAACAAAAAAAAAAACAACGTGTACGAAAATGGCGGCGGCTACGGCCGCCAACATTTGCATTCCCTATTTTTGGTTGTCTTAGTCTACGTAAATATTTACGTAGACTAAGACAACCAAAAATAGGGAACGCAAATGGTGGCAGCTGTACCGCTGCCATTTGCGTACGAGTTTTTTTTTTTTAAAACCCAGACGTGATAGGCTACGTAAGTCTTTACGTAGCCTATCACGGCTGAATACAGGGACGCAAACGGTGGCAGCTATGGCCACCACCATTTGCGTCCGTGCTAGCCAGCGGCCAGATGTCCGGCTGCTGGCGGAGCCAGCCGGCGGCTCTGCAGAATCCCCGTGGAGCGGAGTCGGCTGGCCAGAATTCCGGGGGGAGGGACGGAGTGCCTCCCCCAACAGCGGAACCCGGAGGAGCCAGGTAAGGGGGGTTTCGTACATCCCTAAGTCCGATGCTATAAAGAACAATATTGTTTAGGAACCTGGAATATAAGATCAATGAATCAAGTTAAGCTGGAGGTGGTCAAACATGAGATGGCAAGATTGAACATCAACATCTTGGGAATCAGTGAACTAAAATGGACAGGCATGGGCGAATTTAATTCAGGTGACCATTATATCTACTACTGTGGGCAAGAATCCCTTAGAAGAAATGGAGTAGCACTCATAGTCAACAAAAGGGTGGGAAAAGCAGTACTAGGGTACAATCTCAAAAACGATAGAGTGATCTCAGTATGAATCCAAGGCAAACCATTCAACATCACAGTAATTCAAGTCTATGCCCCAGCCACTGATGCTGAAGAAGCTGAGGTTGATTGGTTCTATGAAGACCTACAACACCTTCTAGAACTAACACCAAAAAAAGATGTCCTCTTCATCATAGGGGATTGGAAAGCTAAAGTACGAAGTCAAGAAATCACCGGGATAACAGGCAAGCATGGCCTTGGTGTACAAAATGAAGCAGGACAAAGGCTAATAGAGTTTTGCCAAGAGAACATGCTGATCATGGCAACACTCTTTTCCCACAGCACAAGAGGCGACTCTACACATGGACATCACCAGATGGTCAATATCGAAATCAGATTGATTATGTCCTTTGCAGCCAAAGATGGAGAAGCTCTATACAGTCAGTAAAAACAAGTCCTGGAGCTGACTGTGGCTCAGATCAGGAGCTTCTTATCGCAAAATTTCGGCTTAAATTGAAGAACGTCGTGAAAACCACTAAACCATTCAGGTATGACCTCAATCATATCCCTGATGAATATACAGTGGAGGTGAGGAATAGATTTCAGGGATTAGACCTGATAGACAGAGTGCCTGAGGAACTATGAATGGAGGTCCGTAACATAGTTCAGGAGGCAGCAACTCAATCCATCCCAAAGAAAAAGAAATGCAAGAAAGCAAAGTGGCTGTCTGAGGAGGCTTTACAAGTAGCTGAGGAAAGAAGGGAAGCGAAAAGCAAGGGAGAAAGAGGAAGATATATCCAACTGAATGCAGAGTTCCAGAGAATAGCAAGGAGAGACAAGAAGGCCTTCTTAAATGAACAATGCAAAGAAATCGAGGAAAACAATAGAATGGGAAAGACTAGCGATCTGTTCAAGAAAATTGGAGATATCAAGGAAACGTTTTGTGCAAAGACGGGCAGGATAAAGGACAAAGAAGGCAGGGACCTAACAGAAGCAGATGAGATTAAGAAGAGGTGGGAAGAATACACAGAAGAACTATACAGGAAAGATCTTAATGTCCCTGATAGCCATGAGAGTGCGATGACTGAACTTGAGCCGGACATCCTAGAGAGTGAAGTCAAGTGGGCCTTAGGAAGCATTAGTAACAACAAAGCTAGTTGAGATGACAGTATTCCAGCTGAGCTATTTAAGATCCTAAAAGATGATGGTGTTAAAGTGCTTCACTCAATATGCCAACAAATTTGGAACACTCAACAATGGCCACAAGACTGGAAAAGGTCAGTTTACATTCCAATTCCAAAGAAGGGCAATGCCAAAGAGTGTTCAAACTACCGCACAATTGCACTCATTTCACATGCCAGCAAGGTGATGCTCAAAATCCTACAAGCTAGGCTTCAGCAGTATGTGAACTGAGAACTAGTGGAAGTACAAGCTGGGTTTTGAAGAGGCAGAGGAACTAGAGATCAAATTGCCAACATTCTCTGGATCATGGAGAAAGCAAGAGAATACCAGAAAAAGTCTATTTTTGCTTCATTGACTACGCTAAAGCCTTTGATTGTGTGGATCACAACAAACTGTGGCAAATTCTGAAAGAGATGGGAGTACCAGACCACCTTACCAGTCTCCTGAGAAACCTGTATGAGGGACATGAACCAACAGTAAGAACCAGACATGGAACAACCGAGTGGTTCAAAATTGGGAAAGGAGTACGACAAGGCTGTATATTGTTGCCCTGCTTATTTAATTTATATGCAGAGTACATCATGAGAAATGCCGGGTTGGATGAATCACAGGTCGGAATTAAAATTGCCGGGAGAATTATCAACAACCTCAGATACGCAGACGATACCACCCTAATGGCAGAAAGCGAAGAGGATCTAAAGAGCCTCTAGTTGAGGGTGAAAGTGGAGAGTGCAAAAGCTGGTTTGAAATGCAACATTAAAAAAACGAAGATCATGGCATCTGGCCCCATCACTTCCTGGTATATAGAAGGGGAAGACATGGAAGCAGTGACAGATTTTATTTTCTTGGGCTCCAACATCACTGCAGACGGTGACTGTAGCCATGAAATTAAAAGATGCTTGCTCCTTGGGAGGAAAGCTATGGAAACCTAGACAGCATAGTAAGAAGCAGAGACATCACCTTGCCGACAAAGGTCCGTCTAATCAAAGCTATGGTTTTCCCATTAGCAACGTATGGCTGTGAGAGCTGGACTATAAGGCAGGCTGAGCACCGAAGAATCGATGCTTTTGAACTGTGGTGCTGGAGAAGACTCTTACGAGTCCCCTGGACTGCAAGGAGTTCAAATCAGTCAATCCTAAAGGAAATCAACCCTGAGTGCTCATTGGAAGGACAGATACTGAAGCTGAAGCTCAAATATTTTGGCCACCTAATGCGAAGAGAAAACTCCCTGGAAAAGACCCTGATGCTGGGAAAGATTGAAGGCAAAAGGAGAAGGGGATGACAGAGGATGAGATGGCTAGATAGCATAACCGATGCAATGAATATGGACTTGAGGACACTCCGGGAGAGAGCGGAGGACAGGAAGGCCTGGCATGCTGTGGTCCATGGGGTCACAAAGAGTCGGACATGACTGAACGACTGAACAACAACAACAAATAAATGTAATAAACAAAAATACATAAATAAGCAGAAAATGATGCACAATGTGGGAAAAGTGGATAGATTGAAGTTTTTCTCCCTCTCCCATAAGATTACACCCTGAGATGATCAAGATCAGTCCAAGGTATTTTGCTGCCTGAAGTGGAACAGCAAATTCCCCCCCCCCCCCCCCGTCGAACTGCATAATACCCAAGGCTGGTCAGATTTTGGCACCCGAGGCAGAGTATCCCAGAAGCCCCTATCCCCTTCATTGGCAGTTAAAATGCAATAAGAATAATTTAAGTAACTACTTAATATCTTCTCATGACACCCAAAAGCAGCTGCCTCACTCTGCCTCGTGGTAGGGCTGGCCCTGGAGATTATTCAATAGAACTGACTGGTGGGAGATTCAGGACAGACCAAAAAAAAGAGTCCTTCTTCCACCTAAGAAGCCTTAAAAAGGTGTGATGATGGCCACTAGCATTGATGGTTTTAAAGGGGGACTAGACAAATTCACGAAGGTTGGATGACTATATGAAACCTTTGTGTCCATATATGTAGTATGCCTCTGACTATCAGTTGCAGGGTGCAAACAAGAGGGGCAGTCTATTGCACTCCTGTCCTGCTCATGGGTTCCTGGTTGACAGCTGGTTGGCCACTGTGGGAACAGAATGCTGGACTACACAGACCTTTGGTATGATCCAGCATGTTCTTTGGTCTGATCCAGCACAGAATCATAGAATCATAGAATCATAGGTTTGGAAGGGGCCTACAAGACTGTTGAGTCCAACCCCCTGCTCAATGCAGGAATCCAAGTCAGAGCATCCTGACAGATGGCATGTTCCAGCTCTTCTCATGTTCTTATGAAAATTAATTTGTTGCAGCAGGTTGGGTAATGTCTATGCTAGAGCCTTAATACGCTTTCTTCTCTGATATTTCTTCTTTGTGTCTAATAATATATCCTGCCATTCTATACACACACAGGGGCATGTCCCATTGAATGTGATGAAACTTACTCCTAGATATGTATAGGAGTGCCCTGTAAAAGCTGTAAACAATTTAAAAAGCAAAAATCCCCAAATGGTGCATTATCATACATGGTGTCCATAGTGTAGTATGTTAATGGAAAGGAAAGGTTCCTCCTGTGCAGGCACCTGGTCATTGCTGACCCCTAGAGAGACGCGCTTGTGCTGGTGTTTTCATGGCAGACTATAGTGAGGTGGTTTGCCATTGTCTTCCCCAGTCATGACTACCTTTCCCCCAGCAAGCTGGGTACTCATTTTACTGACCTCGGAAGGATGGAAGGCTGAGTCGACCTGAGCCAGCTACCTGAGACCCGGCTTCCACTGGGATCGAACTCAGGTCGTGGGGAGAGTTTTGGTTGCAATACTGCTGCCTACCACTCTGCACCACATGAGGCTGTATGTTAATACTGTATGTTAATACAGTATATTATTACTGTAATAACAGATGTAAGGATGTGATAGTCAATAAACATTTGAAATGCATAATCAAGTGATAAGTGATTATTATTACTACTACTATTAATATTAATACATTAGCTTAGAGATGAATCTCTCAGGGCTATCAAATCAAATCAAATATTATTATTAATAATATTTCAATACTATTACTAATCAGCTAAATTATAACACACATTTACCTCTTCTAAGAAATAGTGTTTGAGGTAGGGATGTCAGAGAATCCCTCCACGGATCTCGGCGAGGCCGAATGCCAGTGCATTCGGCCCCCCGAACTCCGTGGTGGAACAGCCTGCCCCCCCCTGCCCCCCTGCGGATCCCTCCCGGGACGAGACTTACCTGGGGCAGATCTTCTGGGTGGCAGTGGCTGCGGCGGCTGATCTTCCGACTGGCTGCCACCGCCGCCATTTGCAGTGTTGTAAAAAACAAAACAAAACAAACCCCGACGTGATAGGCTACGTAAAGATTTACGTAGCCTATCATGGCTGGGTTTAAAAACACACACAAAAACAACGTGATAGGCTACGTAAAGATTAAATATTTACATAGGCTAAAACGGTGAATCAAAAAGGGACGCAAATAGCGCCCGCTAAGCTATTTGCGTTCCCCTTTATTTTCGCTGTCATAGTCTACGTAAATATTTACGTAGATTAAGAAGGCCAAAAATAAGGAACGCAAATGGCGGCGGCAGTAGCCGCCGCCATTTGCATATGCAGTTTCACCCCCCCCCCCGAGCCCTCTGTGGCCAGAAATGCGGCTGCGGACATCTCTGGTCTGGCTGGGCCTGGCCGGCTGCTCCGTGGAGCTGCCGCGGAGCACAGCCGGCCGTGGAGGATTCCGGGGGGGAGGAACGGATCGCCTCCCCCCCATCGAGGATTCTGGGGGGGAGGGACGGAATGCCTCCCCCCCCACCATCAACATAATCCGCGGAAAGGTAAGTGACTTTTGTACATCCCCAGTTTGAGGTATAATTCACTGTACTAGCGAATCATACTTTGCTGATCCATTCTTGTGAGGAAAAGTAATAATTCCCTCTCAAGTCAAACTTGTTTGGTCCCTTGCCCCAAAATAAGGTGATGGTTTCTGTGTGTTCAGTATACAAAAGCATATTGATTGCTAAACTAAAATATATTATTTTGAGGAATGGCTCAGTGATTTTGATTACTTACAGAATATTGAGGGTGTCATTTGAAGGGGAAGGAGGAAATTTGCCTTCTTGAGTCCTAAGCTGATAGTATCCTGAAGTAGAATTAGGGTTGGATGGATACACGTTGTGAGGTTATTTATTTATTTATTTTGCCTCCCTAGGGAGGTTTGGGAGAGGAAAGGGAAGGGGCACTGTTCCCTTTCCCAATCACCAGATACTTTCCCCATACTGCTATTCCCAAACTTGGACTCTTTACAGAACTGGGGGGTGGGCTTACAGGAAAACCTCCCCTCCCATTTTCCTTTCCCCATCCCTCCTGAAACCTCCCTGTTTATCTCTGTGAGACCCAAACAGTGCCACAAAGTCAAATCCAGGCTACTTGGAGTCATGAACAGGAATTACAAAATTGCAAACGGAGATATATAACAAAATGTTGTCTGTCAGAGCTGGGGAGGGACACACCCTAACATTTCGTTATATTTCTCAATTTGTAATTTTGTAATAACAGCCTGTTTAAATAACAGTCTAGGTATTGGCCAAGTCTCATGGCTTGTTGCAGGGTTGCCAGAGATCAGGACTAATAGTTAAGTGCTAATAAGGTGGCCCACACGTGCATGTACAGACTGAAAGAAGTCTCAACCCCTCTCCATCCACCTCAGTTTCAGTTTGTACAGACCTAACTGTTGATTTGCTAGCAGTATCACTGCAGGCTCATTGTGGCTTTATTCATATTTGTGCTGCTGTCTTGTCTTTGGTTCTCAGTGAAATGGTCACAAGCTTTTTGACCTATGTCGTCACCATGAGCTTGACAGAAAATAAATATATACGTATCAAATATAATGATTTTAGCAAAGACACTGAGGAAAAAAGAATGTTACAGATCACCTGCAATGTGCAAGGTTTCAAATTCTTTGGCTCCCTGCAGAGAGTGTGAAATTAATTGAATTGCTGATGCTCTCTAGTGCTCATTCTGTGTAACTGACTGTGAATAAAAATAACTAGAGGCAAGCAAAGTACATGTGGTGTGAAGATTAAAAAAAGGACCAGGATGAGAGTGAAGGCATGTAAATGGAGACTTTGAAGGAGAATGCAGCAGTAGATTAGGGGTTTTCCATGGCAAAGGGCTACAGTATGTGGCCCAAATTATCCAAAGTCATCTGAATTCTGAAGGAAGCCCTTTTTCAGAAGTGCTCAGTACCTCGAAGTGGGATTAAGTTGGAAAGAACTAATACTCTTTGTGGCATGTATGGCAGGGTGAGGGTAGGTACTGCTCCTTCTTTGTTAACCCCTCCAAAATGAGGATCACAGACATCCCAAATGCACAATATAGATGGAACAGAAGGAGACCTTGAAATGCCAAGGACAAAAAGGAATACTTTTTTTTATAAAAGTATTCCTTTTCTTATAAAAAGGAATACCCCCCCTTTTCAACACGTTTAAAAACAAAAAAAAAACAAAAGAACTATTAGAGGAGGACAATGTCTGATGGCAGCAAATAGTTACTCGATAAGTTGTTAAGCACTGATGCGTTTTGCATTGCAAATAGGGATGTATGGATTGCGCTCTGTCTGTGTTTCACAGATTGACAGGTGCCTTTTGTTCCGTCGTCCCCTCACAGACGGATTCGAATTTTGGGGGATTATGTGGAAAAATATGCAAATAATTCTGTTAGAGGGTTTGCAACAATTTACATAATTTGCTTTATTACGTAACATTCCATTCAATTTTTCCCTGTGTATATTCACCAGTCTCAGCAGAAACGTGTGTATTTTCCTACGAATAAATATGCATAAATTTTGGTAAAGTAAAAAAAAAAAAAAAAAAAAAGATCTGGAAGTCCACAGGCTCTGTGCGGCCTGAGGAGGTTGGTCTGCAGCAGATTCCACAGGTCAGATTTTTAAAAATCGAAGTTCATTTTAGTCCGTCTTGAATTTCTCCAGCAACACAAATTGCAATTCCTTGGTACTTAAGAAAAATCCGCAACTGTTTTATTTCTTTTCTATTTGCTTCCTACTCATAATGGCCAATGTCAATTAAGCATATTGCATCTGGGAAGATATTTCCCTTCCCAAGGTAGGTCCTCTCGCAGCAGGTACACACATAGACACACACAGATATACAAATGCGCACCCACATACGGCGATTCATGATCAGTTGAACATATGGTTGAGCTCTTCTGGACTCTTTTGGTTTTTTGGTCCTAATTTGCTCCACTTTTGACCTAGATTGCATGCGAGCAATTCATCTCTCAATGTTTTGGGAGATTTATGGTAGTTCACCTGGTCGAGTAAAAAGACTGACAGCCACAACCTCTTATGTGGCAATCCTCTCCATACATGCTTGGTAAGAAGACCTACTGAATTCAGTGAAATATGCATAGGATGATGATTAGGATCACATAGTTTGTGGCTGTGCATTGGATCTGTGTGGCATTAAAGGCACTATTTCCTAACCTCAGTAGCCCCTTTCTTCTCCCCCCCCCCCCATGTCTGTAGCTGTCTGTCATGGCCATCAAAGTACTGAAGCAAATACAGGGTCAACTTACCTATATGCATTGGAGCAAATGCATAATCTGTGGTAGACATAGGATACTTGGTGTCTGAAGATATGATCACTGAAGCAAAAAGAAAAATGCTTCTTCAGGCATAGAAAGAACTGTTGCAAGCACTCACTTTAGATGGGCTCAGCAGGGTACAATGCTGAATGTAGAAACAAGTCATTATCAGCAGAGGGAAGCGTGTGCGGCTCCGTTCCCTCAAACAAATGTCACATGGAGGTGTGTTATGTGTTTTCCCCATTTGCCAGGCTTGTTTCCTGCTAAATGTGGCATTATGCATGTGTGTGTGTGTTGAGAGGGCAAAGTCCAGAGACTGAAAAATAGCTTGATGAGATGAGGCAATGGGTCTGGGAAGGTAAAGGAAAGGAAAGGCAAGCTGGGGCAAATCTGGAACAAGGAGCAGAAACAACTTGAGTCCTTTTGCTGCTCAGCCCAAAAAAGCATGCTGGATGCACATGGAAGCTCTAATATGGGTCAGGCTGTTTGTGACTGCTCTGGCCTAGTTCAGGAACAGGGCCGGCCCTACCATTGGGCAGAGTGAATTGGCAGATGCTGGGAGGCAGGGAGATGCAGCAACGTGCTGGGAGGGCAGAACTGTGTGTGCTCAGCAACTTGCTCGGCCCCCCCTAAACTAGCCTGCTGGCTTCAGGAGTGGTGGAGGATGCTGTCCCATTGCCAGTGTTGAAATAATGTTCCACTGCTAGTTTGATCAGGATTTGTACATGGGATGGGAGGGGGCACCACTCGGTCCATTGTCTCAGGCTAAGGATGTCTAGTGCTGGGAAATCTGGCCCTTTTGGGGCTCGACGGATTTCCCAGGAGCCCCCGGCTGAGCTTGCACTCAATCCCGCTGCAATTCCTGGACTCTCCTGTCATTGTGTGCAAGTCTCCCTTCCCCCTGCTGGGGTGCCAGCAGGGACAAGGGAGACTTGCGCACAATGACAGGTGGTGGGCAATGGGGGGCGCTGGGCTTGCCCGACGCCTGTCATTGCTGTTGCTGCTGCCAACCCCATTGCTGGCCACTCTGCACAACTCTCTTGCTTGAGAGAGTTGCTTGGGGCAGCCAGTGAGCAATCGTGGCAATGGCACCAACAGGTGGTGGGCAAGCCCAGCACCTGTCATTGTGTGCAAGTATCCCTTCTTCTTGCTGGGGCCCCAGCAGGGAGAATGGAGACTTGCACTCAAGGACAGGTGGCACGCAAGTCCAGTGCCGGTTCTGGCCCTATCCCACTGCCACCGAGCAACTGAGCCTTCCTCTGCTGGGCACCCCTCTCAGTTCCCACCTTGCCTGCAAGGAGAGCATGAGGGTTTGGCCGTCATTGGAAGTCTGGGAGCTGGCCCAATTCATGCTGGTTGAGTCAAGCCAGGCCACACGTAGGGGTATATGGATTCCCCACCGTCTGATCCGGTGGGGAATCCGTGGGGGGAGGGGAGGCAATCCATTCCCCCCCCCCCCCGGAATCCTCCAGAGTGGCTCCACTCCACGAGGATTCTGTGGAGCCGCACTGGCTACAGGGCTGCTTACCTTGCCGGCCAGAGCCGTTTGCTTCCTCTGTGCCGATCGCCATTTCTTTAAATAATAAAAAAAAGCCAATCAGCAGGATGTGTCCACCGGCTTTTATGCAAGATTCAGGACTCTATTTTGCATATAAGTCTATGGGCACATCCTGCCGACCGCTTTTTTTTTTAAAGAAATGGTGATTGGCGCAGAGGAGGCAAACGGCTCCGGTGGAAGAAGCAGCTGAGTGCTGTTCCACCTCCAATCCTCCTGCAGTGGAGATAAATGGTGCCAATCCACCGTGGATTCCTGAGGCTGGATTCCCCAAAATCTGGCCTCATTTGAATCCGTGGCGGATTTCTCTATCATCCCTAGGCCACAGACAAATGAGCTGGGAGTCCAGGGGGGTGAGCTGCCCAAAACTCAGCAGGCCCAACCCCCTGGACAAATTCCCCTGGTATCCCTACCTCTGGCAGCATAGTGGTGGTGTGCAAGATATTCTGCCTGAGATACCCAAGTCTCAGGTTCAGGGCTATGTATTTGATATTAGGTTTTGTCACACTCCAGCTTTGATTGAAGCTGAAGGAATGATTCCAAAAGTAGAAATGTATGGTATAGTGCTGGCAGTAGGTGTCACAGTCCCTTGGGCCCCTCTTTCCTTAAGCACTCACACACACACACAAAGAGAGGCTTCAGTCTCACGCCTTTAATTCGTTATTCACAGGTTCATTACAGATGCCAATCCTCAAAGACTCTCTGGCTGCAAAGGAATGCCTTCAGGGGATTCAATTGGGATAAACGAAAGTTGCCCGCAGTTTGGAAGGGCAGCTGTCTGACTAGGCTAGGGGTGGACGAAAGTCACTTACCTGTCGTCGAAGGCCGTTCGCGGTGGGGGGGAGGCGCTTCGCTGCTCCCCCCGTGAAGTTCAGGCCGGGGGGGGAGGCTTCCCACCTTGCCCGGCTGAAATTCAGGCCGGGGGGGAGGCTTCCCACCTCGCCCGGCCGAAATTCAGGCCGGGGAGGAGGCTTCCCGCCTCGCCCAGCCACGAACGCGAAAGTAAAAAAAAACACAAAAAAACGCCCCCTGATAGGCTACGTGACGATTCACGTAGCCTATCACGGCTAGATCTGCAAAGTCAGCCGTGATAGGCTACGTGAATCGTCACGTAGCCTATCACGGGTGACTTAAAAAAAAAAAGCGCGTACGCGAATGGCGGCCCCCATAGGGAGCCGCCATTCGCGTTCCTTATTTAGTCGCTGTAGTCTACGTAAATGTTTACGTAGACTACGGCGAAAATAAGGGCAACGCAAATAGCGTTGCCCTTATTTTCGCTGTAGTCTACGTAAACATTTACGTAGACTACAGCCACCAAATAAGGAACGGGAATGGCGGCTCCCTATGGGGGCCGCCATTATCCGTACGCGCTTTTTTTTTTTTAAAGTCACCTGTGATAGGCTACGTGACGATTCACGTAGCCTATCACGGCTGACTTTGCAAATCTAGCCGTGATAGGCTACGTGAATCGTCACGTAGCCTATCAGGGGGCGTTTTTTTTTCTTTTCTTTCATTGCAATGGTGGCGGCGGCAGCCGGTCGAAAAACTGGCTGCCGCTCCCGCCTCGCTCGAACACCCGCCGAACCGCCGGCTGGACCAGCCACCGGGAGGGACATTCGGTGAAGGTAAGTCCCGTCCCGGGGGGGGGGGGGGTGCGGGGTGCGGGGGTGTGTGCGGAGGATTTCTCCCCGAAACTTGTTCAGGGGGCCGAACACGTTGGCGCTCGGCCCCCCGAAGTTTCGGGGAGAAATTCTCCGCCATCCCTAGACTAGGCTACCTTAGGGAGGGAGGTCCTGCCCCTCGCCTGCTGCTCCCCTGCATAGCCTCTCGCTCATCGCTAACGGGGTCGACTGTCTGAGCTCCACTCCTTCTGCACCGCTGCCTTGCACTCCTTCTGACGTTTCCTTCTGCACCGCTGCCTTGCATCTCTTAGGTCACAGTCCTCAAGCCCCTCCTCCTCCTGCTCTCTGCTTCTCACAGAGGTGGGTAAGAAGGAAGCTTCTTGCCTGGCCACCTGGGAGTTGGTAACCTGAGAAGCATGCCTATCCATATCTGAACTGGCTTGTGAAAATGCCTCCCCCAGTTCCAGCTGCTCCTCTTCTGAATCTGAGCTGCTATCTCCCTGTGCTCAGACTCAGAATCAATCCTGACAGTAGGGATGTAGGGATTTTGGAAAATCCGTTCCATCTGCATTTCATGGAGTGTTAGGTGCCTTATGTTCCATTGTCCACTCATGGATAACATTGGATTTTTTCCAGTTTCCCAAATTTGCACAGAGTTGCACTTGCAAAAGCACAAATCCCCCCAAAATGTGCATGCTTTACCCTATGGGAGAAATGCGCATTTTCAGCTGGTGTCTTTTTATTTTATGTATTTTTCTATGACTAAATTTGCATAAATTTTGCACCATTTATCTCCACTGCAGAAGGATTGGAGGTGGAACAGCACTCAGCTGCTTCTTCCACTGGAGCCATTTGCCTCCTCTGCGCCAATCACCATTTCTTAAAAAAACATTTAAAACAGACAGTTAAAAACAACAACAACAACAACAACCTGGAAGTCCACAGAATCCGTGCAGCTCAGGAAAAGCTGGTCCGCTGCCAAATCCAGGAGTTGGATTAATAGTAATCCAACTCATTTGATTCCATTTCTCCAATAGCCCCAGCTGGCAGTGCATCTCTTAGAATACTCTTGGAACTAGGGATGTTGGAGAAATCCGCCACAGACTCCAGTGAGGCCAGATTCTTTGGAATCTGCCCCCCTGGAATCTGTGGTGGAATGGACTACCTCCCCACTGCCACCCCCCAAAATCCCCCCGGGATGGACCCTACATGGTGGCGGATGCTCCGGGTCAGGTCGTCCTCCTTCCTCAGCTGGCCTGTGGACCTAAGAGATTTGCGTCCCTGCCCGTGATTGGCTATGTAAATATTTATGTAGCCTATCACGGCAAAGAGCAGGGATGCAAATGGCGCCCATTACGCCATTTGCATCCCTGCTCTTTTCGTGATAGGCTACGTAAATATTTATGTAGCCAATCACGGCCACGGGCAGGGACACAAATGACATAATGGGCAGCATTTGCGTCCCTGCTCTTTGCCGTGATAGGCTATGTAAATACTTAGATAGCCTATCATGGCCTAAGGCAGGGATGCAAATGGCGGCTGGTGTAGAGGCCACCATTTGAGTCTGCAGCATGGCAGCAGTGGCCAGAAGTCCGGCTGTGGCCAGCCCCAGCTGGAGGCTCTGAGGCTTTGCTGCGGAGCGGAGCTGGCCGAGGAGGATTCAAGGAGGAGGGATGGATTGCCTCCCCCCTCAGCAGATGCCCTGACTGGAACCAGGTAAGGGATTCATACATCCCTACTTGGAACACATCTGGCATATCCCTAATGGGAGGATAAGTGGCATGTTCAAATAGATAAAGAAAGCTACTTTAAAAGATGCCAGTCAGCAGGGAAACAATATCTGAATGGTACAGGTAACTGCAGCCTTCCCCAAGGCTATGCCTTCCAGATGTATTGGGCTACAACTTCTATCATCCCCACCTAGCATGTTCAATGGCCACATCTGGAGGGCACCAGGTTGGGGAAAGCAGAGTTACTGGCTACTTGTCTCAATAAAACAGTGAATGTATGCATCCTGCGATGCATTGTTTTTTAAGGTGCTTTTAAGTAGGGCTGTGCACAGACCCCCCCCACTTCACTTCGGATGCACATTCAGACCTTCTCAAGGAGCCCCACTTCACTTCAGACCAATTTGGACCCCATCCGAATTACTCGTTTTTGATGTTTTCCCATTGACTTGCATTGGAAAACACAAACAACCATATTTTTTTCAGTTTTCAAGATAAATACATGACATTTGGGGTCCTGGCATCCCCAATGGATTCTACCAGCCAAATTTCAGATAGTTTGGCCTGGTAGCTTTTGTGCTAGGCATAGGTGAAATTTGTTTTTTCAACAAAAATTCTTAAAGCAAAGAGCTATAACTTTTCACTGTATCTACAGAAGTGCATGAAATTTGGGGACTTCTCAGCCCCCAAGGAGGGGATCCCGCCTGCCAAATTTCAGGCAGTTTGGCCTAGTAGTTTTTGTGCTATGCACAGGTAAAATGTGCTATTCTCAGAAACTCAAACCAAAGGTCATGTAATCAGAAAGGGATAATCAGAGAAGTTAGGTGTTTAAGCGGCAATTAGGAGGAAATCACTAACCCTAATCTCTGCTGTAGTAGGTTTCTTTGAAGTGCAGAATAAATAACCCCTATCCCCTAGTACTACTCAGAATCACAGTTGATGACCTCAGACTCTCTTTGGCTGAATTGCCTGGGAAAATACTGGCTGGTCAGCAGGAAGCAAGCAAAGACAGCTTTCCTGCCAGGCAGGCACATTGACCTGAGCTTCCCCCACCCCATCTCCTCCTTGGTGGCCCACCTAAGCCTCTTGGGGGTAAGAGACAGAGAGCTTGCAGGAGGTCTGGCACTACCAGTCTTCTGCTTGCCCCTGCTGCCCGCCTGCTGGGATGTGGGGGCCTCTTCCCTGAGCAAGCCGGATTGGTGCTGCCTCCTTAAGTGTAGGGGCAGGCTGCTGCTGGTGTAGTGCCCTGCTGTTTCCCCCTGCTCAGAGATGCCTTGCAGTGGGATCCACTCCCACCTCAAAGTGGTCCCACACGATGCTGCAGTGACATTTCCGTGGAGACAGAGACTGCCTGCCTTGAGACTCAGGGGGCGCCACACGAGCAGGGGGAACAATGGAAGAGGGGTCAGGTGCTGGAGCCTCCGCCTGCTGCTCGTCCTCCTCTTGACCCTCCACCACGCTGAGGACATCAGACACCTCTGACGTAAGGTCCATCAGTGGGCTCTCCTCTTCCACTACAGAAGGAGATGGTGCTCCTTCGGCAACGGTCCTACTGCTGCTGCCTGCACCAACCTCCTCAAGCAGTGCCCTCTGGGCACTGCGGCTTGCCTCTGCAGTCTGCTGCCCTGCTACACCAGGACGTACTATCTGGACTGGGGGAGAGCCAGCTCGGCTACCAGTGCTGCTAGTCCCAGCGGCACCTCACCAACAACGCCCTGAAGATGCTTCATATTGGGCTTGCTTGCTCTGCCACACAGTGTCGTTTTATTTTATTATTTAAATAATAGCTCTTAATGGTGCTTTGCCCACTGTTTTTTGAAATGTGGACTGTGTACTGCTTTGCCACACTCTGCTTGTCCACATAGCACAAGCATGCACACACACTCACACACACACACACACACACATGAGCAAAAGAAATGCAACCATGGAACTACCTACAAGCAAGGGGTGGGGGGAACTAACTATAATCCTAGCAGAAGAGAAAAGGGTTTTTTTATTTTATTGAGAAAAGAGATCAATGAGAAGAGAAGGAAAACAGGGATTGAGAAGGGTGGGTGGAGGGGAGCCAAGAACAAGGACAAGAAAGTTCGTTCTCTCTCTCTCTCTCTCTCTCTGTATGTATGTATGTATGTATATTCTAGACAGAATGAAAGTAAGGGCAAAGTAATGGTTGAGAGCAAGGAGAACGCGTGTGTGTGTGTGTGTGTGTGTGAGAGAGAGAGAGAGAGAGAGCTAAAGAGCAAGGCAAAGCAACTAAAGTGAAATTTTCTATTTTTTTTAATGAACAAACAAGAAGAATGATAGGTAAAACCTATTACAGAAGGGTGGGGTGGGGTGGGGTGGGGGGAGACTAAGAACCAAAGAGGAAACTTAGACTAAATACTAAATGTTTGGTTTTTAAAAATCTACAAAAGAAAGAAAGAGAATAGTTGAATTAATAAAGAACACAGAGCTGCATGCACACACCAGATCTCTCTCCAACAACAAACAAAACCAACCACCACCTAATCAGTGTGCTCCCTCCCTCTCTCCCTCCCTCTCTCCCTCCCTCTCTCACACACACACACACACACAATGAACAAACACACTGATCTCCTCCTCCAGTATTCCCCACCCCTCCTCCATCACTGTTACTGATTGGAAACTGCTGGGTTCCATTCAGCCCTAATTTGGCAACTAGAGTTGCCATTCACCAAAGCTCCCTCCCTCCCTCCCTCCTCCTCCTCCTCCTCTCCCCTTCCCCCCTCCCTCCTCCTCTTCTCCCCCTCCCAGATCTCTCTCAAGTTGATACATTTGGAGCCAGCCTGTCTGGCCTGCTCAGAAGGCATCAGAAGAGCAATGAATCTCTGGGGTGGGCTGAGGCACCTTGGCGGTGAGCTGCTTCACCTTGGGGTCATATCACACCGAGGCACCCCCGAAGCAGCCCGCTTCACCTTGTTATTTGGGGTTCAGACCAAGGGGGTGCACAGCCCTACTTCTAATGTCCTTGATTGTCCCTGGTTATAAATGTCCTTGAAATCGGAAGCAAGGGACTGCCTACTATAAGATGTTGGTATTCTGAGCTTTTCATTGACACAGATGGAAGATCCTTTAAGCCAAAGTCACAGATTTCCTATTAGGATATTTTGAAGGAGGTCAAAGGAGATGGGAATGGGGTCAAATCCATGCCAAAGACCACAGACTGGAGGATGAAGCAACCCATAGGTTGCAAGAAGCTCCACGGTTAGGAATTCAGGTACACACGGCAGGGAATTAGCAGATGGTTGTACACACAGCCTGGATTTATTCCCACACTTTCCCCAGTCCCTTTACAGATGTTGTTCTGAACAGCTGCCAAGCTGAATTATCCTGTAGCAGCCTTCTGCTGTACAGCCTTTATCTGCTTGTTCGTATGTTGGATTCTTGGCAGAACATATGCACTGGCCCTCAGTTAATTCTGTTTGTTCCCCAAGACACCCAGTCCAGGTAATATAAGCTGCTATTATAGCTGGACTCATGATATGCTGCTGTTCTTATGTTTTCTTTGCCTGTGTCTTAAATTCCTCATCTATAACGTGGAGATAGTTGCCTTGTAAGAGAATAATTATGAGAATAAATAGATGAAAGGGTGTGAGACGATGACAGCAACAACACTTAGCATTTATAGTGCTCCTTTCAAGTGTTTGATGCAAGTTTCATTGATTACCATAGTCAAAATATATTATGGTACTGACATACTGAGGTATTAGAATTGCCTAGTGCACCCTAGCAGCATTGTATTGATTTGTTTTAGTTTAGAACTGGTTCAGGTTTCTTATTCGAATCTAGACAAAGTTTTAGAACCTTTCATTTGAAAGCCTTAACAAGATCATGCTAGGAAGTAATAATACATTTGCAAAAGAGTCTGGTAATTGCAGCACACTGTGGAAGAATGGTAGGGACTTTGCTGCCTTTTTCATCCCCTCCTCTCATTTCTTCGATAGACTAGGTGAAGAGGTTGAAGCGCAGATCTCATTTCCCCTGTTTTGCTGCTTGTGAAGTCTGCCAACAGAATCCACCTTGACAAAGTCAAGGACTCCACGTTTAATGTTGAACTGAGTGAATAAATTATGCATGAAATTGTGTCGGAGTCTCTAGTGTGCAGAATTGCTCCTTTTGATATGAAAGGTTAATTCAGAAAGGAGTCCAAAATAGCTGGAAATTGTGGGGATAAGTGGATAGTATTCACTGTTGTGAGCTGTTATTACTAGAAATTGCATTCCCTCTCTAGCTTCCCCCGAGATTTAGCTTTGCCAGTGAATATAAACTGTACTCAATAGAATAGCATCCAGAAGCAACAAGAGTGGATGGCCACATGCAGTAAAATATTCTAATGGTGTTTTTAAAAGGGGCTTACACTTTCCCCATGTATATCATGTCCCGTATAGAAGATTACTGCCTCATTTAGGTCAAGAACAAGGCGTATCCATGGTAATGGATTTGAAGTGTGTCTTGTATTGGAATTTCTCATTTGTAGAGTCCATTGCAAAAGATTCCAGGGCCCCAATTTGGACATTAAGAGTAGGCCCTTTTCCCTTCGATGTCTCTATGGTCAGCTTAGGGAACCAGCTTGGGCACTCCCACACTATCTGCTCTTGTCTTGAGCACTCCCTGTCAGCCATATGGGAGCCAGTGTAGGTTGAAGCGTCGAGGCTGTGGAGCTTAGAAGAGCTGACTCAGGACCCATTGGTTCCTGAAGTGCGAGTTGTCAGGATATGCCTTCAGTCTGATCAGAACTATCTGGCAGCTGGGTTTTTAAAAAAGCAAGCAAGAAAGAAATCTGTTTGTTTTGAAGCAAGGGCACCTGACTTGTTTTGGCCTGAGGGCCAAATCACACATCACTGTGATGTTTTCCTTTGACTTGATTTTAATATTTTTGATTCCAGCAGTTAGCAGCCATGGGGGACGGTTTTGATGTCGTCTTTATTGATGCTGATCAAAAGGACCCTGCAGAGTACTATCACTTTGTCATGGAGAACCATTTGCTGAGGATGGATGGGATGCTCTGTGTGGAGAACACACTCATGAAAGGACATGCCTACCTGGAGAATACAACAGATGAAAATGTATTAGATGTCAAAAAATTGAATCAAGTAATTAATTCAGATCCTCACATAGAGCAGGTTAGTGCAATGCAATTAAGGCTGACGTCGATATTATAATAGCTTTTGCACATGTTTGGTGCAAGAAATGATAAGTTTGTTTAGGCCCTTCTACCTGCTCCTTCATTGAACATAAGCATATGGATTATCCTTACTTAAGCTTCCCTTATGAGTGGGGAGATCTTAATAATCATATTAAAGTGATGCAGGTGGTGTCTGAGGATCAGGCCTTTCTCTTGTGACACCCGGACTCTGAAATGCCCTGCCCAGTGCCGTGTGCCTCCCACCAATTTTTATGGTGCCAGGTAAAAATAATTTCAGTTGCCCTAGCCTTTTAATTCAGGGCAGGTGCTCTGGTTCTATCTGCTTGCTACTTCTAGTACTTCTTTTTAGCTGGTGTGCTACTTTTAACGTTTTAGGGCTCTCAAAGTTGTTTTAAGTGCAGTTTTTTTGTTGTAATGATTGATTATTAATTGTAAGTGTTTTAATGTCAGACTTGTGAGCTGCCTTGAAATTTATTACTGTGGGGTGTGTGTATGTGTGAAGTTGTTGTTGTGTATGTGTACAAATGAGTCATAAGTATGCTAGGGGTTGCTGAAGATTTATCTGTGCTAGATATGCAGATTTTAATACAGTTGAGATGCCTGCCCCATTTTTTAAAAAACCTAGGTGCAATTGGGTAAATGTTATTATTATTACGCAGCCTTTCCCCAACTTGGTGGTCTCCAGATGTTTTGGACTTCAACTCCCATCAGCCCCAGCCAGCATAGCCAATGGTTAGGAATTCTGGGACTTGTAGTCCAAAATATCTAGAGGGCACCAGGTTCAGGAAGGCTGCCATAACTTATCACCATGAGTTTCTTAATATGATGCTAGTGAGATGGACGTTCAGAACTGGTTTCAATAAATAGTTGTAGCCCTGTGAAATTTCCAGATGAAGGAAGAAAGGGGTGGGGACAGACATGATGTCCAATCCACCCCTTAGCTGCTTAACCTAGAGGGTATGGGATATTCCTCATGCTGTCACTGAACATATTAAATTTGGAGTGGGCACCATTCTAATCAGATCACAGGTGGGGACTGAAGATCAGGATGGAACCGTTTATCATTTATGGTGGACTTGTAAAAAAGCTAAAATATTTTGGAAACGAATACAGTCTTTAGCTCAAAGAATATTAAAGACTACTATAGAGCTAAAGCCAGAAACTTTTTTTATTGGGACTAACAGATAAACATGTAAAAGAGAAGGGGGGAACCCTCTTTCTCTACATGATAACGGCTGCAAGGTTATTGTATGCACAAAAGTGGAAGAATGAAACAATACCAACCTTGAGCGAGTGGATCATGAAAACGATGGCGCTGGCAGAGATGGGAAAACTTACTATTATAATTAAAGAAGGGTCAACAACTACATTTATGTTAGACTGGAAACCTTTTATAGAATTTGTACAAGAAATAGAGAAAAACGATATTTATGTATGTGCACTTTGAACTTTGAGATGGTTAGTTCTCCTTTGTCGTCGTTGTTGTTGTTGTTAAAAATAGGAGAGAAATGAGATAATGCGTGAGAAATCAATGTATGATATACAACTAAGATAAGAAGTAGAGAATAATAATAAGCAATTGTTGTGTAAGGGGAGCCAAAGGTAGATTTCTTACAATCTTAAGAGATATTTTAGTGTATGTGTATTGTGTATTTATGTTGTTGTTGTTTTCTTTTTATAAAAAATAAAATTATTATATCAAAAAGATCACAGGTGAGGACAAGGAAAGGACAGATGCTCCTTGTTCCAAGCTGATCCCGGGCATGGAAGGAAAGGGGTACACCCACTCAAACTGCTGTGCAGCCTTCTAGTGAGCATCCTTCCCTGGCCTCATTGCCCCACCTGTGGTTTTGCTTCCTTCCCCAAAGCCAGGTCTGAATTCGGGAAGGCATGGAGCCGCCGGCCGCAGCCAGAGTTCTGGCCGTGGCCAGGCTGCTGCGGCCGCAAATGGCGGCCATTGTAGGGGCTGCCATTTGCGTCCTTGCAGTCAGCCATGATAGGCTACGTAAGTATTTACGTAGCCTATTACGGCAAAGAGCAGGGACGCAAATGGCGGCCGCTACACCATTTGCACCCCTGCTCTTTGCCATGATAGGCTACGTAAGTATTTGCGTAGCAGCCGCCATTTGTGTCCCTGCTCTTTGCCATGATAGGCTACATAAATACTTATGTAGCCTATCATGGCTGACTGCAAGGACGCAAATGGCGGCCGCTATGACGGCCGCCATTTGTGGCTGCAGCAGCCTGGCAGCGGCCGGGAAACCAGCCGGAGCCGCCGCCGCCGCTGCATCTGCCGCCAGGTAAGCTCCGTCCCAGGTGGATTCCGCGGGGTGGCGGGGAGGAGGCCATTCCGCCATGGATTCCGGGGGGCCGGATTCTAAAGAATCCAGCATCACTGGAGTCCGTGGCGGAATTCTCTGACATCCCTACTGGGAATAAGAGCCATACTACATGTCACATGAATCACATACTGTGCAGCTGAGGCTATTTGTTTATTCTAGCGTAAGTGTGTATGGTCTCGATTCAGACTGGGACCACTGCACGTCCTGAGGGGAGGGTTGAAAGAAAAAAGTCTCCACTGGCATGAATTGAAACTTTTTTTTTTAACCCTCTCCTCTCAGAGCACAATGGTCCTGATTCAAATCAGAGCTGTTTGTGTTCACACTAGAGTAAACAAAAAAGACAATTCTCAGCTACATGATTAGTGTAATGTGTAGTTTGGCTCTGATTTTCCTTCTGACACAAGCCAATTTCTAGGCTGGGAGAGAATATGACATACTCTTTCATCCCTCTTCCCCTCCTCCAAACCTGTTCTCTGGTTTTTGTCTTTAACCTTCTCTGAGCATGTCAGAGACATTAAAGCCAGGGAACTCCCAAGTCTTGCTCTCTGGGATAATAGATCCAGTTCAAATTGCACACTAGTTTTACCACTGAGATATGAAGTCATCAAACCTTCTGTGTGGTACTTCTTAAAATTGACTTGAGGTGTGTGTGTGCCTGCCTGCATGTGTGCGTGCGCATGCGCATGCAGGGGGGTGGTTTGATGAAATGGCAAGTGTTTAATGAGAACCTAAAAAAAAAAAAATAGAAAGGAGCTTGGTTAATGGGAGATAAAGGGACATCCTGAAGAAAATATTTTTAAAACTCCTCAGCATCAGTGGGCTTCAGGTTTGGTGCCATGACTGAGAGAGCTCAAAGTGAACTGTTGAGGAATTGTTCTAAGCATTTAATAAACTGTGCTTTCATTTGCCAAGGTGGATTGATTCTGCTCCAAAGGAGTCAGATTTGTTTTGTGAGGAGGCCAATCCAAATGTACATATTTGCTTCTCTCAAAATGGTTTGTTTGCACTTTAAATGTTAAGGAAACAATCCCGCTTTCAGCATACATCTTGCAATTTCTTGTACTTGATTCGCTAGTAAAGTGGGTTCACATATCTGTGTGCCTCCCATTCAGAAGTTGTTTGTTTTCTCTTTGTCACCCCTAGGGATGGCAGAGAAATTTGTTTGGTTCACGTTTTGATGCAAACATACCTAATTCATGCTTCCTGAACCAAAACGCAAACTGAAAAGCAGTTATACTTTGATTTTGTGCTTTCCCAAATTTTGCGATGCAGTTCTCCAGTTTAAAAAATGCATACATAAATACATATATCAGGGGAAATTGTGCGGAAAAATGCATATTGTATTAAAATAATATACAAAAAATAATTATATGAGATAAAATTGCTTGGCCAAAATGTGTATATTAGGAAAAGTATGTACAAAATTGTGTAAGGATTTTTGTGTGCACTGATTCAGAAATGAGACGAAATGAACTTAAGGTTTGAAAAAGAGAAAAGAAAAAAAAAACCTGAGTGAAACCAAACTTGATAGATTAGTCCATTCCTATTCACCCCTTAAGGTAAGAGTCTCATGAAACTGGTTTTTGTGACAGATTTCTTGATAGATGCATCCTGCATATTTGGGACCTGAAAATATGTGTTAGCCTCCCACGCTACCAATCCTTCCCCTCACATTGTTCAGTTCTAATACATTTTCTGTCTTGGTGGAAGCAAAATATCAGTCTACCCTAAGGAAATAAAGGCAGCCATCCCTACCTGCAATTTTAAGCACATGTTCTAGCTAGAGATGTCAGAGAAATCCACAACTGATTCAAATGAGATTGGATTTCTGTGAATCTGATCTGTTTATTCCTCAGCAGACCAGCTTTTTCTGCGTCTGCAGATTCCACAAACTTGCAGACCTTTAAAAAAAACTTTTGAGGGGATTTGTGTAAGGGCATATTAGTACAAGTGTGCATTTGCAAACAAATGAAATTCTCATACAAAAAATCTGATTCTGTCAACGAATGGATGATGGAATGAAAGATGCTTAACAATCTGTGAAACACAGACAGAATGGATTTAACAAAATCCGTACATCCCAAATTCTAGCAAGTAAATTCCACTGAAATCACAGTTATTTCCTGGAGAAGGAGGCTATGTGATGGCTATGTGCTACTTCCAGTAACAGAGGCAGTATGCCTTGGTATGCCAGTTGCTGGGAAACATGGGCAAGAGGGTGCAGTTGCACTCAGGTCCTGCTTGTAGGTTTCCCATGGGCAGCTGGTTGGCCACTATGTGAACAGAATGCTGGACTATATGGACCCTTGGTCAAGAACAAGTCCTGCCAGATGAATCTGATCTCATTTTTTAATCAGGTAACCTCCCTTGTGGACCGTGGGAATGCTGTAGACATAATATACCTTGACTTCAGCAAAGCTTTCAACAAAGTGCCCCATGATATCCTGATGAGCAAACTAGCTCAAAGTGGGCTAGATGAAACAACGATCCGGTGGATCCACAGCTGGCTACAGAATCGGACTCAAAGACTTATCAATGGGACCTTCTCAAACTGGGGAGAGGTAATGAGCGGGGTACCGCAGGGCTCAGTCCTGGGCCCAGTGCTCTTCAACATTTTTATTAATGACTTGGAGGAGGAGATGCAGGGAATGCTGATCAGATCTGCAGATGACACAAAATTGGGTGGGATAGCTAATACTTTGGAAGACAGAAACAAAATTCAAAGTGATCTGGATAGACTGGAACACTGGGCAGAAAACAACAGAATGACATTTAATAGGGATAAATGCCAAGTTCTGCACCTAGGAAAAAGAAACCAAACGCACCGTTACAAGATGGGGGATACGTGGCTCAACAACACTACACGTGAGAAGGGTCTTGGTATTGTTGTAGATCACAAGCTGAATATGAGCCAACAATGTGAGGTGGCTGCAAAAAAGGCAAATGCTATTTGGAGCTGCATTAATAGAAGCATAGCTTCCAAATCCTGGGAAGTACTAGATCCCCTCTACTCAGCACTGGTTAGGCCTCATCGTGAGTAGTGTGTCCAGTTCTGGGCACCACACTTTAAGAAGGATGCAGACAAACTGGAGAGGGTTCAGAGGAGGGCAACAAAGTTGATCAGGGGACTGGAAACAAAGCCCCATGAAGAGAGACTGAAAGAAGTGGGCATGTTTAGCCTTGAGAAGAGAAGACTGAGGGGAGATATGATAGCACTCTTCAGGTACTAGAAAGGTTGTCACAGACAGGAAGGCCAGGATCTCTTCTTGATCATGCCAGAGTGCAAGACACAGAATAATGGGCTCAAGTTACAGGAAGCCAGATTCCGGCTGAACATGAGGAAAAACGTCCTGACTGTTAGAGCAATACGATAATGGAACCAATTACCTAGAGAGGTGGTGGGCTCTCCCACACTGGAGGCATTCAAGATGAGGCTGGACAGCCATCTGTCAGGGATGCTCTGACTTGGATTCCTGCATTGACCAGGGTGTTGGACTTGATGGCCTTCTAGGCTAGGGATGTATGAAAATCACTTATCTTTCGGGGATTATGCTGATGGTGGGGGGGAGGCGTTCCGTCCCTCTCCCTGGAAACCTCGCCGGGGGGGGAGGCACTCCGTTCCTCCCCCCGGAATCCTGACCGGCCGGCTGTGCTCCACAGCGATTCTGCAGAGCCACTGGCCGGCTCCGCCAGCAGCCGGACATCCAGCCACTGGCTAGCAGGGACGCAAATGGCGGCGGCCGTAGCCACCGCCGTTTGCGTCCCTGCAGTCAGCTATGATAGGCTACGTAAATGTTTACGTAGCCTATCACGACTGATTTTTTAAAAAAACAAAAAACGCGTGTATGCAAATGGTGGCGGCCATGGCCGCCGCCATTTGCGTTCCTTATTTTGGCACGTCTTTGTAAACATTTATGTAGACTAAGACGGTGAAAATAAGGGGAACGCAAATAGTGTAGCGTCTACGCTATTTGCGTTCCCCTTATTTTCGCCGTTTTAGTCTACGTAAATGTTTACATAGACTAAGATGTGCCAAAATAAGGAACACTTATAATGTAAATTATAAGCGTTCCTTATAAATTACGCTATTTACGTTCCCCTTATTTTCGCCGTTTTAGTCTATGTAAATGTTTACATAGATTAAGATGTGCAAAATAAGGAACGCCGTTTGCGTCCCTGTATTCAACAATGATAGGCTACGTAAAGACTTATGTAGCCTATCACGTCTATGTAAAAAAAAAAAAAAAAAAGACGAGACCGCAAATGGCGGCAGTGGCAGTCGGTCGGAAGACCAGCCGCTGCCGCTGAAGCCACCGCTGGAGCTGCCGCCGTCTGGAACATCCACCCCAGGTAAGTCTCATCCTGGGGGGGATCTGCGGGGGGGCGGGGGGGCAGGCCATCCCGCCACGGATTTTGGGGGGCCGAATGCCAGTGCATTCAGCCTCACTGAAATCCGTGGTGGAATTCTCTGCCATCCCTACAAATTTGTCAATTTCTAGTCTTATGTTTGGCTCACCCCAAACTTTGAATTTTTCAAAGACGTTTGTAAGAAAATTCACATGCATTATGATTTTTGTGCACATTTCTCCTAACACATGCATTTTGTAAACTTTTTTGCTTAATATACACATTTTTGCAAGCAATTTTATGAATGCATTTTTGAACATTGTTTTCATGAACACACACATTGTTGTCTGCACCTTTCTTTTATATATGCATTTTTACAATTTTGATTGGAGAACTCCACCGCAAAATTCAGAGAAGTGAATTTCAAAGGATAACTTGAGTTTTGGTTTGCACATTGGTTCAAAATGTACAAAACTAGGTAAGTTCACATTAAAATGTGAACCAAACAAATTTCTCCCCATCCCTATTCCCTGGGTAGTGGTCTGAGAAGCCATTGGGTGATGTAGAAGTGCCCCTTTCCTGGCAGAGTGGGAGGCCCATTGGGATGACACATCCAGATCTAGAAGTCTCCAGGTGCGGCAGTGGAAGGGTCCTCTCCTGTCAGTCTCCTGCCAGCATGGGGCGGGGGACGACAAAGGGCATTTGGGGGTTGGGGAAGGCTGCAGATTCACCGGATTCTAAGTGTCTTTGTTCCCCCTGCCACTGCAAGCTGGTGTAGTTAATCCCCTCCCAATGGAAACAATAGGAGAGTAAATATTTTTTAAAAAATGTAGGGATGTCAGAGAATTTCGCCACAAATCTTGGGGAGGCTGAATGCCAGCGCATTCGGCCCCCTGAAATCGGTGGTGAAACGGTCTGCCCCCCGCCCCCCCGGGACTAGGAGTCCTCGAAAGTCACTTACCTCATCTCGCAGCTTGCTTCGTGGTGGGGGGGAGGCGCTTCGCTTCTCCCCCCGAAATTCAGGCGGGGGGGAGGCGCCTCGCCTGGCCAAAATTCAGGCCAGGGAGGAGGCGCCCCGCCTCGCCCAGCCACGAAATAAAAAGTAAAAAAAAAATGCCCCCGTGATAGGCTACGTGACGATTTACGTAGCCTATCACGGCTAGATCTGCAAAGTCAGCCGTGATAGGCTACGTTAATCGTCACGTAGCCTATCATGGGTGACTTAAAAAAAAAAAAAGCGCGTACGCAAATGGCGGCCCACATAGGGAGCCGCAATTCGCATTCCTTATTTGGTCGCTGTAGTCTACGTAAATCTTTACGTAGACTACGGCGAAAATAAGGGCAACGCAAATAGCGTTGCCTTTATTTTCGCCGTAGTCTATGTAATCTTTACGTAGACTACAGCGACCACATAAGGAACGTTTGAGATGGAGCTTTTAGATGGAGCTTCTAAGAATGGCACCATGTTGAATATAGTTCATTCATTGAACACTCAAGTGTCCTGTTCGAGTCATTTAGAGAACAATCCTATGGCCCCTAGACAGTGTCTGGGGGGCCATAGGATTGTTTGGTTTACTGGCTCTGACCTTGGAGCCAGTAAACTGGGCTCTCCCCCCCAGCCAGCGCAGAGAGAACCATGCTGGCTACATTTTTGTGCTCGGACACCAGAATGTGGAGGTGGGGAAAAGGGGGTGGTCCCAGGAGAGGGGAGGGGACCAGGGAAGCTATGCTTGCCCCAGCCTCCTTCCCTCACACTCTGAAGCACTGTGGCTAGATGGGAGAAATGGCCCATCTAGCAAAAATGCAGGGCAGCCCGAGCACAGAGGCGAGGATGCAGGGAAGGTGAACAGCCACCCTGCATTAGGATACTTGGCTGCCTCTGACTTTGGAGACTGTCGACTATCAACATAGGATTGCACCCTTATAAAGCTTGCAGCAGCAAATATTACTAAGAATGAGTGATTCTGTCAGTTTTGCTTTCTCCTCCATTCAATTTTTTAAAAAATGTCTCACATAGGGATGTTAGAACTCACCCTAGCTCAGTTTCTGTGGGCACTCGCCGAAGCAGCGCCCCTGCTAGCACCCCTGCAGGCTAGGGATGGGGGAGAATTTCTCCCCAAAACTTCGGGGGGCCGAGTGCCAACGTGTTCGGCCCCCCGAAGTAGTTTCGGGGAGAAATTCTCCGCCCCCCAGCCCCCCGCACCCCCCCGGGACGGGACTTACCTTTCCCGAATGTCCCTCCCGGTGGCGGGTCCCGGCGGCGGTTCGTCAGGTCTTCGACAGGGGCAGAGGCGGCAGCCGGTCTTTCGACCGGCTGCCGCCGCCGCCATTCCAATAAAAGTAAAAAAAAAAACAAACGCCCCCGTGATAGGCTACGTGACGATTAACGTAGCCTATCACGGCTGACTTTGCAGATCTAGCCGTGATAGGCTACGTTAATCGTCACGTAGCCTATCATGGGGGCGTTTTTTTAAAAAACTTTTTATTTCGTGGCCGGGCGAGGCGAGGCGCCTCCTCCCTGGCCTGAATTTCGGCCGGGCAAGGCGGGAAGCCTCCCCCCCGGCCTGAATTTCGGCCGGGTGAGGCGGGAAGCCTCCCCCCCAGCCTGAACTTCGGGGGAAGCAACGAAGCGCCTCCCCCCCACCGCGAAGCAAGCTGCGAGACCAGGTAAGTGGCTTTCGTGCACCCCTACCCCAGGCCCGTGCTTGGGCCACCCACAAGCTTGCTGAGTTCCCCAGGCTCACCCCTATCCTGTCCGGTGAGCATCCCCCATTTTCGCGCCTTTGATCTCTACGTAAAACAGGAAGTTAAAAAAATGCGCATATTTAAATATGCGTAGTTTGGACCTGGGAAAGCTAAATGCAATATTAGAGGTGTAATCCCTCTAATATTGCACTTATTTGGCTTTCCCAGCTCCGAACTGCTCATATTTAAATATGCGCATTTTTTAAACTTCCTGTTTTATGTAGAAATCAAAGGCGCGAAAATGGCAGGCGCTCACCGGACGGGATCGTGGTGAGTCCTGGAGAGTGCGAGCGGGCACGACAGGGGGCGAACAAGGAGTGGCTCGGCGAGTGCAGTCCGAGGGTTGTGAGCAGGGCCATGAATTCCTGGACCCAGTCGGGCGCCTGTGACATCCCTAGTCTCACGTTCTTTCTGTCCCAACTATGAAAAACATTGTAAATTTTGGCAGTTTCTTATGAAAAATGAAAAAATTAAATTCTCACTCATCTAAAGCAGCTACATTCAATAGGTACAGCTGTTCCCAGTGTGGAAAGGACTGTGTTATTCTTGCCAGTCTTTTATCTGTTAAAAAGAAGAGGATCCAGGAAAAAGAGGTGGCACTCCTAATTCAGCACTAACATGGTTGAATACAAAGGGATTCAAACCCAGACTTTTAACAGTAAAGCACTCTAAACCTTGGGGTGGACAAATCAGTTTTGGTTTCTCCCACATTCAATTTTTTTCAATCTCAGATTCTTTTAGGGATGTCAGAGAATTCCGCCATGGATCTCGGTGAGGCCAAATGCCAGTGCATTCGGCCCCCCAAAATCCGTGGCGGAACGAAGCCCCCACCCCCCCAACCCACAAAAGGCGTGCGAAAAGGAGCACTTACCTGCTGCCGTCCGCGCTGACTTGCGAATGGCGGAACTCCGGCTGTGGATGGCCCTGGCCGGTGGCTCCATGGAGCCGCCGCGGAGCAGAGCCGGCCCAGGGAGGATTCTGGGGGGAGGGACGGAGCGCCTCCCCCCCCCCGCGAATCCAAGCTGCGAAAAGGTAAGTGACTTTTGTACATCCCTAGATTCTTTATCAAAACCGAACTGAAACACAATTCTCACCCATCTCTCAATATAAACCTTTCTAATCACGAAAAATGTCCATTCTTGAAATCCAAGGCTTGTCCACATGGGGGCACTATGTATACAGGCATTCACTGTGAACAAGCTTGCCAAGCTTTCTGAGTGCAAGGCCTGTAAAACGTGAGTGTGTCAACTCCTCCATATATGTTATGTTTTAGGTATTCTTCCTTAGTTCCTCAATGATTTCTTCTGTTTCTGTTATGAAGAGGGAATCATGAAAGATGAAAGTGTTTGGGGGCTACTGTGGGTGCCGCATCCTTGACCGCCTATGATTGGATGGCAAAGTGGCATATGTAACTGGTGGCAGCCAAGGGATTGGGCGAGGCTTTTGCCGTGCACTGGGGGAGGCAGGCGCTAAAGTGGCTGTGGTGGATCGGATGCCTGCAAAGGCAGAAGCCATAGCAAAGGAGCTGGGTCAAAGAGGCATAGGGGGAAAATGCATTGCAGTGGGCAGATAAAACACTTGTTCTATTCTTGTTCCATTTTAAAAGAATTAGCACCAGACTATCCAAATGTTGAACCCCCTGATTCTTCCATCCTTAATATCATTAACAGTGCAAGCCTATGCTTGTCTACCCAGAAGTAAGACCTAGAGCATTCAGTGAGACTTATCCCAAGGTAGGTGTGTAGAGGATTGCAGCCAAAACCTTATTTAGATATAGATATAGATAGAGGCAGATTAGGGATAGGCAGAGGAAGGTGAACAGGCTATAGCTGTTCCTTCAAAGCTTCTTCCTCAACAAAATATCCCTCTTTTCACTGCGATTATCCCATGTGGGGCTGCAGGAACTATGGAAAAGTCCTTGGTGGGTCAAATGTCTCATCGATAAGACTAATAGTGTCTGATCTAATGATCAGACTAATAGTGGAATCGTCCTTCAACACTGGTGATGGGGCACAGGGGCAGCCTCCTCCACTACTTGAGGACAGCAGGCTTGCTTAGGGGATGCAGGGAAGGCTATGTGACATGTGCAGCTCTGTCCTCCAACACTAGGTTACCACTACTTGTCACCCTCATGATGCCTAATGGGAGGGCAGAATGATCGCTGTATCTTACTGGATCGGCTCTGTGGGATAGGGGTTGGGGGTTTAAGTTGTAGGGTGCCACAGGGTTCTATTCTATCCCCCATGCTGTCCAACATCTATATGTTGGGCAAGGTCATTAGGAGTTTGGGGGTGTGGTGTCACCAGTACGCTGATGATACTTATCTCTATTTCTCCTTGTCGTTGGAGTCAGCTGGGGCAGTGAAGGTGCTGGTGCCTGGAGGCAGTAATGGGCTGGATGAGGGCAAATAAACTGAAGCTGAATCCTGTAGGGATGGGCGGATTCCCCACCTGTCATTCCTGTCATTTACGTAGCCTATCACGTTGTATAGCGTTGCCCTTATTTTCGCCGTAGTCTACGTAAACATTTACGTAGACTACATCCACCAAATAAGGAACGGGAATGGCGGCTCCCTATGGGGGCCGCCATTCGCGTACGCGCTTTTTTTTTTTTTTTTAAAGTCACCCGTGATAGGCTATGTGACGATTCACGTAGCCTATCACGGCTGACTTTGCAGATCTAGCCGTGATAGGCTACGTGGATCGTCACGTAGCCTATCAGGGGAAGTTTTTTTTTTTTTACTTTCGCGTTTGCGGCCGGGCAAGGCGAGGCGCCTCCTCCCCGGCCTGAATTTCGGCCGGGCGAGGTGGGAAGCCTCCCCCCCGGCCTGAATTTCGGCCGGGCGAAGCGGGAAGCCTCCCCCCCCGGCCTGAACTTCGCGGGGGGAGCAGCGAAGCGCTCCCCCCCACCGCGAACGGCCTTCGACGACAGCTAAGTGACTTTCGTCCACCCCTACATTTGTGCCCCTGTCTTTCTCCGTGATAGGCTACGTAAATATTTACGTAGCCTATCATGGCAAAAAAACAGGAACGCAAATGGTGGCCGCCGTAGCTGCTGCCATTTGCTTTCCCTTTTTTGCCATGTAAGGCTACGTAGGGAAGAACGAAAGTCGCTTACCTTTTCTCGCAGCTTTTTCGCGGTGGGGGGGAGCGCTTCGCTGCTCCCCCCGCGAAGTTCAGGCCGGGGGGGGAGGCTTCCCGCCTCGCCCGGACAAAATTCAGGCCGGGGGGGGAGGCTTCCCGCCTCGCCCGGCTGAAATTCAGGCCGGGGAGGAGGCTTCCCGCCTCGCCCGGCCGCGAACACAAAAGTAAAAAAAAAAAAGTCCCCTGATAGGCTACGTGACGATTCACGTAGCCTAACACGGCTAGATCTGGAAAGTCAGCCATGATAGGCTACGTGAATCATCACGTAGCCTATCACGGGTGACTTTAAAAAAAAAAAAAAAGCGCGTACGCGAATGGCGGCCCACATAGGGAGCCGCCATTCGCGTTCCTTATTTAGTTGCTGTAGTCTACGTCAATGTTTACGTAGACTACGGCGAAAATAAGGGCAACGCTAAAATTCTGGCCGGGGGAGGCGCCCCGTCCCTCCCCCCTGAAATTATGGTCGGGGGGGAGGCACCCCATCCCTCTGGCCGTGAAACCTCCTCTCCTGCCGGGACACAAATGGCGGCAGCTGTAGCTGCCGCCGTTTGCGTCCCTGCAGTCAGCCGTGATAGGCTACGTAAATGTTAACGTAGCCTATCACGGCTGACTTAAAAAAAAAAAAGCGCTATTTGCGTTCCCCTTATTTTCACCGTAGTCTACGTCAATGTTTACGTAGATTTAGGGGTGCACGAAAGTCACTTACCTGTCCTCGAAGCTTTTCGCGGTGGGGGGGAGGCGCTTCACTGCTCCCCCCCATGAAGTTCAGGCCGGGGGGGGGAGGCTTCCCGCCTCGCCCGGCCGAAATTCAGGCCGGGGGGGAGGCTTCCCGCCTCACCCGACCGAAATTCAGGCCGGGGAGGAGGCGCCTCGCCTCGTCCGGCCGCGAACTAAAAAGTTAAAAAAAAAAACGCCCCGTGATAGGCTGCATGACGATTAACATAGCCTATCACGGCTAGATCTGCAAAGTCAGCCGTGATAGGCTATGTCAATCGTCACGTAGCCTATCACGGGTGACTTAAAAAAAAAAAAAAGCACGTACGCAAATGGCGGCCCCCACAGGGAGCCGCCATTCGCGTTCCTTATTTGGTCGCTGTAGTCTACATAAATCTTTACATAGACTACGGCGAAATAAGGGCAACGCGAATAGCGTTGCCCTTATTTTCGCCGTAGTCTACGTAAAGATTTACGTAGAGTACAGCGACCAAATAAGGAACGGGAACGGCGGCTCCCTATGGGGGCCGCCATTATCCATACACGCTTTTTTTTTTTTTTTAAGTCACCCGTGATAGGCTACGTGACGATTTACGTAGCCTATCACGGCTGACTTTGCAAATCTAGCCATGATAGGCTATGTTAATCGTCACGTAGCCTATCACGGGGGTGTTTTTTTTTTCTTTTATTGGAATGGCGGCGGTGGCAGCCGGTCGAAAGACCGGCTGCCGCTCCCGCCCCGCACGAAGACCCACCGAACCGGCAGCCAGACCCGCCGCCGGGAGGGACATTTGCCAAAGGTAAGTCCCGTCCTGGGGAGGGGGTGCGGGGTGCGGGGGGGTGCAGAGAATTTCTCCCTGAAACTTGTTTGGGGGGCCGAACACGTTGGCACTCGGCCCCCCGAAGTTTTGGGGAGAAATTCTCCGCCAACCCTACGTAGATTACACGTGCCAAAATAAGGAACTCAAATGGCGGCGCCCATGGGCACTGCCATTTGCGTATGCGCTTTTCCCCCCCCCCGAAGTCAGCCGTGATAGCCTACATAAACATTTACGTAGCCTATCACGGTGTTTTTTAAAAATCTAGCCGTGATAGGCTACGTAAATCTTTACATAGCCTATCACGTTTGTTTGTTTGTTTTTTACTTGGAAATGGCAACGGCAACGGCTGGTCGGAAGACCGGCTGCCGCCGCCGCTGCACCGCCACTGGAGCCGCTGCTGCCAGGGACATTCGAACAAGGTAAATCCCATCCCAGGGGTGGTGGGGTGTGTGTGGCAGACCGTTTCTCCACCAATTTGGGGGGACCGAATGTGCTGGCATTCGGCTTCCCCGGGATTCGTGGAGAAATTCTCTGACATCCCTATTAAGGCTATGTAAAGATTTACATAGCCTATCATGGCTAGGTTTTTTAAAAAAAACCATGATAGGCTACATAAATGTTTACGTAGCCTATCATGTCTGAGTTAAAAAACAACAACAACACCGCGCATACGCAAATGGCGGCGGACATGGCCGCCACCATTTGCTTTCCTTATTTTGGCACGTCTTAGTCTACGTAAACATTTACGTAGACTAAGATGGCAGAAATAAGGGGGAACGCAAATAGCGTCCGCTACGTTATTTGTGTTCCCCTTATTTTCGCCATCTTAGTCTACGTAAATGTTTACGTAGACTAAGACGTGCCAAAATAAGGAACGCAAATGGCGGCAGCCATGGCTGCCACCATTTGCGTACGCCCGTTGTGTGTTTTTTTTAAGTCAGCCGTGATAAGCTACGTAAACATTTACATAGCCTATCACGGCTGACTGCAGGGATGCAAACGGCAGTGGCTATGGCCGCTGCCATTTGCGTCCCTGCTAGCCAGCATCCGGATGTCCGGCTGCTGGCGGAGCTGGCCGGCGGCTCCACAGAATCCCTGCAGAGCACAGCCAGCCGGCCAGGATTCCGGGGGGGAGGAACGGAGCACCTCCCCCCCGGCGAGGATTCCGGGGGGAGGGACGGAACGCCTCCCCCCCAACCATAAACATAATCCATGAAAGGTAGGTGCCTTTCATACATCCCTAGCCACAAATGGTGTCCGAATTGTGGAGACTTACTTATACAGAGATACGGCATGGCAATGGCTGCCAGCCGTATCAACTTTCACTAGTGTTGCGGAGCAGATGGCTGGCTTCACAGGATTGACATCAAGAGGGATCCGACCCAGACGGATTCTGCAGGTGAGTGCTCCATTTCACCACGGGCTCTGTGGGGGGGGGGAGTCTTTAGAATCTGGCCCCATTGGAGTCCATGGCAGAATTCTCCGCCATTCCTAGAATCCTGACAAGACGGAAGCTCTGTGGATTGCTGGTTCCCAAGTCTGGGAATTGGGTAAGCGACCTGTCTTGGATGGGGTTGCATTCCCCCTGAAGGAGCAGGTGCGTAGCTTGGGAGTACTCCTAGATCCATTTCTGTCACTGGAGCCCCAGGTGGACTCCGTGGCTCAGAGTACTTGGGGCCAGCTTCGGCTGATCCGCCAGCTACGGCCTTTCCTGGACAGGGATGACCTAGCCACAGTGCTGCATGTACGGGTAACTTCCCGATTAGATTACTGCAATGCACTTTATGTGGGGCTGCCCTTGAAGACGACTCGGAAGTTGCAGCCAGTACAAAATGCAGTAGCTAGATTGTTGACCAGAACATCCCGCAAAGATCACATAACACCAGTCTTAAAGGAATTGCACTGGCTGCCAATATGCTTTGGATCAGAATTCAAAGTTCTGGTGATGATATTTAAGCTTCGGACCTTGATATTTGAGGGAGTGCCTCTCCCTATATATGCCTGCCTGAGGACTGAGATCTATTGGAGGGGCCCTCCTCCGCATCCCACCAGTGTGAGACATAAACTACAGTGGGCCATGTGAGAGGGCCTTCTCTGCTGTGGATAGGGATGGGCAGATTCCCTACCTGCCAGTCCATGGGGAATCCGCCCACAGGGGGAGGCGATCTGTTTCTCCCCCGGGAATCCTCATGAGCTGGCTCCTCTCTGCAGTAGAAGTGTCAGAGAATTCCGCCATGGATCTTGGTGAGGCTGAATGCCAGTGCATTCGCCCCCGAAATCCGTGGTGGAACGAAGCCCCCCCGCCCCCCACCCTGCGAAAGGCACGTGAAACGGGACACCTACCTACTGCTGTTCGCGCTGTTTTGCGAATGCTGGCCGCATCCACGGCCACCATTCACTTCTTCATTATAGTCGTGATAGGCTATGTAAATACTTATGTAGCCTATCACAGCTAATGCAGAGACGCCATTTGCGTCCCAGCGGAAGCTGTGATAGGCTGCATAAGTATTTATGTAGCCTATCATGGCAAAAGGGAGGGGCGCAAATGGTGTAGTGGCTGCCATAGCGGCCACTAAATATTTATGTAGCCTATCACGGCCAAAAAAAAAGGGAACGCATATGGTGGCCGCCTTAGCTGCCGCCATTTGTGTTCACTGTTTTGTTTCGTTTTTTGCCCTGATAGGCTACGTAAATATTTACGTAGCCTATCACAGCAAAATACAGGGACACAAATGGCGGCAGCTACGGTAGCCGCCATTTGCATCCCTGTGCAGGCTGCCCAGCGGCCAGATGTCTGGCTGTAGGCGGCCCTGGCCAGCGGCTCTGCAGAATCGCCGCAAAGTGGAGCCGGCCAGAGAGAATTTCGGGGGGAGGGATGGAGCACTTCCCCCCCACTGTGAATGTCACCCTTAGGGATGGCGGAGAATTCCGCCACAGATTCCAGTGAAGCCAGATTCTGTAGAATTCCTCCCCCCGGAATCTGTGGCGGAACGGCCTCCTGCCCCCCCCCCACGGAATCCCCCGGGATGGCACTTACCTGGGGTGGATGCGGCAGATTCGGTGGCAGTGGCGGTTCGGGCAGTGGTTCTGGCAGCAGCTCTGGTGGCGGCTGGTCTCCTAGCTGGCCGTGGCCGGGCTGCTGTGGCTGCCATTGCCATCCTTCGAGCTGTGATAGGTTACAAAAGAATTTACGTAGCCTATCATGGCTCCCCCCAAAAAAACCCCAGCGTACGAAAATGGTGGCGGCTACGGCAGCTGCCATTTGCGTTCTCTATTTTTCACCGAAAATAAATTTCTCTATTTTTCTAGCCTACGTAAAAAAAGGGAACCGCAAATAACACCCACTATGCTATTTGCGGTTCCCTTTCCCCCCCGCTGTAATTGCCTACATAAAATTACGTACGCTAGAATGGTGAAAAATAGGTAACGCAAATGGCAGCCGCCGTAGCCGCTGCCATTTGCATACGCCGTTTTATTTATTGGGGGGGGGCATGCCATGATAGGCTACATTAATTCTTACGTAGCCTATCATGGCAGCCTGGAAGGACGCAAATGGTGGTTGCTATGGCGGCCACCATTTGCGTCCGCAGTAACTCATCTGCAGCCGGAAATCTGGCTGAGGACGGCCCTGGCTGGCTGCTCCGTGGAGCTGCCATGGAGCAGAGCCGGCCGGGCAGGATTCTGGGGGGGGGGAGAACTGGATAGCCTCCCCCCCGTCGAGGATTCTGGGGGGAGGGACAGAGCACCTCCCCCACCCAGCGGATGCCCCGACTGGAACAGGTAAGTGACTTTCATACATCCCTACTCTGCGGAGATTCCGCAGCGCTGCATGCTAGCAGCCAGCTCCGTATCGCTGGCCTGGCGAATGGATACAGCAGCAAGTGGCGTAGTGGACACTACTTGCGGCCGTAAAGCCCCTTAGTTTAACCTAAATGCAGCCGTAAGTGGCTGCAATTAGGTTAAACTAAGGGCTTTACGGCCACAAGTGGCATCCACTATGCCATTTGCATCTGTATTTTTTCCCGTGATAAGCTATCTGGAATTGCCGCAGAGAGAGGCTGGCTCCGTAGGATTCCGGAGGGAGGCGGAGGTGAGTGGTGCTGCTCCGTTGTGGACTCTGGAGGCCGGATTCCTTTGAATCCGGCCTCCTTGGGGTCTGCGGCAGATTTCTCCGCCATCCCTAGCTGTGGTTGTAGATAGGGATGTAAGAACTCACCCTAGTTTGGGTTCTCCAGGTACTCACCAAAGCAGCGCCCCTGCTCGCATCCCCCCGAACCTGCGCTCGAGTCACCCACATGTTCAGTGAATTCCCCAGTGCTCACCGCAAACTCGTTTGGTGAGCGCCGCCATTTTTGCGCCTTTGATTTCTGCGTAAAACAGGAAGGTAAAAAAAGGCGCATATTCAAATGTGCGCAGTTTGGAGCTGGGAAAGCAAAATAAGTGCAATATTAGAGCGATTATAGTGGGCACAAGTGGGGGGCAAACAAGGACAGCGTCTCGGCAGGAACAGTTTGGGGGTCATGGGTGGGGGTTGCTCGACAAATTCCCGAACCCCGTACTGTGCTTGCGACATCCCTAGTTGTAGAATGCCCTCCCCTTGGAGACCCAATTAGGGCATACATAGGGATGGCAGAGAATTCTGCCATGGATCTCGGTGAGGCCGAATGCCCCCGAAACCTGTGGCGGAATGGCCTGCCCCCCCGCCCCCCCGCGGATCCCCGGGGGGAAAAAAAAAAGACGTGATAGGCTACGTAAAGATTTACGTAGCCTATAATGGCTAGGTTTGAAAAAAACACACACGAGGTGATAGGCTACGTAAATCTTTACGTAGCCTATCACGGCTGGGTGGGTTAAAAAAACAACAACAACCCGCGTACGCAAATGGCGGCTACGGCCGCCACCATTTGCGTTCCTTATTTTTGCCTGTCTTAGTCTACGTAAATATTTACGTAGGCTATGATGGCGAAAATAAAGGGGAATGCAAATAGCATAGCGGGCGCTATTTGCGTCCCTTTTTGATTCCCCGTTTTAGCCTACGTAAATATTTACATAGGCTAAAACAGCGAATCAAAAAGGGACGTAAATAGTGCCTGCTACGCTATTTGCGTTCCCCTTATTTTCGCCATCATAGTCTATGTAAATATTTACGTAGATTAAGAGGGCAAAAACAAGGAATGCAAATGGCGGCGGCCGTAGCCGCCGCCATTTGCATACGCAGTTGTTGTTGTTTTTTTGCCCAGAGCCCTCCACGGCCGGAAATCCGGCTGCGGACGGCTCTGGCCTGGCTGGGGCTGGCCGGCTGCTCCGCAAAGCTGCCGTGGAGCCCAACCGGCCACGGAGGATTCCGGGGGGGAGGAACGGAGCGCCTCCCCCCCGTCCAGGATTCCGGGGGGAGGGATGGAACGCCCCCCCCATAAACTTAATCCGTGAACAGGTAAGTGACTTTCGTACATCCCTAGGTGTACATTGGTTTCATTTCGACACCAAGTTAGGGATGTCAGGGAATTCTGCCACGGACTCCAGTGAGGCCAGATTATTTAGAATCCGCCCCCCTGGAATCTGTGGCGGAATGGCCTCTCCCCTCCTGCCACCCCGCGGAATCCCCCCGGGATGGATCTTACCTGGTGGTGGCTTCGGCAACAGCGGCTCTGGTGGCAGATGTGGCGGCAGCAGCTCTGGCTGGTCTCCCAGCCAGCCGCTGCTGGGCTGCTGTGGCCGCAAATGGCGGCTGTTGTAGCGGCCACCATTTGCGTCCTTGCAGTCAGCCGTGATAGGCTACGTAAGTATTTACATAGCCTATCACAGCAAAGAGCAGGGATGCAAATGGCGGCCGCTTTTTGCTGTGATAGGCTATGTGATAGGCCGCTACGACAGCCACCATTTGCAGCTGCAGCAGCCCGGCAATGGCCGGAACTCTGGCTGCGGCCAGCCCTGGCTGGCGGCTCTGTGGAGTCGCCACGGAGCGGAGCCAGCTGGGGAGGATTCCGGGGGGAGGGACGGAGTGCCACCCCCCCACTCCGGATGCCCCAGAGCTGATCCAGGTAAGACTTTCATATATCCCTACACCAAGTCAAAACATGACTGAGGACTAATTGGATTCCCTGAGTTTGCACACTGTTTTAACTGTTTTATTGTTTTAGATTTTAAATTGGTATTGGCTAACTTAATGATTTAATATGTTTTTAGCTATTTAAATTATTGTTTTATACTGTTTAAATTCATTTTATCTGTACGTCACCCTGAGATCTTAATGATATAGGGCAGGATACAAGTGTTTTTAAACAAACAAACAAACAAACAATAAGGCCGGCAAGACACTGCTTTACATCTTGTATTGTATTACATCTACAGAGAGCCAGTGTAGTGTAGTGGTGAGAGTGACGGACTGGGAGCCGGGAGAGCCGGGTTCTAATCCCCACTTGGCCACGGAAGCTCACTGGGTGACTTTGGGCCAGCCACAGACTCTCAGCCCAACCCACATCACAGGGTTGTTGTTGTGAGGATAAAACAGAGAGGAGGAGGATAATGTAAGCCGCCTTGGGTTCCTTGCAAGAGGAAAAAAGGCAGGGTATAAATGCAATCAATCAATCAATCTTGATTTATACTAGCACATTGGACACCATTCAAAACAATGATATCGTTTATGTATGTCTTACATTGGTATCTTGCTCTTTCTCCATGGGGTTTTGGATGGCAGCATATTCCTATTTGATCCTCTGAACACCTCTGTGAGGGAGATTAGCCTATGAAATAGTGATCTGCCCAAGACCAGGAGTTTGAACCTAGGTCTCCTGATCCAATCCTATACGGTATCCATTGCATGACACTGTTCTGTTAGATCTGGTCTGTAGCAAGGACATGAACATTTGCCTCCAGCACTAAAAATAAACAAATCACTCCCCTGCCCCCCACCCAAGTGGTTGTGAAAGTGAAGTGTTTGTATTAGCAGAGCTTGCAGACAAATCCTTTCGCACACAGATCTGCTGTTCCCCCTCAAGCTTTCTTATTTTCAGTGGCCCAATTTAGGAGGAAGCAATGCGAATAACATCCTTAGTCTTGGATGCAATGCTTCTGCTAATGCAGCCTGCCGTTACAAGCTTTCTTTGTGTTATTTAGTACTTTAGCTTTGAAGCATGGCTTTCGTAAGATCTTCTGTAAGTTTCTCTTTAGGACAGTAATGGAAAGATCAGAGATGGAATGATCATCTTGGGGAGAAAATGCTGACTTGCATGCTGAAAGATGTTGTTCTGTGGAATAATATTGTCTTAAAGCAAGTTCTCTAAAGGTACTGCATCAATTCTTTGTTGGTAAACAAGGACTAACATAGCTGAGCCATATGCGTGTTGCCTAGCAGAGATGATTCAGCCAGGAAAGCAAATTACCCTATATAGAATTCTTCACTGGGGTACTTGAAGGAAAAATAACATACAATGAGGCATGACTGACGGGAACAGAGGAGAGCAATCTTTTGTTAACAGGTTCTATATAATACACATCAATCAGCCAGCAAAAGAAGGTGTTCCATACAATAAATCATGTGTCAGCTATGGCATTTAAGACTTTCCTAACAAAGTAGAGCCAAACAGCAACTCTGCTCTCTTTCGTACTTATGCCACTAAAGAACGCATCATCAGGTAACAGCCACAACAGATTAGGGCCAGTTCTGATTGAATGTCATCCAATACTCTGTATTGTCTTCATGTATGGATCATTCTCAGTACTGCGCACACAGAACCCATGCTAAAATTGTTGACAGATATAAGATGTTGGATCAACCCCGCAAGGGGGGCATGAATAAATCAAGATGCTTTCATAACACCCTGACTTGCCAGCTCTGTCATACTGAGAGGACACCTGATATTAAGGGAGTTCTGCCTCTGGCTTTGAAATCTAATCTGGCTTTGCCCTTTATTTCCTAGACAATGAATGCCATCTTCTTCATTGATGCTTCCTAACTAGTGTTAGTAAAGTCAATTTCCCAAGAACTAGTGTGCTAATTTAAATGAAGCACTGGAAAACTGAATGAAAGCAGACTTTTGTGCAAGACTTGCAGCTTCTTTGCAAATAAAACCTTAGCCTTTGACAGGAAGGACCCATATTCCTAGTGACAAAGCTTTGCTTGATCAAGATCCCAGGTTTAGCCCCTGGCATCTCCAGTTAAAACAATCTTAGTTACAATCTTAGTAACTTCCCTTAGTTACAAGGGAAGGCAAATACCTTGAGGACTACAAAATATGGGGCTAATACTCGACATACAGCAGTGTCAAATGTTCATATATGCTTTCTAACGAACAAAAAAATGTCTAGATGCATTTACAAGTAAATGAGGACTGAAGGTAGTAATTCTAAGCAGACTTACTTGGGGTAAGCCTCATGGAACTCAGCGGTACCAATTATATGCAGACCTACTTGGGAGTAAGTGTCATTGAACTCAATTGGGCTTACTTCTGAGAAGACATGTATAAGATCATCAGGCAGTTGCAGGAGCTCCTGTACCAGACAAGTTGGTTTTGCTCATCCTTTGCCCTCTCCGTGCAGGGAAGGCAAAGTACAAGTGAAGCCAGGCTGAGCAGCTTCACCTGCCCTGTGTCCTCTCCCCAAAGTGAAAAGGTGTGGGGCAGGTGAAGCAGCTTCACTGTGCATGAGCCTTCTCCAATAGGATAAGCCCCATGTGCAGTGAAGCCAGAAACACCAGGAGGATCATCTTCTCAACACACCTGCCGAGGGCCAAATGGTGGCTCTTTGACATGGTTTGGCCCGTGGAAGTCTGGGTGAGGGTCATTTGGCCCCTACCCAGTTTTCATTGCCCAGCCCTACATTAATGTGTCCCCCTTCCAACTACTGGACTAGATCCAGAGTTGCACTCAGTGGACTTCCGCTGGTGAAAAGGGGTGAGCTGACCATTTCCTCTGATTCCCCTTCCCCCTGCAGCCCCCAAGACTACCTCCTACACTGTTCCAGAGGGTTGGGGGATCATCCAGAACAACATGGGAGGTAGGTAGTACTGTGGGCTGCAGGGAGAAGGGGGAATTGGAGGAAACGGCCACCCAGACCCTTACTCCAGAAAGAAGCCTCTGCTGGATCTCTGTTCCCTCTGCAAATGGAAGGATCCCTCCTCTTCACAGAAGGGCAAGTCTGGATCCAACCCATTGTGTGAAAGAAGTACTCTTTTGAGAAAGTAAAGGCCAGTTACCCTTGGTAACTGGCCTTTATTTTGAAGGCCATTGAACATTACCATTTCAAGTCATAATGGAAGTTTAGGGCTCCAACCCTGTTTCTAAAAATAGGTACAAATGTACAATCTGAATAACAATCTCCAGTCTTCATTCGAACACAAAGTCTGCAAAATGCGAGTACCACTCTGGAATCTCAGAGATAGCTGTGAGTATTTTAATTCTCATACTTTCAACCATTTTTATACACGGAACTCCTCCAATGCATTGTGTTTTGAAACTGAAAATGTGAAAAGAGACCCATATATGTATCATGATGACAATCAACAGCAGTGGCAGTTGAAATTATTTTCCAGTAGATGGTGCAGTGTTCAAAGCTTCTACCAAAATCTCTGATCTGAAAGGCTAGAACAGGCTGGTTGTATGTGTAACACTTTGGGAATGAGTAAATCTTTAAAAATGGTTTTGCTTCTTTGAAAATTACGTGTTTGCAGATAATTACCATCACCATATTATTTGAAATAATACATGAAAAAACCTCAAGTAAATCAGGTATTTTCTGTTTGTTTTTAGGGATAAAAAGCATTGCTATAACAGCAGATATAAGCAAACCAGAAGATGTCCAGAAGATGCTTGATACCATCATGGCTAAGTGGGGCACAGACCACATTGCATGTAACAATGCAGGGATTAAAATGAATTCCCCAAGTGAATCCACCTCGCTGGAAGAATGGGACAAAACTTTTAATGTGAATTTATGAGGCTTGTTTTTGTGTTGCCAAGTGAGTAATGGATCCCTCAGTGTTTTATGTAAACATGTTCCCCATGTCTAAGTGTTGGAAGTAATATTAGCATTGTCAGACATCTGCTAACATAAGGTTTACAAGGTCTAACAATAATAATTTGTCAGCACTGTTATGACTAATCATCATTTCTTGAAATAACATCAAAACCACCTTAGTGGATCAGAACACTCACCTTCTCGTCTCCAGTATTCTGTATGTGGCTTGTAGCCAGGACTGGACACTACAGCAAAAGTACAGAAAAGCATAGACCAGTAAAAAAATATTCCATTCCTATTTCTCACTATTAGCTTGTGGAGGTTTAAGATCTACAGCCCAAGTGACAAATTTTAGTACATGGACAGTTGATACAGAATGAATTGCTGTGGGATTAATGAGTTTACTTAGGAATGCAAGAAGCTGTCTTATACTGAAACAGGCCATTGATCCATCTAGCCCAGTACACTGTCTGGCAACGGCTGTCCAGAGTTCCAGGCAGGATTATTTCCTAGCCCTACCTGCAGATGACAGGGATTGAACCTTCTTCAGGGATTGAAGAACAGAAATTCTGCAAAACATGGCCCCTCCAGGAAATTCCTGACTTGTGTGGCGGATAACTTCCTCCTACAGAAAGTAGAGGAAGGAACTAGAGGATCGGCTATCCTTGACTTGATCCTAACCAACAGAGATGACTTAGTGGAGAAAGTAGCAGTTACAGGAACTCTGGGGGAAAGCGACCATGTTGTACTTGAGTTCTTGGTTCTAAGGGAAGCAAAAGCCGAGTGTACTCAAACGCGTACCCTGGATTTTAGGAAAGCTGATTTTAATAAACTCAGAACAATGATCAGTAAGGTCCCATGGCAAGCAATGCTAGTGAGAAAAGGAGTCCAAGATGGGTGGGAACTTTTAAAAAAGGAAATTCTCAAGGCACAATCACAAACAATTCCAACAAGAAGAAAAGGTGGAAGACAACAGAAGAAGCCAATGTGGCTTCACAAAAAGCTTAGGGATGACCTGAAAACAAAAAAGGACACATATAGGAAGTGGAAAGAAGGCCAAGTAACAAAGGAAGAGTACAGGCAGGTAGCACAGAATTGCAGGGATGGCGTCAGGAAGGCTAAAGCGGAGAACGAGGTGAGGTTAGCGAGGGATGCTAAAAACAACAAAAAGGCTTTCTTCAGCTACGTGCATAGTAAAAGGCAGAGGAAAGAAATGGTTGTTCAGCTATTAAATAAGGATGGCAAAATGATAACAGAGGACAAAGAAAAGGCAGAGGTGCTCAATTCCTACTTTGGCTCAGTCTTCTCCCAAAAGAGGGTCTATGACCCCCCTGGCAAAGGCGAAGTACAGGCTGAAGGGGCAGGATTGCAGCTTGAGATCGACAGGCATATGGTCAAGGAACACCTCATTACTTTGAATGAGTTCAAATCTCCAGGGCCAGATGAACTGCATCCTAGAGTCATAAAGGAACTGGCAGAAGAACTCTCAGAACCGCTGTCTATTCTCTTTGAGAAATCATGGAGGACGGGGGAAGTGCCAGATGACTGGAGGAGGGCTAACGTTGTCCCTATCTTCAAAAAGGGTAAAAAGGAGGAACCTGGGAACTACAGACCAGTCAGTCTGACATCAATCCCTGGGAAAATTCTGGAGCAGATCATAAAGCAATCCATCTGGAAGCACCTTGACAACAATGCCGTGATTACTCGAAGCCAACATGGATTTGTCAAAAACAAGTCCTGCCAGACAAATCTGATCTCATTTTTTGATCAAGTCACCTCCCTTGTAGACCGTGGGAATGCTGTAGACATCATATACCTCGACTTCAGCAAAGCTTTCGACAAAGTGCCCCATGATATCCTGATGAGCAAACTTGCTCGAAGTGGGCTAGATGAAACAACGATCCGGTGGATCCACAGTTGGCTACAGAATCGGACTCAAAGAGTGCTTATCAATGGGACCTTCTCAAGCTGGGGAGAGGTAACGAGTGGGGTACCGCAGGGCTCAGTCCTGGGCCCAGTGCTCTTCAACATTTTTATTAATGACTTGGAGGAGGAGGTGCAGGGAATGCTGATCAAATTTGCAGATGACACAAAATTGGGAGGGATAGCTAATACTTTGGAAGACAGAAACAAAATTCAAAGTGATCTGGATAGACTGGAGTGCTGGGCAGAAAACAACAGAATGACATTTAATAGGGACAAATGCCAAGTTCTGCACCTAGGAAAAAGAAACCAAATGCACAGTTACAAGATGGGGGATACGTGGCTCAACCACACTACGAGCGAGAAGGATCTTGGAATTGTTGTCGATCACAAGCTGAATATGAGCCAACAATGTGATGTGGCTGCAAAAAAGGCAAATGCTATTTTGGGCTGCATTCATAGAAGCATCGCTTCCAAATCCCGGGAAGTACTAGTTCCCCTCTACTCAGCACTGGTTAGGCCTCATCTGGAGTACTGTGTCCAGTTCTGGGCACCACACTTTAAGAAGGATGCAGACAAGCTGGAGAGGGTTCAAAGGAGGGCAACAAAGATGATCAGGGGACTGGAAACAAAGCCCTATGAAGAGAGACTGAAAGAACTGGGCATGTTTAGCCTTGAGAAGAGAAGACTGAGGGGAGATATGATAGCACTCTTCAAGTACTTGAAAGGTTGTCACAGAGAAGAAGGCCAGGATCTCTTCTTGATCATCCCAGAGTGCAGGACACGGAATAATGGGCTCAAGTTACAGGAAGCCAGATTCCGACTGAACATCAGGAAAAACTTCCTGAGTGTCAGAGCAATACGGCAATGGAACCAATTACCTGGGGAGGTGGTGGGCTCTCCCACACTGGAGGCCTTCAAGACGAGGCTGGACAGCCATTTGTCAGGGATACTCTGACTTGGATTCCTGCATTGAGCAGGGGGTTGGACTCGATGGCCTTGTAGGCCCCTTCCAACCCTACTATTCTATGATTCTATGATTCTATGATTCTATGAACCTGGGACCTTCTGCATGCCAAACGGATGTTCTACCACTGAGCTACCGTCCCTCCTTTCAGGATACTTGAAATATTTTCCCTAAGTCTATGAGCTTTTCTACATGATGCAACATGTCTCTAAGATCAGCCTCTATATAAGAGGACTGGAAGATGGCCAATGTAACACCCATTTTCAAAAAGGGATCCAGGGGTGACCTGGGAAATTACAGGCCGGTTAGCTTAATGTCTGTTTTGGGTAAATTGGTTGAAGCCATTATTAAAGATAAAATTAATAAGCATATAGAAAGACAAGCCCTGCTGAAAAAGTAGGGATGTTAGAGAATTCTACCTCGGATCCCAGGGAGGCCGAATTCCAGTGAATTCGGCCCCCCTGGAATCTGTGGCGGAATGTAGCAACCCGCCCCACCACCCCGTGAAAGCCCCGCGAAATGGAGCCTACCTGGCTGTGGTTCCAGCGGCGGCAGTGGCGGCGGCTCCGGTGGCTCCAGCCGCTGCCGGGCTGTGGCCGCAAATGGCGGCTGCTATGCCAGCTGCCATTTGCGTCCCTGGCAAGCCGTGATAGGCTATGTAAGTATCTACATCACCTATAACGGCTCAGGGCAGGGACGCAAATGGCGTAGCCGACCACCATTTGCATTCCTTCCTATTGCCATGATAGGCTACGTATATATTTACGTAGCCTATCACAGCTAAAGACACCGATACAAATGGTGGCGGCTACGGCAGCCGCCATTTGCGTCCCTGTGCAGCCCAGCAGCTGGATGTCCGGCTGCGGGAGGCCCCGGCTGGTGGCTCCGCGGAGTCACCATGGAGCAGACCCGGACAGGGAGGATTCTGGGGGGAGGGACAGAGCGCCTCCCCCCCACTGCGGATTGCCTGGCGCGGAGCCAGGTATGAATTTCGTACTCCCTTTGAAAAAGAATCCACACGACTTCCGCAAAGGTAAGTCCTGTCTCACTAACCTTTTAGAGATCTTTTAGAGTGTCAATAAACATGTAGACAGGGGTGATCCAGTAGAAATTGTTTACTTGGACTCCCAAAAGGCTTTTGACAAAGTCCCTCCCCAAAGACTCCTGAGCAAACCTGGCAGTCACGGAATAAGAGGACAGATCTTCTTATGGATCAGTAACTGGTTAAAGAACAGAAAGCAGAGAGTAGGAATAAATGGTAAATTTTCCCAATGGAGGGAAGTAAATAGTGGGGTCCCACAGGGATCTGTATTAGGACCAATGCTTTTCAACTTGTTCATAAATGATCTGGAATTAGGAGTGAGCAGTGAAGTAGCTAAGTTTGCCGATGACACCAAATTATTTAGGGTGGTTAAAAAAAAGGGGGGGGGATTGGGAAGAGCTCCACAAGGATCTCTCCAAAATGGGAGAATTGGCATCTAAATGGCAAATGCAGTTCAATGTAAGCACATGTAAAGTGATGCACATTGGGGCAAAAAATCCTAACTTCAAATATAGCCTGATGGGATCTGAGCTAGTGGTGATCGACCAAGAAAGAGATCTGGGGAGTTGTGGTGGACAGCTTGATGAAAATATCAACCCAGTGTGTGGCCACTGTAAAAAAAAAAAAGCCAAACTCAGTGTTAGGCATAATTAGAAAAGGAATTGAGAGTATAATGGCCAATATCATACTGCCCCTATACAAATCTATGGTGCAACCACACTTGGAATATTGTGTACAGTTCTGGTCACCACACCTAAAAAAAAAGATGTTGCAGAGCTGGAAAAAGTGCAGAAAAGGGCAACTACAATGATCAAGGGGCTGGAGCATCTCCCCTATGAGAAGGTTACAACAGCTGGGATTTTGTAGCTTGGAAAAAAAGAGAGTAAGGGGAGACATGATAGAGGTGGTGTGTACAAAATTATGCATGGTGTGGAGAATGTGGATAGGGAGACATCTTTCTCCCTCAAAATACTCAAACCCAGGGTCATCCCATGAAGCTGACTGGTGGGAGATTCAGGACAGATAAAAGGAAGTACTTCTTCACACTGCGGCTGCGCATAGTTAAACTATGGAATTTGCTACCACAGGATGTAGTGATGGCCAGTAATTTGGATGGCTTTTAAAGCAGGGTAGACACATTCCTGGAGGAAAAGGCTATAAATGGCTATTTTTTTAAAAAAAAATATTTATCAAATTTATTAATCGCCCATCTGGCTGGTCACCCAGCCACTCTGGGTGATGTACAGTAATAAAAACAGTTTAAAACAATAAAATTCTACATTAAAAATACCATATCTCTAAAAATACCCTAACCCACCCCAAATGTCTGCCTGAATAACCATGTTTTTAATGCATGGCGGAAGCTCATTAAAGAGGGGGCATGGCGGAGTTCTTTAGGGAGGGAGTTCCACAGAGTAGGGGCCACCAGAGAAGGCCCTCTCCCTCGTCCTCACCAGTCTAGCTGTCCTGGCTGACGGGACAGAGAGAAGGCCATCCAAGGCTGATCTACTAGTCCTGATTGCTATGTGCTACCTCCAGCACCAGAGGCAGTGAGTCTATGTACACCAGTTGCTGGGGAACATGGGTGGGAGTGTGCTGTTGCACTCATGTCCTGCTTGTGGGTTTCTGGGCAACAGCTGGTTGGCCACTGTGTGAACAGAATGCTGGACTAGATGTACCCTTGGTCTTATCCAGCATCACTCTTCTTATGTTCTGCTTATGAGGCCATTAATCGCTGTATCTACTTTTGGCTTTGAGGCAACATTGAGACAGAAAGAGCTTTTCCCTTCCCTGTTTTTATGCTAAGTAACCTCTAGGTGGCACTGTGGTATAGTGGAATATTACAATTATACAAGAAGGAAAATGATTTTTTTCACTTTCAGAAATAATACTGCATTTTCCCTGCTCTAAAAAAACCCTGGGAAAATACTCTTAAAAAACAAAAGTGAAACTGGAGGACCACTAGCCATCTAAAGAACATGTAAATAACTGTAAGTCAGGAATCACAAGCGCACAATGAATGCCTCATGTAGAAAAGCTCTATGAGAAGGCTTTGGCGACTCATAAGACTGTCAGCTCTATAGGACACACAGGAGATAAGGAGAGTTGGGTCACACCATTTGGGAAAGAATAAGGGGATATGACATATTATAGGAGGGAGGTGTATGCAGAATTATGGATATGGGGATTGATCCATGTGTTATGCATTGTTCTTCAAATTATGCTTAGTTTCTTACAAGCAACCTTCAAAATGTCCTTTCATTTTCTAACTCTCCTGCTTCTTACTTTTCATCCCAAAGCATTCAGCTAATAGGCAATGGCCAGTCAACACGTCATCACCATCTTATGTTTTGCCACATATTCATAGCCACTTTGTCATGCTAGCTGTAACCCCTAGGACTACCTGTTCAGCTCTGAAAAAACTTTGAAAAAAATCTCAAAACAGCAGCAGCTTTCAAAACCAAAGGTGGTGCTATGATATGGGTAGGGGTGGCGGGCAGGTGCTGACCCCCTGTGGTGATGGCAGACCCCAAGGTGAGTGTGATCAGAGCCAAAGTGGAGAGAGTTGGAAACTAGGCTGAGGTCCGCATGGAGCTAGGCCAAGGTGTGCATTTGGCCCTTGAGCTACCGGTTCACAACATTGGCTTAGAGTGTTAGAGTAGGACCAGGGATATCCTGGTTCAAATCCTTGCTCTGCCATGATGTGAGCTTGGGCCAGATACTATTTCTCAGCCTCACCTGGCTCATCTCTAGGTATTTTGGCACCCTGGTGGACATGCTGCTGCCACCACCCACCTCTCTTCTCTCTCCCCCCATCCCCCAGCTGTGTCCATCTCTCCTCTCCCCCACCCCTGGCCATTGCCACTCCCCTACCTCCTACCTCCTCTTCTCTAGCCACTGCTATCCTCCTTTACTCTCCCTGTCATCTGTCTTCCCCTCTATGCCATGCTTCAAGGTGTCTGTCCTTAGCGAGAGGCATTCTGGGTGAGGTGGCCCTGGAGATTGCCCATGCCATAGCAGCATGGGCAGTCTTCATAGCCACCTTATCCAGAATGCCTCATTTGAAGGAAGGGCCCCTCAAAGCAAGGTATTTGGGCTTGGCTGGCTCTCTGGAAAGCTACATCATCTGCTTTGTGCAGCTGGTATAGTTCTGAGCTCACCTGCCCAATTGATCTCTCAGTCTGGGAAATTCTGCTGAGTGAAGATTGGGTGGACACGTAGGCTCTCTGGATGGGACAGATAGGTGGGCTGCCAGCATGGGGAATGAGCCAGAGTACTGCCACCATCTTTGGGGGCTCATTTAGGCACACCCAGAATTTGGTGCCCAAGGTGGCCATCCTGTTTGCCCTCCCAAAGAAATAAGCCTCACCTACCTTACAGGATTGTTGTGAAGATTTAAAAAGCCAGAATCATGTATAGCAGCCTGAGCTCCTTATTAGGAAGGGCAGCATTAAAATGTAAGAAATAAAAATATAATAAAATTACTGCTAACTTGTGTTGTCCCAATTCTCTGTAAATTTCTGTAGTCCATTGTCGATCTATGACATACACAAGATCAATCTAACCTTTTCAGCAGTGACTATCTGAATTTATAGCAGAGCTCTGAAATTTGCCAATTGCTTTTGGAAGCCACTTTGGAAATGCACTAAAATGGCTGTAGAAACTTTCCTGCATTAAGCATTTTGTCATATCAAGTTTCTACATCAAGCACTTTAGAGAGGGGGAAAATTAGTTAGCACATAAACTCTTCTGAAAAGTGAGGACTAATTTATTATCATGTCATTATTAGCAGAATCACAAAAGGGGTCACTGGTCTCTCCTTTAATTTCTATCTCAGGCTGCAGGCCGCATTATGCTGAATCAAGGATATGGGAAGATAATTAACACAGCATCTATGGCAAGTTTAATAGGTGAGTGATGAGAGCTAACAGTTGTGCTTCAGAATCCATATTTTAATTACTACTGATGCTATTTGAATCAATTAAACCTGTATTGCACAGAAGTAAATCACTGACATTTTGTATTAGGGAAAATGTACTACAAAATTTTTATTGATATCATTTTTCAACATTTATCTGTCCCTTCTATTTTAGAGCACTTATTACTCTTTATAGAAGAGGTGGGGTTAACGGTCTCTGAAGCTGACACATTTCATTATGTAAGAAAGGTGTTGGGGGCAATCCACCCTCCACAATTAGAATGAGAGGCATATTATTTCTTTCGTTATTTATAGGGTGCCCTAAAGGACTTACCTGCTCTGGCAGGGAGTGTGATATATGGGATTCGAACTCAAGTCCTTTGCATTGGTTGGTAGATGTCTCCATTTCCTAACTCACCCAGGAGGCTGCTAACCAATGCAGACATTAGTAGAATGAGGTGATAGACAGAGGTGGTATATTCAGAAATGTTGCCCCATATGAAAAGCTTCCTGCATCATCATGGAAGGAACATATCAGAGAGAGGAGCGGGGCATCACCAGTTTATCATAATGTGCTAAATTGACTGCATGCAGGAAGCTTTTTACCTAGTATGGGAGGAGAGGCATTCAAAAATATGACACCCATCTGAAATCTGAAGTGGTACGGTCCAGAATTCTACCGGATTATTCTGTATAATATTCAGAATGCCTCTGAAGAAGCTGTAGAGCAGGCATGTGGTACCCCTGGCCTCTGTGGGCTCCTCCAGGGGGTGGGGCTTGGCCTCTGCAGGAGTCTCCTCTGTTATGTGAGATTGGAAACAGCAGCAGGGATTCCTCTGTGTGCTGCTTTCCCGCCTACTGTCATCATCTGGCCGCAGAGGGCCTGGTTCTGCACTGCTGCTGTATGCCCTTCCTCAGTACGGAAACGGAGCTCCAGTTGGCCTCCAGCACAGTCATCTTCTTGGTCAGGCAATCTGATATATACATAGGTCAGCCCTCAATTCTGGATGGTCTGGATGTGGCTGTGCTTCAAAGCTCCCTCAGCCAAATCAGGTCATCCTTGGCTCTGTCTTACATCCATCCTAGACTCTCCTAGATGCATCCCCATGTCCTGTGCTCAATGGACTGCTGTCTTGGTTGTCCAGCCGTGTTTGGCTCCGGTACATGTTTGTTATTGGCAGTGACCTTTCAGACCCCAACTTTGGGCATATACCTGGCTGTGTCCGTGTGCGTGCCAGCTGGTCTCCTTTGCTTGTGCTCTAATACCAATTGTTATATTTAATGCGTCTTGCCAACAGGTGTCCCCACTAGCGCTGTTGTATCAGCAGCGTCGTCAAAGAGCCAATAAACTATTGCAACATATGGAACGAAATCCCAACTGCTGAGCTAATCTGGAAGGCAGTTACATGCTGGTGAACTGAGGCCCATGTAACAAAAATTGATCAATTACACAAATTAAGCATAGCCCTTTAGGAATTTGTTTTATTGGTCTGGACATCTGTTGCAGGATTGTCCAAATCCAAAAATCAAATGGTGCCTGTGAGCTGCCAAGTTAGCCCCCCTCCCCCCGAAATTAAAAAAATTAAAAAATCCAGTAGCTATAAAAGTACAACTGAAAAGCTCGATATTAATATCATGTCCATCTGCTGAATGTTACATAAATATGCAGCCTTTTTATTTTCCTTGGGAATAACATTTATTTTTACTGTGCCCAGTTTGACATTCTATGACATTCTGTTCAGTTTATTGCTTAGTAACTTTAACTGTTTCTTCAGGAAAAAAAATGCATTTATAATGTTGCTCTTAATTTTTTTTCAAGTGCTTTTACCAGCTGTTTCACTTATGGTTATAACACCAGAGAAGCTGCTCTTGCCCAAGTGTAAGGAATTTTTGCAAACAAAAGTAAGACATTTAAAGAAATGTACAAGTTTCAGTATAGGAAACAGAAATACGTATAAACATAAAAGAAGCAGCAGCAGCATTCCTGTATTGCTTTGATTTGTCATTGGCAATTTGCAAGCAACAATTATATTTTCAAAAGCTAGCATAGAATACCTTACGGAAATTGCAGTCTAAGGTCCACAGTATACCGAGTGGTATACTGTGCTGTACATCGTTTGAATGAGGCTTGCATGGATCTTCTGGGCAAGTCCCGTTAGAATGAATGGAGGTTGCACAGCAACAGTTCTTGGTGAGCTGCCCTGTGTTTCTACATGGGGCATACAATGGGTTTATATCAGTGGCTGAAAATATATGGAGAAAGTAGGTAAGAAAAGCACCATTTAGGAACGTAGGAAGCTGCCTTGTACAGAGTGAGACCATTGGTCCATCCAGCATTGTCAGCACTGACTGGCAGCGGTGGCACTCCACAGTTCCAGAAGGATTCTTTCTTAGCCCTACTTGGAGGTGTCAGGGATTGAACCTGGGACCTTCTGCATGCAAAGCAGCTGCTCTGCCACTGAGCCATGGCCCCTCCTATTTAATATGTTGGTGACAATCTTTAGGCACAGCAGCAGTGCTGGCTCCAGCTTTTGGAGGGCCCTTGTGTGAAATGCCCTCTATGGGCCCCCTCCCTCAGTGAGCCTACCTTCTTACCCCCATTGTCACCAGCTGCTGTCAATCCCCATCCTCTTACTTCTCTTCATAAGTGCTATCAGTCCCTGGTTGTACCTTCAGTGCATCATCTGCACTGGGTATTTATTTATTTGTTGATTACATTTGTATAGTTATTTATTTCAGAACATTTCTGTACCGCTATTCATTTTTTAATTTAAAAAATCCCAAAGTGGTCTCCAAACCATCCACTATCTGAAGCTCTCTAGGTGTTCCTTAGAATTTGTTTCTAGGTGCAATTATAACGGTTGGTTTCTACCTTGGAATGCTCTGAATGACTTGAGTGCAAGATACCGCTTCCTGCTCCAGCCTGCCATCTGCCTAAGTTCTGGTAGAAAAGGCCCCTTTCTGTGTCCTGCCCATGGTGGAAGCATGACTGGCAGTGTGTGTAGAGACAGGGCCTTCTCTGTGGCAGCATCCAAGCTTTGGCACACATTGCTCCATGAGGTTCAGCTGGTCCCCTCTCTTGCTGTTTTCCACCAGCGAAGACCTTTTGAATCCAGCAAGCTTTATTATTGTTGCTGTTAGTTACATTTCTATACTGCCCCATAGCTGAAGTTCTTTGGGCACTTTACAAAGATAACCCCCCCCCCCATTAAAAATACATTATACAAATTGTAAAACCGTTTACATAAAACATATAAACAGACAGCACACACAGAGACAACATACATCTAAAAACAATTCTAAACTATGACACATAAGACAAATCCAGGATCTAATCAAAAAGTCATCATATGCTGCCGAATGCCTGAGTGAAGAGAAAGGTCTTAACCTGGAGCCAAAAAGATGACAGTGTTGATGCCAGGCAGGCCTCATTGGGAAGATCATTCCATAATTGGGAGCGGGGAGGCACCACTGAGAAGGCCCCCTCCCTTCTTGCCACCTTCTGAGCCTCTCTCAGAGGAGGTACCCAGATGAGGGCCTTAGTTCATGGGGGTAGATAATGACTTTATTGGAAGATTCTTTTTTTCTGTCATGGCTGTGTTTTTATTGTGAGATTTTAATTTTAATTGATGCCAGCTGCCTTGTGTGGTATGTGGGCTTCAGAAAGGCGGGGTAAATATTTTATTATAAATAAATAGACAAAATTGCCAGGGATAGTGCATGATGTAGGAAGGAGGTAAAGTGATAGGAGAGTCACCTCAGTAAGCACCATTTATGGGACATCATTTATGGAAGGTGCACTATCCACCATGCCAGTCCCCTTCAGTTTGGAAGTGGCGCCCTTGCAAACACAATCACCTGTGCGCTGTCCTGCCTAAGTGTCAGGCAGCAACCCTATCTGCTTCTGGTAAGACAGACATTAGAGAACTACAGTTGTACCTGCTTTCAACTAGGGATGTCAGAGAATTCTGCCACGGATCCCAGGGAGGCCGAATTCCAGTGAATTTGGCCCCTCGGAATCTGTGGCGGAATGAAGCAACCCCCCCCGCCACACCGCAAAATGGGCCCGGAACGGAGCCTACCTTGTGTCGGCTGTCTGGTGCTCCACGAATGGCGGCCGCATCTGTGGCCGCCATTCGCATTCCGTCGAATGGCTGTGATAGGCTACTTAAATATATATGTAGCCTATCACGGCAATAGGCAGGAACGCAAATGGCAGCCGCAATGGCGGCCGTGATAGGCTACGTATATATTTATGTAACCTATCATGGCAAAAGACAGGGGCGCAAATGGCAGCCACTATGGCGGCCACCATTTGTGTCCCTGCGCAGCCCAGCAGCCGGATGTCCGCGCAGCCCAGCAGCTGCAGCCCAGTGGCCGGGGAGAATTTTGGGGGGAGAAATGGAGCGCCTCCCCCCCACCGCGAATGACCCCACGCGGAACGAGGTAAGGGATTCGTACATCCCTACTTTCAACATACATTTGCAAAATCATATCAAACTGGACACAGGCAGATTCTCTTGGACCATCCACATTGCCAAACCAGATCCCAGCTTTTGCAGAAGCATTTCATTGTTTAGGAAACTTGCTGTCGACTCCAGCCAGACTTGAGCTAGCTGACTTGCTTACTGCTTCTAGTCATTCCATCTGTGACTGTGATGAGGCAGGAGACCTGATGATTTAGATTAGATTAGAGAAGCCAGACGTGATGCTGACTACACATTACTCCAGCACAGAGACAGAACCGACTCCTCCTCAGGCATTAGACTTTGGACCTTTCCCTTTTCCAGGAAGGACACTTCATGCCTGGAAATCTGTTTCAGTATGTGGATCACCCTTATGGATCTGAGCCTGGAGCTCAGTTAAAGACTGCTGCAAGGCAGGCGAAATCCACATACAACACCTGGAGGAGTATATTTGATGCACTTGCACCTCCAGACAAATGACAATATGTCTGACAATATGAAACTGGGAACTGCCTTGTACTGAGTCACACTATTGATCCATCTAGACTAGTGTTGTCGTCTCCCAACTGGCAGCAGCTCTCTTAGTCTTTCTCTAACATAAGTGATACCACTGAAACTCATATTTCCAGGTTCATAAAGCTTGCCTGTAATACAAGGTGAACATCATGACCCCTGAGTTCTTCTCTGGCTGGGATTTTAATCTGAGGGCCAAAGCAGATATTACATTAAAAATGCAGAAAGCAGCTGCGGCTGTTTTTAAATTAGTGTAAGCGCAGGCCTCCTGATCTGGGATGGGTGTGGGGTAGGGAGGCTTTAATCCTTTCTCCTGCTATGGATCTAATCTGGATTGTCCCTCCCCATGCCTGCAATTTATATTGCAAAACAGTGATCTAATAGTGATCTAAAACAGCTTTGGCCTTGTTCTGTTTCAGTCAGTGAGCCCTGTTACAGCAAGGGTCTAGTGTCATTGGGCATATGTGGTCCAGTTCACAGCAAGGATTTGGAGCAAGGGAGTTCAAAAGGTTCTGATAAAGCAGGAGTCAGGTTTCCCAGAGGGACAGGAAATAGAGCAGCACCAAGGAGAATGCTGAGAGATGCTGGGGCTGGAAGTCAGAAAAGCTTGCCTGTATGTGGTTCCAACAAACAGCAGATTGAGACTGAGCCTTAAGTGTGGTTTTGGCTTCCTTTAGTCCAGGGGTCCCCAACCCCCGGGCCACGGACTGGTACCAGTCCGTGGCCTGTTAGGAACTGGGCTATACAGCAGGAGGTGAGCATAGGGGTGTGCGAAACCCCCTTACCTTGGGTCCGCGGGGGGGGGGAGGCGATCTGTCCTTCCCCCCCCCCGGAACCCTCATCGGCCCTGGCCAGCTCTGCTCCACTGTGTCTGTGGAGCTGCCGGCCGGCTCCAGCTGCTGGTGGACTTCCAGCCGCTGGGAGGCAAATGGCGTCCGCATAGCGGATGCCATTTGCATCCCTGTTCTTCAAGTAATAGGCTACGTAAATCTTTACGTAGCCTATTACTGCAAAGTAATAAATGTAATGCGCTTGAATCATCTCGAAACCATCCCCCCCAGTCCGTGGAAAAATTGTCTTCCATGAAACCGGTCCCTAGTGCCAAAAAGGTTGGGGACTGCTGCTTTAGGCTACTTAGCCCCACCTCCCTATTGACTGAGGCCTTTTCTCCTAAAGTGACCTGGTGTGTTTCAGCAGTCTTGGGCTGCAACACTATGGAAGTGGCTGTGATATATTCATAGCTAGAGGTCTCAGAATCCAAGGATGGTGATGCAGTCTCCTCTGGAGACAGGGGAGCTGGTGCCTGGGGTCTTCCTGGAGAACTAGGTCCTAAGGAGGTGGGAACTTCATGACATCCTTCTGTAACTGATCCCTCTCCTTGATCCATTAACTCAGGAGCCTCATCCTCTGAGGATGAGGGGTCAGGTCCTGGATCATGAGTGAGGCAGAGAAGAATCACACTCCCATTCACATATGCCCAGCCAGTCAAGACACTACCTCCACCCGATCCCCTCCTGCTTACTCAACGTTTATTGGACTGGCACTCCAGTGGCGCTGGCATGCCACACCAAGGCAAGTGGGGAAAGGGAATGGAGAGAACAGTCTCCTTCACCCCTCTCTGGCACCTGGACTGCGACCATGACAGGCCATAAACAGACTCAAGGAAATGTAGCCTTTTGAAAATGGCAGCATGGCACACTGAATAAGGAGCACACCAGACACCAGAGAGGAGAGGGCTCTCCTCTTTCCCTTTCCTATCTCCCGTTCCCACTGCCCCACCAGTGCCACTTAACAGGGGAGGGGAGTTGCCAGCCTTGTATATGGGGTGGCTGGGAAAGTCTTGTTCAGACATAGTATTGTTTAATTATGATCTAATCCAAAATGAGCTGGGGGAGCACTCCTTTCACTATTCAGAGGGGCTGTGCAAGAGCTCCTGAAAGCAAGGATCTCTCTCACTAAATCCACAATTGATACTGTCATGCTGACACCCATTTGTGCAGAGTGAGGAGGTGAGAAGGTAGTGTCTGGTTCAGCTGTCCCTCTGCCCACCCCCAAGAGGTGATGAACATCATTACCTGTGAGTGCTGGAGAGGAACTAAGGATGCCAGGAACTCAGGTTTGGTCCCTTCTGCATGCAACCTGTGTGTGCTATGCCTGTCCTGAGCGATGGCTAAGGTTGTGTGTGGGAGAGGGAGAGGTGATAGGAAAGCTGGAAAAGAAGGCAGTGAACGCATGGATGGAATAGATTATGTGAGCAGCTTTTGTCAAGGTTGGGGAAAGGAAGGGAAAGAAACCAACTTGGGGAATGGATTGCTGCTGGTGGGAAATCAGTGCACTTAGGAAGGAACACAGGGAGCTGCCTTATCCCGAGTCAGACCATTGGTCCTTCTAGCCCAGTATTGTCAACACTGACTGGTAGTGGCTGTCCAGGATTTCAGGCAGGCGTTTTTTCCTGCCCTACCGGGAGATGTCCAAGATTGAACCTGGGACCTTCTGCATGCAAAGCAGGTGCTCTGTCGCACTGAGCTACAAACCCTCCCTACAAGCAGGAATGGCCTGCTTGTGTGGCATTCAGTAATGGATGGGTAAAGTAAGAATGGTGACAAATCCAGGGGGTGTGCTACAAGATCGAATCGCCTTTGGATGAAAGAGACTTTTGGTATCTTTGTAATCTGTTTATTTACAGATATACAAACAGAGCCTAAGCCTATTGGAAGCAAGTAAGCCTCCTGGAATCAAGTTGACTGTTCGTAGACTACCAAGAACAGGCAGCACAACCACTCCATCAGGTTCCCAAAGAGAGCAACAGTACCCAATATGCCTCAGTTTTAAACATCTCCATCTAAAACCTCTCAGCTTTCTGGCTGAAGGGTGCCACCTTCCAAAGGCAGTGGGAGAGAGATGTCCAGCCATCAAGGACCTACTAGTCTGCAAACCAGTCAAAGGCACATGGAAAATGGAAGATTCCATCAATGTCTTTGACCTCTTTTTCTGAAAATGCACTGGTTAAATTGTGCACAAGCATAGCACATTCAAAGTCAGGTCCATACAAACGGCTACTCATTCTGATTAGGAGAGGAGACCTTGGTGCAGGCTAGAAACTCTGCACAATGTGTCAAGACACACTGAAGGAAGCGGGGGTTTCACTACACATATGGTGCCGCAAACTGTAGTAAAGGCTGTCAGCTATGAGCACGAGCCTGCTGACCTTTGAAGAACTGGGGGCTGGGTATAGGGTTACTGTTTTATTGTGAGTCTCTCGTGGAACTCCCTCCCCAGTAGGGACGGCGGAGAATTTCTCCCCGAAACTTCGGGGGGCCGAGCGCCAACGTGTTCGGCCCCCCGAACAAGTTTTGGGGAGAAATCCTCCGCCCCCCGCCCCCCGCCCCCCCCCCGGGACGGGACTTACCTTCACCGAATGTCCCTCCCAGTGGCTGGTCCGGCCGGCGGTTCGGCGGGTGTTCGAGCGAGGCGGGAGCGGCAGTTGGTCTTTTGACCGGCTGCCGCCGCCGCCATTGCAATGAAAGAAAAAAAAAAAACGCCCCCTGATAGGCTACGTGACGATTCACATAGCCTATCAGGGCTAGATTTGCAAAGTCAGCCGTGATAGGCTACGTGAATCGTCACGTAGCCTATCACGGGTGACTTAAAAAAAAAAAAAAAAGTGTGTACCGATAATGGCGGCCCCCATAGGGAGCCGCCATTCCCCTTCCTTATTTGGTCGCTGTAGTCTACGTCAATGTTTACGTAGACTACGGCGAAAATAAGGGCAACGCTATTTGCGTTGCCCTTATTTTCGCCGTAGTCTACGTAAAGATTTACGTAGACTACAGCAACCAAATAAGGAACGCGAATGGCGGCTCCCTATGGGGGCCGCCATTAGCGTACGCGCTTTTTTTTTTAAAGTCACCCGTGATAGGCTACGTGACGATTCACGTAGCCTATCACGGGTGACTTTGCAGATCTAGCCGTGATAGGCTACGTTAATCGTCACGTAGCCTATCAGGGGGCGTTTTTTGTTTTTTTTTAAACCTTCGTGTTCGCGGCCGGGCGAGGCGGGAAGCCTCCTCCCTGGCCTGAATTTCGGCCGGGGCAAGGCGGGAAGCCTCCCCCCCGGCCTGAATTTCGGCCGGGGCGAGGTGGGAAGCCTCCCCCCCGGCCTGAATTTCGGCCGGGGCGAGGCGGGAAGCCTCCCCCCCGGCCTGAATTTCGGCCGGGGCGAGGCGGGAAGCCTCCCCCCCCAGCCTGAACTTCACGGGGGGACCAGCGAAGCGCCTCCCCCCCACCGCGAACGTCCTTCGAGGACAGGTAAGTGACTTTCGTCCACCCCTACTCCCTAGGGAACTCCGCCATGCCCCCTCTTTAATGAGCTTCCATCGTGCATTAAAAACGTGGTTGTTCAGGCAGGCATTTGGGGTGGGTTAGGGTATTTAAAAAAAAAATTTATGGTAGAATTTTATTGTTTTAAATTGTTTTATGGTATGTTGTACATCGCCTAGAGTGGCTGGGTGACCAGCCAGATGGGCGATTGATAAATTTAATAATAAATAAAAATAAATAAAAGTCAAAGTGGTTGTGAAGAGGCAAAGCCAGTTGTGTGTTTGCAAAGTGAGAAATGAACTGCATTCATTTCTGGTTGATAGAAATCATACCAGTGTCCAGTTATTCATTTCCAGTGACTTTCCAGTGATGTTGCCTACTTACGTGACATATCTGAGAAGCTGAATACCATTTCATGACATGATATTTATGTTACTGTATCGTGGTAGAGTGGCTTAGTTAATTTAAAACAAGATGTATCATGGCAAAGACAAATAGATGTGGTCATATAGAGATATTTTCAAAAACAATTATTTTCCCTGAAAACAGCAAAGCGGTACTCTGTGCGGTGCTGAAAGAATGTGTTCAGAGTAATTTACTGCCACTGAAAAAATCCTTTCCAGAATCCAGAAATAATTTCCTGATATCAACATTGCCTTATATGACTGGATGAGAGCTTCTGGGTTCAATCCAGATTAAATTAATTAGACTTTGTTCCTATTGAAATCAAGGGGGACTAAGTTGCCATGACTAGCTTGTCCCTTTCATTTCAATGGGACCTACGTTCAACTAACATAGACTGCAGGCCCACAGAATATAGATACTTCCCTGGGAGTAAGACCCATTGAGATCAATAGGACTTACTTTTGAGTTGTTGTTCAGTCGTTAAGTCGTGTCCGACTCTTCGTGACCCCATGGACCATAGCACGCCAGGCCTTCCTGTCCTGCGCTCTCTCCCGGAGTGTGCTCAAGTTCATATTCATTGCATCCGTGATGCTATCTAGCCATCTCATCCTCGGTCGTCCCCTTCTCCTTTTGCCTTCCGTCTTTCCCAGCATCAGGGTCTTTTCCAGAGAGTTTTCTCTTCGCATTAGGTGGCCAAAATATTTGAGCTTCAGCTTCCGCATCTGTCCTTCCAATGAGCACTCAGGGTTGATTTCCTTTAGGATGGACTGATTTGACCTCCTTGCAGTCCAGGGGACTCGTAAGAGTCTTCTCCAGCACCACAGTTCGAAAGCATTAATTCTTCGGCACTCAGCCTTCCTTATAGTCCAGCTCTCACAGCCATACATTACTACTGGGAAAACCATAGCTTTAATTAGACGGACCTTTGTTGGCAAGGTGATGTCTCTGCTTCTTACTATGCTGTCTAGGTTTGCCATAGCTTTCCTCCCAAGGAGCAAGCGTCTTTTAATTTCATGGCTACAGTCACCATCTGCGGTGATCTTGGAGCCCAAGAAAGTAAAATCTGTCACTGCTTCCATTTCTTCCCCTTCTATATGCCAGGAAGTGATGGGGCCAGATGCCATGATCTTAGTTTTTTTAACGTTGAGTTTCAAACCAGCTTTTGCACTCTCCTCTTTCACCCTCAACAAGAGGCTCTTTAGATCCTCTTCGCTTTCTGCCATTAGGGTGGTATCGTCTGCGTATCGGAGGTGGTTGATAATTCTCCCGGCAATCTTAATTCCGACCTGTGATTCATCCAACCCGGCGTTTCTCATGATGTATTCTGCATATAAGTTAAATAAGCAGGGCGACAATATGCAGCCTTGTCGTACTCCTTTCCCAATTTTGAACCAATCGGGGGTTCCATGTTTGGTTATTACTGTTGCTTCTTGACCCTCGTACAGGTTTCTCAGGAGACAGGTAAGGTGGTCTGGTACTTCCATCACTTTAAGAATTTGCCAGAGTTTGTTGTGATCCACACAATCAAAGGCTTTAGCATAGTCAATGAAGCACAAATAGATGTTTTTCTGGAATTCTCTTGCTTTCTCCATGATGCAGCGAACGTTGGCGATTTGATCTCTAGTTTCTCTGCCTCTTCGAAACCCAGCTTGTACTTCCGGTAGTTCTGGGTTTGCATACTGCTGAAGCCTAGCTTGTAGGATTTTGAGCATCACCTTGCTGGCATGTGAAATGAGCGCAATTGTGCGGTAGTTTGAACACTCTTTGGTGTTGCCCTTCTTTGGAATTGGAATGTAAACTGACCTTTTCCAGTCTTGTGGCCACTGTTGAGTGTTCCAAATTTGTTGGCATATTGAATGCAGCACTTTAACAGCATCATCTTTTAGGATTTTAAATAGCTCAGCTGGAATACTGTCATCTCCGCTAGCTTTGTTGTTACTAATGCTTCCTAAGGCCCACTTGACTTCACTCTCGAGGATGTCCGGCTCAAGTTCAGTGACTGCACTCTCATGGTTATCAGGGACATTCAGATCTTTCCTGTATAGTTCTTCTGTGTATTCTTTCCACCTCTTCTTCATCTCATCTGCTTCTGTTAGGTCCCTGCCTTCTTTGTCCTTTATCATGCCCGTCTTTGCACAAAACGTTCCCTTGAGATCTCCAATTTTCTTGAAGAGATCTCTAGTCTTTCCCATTCTATTGTTTTCCTCGATTTCTTTGCATTGTTCATTTAAGAAGGCCTTCTTGTCTCTCCTTGCTATTCTCTGGAACTCTGCATTCAGTTGGATATATCTTCCCCTTTCTCCCTTGCTTTTCGCTTCCCTTCTTTCCTCAGCTGCTTGTAAAGCCTCATCAGACAGCCACTTCAGACAGCCTCTTCGGCATCAGTGGTTGGGGCATAGACCTGAATTACTGTGATGTTGAATGGTTTGCCTTGGATTCATACTGAGATCATTCTATTGTTTTTAAGATTGTACCCCAGTACTGCTTTTCCCACCCTTTTGTTGACTATGAGTGCTACTCCATTTCTTCTAAGGGATTCTTGCCCACAGTAGTAGATATGATGGTCACCTGAATTAAATTTGCCCATGCCTGTCCATTTTAGTTCGCTGATTCCCAAGATGTCGATGTTCAATCTTGCCATCTCATGTTTGACCACCTCCAGCTTACCTTGATTCATTGATCTGACATTCCAGGTTCCTAAACAATATTGTTCTTTACAGCATCGGATTTTCTTTTCACCACCAGACACATCCACAGCTGAGTGTCCTTTCGGCTTTGGCCCAGCCGCTTCACTCTTTCTGGCGCTACTTGGAAATACCCTCTGCTCTTCCCCAGTAGTATATTGGACACCTTCCGACCTGAGGGGCTCATCTTCCGGCTTCATCTCTTTTAGCCTTGTGATACGTTCCATGGGGTTTTCTTGGCAAGAATACTGGAGTGGGTTGCCATGTCCTTCTCCAGTGGACCACATTTTGTCAGAACTCTCCGCCATGACCTGTCCATCTTGGGTGGCCCTGCACGGCATAGCTTATGGCTTCACTGAGTTATGCAAGCCCCTTCACCACAACAAGGCAGTGATCCATGAAGGGGTACTTTTGAGTAGGCATGCCTAAGACTTCATTGTTAATTTGTGTGAAGGAACTGAGGTAAAACTAAGGCAAAAGTTTAACTGCCATGTTCTGTTTCAATGACTGAAGGACAATGTGTGTCATTTACCAAGTGCCAGAGCGACATACACTGTAAATATTGTGTGCTGGTGGAGTGGCAGTTGCTGTCACTACTGAGAGGGAAATGAAGTCAGGTTTCTGTCTTTATATATGGAAAGGTAGGATATAAATTGGTACCATCTGATTGGAGAATAACTGAATTTTCTGAAGGTGGCCATTGGTCCTGCATTTAAACAGAGGTGGTGTGGTGGAATGTTGGTCACACCAAAGCTAATTGGCTGGAGGGTTCTGACTGGAGTGAATATAAGGAGCTGTGGAAAGGCATCTGGGGACATCTGTCAGGAGAGTTTTCCTGGGGAATTTTGCCTGAAGAAGAGTCATCAGGAAATGTCTACAGGCTGGGGAGCCCGAGGAAGACGAGGAGCAGCCACAAGACCAGGAAGTCAAACTGAAAGCTGAGAGTACGTGAGGCAGAAGCAGACGAATGTCTGCAAGTGAAGAGAGGAAGACTTCTGGAACAGCCTTTGGAGGAAAGAGCTGAAGCCTGAGTGTAATCTGGTGTGGGGGTCTGAAGACAGAGCAGGTGCTGGACCAAACTGAAGACTTAGGGGAAGCCTGGTGAACAGCTTTGAAGGTTCCAGGAAGAAGTCAAACCCTACCACAGAGAAGACTGTCCTTCAAGCTCCCATTGTTAGGCCTAACTGGGGTGGAGCTTGATAGGGGAATTGGCTTAAGTTTGTTTAGGAGCAGGAGCTGGGGTTTCTTTCACAGTAGCAAACTTTCTTATTTTATTTCTTACACACACACACACACACACACACACACACACTTTCCTGGTACCTCTGATCTTGTTTGTCTCACACCTAGTGACCAGATATTGGGGGAGGGGGAGCCGTATATTACATAATGGGGCGTAGTTTAATGGTGTCAGCAGAAGTGAAGGGAGAGATTGCCTAGTCGTGAAGGGTGGTCTTCCACATTTGGTGTTAATGGTGGGACTGCCCTAGAGTAGAGGGTTTCACCCTAAGACCAGGTTCTCCACAGTCTGGATCCATCCACCTGTCAATACTATTAAAACACCAAAAGGGCATTTTTCAGCACTGCTGGTCTCTCTTCATATGATGCATTGAAACTTTAATTTCAATGTATGTCTTTGCCTAAATTCTCAGCATTGAAAAGGTCAGCATTGCAAAGTAGTTCACTGTTGAACCAGAAAGCAATGAACTTTTTTTCCCCAGTTGCCTATGCCACAGGCTATTTGAAGGACCACCTACATAAGGGAGCCTCTGGCCCCAGTCCCAGAAGAGAATTTTAAAGTCTTCAGTCAGCAGCTGCAAGCTCTGCTGACCTGCTCCATTCTGGAAACTAGCATTTCAGCTCCTTTCCGGATGCTTTAGGAAGTGCTAGCTTTCCATTGCACTAGTAATGGGTCTTGCTGGCACATGGACAGCACTGGATACTGCCCCATATGTCCATCCAGGCTAGTGTTATCTACTCTGACTGCCAGTGGTTTCCTCTGTCCTCATGAAGATGGTCTTTTCTGTCTCTTGCTGCCTGATCCTTTCAACTGGGGCCTTCTGCCTGCAAAGCAGGCGCTCTACCACTGAGCTATGGTCCCTTCCCAATATACAGCCTCGATCTGTAAAGTTGTGCAGCCTGAAGCAAGCCCAACCTCTCAGTGACTGGGGCAGAATTTCCTATAGGGATGTCAGAGAATTTCACCACGAATCTCGGGGAGGCCGAATGCCAGCGCATTCGGCCCCCCGAAATTGGTGGCAAAACGGTCTGCCACCCCCCGCCACCCCCCCCGGGACGGGACTTACCTTGGGTGAATCTCCCTGGTGGCGGCGGCTCCGGCGGCGATTCGGCGGTGGTGGCTGCGGCGGCTGGTCTTCCGACCGGCTGCCACCACTGCCATTTCCAAGTTTAAAAAAAAAACAAAAAACGTGATAGGCTACGTAAAGATTTACGTAGCCTATCACGGCTAGATTTTTAAAAAAATACCGTGATAGGCTACGTAAATGTTTACGTAGCCTATCACGGCTGAGTTAAAACAAAAACAAAAAAACTGCACGTATGCAAATGGCGGCGCCCATTGCGTTCCTTATTTTGGCACGTCTAGTCTACATAAACATTTACTTAGACTACGGCGAAAATAAGGGGAACGCAAATAGCGTAGCATCTACACTATTTGCGTTCCCCTTATTTTCGCTGTAGTCTACGTAAATGTTTACGTAGACTAGACGTGCCAAAATAAGGAATGCAAATGGCGGCGCCCATGGGAGCCACCATTTGCGTATGCACAGTTTTTGTTTTTTTAAAAAAACTCAGAAGTGATAGGCTACGTAAACATTTACGTAGCCTATCACAGCTGACTGCAGGGATGCAAATGGTGGTGGCTACGGCTGCTGCTATTTGCAGACCCGGCCGGCCAGGATTCGCTGTGGGAGGGATGGGGCGCCTCCCCCCGGGCCAGAATTTTTTTTGGGGGGGATGGGACGCCTCCCCCCGGGCCAGAATTTCAGGGAGCACCTCCCCCCCACCGCGAATCAAATTTCATAAAAGGTAAGTGACTTTTGTACATAGCTTTTTTGACTCTGTATTAACTTCTTATAATAACAGCTGTGCTGTATTGCTTCCACTCTATCAGTTTTTTTTTTAAGTGTTCATTCTTAACTAGTATCAAACTGATTCTTACATTTTATATTGTGTGTGGCTGGAGCGCATTCGGAGAGGGGTCTCAGAAGCTGAGAAGGAGACCTGAGTGCAGAAGGTTTGCGAATCTATGAAGTAAGCAGGAGAGGGCTGTCGCTTAGTGGTAGAGCACCTGCTTTGCATGCAGAAGGTTCCAGGTTTGATCCCCAGCATCTCCAGGTAGGGCAGGAAAAACTCTGAGTCCTGCCTGAAACTCTGGGCAGCCCCTGCCAGTTAAGAGTGGACCATCCTGGGCTAGATGGACCAATGATCTGACTCAGTAGAAGGCATGCTATATTTCTATGGGAGCCACCTTGTAGGTCTGGTCAAAACTAGTTGAGTAAGTAAATAGGTTTCTGGTTTTCTGGAAACAAACAGAAATCTCTGATGAGGAAGATGGAAAAGCATTTAGCCCCTCTAAGCAAACACACAGCAATTTATCATAAGCAGGCACATTTGGAAACTTTAGCAGGTGCTACTTTTCCAAGGTGATGGGGTTAACTACCAAAGTTGTATGTAACTTGGATCTTGAGCAGAGTAATTAATCAAGAAATTAGATTCCTCTTTTCTTCTCCAGCCCACATGGAGTGTTGAATGCAGGCATGCCAGACAAAACAACAGCAAAGGAGGAAAAATATTTGTAATGAAAGCTTATTGAATAAATAGGTTGGAACTGTTAAAAAAAAGATTTCTCTTTTATAAAGCAGCAGACTTTAAAAACATTTAATGTTACAAATCGAGTTTTATTATACTGTGGGAAAGGGGAGGCAGAAACTGACTAGGACCACAGCCTATGTAAATTGTGGTATGTTTTTACACGCTTTTGTACAACTCAACAAAAATACTTTTTATTTGCTAACCTTCATGTCTGCATTTTCCACTGTATTGATTTTAAGAAATATATGAGAATGCAGGCAGGCAAGCAAAAGACAATCTGTTACATCCTCTAATGTTTTACAAAGATAGTTTTCATTTGGTTGAATTCTCCAGACTTTGTTATAGGATTGCTCCCAATCAAATGAAAACCACTCTGACATATAGAAACAATTTACTGATGATTTGTAGTTTTTGACTTTTGTTGTACATTTCTTTCCCTTGTCTAATATAACATCCTAAATCTTTTCATACTTCCAACAATTATAATATCTATATTCGAGCCATTTTTTAAAGCCCTCCCCAAAAGAAAAATGGCATTTAATGTGCATTTATCTTCTTAGTGCTGTAGCGCTGAGCTTCTTGCGAGTGGAGATGTGATTGGTCGGCCACTGTCGGAGATGTGGCCTGGTCTACATGGAATCCTGATCTGAGGCACAGTTGCTTTTTATTACCTTATTCTGTATAACAATTCATTATTCAACCAAAAATGTGAATAGAAAAAGTAAAGTGGGATAAAAAACTAAGGAGAAGGGAATAAAGGTTGCCAGACAAAGAATAAATTAATACCAAGGTGGTTTCCAGGTGGAATGCTGGTCTGGCCTTTGAAATGTTCTAGAGTGCTTCTTCAAAATTGTTACAACTAGGTCTAAAACATTTCCCTGTCAACAAAAATGGGGTGTACCAGTTACATTTGACACCACTATCTTCCTATCTTTCTCTCTTTAAACAAATATTTTTAATTCATATTGCAATATGTGACCTAAACACTGTTTTAAAAGATAATGATAATGGCTGGGTTGCTAAAAATAATATGTGTTTGTGCAGGTATATAAGCTCAAGGAAACGGGCAGGACGAGAAGAACATACCAAAGTAGCTTGTAAGCGTGAACATTATAATTAACAAAGCCGATCATTTTAGTTTGTGACTGACATGTGACATCTGTGCATTCCCCCCCCCCTCCCCAAAGCATCCGACACTCAAGATGCTAGGAGAGATTGGCATTTTGGGAACACGAGCATCTATATAAATGCTGAATCTTATATAACCCTGTGTTGGCTTTATATGATCATATAGAGATGGTATATTGATAACTTTTAAAATTGAATAAGCATCTGCAAGTACATGTCTTAGGATGCAATCTCATTCACAATTACCTGGGAGTAAGTCTCATTGAACTCAGTGGGATTTACTTTTGAGTAGACATGCATAAGATTACACTCTTAAACAATTACGTTAACTACTTGGTGTTTTTGTTTGTTTGCGAGTGTTTTGGGCTTAGTTTTCAATTTGTTGATCCAAAATTACTATAAGATTATAGATATATAAATCGATACACGATTGTCTGTGTGCTGAATGCATGCAAATAACTGTTTCAGTTTTATTTACTATCTCTCCAATACTATGTGCTAGATAAATATCTGTGTTTCCACCTCCCCTCTCTCAGTTCCCCGCCCTCAGAAGCAATTAGCCTACAATGCTTCAAAAGCCGGGGTTGTAAAATTAACTCAGATGCTGGGGACAGAGTGGATTGACAGAGGAGGGAGAGTGAACTGTATTTCTCTGTAAGTAAAAGGTAGCAATGGGTGAGAATTTTGTTCAGTTCATTCCTTGATGAGAATTTATCAAAATTTGCAAATTTCTTCATAAATCAGAGGGGAAGAACTGGAGTTTTGTTGTTTTTTAAAATGAATATGGGGGGAAAGAGAAACTGTCCGATTCATCCATCCGGGCTTTGAGTGGTCAGCTTTTAAATATCTGGGTTTGAATGCCTGTTTATCCAACCACATTGGTGTGCTGAATTAGAGTTACCACCTCTTTTTTTCATTGTTAATAGCTACATTTCAAGCAGGTACAACACGGTGCTCTCCATGCTGGGAAAAGCTGTAATTATTGCATTTGGTTGGTGTAGTTTGATGAGAAACTTGTTCACTTTGGGGGGTTTTAAATAAAAAATTACCAAAATTCACAAATGTCTTCATAAATAAGACAGAACACATTTGAGGTTCAAATGTGGGAGAATACATAACTGACATCCCTAGTAAAATGTAATTTTAGTGAAGGGGAAAAATAAGATGACATAAATTTACTAAAGTCCTCAAGTTAAGAAAATGTAGGGAAACAAAGTTGTTAATTGGCAAAACGTGTGTTCCTTTTTAAAAAAGTATCTGTCAGCATAACACAAGTGTGTAATCACTTATCACAAAGTCATCCCTATCTTTGTATACACTTCGGGATTTTTGAAAAGATTCTACTATTTAATAACAGGTTTTCCAATTACATGAAGGGTGGTTTTTAACATTTCTTTTCCAGATGAAATATTTCCTTACTACTGTCCAAGTCTTCTGTGGTTAAAGAAAAGGCTTTTGACACTTAATAGACAATGCTTCCCCCAGTCTCCCCCACCTTTTACCTCAGACAAATATATAGGCACTTTAAAAGGCACATTATACTACTATAATTTAGAAGCTGTTCAGCAATAGCAATTACAGGATACCTAGGTATTATTTTGTTTCTAAAAAATATATTCATTACAAATTACATTGTACCTAATTTTTGAAGGCTTAAAGACTGGAGTTTTTGAAAAGGAAAAATTTAACAAGTGTGTTTTTCTTTCACAGCTCCCATTCATTTCTATACAGCTTTCAAAGGAAAACTGCCCAGTGGATTGTGGCCTCTGTGTTATATAATATGTAATGTGTGTATAGATGGATAGATGGATGGTTCAATGGACATACACACACACACACACACACACACACACACTATCCCTATTCAGGCATTCGGCTGAATGTGTGAGGGCTTAAAGTAGGTGGGGATAGGGCCATGCACACTGGCCATGTCCCTTACATCTCCTGGCACATGGGCCCTGCTTCCCTCAAGACCTTCCCATGTTGAATCAACAAGGTCTGAAAGAGAACTCTCTATGCGATCACAGACCCTGCCTTATCAGCGTGCATGGCCCCAACTCTACCCACTTTTAAGCCCTCATGTGTTCAGGCAAATGCCTGAACAGGGCTTGTGTGTGCCAGATTTCCATGGAGCTTTCCATGGAGTTAGCATACAATGTCATTATTATTAAAACAACAATAAAACTACAAAATAATAAATAAATGCTGATATGTTTGGAAAAGTGCCACACCCTATGGTGCACTACAGATCATAGCTGGCTGGGTCATACTTCAGGGACACCCTGTGTGAAGAGACGGGCCTTGAGATGTCTGAATGTCAGAACTGTGGGGACCTGTCTAATAACAGTTGGTAAGGCATTCCAGAGGGTGGGTGCTACAACACTGAAGGCTGTACTACCAGAGCTCTTGAGGCGAACCTCAGTCAGGAGCATGCGGCACCCTCAGGAGTGTTCCCTCAGATGATCATAGAGATCGGGCAGAGATATAAGGGGTGAGGTGGTCCCTAAGGTAACTTGGTCCCAAGTTGCTTAGGCTTTACATATTAACACATTACACTTAGCTCAGTAGCTTACACACACACACACACACACATATGGATCTCTCACATTATGGAATACCATCAGTGGCTCTCTATATCTCTGCAGAGAAGCCGGCATGGATAAGGCTAGTCATTCATTTCTACAAGCCTTACCCCAAGGAAGGTGGCTTTGAATGAGCATTTGGGGCTTGTTTTCTGCTCGATGCTTCTTACCAGAGAATGTGCTGATGTATAGTTCAAAAGCATACATGCTGTTAAGCACTTCTATGAGTGAGAAGTCCAAGGGCAGTGCTACAGGGTTTCCTTTGGATGAGAGAGCTCTGCAGCCTTATGGTGCCTTTGTAGTATCTGCCTTATTTACAAATACACCAGTAGAGCATCCTGGAATCATACAGGGACTTTTTTAGCAGGCATGACAGCCACCAGTTGGTCCTGCTACTGCCTGTGCCTGTCCTTCAAAGAGGTCAGGGAAGCACACACTGTCCTCCTCCCTTTAATCTCAGAACAGCTGTGTGAGCTCGGTTAGGATTAGTGACAGTGACTGGGCTGAAAGTCACCCAATAAGTTTATGGCTGAGCAAGGATTTGAACCCGGGTTTCATAGATGATAACGTTATCAATGGCTACTAGTTCTGATGGCTAAAAGCTACCTCCAGTATCAGAGGCAGTATGCCTAGGTACATCAGTTGCTAGGGAAAATGGGTGGGAGGGTGCTGCTACTCATGTCCTGCTTGTGGGTTTCCCATGGGCAGCTGGTTGCCACTGTGTAAACAGAATGCTGGACTAAATGGTCTGGCCCAGGCAGCACAGCTCTCCTGATGTAAGTTCAGCACTCTGATCAGTACGCCACATTGGCTTTCTAAACCACCCACACAGCAACTGCACCCAAAGGAAGTGTCAGCCCATGCACATATCTTCCATTCTGAAGATCATATTTCACAGGCATTGAGAACCACGAGGAGTCTTTGGTCAAGTCCCTCACTGCCCATGAAGGGACACTTCACACTCATAGGCATATTGACAGTCATAGTGGCTGGTCTTGTACAATACTGTAATTGTCTTTAATCTAGGCAGTTGGGAAGTTAAAATAGATGGTAGTCAGTTTTGAAGATAACTAACAACCAGCTAGTGAATTTGGACAAAGAGAAACCCCAAAAGCACTCATCCAGTTTCAATTTCAACCAGTTGTTTTCCGGGCCAAATTCAAGGTGTTGGTTTTGACCTTTAAAACCCTATATGGTTCCGGCCCAGCCTATCTTAAGGAGCGCCTCCAGCAGCACCAGACAGGCTGCTTAACAAGATCAGCCTCGGATGGTCTTCTCTCTGTCCCATCAGCCAGGACAGCTAGACTGGTGGGGACGAGGGAGAGGGCCTTTTCTGTGGTGGCCCCCACTCTGTGGAACTCCCTCCCTAGGGAACTCCGCCATGCCCCCTCTTTAATGAGCTTCCATCGTGCATTAAAAACATGGTTGTTCAGGCAGGCATTTGGGGTGGGTTAGGGTATTTTAGAAAATGTTGTTATTGTAGAATTTTATTGTTTTAAATTGTTTTATTGTATGCTGTACATCGCCCAGAGTGGCTGGGTGACTGGCCAGATGGGCGATTAATAAATTTAATAATAAAAAATAAATAAAAATTATTTTTAAACTCAGAGAATGAACAAATGGACAGTCCAGCTGCCATTACTGGACGAACAAAAAAGTTTCGATCTTTAACTTTGCAGGCCATAACATGGAGGGGAGGTTTGCACTTTTCTTTAAAGAAAAGTCTGTACTTGGATGTGAAATGGGAACAGTGGGTCTACTAGCTAAGTGTGTCAAAGACTTCAGCATTGTCAGGGCTGGGCTAAGGGCAAACGTCAGGGGAACGTCAGGATTGAAGAGCAATCAGGATCAGAGGGCAAAGCAGGAGGCAAAACTGGAGAACAAGCCAGGAGTCAGGACCAAAGAGCAAGACCAGAAACCCAAGACACTCTAGAGCTCAGGACCAAAAACACAAGACATCTCAGAGCTTTGTGAGTTGAGCAAAGTTCCATTGAAACAGGAAGCCCTCCTATGCTCCTTCCTGGTTAGTATTATCCAAAGGCTAACCCACACAGACTCGGTCTGGAAAGTTCTTCACTGAGAAGCCGTAGGGACTCTGCTCACAACATGGGGCAGTGGTCAGCAGTTCCTGATAAAAACAAAACCAGCTTATTTCATTCATTATCTTTATTTATATTTTTATTAATATTAATAACATTTTAGGGTGCTTTTCCACTCAACTGTGGAAAACAGTTGAGTGGAAACAGGGGTAACAGGGATAGCTGTGTAGGTTGTGGAGACTGTTAGTCCCTCCTTGAAAGAGGGCTATGTTCCAGCTTCTCTAAGGAGGCAGAGGTAAGACCTTTACTGGAGAAGCCTTCATTGGCTGCTATCACCCTTGATAATTATTGGTCAGTATCTAATCTCTCTTTTTTAAGGAAAGTCTTGGAGATTTTCTTGGAAGAAATTGATTATCTGGATCTTTTCCAATCTGGGTTCAGGCCTGATTTGGGGACAGAAACAGCATTGGTAACCTAGGTGGATGACTATGCTGGAAGCTGGATGGGTGTGGGGGTGCATCCTTGTTGATTTTGCTGGACTTCTTAGCAGCATTCAGTTGACCGTGGCATCCTTCTGGTGCACTTGGCCCATATGGGACTTGGAGGCACAGTATTGCTGTGGTTCTGGTCCTATATGGCTGGACCCACCCATAAGGTGGTGCTGGCTGCATAATAAACTTTGATTAGTCGATTGCCCCTTGGCAGTTATCCTATGACCATGCCCCAAATTTACATTTGCCATCTGAGCCCCTGTTTCATATTCCACCTCCTAGAGAGGAGAGGTTGGGGGGTACTCAAGACAGGGCCTTCTGTGTAACAGCACCCTGGTTGCAGAACTTACTCTGCAGGGAAATTAGGTTAGCTCCTTGTTTACTGTCCTTCAGACAGCTGTTGAAGATGACATTGTTCTGCTGAGCTTTTAATAGTGAATGCTGCTCTCTGATTTTATTTGTGCTTCCTGATTTTATTATACTGTGGTTTCTCTTGTTTGCCAGTGCTAGATTTTTTTTTTTTAGTTTGATGTAGTTTGATGCATTTATTCTTTTTATTACTTTTATTTGTACATATCCTTGAGTGTCCATTCAGCAGGGGGGCAATCTAAAAATACACTAAATAAATAAAATGAAAAGGCCTTCCAAATTAAAAAATCCCTAAAATACAAGATTATGCTATGTAAAGAAATGGATAAAAATAACAATACAAGCAGCAACTCAGCAACTTCCTATTACAAAATATAACAGTGAGCCAGGGCAAAAATACATACATAAATAAAAATATTAAAGGCTTGGCGAATAAAACAATGCCAATTGCTATTGTCTCATGAACTCACATGGTGAGTTGTCATATAGCACCATGCCATGCCTTCCATGCAACCTATGGTTGTATTTGATATACTCCTTTAGCTGCTGCTCACAGAACTGACCCTTGAAGGTGTGACGTGTCATTAAACTTTATTGCGTGTAAGCAGAGTTTTCTGTATTTCATGATGTTAGTTGGGCCTCCCATTCTTTACCAGGCAATAGGTCCATTGACCTGATTAGCTATTTTACCTTGGCTGTAATAGCTATATTGACAACAGCTTTAGTGCAACTTTCACAGCTTTGTATTAGCTAAATGAAGATGTGAGCCCCACATACACTGTTCTTCATGTGTTACATTTTAGACGAAGGAATGACAGGGCTTTAGAAAGAATGTGCAGGCTCCAATTACACAAGGAGATGTTTCCCTGAACTGTATTTTTACAAGATAATCCACATTTATCACTAAGTAGGTGCCCGAGGCTTCCTTTAGTAATATCTGATGGCTAGATTTAGTTTAGTATTGAAGTGTTAGCTAATGCATTTTTGTGCATTAATATTTTGTTTCCATTCATGCATAAAACACACAGAGGTCCTAATATCTTCCACACTATGGCAGATTGATGAAATAATGCAGCGGGGGAGGGGAGAAACACAACTGGATAGACTGATTGAGAGGAGGGTATAGATGAGTTACACAGCATCAGACAAATTACATTGTGCTGGCAATGCATAATGGACTTCTAGCACAATCTCAATAACATTGGCTTGCACAAGAGGGTTTCCGGGAATCCTGTCATGCAAACTAATACTATTGGTGTTGCGCTAAAGGTCCCTTATGCTAGCTCAATGTAATTAGCGTTAGCAGAACAACATCGCTAGACACTGCTCAAAGTCTCCAGAAGAGTGGATTGGTGGTGCTGGAGCGACTTCAGAAGGAAATGTTGTTGGGGAGCTTATGATGGGGCTAGGCAATTAGGTCATCTGAGAGAAGGATGGATTTGGGAATTGGAAGGCGGTGTGTGCACAGTTATTTATTTATTTATTTATTTATTTCTATACCACCCAATAGCCGAAGCTCTCTGTGTCCCATGGTGGAATGTATGCACAGATTGTGAGCGGGACCTTGAAGCAGTGAGCTGGTGACCAAAATTGCCCCTCCAATCAGACATCTAAGTCAGCTGCCATATTTGCTTGCAAGCAAAACAGCTTCTGTGTGCTTATGAGCAGTTATGGAGCACCTTGTTCCATCGACTGCAGTATTTGCTTCCAATTGCTCGCCATGATCATTCCATAGGAACATCCAAATGGAATTCAAACATATGAGAATATCTGGTGCACCTTCAGTGCGAATGGATTTCTAATCTAGACTGACAAAAGCTGCAAGACATCTAGAATGCTAAGGGGATCTTAATGTAGGATAAATCTCAACACTGAGGAGGACAACACATTTTTGTGCATAGACAGAATTGGCATCAAAGTACACCAGAGGGAAGAACTAAGCACCATTCTATCACTTAAAGGCATCCCAATTAACCAGCATTACTGTCTCCATTAAGCAACAGCAGTTGCTCTTAAATATCTCTGGGCTTGTATCTAGTTTCTTGGGAGATGTCCCAATTAAGTGGATTTTACTGATTAAACACTTCCTGAGCAAATGAAGTGTTCTCAAATCATTCAAATTAATAACTCATCTGAAAGAAATCAACTTACACACAGATGGAATCTCCCCCCACCCCCGCAATTTGGGATATTAACACATTGTGCAGTTTCAGTAAAGTAGCCAACAAGCGGCACATTTAAAAACAACATCAGCAGCACATATACCGAGGCATGAAGTGGGGATTGTCTTGGGCTACTTGAGTCTTAATCTGCCTGTGTGCCAGAAGCAAAATCTCAGTCCCACACCTCATGTTAAGGAACCTACAGTTTCATGAGCCATTGTCATGCAACAGCATTGCTTTCCAGATGAAGCAGGGAATTAATCCATTGGCACTTGTCGCTGTTCAGAATGTTTAAGAGCCAACTAAAATTTGCCTAAAAGGGTTTCCATCTCCAGCATTAAATTGCCCATCTTGGCACAGAGCCTCTCCCAGAAGATGTGCTGTGTTGGGGCATGACTAATATTTATAGAGCAACTGGAATGTGTGTTTGCAACTGTACGCTTTGTTCTATAATTTTCCTTGTTTTTATTTATTTAAAAAAGAGAACCATACCAAATTATCTTGTCTTCAAAATAAAACTCTGATTTCCCTCCCCTCCCTAGCCCCAGCATAATTAACAGGAAGGCTTAAATTGTAATATGTGGCTCTATAATGTGGGAACAGTAAATTTAATTCAGAAATATCCATTTTTTTTCTTACTTCCCTGTAACATCCTGAGCCTAGAGGCACTGGCTGCTATGAGCCTTAGGACTGCTGTACGGTGAGCACACTTTTGCTCAGCAGGTTTTCTGAGATTAGGTTGTCTTGCTTTAGCTGGTTAATTTGGAGAAAGTGCAGGAAAGTGGACACTCAGAAGATTGAGTCAAAGAGTTCACTTCTTCCTTTTCTCATCTCCATTTGAGAGCTGATGAGCACTTTAAAGGTCTTATCACAGACGTCCCTCCTAGTGAGAGTAACCTTTGAGGGAGGGAATTAAATTGATCTCTCCCCTTTCCTGCCCCACACTCTGCCAGTTATTCAGACAATTTTCTAGAGAAGAGTGGTACCTCCCCCCCACACACACATGTGAACACACGCTATGGCACATCTGCATATGGATCTCTCTCACTGGAACATTGAAATAAGCTCATTCATTTTAATGATCTTTTGTCATGAAAAGGGGAACAAGCAAATTTTATCGATCTATTGCACAGTTGATAATTATCTATATCTTGGTTTGGGTTAAATTATTATCAAAGCCAGAGAGTTTACCTGACGTAAAACAACAATATCTAGTTACAGGAAAATAAAACCTTGTCACAGGAAGCACAGAGTCATGCCTTGCGAACATTTCCTAATGAAAACAGTACTAAATGGAAAGCAGAGAATTAAAGTGACCTGGTTCACATAATCAACACTGCATACTATGGTTTGTTTAAGCCATGACAGGCTGTGGCGCATGCTAGCGCATGCTGGGAGATTTTTGAATATTCAAGCTGAGGCTGGTCAAGTTGTCCAAACTCAGGTGGTGGGGTGTGTGCCCGGGTTAAACAATCCTCACATATCCCTAGATAAATCATGGGTTATACAAGGGTTGTTTAACCCCTGCACAACCCCCCGTCTGGGTTTGAATGACATGACAAGCCATGGCTGCGGCTTGAATATTCAAAATTTCTGCACGCATGCATGCAGACGCATGTGCCACAGCCCACCGTGACTTAAATAAGCCACGGTGGGCTGTTTGATCATGTGAACTGGGCCATTAGACGCTTCAAAACCTGGAATCAGGAAGCACTTCAATAGTCAAGAAATGTCTATTACAAGTGAAGTAAAACAATAGTAAACGCCTTGTTTGAATCTTGCATCTGTACTCTGTACAGCACCTAGCACACGGTGATAGATAGATAGATAGATAGATAGATAGATAGATAGATAGATAGACGTAGATATAGATATATGACCAGTGGTGGTAGTAGCAGCATTATCCAAGCTCAGCATAATTTTATACAGTCTTCATATGGGGAGGTGAGGGCGTTATATATGAATATGGATGTAAAGTAACTGTAAATGAAGCCTGTTGATGTTTTTGCAAATGAAAGTGTGTTTATTTTTTCAGCAAGCATCTGCTAGAGCCAAGGGATCCAGGAGAGGGTGGAGAGAAATGTTTGGGGGAAATTATGTGATTATAATGTAACTTTGGAATGTAGGATAGTGCCAGAGGTCAATCAAGCTGCCCTTGTGCAGTATTATATATGAATAGCTATGCTGTTTCTTGTCAGTTTCAGTCTGGGAAAACAAGGAAGGCTGCGATTTAAAAGGTGCCCCAGTTAGCAAGATGACGATGACGACGATGATGATAATTTTTTTAAGTAAATGGATAGGAGGGCAAGGTCTGAAACATGTTCATCAGATAATATCATAAACAGACTTTCTTTTAAAACAAAATTATGGGAAGGATGCTCTCACTCCCATAATTCAGTGTGTTTGTTAAACCTATTTCTTTGGAAGTATAAATTGGGATGAGGACGAAGTTTGAGAACAAAACGGCATTTTGAGACTTTGTTCATTTCATATTTATCACTAGGTTGTTTGCTAATTTTCATTTGCAAGAGGCAATTCTTCCAGCTAACTGGGTGCCTCAATGGGCCACTGATTTCTTTGAAGTGACAGTCTGTAAATATGCATAAAAAAGAGATGCAATTAGCGCGTGTGTGGTTCAGTGCAGCCTGATTTCATTGGCAAGTTTACCCACAGTGTTGATAAGCTACATTATCTAGAAAATTGGCCGCTGAAAAACAGCACCTCTGATTGCCAGCAAAGGTTCCAGATAACAGGGTGCTGAAGAGAAATATAATTGAGGTTGAATATGTTAACCAAGGTGTCACATGCTCCTTAGAAGCGCTAATTTATCAGCATGTTGGAATTTTTATTAACATTTGGAATGCATTTCTACCACACTAATGAAGTGGAATTGGCAGTTCAGGTTTTAGTTATTGTCATTTCTGAGAAGTTAAATGTAATTTCTTGTTAGGCACAGTTATGTAAATATATTTATACAGGGCTGGGGGAAAAATTATAACATTTCACAAAATACAAATATGTTGTTAAGGAGAAGGAATGACAAATTGGTTATTGTTAAAGCCCTAAACACTTACAAAATGTTTTTGCTGTGCTGTGTGTGGATTCTGTGGTTCCCATTCAAAATAAAGAAACTTTCAGAAACATTTCCTGATTAATTTTCTGTTGCATTGCAGCAGGAAAAAATATCCAAACTGGATTAATTCATCAAGCTTTCTATTTTTTAAACTGAATGACATTTTCTTTGCAGAAAAGTCATGGTTAATATGAAGTTTCATTTTAAATACAATTAAAAAAGGCTGATCCTGGGGTTTAGTTCCTCTTGAAATACTAGCCTTTGAACTGCATGTATTTGTTCGACTGCGTACAAACATACTGTAGAATCTTTTGTGCTGTGTGTACTAATGAACAGAAGAATTGGTATGTCCATTTCCAAAAATCTATTTGTAGGTAACCGGTTGCAAGTCACTTTCAATTTAGATGATATGCTTGTTTTTGAGGCGAATGTTTCTGTTGGGGCACTATGCTAACTAATGTCTCACTAATGTGAAAATAAACGAAGGATTCAATGATGAAATATAAGAATGATAACTAAGATGGGCCTTCTAAAAACAGTATCAAAAGACATTTAAGGAAGATCATGCTTGACGTTTCTGATGGCCATTAGCCAAGGAAGTTAGGAAATGCCAACCTCAGGATCTTCTGCATTCTTTATTTGGTTTTCTATATGATGTATAGTACTCATGGACTTTCTTTTTAAATTGTGTGTGCTCCATTTTAAAGAAAGAAAGAACCCATAACAGAATCTGTATGTTTATACGGGGATTGTTGCCATACCCTCTTGTGTAGCTCTGGCTCACGGATATTCCGGCTGGATGGTTGGCTCAAGTGACAGACTTGCAAGCTGCCGTTGTATATTTGGCATCTGAAGCTTCAGATTATATGACTGGCCACAATTTCACTATTGAAGGAGGGAAAAGCTTGTGGTAGAAAGAAAGAGAATCAGAATCTTCTTTCAATACATTCAGAAGAATGACAAGAAAGACTCCCTGATCTCATCCAACTTCTATACAAGCTGCTGGTGTTCAGCTTCTCCACTGAAATGTCCATAATCCCCTGCCCCCAAATGAAGAATATCATGTTGATAATTTTCAAGCAGCTGTTATTAACTCACTTGCCCATAGCATTTGTCTTATAAAAATCAACATGTGGACTAGAAAGATTGCATATTTTAAATGCAGGCCTAGGCTGGCTGCAGTACCAGTCAAAACTGCTTGTCTCTATGGCCCCATTCATTTCAGTGGAGTAAATAGATGGTGGATTGCCACTATACACATTATTTTTGTGCTTTAAAAATAAAAATAGCACAGTGCTACACTTTAGCCAACAGGTAAATTATCTTGTTAACCTGAATCTTTGCTAATTTACTGTTTCAACTGATCAAGAAAAGTTGTTGACACTTGTCAAACACACACACACCACAGAAAAGAAAGCAACACTTAACATTCCTGCAGAAGGAATATGACTTGTGTAATTGACTGAGGATTGGCAGTCAATGTTAGTTGGTCTGTACTGTAAGTGGTTTTTCCCCCCTTCTAAAATTCAAATTATTTCAGCAATTCTTGAAAAAGGTGTTACAAGGACATTATGCCTTTACAAAATTAAAACCAGATTTATTAATTCTTTTTTTAATATTGTCATTGGTATTTGCTCTGATTCATAGTGTTCAAGAAATACTTTGTTTTATGTGCAGGGCCAAGTTTTCCATTGCACCATAATGCAGAGACAGGCAGTATAAACCCCATGGGCCATATTCTGTTTGGCCACGATTTTTCTGCAGCTCACATAACTTGTGACAAGGGATGGGTGAATAAATCTGTTTCTTTTGTATGTGTTCACTCATAAGTCCGTTTTTCCCAGTTCGAGATTTACCTGCAATTTAAAAAAAAAAAACCAGCACAAAGATTTGCTTTCAAATGCACGCTTCTAAACATATTTTCTCTCAAAATAGGCATGTTAAAACATATCTTAATATGTTTTTTGAGCCATGAGCTGTGTCAGGAAACTTGGATAGTGCAAAAGCAGCTGGATAACTAATTTCCAGTCAGCACATTGGTTTGGGAGGTGCAGGTCTGGAACTGGATCCTGATTTAAGCTGGATCAACTGTGCTGGTGGAAGTGGACTTCCCTGCCCCTTCCTCTCTAGGGCAGCCCTTCCAGCCCTCAGAAAATGCTTCACAGAGCATCAGGAGACCCTGCTGAATGGGATGAGCTGTGGTGTGTGGGGGGGAGGGGAATCCCCCAAAATTGAGCAGAGCGGGACCTTCTGTGAGTGGAACCTTACCCCTTCAGAAGCAGATCCTGGATCCAACTTGAGGTTAGTTCATATTGGAATTCTCAGTGGTGCAATTCCACAAACATCCTTACTTGTGATGACCACCTGTGAGCTTGTATTATCTCTCAAAGCAGTAGGAAATCTGTCCCGGTGGGCTTTACGTTGCCCCTTGCTGATGTCCTATGGATTTCGCATTGGCTTGGCATCAAGAATTGTATATTTAACCAATCTAACTAAAACTGCAATCCTATGCAAAGATCACCATTTAGGTAAGGTACTGATCAGCTCTCAGCCAATTCTGAAATGGGCAGGGGGCAAACAGGCAGGCCTGGCCTCTGCCTAATTTTCCATTGTGTCCATCACTTTCTACTGCCCATCACAAGCTTAGTTGGCTCTACTTCCTTCCCTGACCTGTTCCTTCTTCCAAGCATTACAGTTTGGCCTCTGGAGTCAACAACTCTTAGTAAACCTTCAAGTGGAACCATTAAGAGCTTAAAGTTTTTATTATTTTTCTGGGCTCACAAAACCATTTTCTATGAGTCCCATACACTTCCATCATATTGTGTCATGCTTTGGAAAACTTGGTTTGATTCTCACATGACTGTGGCTGGCCTTTCATCCCAAGGTTAATGTACAAACAGGAGTGAACTCATCAGGAGTTCTTCCAACTAATTCTAGGGGGACTTGTATACTGTGGCTGGACCTTTTGTGAACAGCTTGTTTTAGTCCCTACCTAAGAGGGAAAAATAACAAACTTCAGCTAATTTGAAACATAACCCACCATTTGCAATTGGCATTATAATAACCAAAAGCCTTATTTTTTTTTCTAGACCTAGCGGAAAGACCATGGAGTAAGCAGACTGAGGACTGAACCAATCTTTTGTGTCCAATAATGACTTCTCCAGCTTAAAACTGGAAACATCTGGGGCAAAATTATTATATGAATCACACTGCAGTCATAAGACCATAGAATTTAATCCTCCTGTGTAAATCAGTGGTGCTTCATATTTTTAAAAAATATTGTTTGAGTACACTTCTTCAACAAAATGGGGAGTACAGTGGTTTTAGGAACTAATCTTTTTGACAAGCTCTTTATACTAAAAATATGCCGAATGATATATAATGCCATGAACTTTTCTGGACCGAGTAGGAGTAAGCATATTGGGGTTCACAATGGGTTTCTCAACCCAATTCCTGAACCATGGCTTGTAGATCATAACCCTTGATGTGTTGTAAAGGATTGAGCTTCAGCTATTGGGCAATATGGAAATGTAATAAATAAATAAGAAGGTGTCCAGGTTCCAGAACCTCACCATGACTTCAAAGTGGTTTGGAAAATAGTCTTATGCTAGTCTAAGCCCACCTGCAATGTCCCTATCAATGTATTGCCATATCTATCCCTCTTCCAACCATATCTATCCCTCTTCCAAATCCTGGCATCACTGATGTCATGCAGTTTTTGAATCTTTGGGACCCCTGATTTATTGCCAGATTCCAGTGAGCAAAGTACATGGAGCCAAATTGAGAAGTCTCTTTTTACACAAAAGGTTCCTCCTTGTGGGAGTAAGTCGATTTTTTAAAAATCCACTGTCTGTGATGTTTTCAGAAACTGTGTATTTTGGTTGAAGAGATGGGAGCTGGGCCATCAGTTAACCTGTTTTCTTTCATGAAACTCCAGTAGATCAGAGGCAAGAGTCCTAACGTTGTTGTTGTTTTTTTTATACCAAGAGACTTTCAGGAGAATTGTTCTGAGATTGAAGTCCTGAAAAAATTAAGCCCAGGCCACCTTCTCACACCATCCTTGGGCCTTATTAAATTGATCTATTACCTTATACATACCTCTCTTATATGAGGTCATTCTTAAGTTTACTTTCTTCTCTTCTGTTTTGTCCTCTGATCTACACCAAATTCACCAGGCCTCCTATAGAGGTGATTGGCTTCATCTTCCACCTTCTGTGCTATTGATTTCACTGAGTATCACCTCGACCACTAAAGTATGTCCCTTCAGTGATGGGCTTTCTAGTAACGATAACCCTGCTACTGCAAGGAGAATGCCTGCTTCTCGTGATGAAGGTGGATATCTGATATAGCAGGCCAGGGAGTCCCAATCCATACGTTTTCCCCACCCCCAGAGCAAGGAACTGTAGATCAATGTCTTAGGGATGTTGCAAGCATTCAAATAGGTGCACTCAGACAAGCAAACCCTCCTGTTTGGCTGATTGTGAGCAAGGTTGAGGTGATCAGGGCCCTGCTCAGAGATGCATGAGGAGCACCTCAGTGCTATGAGTACCTCTCCTCACCAGCATCCTGGGAGCACCTTCTCCTTTCCTGGCCCCAAAGGTAAGCTAAAATAAAATTATAAACATCACAGTAAAACCACAACCATCCATGAAACAGCAAATACATGGCAAAATTAAATCAGTCTCATCTGATAACATCCAGGAAAATAAAAAGGTATTTGCCTGGCACTGAAAAGCCATCTGTGTGGGAACCAGGAAAGCCTCACTGGGGAGAGGATTCCATAAACTGGGTGCCAGAACTGAGAAGGCCCTTTCTCAGTCCACCTCACTTCACACAGCAGGGGCTTCTGGCTGGGGACTACCAGTGATTACCTCATATATCATTTGATCTTATATACTAGAGACCAGCAGCCAAAGATCAGGGTTGTTTATTTCAACATCTGGGTTGGACTCGATAGTCTTGTGGGGCCCTTCCAACCCTATGATTCTATGAACATCACCCTTCTTTTCCACCTTAGGCTCTCCTTTGCCCATTCTTGCCTCAGATTTTCTTTTCCCTCTGAGACTCCTGCCTTCTGCCTTCTACCCACTGTCCTGGACCTCTCCATCTTCCCGCCTTACTTTTTGAGGCCCTTGCTTTCAGTCTCTCCTTCAGTCTGCCAAATGCAGCTCAACAATGATAGCCTGAAGTAGGGTGGCCACTTCTGCATCACCAAAGAGGAAATGCAACACCAACAAAGGCAAAAGAAGGAACTGATTTGCATGTGTTAATTTATATACATAGATGCAAATGTATAAATGCTGACATAATTTAAATGGAAATACAATATCTCTCTCCAGAGTAGGAAAGACAGTGACCAGGCAACCTGTGCACCTGCTCAGTCTCCTCTCTGGGTGCTGGCTGATGGTGGGCCACTGCTGCTCTCCCTTCTTAGGGTTCTTAATCTTTAAAATGAGCTTGGACTGGAAGATCCTCTGTAAAGTAGAACAAACGGCCACCCTAGTGCTTCTGACTAGGTGAGTCAATAAGTATTTGAATTGGGAAGTACATATAGCAAGAGACTAGACTTTTGCACGCTTGTGAAGTTTCCAAGTTACATTATATAGAGTCGATACAAGACATTCTAGTATGTAATTACAACAAAAACAACACTTTTGGTGTGGAAAGCATATATATGTTAGCTAGTAGGAGAAACACTAAAAGCAGAGAATGCCATGCTGGTCCATGAGAAAAAATCTAAAATCCATAGTCAAGCAACACCTTAGTTTGGGCTAACCAAAATGTCATGAAAGAGAAAGAAAACTTTCAGGTTCTTCAGAACTCTTTGTTAGACTGATTACTAAGTAAAAGTGTGTGCGTGTGCGTGCGTGCGTGTGTGTTGGGCGAGGAGGAAAGAAAAATATTGCCCCACTGGAGACTAGTGAAAGATTACCTTATTACTCCCAGCTGTCCATGGAGGCTCAGGTGTCAGCTGTGAGCTAGACAGCGCTGTACCAACTCCATCTGATATGGCGGCTGCGCCCCTTCCTTCCCGACCATCTGCTCCCATCGGTAGTACGTGCCCTGGTCTCCTCTCGTTTAGACTACTGTAAAGTGCTCTATGTGGGGTTACCCTTGAAGACAGTTTGGAAGCTACAGCTGGTACAGAACGCGGCGGCTCGCCTGATTACAGGCAGCCGCCGGCGAGATCATATCACTCCAGTGCTGAAGGAGTTGCACTGGTTACCAGTTGTTTTCCGAACCAAATTCAAGGTGTTGGTTTTGACCTTTAAAACCCTATATGTAGGGATGGCGGAGAATTTCTCCCCGAAACTTCGGGGGGCCAAGCGCCAACGTGTTGGGCCCCCCGAACAAGTTTCGGAGAGAAATCCTCCGCCCCCCCGCCCCCCCCCAGGACGGGACTTACCTTCCCTGAATGTCCCTCCCGGCGGCGGGTCTGGCTGGCGGTTCGTCCGGTGTTCGAGCGGGGCGGGAGTGGCAGCCGGTCTTTCGACCGGCTGCCGCCCCCGCCATTGCAATGAAAGAAAAAACAAAAAACACGTCCCCTGATAGGCTACGTGACGATTCACGTAGCCTATCACGGCAAGATTTGCAAAGTCAGCCGTGATAGGCTACGTGAATCATCACGTAGCCTATCACGGGTGACTTAAAAAAAAAAAAAGCGCGTACGCGAATGGCGGCCCCCATAGGGAGCCGCCATTCGCGTTCCTTATTTAGTTGCTGTAGTCTACGTCAATGTTTACGTAGACTACGGCGAAAATAAGGGCAACGCAAATAGCGTTGCCCTTATTTTCGCCGTAGTCTACGTAAACATTGACGTAGACTACAGCAACTAAATAAGGAACGCGAATGGCGGCTCCCTATGGGGGCCGCCATTCGCGTACGCGCTTTTTTTTTTTTTTTAAAGTCACCCGTGATAGGCTACGTGACAATTCACGTAGCCTATCACGGCTGACTTTCCAGATCTAGCCGTGATAGGCTACGTGAATCGTCACGTAGCCTATCAGGGGACGTGTTTTTTGTTTTTTTTTTACTTTCGAGTTCGCGGCCGGGCGAGGCGGGAAGCCTCCTCCCCGGCCTGAATTTCGGCCGGGCGAGGCGGGAAGCCTCCCCCCCCCCGGCCTGAACTTCGCGGGGGGAGCAGCGAAGCGCTCCCCCCCACCGCGAAAAAGCTTCGGCGAAAGGTAAGGGACTTTCGTCCACCCCTACCTATATGGTTCCGGCCCAGCCTATCTTAAGGAGCACCTCCAGCAACACCAGACAGGCCACTTAACAAGAGATCAGCCTCAGATGGCCATCTCTCTGTCTCATCAGCCAGGACAGTTAGACCGGTGAGGACGAGGGAGAGGGCCTTCTCTGTGGTGGCCCCCACTCTGCGGAACTCCTTCCATAGGGAACTCCGCTATGCCCCCTCTTTAATGAGCTTCCGCCATGCATTAAAAGTGTGGTTTTTCAGACAGGCATTTGGGGTGGGTTAGCGTATTTTTTTATGATGTTTTTAATGTAGAATCTTATTGTTTTAACTGTTTTGTTGTTGTACGTTGCCCAGAGTAGCTGGGTGACCAGCCGGATGGGCGATTAATAAAATAAATACATAAATAAATAAATAAATAAATAGAAATATTAGGAGGCTTTCATGACCAAATCATCTGTTATCTCAATATTTTATGAACATAAAACACAATGTTAATTCATTCATTCATTTCATTTATATCCTGCCTTTTTTCCTCCTTAAGGAACCCAAGGCAGCGTATATAGTCCTCCTCCTCCTCCATTTTATCCTCACAACAACCACCCTATGAGGTGGGCTGGGCTGAGAGCCTGTGACTGGCCCAAAGTCACCCAGTGAGCTTCCATGGCCGAGTGGGGACTAGAACCCGGATCTCTCGACTCCCAGTCCAACACTCTAGCCACTACACCACAGTGGCTCTGTTCTGACCAGAACTTGTGTTTTTGCCAAGTTTACAATCTGAATTCATGTATTAACTAAAAACTAGATGATGTTCCAAATATTACCTTTAGGGGGAAACCTCAACCTATCGTTACGTTCATGTCAACTCAACATAACAACCAGTGTTCTGGTTTTATCTATTCAACTTTTTTATATTGTATCTTAAGTTCATACTTTTGATATTTCTAATTTTTTTTAGCATTTATGTAGAACACCACATAATTGCAGAAAAGATAATAGTCACATACCCCAGGGTCTAGTGTACACTTATGTTAAAAGTACAGCTTTTATTGGCAACTAAAGTAATAACCTTTCCATGTCAAATTGCTTTAAATTAAACTTTAAAAAATACTGGCTGATAACCACATTTAGTAATTGTCAAACATTAGCATAACATCAAATCCTAATGCTGCCTAAATCTTAGGTTTAAAAATAATTATTTACTTAGGTAAATTCTGAATTCAGAAGCATAATATTAGATTTAAGGATGGGAGTAGGGAGAAAGCAACTTCCACACATATGTGAAAAGCAGTATCTGTAAACTTGACATAAAAGTGGGATTTGAACTTGTGCCTGCCTTGAGCACACTCTGGGAGAGAGTGGAAGACAGGAAGGCTTGGTGTGCTATGGTCTATGGGGTCACGAAGAGTCGGACACGACTTAACGACTGAACAACTGCCTTAGAGAGAAAAAAATGGATATTTGTTTCCTAGCCAGATCATCCATCCATCAATGGCCTCATTTAAAAAAACAGTGTCAAACTGACACCTTAGATGGCAATCGGTATCCTAGATGGTGTTTGATGACCCAGGTCTCCTGTCGCTTGTGCTAAACAGCCACATATACATAATTTCCAACAGTTTTAGACTGGCTGAGTTCTGGGGTGTATGATCTGAATAGATGTAGAGCTCCAGGAATACAGGCCCAGCCAATGTTTAATATGGATGAATTGTACTTTTCTATTTCTTCTAATTCTATAAGCATAAAATCACTGGGGAAGACATTAGCTTCTGCAAGAACACAGCAGACAAGGGAACTATGCAAGGAGACCTTTGGCACTATATATACAGTGTAAATTCTGCCAGGGCCCTTTCGGCATCCTAGGTAAAATAGAAAATGGTTCTACTCCAGTTTAACCCTGATGATGGTGATAGTAAACCAAATAACCCCTTCTCACCCTTTGCACATCGCCATCTGTGCAGGTTTGCACATTCATGTAATACACACTGAAAGTCGAACCACAACGTACCTCCTAACTCCCCCACCTTACTATTCCAGTTTCCAAAGTGCCTTTGCTGGCACTTCTAGAGTTCCCTTCTGTAGTTCTTAATTTCTCAAAAAAGAAATGCTGGTACTCAAATCTGCTTGGAAATGCTGCCTTCTGGTTTGGAAATCCTTCTCCATTCTCTAATGTTGCCTTCCCCAGCGTGGCAACATCTGGAAGCTACCACATTGGGGAGAGTTGCTCTGTTACATGACTATAAATTTCTGATGGCTCCAGCATTTTAATCAGGCAGCCTCCAAAGGTAAAAATGGGAACATTGACACATAACATCTGGGTCTGGGACCAGAAAATTGGGTCTATCCCTGGTAAATAGGAGCAGGTGGAAAATGATTGCTTATACCTTGAGACAACAAGAGCTTCTGATGTCAAAGGTATGCAAGACATGAAAATCTGGTTGTGAAGATCTCAGAAACTTACTTAAGTGAATGATGGGGTTTGGACCTGTACCTTTCCAGAATATATATTGATGTGGATGGCACACATTGCAGTACTACTGCCTTAAAGTTCTGATGCACTTTAAAAAGCTTCCTTTAGCCCCCGGTTTGCAAAATGTTTTCTGAGGAGTTCAAGTTGATCCTTTACAATTCCCATATTATTCAAGCTATGTATGTGCAGTATGATTTTCGCAAGCCTCATTAATTCTGAGGTGTGGGAGCAGGGTGGAATAGTTTGCTTGACAGACTCGAACAGTTTCAAGGAGGAGCTATTAAACATGCGATCTGTAATTTTTCTGCATTTTCATAAAAATTTCCCCTTTTATTTTTTAAACCCAGTGGGCTCTTTTAACTTTGAGGAAATGCAGATATCTACACTGTGGCACAAATGACGTGTTAATGTGAAAGTGAGATTATTTGCTTGAAACTGTTCAGAATGGTTAAGGCTTTAATTACATTCTGGTTAAAACAATGTTGTGCTAGTACAGGACAGAATGGCATATTTTAGGCTGCTTCTATGTACACCTCATATAAAGAAGTAGTTATACTTTTATAACTCCATGATTTCTACTCCCCTTTAGTCCAAGTATACTTTAGTCCAAGTATAGTCCATTATACTTCATAAACACAGCAGAATTTTTTCCCCAGACAGTGACAACTGTTATGTGGAAGTAGGGATGAAACAAGAACCTTGTTTCAGTTCACAAATCATCTGAACCTGCCCTGTTCACACGCCTGAACAGGAGTACATTAAAAAAAAAAAAAGTTCACACATTCCTAAACTTGTGATCGCATTTTAAAAACACTCATTGTCACTCTTTTATCAATGGAGAGAAAAATGCACACTCTTGAAAAAATGTGCACAGAAATGTGCACTTTTCCGATTTGAAACGCAGACTTCCCCATTCAAATGATAATGAACCAAAAAACAGACCACAAACAAAAATGGGAGTCAAACGAAGCTTCAAAGTGAAGTTTGAAGCATTTTGGTGAGTTCAAACATCCTGGTTCTCTAATCCTTATGTGTACTCATTGATCTAAGATATTGTAGGAAGATTATGGTTGTCATTATGTTGGAAGACAAGCCTCTGATCCCTCCTAGTTGCGGGGTTTTTCTTGCTCTATTAAAACTTTTGTGCTGTGATAAGGTGGGTGACAGCTAGGGTTGGATGAGAACTTACAAAATTCGCACTTCCTGAATCTAAACATGCACCACACAGTTCACCACCAAAATCCATACATTTCCAAATTTTGCAATGCAGTTTGCAAAAAACAAAAACAAAGGAACACCCTGTACAAAAAAATGTGTACATTTCAAAAACTGTGAACAAAGGAAGTGTGTGAGTTTGTGTGTGTGTATACATACATACAGACAGACATATTAAAAAATGTACAAAGTATGAGTATTTCAAAAAATTTACACAAAAATGCATTATTTAATGAAGAAAAAAAGGATACATTTGCAAAAGTGCACACCAAAATGCAAAAAACAAATCCAAATTTTAAAAATGTGCACAAGAATGTGTACTAATTTTTGTGAAGACTAAAATAAAATGGCAATCTGATGCAAAATTGGGATGGGATGAATTTAGCATTGGAAAAATGATGTCCTTTAAGCCTTCAACCTGCCCAGACCTGAGAACCTGCAATATGGGATCCACTTTCATGCTATCACATTGTGTTTACATGGGTGTAAGTAGGGATGTTGGAGAATTCCTCCACGGACCCCAATGAGGCCGGATTCCAAGAATCCGGCCCCACTGCGGTCTGTGGAGGAACAGAGTACTCACCTCTGTGCCCTTCCGGAATCTGTCCGGGCCAGCTCCTCAGCGCAGTGATCCTGCGGAGCCAGCCACCAGCTCCGCATCGCTGGTGATATGGCCCGCCACCATTGCCATGCTGTATCGCTGTGCTCAGTCTGGACGCAAATGGTGTAATGGGCACCATTTGCGGCCGTAATGCTGTTAGATTAGCCTAAATGCAGCCATTTATGTCTGCATTTGGGTTAATCGACCAGCTTTACGGCCACAAATGGCGCCCACTACGCCATTTGCATCCCTGTTTTCCCGTGATAGGCTATGCAAATTATATTTACGTAAATATTTGCATAGCCTATCACATGAAAAAACAGGGACGCAAATGGCGTAGTAGGCACCATTTGCGTCCGGACTGAGCACAGTGATATGGCAATGGTGGCTGGCTGTATTGCCAGCGATGCAAAGCTGGCGGCCGGCTCTACAGGATCACCATGGAATGGAGCCAGCCCGGACAGATTCCAGGGGGAGGGAGGGATCGCCTCCCCCCCTCGTGGACCCCCCCAACTGGAACGGGGTAAGTGATCCGCCCATCCCTAGGTATAGAGGGGCAAGCACATAAACACTTCTTTGAACATGCATTGTCCTGTTCCACAAACAACTCCCATTGCACAGAGAATCAAGTGACTTTAAGACTATGAGCGCAAAACAGTGGGGGTGGGAATCCACACAGTAACTCAAGATGTCATTGATATAATACCCACAGAGCATAACACAGAACAACAGTCTTTGGAACCTATTTGGAACCCATTGCAAAAGGAGACACTGAGAGAGGATGATAATGAAAATATCCTCAGAGCCACCCAGGAAAGAATTCAAAATCCATGTCTTTCACTGAGAATCTTCAGACTCCCCTTTCCATAACTCCTCGGAAGTAACAGTGCGAAGCAGCAAAGTACAACAACCCATCTTAATGCATCTCTACTCACAAATAAGAAGGACTGGATTACTCAGGAGTAATTGTCCAAGCAATAAATAGAGATTAAGTAGTACCCCAAGCCCTGCTATTTTGTGCTGCTGTGTTATTTTGCCCCCTCTTGGTCAGTCAGTCAGTCAGTCACCCCCCCTCCCCAATCATGCCGCAGCCCCTTTCCCTTTGTGGAAGGGAACAAATGGGTTCCTTTCTTTATAAAAAAACATTTTATAGAGATCACTGGAGCAAAGGTCCAGTGCATCCAATAACCTCTTTACAAGGTGTTTTTGGGGATGGGGGAAATTGGGAAAAATATTTAGGAAAAGGGAATTGTTTGTTCCTCCCACCCCATAAAACTTCTGCCACCTTACCAGCAGTGGGAGCAGGTGTTGGTGGCTATGGTCGTGGCTCCCCCAAAAAAACAACAACCCCCAAGCAGGTAGCAACAGTGGCCAGGCAAGGCATGGCATACAGTCCAGGAGAGAGCTCCATTGTCCAGTCCTGCGGCCATGTGCCATTTCAAACCACAATATTTCCCTTAGTCTTAAAGTGGCAGCGAGCTCAATCAATCAGATGCTGCTTTGGGAACACACATTCACTGCCTCTCACATTAGGGAAAATAAAAATATTGCAGTTCAAAATGGCACACAGCTGTAGCCTGGAGGAGCCAATGCCGCACTTTCCTTTACTGTGTGCCAAGCCTTGCCCAGCCGCTATTGCTGCTGCCTGCCTGGGGGATGTTTGCAATCTTAGATCTCTTGGTACCCTGGGTGACACCCCCCCACACCTTGGCCTCCCACTAGAAATGACCCTGCTTCTAGGCATACACCTGGTCCTCAAAAGAAGGTGGAAAATGAAAACACAGCACAATTAAGCCAATGCTTGATAACTTTAAAGTCATCTACAGCTGGCACAGAATTGCATCTAACCTGCCTCCCACACTGTTTTGAAAACGCTCAATAAATTCCTGCTTTATTATTACATGGTGACTTCGATATCTATTTGCTTTTCTTCTATTTTCACCATGACCTGTAGTTTCCAAACCACATCTTATGCTCAACACAGGGGTGCCTATTACTGCATTCCCTACATGAGGGCTTCCCATTACAAATAACGACCAATGCACTACCTTGTGTTTGCATCCAAGGGCCAGTTGGATAGAGGAGAGGAAGGAAAAGCATTTCAATAGGCCAATCCCTTTCCATGTGCCGAACTAAGTCCATGTGGGAATAGATCATACCCACAGTGTGCAATTCCACTGGGAGTACAACTTGTATTCTCATAAGGTTGGATCTCGAGTTAAAAAAAGGTAAAGGTGTCCCCAACCAGTCGTGTCCGACTCTAGGGTGCGGTGCTCATCCCCGTTTCTAAGCCGAAGAGCCAGCGCTGTCCGAAGACACTTCCGTGGTCATGTGGCCGGCATGACTGAACACCGAGGTGCACGGAACGCTGTTACCTTTCCCGCCGAGGCGGTACCTATTTATCTACTTGCAATTTCTTGCTTTCGAACTGCTAGGTTGGCAGAAGCTGGGACTGAAGACGGGAGCTCACTCCGTCATGCAGCACTCGGGTCTCGAACTGCTGTCCTGCCAATCTTCCAGTCTGCAGCTCAGCGTCTTAACCACTAAGCCACCGTGGCCCCAAAGGAAAGGTTCCTCCTGTGCAAGCACTGGGTCATTGCTGACCCCTAGAGGGACGCCGCTTGCGCTGGCATTTTTGTGGCAGACTGTAGCGGGGTGGTTTGCCATTGCCTTCCCCAGTCATGACTACCTTTCCCCCAGCAAGCTGGGTCCTCATTTTACCAACCTCGGAAGGATGGAAGGCTGAGTCGACCTGAGCCGGCTACCTGGGACCCAGCTTCCGCTGGGATCGAACTCAGGTCGTGGGGAGAGCGTGTGCAATTCCACTGGGAGTACAACTTGTATTCTCATAAGGTTGGATCTCGAGTTGCCCCTCTGCAAACAAACAGAAGGTCTCATTCCCTTGGCAGGGGGAAAGCACCAATTTTCAACTATTGTTCCTTCGCCCTGCAGTTCCCAGTGCCATTGCACACACTGTTCTGGACGGTCCCTCAAACTTTCAGAGCAGCTTGTAAGATACATAGGGTGCTGTGAGGGAGGGGGAATGAGCAAAAATGGCTTCCCCCCATTTTTGCCTGGAGGACCATCCAGTTCACTCCACAGAGCTCTGGATTCAACCCATGATTTGTACTGTAACAAACTGTGCATTGTTGGGATTTTAGGGGAAAAAATAATGAGACCAGAATTGAATTTGGGTGTTGGTGTTTGAGATTATTGCCTGAAAAGTGAACAAGACCTAAATTTTAAGGTTCATTTTAATGAGTTCTTCAAAGTCAAATGTTATGATCCAAATCTGGAAATTTCAGTATCTGTAACATTAGATTTGGTTATTGGACCTTTGGCCAATTTTCGAAATTCTCCTAAGTTTCACTTTAGAAATCTCCAGGGGATGGATGCAGAATATGTTTTCTTCCATTGGAGGGAACACCAGTTGCAGAATGGGACTCCTGAATCCACCCCCAACCCCTGGCAGGGTTGAGGGCCACTCTGGACTGGAGCAGATTTGGAGGGCATGCGGCCGGGGGTGGTGCGGGGAGAGGAGAGGACATGGAAGTCCTGCTCCACAAACAGTATCCTTCTTCTGGCAAAAGAACAATTTTAGATCCAAGCCCAGGAGAACAGGCTTCTGGAGTGCTCTGCTTCCTTGGGCACCCTGTGTTACGCAGACAAAAGACACATTTTCTGTAAGTGGTTTTTGCTATGACCTTTCTTCACCATGATGAGAACCAGCCTTCCCAAACTGGTGCCTTAACTGGTGACATTGTACTGCAGCTCCCATCATTCCCAGCCACCATGGCCATTGCTGGGAATGATGGGAGTTGCAGTCCAACATTTCTGGAGGGCACCAGGTTGGGGAAAGTTGAAATGAATGCTGTGGAGGAACCATACAATTTGCCTGGAGATTATCATGATTATCTCTATTTTTCATGTAATATCTGAGCAGTAAACTTCCCCTTTTTGAAAATGTATGTATATGTAAGCCTGTCTCCTGTGTATCCATCTTTGCTTGAAAAAGAACATTCTGTAATGTTTTCTTTTCTGTTTGCTGCATTTTATTCTAGAGCTGATTAAACTACCCTGGAATAGTCTGCATTCATGTCTCTGTTTTAAAATCTGCTGTAAAGTGATCTATTTATTTACATGAAAGAAAAGGATACCTCTTGCAACCCGCAGCATGCTTTCAAACTTCACTTGAAAGCTGGCAGCCTTTTGGTATTTTGCTCTAGCTTTCATTTTCTGTAACGGAGAGAGCCTGTATTACTTATTTCTAGTTGTGGGTGAATGAATAAGCAATGCTTCTGAATAAGCCTCTTTGAATGACCACTTGTATTTTGTTATGAAAGTGTATTAAAAAGGTAGAAAGGGAATACTGCAATGGAGCACTATAAGCAAGTAGAAAACTCTCAATAGAAAAAGGGCATCTTATCCAAAAGGATCTCACTACAACAGCAAGTAGAAAATTCACAATTAAAAAGAGAACTCTGCATTCTTCTCACTGGATAATATTTTTTTGAACTGGCACATTATTTTGTAAGATAAACAGCAGGATGGATCCCAACATAGCAGGGGCAGGCCAAGCCATTTTGCTACCTAAGGCGAAGGACAAGATGGCGCCTCCTCCTAGTCCATGTACGAAATCCTACCAGACTGGCAGTTGAATCTTCCTTCAACATTGGTGATGGGGCAACATCCTCCACTTAGGAAACACACAGCAGGCTGCATGACACACAGGTCTTTGCCCAATACCTTGCTGCTGCCTCCCAGCATCTGCCATCTGAGGCAACTGCTTTACTCTCCCTAATGGTAGAACCCAGAGTGGCTGGGTGACCAGCCAGATGGGCGATTACTAAATTTAATAATAAATAAATAAATAAAACCAGTCCTGTGACACAGTCATACTTCAAGCCAGGATCCAGGGTCTTCCTGCTGTCTATTGAAGGCTCCTGATCCAACAAAACATTTTTCATCCATTTATTACATTTCTATATCTTCCGATAGCCAAAGCTCTCTGGGTGGTTTACAAAGATTAAAACCTGAAAAATACAATATAATATAAAATAAAATAATTTGCATACAAAAAGAAAACAATTTTGCACAATCATAGAATCATACAATTCTGGGTTGGAAGGGGCCTATAAGACCATCGAGTCCAACCCCCTGCTCAGTGCAGGAATCTAAGTCAAAGCATCCCTGACAAATGGCAGTCCAGCTTCATCTTGAATTCCTCCAGCATGGGAGAGCCCACTACCTCCCTAAGTCATTGGTTCCATTGTCGTATTGCTCTAACAGTCAGGACATTTCCCCTGATCTTCAGGCGGAATCTGGCTTCCTGTAACTTGAGCCCATTATTCCATGTCCTGCACTCTGGAATGATTGAGAAGAGATCCTGGCCTTCCTCTCTGTGACAACCTTCCAAGTACTTGAAGAGCGCTATCATATCTCCCCTCAGTCGTCTCTTCTCAAGGCTAAACATGCCCAGTTCTTCCAATCTCTCCTCATAGGTAGGGGTGCATGAAAGTCCCTTACCTGTCCTCGAAGCTTTTCGTGGTGGGGGGGAGGCGCTTTGCTGCTCCCCCCGCGAAGTTCAGGCCGGGGGGGGAGGCTTCCTGTCTCGCCTGGCTGAAATTCAGGCCGGGGGGGAGGCTTCCCGCCTCGCCCGGCCGAAATTCAGGCCGGGGAGGAGGCGCCTCGCCTTGCCCGGCCGCGAACTAAAAAGTTAAAAAAAAAAATGCTCCCGTGATAGGCTACGTGATGATTAAGGTAGCCTATCACGGCTAGATCTGCAAAGTCAGCCGTGATAGGCTACGTAAATCGTCACGTAGCCTATCACGGGTGACTTAAAAAAAAAAAACGCGTACGCAAATGGCGGCCCCCATAGGGAGCCGCCATTTGCGTTCCTTATTTGGTCGCTGTAGTCTACATAAATCTTTACGTAGACTACGGTGAAAATAAGGGCAACGCAAATAGCGTTGCCCTTATTTTCGCCGTAGTCTATGTAAAGATTTACGTAGACTACAGCGACCAAATAAGAAACGGGAATGGCGGCTCCCTATGGGGGCCGCCATTATCCGTACGCGCTTTTTTTTTTTTTAAAGTCACCCATGATAGGCTACGTGACGATTTACGTAGCCTATCACGGCTGACTTTGCAAATCTAGCCATGATAGGCTACGTTAATCATCACGTAGCCTATCACGGGGGCGTTTTTTTTTTCTTTTATTGGAATGGCGGCGGCGGCAGCCGGTCAAAAGACCGGCTGCCGCTCCCGCCCCGGACGAAGACCCGCCGAACCGCGGGCCGGACCCGCCGCCGGGAGGGACATTCGGCAAAGGTAAGTCCCGTCCCGGGGGGGGGTGCGGAGAATTTCTCCCCGAAACTTGTTCGGGGGGCTGAACACGTTGGTGCTTGGCCCCCCCGAAGTTTCGGGGAGAAATTCTCCGCCAACCCTACTCATAGGGCTTTGTTTCCAGTCCCCTGTTCATCTTCTCTGAACCCTCTCCAGTTTGTTTGCATCCTTCTTAAAGTGTGGCGCCCAGGACTGGACACAGTCCTCAAAGATGAGGCCTAACCAGTGCTGAATATGCAAAGAGAAAACTCCCTGGAAAAGACCCTGATGCTGGGAAAGATTGAAGGCAAAAGGAGAAGGGGACGGCAGAGGATGAGATGGCTAGATAGCATCACCAATGCAATGAATATGGACTTGAGCACACTCCGGGAGAGAGAGGAGGACAGGAAGGCCTGGCGTACTATGGTCCATGGGGTCACAAAGAGTCGGACACGACTTAACGACTGAACAACAACGACAAGTACTTCACGTGATATGGAAGCTATACTTCTATTAATGCAGCCCAAAATAGCATTGGCCTTTTTTGCAGCCACATCACATTGTTGGCTCATATTTAGCTTGTGATCTACAACAATTCCAAGATCCTTCTCACTTGTACTATTGCTGAGACAAGTATCCCCCATCTGGTAACTTTGTATTTGGTTTCTTTTGCCTAGGTACAGAACTTGGCATTTATCCCCATTAAATTTAATTCTGTCGTTTTCTGCCCAGCACTCCAGCCTATCAAGATCACTTTGAATTTTGTTTGTGTCTTCCCAGATATTAGCTATCAACAGTGTTTGTGTAAAATGCGGAATGGGGGAGGAGACCATCTATTCCCTCACACACGCACACATCTGCTCCTGAGGGTTGAGGGAACACTCCAGAACAATGGAGCAGGTGGCATTGGAGGCTTCAGAGGCAGGGAGAATTGGCAAAGATTGCCTCCCCTGTCCTTTCTGCTGGTGGGAGCATTCTGAGCAGAACTCTGCTCATGTAACGCTCCCGCTAGCAGAAACTGGATCCAGCCTATTGAATGAATGAGGCTTAATTTCTAGAGGGAGGCCTACTGCTCATTGGGTGGGATTACTGTCACCTGGAGCTCCATATTGAGTTTGCTCTGTTCTCCTGCCCTCAGGTATTTTAAAGCAGGTGCCTTGCCAGGGGGAAAAGCAGCAAGTTTCAATGTGTGTAAGCATGACTAAGCCTGGATCCAATCCAGTAAGTGTGTTCCATCCATGGGGAACATTTCCTAAGCTCTCAGAGTCAAAGTGATTCAGAGCCATTAATTCAGCAACCTCCACGACAAGCCTGTAAAGCGATTGTTACTCCCTCCCTCTATCGATGAAGGCGTCTGAGAGTGACTTACCTCAGTGAGTTCATGGCCAGGCTGCGGTTTCGGAGTATGCGTCTCATATTATAAACAACAGTCTTATGCCAACACCAGCTCAGTGTCAGCAAGAACGTCTCCTGTCACGTGTGTGAAGGTTTGAGGTCTACAGAGGCAAGGTTCAAAGGTCAGGCCTAGAGGCCTGGGGTGTTGTGCTGGGAGGGGGCATCCCTGAGAGGAGTAGTGTCATGTCCCTGGTTGTTGTTTTTTTTATTTTCCTGAGTTAGGTTTCATTTTTTCTCCAGGTTTTAAACTGTACTTTAGATTTGGGGAAAGGAGGGGATATAAAGGGAGAGGGCGACCAGAGAGAGACAGAGAGATCAGAGCCTGAAGAGAGAGCAGGAAGAAGCAACCTGGAAAAATCCAAGGGCAACTAGAGAAGAGGAACTTGCGTTTTTGCAAACTTTATTTCCTCTTAATGCCTTTTGTATCGATCAGCTCTATTGTGAAAATACCCTTAGTTGTAATGTGCTTGCTTTAATTTACCAGTAAACTGTTGTGGTTAACATCCAGGTGTCTGAAGTACCAATCACCCCATGCCTGCAGCCTTAACCCCATGTTATTGGGAAGAGGAAATTTAAAAGAAGGAATGTGGGATTCTTAAGGAGGCAAGAGATCCTTAAGGAGTTGCTCAGGGTGTCCAGGCCATAAGGGGAACTTTGACAAGGTGGAACAAGCTGGCTGGGAATGATGAGCGTTGCAGTCCAACACATCCAGGGGGCCCCAAGTTCGAGAAGGCTGTCCTAAATCTATATTGCTTGTTGTTTATCAGGAAGTTGAATCAATCAGTGATAAGCAGAGTCTCTCTGGAAATATTTTTAAGATTTAAAATATTTATAACCCCACCTTTCCCCATATAGTTCAAGGTGGCTTTCAGGAATAATGAAATATAATAAGAACAGCAATATGTACAAAACAATAAAAGAACAAACTATAGATGTCAGCAGTGAAACCATTTAAAAATAACCACCATAACAAATGTCATAAAACGTCATAGAAAGCCAGAGGTGTTTTTTTTAAAAACAACAACAACTGAAGTATAATTATGGTAGTCATGCAATAAAAGCAAACCTCTAAAGGGAAATGCTTTGCAGCAGGTAATGACGGGTAAAACACTAGTGGGCGAAACTATTCTATACACATCTACGTGGATAAGTTCCATCAGTGGAGTCTGGTGCCCCCAATGTCGGTGGGGCTATGATATGCTCTGGATTTCAGTCAGAACTCTAAAGGAGCTATCCAAGGTTCTGGACCTCTTTGGGATATTGTATTCAACACCTTGGACAGCTCCTTTAGAGTTCTGACTGGTTCTGACTGAAACCCAGAGCGGATTCACAGCTCCACCGGCATAGGAGCCAGCAGCCTCCGTTGAGTTCCACTGTGTTCAATGTTGCTGGAGGTGCATTGAAAGTCTTATCCTTATTTACCAGGACAACAGCCCACTGAACTCAATGGAGCTTATTTCTGAATAATGATGCTGTAAGACTGCATCCTTTGTCCACTATGTCTGACAGGGAAATTTTCATTGAACACTGTGGGACTTGCTGAGTAATCATGCATAGGATTGAGCTGCATGAGCACTTCAATTCTTTCAAAGAAGCAGTGAAAGCAGAAGTGTGACTGGTACTTCTTTCCCTATTTCTCTGATAATATCACACGATGCGAGCTGAGAGCCAGTGGTGGCACCAGAAAAAAAAGGGAGAGACAAAAAGGGGGTAAAGTACACTTCTGAGGAACAAACTTTGTGCCACATGTTAAATTTCTAAAAGAAAAATATGTCACCTGAAAGCTCCAATCCTAAACATATCATCTGTGAATGAAGTCCTATTGATTTTGAAGTAGCTAAATATGTGTAGGCTTGCAGTCTTACTTTAATTTCCAGTTTATGATTCAGTTATAATTTGTACATGTAGAGTGCCTTGTACATGAAAAGTACCATAGTGTCATGTTGGAGGAAGGTGTATGTCCCCTTCAAGCATTGCCTATCAAATGGATTGGGGAGCTTCTAATACCCAAAGTGGGACTCATGGATTTCATCACTAAGATCCGTCCTACACTTCAGACTTTATAGTGGAAACAGGGAAGAAAGATGCATGAGTCACATGTACTTTATTCTGTATTTATAGATCACCTATGACTAGAAACTTGAGAAAATAAGAACCAAGGCCCCGGCACTGTCTGCAGACTTATAATCTAATAGATACAAGACACAGGGAAAAGAAAAGAGTAGGGTGGCTGCTTACACATCATCAAAACAGAGAAGAGATATCACCAAAAAAGAAGACATAGATATGCATAAAATTTGGATATCCTATATGTATAGACTAGTGAAGAGACCTGGCTTTGCATGGGTTGGAACTATCCCTTAGTTTGATACAGCAAAGCTCTCAAGCAAACTTGAGTAGTTGTAAGAATTGGACAGAATGGGTTGGATCTGGATTTATACTGGAGCACTGGCAGAAGTGGACTTTCCTTCCCCCTCCTTCCAATAGCAGTCCCTCCAGCCCCCTGAAAATGCAACACAGAGTCAGGAGACCCTGCTGAATGGGATGAGCTGGGGGCGGGGGGCGACACTGCCAAAAATCAGGCAGAGTGGCCTTCCGAGAGCAGAGACCTTCCTTTCACAGAAAGTAGTTTCTGTATCCAACCCATTAAACCTGCCCCACCTGAGCAGAGCCAAGCTTTCTGGCACCACTAGCTTGGCCCCTGCCATGGCATATCCCTATAGCCCTCTGGGGGAGGGGGTCTGTCCACACACCTGAGGCAGGTTTTCCACAGCAGGAGGGAGGGGCAGTCATATAACTCTGTCCCTCAGCCTATTAATCTCCTCTGGCTTAAACCCATATGGACTGCAGCTATGTGCTAGTTAGGGAAGTCAGCCCCTAGTGGCTGAAGATGTTACTTCAGGTTTCAACCACACAGGTATATTTAAATAAATTGAAATTAATTAATGATTTTTAAAAACAAAATAACCCCAAGTGCGTCATGGTCTTGGACTGACGGATGGCTGGCTGGCTGGCTGGACAGACACACGTCCTCTTATTATTACAGATCAAATATAGAAATAAGTCCTATAACTTAAATAGGAATACAATGCATCTCACAATTGTGGAAAACACTGTGATCAGGTGACTGCTCAGTCTACTAGCTAGGTGATAACTGTTGATGGGCCCCTCCCCTGCTCTTTATCTGTAAGCCTCATCTTCATCTTTATTCTTTATCTTTAAGCCAGACTTGGACTGGACAGCTCTGCAAATACAGGACACCTTCAAATAGAGGACTGCCCTCGGATAGTCCTTCAAACAGAGGGCTGCCATCTGTAAAGAAAGTCACATGGCTACCCTAGTTCTTAGTGCTCTGATTGCCCGGAATGACTCAGTATCGGAGTTCAGTGCTAGATGCTCCTTGCATTACACAACCTTTTTGTCTCTCTACATAGGCTGGTACTACAGAAGTCACAGATTTATTTCAGTTCTGACACTAGGCTAGTCTGCCTCAGTTGATCCATTTCTTCCTGTGCATGCCTAAACACAACCCTAAAACCACTCTCTCTTTCTTTGAAGAGCATGTTATATTTGCATCTTATATCTCCTAAAGCTCTCCAAATGGAGATCCTCCACTTGGCTTAAGTAGAGTTCCTCATTAGCTATTCCTTGATTGCATCACTTTTTGCAAGAAAAAGCTGGCAAAATTTGGGATGAACTCATAATGAAGGACCCATGGATGTTATCACTGGTCCAGAAGCTGGAGCTAGTGGAGAATGCAGCAGCTCAGCTGTTGTCAGGAGCTGCCCCATTTCAGTGTGTAACTCCTTTGCTGAGGGAACTGCTGCACTGGCTGCCTATTTGCTACCGGGCCAGGTTTAAGGTCTTAGTACTAGTGTACAAAGCCCTAAACAACTTGGGACCAGGATAGCTGAGAGAGCGCCTCCTTCCTTATCAACCTGCCCAGTCACTGAGGTCATCAGAGGGCATGTTCCTGGTGGTTCCACTTCCACATGGACCTATGGCCTGGTTGGAGTCCACCAGGAACAGAGCCTTCAGTGTGGTGGCCCCCTTCCTGTGGTATTCCCTGCCTTTAGAGGTCAGGCAGGCGTCAACATTGTGTTCCTTCCGGCGCCTCGTGAAGACGTTGTTCTTTCAAGAGGCCTTCCTTGCATGACCAGCTGTGGTTTGTTAAACTCCACTTTGTTGGGGTTTGTCTTTTTTTTTAAAAAAAGTTTTAACTCTTTTAACCATTGTTTTATTCTTTTATCAAGTTGTTCACCGCTCCGAAATCTTCTGATGAGGAGCGGTATATAGACATTGTAAATAAATAAAAATAAATAAAATCACTGCAGTCTTACTGACACCACCACCACCCCGCCACATGAAGTCGATTCTATTTGTTCAAAGACAAATCATGAGAAGATGAGGAGTCAATAATGGGACACACCACATGCAAGCCAGTCCCAGGAGCTGTTAGAATATAAACAAGTGAATCAGCTGGTGCAGATGTTTGTCTGGGAGTGGGTTCCAGAAGGAGATTATCTTGCACTTAAAAGGCATGCATGATCATAACCTTAAGTACATTTGCTCAGTTGTGAAAAGCTGTTTGCTTATCCTTTGTTGTGCATATATTACAACCCTTAAAAATATACCCTCCCTAGGCATTTAAAATGAACAGAACCTGAGATACCATTAATAACTGTCCAGCAGAGAGAGAGTTCTCCCCCCACTTTTTTAAAAATTTCCTTCATCTGATCTGGGTCTTTGATAAATACTACAGACAAACTGAGTGCTGCAGGATCAATCTTGACAGTTCTTCAATAAAAGGCTGTGTGGTTCTTCATCAGTGTCTTCCTTTCAGTGACAGCTGCTTTGTTCTTCTTCCGTCAGATTTTCTAGTTAACACATCAAAAGTGTATCTGTGTACATGCAGCACTGAGAAAACAGTTCAAATAGGCAGAAGGCTTCACTTTTAACTCTTCCCTGCATCTCTGCCACACTCATTGCGGAAGGCAGAGCTACTGCACAGAGTGTCAGAAGGTGTTAAGCAGTTCACCGTGGATCACTCTGAAGTGTAGCACATGGGGGAATTATCAACTTAAAATACAAATTGGTCAGTCAATCCACTTACCGCCCAAAATTAGCTTTCTTCTGAGCTAAATGATATCATTAAGTGATATGAAGATATGAAGAAGCCAGGCCCTTATATCTGGCTCAAGGGCAGGGGAGGCTTAGACCTTGATGCAGTGTGGAAAATTGGTCTGGGATGGGTGTTATGATGCCAGCAGTAAAGAAGAGAGAGGAAAAATTCTATCAAACAACTCAGGTGTCAACACTGATTTCCTAGGCGAAGTTTAGAGAGGTGATTTGTCCTAAGTATCGCATAGAGGCTTTCTTTGCATGATTATTAAGACTGTTTAGTAGAGCCTAGAAGCAGGCTTCTCCAACAGGGTGCCCCACATATATTTTGGACTATGGGTCCCATCAGCCCCAGACAGCATGGCCAATGGTTAGGGATTATGGGAGGTGTAATCCAAAACATCTGGAGGTACCAAGTTGGGGAAGGCTGGGCCAGAGGCCTGAACCAAAATATTTGGCTAGTTACTTCAGACCAATATGTGAATGTTACATCTACAGTGTCTCACTGGGTCATGTGCTCTTCTCCCTGTATATTCTATTCCTCAGTTCTATTTCTCCTTTCACACTCTTCCCTCTTGCTTTTTCCTCCTTAATCTCATTTCTCACAACTCCTGCCATTTTTAGCCCTTATTCTTAGGGCCAGGGTAGTGTAGTGGATAGTGTGTTAGCCTAGGACCCAGGGGGAGTCTTGGGTTCTAATCTCTCTTCAGTCAGGAAGTTGACTGGGTGAGCTTGAGCCATTTACTATATCTCAGCTTAACCTACCTCACAGGGTCATTGTGTGCCTAAAATGAGGTGTGGGGCAAGAGAACCATGTATGCCACTTTGAATTCATTTGAAGGAAAAGTATACGAATGAAATAAGTAATAACAGGTCCCACTTCTTCCCTTGGCTTACTGCTCTCTCATGCCCTTGCCACCTTATTTCTTAAGGTCCTTCTTTCCCCATGTGCTGTCTATGCACAACTACTCTCAAACCAATCTTTCTTTTGGGGCTGTAAGGTAGCAGAATTTGACAGTACTGTTAAACATGTTCCTACTTTTTTTCTTCCTGTGCTCATAGAAAATGTGATGAAGCAAGAATGGATGGGTTGAGGACCAATCCATTCAAAGTCTGTCCCAACAAGACAGGTGCTGCTGGTATGTGGTTCATCTGTGCAGGGAGATGGTGTTCAAACAATTCTGGAAGGAGGTTCATGCTTCCAGGAGGATCAGATATATAGCCTAGGGGGCTCATAAATCCATCATTGTCACTGGAGGCTCAGTGGTGCTGAGTGCTTTTTGTAAGCTGAAGTTTATAAACTGACTGCAGCTTCTCCTGGACAGAGATAACCCAGCTTCAGTAATCCATGTTCTAGTAAATTCCAAGTTGGCTTACTGCAGGGGTAACTTGTGGCCCTCCAGATATTTTGGCTTACAACTCCCATCAGCCCTAGCCAGCCTAGCCAATGATGAGGGATCATGGAAGTTGTAGGTCAAAAAAACTGGAGGGCCACAAGTTGCCCACCTCTGGATTACTGCAATGCACACTACATGGGCCTGCCTTTGAAGACAGTCTGGAATCTTAAATTAGTTTAGAATGCATCTACTAAACCGCTAACAGGGACCAGGATCACATCACACATATTTTGAAATGACATCAGTGGCTTCCTGCTCGCGTCCATGGTTGCAGAGAGGTAGCTGGTGCGGTTCTTTCTGCGCTGGCTACAAGGGAGAAGGGAAGCGGGTGGGGAGTGTGGTTTCCTGGCTATGAGGCCAAAGCCCTGTTTCAGACCTCATATCCAGGAAATCAACGAATCCTACATCCCCTGGATGCTGTCTAGGGGGCAAAGAATTGCTCTCTAATAAAATTAAAATGCCGACACTGTGACAGATGGTGCTGCGCAATGTAAGGGCGTCAGATTGCGTGTGTGTCCATGGGTGGGGAACCTGGTGAATTTTAAGCATTCATGAAAAGAATTCTCACATCAGTAGGAAGGTGTATTTGAACTGGCAATTACTATGGCAGAGCTGCTTAGCTTGCCTTAAACTTTTATGGGCTGTTTAAAAAGGTGGCTGGAGGAGCACAGTTCCAAGTGTGCATTTGTTTGTCAATAATGCTGCATGTGCTATCAGTAACCTCTCGGTCATGCTGTTTGTTCTGTCAATATTTCATAGCACTGTAATGGTATTATATGACTGACTAATGGGAATGGCCATTAACAGCACTGATGCAGCTTGAAAACAGCAATCTATATTTTATGGACCAGAAAGAGCCCAAACCTTTACCTTAGACTTCAGTGAGAATAAAAAAGAAAAATCATGTGAATGAAATGTATATCCTTATCTTCCCCCAGCTAGTGTGCATAATCAGGATTAGGCCTATTTCATCTGCAACCTTACACAACACACAGTGAGTGCGGTGTGCATCACACTTTTGCTAAAGGAGCATGGAGGAGAAGGGTTCATATCCGAGCAACAAATGTACAACTGTGGTTCTGCGTTTGAGAAACCCCTCCTTTTGTGGAAGGGCTGAGGATTGGTTAATCCTGGGATGCAAGGAAAGGACAGGCCACAGGCAAGGGAATCCCAGTAAGGAGAGGTGGGTGATAAGAACCTAACATGGCCACTTATGCATCACTAAAAAAGAGGAAATGTGTCCCCAAAAAAGAGAACAAATGAGAGCACAGATCAGATTGTCATAACATTCACATATGCTAATTCATGTGCATTACTATAATCTGAGTAGAAATAATAATACATCTTGTCGTGGTGGGGAGGACTGTGACAGGGTGATTTGCGTGCCTGCACAGTCTGCTATCCAGGTGATAAGTGCTGTTGGGCAACTTCAAGCCCCCCACCCCCGGCTCTCCCTCCTTAGGGTTCTTTCGTGCCTTAAAAGTCCATTAGACTTAAGAAAGGGTATTATTTTCCATATAACCATGTGTTTTTTTCTTCTCCTTTATCAGGTACTTTAAGAAACAGAGACAGGATATTGAGTGATTGATAGTAAGAGACAGATGAAGACTTTTTGCTGCCTGAGATAAAGAACAATATGGCGTCCCCTCTCAGAAGCTGACTGGACTGGCAGTTGATGGGATGGCATCCTGCACCACACCTGAGGCAGCCGAATTGTTTAGGTGGCTCACAAGGCCATATGCCATACACTGCTATGAGGGCAACACCCAAAGAGTTCAAGAAAACAGCCGTGGGGGTGCTGCAGTTTTCTCCCAGCATCTGCCACCTCTGGTGGTTGTCTCATTCTGCCTCATGGCAGGGCCAGCCTTGTTGATTATTGCCCATCCTCCTACCCCTTCTTCCCCAAATTTAATTTGCGATGATATTAGATACATCTTGCTTGTGCACAGCAAGATTGAGGTCCCATGTTCAATTTCAGGCATCTCCATTTAGAAGAAGCAGCACTGGAAAAGATCTAGGAGAAGAAGTAGAATTAGAAGAGGGGGTGAGGAGAAGGAACTGCTACCCCTCCAGTCCTGTCCTCAAATGGAAGCTGACTGGAGAAAACAGGCTGGAATCACAGTACCCTGGATTGCTCAGAGTAACCAGCTTGCTTCAACAAGGTCTGGAGTCCAAATCAGGCCTTTTGCACTACCACTCTCAGGCCTTCCTGCTTTAGAGTTGTAAGCTTAAAAGGCCAGTCTCCTGACCTGGAGCCTAGTATGCTGTCTCCTTTCCATTAGTTCCCTACTGGCTTGTTGCCTACATTGGCGTTCTGGCAATGGGGAGCATGGGTTTCCAGGTAGAGAAGTGGTCTCTGCCTCTTTTAAGATGCATATAACCCACAAGCTTTAATTCCTTGAATTAAAATAATTAACCATTAAAATTATTAACAATTAAAATAATCAACAAAGATATTAATCTCTGCTTAATCGGGGTTACAATTTTAGTAAATTTGAAATGGTTTTAAGCCATTTCAAATCAACTACACACTGTAGCTACACTAGAAACACTACAGGGGTGGGTAAGTTCCAGGAACAAAATATGAGATGAGGAAGTTTGTTACACCTTTTATTAAAAAAATGGGAATTGCTAAATAGTTTACTTTTTATAAGATATTTGCTGGTGTGTTTCCTTGTTTATTCATTTTATTAAATGTATTTTGTTTATTGGTAAAATTTTTAGCAGCTTCATCTCAGAACATCACATCTGAATGTGTTATGTTTGGCTCTCAGAGATCCAACAAAAATACTCTGTTAATGACATCATCTGAGCATCATGTTCAATCAGTAAGAGGGCAAAGAGAGATGACAGACCCCCAGTTATTAAACTCCCTCTCACTCTGCAGGTTCACCAAAATCCAAGCCTTTCAAAAACATTGTAAAACCTACCTGTTTGGGCTGGCCTTTGAAACTCAGAACTAAATTGGGAAAGGTTGAGGACAGATAGATAAGCACATATAGGGATGGTTCGCATGATTGATGCAGCCCACTGTGGCTTATTTAAGCTATGGTGGGTTGTGGCACATGCCAATGGCCATTTTGAATAAGCTGCAGTGGGTGGTCACCAAGGTTTATGGTGTCATCTGAACGTGGTGAGAGTGGGTTGCTGGTAGTGGGTTGCTGACATGGTTAACAAACCACCCACAACCCCTGGGCTGTTTTACAGTTTGGGGTGGTTTGTCAACACTGGGTTTGGATGATATGATAAGCTATGCCGTGGCTTGACTATTAAAAATGGCCGCAACCCATCGTGGCTTAAATAAGCCATGGTGGGCTGCGGTGATCATGTAAACTGGGTCACAGAGTTATATGGTTGTGCCTGGCTGGAGAATGCCATTATAAAATTATGAAAAATCCACCTTAGTGGAAAAAGCACATGCAAGATTGGTAAGCCCATATACACCTTCTCACTACCTAATACTTCTTAACTCATCGCTGAAGTATACAGAAAAGGTTGACTGGCGCTTTTCACCAAACCAAGCCATTAAAATGTTTTAGTATTTTACTTTAGCCTTCATTATCATTGCATAATGTGCAGTATTGATTACAAAGGCTGTCCAAGCTGTGATGGACAGAAAATTGGCCTATTATGCTAAAATGTTAATGAATAAGCTGCCTCTTTGTTATCCTGATGAAACCTGTAGAGTGACATATCGTGGTGGTGATGAGGCTCGATCTGGAGTGAGTGCAATTTCATTGATTAGTGTTACGTCTGCCCATAGCATTGGGAGACTCAATCTATCCTCAAAAGTCTTTCTAATACTGAACTTGGGTGGTCTACTGCCTATCAGTTTGGAAGTGGAATGGGCCAAAACAAGGCAGTGGCTTTTGTATACTTGAGGGTTTCCCCACACATGCAGAAGCATAGTATATTAAACATGTAAATTAAAAGAAAACACAAAATGTTAAAAATTCCCCAAACAGCCGGTTAAGGACCTATGCGCAGTGAATTCCAGGATATATAGCATCCATCCCCTGGTGCCTTCCAGATGTTTTGGACTTCAACTCCCATCAGCCCCAGCTAGCATGGTCAATGGTCAGGAATACTGGGAGTTGTAGTCCAAAATATCTGGAGGGCACCAGGTTGGGGGAGGCTGATTTATGGAATGTTAAAGGCAGTTGAGCCACAGAATGTTGAGGGTGTCAGTTGGAAAAGAAAAAGGTGATTGGCATTGATAGAGTTGGGGGTGAGCATGTGTACTATAAGTTAAAAAAACTCGCTCCCCATGCTATAATGAAAGGTTTCAGTGGTAGTGGTGAGGAATAAAAAAGAACACTCCCCCCGATCCATAATCTCAACTATCTCTATAAATAGTATTTTGGTTTGGAGTATACAGCCTTAACCATGACCTGTTTAATGTCACAGTGGGAGAAATTTCAGGTGTGTGTGGGGTGCAACTAGGACTGGACCTCCAGGCTGGAGTCTGGACATCAGCACTTGGGCCATCATGTGCATGTCATGACACATCACAGCTTTCTTTCTTTCTTTCTTTCTTTCTTTCTTTCTTTCTTTCTTTCCTCATTCTCCTTCTCCTTCTCCTTCTCCTTCTCAACATTTTATAGCCAGAGGCCCTGGTCCAAATGGGTTGGAGTTAGGCGTGGACGAAAGTCACTTACCTGTCCTCGAAGCTTGTTCACGGTGGGGGGGAGGCGCTTCGCTGCTCCCCCCGTGAAGTTCAGGCTGGGGGGGGAGGCTTCCTGCCTCGCCCGGCCGAAATTCAGGCCGGGGGGAAGGCTTCCCGCCTTGCCCGGCCGAAATTCAGGCCGGGGAGGAGGCGCCTCGCCCAGCCGCGAACTCCAAAGTTTAAAAAAAAAAAACAACGCCCCCGTGATAGGCTACGTGACGATTAACGTAGCCTATCACGGCTAGATCTGCAAAGTCAGCCGTCATAGGCTACGTTAATCATCCTGTAGCCTATCACGGGTGACTTAAAAAAAAAAAGCGCGTACGCAAATGGCGGCCCCCATAGGGAGACGTCATTCGCGTTCCTTATTTGGTCGCTGTAGTCTACGTAAACATTTACGTAGACTACGGCGAAAATAAGGGCAACGCCATTTGCATACGCGCTTTTTTTCTTTTTTTTTCAAAGTCAGCCGTGATAAGCTACGTAAACATTTACGTAGCCTATCACGGTGTTTTTTTAAAATCTAGCTGTGATAGGCTACGTAAATCTTTACGTAGCCTATCACGTTTGTTTGTTTTTTTTGTTTTTTTTACTTGGAAATGGCAGCGGCGGCAGCCGGTCAGCAGACCGGCCGCTGCTGCTGCCGAACCACCGCCAGAGCCGCCGCCACCACCAGGGACATTCGAGCAAGGTAAGTCCCGTCCCCGGGTGGGCGGGGGGGGGGTGGCAGACTGTTTCTCCACCAATTTCGGGGGGCCGAATGCGCTGGCATTCGGCCTCCCTGAGATTCATAGAGAAATTCTCTGACATCCCTAGCGTGGAGGAAGACTCAGCACAGATAAAGGGATACAGATACTTCTTCAAACAGCACATAGTTAAACTATGGAATTTGCTACCACAAGATGTAGTGATGGACACCAATTTGGATGGCTTGAAAAGATGATTGTACAAATTCATTCAGGATAAAGCTATGATTATAGGGATGTATGAAAGTGACTTAGCTTTCGCAGATTATGTTGATGGTGGGGGGGGAGGTGTTCCATTCCTCCCCCTGGAATCCGCAAACGGCCGGCTGTGCTCTGCGGCAGCTCTGCAGAGCAGCCGGCCAGGCCCAGTCCGGCCAGGCCAGAGCCGTCCGCAGCCGGATTTCCGGCCGCGGAGGGCTCTGGGTAAAAAAACACAAAAACAAACCGTGTACGCAAATGGTGGTGGCTACGGCCGCTGCCATTTGCGTTCCTTCTTTTTGGCCGTCTTAATCTACATAAATATTTACGTAGACTATGACGGCGAAAATAAAGGGCAACGCAAATAGTGTAGCAGGCGCTATTTGTGTCCCTTTTTGATTCACCGTTTTAGCCTACGTAAATCTTTATGTAGACTAAAACGGCGAATTAAAAGGGGACACAAATAGCGCCCGCTACACTATTTGCGTTCCCCTTTATTTTTGCCGTCATAGTCTACGTAAATATTTACGTAGATTAAGACGGTAAAAAGAAGGAATGCAAATGGCGGCGGCTGTAGCCGCCGCCATTTGCGTACGCGGTTGTTGTTGTTTTTAAACCCACCCAATCATGATAGGCTACGTAAATCTTTACGTAGCCTATCAAGTCTTTTTTTTTTTTTACACAAGCCTGGAAATGACGGCAGAGCAGCCGGTCGGAAGACCGGCCGCTGCCGCCGCCGCCTCCGGAGACGCCACCAGAGACGCCGCTGCCCGGAAGATCCGCCCCAGGTGAGTCTCATCCCGGGGGGGATCCATGGGGGGGCAGGGGGTCAGGTTGTTCCATGCACTGGCATTCGGCCTCACCGAGATCCGTGGTGGAATTCTCTGACATCCCTAGCTATGAATGGCTAGTAGTCCTGATGACTGTATGCTACCTCCAGTATCAGAGGCAGACAGTATGCGTATGTATAGCAGTTGCTAGGGAACATGGGTGGAAGGGTGCTGTTGTACTCATGTCCTGCTTGAGAGTTTCCTGTGGGCAGCTGCTTGACCACTATATAATCAGAATGCTGGACTAGGTGGATCCAGCACAGCTCTTCTTATGTTTTCTGTGTTCTTAACAGGTATAACATGAAGGGTGCAACTGAGTCATCCTCATATACTGAGAAGCCACATACTTCACGACTGACATGATATCCGTTAACTCTATTCAAGGGCAGTGTTTGAGAGATTTAGACGGCTATGCCATGTTGGTAACATAAAATATTGTCATCATTCTTCAATTATTAAGTAGAGTTGGCTTACCTATCTGTCAATTGTTTTTCTTGGTCAGGATCAGGGATGGCGGAGAATTTCTCCCCGAAACTTCGGGGGGCTGAGCGCCAACGTGTTCGGCCCCCCGAACAAGTTTCAGGGAGAAATCCTCCGCACCCCCCCGCACGCCCCCCGGGACGGGACTTACCTTCGCCGAATGCCCCTCCCGGCGGCGGGTCCGGGTGGCGGTTCGGCGGGTGTTTGTGCGGGGCGGGAGCGGCAGCCGGTCTTTCGACCGGCTGCCGCTGCCGCCATTCCAATCAAAGAAAAAAAAACCGCCCCCGTGATAGGCTACGTGACGATTAACGTAGCCTATCACGGCTAGATTTGCAAAGTCAGCCGTGATAGGCTACGTAAATCGTCCTGTAGCCTATCACGGGTGACTTTAAAATAAATTTTTAAAAAGCGCGTACGGATAATGGCGGCCCCCATAGAGAGCCGCCATTCCCGTTCCTTATTTGGTCGCTGTAGTCTACGTAAAGATTTATGTAGACTACGGCGACCAATTAAGGAACGCGAATGGCGGCTCCCTATGGGGGCCACCATTAGCGTACGCGCTTTTTTTTTTTTAAAGGCACCCGTGATAGGCTACGTGACGATTAACGTAGCCTATCACGGCTGACTTTGCAGATCTAGCCATGATAGGCTACGTTAATCGTCACGTAGCCTATCATGGGGGTGTTTTGTTTTTTTTTTAAACTTTCGAGTTCGCGGCTGGGCGAGGTGGGAAGCCTCCTCCCCGGCCTGAATTTCGGCCGGGCGAGGCGGGAAGCCTCCCCCCCGGCCTGAACTTCACGGGGGGAGCAGCGAAGCGCCTCCCCCCCCCACGAACAAGCTTCGACGAAAGGTAAGTCACTTTCGTCCACCCCTAGTCAGGATTCTCTTTTAGAATTTCCCCCAGTTTTGAGTTATTTTTCCTTGGCATTCAGCAGCCTTTCGGGATCTTTCATATATCTCTGTAAGTGTCTGTTCCAGATACACTCCCAAAACTCTGCAAGAGAGATAAACTAGGGATGGGGGAGAAGTTCATTCAGTTCACTTTTTAATGTGAACTTATCTAATTTTGCACTTTTGAATGAATTGTTGTTCAGTCGTTCAGTTGTGTCCGACTCTTCTTGACCCCATGGACCATAGCACGCCAGGCCTTCCTGTCCTGCGCTCTCTCCTGGAGCATGCTCAAGTTCATATTCATTGCATCGGTGATGCTATCTAGCTATCTCATCCTCTGCCGTCCCCTTCTCCTTTTGCCTTCAGTCTTTCCCAGTATCAGGCTCTTTTCCAGAGAGTTTTCTCTTCGCATTAGGTGGCCAAAATATTTGAGCTTCAGCTTCAGTATCTGTCCTTCCAATGAACGCTCAGGGTCGATTTCCTTTAGGATGGACTGATTTGACCTCCTTGCAGTCCACGGGACTCGTAAGAGTCTTCTCCAGCACCACAGTTCGAAAGCATCAATTCTTCGGCACTCAGCCTTCCTTATAGTCCAGCTCTCACAGCCATACGTTGCTACTGGGAAAACCATCGCTTTGATTAGACGGACCTTTGTCGGCAAGGTGATGTCTCTGCTTCTTACTATGCTGTCTAGGTTTGCCATAGCTTTCCTCCCAAGGAGCAAGCGTCTTTTAATTTCATGGCTACAGTCACCGTCTGCGGTGATCTTGGAGCCCAAGAAAGTAAAATCTGTCACTGCTTCCATTTCTTCCCCTTCTATATGCCAGGAAGTGATAGGGCCAGATGCCATGATCTTAGTTTTGTTAATGTTCAGTTTCAAACCAGCTTTTGCACTCTCCTCTTTCACCCTCAACAAGAGGCTCTTGAGATCCTCTTCGCTTTCTGCCATTAGGGTGGTATCATCTGCATATCCGAGGTTATTGATAATTCTCCCAGCAATTTTAATTCCGACCTCTGATTCATCCAACCCGGCATTTCTCATGATGTACTCTGCATATAAGTTAAATAAGCCGGATGACAATATGCAGCCTTGTCGTACTCCTTTCCCAATTTTGAACCACTCGGTTGTTCCATGTCTGGTTCTTACTGTTGCTTCTTGACCCTCGTACAGGTTTCTCAGGAGACAGGTAAGGTGGTCTGGTACTCCCATCACTTTAAGAATTTGCCTCAGTTTGTTGTGATCCACACAATCAAAGGCTTTAGCATAGTCAATGAAGCAGAAATGGACGTTTTTCTGGAATTCTCTTGCTTTCTCCATGATCCAGCGAATGTTGGCGATTTGATCTCTAGTTCCTCTGCCTCTTCGAAACCCAGCTTGTACTTCCGGTAGTTCTCGGTTCGCATACTGCTGAAGCCTAGCTTGTAGGATTTTGAGCATCACCTTGCTGGCATGCGAAATGTGCGCAATTGTGCGGTAGTTTGAACACTCTTTGGCGTTGCCCTTCTTTGGAATTGGAATGTAAACTGACCTTTTCCAGTCTTGCGGCCATTGTTGAGTGTTCCAAATTTGTTGGCATATTGAATGCAGCACTTTAACAGCACACATGGACTGAAAGTAAGTTATCCTTTGTACTTGGCACTTCTGCAAATTTTGCCATAGAGTTCTCCAACCAAAAATGCCTACAAAATGCATATCTTAGGGGAAAGTCCACATACAAATATGTATCTTATTGAAAATATTGTTAAAATTTATTATATTAGGAAAATTTATTGCAAAATGTGTGTATTAGGCAAGATTGCACACAAAAATGCATGTACTCAGAGAAATGTACACAAAATGCATATGAATGTGTATGCAAACATTCTTTAATAAAATTTTCAAAGTTTGAAATGAGCTGAATTTAAGATTGAAAAAATGAGAAACGGAGAGAACCCGAAACTGACAGATTTGTCTATCCCTAGGATGGTTGGATAATAGGTATAATGCTTGTTGAATATAAGCATGTTTGTTCATTTCATTGTAAATGATGAAGCTGAAATCTATTCCTTCCAGAATCTGATGAGTACTCTTAGAATTCCTAAAGTTTGCACTTGTATATTATATGAGGCTTTCCCTGCACTTTGTAGGCTAATTTAAAAATAGTTCTTTGTTCTGCATTTTCTCTTTAAAAGTCACAATATATTGCTTTGATGTTGTCATTTGTGGATGTTCATGAGTGTTCTTGTAGACCGAGCTGGGACAATATAGCAAAGCAAGGAATTATGTTTCTTTATGCATTACTATTTTAGAGAAGAAGCTGTTACCCAACTCTAAATTTATATATGCATAACTTAGATGCTCTGAATAAGATGTGCGGCAGGGAGAGGAAAGCTGATGGGGCTTTCTTCATTCTCCCATTTGCCATCCCAAACAGCTGATCTATGGGATTTATAGTATCTGAGGCTAGTGTGCACAGGGTGCATGCAATTCCCTATACAGATAAGCACACACGTGTGGAAGCCTGCTTCTATATGAGCATGGCATATAAATGGAGACAGGCTTGATCATAATAATGACTTGTTTACACACTTTTCATGCTGAGATAATCCTTGTAAACACAGATACTGAAGACCGGGAACTAGTACCTGGCATTGGCAGGGGGACCTCCCACACAGAAGGTGTGAACTCTGCATAGGTTTCTGCCCTGGCTAGAGAGAAGCCAAAATGGTAGCCTTGATTTGCTGCCCTCATTTTCAAGTGGCAAATTGTGTGTGTGGGGTGGGGTGGCTATTTTGGTAGCTCTGCAGCAACATGATTCAGTCCTCAAAATGATTCCAGGGGACCGGGTGCTTACATTGAGCTCATGCAGCTGAAGCTTACCACGGCAATGCTTATCTTTTCCCAGAGTGCAGTGCACTTGGAATGTCTAGGTACACTACATTCTGGGAAGAGGTAAACATGGTGACAGCTAGAGGGCCATTCTTGCTTCTGCCACAAATACCTCTAGTAGGCTTTGGTGGTAGCATGGCTGAGGCCTCGGCTCCATCCTTACTGCCAGCACTTTTTAAATTGTGAAAAAAGAAAGATAGTGTCAGGCTTCCCAATGCCCCCAGTGCACATGCTCAGGCAATCTGACACTGGACACTAAATCAGTGAGATTTCTTTATTGTAGGAAATCCCACGGCAAAAGCTTAATGGTTATATAGCAGTAGCTATAGACTCTATGTAGGTCCAGAACAGTCCAAAGCTAAACACTGCTATCATGACTGAGATCCTCATCAACATGGTTTCTGTGTTGCCATCTCCACAGTTCTGAACACAAGGAAAGGGACTCTGGATTCCTGGGTACCTAAGGCAGAAAATCCTTTCACAGGGTTCCAACCCTGGACATGGAAAGAGAATGATTCCTGGAATAAACTCATCAGGCAATCAAGGGATAACTTCTTGAAAGGCCTAAACAAACCACATCCATAGAGAGTCCAATTTTGAATCTTTTGTTGATAACTCCAGGCTACATGGTCAAGGCCCATCAAGATCAATTGAAGGGCATACCCACATATGAAAGAATTCCAAGCCACCTCTTTTGCACTGGCAACTCCACTCTGCATAAGTTCTGGCAGAGGGAAGTCTAAAAGTCGTAGATCAAACCCAGCCTGTTGTACACTGAGCTGACTGACTACTAACACAGACACACAATCCACAACAAATGGGAGTTCAAGTCAAGCCTCACAGTACTTTTCTTGCCAAGTCCTTAGCAATCCAAAGTTCCAACTCAAGGGAGAGTCTATGTGCAGAGTGCCTCCACAAAAGCTCAGACGATGATGGATCCAAACAGAGAAAGCTTTGGGCAATGAAGATGAGATGTTCTTAGCAAAGGCTCTTAGCCTTTGCATCTGCTTAAAAGGGAAGGCGTGACTGTAAGACACCCCCTCCGGATCCCTTGACAGACAAGGGCCATTAGCCTTTCAGCAAGGCCCCTGTCTAAACAGGGTGTCACTGCTCAGCCCTCTAGCAGTGACGGTTCAACCTGGGCGACCCTTCTGCAAACCCCACCCCACCTCTGTCAGGTTCTCATGGACAGCTTCCGGCCTCCCTCTCTGCCAAGGCCAGACCAACAGGTGGACAGGGAGTTGGATGACTCCCCCTGCCTCTGCTCTGAAAAAACTGACAGAGATAAGCTCACACAGATTCTGACATTCTTAAGGCTGAATAGGCCCAAGCATTTCGAGGTTACTTCTAATCAAATCCTGGCTATAACCTACAAGGCTCATTGCAGTACTGAATCTTAGCCCTAAGATAGATAGATAGATAGATAGATAGACAGACAGACAGACAGACAACAAATATCAGCCACAAACCATTCCACCCACCCTTCAGTTTGCAGCTTCCATTTCATGGTTTGACCAAAATGGCCACACAAATCAGGCAAGCCCCAAAATGGGCTGAAAGGAGCCCAGGCCTACATTTGACACCTCTTTTTTTATAAATTAAAAACTGCATATGAGTCTTAGGACTGTAAGTAATGTAAGGGGTCTAAATGAAAATGCAAAAAGCCTATAGCTCTTATTTCCCATTTATTAAAAAGAAATGTAGAATCATTACCTTAAAGGGCAAGGTAAAGAATTATTTCTGTTTACAGCACACAATAATTGTGGTAGTGTTTCATACTGGGAAAAGCCTATAGCTTTTTAAAGTTGATTTTTGAGTTGGTTTTCTCTCTCCCGCGCCCCAATTGGTTGTTTCTAAAACTATTGCACAGTGTTGCACATATTCCTCTTACAATTGATAGCAGTAATATATTTATCTTACAAAGGAGTAATATGTTTCAGTTCCACATCAACTTTATGCTTTTCTTATTTTCATATGTATAAGTCACCTCAGCATTGTTGTCACTTATTTTTCTGTCCAGATCAAAGTGGCTCTGTATTTCCTCACCAAAGATAAGAACCCTTCCAGAAAGAAAATAATATAAAAATATTATCACTCCATTGTTTGTGATTTATCTAACCATATGTAGGCATCTATAGGTCTCTTCCCCCCTGTACATTCAGTTTTAAATATGGGCACATATTTTTCATGAGAGGATTATGTAGGAATATAGGAAGCTGCTTTATACCAAGCCAGACTATCTCAGCATTGCCTACCCTAACTGGCAACAGCTTTCCAAATTTCAGACAAGAATCTTTCCTATGTCAGGGATTGAACCTGGGACCTTTTGCATGCAAAGCATGTGCTCTACCACTGAGCTATGGACCTTCCCCACAATTATCACATGGTAGCCTAGTTCTTTTAAATGCCATCCCATGCTTGGCTCTCTAAATCTAATTCTTTTCATAGCATGACCTAGACATCATTTTACAGTGGGGTCCCCTTGAAACCAGAGATGCCAGCCAAGCACCAAGTTCAGCCTCACATACAACCATATTTATTTGTTTGTTTGTTTGTTTGTTTATTTATTTAAAATATTTCTAGGCTGCTTTGCAGGACAAGAGTCCTCCCAAGGCAGTTTATACAATAATGTCCCATAAGGGTTGTTTCTAAAACCCTTACATCTCCAAGAAGAGGCAACACGGTGTTCCAGGACATCTGAGAGGGAGGGGAGGATGAATAGACTTCCCTCTTTCCCTCCCTCTATGTGCTACTACTGCTCTCAGTGCCAGAATAAGTCTGTTAGGCTGAGGATGTTTTGGGAGATTGTGGAGCTATTTCTGGTTTGGGGGAAAATAAACAGTTGATTTCCAAGCCAATCAGACATCAATGGGGGTGTGCTTGCCCACCTGTACTGGGTCCATCTTGCAGGGTTGTATGTTGTTGTTCAGTCATTAAGTCGTGTCCAGCTCTTCGTGACCCCAGGGACCATAGCACGCCAGGCCCTCCTGTCCTCCGCTCACTCCCGGAGCGTGCTCAAGTTCATATTCATTGCATCGGTGATGCTATCTAGCTATCTCATCCTCTGCCGTCCCCTTCTCCTTTTGCCTTCAATCTTTCCCAGCATCAGGGTCTTTTCCAGGGAGTTTTCTCTTCGCATTAGGTGGCCAAAATATTTGAGCTTCAGCTTCAGTATCTGTCCTTCCAGTGAGCAGTCAGGGTTGATTTCCTTTAGGATGGACTGATTTGACCTCCTTGCAGTCCAGGGGACTTGTAAGAGTCTTCTCCAGCACCACAGTTCGAAAGCATCAATTCTTTGGCGCTCAGCCTTCCATATAGTCCAGCTCTCACAGCTAGGGATGTACGAAACACTTACCTGGTTTCATCCAGGGACATCCATGGTAGGGAGGAGGCACTCCATCCTTCCCCCCGAAATCCTCGACGGGGGGGGAGGCGATCTGTTCCTCCCACCCGGAATCCTGCCTGTCTAGCTCCGCTCCGCGGCCAGGCTGCGGAGCCGCCGGCCAGGCCAACCCGCAGCAGGGCCTCCAGCTGCTGCCAGGCTGCTGCGGATGCAAATGGTGTCCTGAGTAGGGGACGCCATTTGCGTCCCTATGGTAGTCTGTGATAGGCTACATAAATATTTACATAGCCTATCACGGCTAAAGCGGGAACGCAAATGGTGTCCCCTACGCCATTTGCGTTTCCGTTTTCTCCATGATAGGCTACGTAAATATTTATGTAGCCTATCACGGGCTACCATAGGGATGCAAATGGCGTCCCCTACTCAGGTCTCCATTTGCGTCCGCAGCAGCCCGGCAGCAGCTGGAGCCGCTGCTGCCAGTGGAGCCACCGCCAGAGCCGCAACCACAGCCAAGTAGGCTCCGTTTCGCAGGGCTTTTGCGGGGTGGTGTGGCGGGTTGCTCCATTCCACCACAGATTCCGGGGGGCCGAATTCACTGGAATTCGGACCCCCTGGGATCCGTGGCGGAATTCTCTAACATCCCTACTCACAGCCATACATTACTACTAGGAAAACCATAGCTTTGATTGTACGGACCTTTGTCGGCAAGATGATGTCTCTGCTTCTTACTATGCTGTCTAGGTTTGCCATAGCTTTTCTCCCAAGGAGCAAGCGTCTTTTAATTTCAAGTATACAGTCACCGTCTACGGTGATCTTGGAGCTCAAGAAAATAAAATCTGTCATTGCTTCCATTTCTTCCCCTTCTATATGCCAGGAAGTGATGGGGCCAGATGCCATGATCTTAGTTTTGTTAATGTTCAGTTTCAAACAAGCTTTTGCACTTTCCTCTTTCACCCTCTACAAGAGGCTCTTTAGATCCTCTTCACTTTCTGCCATTAGGGTGGTATCATCTGCGTATCGGAGGTTGTTGATAATTCTCCCAGCAATCTGAATTCCGACCTCTGATTCATCCAACCTGGCATTTCTCATGATGTACTCTGCATATAAGTTAAATAAGCAGGGTGACAATATGCAGCCTTGTCATACTTTCCCAATTTTGAACCACTCGGTTGTTCCATGTCTGGTTCTTACTGTTGCTTCTTGACCCTCGTACAGGTTTCTCAGGAGACAGGTAAGGTGGTCTGGTACTCCCATCTCTTTCAGAATTTGCCACAGTTGGTTGTGATCCACACAATCAAAGGCTTTAGTGTAGTAAATGAAGCAGAAAGAGACATTTTTCTGGAATTCTCTTGCTTTCTTCATGATCCAGCGAATGTTGGCGATTTGATCTCTAGTTCCTCTGCCTCTTCGAAACCCCACTTGTACTTCTGGTAGTTCTAGGTTCACATACTGCTGAAGCCTAGCTTGTAGGATTTTGAGCATACTTTGCTGGCGTGTGAAATGAGCGCAATTGTACAGTAGTTTGAACACTCTTTGGCATTGCCCTTCTTTGGAATTGGAATGTAAACTGACCTTTTCCAGTCTTGTGGGCACTGTTGAGTGTTCCAAATTTGTTGGCATATTGAGTGCAGCACTTTAACAGCATCATCTTTTAGGATTTTAAATAGCTCAGCTGGAATACTGTCATCTCCACTAGCTTTGCTGTTAGTAATGCTTCCTAAGGCCCACTTGACTTCACTCTCGAGGATGTCGGGCTCAAGTTCCGTGACCGCACTCTCATGGCTATCAGGGACATTAAGATCTTTCCTGTATAGTTCTTTTGTGTATTCTTGTCACCTCTTCTTCATCTCATCTGCTTCTGTTAGGTCCCTGCCTTCTTTGTCCTTTATCATGCCTGTCTTTGCACAAAACGTTCCCTTGAGATCTCCGATTTTCTTGAAGAGATCTCTAGTCTTTCCCATTCTATTGTTTTCCTCGATTTCTTTGCATTGTTCATTTAAGAAGGCCTTCTTGTCTCTCCTTGCTATTTCTGGAACTCTGCATTCAGTTGGGTATATCTTCCCCTTTCTCCCTTGCTTTTCGCTTCCCTTCTTTCGTGAGCTACTTGTAAAGCCTCATCAGACAGCCCCTTTGCTTTCTTGCATTTCTTTTTCTTTGGGATGGATTGAGTTGCTGCCTCCTGAACAATGTTACGGACCTCCGTCCATAGTTCCTCAGGCACTCTGTCTATCAGGTCTAATCCCTGAAATCTATTCCTCACCTCCACTGTATATTCATAAAGGATATGATTTAGGTCACGCCTGAACGGTTTAGTGGTTTTCCCTACGTTCTTCAATTTAAGCCGGAATTTTGCAAGAAGCAGCTCATGATCTGAGCCACAGTCAGCTCCAAGTCTTGTTTTTACTGACTGTATGGAGCTTCTCCATCTTTGGCTGCAAAGTACATAATCAATCTGATTTCGATATTGACCATCTGGTGATGTCCATGTGTAGAGTCGTCTCTTGTGCTGTTGGAAAAGCGTGTTTGCTATGGTCAGCGTGTTCTCTTGGCAAAACTCTAATATTTGTACCCCTCGAGAGTCCAATCAGCCATGTTTCTCCTGCAAAAGAGTGAGGTGCAATTGCAGGTGCAGGGCCATAGATCCCGATCAGACCCCTAGTGGTGTTAGGGGAGAGAATGGTTAAAGCCCTTCAGTGCCTACTGAAGAGTAAAAATGAAAGAAAGATGTAGTTACTCCCAGTTTGGCTCCAATCCAGCACTGAAAGTCATGGGACAAAATTAGGGATGTGCAAATCAGCAAATTTCTGGCTCGCCAAAGTTCTCCAAATTCCATATAAAAGCTTGTTCTGGACTCAAAATCATATCAGATTGAGAGCTTTGTCTTCTTCTTTTCACATGAAAATCTATGAGTATTTTCGTGCATATTTTTTAAATGTATGCATCAGTTGTGCATATCTTTGAAATGGACACATTCTTCTCCCATTGCTTAAAGTGTATTTGCATTTGAGTATTTTTTTCATGCTCATTTTTCAAATGCACTCATGCTGTAGAACAAAAACATTGTTTTTGATCCCCAAATCACAGTGGAAGCTCGGAAAAGTATGGACTTCAACTGCAGATCATATCTGAATCCGTGTTCCATCCGGAAGGTTCAAACTGGGTAAATCCTAATCAAAGATGGACCGAAAGGAATTTCTCATACATCCTTAGACAAAATTCATCAGCACCCTACTCCCCTTGCCATAGCTGACCTGTTTGGGCTTTTTTATTTACATGGTTGTACATGTGCGCTACTGCATTGGTCTTGGAAAATGTTCAAACAGCACCTATGTATGTAAATTCCTGCCCTCTATCTAGTATACATGTGGCCCCTGGTTATATCTGGGTGTATAACTTTCAAGTATTTGCATTTATTTATTTATTTTTCAACTTTTAATGATAGGCTGTTAGGCTAGTAGGTGGATGATTGCTTATAGGATCTGTCAGGTGGATGATTTTGTAAGCATTCGTGCTAGCTTGAGACGAGATCCATTGCTCTTCGTATTAAAAACAAAGGGAGCAATCCACCTTTTAATGAAGCTGGTTTAAACCCAATGTACTTAGCAGTCTTTCCACTGCTTGCATTCTGTTTCTTACAGGTTAATTAGTTCATTGTTCACTACATGGAGGGAAATGGTTGAAAACATGCTATATTTGGTTTAATGGTGTAACCAGAGGTATCCCAATTAATCATATAATGCATGAGTTTTACCCACTACTGGAAGTCCATTTAGCATACTTAACTGAAATACATGGTAATTCCTCGCAGAAATATTTACACGCTATTGGCCTGCTACCACAACGCTAGCAAATGACAGATTCCTGCTTCAGTAAGTAATGGTTGGTCCTCATTGACTTCCTGATAGATATATTGGGGGGGGGGGGAAGACCTATCAATTTATAAATTGCATCAAAACAGGTATAGTAGCACTAAATTCCTGTAACGGTAGAGAGGCAGTGTGGTTTAGTGATTAGAGTGTTGGACTAAGAATGGGGAAATCTGGGTTCTAGACCCCACTTGGCTATGAAGCTCACTGGTGGGGTTTGGGCCAGTCACTGACTCTCAGTCTAACCTACCTCACAGGGTTGCTGTGAGGATAAAATGGACAGGAGGAGGAGGAGGAAGAGTATCATGTACATGGCTTTGGGACTCTTGGAGGAAAAGGTGGGATATAAATGTAGTAAAGAAATGAACAAATACATGAATATCTCTCTCTAACGAGGCACTGCCTGTTTCCTTCTACTGTTCCTAATGGAGAATTGTTACCCAGAATATAACAATTCATTGTGATAAACACAGAGATCTGTTCTAACCACATTCAGTTAATGGGTATATGGATCTTCATCTCTACTGGGGATTGTTGGGAAGGCTGGATGTGCATGCATTATATGTATGCAGAATCACGTTAGGAGCTCTAGATTAGAGGCAGTTGCTTTAAGAATTAAGATACATTTACTGACCTATAGCTCCCCCTACAAACATGGCATACCCGGACTGTGTTAGAGAGGCATTACTCTATCAATACAATTGCCCTTGGAATATCAATGGGAATTTTACAGAGAGAAAAATGTTTCTGAAGAAGCTGTTATAAGTCAAGAAAAGAACTTAATACAGTTGCACTGACATTGTCTGTGCTTTGAAAGAGCCGTCACAATGTCAATCAAATGTCTAATACTGAGGAACCTTACAATGTCAATGCAAGTGCTGATGTCAATGGAAGACTTCCTCCAATATATGGGATTCCAGTTTTATCAAGTGCCAAAAAGTGTTTTACTCTCTCCTGAATATTCAGAAGTGTTGCTGCTTGTCCACCCCCACCACCCATACATCTCATTTAAAAGCAGAGTCATGGCAACTGAAGAGCATTTAGCCCTTTCAAATATTAGGCATACAATATTAAAAGTTGGTCCCAAAGTGTTAAAACTGAAGTTATGAAACTTTGAGAAGGTTCTGTTAGTTGGGATTTGTCTGATCACATTTTTCACAATATTAAGAGCAAAAGAACTACTGTGAATTTCTCACTCTGATGGTCCATATATCCCAGAAATATAAATGCTGTACTGTCAAACATAAAATCACCTCTTCAATAATTTAGCCATTTACACTTCTTTATTGAATTACAGTCGAGAATCTATAACATGGACAATAAGTGTGTTTGGACAATATATTGGATTTCTATTGTGCTTGGTTTTGGACCTTGCATTGTCATGGAGCAGGGCCTTCTATGCAGCCGCACCACATTTGTGGTATTCTATTCTCTAAGAGGGACTTCCTAGCTCACTTATTCAAAACTTTCAGGAGTTTAGCAAGAACACACACATAACCCAATCCATTTGTGAAAGGCAAATAGACTGTTTAATTCCCTGTACATTTTATAGGGTTAAGTAATAAAGTTTCCTTTAATGGAGGATGAATCTATCAGTGTCTCCAGGCTTTAGTGTACCACTCAGTACCAGCTGCTGGAGAGCAACAATGAGAGAAGGTTATTGCCTTCATTTCCTTCATGTTTGTGGGCTTCCCAGAGGCATCTCAGGATGCTGGACTAACAGCACAATCCTATACCCACCTACCTGGATATAAACCACTGAACATGATGTGGCTTACTTCTGAGTAGAGTACATATAAATTGCACTGTAAATGACCCAGCAGGACTATTCTTCTATTTTTATGTCTTCTGATGGAAGGAGTTTTCTTCCAACTGAAGGTGCTGGAGGGTGGGAACGTTTGGACCTAGCCCACGCAGAATTTTATGTATTGTTGTTGTTGGGTGTGTATGTGAGGGGGTTAAAACTGTATTCTTGTAACGTGCCTTGGCCACATCCAACTTGGATAAAGGCAGCACAAATCAAAATAAATAAATCTTAAAAGTGCCATTATTAACAAACCTTGTCCTTGTGTGTCCTTCCAACTCAAGTCCCAGTTCAGCTCAGTTAAGGCATGAAGTCATAACAATGGTGTTGGGGATACAGTGTGGTTCCCTTGTTTCCCACTTATATTGCTTTTAAACAACACTGTGCACTTGAGGTTGGATGTAAAGAGTTGCCCACTTTGTCTTCTAGAAGAACACTGTCTCACTTCTTGAGGCATGGGTGTTATTTCACGAAGCACACGCCTCTCCATTAAATCTAAAATCGAAATAGCTTTTAGCCTTAAAGTAGTAGTATGCACAATTGCTTGAGAGAGAGGGGAGAAAGGAAGAGCAGCTTTCTGGAGATAATGTCAGCCCATCAGCATTTAGGCAATAATGGAGAATGGATTCCTCATCCTTCTTCCCCTTCAGACAGCCATGGGTGATACATCTCTTGGCAGTGTCAACCTAATCTAACTCATCCCCATTGTCAGGCTGCTCAAATAGCACCTGTCCATGGTCAAAATTTATGTTGGGAAAACCTTAATGCAAGCTTTTACTAAGATGAAAAATTTAGCAATATGCTGTTATCTGGAGATGATATATTTTATATACAGGAGACATATTTAATTAGCTCTGCTATAGTCAAATTGGCTTGTAGGGTAGCTGGCGAGTCCCATCTTCCAATCAAGCTTGCCTCTCTTCCCTCTTAATCATAGTTATCACATGCATATTAAGATGTGTATTAACCTTCTTTGTGATTAAGGTGGCTCATGCAGATCTTTTTTGATCAAATGTTAATTTTAACTTGTCAGTATTTTATGTTAAAGTATGTACACACACACAAAGTTTCAGCATTATTACATAAATATTAAGATGGAATCAGCAAGGTAAAGTAATAAAATGATAGGTGCCAGATCTCAGTTCCTTCTGGGACTGGAAGCCGTGCTATCTTACATGGAACTCCTTTATCTCTCACCTGATCACTGGTGTTTTTTAATGGTGAGAAAGTAAGGTGAAGGAAGGCAAACAACTTGACTTCTTCCACAATCTTCTTCAATCTGCAGGTGCAGAAAGAAAGAGAAAAAACAATCCCAGGTATTTTGAAAGTAGTTAAGCAGAAGGTGGAAGGCCATCTGACAGTGATGCTGCAGTTATATGAGTGGGAGTTAGACTAGATGACCTCCAGGGTACAACTCATTCTATTTTAGGATAGGGGGCAGGGGGAGAATAAAGATCTGACACTAGATTTTGATACAGATTATATGCCCTGAAGCCAATGAGCTCTGCATGAAATCAAATAATGCCATTCTTCCCATCCCTGCCATTGCTGTGTGCAGCATAACTTCTGAAATGGGGAGAGTCTATACTCAAATAAGATTGTTATCTTTTCCCCATATTTTCAGTCAGATGGCAGGATGGAGGAAGCCCAATGATAGTAGTGTGCATTGACACAGTCTTGAACCAGCATCCCCAATACATCCCCCTTTATAGTCCAGCTGGTGCAAATGGGGATTCTGGCCTACCTCCTTGCTTTTCTTTTCTTTTCTTTTCTTTTCTTTTCTTCTTTTAGAATATACTTCAGGGAATGGAAATAGTTTTTAGAGAAAAAAATGTGCATTTAGCATATGATGCATATCTTATATGTCATGTTTGTTTTATCACTGGCAATAAAGAAGGAATTTGTTTCACATGAACAATATTGTTAAAGCCTTAAAAATCCAACATCTATAAAAAGCAATGGCATGTAAGTACTTTAGTTTTCAAAACACTGATATATCTGGGTGAAGCAGATAAACAGATAGTATAAATACATCTTCTTGGACCATTAATCATTTTTTCCGCTCTAAAATATAAAAAATGACACCAAGTGAAATTTAAATATTTCTCTGTTTTAAAAACATTTACAAGTAATAAGCTACTGACGAACAGACATCTAAATGAGACGTAACTCTGATATTAAATGGATAAATGTAAAGAGTTCTGTGTGCATTTAAATAGAATTAGGAAGAGAAAATTACAAAATTTAAATACTGTAGGAGGTAGTTATGTAGGTGGACTATTAAAAAACACATGCAATCTGGAATCCTTCTGAAGAACATAAACGCAAGCTGGAAGAGCAACTTCCTTTGATTAAGAGACAAGTCTTTGGTTGAAGGTTTAACGTTTCAGTCCTTGATCTTTTAAAAAGGAATAATATAAGATAAAACTTGCTCCATTAACTCTCTAAGATATAATGAGTTGCAGAGAAATTGCCCAGTGACAATGGAAGTATCATCATTCCATTTAAAAAAAAATTAGTGTCGAATTTTTGATAAAGCTAAACAAATGTTAATCTAGAAGCTTCTTTTCTAATTTATGTTAAAAAGATTGATTTGTCAAATATCTGTCCTTTCTATTTCAGCTCAAAATTAATGGTTTAAGCCAAGTATACGTTTTTCCTGAAAAATTGTGTGAGGATTCTTTTTTTGTTTGGCAGTATTGTTCCCCACTACCTGTTGCTTCTTCTCCATTCCTGAAATACTCCCACCCAATCAGAATCTTGAAGAGAAATGGTATGGTGTGTAGGGATGTACGAAAGGTAACTTACCTTTCGCAAATTATGTTTATGGTTGGGGGGGAGGCGTTCCGTCCCTCCCCCCGGAATCCTCGCGGGGAGGCGCTCTGTTCCTCCCCCCCCCCCCCAGAATCCTGGTCGGCTGGCTGTGCTCCGCAGCGATTCTGCCGCTGGCTAGCAGGGACGGCGGCCGTAGCCGCTGCCATTTGCATCCCTGCAGTCAGCCATGATAGGCTACGTAAATGTTTACGTAGCCCATCACGGCTGAGTAAAAAAACAACAACAATGCGCGTATGCAAATGGCGGCGCCCATGGGCGCCGCCATTTGCGTTCCTTATTTTGGCATGTCTTAGTCTACGTAAACGTTTACATAGACTAAGATGGCGAAAATAAGGGGAATGCAAATAGCGTAGCATCTATGGTATTTGCGTTCCCCTTATTTTCACCGTCTTAGTCTACATAAATGTTTACGTAGACTAAGATGTGCCAAAATAAGGAATGAAAATGGCGGCACCCATGGGCGCCGCCATTTGCATACACACGGGGTTTTTTTTACTCAGCCGTGATAGGCTACATAAACATTTACGTAGCCTATCACGGTGTTCTTTTAAAATCTAGCTGTGATAGGCTACGTAAATCTTTATGTAGCCTATCACATATTTTTTTTTAACTGGAAATGGCAGCGGCGGCAGCTGGTCGGAAGACCGGCCGCCACCGCCGCTGCTGCCAAACCGCCGCCGGAGCCACTGCCAGAGCCGCCGCCGCCAGGAAGATCCGCCCCAGGTAAGTCTCGTCCTGGGGGGGGCGAGGGGGGCAGACCGTTCCGCCACTGATTTCGGGGGGCCAAATGCGCTGGCATTCGGCCTCCCCGAGATCCGTGGCGGAATTCTCTGACATCCCTAACAGTAGAGATGCCAGAGAAATCTGGAATGGAATCAAATGAATGTGGATTTCTATGAATCCTGCCTATGGACTGGCTTTTCCTGAGTCGCACAGTTTCTGCAGACTTGCAGACCATTTTTTTTAACTTTCTGGAATTATATGCAAATTTAGTCGTAGAAAAATACGTAAAATTTAAAAAAGAATTGGCTGGAAATGTGCATTTCCACCATGGGATAAAGCATGAAAATGTGCATGGGGGGATTTGCGCATTTGGGGGGGATTTGCGCATTTTTCAAGTATAAATTTGCACAAATGCAAGCCTGTGCAAATGCAAATTTGCACAAATTTGGGAAATTAGAAAAAATCCAATCTGAACAGATGATGGAATGAAAGGCACCTGACAATCTGCAAAGTGCAGATGGAATGGATTTTACAAATGCTGTCCATCCCTACATAAGAGTTCAGCTGGCATGATGACATCACTGGGTGAACACTTGAAAACATCAAGTTGACACAGCCAATCAAGTTTGGAGATATAATGATTTCAAGTGAGAGGCAGCACAAGTGAGGCCAATTTAAACAAATCAGCAAAGGTGTCCACAAAGTATGTCAAAAATTCCCTAAATTTTAAGGTGATTTTTTTGGTTTACACCTCCACAAAATGGTGAATAGTTTAGTAATACTAATTACTAATAGTATTACTAATATTATTAGTGACAGTAATAGTATTACTACTAATTATTAATACTAATATTTTACTAATTGTATTAGTATTAGTATTTGTACAAGTGTAGATCCATGAAAAGAAGAAAAAAAATGTGGATGGTGATGAAGAAAGACAGGGCAAGAGGACATCCCCCCCCCGTTAATCCACGCTCTCCTCTCTTCTCCCAATCATACTTGAATCCTGAGTCTATGAAGGTGGCTCAGGGGACATTTGATGCAGCCCTTCTGCTTGGCTGAGAAGGACCAGGCTATAGTAGAATGACTGTGGAACTCCCAGGCCCAGTGGTACTGTTTGGCTTGTTTGGCAGACTGCCAGAGCTCCAGCAGCCCCACTGGCACTGTCGTCTGGTCTCTAGATGGCTGGGTCTGGAAAGCTGCCATATTAAATTTCACACAATGATACAACAGGTGCATTGTGGGAAATTTACCATGGTGGCTTCCCAGACACCCACCACTTCAACCATGTAAGCTCACAGCCAAGAGGACCCACTGAATAGGAAGGGCCACACAAAACAGACTTCGCTGGAAACCTCTTCAGCCCTGGAGCTACCTGTGCCTATTCACTGAGTCGCCCCTCTGCTTAGCTAAGAAGTACACACTTGTGCATCAGTGTGTGTTGCATCCTATGGTGGAAGAACTTTTCCCCCTGCTGCCATCCCCATCCTTCTAATATGATGCAAAATGCACATACCAGTAGGTTGACTTCCCTCTGCATTCCTTTATGCTGCGATGAGGCACGACGATATGGAAATTTAATCGATGCTTTACTGTTAAAACTATCAGCCAAATCGCTCTGTCAACATGTATTCTTAATGTGTATTCTCCCTGTCAGATTCACACTTAATCTTGAGACCTGTAGACAGTTCAAGAGCAATACTTTCAGAAGACGATCCTGCATCAATGTCTGCTTTGCTGTTATGTTTAGCTTACATATGTTTAACCACAGGATACATGATAAATGACAGGGGCAACCTTGAACATGCATCATTAGGACTCTAATAAAATGCTATGAAAAGCATGAGTAACACAGAAACATTCTAGGCAGTACCCTTGTAATTCTACAGTACTGAAGACCAGGAGGCATCGTTGCCATAACAAGGGCTGACCTCTCACATAAACACAGGGAACAAATTAGATTTTTCCAATGCCTGAATATTAATAACTGATTCAAACTTTTCTCTGAAATTTGGGGCTTATATCCCCCCCCCCAATTCCTTAAGAATTGTCTTTCTGTCTTCCCATGATCAACCATTCAAAATGCATATACTGTCTAGGGATGTTGGAGAATTCCACCATGGACTCCGGAGTCCGTGGTGGAACGGACTCCCCCCTGCCACCCCGTGAAATCCCCCCTGGAATGGACCTACCTGGCAGCAGATGTGGCGGCGGATGCGGTAGCGGCAGCTCTGGCTCGTCTTCTGGCTGCTGCCGGGCTGCTGCGGCTGCAAATGGTGGCTGTCGTAGCAGCCGCCATTTGCATGCCTGCATTAGGCTGTGATAGGCTATGTAAATACTTACGTAGCCTATCATGGCTTAATGCAAGGACACAAATGGCGGCCGCTATGACGGCCGCCATTTGCGGCTGCAGCAGCCCGGTGGCTCTGCAGTGGTGCCGCGGAGTGGTGCCACGGAGTGGAGCCGGCTGGGGAGGATTCCGAGGGAGGGACGGATCACCTTCCCCCCACCGCCGAAGCCCCGGACTGGAACCAGGTAAGGGATTCGTACATCCCTAATACTGTCCAACATTTGTTGGGTGGGATTGGTTGGTGGTTCCTGCATGATCACTCCTGAGAGCACATGAGACTATGGATATGCAGATCTGTCAGTTTTGCTTTCTCCCACATTCAGGTTGTTTAAATCTCAAGTTCTTTCTCTCCCAAATATGAAGAACTTTGCCAATTTTAGTAAATTCATATCAAAAGTGAACTGAAATGGAATTCTCATCCATCTGCACCAGCCAAATTATATAGTTAAAGCTATTCCCAGCTGGGATGTACGAATCCCTTACCTGGCTCCGCACCAGGGCATCCATGGTGGGGGTGAGGCACTCCGTGTCTCCCCCCGGAATGCTCCCCGGATTCCGGCCGCAGCCAGGGTGCTGCAGCCACAAATGGCAGCCGTCGTAGCGGCCGCCATTTGCGTCCCTGCTCTTTGCCGTGATAGGCTACATAAATACTTATGTAGCCTATCACGGCTGCAAGAATGCAAATGGCGGCCGCAGCAGCCCGGCTGTAGCTGGCCAGGAGACCAGCCGGAGCCACCGCCGGAGCCACCGCTGCCTCCGCATCCGCCCCAGGTAAGTTCCATCCTGGGGGGATTCCTCGGGGGGGCGGGGGGTGGGAGGCCGTTCCGCCACAGTTTCCGGAATCTGTGGAATCTGTGGAATTGTCACTGGAATCAATGGCGGAATTCTCTGACATCCCTATTCCCAGCACAGTGTGGACCATGAAGTATCTGCCTGCCATATAGCTGATAAAGATGAGGAGCCTGTCCAAAAAAAGAGGTGGCAACCCTAATTTAGCCCTAACATTAGGGATGGCAGAGAATTCCGCCACGGATCTCGGGGAGGCCAAATGCCAGCGCATTCGCCCCCCCAAAATCTGTGGCGGAACGGCCTGCCCCCCCTGCCCCCCCGTGGATCCCCCTGGGACGAGACTTACCTGGGGCAGATCTTCCGGGTGGCGGCGGCTCCGGTGGCGGCCCTCCTCTCTGCGCCAAGGACTCCGGCAGTCAAACCCTTGCGTCTTATGTTCACAAGGGTTTGACTGCCAGAGTCCTTGGCGCAGTGCACCCCCCCAAGTGCTCTAGCCCTGTCCCCGCCAAGGCCCCTCCTGCCCACGCCAGTTGTCAAGGGCTTCCTTGACAGCCGGCGGAGGCAGGACAGGTGTGTGGCGCACCCCCCAGTGCCCTAGCCCTGACCTTCTCCTGAGGAGGACAGGGCTAGAGCGCTTGGGTGCCTGCCCCCACCAGTCATGAAGGGCTTCCTTGACAGCCGATGGAGGCAGGACAAGTCCTTGGCGGTGCTCCCGGTCGTTTGCTGAGCTCTGGGGCGCTCGGCGGCTGGGTTGGTCAGTGTCCCATGGCTCAGCAAGCGGGCTTGGGAGGCCAAACTAGGGATGTAAGAACTCACCCTAGTTTGGGTTCTCCAGGCACTCGCTGAAGCAGCTACCCAGCTTGCATCCCACCAAACCTGCGCTCAAGCCACCCACCAGTTTAGTGAATTCCCCAGTGCTCACTGCAAACCTGTTCGGTGAGCGCCGCCATTTTCGTGCCTTTGATTTCTGGGTAAAACAGGAAGTTAAAAAAATGTGCATATTCAAATATGCGCAGTTTGGAGCTTGGAAAGCTAAATAAGCACAATATTAGAGGGATTATACCCAGTGAGTACTGGGGAGCGCGAGCGGGCATGAGTGGGGGGCGAACAAGGACAGCGTCTCAGCAGGTGCCGTTTGGGGGTTGCGGGTGGGGGTTGCTTTACGAATCCCTGAACCCCAAACTGTGCTGGCAACATCCCTAGGCCAGACGAGGGAGAGTCTGTCAGACTCCACCCTCTCCTTGGACTCCTGTGCCATCCCTACCTCCATGTAAGGATGGACAAAAGTCCCTTGCCTGGTCCCGCAGCTGTTTTCGGTGTGGGAGGGAAGTGCCCCGCCCCTCCCGGCCGAAATTCAGGCTGGGGGGAAGGCACCCCATCCCTCGCCGCCAAAATTCTGGCCGGGGGGGAGCGCCCTGTCTCCCCGGCTGCGAAATAAAAAACTAATTGTAAAAAAACACAAAAACGTGATAGGCTACGTAAATCTTTACGAAGCCTATCACGGATGACTTTGAAAATCTAGCCGTGATAGGCTATGTAAATCGTTACATAGCCTATCACTTTTTTTTTTTACTTTACTGGGAAATGGCGGTGGCAGCAGCCAGTCGGAAGACCAGCCGCCGCCCCCGCCGCCGCCGCAACGCCGCCGAAACGCTGCTGGGACCCGCCGCCGAGAGGGACATTCGACAGACGTAAGTCCCATCCCGGGGGGGCAGGGGGGCGGAGAATTTCCCCACCAATTTTGGGGGGCCGAATGCATTGGCATTCGGCCTCCCGGAGATTCGTGGAGAAATTCTCCGACATCCCTACCTCCATGGCAGGGAATGTTGCCATCATTGCAGATCTCTTTTGTGATACATGAACCAGCCCAGTCCATACCACCTATCAGGATTCTTAATGGATTGCTGAGATCCTGGGTATCAGACCCAGGGACCAAATCTGGCCCAAAATAACCCTTCCCTGGCCACACACCCTTTCCACATCCACTGACCACTGATCTTTTGACGGTTTCCTGGTGTTTGTGCATCTTCCCCCACCCTAAAAGTTTGAAATGCCTCTCAGAAGGCTTACTTACTGCAAGTAAGAACTTTAAGCTAAAATATGTGGGAGGAGGGGTTAGTATTTTGGCCCTGGCCTGCTCCCCTTTGCCTCAGTTCTGCCCTCTTGCCTTATGTTTCACCTACCACTGAAATACCCCGACAGCTTCTCCAAAACAACCCTTGGACTAAAAGCGGTTCAACACCCTTGGCTTAGATGATTGCTTCTTCACATGTCATTTGCACACGTTCAGACACACTCACCTCTTCAGCCAAGCAGCTGCCAAGCCAAATACAAAGAAGAATGTAATGTGAGAAGGAGACAATCTGGCTTCAGGTCCTGACATAGGTATTTGGGTGGGGGTGGGGGTGGCAAAAAACACAACTACTTTTTAAGATGATGATGATGATTAACATTTCTTGGCCGCTTTTCAAGGCAGAAGCCCTCCCAAGGCGGCTTACACCAATAAAATACATAAAAACAGTTAAAATACTAAAGTGATAAAAACATAAAAACTATAAAACCCAACAATAAAACCCACAACAACGATAACAGCGGTAACAGCAACAATAGCAGTCATATCAAGAGAAGGCCAAGGTAAAATAATATGTTTTCAAGGCCTTCTTAAAAGCCTTCAATGACGGAACATGGTGGACCTCCGATGGTAGCTTGTTCCAAAAGTGTGGGGCCACTGTAGAGAAGACCCTCTCACCTGTGATCGCTCACCTGACTGCTCTCACAGGTGAGCAAATGAGAAGGGCCTCTCTTTCTGATCTTAAAGTGCAGGCAGGCTGATATGAGTGAAGGCGGTTCTTCAAGTAACTTGGTCCCAAACTGTTTAAGGCTTTAAAGGTCAAAACCAGCACTTTGAATTGGGCTTGGAAACACACTGGTATCCAGTGCAGCTGGTGTGGTATAGGCATTACGTGATCGAATCACCTTGCCCTCACCAATACTGGGGCGGCCGCATTCTGCGAGTTTCTGAACCATCTTCAAAGGTAGCCCCACGTATAGCACACTAGAGTAGTCCAGCCTGGTAGTCACTAGTACGTGGATAACTGAGGCAAGGTCCATCCTCTAGGGATGTACGAAAGCCACTTACCTGTTAGCGGATTATGCTGATGCTGGGGGGGACGGCTCCGTCCCTCCCCAGAAATTCTGGCCGGGGGGGGAGGCGCTCCGTCCCTCCCCCCCTGAATCCTGGCCGGCCGGCTCCGCTCCACAGGGATTCTGCAGAGCCGCTGGCCGGCTCCGCCAGCGGCCGGACATCCGGCCGCTGGCTACCAGGGACACAAATAGGGATGTACGAAAGTCACTTACCTGGTCTCGCAGCTTGCTTCGCGGTGGGGGGGAGGCGCTTCGCTGCTCCCCCTGAAGTTCAGGCTGGGGGGGAGGCTTCCCACCTCGCCTGGCCGAAATTCAGGCCAGGGGGAAGGCTTCCCGCCTCGCCCGGCCGAAATTCAGGCCGGGGAGAAGCGCCCGTCTCCCTGGCCGCGAACTTCAAAAGAAAAGTAAAAAAAAAACAAAAACGCCCCTGTGATAGGCTACGTAATGATTTACGTAGCCTATCACGGCTAGATCTGCAAAGTCAGCCATGATAGGTTACGTTAATCGTCACGTAGCCTATCATGGGTGACTTTGAAAAAAAAAAAAAAGTGCGTACGCAAATGGCGGCCCCCATAGGGACCCGCCATTCACGTTCCTTATTTGGTCCCTGTAGTCTACGTAAAGATTTACGTAGACTACAGCGACCAAATAAGGAATGCGAATGGCGGCTCCCTATGGGGGCCGCCATTAGCCGTACGCGCTTTTTTTTTTTTTTTAAAGTCACCCATTATAGGCTACGTGACGATTAACGTAGCCTATCATGGCTGACTTTGCAAATCTAGCCGTGATAGGCTACGTTAATCGTTACATAGCCTATCACAGGGGTGGTGGTTTTTTTTACTTTTCTTGTAATGGCGGCAGCGGCAGCTGGTCGAAAGACAGGCTGCCGCCCCCGCCCCTGACGAAGACCTGCCGAACTGCCGCCGGGACCCGCCGCCGGGAGGGACATTCGTGAAAGGTAAGTCCCATCCCGGGGGAAGGGGCGGAGAATTTCTCCCCGAACAACCTTCGGAGGACCGAATGCGTTGGCACTCGGCCCCCCAAAGTTTCGGGGAGAAATTCTCCCCCATCCCTAGACACAAATGGCGGCGGCCGTAGCTGCCGCAATTTGCATCCCTGCAGTCAGCCGTGATAGGCTACGTAAATGTTTACGCAGCCTATCATGGCTGATTAAAACAAACAAACACGCGCGTATGCAATTGGCGGCGCCCATGGGTGCCACCATTTGCATTCCTTATTTTGGCACGTCTTAGTCTATGTAAACATTTACGAAGACTATGACGAAAATAAGGGGAACGCAAATAGCATAGACGTACATGCGTTTGCGTACACATGTTTGTTTGTTTTTTAATCAGCCATGATAGGCTACGTAAACATTTACGTAGCCTATCACGGTGTTTTTTTAAAATTTAGCTGTGATAGGCTACGTAAATCTTTATGTAGCCTATCACGTTTTTGTTTTTGTTTTTTTTAAACTTGGAAATGGCGGTGGTGGCAGCTGGTCGGAAGACTGGCCGCCGCACCGCCGCTGGAGCCGCCGCCGGAGCCGCCGCCGCCAGGAATATCCGCCCCAGGTAAGTCCTGTCCCGGGGGGGGCAGGTGTGTGGTGGGCCGTTCTGCCACCAATTTCAGGGGGCCGAATGCACTGGCATTCGGCCTCCCCGAGATCCGTGGCGGAACTTTCATACATCCCTAATTTCCTCTCCAGATAGGTCCGCAGTTGGCGTACCAGCCTAAACTGGTAAAAAACACTCCTGGGCACGATAGCCACCTGGGTTTCCCCAGTTTGCTCGGAGTCCAGAATGACTCCCAGACTGTGCACTTGGTCTTGAGTACAACCCCATCTAAGGCCAGTTGTAAACCTCCATCCGAAGTAGTTGGTTTCCCAACCCACAGTACCTCCTCCATCTTGTCTGGATTACGTTTCAGCTTGTTCACCCAAGTGTAGCCAAGATGTGTTGTGTGAATTGGCCAATAATTAGGGATGTACGAAAGTCACTTACCTTTTCGCAGGGGTGATTCGCGGTGGGGGAGAGGCACTCCACACCTCCCCCTGAAATCCTAACCCGGCCAGCTCCGCTCCGCTGCAACTCCGTGGAGCCACTGGCCGGGTGCATTCGCAGGCGTCTGGAGCCTGCAGACGCAAATGGTGGTGGCTACGGTGGCTGCCATTTGTGTTCATGTTTTTGGCCATGATAGGCTACGTAAATATTTACATAGCCTATCTCGGCAAAAAAAGGGAACACAAATGGCCACGGCTACCTGGTTCCGGTCACACTGCTTTGCAAATGGCAGCCACATCTGCGGCTGCCATTTGCGTTCCCTTTTTTTGCCGTAATAGGCTACGTAAATACTTATGTAGCCTATCACGGCCTCCGCAGGGACACAAATGGCATCCCTGCGTTAGGCATGATAGGCTACATAAGTATTTACATAGCCCATCACGGCGTAAATGGGGAAGCGAATGGCGGCTGCAGATGTGGCCGCCATTCGCAAAACAGCGCAAACGGCACCAGGTAAGTGCTCCGTTTCACGCACCTTTCATGGGGTGGTGGGGCAGGGGCTTCGTTCCACCATAGATTTCAGGGGGCCAAATGCACTGGCATTCAGCTTCACTGAGATCTGTGGCAGAATTCTCTGACATCCCTACCAATAATTAGGGATGTACGAAACACCTACCTGGCTCTGCGCTGGGCAATCCACGGTGGGGGGGGGAGGTGCTCTGTCCCTCCCCCCGGAGTCCTCAATGGGGGGGGAGGTGACCCAGTCCTCCCCCCCGGCATCCTGCCCGGCTGGCTCCGCTCTGCGGCCAAGCCACGGAGCCACCGGCCGGCTCTGGACGCCCGCAGCCAGACATCCGGCCGCTGGGCAGCCCTGCAGGGACGCAAATGGCGGCTGTTGTAGCCGCTGCCATTTGCATCCCTGTATTGAGCCGTGATAGGCTATGTAAATATTTATGTAGCCTATCACAGCAGGGGGGAAAACCCAGCATATGCAAATGGCGGTAGCCACCGCCATTTGCGTATGCTGGGTTTCCCCCCCCCGCTGTGATAGGCTACATAAATACTTATGTAGCCTATCACGGCCTCTGCAGGGACGCAAGTGGCGTCTATCACGCCGTTTACGTATTTATGTAGCCTATCACGGCTATGAAGACAAAGCGAATGGCGGCCGCAGGACGGCTGCCATTTGCAAAGTAGCGCAGACGGGAGCAGGTAAGTGCTCCGTTTTGTGCGCCTTTTGTGGGTTGGGGGTGGCAGGGACTTCATCCTGCGCGCCTTTCGTGGGTTGGGGGGTGGGGGCTTCGTTCCGCAATGGATTTCAGGGGGCTGAATGCACTGGCATTTGGCCTCACCGAGATCCGTCATGGAATTCTCTGACATCCCTAGCAATAATATTGTTCAGAAAATGTACACTATCATTTTGGGAAGCTATGCCTGCCAATGAAGATGTAAATATTTTGTAGTGCTTTAGATAAAACTGTCTAGAATAAAAGGGAGCTACTGAGCACTATGTAAGATTCCAAAGCAGCAGAGAGAGAACAACAGTTCTAATTATTGCAGTGCTGCCATTTTTGCAGCGTTCAATTTTCAGTAAGAAAATCCCTTTTTCTAAGTGCCGAATGTTTTCCTCAAAAAGTGCAGTGCTCCTTTTTAAAAACTCTATTGTCATGTCAAAAATCGTGTCTCTTCTTTTGAATGGCTTGTCAGATGGCATGTTAATGTCACTGATATAGTGAACAAAGTCACATTGGCCAAAATACCATACAGATACTCATGCAGATACTCAGTCATGCTCTGATGTCACATGACTTCAGTACTAGGTTACACTTTACAAACTAGCATAGGCAAAAAAAATTGAGAGGGTCATTATTTTTGTTGTTTAAAAATCTGAAAATTGACTTTTTTCTATTTCTTTCTTCTGTACACTTAGAATCATATAATAGTAGGGTTGGAAGGGGCCTACAAGTCCATCGAGTCCAACCACCTGCTCAGCGCAGGAATCCAAGTCAGAGCATCCCTGATGGATGGCTGTCCAGCCTTGTCTTGAACGCCTCCAGTGTGGGAGACCCCACCACCTCCCTGGGTCATTGGTTCCATTGTCGTATTGCTCTAACAGTCAGGACGTTTCTCTTGATGTTCAGCCGGAATCTGGCTTCCTGTAACTTGAGCCCATTATTCCGTGTCCTGCACTCTGGGATGACCGAGAAGAGATCCTGGCTGTCCTCTCTGTGACAACCTTTTAAGTGCTTGAAGAGTGCTATCATATCTCCCCTCAGTCTTCTCTTCTCAAGGATAAACATGCCCAGTTCTTTCAGTCTCTCTTCATAGGGCTTTGTTTCCAGTCCCCTGATCATCTTTGTTGCCTCCTCTCAATCCTCTCCACTTTGTCTACATCATTCTTCAAATGTGGTGCCCAGAACTGGACACAGTACTCCAGATGAGGCTTCACCAGTGCTGAGTAGAGGGGAACTAGTACTTCCCGGGATTTGGAAGCTATGCTTCTATTAATGCAGCCCAAAATAGCATTTGCCTTTTTTGCAGCCACATCACATTGTTGGCTCATATTCAGCTTGTGATCGACAACAATTCCAAGATCCTTCTCGCGTGTAGTGTTGTTGAGCCACGTATCCCCCATCTTGTAACTGTGCATTTGGTTTCTTTTTCCTAGGTGCAGAACTTGGCATTTATCCCTATTAAATGTCATTCTGTTGTTTTCTGCCCAGCGCTCCAGTCTATCAAGATCAGTTTGAATTTTGTTTCTGTCTTCCAAGGTATTAGCTATCCCACCCAATTTTGTGTCATCTGCAAATTTGATCAGTGTTCCCTGCACCTCCTCCTCCAAGTCATACATAAAAAATCTTGAAGAGCACTGGGCCCAGAACTAAGCCCTGCGGTACACCACTCATTACCTCTCCCCAGTTTGAGAAGATCCTATTGATAAGCACTCTTTGAGTCTGATTCTGTAGCCAGCTGTGGATCCACTGGATCATTATTTCATCTAGCCCACTTTGGGCTAGTTTGCTGATCAGGATATCATGTGGCACTTTGTCGAAAGCTTTGCTGAAGTCAAGGTATACTATGTCTACAGCATTCCCACGGTCCACAAGGGAGCTTACTTGATCAAAAAATGAGATCAGATTTGTCTGGCAGGATTTGTTCTTGACAAATCCATGTTGGCTTCGAGTAATCACTGCATTGTTTTCAAGGTGCTTACAGATGGATTGCTTTCTAATCTGCTCCAGAATTTTCCCTGGGATTGATGTCAGACTGACTGGTCTGTAGTTCCCAGGTTCCTCCTTTTTACCCTTTTTGAAGATAGGGACATTAGCCCTCCTCCAGTCATCTGGCACTTCCCCCGTCCTCCATGATTTCTCAAAGAGAATAGACAGCAGTTCTGAGAGTTCTTCTGCCAGTTCCTTTATTACTCTAGGATGCAGTTCATCTTCACTTGACAAAAATGAATACAAAATCGGGTACTAAACTTGGCTCCAGACTGGGGACGAATGGATCTGTCAGTCTCAGGTTCTCAGAGATTGCCAGATTTGTAAGGCCAAGCTCATTCTGCTCCATTTCTTTGTAAATTTGCGATATTGAAATTTGTACTTTTGTGTGTGGACCTTTCTCAATATACACATTTTTAAAACAGACACATTTTTCCAAGTGCTTTCCATTGCTGTAATGCAGCTTTGCGTGCACCTTTGTCAAATAATAGACATCTTGTGTCCACTTTTCCGATACTTGCTCACTTTTGGATGCATTTGAGAGGAGTTGCATCACAAAGCTGTAAAAATATGGATTTCATTGCAGAACTCTGTCTCAGCTTGCTTATAGGCTCAGGGTGGGGGCGAGGGGTGAATTAGGTAAATCTATTAAAAAAAGCAAGCCCAACAAAACAAATTTCTCACATGTCCCTATTCCAGCCCAAGTTCTCATAGTTGTAGTGAGACATAGCAGGTATAATTGAAGTTAAGCGTGTGTGTCTATAACAATGGAGTACTTTTAAACTACAAAATACACTAACTGTGTGATTTATTTGGGAGTCACAGAAATAAAACATGCTTTAAAATACGTTAATTTTTATGTACTAGAAACAGTCTTCCTAGTGCATTCATCAACCATTCTTTCAGATAAACAGAAATTAGCAATCAAACAAGAAAAGTCTGTTCCATAGGAGTAAGCAAAGGCTACATCCCTGCTGTGTACCTCTTTGATCTTTAAAATCTGGGTGTTGCGCTCCATGGGTACAGAGGTGGAATTCATTTAAGAATCAGCTAATATTGCTCTTATCCCTGGGTTTCAAGAATCACTTCAAGTTAGTAGGAGCCACGGAAACTATTGATTTTTGGACTATGAGATCATGAATATACAATACTTCTGGAGCTTAGAAAAGAACACATTCAATGAAAGTTATTTTTTAAGAAACAAATGGGAGTCTGAAGAAGGAGAAGTGTGCTGTGTCATGCTTAGTAAATAGGACCAGTAGGAAAAAACTAAAGACTCACGCTGTGTTTATACGAACGCAGTGCAATTGATTTTTCAGAGAAAAGGTAAATTTATTCAATTTGGGGCTTATAAACCTTCTCTGATGATAAACAGTGTGTGTGTGTGTGTGTGCGCGCGCGCGCACGCGCGCGCATGCATGTGTATTTGAATATATTTCACATTCTGTATCTTATGGTTTCTGGGTCACTGATTTAATGAGATTACAGGAGGCTTACAATACCATGAGAATGGGCCAGGTTTGGCATAAAACTGATTACAATATCACAAGAATACATATAGTACTCATTTATGGATTTGTGACAACAATGAATACTTTGTGATCCACGATGAACATACAGAAGAATAATTGAAACCATGAATCTTTCAGTGGTGGATTTTAAAATGCAGACTTTATGCAAAATTAAGAAAAGCACCAACACCAACGTTCAACTATAATTCTGTATCTCCCCCACTCCTGGTTTGATGGGCAACTCTAGTAAAACTGGCAGAATCTCAGTGGCAATTAAACCAGTGGCTTCTACTGATACTTAAGAAGGGCCCTGCTTGATCAGACTAAATGCTCATCTAGTCCTGCACTCTGTTCCAACAGTAGCCAATAGCCATCCAGATGCCCCCAGGAAGCCCACAAACAATGCATGAAAGCAATGACCCATCCCTCCACATTAGCTGCAGCAATGACGTGCCAGGAGGCCCATTTAGTTATCGTGGCTAGCTGCCACCTGTAGAACTATCCGTCAATTTATTTAATCTCTTTTGAATACCATTGAAGCTAATGGCGGAGGCATGGCTGAATGCAAAAATGTGTGAGAATTCTGCTATAACCCCATGGACTGGAATCTTTAAATAAGCTTTGTTAACTGTTTGTGTTTAGTCTACATGATCCAGGCTAGCTCAGAAGATAAATGATTATTATGTATATATTTGTTTACTCTCTTTTATCTTCCTTTTATTCTTGCTTTTCTTTATATTTTTTATTTCAAAATAGATAATATATCTAGTATAAAATATATTACTGACTATTGAAGGTTTATATTAAGTTTTATTATTATATAACACTATATTATTATTATTATTAATAATAATAATATAGGCTTCTGGGAATGAATTGTAGACCTGTTTCTTTGATATAAGATTGATGATATGTTATTGAAATGTAAGGTTGTTTATTAAACTGCAAGATTGTTAAGGTTATAGATATATTTTTTAGAACAGAATGGCATCGGAGGCCAGGGGGTATTGGAGTTTAAACTTAATTCTTTAAAGGGGAGGAAGAGGGAGAGGGGGAGGGAAGGGGAAATAATCTTTTTCTTTTTTCTTCACTTCCTTTTCTCCTCCCTTTTCCTTTTTTTCCCCTTCTCTTTTTGTTATTGTGGTATCCTCAGAATATTGTATTGTTGGGAAATTGTAGTATTGATCAGGTTGTTGGTAATTTTGGTATTGTTTATTTCATTTATAAAGATAAAATAAAAAATATATTTAAAAAAAAGAAAGAAAACCATTGAAGCTAGTGGACATCACTACATCTTGTGGTAGTGACCATGGCTCTTCTTATGTTATTCTTCTTCTGTGAAGTACTTTCTTTTGCCTGCCCTGAATCTACTGCCAAGCAATTTAATTGGGCCACCCTATGTTCTAGTATTATGAGAAAGGGAGGAAAAAATTATCTCCATTTGTTTTTACACCATTCATAACTTTAGAAACATCTATCAAGTCATTCCCTGGCTAAGTACTTCAGCTTTTCCCCATAAGTAAGATCCTCTAGGTCTTTTATTGTCCTTTGGTTGCCCCTTTCTGTATCTTTTCCAGCTCCTATATCCTTTTCCTGATGTGATAACTAGAACTGTCCGTGGTATTGCAAATGCAACAGAACATAGCTTTCTATAACAGGCATTACAATATGGGCCATTATCAATCCCCTTTCCTAAGAATCTCTATGGAATTCACCACTGCACACTCATTGAGATATCTACCATTTTCACTGAGGTATTTATCCAAGATCTCTTCACTGGATAAACAACACAGTCATGTGGCATCCTAAATGCTAACACATTTATTCTAGCGTAAGCGTTCTTGGACACTGTCCACTTTTTCGTAAGCATCGTTGTTGTTTTTGCTGCAATACACTAACATGGCGACCCCTTTGGAAATTGTTTCACTGGATAGCAAACACTATTCTGGATCCCACTGATATGTGAAGTTGGGTGGATTTTTTTGCCACTGTGTGCACAGTGACACTGCTCGAGCCAGACCATGGCATGCAGGTCTGGGGCCCTATGGTCCAGCCCCCCCCCCAACCCTCAGACAGGTGGGAGTGGGCCAGTAGTGGCAAACCATAGCATGTCATAAAGGTAAATGGTGTGTCTGCCTGCAGCCACACACCATATTAATTTAAAGGGTTGTCTGGGTGTGAGAGTGAACCAATCAGATGCTATCTTTGAGTAGACATGGCCAATGAGGGCATTGGAGCAGCAAGAGGGAAGACTTTCACCACTCCGGTGCCTCATTGTCTGTGTGCCTGCAAAGGCAGCATCTGATTGGTTCAGTTCACTGCCACTCTTGCACTTGGAGAAATTAAAATGTGGACAACTGGAGCCTCGACTAGTTGCAGCAATGCTTTCCTTTACAGTGCATGCTGGCAGGCAGCAGCCCAGCCAATCAGAGGAAGAAGAAAAGGAGAGTGTGTCGTCACTATTGCTGTAGCCAGGTTAAAAAAAGTGAGGCAGTGGGGAGTAGGTAGGTAGATAGGGATTGGTGGCAGAGGTGGCAGCAGCAGCAGGGGGAGAGAACAGGGGAAGGCACCTTGCCTGGGGACTCCTCAAGCCTCGTGACTCTTCTGTGTATGCATCTCTAGTTGAATCTCCATTGATTTTTGTTGCCCATTCTTTCAGTTTGGAGAGGTCCTTCTGAAACTCTTCAAATCCTGCTTCAGTTTCCACCATTCGGTGTAATTTAGTATCATCTGCAGACTTGGCTATCTCACTGCTCACCCTGGATTCCAGATAATGTATAAACAAGTGAAAAAGCACGAGTGCCAGTTAAGATCCTTGGGGGAACCCCACTGTTTACTTCCCGCTATCGTGAGAATTGTCTGTTATTCCTAACGTCTGCTTCCTATTCTTTAACCAAATACTGATTCATAAGAGGACCTGTTCTCTTATTTCATGATTGCTCACCCAATTTCAATAAATTTGGGAGGCATTTTATCGAAAGCTTTTTGGAATTGTATATAAAATTACTCCTATCTTGATGCTTTGAATTCTAAAAGGTCGGTAAGGTGGGACAACTCTTTGGAGAATCCATTCTGATTCTTCTTCAGCAAGAGTTGTTCTTCTCTATGTTTAATAGATATAGACTTTACTGGATCATTGCTTTCTTCTCTTCTTCTCGTACACTGTGACCTTATCTGCATAATTTGCCTGATCTATGGATCTAACACAGGCTAGAGTTTCTGGGTTGCTCTAGCCTTATGTTTTCCATTATAGGTTTGGCTTACTCATTTCGATAATTGCAGAAAATAATTTACTCCCTATTAGAATGATGGCAATATACAGCTTATATGCTGCTATAAAAGTAGCCTTAGCAAATGAGACTAATAAATTTAGAGTTAAGATGGTTTTGGAAAAGTGGGGCTTGAATGACCTGCATTTAATAGGAGCAGAGACCAAGGGACTATTATTGACTTGCAGGGCTTTGATTAGATAGGTTATTGATTTTGGCTGCAGAGAGTACAGTTCATGTACAGAGTATCAAACTTAGAGTGAATAATACATTCAGTGGGGTAATACATTTAGAATAGAACAGTTGTGGTGCATGGGCTGGTTATAGCATCCTTTAAACCTCTGGAAACAAGTTGTGTGTATTTAATACTGGAATAATTTGGTTTCAAAGTGAAATGACTGAGTAGACTACTGGGCATTTCATTATTTTTGTGACTAAATTGATGAATTGATTGAAATCTACACCTTTTGACCACAGAAACTTGAATTTAATTGAGAAAATGGAACTAATGAGTATAAACATGTTTTGTGCAGATGTCAGTGTTGTTTCATTTAACATAAAAAAAAATAAATTGGTTAGTTTCCTATGATATAACCTTTGAAAGAAAGTAAAATGAGTTGTCTTTTCATTGTAATATATACCAAATACAGTAAGTGTTAAGATTCAAATAATATCTAGTTGCATGGCTAAAATCATAGCTGTTAACATTCAACAAAGGTGCTTCTCTGTGGGGCATGATCCAACTAGACTGAAGAACTTTTAACTCTCATTAGTTTCAGTGGGATACTTAAGCACATGGAACCTACAGGTGCTTCAGTCTGGCTGGACTGTTCCCAAAATGACTGGATGAAAAGAGAGGTGGTGAGACATGCTCTCAGTCTCTCTGGCTAATTTCTTAGTTGGCTTACAACAGGGGTGTTCAGACAACTAGGGATGTGTGACGCTGGGAAATTTGTTCCATTTAAACTCTATGGATTTCCACAGCATTTCCAATCCGGTAAGTGGGGCAGACTGCACTGGATTTTCTTTTCGGAGTCCGGGAATTGTTTGCACATTTCCCCCCGGGTTCCACCATTTGCACAAATTGTAATCTGTGCAATTTTTTTTGGATCTAGAAATGTGCGCAAATGTTGTTGTAATTTTTTTTAAAAAATTATTGCACAATCCCAGGTCTCGTCAATATCTTTGTCAGTTTCACCTCTCCACACATTTCCTCATTTAGCCTAGCTGAGCCACGTTCTGTACTTGTCAAACAACTTGCCAATTTCTCTCTCTCTCCCCCCACTCCACCCCTTCGCTTGGGAAGTCTTGCCATGGTTACTGCAAATGGGAGCTGGGAAAAGGGGATGGAGGCTACATCTGTGTTAAAAGCACTTGCTTGAGACTCGGGCAACTGTGCAATGAAAATGGGGTCCCCCAAATGTCAGTTCAACACTTCAGACCCTGAGGATCAGTTCACTAAGTGGGTATCTGGTTCTCTTTTCCTGAGCTGTCAGTGTCAAGCGTGTGCGAATTACCCAAATGATGCCCCAAACAGCTTCTGGGTAAGCTCAGACAATGATAAGATTTCCCAAAGATGCTTGCACAGAGAAAACATGCAATTAAAAGGTAGATTGAAGCTGCAGTCTTCTTCCTTATGCTTGTGAAAGGTCATCATCGGAGGCGTTCCCTGGGTGTCTTTGCCTGCAGAGGTTAGGTCGGTGGCTACTGGCTAATGGCCTTTTTCTGTGGTTATGTCCCAATTGTAGACTTCCCCATTTTTGCATACACCTCCATCACAGATCACTGATGGCCCTAAACATCTTTGGTAATCTATATGGGGTCAGATACAATTGCTATAACATCTCACTAATTACTTTCTTTTAATGAAATGAATCTGAAAAAGAGGGTCCAACTTTACATATGAAATGTAATATATCATCTGAAATATCCACCCCCAAATCCCTCTGTCCCATTTGCTTTCATACTGTTCCTGCTGACCATCTAAAGCTACAATTATTTCATGATAGATCACTAATAAACCTTTCATTGACAATGATGAAACTACGGTGGTTTCTCCTCTATAAATGGTGTGGTCTTTTAATTTGTATCTGCCCTTCCTGTCCTGCAGTAAGAAATGTCTTCCCTGAAAGGGAGGGGCTCACCACTCTTTTTTCCAATCACCTCAGCAATATTTTACTGCACACGCAAAACATTATGATCCAAGTTATATCCTGGATCCACAATAGCCAAGTTATTATTTATGGTACATCTGTGCATGGATTCAGGCGCCTTAAGTACAAGCACTAACGATAAACAATAAAGTGATAATCAATGAGTTTTTCATCTGTAGTAAAGCTGACGATAAAAATGGCTGCACTCATATTGTTCATGAGCTACAGTCAATAGATTTTTATTTCACCCCTCATTACCTCAAGCAGTAAACTTCCGTAAATAAAATCCCATGTAGTAGCCACCTTATTAAAGGGATTGAAATGAATTCTTTGCAACAAATTACATTGTCAGGAGAGTGAAGGACTACGGTTTAAAGCACATGACTGAGAATCAGACAGTGGAGGCTGGTGGCTCCAATTTTGGTGGGGCAGTAAATACATTCTGGGTTTCAGTTGGAACCAGCTGAACTCCAAAGGAGCTAGCCAAGGTGCTGAAACTCTTTTAAGGATAGGATTCAGTGTCTTGGATAGCTCCTTTAGCGTTCTGGCTGGCTCTGACTGAAACTCAGAATGGAATTATAGCCCCACCAAAATCAGAGCCACCAGCTGCCGCTGGAATCAGAGCCGATTCAGATGCACATATGTACATCACCCCAGCGTTTTGACTGCTCAGCATGTGAACTGCCTTTGCAGGAATGTATCGTGTTCCAGGTGATTTCAGGTGGAATGAAAGTTATCTCTGGTATTTGATGGTTATGGCTATTTCACACATGTGCAGTGCCATTTTGTGTATGGGGAGAGACCATCACTCAGTGGTAGACCACATGCTTTACATGAAGAAGGTCCCAGGTTCAATCCCTGGCATCTCCAGATAAGAGCTAATGGGAAAGGCGTCTTTCTGCCCGAGACCCTGGAGACCTGCTGACCTTCACAGTAGATAATACTGAGCTAGATGGACAGATCATCTGGTTTTATGCAGCTTCCTACAAGTAAGTCCCACTGTGCTCAGTGGGTTTAATAACTAGTAAGTGTGTTTAGGATTGTTAAATTATTGCTTGTTAGAGCAGTAGTGGTGGTGCTGTGGTGGTGTGCGTGCAGGGTGGGTAGTATAATGCTTAGTTGCCACTGCTGATGGTTTCTTCTGGACAATGGTAGAGGAAGGGAACAGGCAAAGTCTGCACAGTGTAGTAGATATCCTGGATAGTAGGGCTATGGGCATCCACAAGAATCTTTCAGTGGCGGGCCAAATGTATACATGCAAGGAAGGCTGAGCGCCGAAGAATTGATGCTTTCGAACTGTGGTGCTGGAGAAGACTCTTACAAGTCCCCTGGACTGCAAGGAGGTCAAATCAGTCCATCCTAAAGGAAATCAACCCTGGGTGCTCATTGGAAGGACAGATACTGAAGCTGAAGCTCAAATATTTTGGCCACCTAATGTGAAGAGAAAACTCCCTGGAAAAGACCCTGATACTGGGAAAGATTGAAGGTAAAGGGAGAAGAGGACGGCAGAGGATGAGATGGCTAGATAGGCTAGCATCACCAATGCAATGAATATGGACTTGAGCACGCTCCGGGAGAGAGCGGAGGATAGGAAGGCCTGGCGTGCTATGGTCCATGGGGTCATGAAGAGTCAGACACGACTTAACGACTGAACAAACAAAACAAAACAAAAGCTAGTGTCAGAGAGCAGCACTACCATTCCTGGTAGATTAAGCAGTGGGGCCCAGGCACCAGGTCTACTGAGATGGGCAGACCTGGCCTCTGAGAAATTTATATTCCTGGAGTGGACTATCCATCCATTGTTTCTTCATGGGTAAGGCTGTTGTCCATCAGTGGCTAGATGGATCTGGTGTACTTGACAACATCTGAAACCCCTGATTCTTTTCACCTCCGGCACTTAATTAATTGCACTGCTGCTACAATCAACTTCACAGCTCACCCACCTCCAACCCCCACCCCCAACACAGAAGGACACTGTGTAACAACATTGGATTACACTGCAGGGCTGGTATATCCTACTCTAACTCTCCCCTCCCTCCTATTGCCATCATGACTGATAGCCATTGAAAGCCTTATCCTCCAGGAATTTGTCTAATCCTTTAAGAAAAAAGGAAAGGCATCCAACATGACAGCCTTCACTATGTTTTGTGGTAGCAAATTCCATATTTTGACTAGGCACTGTGTGAAGAAGTAATTTCTTTTATCTGTCCTGAATCTCCAGTCAGATTGATTGAGTGGCCCCGGGTTCTAGTATTATATGAGAGAGAGAGAGAGAGAGAGAGAGAGAGAGAGCTCTCCCTATCTAATTTATCCATATCATGCATAATCATATATGCCTTGATCATGTCCCCCCATCACTCACCTATTTTCTAAGCTTACAAGCTCCACATGTTGTAACCTTTTATCATAGGGCAGTTGCTCCTGCCCATTTTTGGTTGCTCTTTTAAAGTGCGATGTACAGAACTGTGAACAGTATTCCAAGTGTGGCTGCGCCGTCTGGATCCTTGAGTGAGCCCTTTACCTTGTCTGTACTACTAGTCTATGTCTGCTCATGGAACATAAGCTGACTATTGCAGTGAGGATCTAAATCGGTTGCAGGGCCAGCTCAAGACATTTTGCTGTGAAGAGCAAGATGGTGCCCCTTCCAATTCCATGTGCAAAAGCCAACTGGACTAGCAGATGAATTTGTTCAATGTTTATCATGGGACAGCATCCACCCCTGCACCTGAAAGCAGCAGGCTAATTAAGAAGGTGCAGAGTGGGCTGAATGGCAAACAAATCTCCCCTCAATAGTACCTCCCAGCATCTTCTACCTGAGGCAGTTGCTTCACTCTACCTAATGGCAGGGCTGGCCCTGATTAGTTGTGTGCCAGTAAAGCCAGGATCGGAGGCAAGTGATAGCAACACTGCACCAAACAAAAGCAAGTTAAACTGCAGTAATGACATATGGGCTACATTATGAAGCATCTCACTTTTGCGGCTGTAGAATATGAGCAATAATGCTTGATTTAGGGTGCAATCCCATGCATGCATCACTGATGGCTGGGGACTTCTGGGAATGGGACTTCTAGCACTTTTTTCTGTCTAAACATGCATATGATTGCACCTTTGAAGTCTTTGTGTGAATCTCTACAGAAAGGACAGGCTGTAATCTTATGCTCACTTCCCTGGGAGTAAGCCAAATGTAATTCAGTGGGACTCACTTCTGGGTAGAACTATGCCATTAGTATCCAACACTTAACAGAACGGACGTTGAATTCACATTTCATTCTGAATATTTGTCTCACTCTCTAGACTTCCACTCCATGTGCTCAAATGTGAATCAATCTCTTAAAACACACCAGAAACAGTAATACATGTTAATGGGATTTCTGTGTGGTTGTCAAGAGGTTTACAGATTCCACAGTGTCATGCCACTCTTAGCCTGTTTCTGCACTTCATTCTTTCCTTAGAATTACATGGCAGAGTGCGGGTATTTAGAGAAGAAGCAGGACATCAAGGTCTCATTGCACACACCCACATGTAACAGACAGATCTAGTTTTCTCTGAGGTGGTAAAACTGTGTGTGGGCAGTACTGCACTCCAAGCCTTTTAATCTCTTCCAGCTTCTAATTTGCTTTTATCTCTGCCACTTGTTTTCACACAGACTTTATATTTTTTTATTGCCAATCTGTTTTATTATATGCATGTATTTTTAATTTGTTCTTGTCCTTCCTGTGAACCACCCTGAGAACTTTGGGAAATATATATATATATATATATATATATATATATATATATATATATATATATATTTGTTGTTGTTCAGTCGTGTCCGACGCTTCGTGACCATAGCATGCCAGGCCTTCCTGTACTGCGCTCTCTCCCGGAGTGTGCTCAAGTTCATATTCATTGCATCGGTGATGCTATCTAGCCATCTCATCCTCTGTCGTCCCCTTCTCCTTTTGCCTTCCGTCTTTCCCAGCATCAGGGTCTTTTCCAGAGAGTTTTCTCTTCGCATTAGGTGGCCAAAATATTTCAGCTTCAGCTTCAGTATCTGTCCTTCCAATGAGCACTCAGGGTTGATTTCCTTTAAGATGGACTGATTTGACCTCCTTGCAGTCCAGGGGACTCGTAAGAGTCTTCTCCAGCACCACAGTTCGAAAGCATCAATTCTTCGGCGCTCAGCCTTCCTTATAGTCCAGCTCTCACAGCCATACATTACTACTGGGAAAACCATAGCTTTGATTAGACGGATCTTTGTCGGCAAGGTGATGTCTCTGCTTCTTACTATGCTGTCTAGGTTGGCCATAGCTTTCCTCCCAAGGAGCTAGCATCTTTTAATTTCATAGCTACAGTCACCGTCTGCGGTGATCTTGGAGCCCAAGAAAGTAAAATCTGTCACAGCTTCCACTTCTTCCCCTTCTATATGCCAGGAAGTGATGGGGCCAGATGCCATGATCTTAGTTTTTTTAATGTTGAGTTTCAAACCAGCTTTTGCACTCTCCACTTTCACCCTCAACAAGAGGCTCTTAAGATCCTGTTCGCTTTGTGACATTAGGGTGGTATCGTCTGCATATCGGAGGTTGTTGATAATTCTCCCGGCAATCTTAATTCCGACCTGTGATTCATCCAACCCGGCATTTCTCATGATGTACTCTGCATATAAGTTAAATAAGCAGGGTGACAATATGCAGCCTTGTCGTACTCCTTTCCCAATTTTGAACCAATCGGTTGTTCCATGTCTAGTTCTTACTGTTGCTCCTTGACCCTCGTACAGGTTTCTCAGGAGACAGGTAAGGTGGTCTGGTACTCCCATCACTTTAAGAATTTGCCACAGTTTGTTGTGATCCACACAATCAAAGGCTTTAACATAGTCAATGAAGCAGAAATAGACGTTTTCTGGAATTCTCTTGCTTTCTCCATGATGCAGCGAATGTTGGCGATTTGATCTCTAGTTCCTCTGCCTCTTCGAAACCCAGCTTGTACTTCCACTAGTTCTTGGTTTGCATACTGCTGAAGCCTAGCTTGTAGGATTTTGAGCATCACCTTGCTGGCCTGTGAAATGAGCGCAATTGTGCGGTAGTTTGAACACTCTTTGGCGTTGCCCTTCTTTGGAATTGGAATGTAAACTGACCTTTTCCAGTCTTGTGGCCACTGTTGAGTGTTCCAGATTTGTTGGCATATTGAGTGCAGCACTTTAACAGCATCATCTTTTAGGATTTTAAATAGCTCAGCTGGAATGCTGTCATCTTCGCTAGCTTTGTTGTTAGTAATGCTTCCTAAGGCCCACTTGACTTCACTCTCTAGGATGTCCAGCTCAAGTTCAGTCACTGCACTCTCATGGCTATCAGGGACATTCAGATCTTTCCTGTATAGTTCTTCTGTGTACTCTTTCCACCTCTTCTTAATCTCATCTGCTTCTGTTAGGTCCCTGCCTTCTTTGTCCTTGATCATGCCCGTCTCTGCACAAACGTTCCCTTGAGATCTCCAATTTTCTTGAAGAGATCTCTAGTCTTTCCCATTCTGTTGTTTTCCTCGATTTCTTTGCATTGTTCATTTAAGAAGGCCTTCTTGTCTCTCCTTGCTATTCTCTGGAACTCTGCATTCAGTTGAATATATCTTCCCCTTTCTCCCTTGCTTTTTGCTTCCCTTCTTTCTTCAGCTACTTGTAAAGCCTCATCAGACAGCCACTTGGTTTTCTTGCATTTCTTTTTCTTTGGGATGGATTTCGTTGCTGCCTCCTGAACAATGTTACGGACTTCCGTCCATAGTTCTTCAGGCACTCTGTCTATCAGGTCTAATCCCTGAAATCTATTCCTCACCTCCACTGTATATTCATAAGGGATATGATTGAGGTCATACCTGAATGGTTTAGTGGTTTTCCCGACGTTCTTCAATTTAAGCTGAAATTTTGCAAGAAGCAGCTCATGATCTGAGCCACAGTCAGCTCCAGGTCTTGTTTTTACTGACTGTATAGAGCTTCTCCATCTTTGACTGCAAAGGACATAATCAATCTGATTTCGATATCGACCATCTGGTGATGTCCATGTGTAGAGTCGCCTCTTGTGCTGTTGGAAAAGAGTGTTTGCTATGATCAGCGTGTTCTCTTGGCAAAACTCTATTAGCTTTTGTCCTGCTTCATTTTGTACACCCAGGCCATGCCTGCCTGTTATCCCGGTGATTTCTTGATTTCCTACTTTATAATTCCAATCCCCTATGATGAAGAGGACATCTTTTTTTGGTGTTAGTTCTAGGGATGGCGGAGAATTTCTCCCCGAAACTTCGGGGGGCCGAGCGCCAACGTGTTCGGCCCCCCGAACAAGTTTTGGGGAGAAAACCTCCGCCCCCCCCGCCCCCCGCCCCCCCCCCGGGACGGGACTTACCTTCCCTGAATGTCCCTCCTGGCGGCGGGTCCGGCTGGCGGTTCGTCCGGTGTTCGAGCGGGGCGGGAGCGGCAGCCGGTCTTTCGACCGGCTGCCGCCCCCGCCATTGCAATGAAAGAAAAAAAAAACCCGTCCCCTGATAGGCTACGTGACACGTATCACGTAGCCTATTCACGTAGCCTATCACGGCAAGATTTGCAAAGTCAGCCTATAACGGCAAGATTTGCAAAGTGTGTACGGATAATGGCGGCCCCCATAGGGAGCCGCCATTCCCCTTCCTTATTTGGTCGCTGTAGTCTACGTCAATGTTTACATAGACTACGGCGAAAATAAGGGCAACACTATTTGCGTTGCCCTTATTTTCGCCGTAGTCTACGTAAACATTGACGTAGACTACAGCAACTAAATAAGGAACGCGAATGGCGGCTCCCTATGGGGGCCGCCATTCGTGTACGCGCTTTTTTTTTTTTTTTTAAAGTCACCCGTGATAGGCTACGTGACGATTCACGTAGCCTATCACGGCTGACTTTCCAGATCTAGCCGTGATAGGCTACGTGAATCGTCACGTAGCCTATCAGGGGACGGTTTTTTTTTTTTTTTACTTTCGTGTTCGCGGCCGGGCGAGGCGGGAAGCCTCCTCCCCGGCCTGAATTTCGGCCGGGCGAGGCGGGAAGCCTCCCCCCCCGGCCTGAATTTCGGCCGGGCGAGGCGGGAAGCCTCCCCCCCCCCGGCCTGAACTTCGCGGGGGGAGCAGCGAAGCGCTCCCCCCCACCGCGAAAAAGCTGCGAGAAAAGGTAAGTGACTTTCGTTCACCCCTAGTAGTTCTAGAAGGTGTTGTAGGTCTTCATAGAACCGATCAACCTCAGCTTCTTCGGCATCAGTGGTTGGGGCATAGACTTGAATTACTGTGATGTTGAATGGTTTGCCTTGGAGTTGTACTGAGATCATTCTATCATTTTTAAGATTGTACCCAGTACTGCTTTTCCCACCTTTTTGTTGACTATGAGTGCTACTCCATTTCTTCTAAGGGATTCTTGCCCATAGTAGTAGATATGATGGTCATCTGAATTAAATTCGTCCATGCCTGTCCATTTTAGTTCGCTGATTCCCAAGATGTCGATGTTCAATCTTGCCATCTCATGTTTGACCACCTCCAGCTTACCTTGATTCATTGATCTGACATTCCAGGTTCCTAAACAATATTGTTCTTTACAGCATCGGATTTTCTTTTCACCACCAGACACATCCACAGCTGAGTGTCCTTTAGGCTTTGGCCCAGCCGCTTCACTCTTTCTGGCGCTACTTGGAAATTCCCTCTGCTCTTCCCCAGTAGTATATTGGACACCTTCCGACCTGAGGGGCTCATCTTCCGGCGTCATCTCTTTTAGCCTTGTGATACGTTCCATGGGGTTTTCTTGGCAATAATCCTGGAGTGGGTTGCCATTTCCTTCTCCAGTGGACCACCTTTTGTCAGAACTCTCCGCCATGACCCGTCCGTTTTGGGTGGCCCTGCACAGCATAGCTTATGGCTTCACTGAGTTATGCAAGCCCCTTCACCACAACAAGGCAGTGATCCATGAAGGGGAGATATATATATATATATATATATAATTTTATTTTTAAAATAAAGAGCCTGCACATAGAAAACTGGGCATTGGATACAGATTGAGTCATACCTAAAGTAGACCAGGGGCATTTAACCTCTTTCAGCCCAAGGGCCAAATCACACTTCAGAGAAGGTCTCAGTGGCCCCATTCAAGTGGTGGGCTGGGCTGCAGGCAAATGTGCCAGCCAGGGCTAAAACATCAAATACACCAGGGCATTTTACCTTGAAGCTCTTACTGCCAGTACGTAAGCTTTAGGAGAGGCATTTCAACCTTGTAGCATGGGGAAAAAACTTGTACAAATCTGGGAAACCAAATGATCAGTGGTCAGGAGAAAGTGGGTGGGGCCAGAAGAAAGGGGCATGGCCATCTGGGAAATCCTGGAGGGCTGGATTGGGCCTCTGGGCCTGAGGTTCTGCACTCCTGGAGTAGACCCATTGGAAACAATGGGATGTGTGTGTCTTGACTAACTTAAGTCCCATTGATGTCAATGGGTCTTCTTTAAGTATGGCTAAATCATCTGGATTCAACCCAGTGTCCAGGAGAATATTATGCTAGAAACTTCTTTCTGACATCCAGGTTTCTAACAGTGCACTTCTACACACAGTTACCTGAGACCACATCCCATGGGGCTTATTTCAGAGTAGACATGGACAGAATTGTTCTGTTCAGTACATTTATTTTTAATTATTTTTTGAAGAGGAGCATTCATTCATGCCAGCCCACACTTGAAGAATCCGAATTGGTTAAACCCGAAGCTGGGTTGGACCCCCCCAAAGGCTTCGGGGAAAGGGCCTCCCAGTTCAAATAGGCTATAATTCTAATTCCAATAATTATATAATGGGAGCAACGTTTCTGTGCAAACAGCATGTGCATAGATTTGGTGGTGCTTGAATTCTGACAAGTCAAGAAAGGAAGAAAATTCTGTTTTATTTTCATAGCTCCGTTGGAGCAGACAAATTTTGGGAGTGACTGGATCTGTGTGATTTAAATCCGTTACAGCATGAATTGTTAAAAAAAAGAAAAGAAAAAGAAATCAAAATCTGCTTGCTTTTTCTTTGTGGGCAAAGTGGCAGGATGAAATATAAACAATAAACTGTTGGAAGGTGATTTTGGTCCAAGTAATTATTAAATGCTAAGATCAGGAATGGTCTGCTCACTTTGTGTTAATGAAACTCTTCATAAACTAGGGATTTTTAAAATTAATTTTATATTTTTAACGTAATTTCTACACCACTTATCATAAAACAAAGGGAGGCCTGTCTACATCATGTTTATCTGCATAATGTCCTGCCTCTTCCTACTTTGGCAAGTTACTTTGGCTCTAAATTAATTTGCTTCATTTCTCATTTTCACTGTTGGATAAAGTAAAAAAAATTCCAGGTAAATCTCAAGTAGATTAAGGCTGCAATCCTATGATCCCTAGGAGGGTGTTTCAGTCAGGCCTTCCTCTCCTAGGAAGGAGAGTGAGATACATGTTAAAAGGAGGAGATCAAACCATTACCATGGACACCCCACCACCAGTTCTCTGCAGAAACTTCTGTGCAGTGTCACCATTAGGGCCGGGGGGCTGGTGATCTGGAAGGGCCCCCAAACCCCCTGACACAAGCAGGAGTGGTGGCAGGGGTGGAAGCAGCAGCAGCAACAGTGGTGACAGCCCCTCCTCTTGCCACTGTGCTGCCAAAGGGAAGCACTGCCGCGGTGGTGTATGGACGGTCGAGGCCGTGGCTTGGTTGCACGGCACACCATTTTAAAAGTATTTTCATTTGCTAACCAGTCAGGCGCGACCTTTGGGAGGGCAAAGCCAATGAGGGCAGCGGGGTGGTGAGAAGTCCACTCCTTCAATGCTCCCCCACAAAGGCAATGTGAAGAAGCTGAGAGCCAGTGTGGTGTAGTGTGTCAGACTAGGAGTCAGGAGATCCGCATTCTAGTCCCCACTCAGCCATGGAAGCTCACTGGGTGACTTTGGGCCAGTCACAGGCTCTCAGCCCAACCCACCTCACAGCGTTTTGTTGTGAGGATCAAATGGAGGAGGGGGATTGTGTAAGCCGCCTTGGGTTCCTTAAGGAGGAAAAAAGGCGGGATAGAAATGTAGTAAATAAATAAATAAATAAGAAGAAGCTCACTTTTTGTGAGGGAAAAAATTTAATATGTTTATTATGCTTTGGTTCAATGACTGAAGACAAAGGAGTTAACAGTAAAAGGGAGAAATATGTGCTCTTTACTTGTGCCTGAGGAGAGATACATTGTAAATATGGTGTGCTGGGCTGGAGTGGCAGTTATTGATACTATCGAGAATGGAATATGAGGCCAGGTTTCTGTCAGCAGCACGGTAGCAGCTAGACGGGGAAGCCAAACTGGAAGCGGGCAAGGCAGAAGAAGGCCAGGAAGTATGGAGAGGAAGACTCCAAAAGCAGGCTTCAGTTGGCGGAGGTCTGAAGACAGAGCAGCTGCTGGACCAGATTGAAGACTTCAAGGGCAGTCTGGTAAATTAATGGTCCCAGGTGGAAGTCAAACCTCATTGCCTGGCCTGTGTGTTAACTGGAGTAGAGCTTGATAGGGGAATTGGCTTAGGTTTGGTTAGAGTTAGGAACTGTAGCTTCTATAGTCCGATTGGAGGTAACAGTAACAACATAAAAGCCATTTTTTAAAGTGACCACAACTTAAAAGCTTTCATGTTCTATTCCTTATTAATAGAATACTATTTGTCTTTTTTATTGTATCTGTACATCTTGTGTCTAATGACCAGCTACCTTAAGTAAAAGAGGTATATTAAATAAGGGAATGTAGTTTTGTGTAGGAGTGTACGAACCCCACTCACCCGTCCGGTCCGAGGCATCCGCTGGGGGGTGGAAGGCGATCCGTCCCTCCCCCTGGAATCCTTCTTTATGTATCTTTACATAGCCTATCACGGCAAAGGGCAGGGACGCAAATGGCCTCTGCTATGCCGGACGCCATTTGCGTCCGAACACAGGCAGGCCAGCAGTGGATGGAGCTGGCCGGTGGCTCCGCAGAGGAGGATTCCGGGGGGAGGATTCCGGGGGGAGGAATGGACCCCGACGGACTCGGAGCTGAGTTCTGTACACCCCTACTCCACAGGCAGCATCTGATTGGTTCAGATTTCTGCTAGTCAAACTTAGCAAATATACTTTAATCTAAAATGGTGCACCACAGGGTTCAGCCTTGACCAGCTGGTTGCCACTGCTATGGTGTTTTCATTTGGCAGCGTAGTGGCAGCAGGAAGAGAAGGAGGGACCAGAGCCGCTATTGTTACTAGTTGTTGTTGTTGTTTTAAAGCAGCAGTGGAGGCCGGTAGCTCCAATGTCCAATCCACTCTGGGTTTCAGTCAGAACTCTAAAGGAGCTATCCAAGGGTGGTGTGGACAGCAGGGAAGGGCAGGGGCTCCCCTTGGAAAGCACTTTGTCCACAGCCTCTCAAACCAGCGATGTCTCTGCTTCTGTGAGTCCTTCCTTACTGACTTGGGAGGTCCAACTCTGGCAGAAACAAAAAGGGAGCATTCCATGGATCTGTCAAGAGAGGATCAAGGGACCTACATGATCTAAAGCCTTCCCATAACCCCGGCATGCCTGCAAACTGGCCACAAATCTTTGCCAGTCCTAGAGCTACCATAGATTAATTCCATCTCATTGGAATCAATGGGAGAGAACTTGGAAGTGTGTATGTGAACAGCCCAATAAGCAAAAAAGGCACTGCTCCTTCCTCCCTTTTGCATTCCTGGTGTGAGTGCACAACGGATTCAGGTATGGTGGATCCTCTGCCTTCAGTCCCCCCTCACCCCACAACCTATGGTAGGATTGCTCTGTAAAGACTTCATTCCCTCTAAGGAAACACAGCATCATTTATTAGGTCCTTATTCGGGAACTGAATTTATTAACCAGGCCTTCTGGTACTTCTAGGGTAGTTTCAGATTCATTTCAGCCAATGTTTTTTCTCCTTAAGTTAATTGATGATAGAGGTCCAGGTAAAATATTTTGAATTAATTTCGAGCAATAGCCATTGGATTCGCTTTTGGAAAAAGAAGGGTTTCTCACCCCTACCAGTTGATCATTCATTTAATCATTGCTCTATTTTTAAAGTCGTACTCCTAGTCCTGCCAACCATGGTTCACTGAGTCATATGAGAAAGGTTTCATAGTTCCACCTGCATCCATCTGAGGGAAGGGGGAAAGGGAACACAGACATATTTTTAACAACATAATCATACCTTGTTCATTCCATGAAAAGGAGCACAATTGTCAGTCAAGAGCCTGTTTACTCCTGCAGGGTTACTAGGCTTATTTTATACCAACCTTCAGAATTTTATGTTTTATGAAAGTGAACAGAGACTTTCAGAGAGGGAGTACCGATCATCTGAGCTTCTGATTAAAATGCTATTGAAACCTGCCCCTTCAAGCACATAAAGTGCAAAATCTCCATGCAACTGACTGGGGATCAATTCAGTTGCAGCGGCTCAAACTATATATTTTCTACACACATTTTCCTTAAGACAGGGCAGATTTTGATGATTAAGGTAATAATTGCCCAGAGGTTGTTGAAAACAGCAGCTTGACATGGGAACCACAATGACTGAAAGCTATTTAGATATCTTTCATGCAGTTTCTTAACTACTCCAAGGAATAGGGCAAGTATGCCCATATTAAGGTTCTCTGGGATATCATATATAGAGATATCTTGTGTGCCTTACCAAAGTTCACCAGCTGGATTGCTATTGTCATGTGGAAAATTCTTAAGACTAGTAACTAGTTGCAGCAGGAGCCATCAGAAATGCACCAGGGTTCCCCAACATGATGTCTCCAAGATGCTTTGGGCTTCAGCTCCCATCAGCCCCAGCCAGCATGGCCAGTGATCAGGAATGATGGGGACTGTAGTCCAAAGCATTTGGAAGGCAGCCGATTGGGGAAAGCTAGTATAGAGACTTGCCATGTAATTAGTATCTGAAGTGGGCTTTCAAATTAGGGATGTCATGTGAGAACTCACCCCAGCTCAGCTTCTCCGGGAGCCCGCTAAAACAGCGCCCCTGCTCGCACTCCCCCGGACCCGTGCTTAGGCCGCCCACGAGTTCAGCGAGTTCCCCGGGCTCACCGCGATCCCATCCAGTGAGTGCCCGCCATTTTCCTGCCTTTGATTTCTACGTAAAAAAGGAAGTTAAAAATGTGCATATTTAAATATGCACAGTTCAGGGCTGGAAAAGCTTAATATGCACAATATTAGAAGTATAATGCCTCGAAGGTGGGAAAATGGCAGGCGCTCACCGAATAGGATCGTGGTGAGTCCAGGAGGGTGCGAGAGGGCATGAGTGGGCATGAGCGGGCCGAAAAAGGACAGCTTCTCGGGGGGCGCAGTCCATGGGTCATGGGCGGAGGGAGCCCGATGGATTCCCAGACCCAGTCAGGCGCCTGTGACATCCCTATTTCAAATGTCATGTCCTCTAAACAGAGGTGGCACATAGAAGTGTTTCCAACAACTTCTAAATCTTGGTTGCTAGCATTTTTTAACTGACCCTCTGGAAGGCTCACTGTCCAAGTTAGAGAAATATGACACCCTTGGCAGCTCTGCTACCCAAGGTTTACTTTAGCCCTCAAATTTTCTAATAGATTTACTCCATTCTATTGACAGGATCCTAGGGAAGTCTGTTGCTGGGAAATCTGGTTCATTTTTGGCTCAACAGTTCTGTGGCATGTATGATTCAATTTGCATCTGTGAGCTGAGCTGCAGGCTTTCTCCCAAACTCCAGGAATTTTTTAACACATTTTTGGAAGGTCCCACAATTTGCACAAATTACAGCATAATTTGTGCAAATTACGCAAATTTGTGAAGTTTGTGCAAATCTGGCTGTAATTTGAGCAACTTCGGCTGTAATTTGTGCAAAATGCTCATAAATTTGTGCAAATTTCAGAACCTCCCCCCTGTGTAAAATGCCCAGAAAACCCACAAACTGGCCCAACTTGCTGCATACCAGGTCAGGAGCCACAGCGGGAACCAGAACCAAGTCGGGGGGGGGGGGCTGAACCTAGGAAAACCCATCAAACTCCACTCCCAACATTGATTTCTCCAACATCCATAGATCCTTCTTCTGATCTCCGGCAAGCAGTAAGAATGCTGGTTTACTACACTGGGTCATTTTAGCATCATTAAGTTGAGATTCGTGCAAAACATTGGGCAGCAAATTGCATGCCATCATTCCTATGGCAAGCCATAATTTCTGGTTGGCCAACAGCATTTCTTTTCTCTTTTTTTTAAAAGGAAAGGATATCCACTCTTGACTGATGAATTCATGTGATTTAAAGACTTAAGGCACAATCCCTATGCATGTTTAGACAGAAAAAAAGTCCTACAACTCCCAGCATGTTGTAAGACTTTTTTCTGTCTAAACATGCATGGGACTGCACACTTAGAGTGTTGGCTTGGGCTAGGGGCTAGACTGGCTACTATGGGGCTTATCCTATGTAATTTCTATCAAGAAGGACAATAAAAGCTAAGGTCTGAGCTGTTTCTTGGCACTGCCTTTCTGCACCAGCAGATCAGTGCTTCTTGAGCTTCCTAGAAATACTCTTAAGAAAACATGGTCCTGACTGCCAGTCTCAGAAAGAATACAGTCAGCTTCATGTTTTCCCATTGTTGTAATATCAGCATAAATCTACCGGCTGTCTTGTATTATAGCAATCAATGGAGAACAGACTAATACGTCAAAGCTGGTATGGCCAGCAGTTGGCATAGTGGTGACATGTTGTTGCTTTTCTCAAGATGGATGTATAGATGATCTAGAATATGTTACTAATGTTCTGGCAGGGCCTATCATGTTTTGACAACTTAGAAAGGTGTCAACACTGAACATCAATGAATTTCAAAGGAAAGAGGAAGGAGATCATATTGGCAAGACAAGTTTGGCCTCCATCCTCAGCTGCAATGGCACATCGGCAGTGAGTAGTTAAACCAGTTTAAAAACTATTCAACTGTAATATTATATCATAAGCAACCCTGAGAAAATTCCACTGAGCTGTTTTCCTGGGCAGGCCCTACTGAAATGAATTGGAACAGCAAAGAACATAGATTTTTAAAAACTCCGTTCACATTCATTTTCTTTAGACTTGGGCAGTAAAACTTCCCCAAGCCCAGTGGCTACTACCATTCTGTGAGTTTGCTTTGCTAGAGACCTTTGACAACACTACATTGCCCAGAGGGTCTTTGAAAGAGAACATCATATTTAAAATGTTTTACCTCTGTAATGTAAACATGTAAAGAGGATCAGAAGGCATAGCTAAATCCCATACTTCCTCCTCCTCTATTAGATTTATGATTGCTTCCCACCACATAAAGCAATCTCAAATTGACTTATGCACAGAATTCATGATTAATATAACGGGAAAACAACAACAACCCCCAAATCAACATAAACCATAATCAGCACAAAAAATAATAATAAAAAATACAATGCTATATGAGAAGTTTTCATCCGAACGTACACAAAATCTTCCCCTGCTCACAACCCAGAATGAACACCACAAAAGCAGCCCACACCATGGGAACATAGGTAATTTCCAAATTCCTTGAAAAATAAGTACGTCTTTGCCTGGTATCAAAAATATGACCATGTCATCATTAGGGATGTCAGAGAATTTTGCCACAAATCTCGGGGAGGCCGAATGCCAGCGCATTCGGCCCCCCGAAATCGGTGGCGGAATGGTCTGCCCCCCCGCCCCCCTGGCACGGGAATTACCTTGCGTGAATCTTCCTGGCGGCGGCGGCGGCGGCTCCGGCGGCGGTGCGGCGGTGGCTGGTCTTCTGACCGGCTGCCGCCGCCTCCATTTCCAGTAAAAAAAACCAAAAAACAAAAAACAAAAAAACGTGATAGGCTACATAAAGATTTACGTAGCCTGTCACGGCTAGATTTTTAAAAAATACGATGATAGGCTACGTAAATGTTTACATACTCTATCACGGCTGATTTAAAAGAAAAAAAAACCCGCGCGTACGCAAATGGGCGTACCCATGGGCGCCGCCATTTGCGTTCCTTATTTTGACATGTCTTAGTCTATGTAAACATTTAGGTAGACTAAGACGGCGAAAATAAGGGGAACGCAAATAGTGTAGACGCTACTCTATTTGCGTTCCCCTTATTTTCGCCGTCTTAGTCTAGGCAAATGTTTACGTAGACTAAGACGTGTCAAAATAAGGAACGCAAATGGCGGCGCCCATGGGCGCCGCCATTTGCGTATGCGCAGTTTTTTTCTTTTAAATCAGCCATGATAGGCTACGTAAACTTTTACGTAGCCTATCACGGCTGACTGCAGGGACACAAATGGCGGCGGCTATGGCCACCGCCATTTGCGGAGCCGGCCGGCCAGGATTCGGTTGGGGAGGTACAGAGCGCCTCCCCCCAAGGCCAGACTTTCGGGGGGAGGGACGGAGTGCCTCCCTCCCAGCCAGAATTTCGCGGGGAGGGACGGAGCGCCTCCCCCCCACCGCGAATGTCGCCCTTCGAAAAGGTAAGTGACTTTCGTACATCCCTAGCATCATGCCAGACAAGCTTCTTTGGGGAGAGTGTTCCATAAACATGGGGATAGCAGAGAAAAGGTGAGCACCCAAACGGACATTTCACCCCAAACCTCTCTCAGAAACAGCACATAGAGAAAGGCCTCTGAAGCTGATCTCAGGGCCTGAGTAGGTTCATATGGGAAGAGGAAGTCCTTGAGGTATTGGGATCCCAAGCCATATAGTAGGTTAAAATCAGCCATTTTTTGGCCCCAGAAACAAATTGGCAACCAGTGCAGGTGAGCCAGGACTGGGCATATATATTCACATCATCTAGTCCCAGCCAACAACTTGGCTGCCAAATTCTGCACTAGCCATGGTTTCCGAACCATCTTCAAAGGCAGCCCAAGGTGCAATGCATTAGTAATTTAACCTAGTGGTTACCAGAACATAGACTGCTGATGCCAGGCTATCCCCATCCAGATAGGGTCAACCTGGCTACCAACTGAAACTGGTTGGTAGAAGGCACTCCACATTACGGAAGTCACCTGAGCCTCCAAAGATAATGATGAATCTAAGAGTACCCCCAAGCTGTGCATCTGCTCCTTCAGGGGGAGTGTGATCCCATCCAGAGCTGGTTGCACTTCTCTCATTTGGACAGAGGAACCACCTACCAGCAGAGTCTCAGTCTTGTCTGATGGAGCCTCAGTTTATTGGCTTTCATACAGTCCATTACTGAGGCCAGACTCCCTTTCCACATATCTACTGCCACACCTCCCTGAGACAAAAAGAAGTAGAGTTGTGTGTCATCAGCATATTGATGACAACACATCCCCAAACTCTGGGCGATGCCACACAGCAGTTTCATGTAGATGTTAAACAGCATTGGGGATAGAATCAATCCCTGGGGAACCCCACACTGGAGGCCCCCCAAGCACCACCCTCTGGAAATGAGTCAAATGACCATCCATGTAGGAGTGAAACCACTGCAAAGCCATGGCCCCAACTCTCAACTTGGACAGCTGCTCCAGAAGGATACCATGACTGGTGATGTCAAAGGTTGCTGAAAGATCAAGGAGTATCAACAGGGACACACCCCCAAGACATGTCATCATACAGGGCAACCAAGGCAGTCTCAGTACCAAAACTGGGCCTGAACCCCGACTGAAATGGATCCAGAAAATCAGTCTCATGCAAGAGTGCCTGGATCTGATCAGCGACCACCCACTCAAGGACCTTGCCCCGAAAGGGATCTGAGCAACCGGCCTAAAATTGTTCAGATCTTCCAGATTCAGGAAGGGTTTCTTAAGGAGTCGTCCTACTGCTACCTCTGACAGGCTACCCGGACTACTCCCTCTCGTAAAGAGGCATTTATCACCACCCTGGCCCAACCAGCTGTCCCTTCTCTGCTAGATTTCACCAGCCACAAAGGGCAAGGATCCAACATACAAGTGGTCATACGTACCCGCTACGCATCTTGTCCATGTCCTCAAGCCATCCTGACTGAAACTCATCCAATAATACTGGACCAGGCAGAGCTCTGGAGACCTTTTGAGATTGATCTGCTAAAACAGTGGAGACAAGGTCCCTATGGATGCAAGCAATTTTAACCTCAAAATGCTGAGCAAATAGATCACATTGGGCTGCTAGGGGCTCAAGCACCTCCTCTGGGCCAGTTTGGTGTGGGGTGTAAACTGTAAAGGAGTTCTGAGATGAGATAAACACAGACTGAGGAATGGAAATAATGATAAGGAAGCCTTGTGCTGATCTGTGCTCTTTGGCCTCACAGTTCTAGAACTCACAAAGCTTTTAAGCTCAGGCGCAGACAATGCTACTTACTCCATCCTGCCCTGCCACTCTGATATGATTTAAAGCCAGCCTCCACCTGACTTGCAAGCTAAACTACATTTTCCATTCTTCTGGTTTCCATCAGTGAATAGTCTTTTCTGGTTCACTTCAACTGGATACTGTGGTGGTATTTGGGAGGTGAGACATTATACAGATACATGCCCCATTCACTTTTGAGACAATGCTAATATTAGGGATGGGTGATCAATTCACTCCATCAAGATTTTTATACGAATTTACCAAATTTGCACATCCTCCTGAGCCAATAAGTGAGCTGAGACAGCTGCGTGCTGTGAAATCTGCACTTTCCCAAACTTGGCGATGCAGTTTGTAGGGAAACAATGTTCACAGAAAATGCTCATATTAGTGGAAAGTGCATAGAAAATGCATACATTGGAGAAAAGTGTGCACAAAACTGCATTATATCAATGAAAATGTACTTGGAAAATGCATATATTTGGAAAATGCACACAGAAATGCATATATTTGGGGGGAAAACGTGTACAAAAAACATGCACATGTCCATACAGACTTTAAAAACAATAGCTCATGCTTATGCAGAAATGGAACAGAATGAGCTTGTCTGAAAATCCTACAAACTGAGCTTTCCATCACAAGCTAATAGTAGCTCACCATCAGAGAAGAAGAAGCCAGATCTTAAATTGATGAGACAATTTCAGTTCCCATAGCAAAGAGAAGGCCAAAGTTTAATATCATCAACTGATAAAACTGATAAAACTCCCCTAATTCATCTCAAAAATGTCTGGCAAAACTCATAGGCATCATTACCCTTTTTCCATTTTTGTTCAACACATTTTATAGTCTTTGTGAGCCAATATAGATTGTAGTATCTGGTTTCACTTGCTAAGACAGCTGCCTATACCAGCAGCCACCAGAGAGCAGCATTACTTTTATAGGGAGGAAACTCAGCTCCATATGATGGAGGTTGTTTTGATAGAAAGAGGGCAGGCTTTGTTTGGTGGGTGAAGGAAAGTATCTTCTTTGGTGGGAGGAGGAAGTTTAGTATCAATCAACAGCATTCTTAATTATTTTGGTAAATGTCCATGTTAGCTGATAACAAAATTTGGAACTTCTAAAAAGGGCACACAAGCTACCAAGGATGCAATGCTATGCATGTTTAGACAGAAGGTCCTAAAACTCCCAACAACTCCCTTGCCTATGCCAATGGAGGGCTAGAAGTTGCCTGTCCCTGGACTAAAGCATTTGTCTTGAACTAATGGGGCCATAGAAGCTCTGTGACCACCATCACCATTTCCTTTGTTGTTGTTGGCTGGATTTTTAATTGAAGGATAAAAATGGCAGGAAGGACAAGAAGGAAAGAGAAAGGACAATGGATGCCTTGAAGAGGAAAATCACAAACTCACGGCATAGTTAATTCACAGTTGCTATGATTAGGTCAGCAAACATAAATAGCCAAGGTCAACTGCATTGCTGGTCTATATTTCTTAATTTTATGATTCATGATGCAACATTCAGCTCAAGTGCTTCTGTGAGAGGTTCATTGGACTTGAAGAATGTCTCAGGAGGATAGTTGTAAAATGAGAAAGCAGATGGTTTGGTGGGAAAAGATTCTCATCTTATAATCATTCAGATATTGCATGAATAGATTATGCTTACTGATGAAATCATAAGAACAATTAACATTTCCTCATTCAGGACCAAACTACAGTGGATTTATTGATAGTATAGTGGACTTAAATCTGGCCATCAGAATTTTTAGAATACAATTCACAAGTGCCAGAGTTCCAATATTATATTCAATCCAAATTCAGTCAGCAAGTCTAGTTTTAAAGTAGCTAGAAATGATGGAACAAGTGAGAGGAAATTACCTAATGGAATGACCTAATATAGGAACTGGGGGGGGGGGGCAAATAGTCATTCAATAAGGGAAGGTGGCTCACGTGAAGCCTGCTTTCTCCAAGTAGTAAAGATTAAGTCACTCTGGTCTGATGCTAAAAAGCACCCTTAGAGAAACAGAAAGACCTCGAGAGAAGCAAGTTGTGCCTTTTACATATCACTAAACACTTCTCATTAGCAGTTGTCCTCATTCCAGAACACATGCAAAAAGAATTAGGGGAATTAAATAACATGAGACTAAAGGGGGAGGAGTGAGTCCCTTTTACAGCTATAGCCTCACAGGAAGGTTACAGCCTTGCAGACGCTAGGTGTAAAGTAGGTATTTCATTGAGGGGAGCCAGGTCTCAAGTGTTAGTTAGCAATATGATCCTGGAAGCTGCCTGTAGAACAGGCTACATAAAAGAAGCAGAGCTACTTCTACCAGGCAAACCACACTTTGGTGATTACTCAAATTTCCCAGCTGTGGATGACTGTACAGCCACCTTCCCCAGCTTGGTGCTCTCAGATGTGTTGGACCACAACTCCAAGCACCCCCCAGCCAGCATGTGTATACAACAACTAGTATATCCAGTAAGAATATTCTTTCATTTGTTCTGTCCCACAGAATAGTGTAATAGATTGCACATATTTGGTGTGCTGTTGGCGGTCCCTGTTGGATACTGTGCATGGTAAGTGGCATCCACCACTCAAAATATGCCCAGAAAAGATTTTAAATGTTTTTTTAATGATTTTATGTGAAAGGTTGAATATTTATTCACATACATTCCTAAATGCACATTAAGCCCCTTTAAACAGGAAAAAAGTGTAAGGCTACCTTTCTTTCTCAACAATAACATACCACTCAGAACAATCTATGTATACTTTAGAAGTTAAATTGACTGGACCAGAAACTGCACATAATTTGGTCTAGTTAATTTTACCACTCCATTGACAAAATAGATGGAATTAGAGACCTTGTCCTCACACAATTAAAAAAATGGAAATACCTTCATGCCTCTCTGAGAAACTAAAAATCAAAAATCAAAAGCAGTATCATACCTTTTACTAGAACCATCTCAAATGTTATCAAGTGGTGAACAAGTTTTCATGTTCTACGTAACTCTTATTCAGGCTTTATGCAATTCTTTTCCCTCTTGAGAGTTAGGACTTTCCTTGACATGACTCTGATGTCACCTCTGGAACATATTTTGGAGGCCACAATTCAGAGCTTGGATATCAGAAACAATGCATACATTATGTTGGCAGAACTAAATTCTGACATCACTTCTTTTGAAGATCATATCGTATGCTTAGTATTTTGAGACTGAAACAGAGATAGATTTCTTGCTATTTGTGTTCCTTTAATAATAGCTTTCATGATTTTGAACGTTTCCATCTGCTTTACACAAAGGTAAGTGCCATTGTCACTAGAATGGGCACCAGCATATTTAGTAAGATGACTTATACAACAACTGGGCCACCAATGGGAATTTTCTTCCTATCTGGAATTTGTTAGGGGGAAAATCAGATTGTGCCACACTGAACTCAGCATAGTATATCTTTCACAAAAGTAAAATACATTTTGCATGATTTTGGTGTTTGTGGATCAATGCTAGGCTATAGACTGTTAGATTTAACATCTCTGGAAGCTCAAGAAGTGTTTAAGTGGACTCCGTCTTTTGCTCCAACACTACCTGTCAAAGAGATTGAGAGATTTTTGGAATGGGTTTTGATGGACTTGTATGAAAATGTATGTGACTAAGAATTGGATTTGTTCCTCTGGAATGTTATGGATTACTTTTTATGTTGGAATTGCATAAGTGTGCAGAACTGCATATGGTTGGCTTAATGTAGCTAAAAATATACCTTGTGCTTTCCATTTGGAAGGTAGCTGGATTTTTCCAGTTCCCCTGTCACTTAATAATGGCTTTATGGAGTGTATGGATTATAGGAAACTCTTTTTATAGAGAGTACAGAAGTATGAATTCAATGGTGGAATTATGGTTTAGGGTTATTTTACAAGAAAAGTGACATTTGATTGCACAAGGTGAAATTGGTGAAGAATGCCTGCCTATAACAATAAAGTAAAGTCAGAGTTGTGTCCGTTATTTGGTCTTTTGACTGCTTGTGGACTAATAGGGGTATGTTCTGTCCAAATCTGGACTTCTACAGAGCACGCAGTTTCACTGAAGTCTAGATATACAGCCTATTTACATACTCGTACAGTGAACTCACACACAGATCATTCACTCACTCAAACAAATTGCTCACACATCCCTATGTATAGTGATACAGCACACGCAACATATTCACACAAACAAGCCAGTGGGTTATCATTCCTGTGTTAGTGCTGTTTCCTCATGTATTTGTCCCCCTACATGAATACCTCATAGCCTCTTCTGCTCCTAGGCGTTAGGGATGGCGGAGAAATCTGCCACGGACTCCAATGAGGCTGGATTCTTTAGAATCCGGCCCCACTCCGTGCCCCCCCCCACTTGCTGTGGAGTGGAGCTGGCCGGGGAGGATTCTGTGGGAAGGGAGGGATTGCCTCCCCCCCCCCGGGGACCCCTTCAGTGGACTGGTAAGTGGGTTTCGTACGCCCCTACTAGGTGTGTGTTTTGCAGCTTAACTCTTCAGCAGCTAGAATGTTCATGAACATCCCATGATACTTCTGCCAGTGACTGAGAAGGGGTTGATCCAGACCTCTGAGGCATTACAGTAGCTCAGCCAAAGATTTGGGATCAAAGATACACCTCTAGATTCTCCCTCACCTCTTCTTTAAAACTTACTGTTTTTACTATGGAATAAGTGGATTGCAGCCTAGTGTTCATATTAAAAGTAGCAGTGCAATCCTATACCTATTTACACAGCAGTAAGTTCTACTGAGGGCAGTGGGGCTTACCCCCAGATGGGTGGGTTCAGGATTACAGCCTAACAGCAGAACCCAATATATATCTACTCAGAACTAAGTCCAACAGAGTTCTAAGTCCAGAACTAAGTCCTCAGTTCAGTGAGACTTACTTCCATGTAAGCGCATAGAGGGTTGCAGCCTTATGCTGCAATCCTCTAGCCAATTTCATGAGAGTAAGCCCCACTGAACTCAATGCAACTTGCTTCTGAGTAGACACACTTGGAAATGCACTGTTAGTGTATGCAGAACAATTGTGCTCACTCATAGAAGAAGGGACAGATGATCATTTAATGGAATAGAGGTGAACTAAGGAGTTAAGTATAAGGCAGCTGTGGATGAATTGCTAAACTGAGAATATAAAATGCAAGTATTTTCAGCCACAAAATTATAAATTTTGTACATAATGATGCATGTGTTTCTAAACTCTACAACAAAAATTACAGCTGTTTTCCTGCACCGTTGCTTAACAATTTTGTGCCTCTTCCAAAGTGGATATGTTACTTTAACTGCTCAGTTTTATCATACTTATATTGGATGTAAATCCTTTCATTTCTCATCTCTGATGTGCTAATGGAATCCTTTTTATACAGTTGATCTAATAATATCTACTGTTCTCTCCCCTTCCATTATTTCTGTTTCTAAGTGGGGAAACGCACAGCCAAGCTAGGGAGGAAATTCATTGTGAATATATGTTGCTGATGGTAATTTTTCTTGTTTGCGTATAAAATTCCATCTCCCCTTGTATTGTGATCATTTTAAATGGGTTTGGGGACATGTTGCACATAGAATGATAAATATAAAAATTAAAATTAAATTCTCCTTATAGCTGGTCTAATATGCCTTTTCCAAATGTGGTATTTCTGATGCTGCCTGAGAGAGATGGGATGAGGACCTGCAATAGAGTCATTCCTATGACTCCAGAAAAGGTTGAGTTGTAGAAATGGTTCTTTGAGAGAAGAAATAATCCTTCTACAGATCTCACAAAGGGCACCATATGTGGAAAAATATTTGGCATTGTCTCTTGGGGTCGGTCTCACTGACAATTTGCTGTGAATTGAAAGCATTTGGAGGTCGTTGGTGGCAGATGTCATTATGGCAGAACTGAAGCCATCCCAGGCTTTGTGGTGGAAAATCCATATTTTCTGAGACTACTTATGCTCTGTTTTCCCTCCCTTTAATTTGGGTTCACCATGCTTCTTGTGCTGTGTGCTCCTTGGATGGTGTCATCTGCATTACAGACTTAGGGAGTAATCCCTGGAAGTGGGTTGAGGGGCCATATTATGTGGGTCTTCCTCTCTGAGGGTGGAGAGAGAGAGTTTTGCAGATAGAGATAGAGGTCTGTGAGCTGAGGCCTCCCTGGTGTGGTGGCAGAAAGCTCTGTGCCAGCTAACTACTCTGACAGCGGTGAGGGCAGAAATGGGACATTCTGGAGGGGTTTTGGCAGAGGTTGTGGATCCACAATATCTCATGCTGTTCATTTCCCTGACCTGCTCCAAAGGGCCAGGAACTGTGCCATCATGGAGCTGGTGTAGTTAATTTCCTCCCATCGGTGTCAGTGGGACGGAGGCAAAGGAGAAAAAAAAACCTGGGTGGGGGAGGTTAAAATGCCCCTCACACGCAGCTTCTGCTCTGGCCAGCACTAGCTGGTTTAAGGAGCTGGCAGGCCTTCTGCCATGGATTATTTCCCCCAACTCCATGTAGGAGCGCTCTGCCCAACTGGTTTTATACACTCCCCTGGGAACTACAGTTTTTTCTCATGGTGGGGAGACAAGCAGTCTCCATCCGAGAATTCTCAGCATTCTTGCCTGAGTGTTGGTGTGGGGGAGGCACTGTGATCATAATGCTTATACTGTGCCAGCTGCACTGTTTCCAAGCCAAATTTGAAATGCTGGTTTTGACCTTTAAATCTTTAAACAGTTTTGGACCAAATTATTTGAAGGACTGCCTTCAAATCAGCCTGCCCACACTTGAAGATCAGCAGGAGAGGCCCTTCTCATTTGCACACATATGAGAGCAATCTGGTGGGTCAGAGATAGTCTTCTCTGCAGTGGCCCGCAGCATCACCACAGAGTAGAGCCAGCCTGGACGGATTCCGGAGGGGCACGGAGGTGAGTGCTCCATTCCACCATGGACCCTAATGGGGCTGGATTCTTGGAATCCAGCCTCATTGGGGTCCGTGGTGGAATTCTCTGACATCCCTAGGAATAAGTTGATCTGCTATACTCCAACATTGCAGGCTTTTATGAAGGCCTTGTGAACCTATTACTTTACTCTGGCCTTCTCTTAATATGATTGCTTTTGTTGCTGTTTATTGCTGGTTTTGTTGTTAGTTTTATTGCTGTTTTATTGTATTCTTACTATTTTTCTTGCTTTTATCATTTTTAATATCACACCAGATTTATGGGTTCTATTGCTGTACATTGCCTTGGGAAGGCTTCTGTCCTGAAAAGCGGCCAAGAAATATTTTAAATAAATAAATTAAATAAAGAAGTTCTCTTTCATCTATATTTCCCAGGATTCTTTGGGAGAAGGCATGACACTGTGGCTAACTGATAATTTGTGGCCTCCGTAATTTGCATATGTCCCGTCTAGTCAGCACTGTAGTGCACACTTCCTGCATCCATTGATACTATATGGACGTTGGTGAAGACTGTGAACTGTATTGTCGTTATAAAGGCTGGGGAGGGACAATTGCCCCATATCCACCAGCTCTGCAAAAGATATTTTGATGGAAATCTTGTGCTACGCCATTCACCAACAAACGCTCTAGAGCAGCACTGGGCAACTTGTGTCCCTCTCGATGTTTTGGCCTACACATATTTCTGAAAGAGGTTTTCACATCAAATATATAACCCAGAGTGAAGTTTGAGGTGAATTTGGAGGGTTTCCTTAAGAAAAATATCTATGGAAACATTAAAAGAATTTAAGTGAAGTTAGTGACATTTCTTGAGGTGGGAGGGATCTCTGCATGGATCCCATGAACAAAAACAGGGGGGGGGGGATTAACGTCAGGATATGGCTGAATGAAGGTTGTTGAATAAAAATGTGTTAATGATTGCAGTAGGTGACGGTGTCATTGTGGCTGTGCCTGCTAGTTCAAAAGGAAAAGTTTCTGGGTATTAGGGGAGGGGCTTTATTTTCTTTGTTCAGGATATTTGGAAATGCACAGAAAGATCCCCATGGTGAGAAATACAAAAGAAGAAAATGGCAACAAGGCATTTTTCATCACCACAAACTCTGATTATACTTTTCAAGTGTTTAAGTTCAGCCCCAGTGGTTTCCACAATGATAAATAAAAGTTGAGGGGAGTATAATATGCAGACTATTTTCTAAATAGTTTTTTTTTTAAGGGGTTTTGAAGAATTTGGAAGTCTGGTGGAAATTGATAAACATGGCTATCAGTTTAGAGTATGGTGAGACCCATGGGGTTGCATTGCATCTAATAGTCCGTCCACTAGTGGAAGAGCATCTGTTAGCAAAATGGATACCCCCTATGAAGGTCTGAGGCCAGAGGGAAAGGGAAAACATCAATCTTAGAGGCCTGGATTTTTCTGTTGGGAGGGGGTAACCCTGAGAGAAGTAGTTTCATTTCTCTGGTTAAGTGTAAGTTTCATTTCTTCAGGTTTGAAGTAGTACTTTCGGTTTTGCGGGAGGAGGGTATATAAAGAGAGTGAGAGAACCAGTAAGAGCAGAGACAGCCAGAGCCTGAAGTGAGAGCAGAGTCTGAAGAGTGAGCAGGAAGAAGTAGCCTAGAAAAGTCTAGGGACAGCTAGGGTAAAGGAACTTGCATTTTGCAAATTTTGTTTTCTTTTAATGCCTTTTGTATCACTCAGCTCTATTGTGTAAATACCTTTAGTTGTGATTTGTTTGCTTTAAATCTACTAGTAAACTCTTGCGGTTAAACCCTGGGTCTAGAGTGTCAATCACCCCACATCTACCTCCTAAACCCGATGTTACTGGGAAGGGGAAGTTTAAAAGAAGAAAAGTGGGACTCTCAACAATGCAGGAGATCTTTAAGAGGGTGCTCAGGGGGTCCAGGTCATAAGGGGAACTTTGACACCATCTCTGGAGGGGAAACTTGCAGAGCATATTTTGGGGGGCATGGGGGCCTGCAGCAGGGAGGAGGGGAAGGGCAAGTTCCACTGCATGAGTAGAAGTCTACTTATGCAATATTGAAGGAAGCCCATGGTGTAATTAATAAATGGCAGTTTTGTAGGGAGACAGACCTCATTATCGACCTCAGCTTCTTCATCAAATCCAGAGAACCAAACACTGACTTACATAGGGATGTGACGATCTGCAGTATAGACTTTACCAGAAATATATCCCTGGCTCTTTCCAAACATCACAGTTAGAAGGGCAGGCTGTCAGTATTCGCTTGGGCACATTGTAATTTAGAATAATGCTTGAATGAATAAAGGATGTTTGACGAAACCTAGTTTGAAGATCCAGTTCTCAAGAGGACATATCACATTTGTCTCATACACAGCCATTTTAAAACACTGTTTTATTTTTATTTTTTTTATGAAGAGAGAATAGGATTTTTTGCATCTAGTCAATAAAAACAGTTAGATCCATTTCATTTGCCTCCCAGCCAAACTGCAAAAAATGAATGGGGTTGGGCTGATCAGAGTATTCCTTGTGCACTTATTCAATCAAATCCCAACTGAAATGCACTGAATGGTAAATGTAGATTTTATAAGTGAAAGGAAGAATGATCCATCTTCTAAATACTGCTGCCAAACATTTTCACAATTAGCATAGCACGACAACTATACAACTTTTTCTGAGAAAATAAAAGACATCTGTTTGCATTAGTAAATCATATATGTTTGGGGGATAACAGCATTGCACAGTACTGTGATCGCCATGTTTTTTCAAAACATGGCAATCGTGGTGGAGGTGGCCAGGCCGGGCTAAGTGTGTGTGGCTTAGTCAGCATGTGAGGGGGTCAAGCGCAGGTCTGGGGATGTGTGAGTGGGGGCAGGGGCTGGGTGGGCACCTGGAGAACCTGCACAGGGGGGTGCCCATCCATCCCTAGTCCAGAATGGAAGGGATCAAGGGGTTAGTATATGATTCCCTGGGACCCTCCCAAGGCTGAGCTGGACAGGTGCTATGGGGCAAGGCTATTGGGGTCTGTTCATCATTGCTTTTATCTGATTTGCTGATCTGGTAAGAGTGTGAGGTTTCTGATGACTGAAGGAATGTATGCTTATCTTCCTGTGTATTAGGCTTGCTGCAGTTATCACATTTTGCTTACTTTTGCTTTAATGATTTCTGTTAACCTGCTTTCTGGTAATAAAATCTCTTTCGTTCACCCGTTAGTGTGTTCATTGCCTCTGAATATCCATTCCCTGTTGGCAAAACAATTGGCAAAGCCCCTGAGCCCCCAAAATCATTTGCCAGCAAGTACCATTGGACAGTATCCAGTGCTGATGCTGTACTAGCAAGAATGACCACTAGCACAATGAGAATCGAGTGCTGGCTAGCACAACTGAAGACTAGCTGAAAGTGACAGTTCTGGAATGAGACAAGTCAGCGGAGCTTGCGGAAGGGACCTCCGCTGACTTCTCCCATTCTAGAAGTGGTAGTTTGGGCTCGTTTTTTGGGTTGTGCTAGCAAGCGCTTGCTTGCTTTCTGTTGTGCTAGCAGCCATTCCCACTAAAAAACAAGCAACTGCCACAAAACAGTTTATATCAGCCTTCTGAGCACCCAGCCATTGCATTTCTTCTCCTTTGCTTATAGTGTGTGTTTAAGACATTTTAAACATTTTAGACATTTTAGTGTCTGAATGTACCTTCCTTGGTTATGAAGAGCATGTGGGACACTGTTCATTTCATCTATGGTTCTAAGATCCATGATAAAAAAAAGGAAGAAAGACTAGTTTGCATTAAATCTCTCCAGACTGGAATGGATACTGTCATTTTAACAACAACAAAGAGGTTCTCTTTTGCTTATACCTGGAAATTTATTTATTTCCCAACATTGTGATGACATCCAGAATCTTTTCATTGCTATATGGCCACACAAACCAAACCAAACCAAACCTAGTGAAAACAGCTTTCCAGAAATTCTCTTCCTCCCAAAATATGGCCTCATTTTCTACTAAGTCCAGTCCCCACAAAGGAGCAACAAACAGGCATAACCTGTTATTACACAGTGAAAATGTCACAGGTGAAAACATTGTTGACTTTCCATGCCTTAGTAAAACACATGTTCTTTAAAATTCACTTGAGATTTTTAAAAGACACATTGGCTGTAATTATGACTAGCTTGTTTTCTAATTCATTTAATTTTCTTTTTAACCTAAATGAAGCATGTGCATGGGCGTGTGTGTCATAAGAGACCATAAAAATAAATTTTTAATTATAAAAGGATGTAACATCATCCATTATTAATAATAACTAACAATGTGGAATAGGTGTTTATATATAAAATCCATTAGGAAGATAAGCTGACTATGGTTCTAGAAATAATGCTAGTATTTCTTCTGTATACATGGATTGGGGGTGGGAAATCTTCACTGAAAATAAGATTTCCAAGAAGTGCAAGAAATTAATGGAATTGATGCTGTAAATGTGAGAACAGCCCCTTTGGATCAGACTAAGGCCAATCTTGGTTTCTAGCAGCAGCAACGCGTATATCAGGGCACGAAGGCGTTTGCTGTCCTCTGTTATTGATTCCCAGCACATGCTACTCAAGAGGTATACTCCGAACATGGTAGTTCCATCAAAGAGCCAGCGTGGTGTAGTGGCTAGACTGGTGGACTGGGAGTCCGGAGATCCAGGTTCTAGTCCACACTCAGCCATGGAAGCTCACTGCGTGACTTTGGGCCAGCCACAGACTCTCAGCCCAACCCACCTCACAGGGTTGTTGTTGTGAAGATAAAATGGAGGAAGGGGAGGACTATGTATGCCGCCTTGGGTTCCTTAAGGTGGAAAAAAAGGCGGGATATAAATGTAATAAATAAATAAAAATAAATAAAGTAATACCCTTAAAAAAAAGCTACCTAAGTCATTGGTTGCTACCACAGCTTGACTCAGTTAATAATACATTAATTATGTATTGGGGGGAAGAAATACTTCTTTGTTTTTGGCCTGTCCTAAACCTACTACTGATCAGCTTTGTTGAGTACCCTGATTTTTAGTATTATGAGACAGGGAAAAAATTTGTCTCTATCCACTCTCCAGAATTCTTCACATACAATTCCTGAAATCTGTTGCAAAATTATGAAGGCATCTTCTGGCTTTCCTATCCCTTCCCTTTTTAGGATGCTGTACAGACTGTATAAGATTGATAGCACAATGCATTTACATGGCCCTGGCGAGCAAACATGACCTCTTTATAAATTTTATATTATTATTTATAGTATTTATTATTATTATTCAGTTTCAAGGAATATATCCTTCAGTTATGTCAGTTTCAGCAGGGATGGTTCATGGGAATTCCGTCAACTGTTTTACATTAGTGATAACAGACTTGAGAGATCTCCAGAGCCAGTTCCAGACACTCGCTGGTTTCATGACAAGACTCAAGGATGCTGCAGTCAATGTCACAATCACAGCTGCAGTCACCGTTGTTGGGGTCGTCGCTTGAGGTTTGGTGATATCTATGGGAAGGGCAGCACACATTGATCAACCAATTTTCACAGACATCGGGCAACATGAACAGAAAGTCCCAAAACTGGCAGAACAAGCAGGCCAGGATGAGTGTGGCACATTCATCTGTTTTCAAAAGGAGAAGAGCAAGGAGTGAGATTCGCAAGAGAAAAGGAAAACCATGAACATTGTTGTCCATCCAGTGCATGAAAAAAAAAAGGGAGGATTTCCACACTTCTCTTTACAGACCCACCAGGAAGGAGAGTTAACATGAGTTCAATGTCCAACTCTTCTTTTGTGCATGCACACATCCACACACACACACCTACACAACACACACACTTTAAGCTACCCCCCTCAACCCAGCGCCCTTCAGATGTCTTGGACAACAGTTCCCATCATCTCCTGCCACCATGGCCATGCTGGCTGGGGATGATGGGAGTTGTAGTCCAAGACATCTGGAGGATGCTGGGTTAGGGAAGGCTGCCTTAAGCATTTCAAATTAGGGATGGTGAACCTATGGCCAGTCTGTGCCACATTTTCTTTATCCATGAGTCCATTCTATTTCATTTCTGCATCAGTCTGTGATTTTTTTTTTAAAAAAGTGCCCTAAAGTCCTATTTAAATATTTTATACCTATTTAAATGCATATTTAACACTCAAAATATGCATTTAAATGCAGAGTTCAATATGATTAAACTACCCAGGAGCAGCCATCTTTGCCCTCCCCCCGTACAATGTCTCTCATTCCCACACTACCACGTCATCATGTAGTAACATTCTCAGAGCCATTTTAAAAAGATTTTAAAAGTGACCAACTGATGCCTGATAAGTGTGGCTTGCCTTTGTTTAACAGTATAGAAAACAGCTGTAAGTAGTCCCCACCCATCTGCCAGTTTTCCCATTTTTGCCAGAACCTCACATACATTATTGGACATCTCCCTGCACCTTCGTTGGAAGATGATGGTCCAGGAAAGGTGAGACGTGGACTTTTGCTCGACTCTCAAGCATCCCAATTCCAAACATGCATACCTGGTAATATACAAATTTCAGGGAAGAGTACCTCATCCCCTAGTACTCTTATGTTTAGGATGTTCCAATTTTCCCATAACCATGTGGGCCAGATACATTTTCAAAAATTATATTGAACTAAAAATGGTGGCATTTTGAGGGATGATAACATTTTCTTAATTATTATTAAAATGAAGACTAATTCTGGTTGCCAACCTTTTTTCTAGCTGTGCCTTTGACAGCTGTTTAACAAACTGAAATTGAGCAGCTGAAGCTTTGCTTGGTATGCAGGCACAGAGATGGGAAACACCTCACCTACTCTGATTTCCCACTTCTGACACTGCTTTTAAAGACATAGGAAGAAAAAAAACCCAGTTGGCATCAATCATTTGAAGTGTGAACCCAGTGTGGTTTTCAGACATGATACACCAGTGCAGACAGAATCAGAGTTGGAGGTCATCCAGTCAACCCTGCTGCTCAAGGCAGGATCTGTAATGCAGGCTGCACTGACAGCACCCCAAGAGATGGCAACCCAGCTCCTGCTCAGACACCTCCAGGAAAGGAAAGCCCAGACTTCCTGAGGAGATCTGTTCTATTTTCAAACAGTTCTTACACTTTGGAAGTTTCTCCTTATATTTAGTTGAAATCTGTTGTTGTTCAGCTGTTCAGTCGTGTCCGACTCTTTGTGACCCCATGGACCATAGCACTCCAGGCCTTCCTGTCCTCCGCTCTCTCCCGGAGCGTGCTCAAGTCCATATTCATTGCACCGGTGATGCTATCTAGCCATCTCATCCTCTGCCGTCCCCTTCTCCTTTTGCCTTCAATCCTTCCCAGCATCAGGGTCTTTTCCAGTGACTTTTCTCTTCGCGTTAGGTGGCCAAAATATTTCAGCTCCACCCAATGGTTCCAGTCCTATTCTGTGGAGCAAGCAACAAAGAAAAAATGTGTCGAGGATAAAGCTATTGATGGCCATTAGTCCTGATGGCTGCTCATTTGAAACTCAACATTAAAAAAACTAAGATCATGGCATCTGGCCCCATCACTTCCTGGCATATAGAAGGGGAAGAAATGGAAGCAGTGACAGATTTTACTTTCTTGGGCTCCAAGATCACTGCAGACGGTGGCTGTAGCCATGAAATTAAAAGACGTGCTTGCTCCTTGGGAGGAAAGCTATGGCAAACCTAGACAGCATAGTAAGAAGCAGAGACATCACCTTGCTGACAAAGGTCCGTATAATCAGAGCTATGGTTTTCCCAGTAGCCATGTATGGCTGTGAGAGCTGGACTATAAGGAAGGCTGAGCACCAAAGAATCAATGCTTTCGAACTGTGGTGCTGGAGAAGACTCTTACGAGTCCCCTGGACTGCAAGGAGGTCAAATCAGTCAGTCCTAAAGGAAATCAACCCTGACTGGTCATTGAAAGAACAGATACTGAAACTGAAGCTCAAACATTTTGGCCACCTAATGCGAAGAGAAAAGACACTGAAAAAGATCCTGATGCTGGGAAAGATTGAAGGCAAAAGGAGAAGGGGATGGCAGAGGATGAGATGGCTAGATAGCATCACCGATGCAATGAATATGAACTTGAGCACACTCCGGGAGAGAGCGGAGGACAGGAAGGCCTGGCGTGCTATGGTCCATGGGGTCACGGAGAGTTGGACACGACTTAATGACTGAACAACAAAGTCCTGATGACTATATGCTACCTCTGGTACCAGATGCAATTTGTCTATATACACCAGTTGCTGGGGAACTTGGGTGGGAGGGTGCTGTTGTGCTCATGTCCTGCTTGTGGGTTTCCAGTGGGCAGCTGGTTGGCCACTGTGTGAACAGAATACTGGACCACTAGATGGACCCTTGTCTGATCCAGCGGGGCTCTTCTTATGTTCTTAAGTCTGCTCCATCTTCTGCGTGACAGCCCTCCCAATATGTGATGACAGCTAGCATGTCTCCCCTTCATCTTCTCTCCTTGAAGCCAAACACACCCAGCTCTTTCAACTGATGAAAAGTACAGGAACACAGTTTCTTACAGTGCAATCCTGTACATGTCTACTCAAAAGTAAGCCCCATTGTATTAAATGGGACTTTATCCCAGGTAAGTTTGTTTAGGATTGCAGCCTTAGGGCCAAGATGCACATTACTTTCTTTTTTTCATTTTTACTCTGGATTGGGACCCTAGAGTGAGGGGTAAGGGGGGGGGCTAACCTTTCCTCCTGCTATGGGCCTGATCCAGATTGGAGGCCCAGAACCTGTAATTTATATTGCAAAATAGTAATCCACTGAAGTAAACAGAGTTCTATTTAGATTGCTCAGCCCTTTTTGGTCTCATAAAGGACTCTATCAAAGAAAATGATCAGGCAATCTGGGTTATGCTCCATGTTTTCTGCAGTGCTTCACAATACAGTCTCACTTTTCAAATAGGCTTCTCACCCATATGCTTATAAATGTTACATTAAGAAAAAAATAAAGTGAACTAAGTAATCTATACTGGGAAGAGCCAGCAATGCCAGAAGTCATAACTAGCAAATAATGGCCTTATAATGAACCAGGTGCCTTGGCAGTCACTTCTTAGATGAAGTATTTATAACATGTCCCATGAGCTGGTCTTAATATGCTGTTGTGATCACAGAAGAAGAATTGTCCAGGCACACAAGGGCTCTTGTTGCAGCCAGATTTTCAAAATCAGTCCTTACAGGACCTAAACTGGCCACCTTTTCATAATGCACAGATTGTACCTTGGCCTCTGTTGCTTATGCAAGCACAGGCTATTGGACAGTATAGAAATTTAATTAATCGATTGCATTCTCACAAGTCCTAAGCTAGCAGCAACACTCTTAAAATACTGACTGCTGCCTTCCCATACAGAGGCTTTGAAAACATTGAGTTATTTGGAAAGCAGGGCTCCTAACTTTCCACCTGCACACATGTTATTTCAGGCAGCATATATCACCCTCTAAGCTAAATCAGGTTAAAAGGCAAAGCAGGATCTGCTAGCATTTGATTTTTTTTAAAATTGTGGCAGATACAATGATAAAGATTAACACAAAAGGAAGAAACAATCTCCTTTTTCTTTGATAGCTAAGGATAACATCTATCATAGCCTTGTTGAGATAGCTTCAGTTCCCATGGATTTTGCTGAACTGGGCACTAGACTGCAGTCACATGTCTATTTATGGTTCTCACTGAGGGTAGGATTTAGCCCACGGGTGTTAAACCTGACTGAGAAAAATGAATCAAGGCCAAGGCCAATCAATTTCTTCTATTCAGCAAGTATGACTGGGCCTATAAAATATTCTCCAATATTTTATAGATGAATATAGAGACACCAGTGTGTGTGTGTGGAGGGGGGGGGCGGTTTCTTCCCAAAGCAGACAGCACCTTCAAAGTAGGGCCTTTCTGCAAGATGAGGGATGTCGGAGAAATCCACAATGGATTTAAATGAGTTTGGATTTCTATGAACCCAACCTGCAGATTCTTCAGTGGACCTGCTTTTTCTGAGTTGTGCAAATTCCATGGACTTCTGGACTGTTAACAACAAAAATTGGGAGGGGATTTGCATAAATTCACACTCGCATTAATGCACATCAGTGCTGATGCGCACTTGAACTAATGCACATTAGCCCTAATTAGAGATGTTGCAGGCCTCTGGTTGGGGCTCATGGCCCAGCAAGAAATTGCCAGCTTGGCCCCCTCAACACCAGTCCATGGATCCCTGTGCTTCCCCAAATCAGTGAGCCACAAAATGGAGGCTCAACCTTTTTCATAAAGGCCTTGAGATACTGATTGCAAAAGAAATCGCTTCATGTTTTAATATATGTCACGATGGAAGATTTCATAACGGAAGAGCATGTAAAGAATTCAACGTGATAATTCAAGTCATAAACATCTTTGTCATTCGAGATCTTGAATTCGTAAATTACACGCTTGAGCTGCTTCTTCAAAAGTATCATATACGACCCCATTATATGTTCTGATATCTCCATAACTAGTGGCAGGAACAACATGCAGGAATAGTAATCTAAGAAAATATCTTTCTGTGTCTGAAGGAGTTACAGCATTCATTCTCCCTAGACAGGGACAGCCCAAAGCACTGGGGATTGCATACATCAGGGATGCAGAATCTCAGACCTGGGGGCTAAATCCAGCCTGCTTGTGGTCCCAATTGGGCTCTTCAGGGTTCTGCAGATGGCCACATACCCTTTCCCTCAGCTACCGATTGCTTGGTAGTTTCCCGGCTTTTGTGCAGTCTTCCTCCTATTCTAAAAGGTCGAAATGCTTCTCCTAAGGCTTAGCAAGTGGCAGTTAAGTGGTCTAAGGTATGATAGGCTGGTATTTTTAGTCTTTTTGGCCCTCCCTTTTGCCTTTGGATCCACCCTCTGCTAGAATGTGGCTGCCAAGAACTTCTCCGAAATGGAATTTGGCCCTGGGGCTGAAAGAGGTTCAAGACCCCTAGCAAGCATACATCCTATAGCATGCAGTAGACAGGGATGTGGAACTTCTGGTCTATAGCCAAATGTGGACTTCTAGGCCTCCCAATCCAGACCTCCAGGGTCTTCCAAGGCCACGACCCTTCATTGGCCCCACTCCAGGTTGCTGATATTATTTACTCTGACTACAATTATTAATTCCTTCCAACCACAAAAAGGGGCTCATGCACATTGGGGAAGGAGAATGCCTGGATGCAAATGTCTTTTTTCCTCCTGTTGCATGGTGGACATAATTAAGAGTCACTTCTGTAGCTCCACCCATTTTTGCTCTGACTCCACCCACGTTGGGCTCTGGCCCCACCCACTGCTGGAATGTGATGGGGGGAAACCCCATATGGGTATTGACTGAGGTAATGTGGACCTCAATAGGAAAAAGGTCTCCCATCCCACCTGTACAGTAAGTACAATGTCGGAGTTAAAATTGGGAGGTACCAGGCTATGTACTCAGTGGAGTACATATCCCTAGCCTTTCTTGAGAATATTCCTGTTCATACAGAGCACAACCTGTAAGAACAATGGTGGGGAGCATCAGCAATGGTGGGGAGCATGTGTAGATTGTCATTGAAAGGTAATCACATCGCAATACAGTGAGAAGTGAGACCATGTCTAAATTAAAAACTGTAAAATTTAGTTATCAACATTTCAACTATTTTTTTAAAAAATGGAATTATTGTTCTGTAATTCTAGACATCAACAGCGAATGCATGTGATCATATATTGCATACCCATTGAGCTCTGCAAATTATTATAAATTTTAACAATTAATTGTGAATAGGGATGTACGAAACTCACTTACCTTTTCATGGAATCTTTGCGGTGGGGGGGATGGGGGGAGGCAATCTGGTCCTCCCCCCCGGAATCCTCGACGGCCAGCTCCACTCTGCGGCCAGGGCCGTCCGCAGCCGGATTTCCGGCCGCGGATGGGCTGCTGCGGATGCAAACGGTGGCTGCTGTAGCGGCCGCCATTTGCATCCAGCCAGGCAGCCATGATAGGCTACGTAAGAATTTACATAGCCTATCATGGCTAACCCCCCCAAAAACCCCAGCGTACGCAAATGGCAGCGGCTACGGCGGCTGCCATTTACGTTCCCTATTTTTTGCCAATTTATCTTAAGTAAATATTTACGTAAGATAAAACGGCGAAAAAAAGGGGAGCCCAAATAGCGTAGTGGGAGCTATTTGCGTTCCTTTATTTTTTGCCGTTCTAGCCTACATAACTTCAGCAAAGGAGATCGTTACCTTGTCGTGGTGCTGGAGCTTGAGCACCTCAATGACATCATGAGCTAAACTGTGAAGGGACATCCCTGACGGGAAGGTCATGGCAGAGAGGTCAGACTAAATACGATCCCTGGGGAAGGAAACGGCAACCCACCCCAGTATTCTTGCCATGAAAACTAAATGGATCAGTACAACCAGAGATATGTCAGTATACCATCGGAAGATGGGACTCCCAGGTCGGAAGATGGTCAAAATGCTACTGGGGAGGAACAGAGGATAAGTTCAACTAGCCCCAGATGTGATGATGCAGCTAGCTCAAAGCCGAAAGGATGGCTAGCAGCCGATGGTGCTGGTGGTGAACGACGAAGCCAGTGTTCTAAAGATCAACACACCAAAGGAACCTGGAATATAAGATCTATGAGCCAGGGCAAATTGGATGTGGTTATTGGGGAGATGTCAAGATTAAATATAGACATTTTGGATATCAGTGAACTGAAATGGACTGGAATGGGCCACTTCACATCAAATGACCACCAGATCTACTACTGTGGACAAGAGGACCACAGAAGAAATACAGTAGCCTTCATAATTAATAATCAAGTGGCTAAAGCAGTGCTTGGATACAATCCAAAAAATGACAGAATGATCTCAATTCGAATTCAGGGTAAGCCATTTAACATCACAGTGATCCAAATATACGCCCCAACCACAGATGCTGAAGAAGCAGAAGTAGATCAGTTCTATGAGGATCTGCAGCACCTACTGGATAGTACGCCAAAAAAAGATGTTATTTTCATTACAGGAGACTGGAATGCTAAGGTGGGTAGTCAAACGACACCTGGAATTACAGGCAAGCATGGTCTGGGAGAACAAAATGAAGCAGGACATAGGCTGATAGAATTTTGCCAAGACAACTCACTGTGCATAACAAACACTCTCTTCCGACAACCTAAGAGACGACTTTATACATGGACTTCACCAGACGGTCGACATCGAAATCAGATTGACTACATCCTTTGTAGCCAAAGGTGGCGGACATCTATGTAGGGATGTACGAAAGGTACTTACCTTTCGTGGATTATGTTTATGGTTGGAGGAGAGGCGTTCCGTCCCTCTCCCCGGAATCCTCGCCGGGGGGGGGGGAGGCACTCTGTTCCTCCCCCCCCCAGAATCCTGGCTGGCCGGCTGTGCTCCGCAGGGATTCTGCGGAGCCACCGGCCGGCTCCGCCAGCAGCCGCACATCCAGCTGCTGGCTAGCAGGGACGCAAATGGCGGTGGCCATAGCTGCCACCGTTTGCGTCCCTGCAGTCAGCCGTGATAGGCTACATAAATGTTTATGTAGCCTATCATGGCTGACTTAAAAAAGCAAACAAACGCGCGTACGCAAATGGTGGCAGCCACGGCCGCCGCCATTTGCGTTCCTTATTTTGGCATGTCTTAGTCTACGTAAACATTTACATAGACTAAGACGGCAAAAATAAGGGGAACGCAAATAGCGTAGACGCTACTCTATTTGCATTCCCCTTATTTTCACCGTCTTACTCTATGTAAATGTTTACGTAGACTAAGATGTGCCAAAATAAGGAACTCAAATGGCGGTGGCCGTGGCTGGCGCCATTTGCATACGCGCGTTATTTTGTTTTTGTTTTTAAAGTCAGCCGTGATAGGCTACGTAAAGATTTACGTAGCCTATCACAGGTTTTTTTAAAAAACCTAGCCGTGATAGGCTACGTAAATCTTTGTGTAGCCTATCACTTTTTTTTTTTTTTAACTGGAAATGGCGGCGGTGGCAGCTGGTCGGAAGACTGGCCGCCGCCGCTGCACCGCCGCCGCAGCTGCCGCCGGAGCTGCCGCTGCCAGGAAGATCCGCCCAAGGTAAGTCTCATCCCGGGGGGGGCAGGGGGGGTAGGCCGTTCTGCCACCGATTTCGGGGGGCTGAATGCACTGGCATTCAGCCTCCCCAAGATCCGTGGCGGAATTTTCATACATCCCTACATCTATGCAGTTGGTAAAAACAAGACCTGGAGCTGATTGTAGTTCAGATCACGAACTTTTTATTGAACAATTTAGAATCAGACTAAAGAGAATAGGGAAGACCCACAGATCAGTTAGATATGAGCTCACTAATCTTCCTAATGAATATGCAGTGAAGATGAAGAATAAATTTAAGGGACTAGATTTAGTAGATAGAGTCCCGGAAGAACTATGGACAGAAGTTTGCAACATTGTTGAGGAGGCGGCAACAAAAAATGTCCCAAAGAAAAAGAAAACCAAGAAGGCAAGATGGCTGTCTGCTGAGACACTGGAAGCAGCCCAAGAAAGAAGGAAAGCAAAAGGCAACAGTGATCGGGGGAGATATGCCCAATTAAATGCAACATTCCAGAGGTTAGCCAGAAGAGATAAGGAATTATTTTTAAACAAGCAATGCGCGGAAGCGGAAGAAGATAATAGAATAGGAAGGACAAGAGACCTCTTCCAGAAAATTAGAAACATCGGAGGTAAATTCCAGGCAAAAATGGGTGTGATCAAAAACAAAGATGGCAAGGACCTAACAGAAGCAGAAGAGACCAAGAAAAGGTGGCAAGAATATACGGAAGATCTGTATAGGAAGAATAATAATATCGGGGATAGACTTGACGGTGTGGTCAGTGAGCTAGAGCCAGACATCCTGAAGAGTGAGGTTGAATGGGCCTTACGAAGCATTGCTAATAAGAAGGCAGCAGGAGATGACGGTATTCCAGCTGAACTGTTTAAACTCTTGCAAGATGATGCTGTCAAGGTGATGCATGCCATATGCCAGCAAATTTGGAAAACACAAGAATGGCCAACAGATTGGAAAAGATCAACTTATATCCCCATACCAAAAAAGGGAAGCACCAAAGAATGTTCAAAGTATCGAACAGTGGCACTTCTTTCACATGCCAGTAAGGTAACGCTCAAGATCTTGCAAGGTAGACTCCAGCAATTCATGGAACGAGAATTGCCAGATGTACAAGCTGGGTTTAAAAAAGACAGAGGAACTAGAGACCAAATTGCCAATATCCGCTGGATAATGGAGAAAGCCAGGGAGTTTCCGAAAAACATCTATTTCTGTTTTATTGACTATTCTAAAGTAGGGATGGCGGAGAATTTCTCCCCGAAACTTCGGGGGGGCGAGCGCCAACGTGTTTGGCCCCCCGAACAAGTTTCGGGGAGAAATCCTCCGAACCCCCCTGCCCCCCGCACCCCCCCCCCGGGACGGGACTTACCTTCGCCGAATGTCGCTCCCGGCGGCGGGTCCGGCCGGCAGTTTGGCGGGTGTTGGAGCGGGGCGGCAGCGGCAGCCGGTCTTTAGACCGGCTGCCGCCGCCGCCATTGCAATAAAAGAAAAAATAACCACGCCCCCTGATAGGCTACGTGACGATTAACGTAGCCTATCACGGCTAGATTTGCAAAGTCAGCCGTGATAGGCTACGTCAATCATCACGTAGCCTATCACGGGTGACTTAAAAAAAAAAAGCACGTACGGATAATGGCAGCCCCCATAGGGAGCTGCCATTCGCATTCCTTATTTGGTCACTGTAGTCTACGTAAAGATTTACGTAGACTACGGCGAAAATAAGGGCAACGCTATTTGCGTTGCCCTTATTTTCGCCGTAGTCTACGTAAATCTTTACGTAGACTACAGCGACCAAATAAGGAACGCGAATGGCGGCTCCCTATGGGGGCCGCCATTGGCGTACGCGCTTTTTAAAAAAATTTTTTAAAGTCACCCGTGATAGGCTACGTGACGATTGACGTAGCCTATCACGGCTGACTTTGCAGATCTAGCTGTGATAGGCTACGTTAATCATCACGTAGCCTATCAGGGGGCATTTTTTTTTTTTAAACTTCCGAGTTCGCGACCGGGCGAGGCAGGAAGCCTCCCCTCCCGGCCTGAATTTCGGCCGGGGCGAGGCGGGAAGCCTCCCCCCCCGGCCTGAACTTCGCGGGGGGAGCAGCGAAGCGCCTCCCCCCCACCATGAACATTCTTCGAGGACAGGTAAGGGACTTTCGTCCACCCCTATTCTAAAGCCTTTGATTGTGTAGATCAGAACAAATTGTGGCAAGTTCTTGGTGGTATGGGGATACCAAGTCATCTTGTCTGCCTCCTGAGGAATCTGTATAATGACCAAGTAGCAACAGTAAGAACAGACCACGGATCAACGGACTGGTGGGAAAGGAGTATGGAAGGGTTGTATACTCTCACCCTACCTACTCAACCTGTACGCAGAACACATCATGCGACGTGCTGGGCTTGATGAATCCAAGGCTGGAGTTAAAATCGCTGGAAGAAATATGAACAATCTCCGATATGCAGATGATACCACTTTGAAGGCTAAAAGTGAGGAGGAGCTGAGGAACCTCATGACGAAGGTGAAAGAAGAAAGTGCAAAAGCTGGGTTGCAGTTAAACCTCAAAAAAACCAAGATTATGGCAACCAGCTTGATGGATAACTGGCAAATAGAGGGAGAAAACGTGGAGGCAGTGACAGACTTTGTCTTTCTAGGCGCAAAGATTACTGCAGACGCTGACTGCAGCCAGGAAATCAGAAGACGTTTACTTCTTGGTCAGAGAGCAACGACAAATCTTGATAAAATAGTGAAGAGCAGAGACATCACACTGACAACAAAGGTCCACATAGTTCAAGCAATGGTATTCCCCGTAGTAACCTATGGCTGCGAGAGCTAGACCATAAGGAAAGCTGAGCGAAGGAAGATAGATGCTTTTGAACTGTGGTGCTGGAGGAAAATTCTGAGAGTGCCTTGGACTGCAAGAAGATCAAACCAGTCCATACTCCAGGAAATAAAGCCAGACTGCTCACTTGAGGGAAGGATCTTAAAGGCAAAACTGAAGTACTTTGGCCACATCATGAGAAGACAGGATACCCTGGAGAAGATGCTAATGCTAGGGAAAGTGGAAGGCAAAAGGAAGAGGGGTGACCAAGGGCAAGATGGATGGATGATATTCTGGAGGTGACGGACTCGACCTTGGGGGAGCTGAGGGTGGCGACGGCCGACAGGAAGCTCTGGTGTGGGCTGGTCCATGAAGTAATGAAGAGTCAGAAGCGACTGAACGAATAAACAACAAGCCTACATAAATATTTACGTAGGCTAGAACGGCGAAAGCCGCCATGGCCGCCATAGCCGCCTCCATTTGCATATGCTGGTTTTTTTGGGGGGGGGTTAGCTGTGATAGGCTACATAAATTCTTACGTAGCCTATCATGGCTGCAAGGATGGCAATGGCGAAGGCAGCAGCCCAGCCGTGGCCAGCCAGGAGACCAGCTGCTGGAGCCGCCGCCGCCGGAACTGCCGCCGCATCTGCCACATCCGCTGCATCTGCCCCAGGTAAGTGGCATCCCGGGGGGAATCCGTGGGGGGGATGGGCCATTCCGCCACGGATTTCAGGTGGCTGACTGCCAGTGCATTCGGCCTCAATGAAATCCGTGGCGGAATACTAGCCATCCCTAATTGTGAAGCTGTCCATTTATTTTCAAGGGTGAAATTATTTTTCTGCAAATCTAGGCATCAGCAGCTTTAATTTGAGACTGTTCTGAACTCAATCGGATAATATTTAGGGGTCAAAATGGAGTGCACAAAAATTTGTGCTCCGCCTCCATGTTAATATATGCGTAGACGTAGATGACAGAATTTCAGCATCAGCATTATCTGTTGCCCACTTTTCCCTCCAGAAGGAAGCCCAACGCCACTAACAACATCATACAAAGACAAATATTAAAGACAATATTGAAAGACAATATCGAAAGACAACAATAAGAGAAGTTGTCTAACAATAAAAAAGCTATAACAAAACTGCAAACAAACATGCAATACAGGATTTTAAAAACAACCATGAGGGTTGGATCCAGCATTGTTGCAAATAGGCCTTCCACATCCTCAGCCACCCCTGTGTGTCCTCCAGAGGGCCCCCCAACCCTCCAGAGCACATTTGGAGGGCATATGGGGAGCTGCAGGGGGAGGAAAGGACTGGAAGTTCCATTCCTCAAGTGGTAGCATTCTGCTTTCAGGATCATGATGCTGGATCCAGCCCAATATTCATAAAACAATACATCAACTTATGGGGCAAATAAAGTACAACCCACCATTTAGCCAAAAATATACACTTATGCCCCATTCCAGCCCCCAATATACCATTTGGACATATCGTTAAAGGAGACAAATCCACCCCAGAGCAAGAAGCAGCCAAGAGAAAACCTAGGCATAACCCATTTATACAATAACAGTAGAGGATAAAAAGAGGGACCATGCCCCAAACCCATTCACGGCAAACCTGCCCTCCTGCTGCTGGTTAATACAGAGGCATAAAAAGGTAGGGATGTACGGATTCCCCACCGTCCATTCCGGTGGGGAATCTGTGGTGGTGGGGGGGAGGCAATCCATTCCTCCCCTGGAATCCTCACGGAGTGGCTCTGCTCCGTGAGGATTTCGCAGAGCCAAGGGCTGCCCCATTCTGCCATCCGCATACCCCGGATTCCCCTGTTTTTTTTCCGGCTCCCTGAACTTATGTAAATAATTCTGTAAGTACCCCCAAAAAATCCTTTTCATGCACCTGCTGTCGGTTTCCGTAAGCCTCGGGTCATAGGGAAAATGCCTATTGTTTTCGTTAAAAGGGTAAAGCCCTTTGCAGGGATTCCTCACGTAACTTCCTGTCACCAGACCTCACCTGACCTTACCAGACCTGCCCTGACCTCACCTCACCGGACCTGTCCTGACCTCAACTCACCGGTAGGGATGTACGAAACACTTACCTGGCTCTGTGCCAGGGCATCTGCGGTGGGTGGGAGGCGCTCTGTCCCTCCCCCCAGAATCCTCCCCGGCCAGCTCCGCTCTGCAGAGCGTAAGTAACTACGTAAGTGTAGCGGCCGCCATTTGCGTGGCTGCCTTCACTGTGATAGGCTACATAAATACTTATGTAGCCTATCACGGCAAAGAGCCGGGGCGCAAATGGCGTAGCGGTGCCGTAGCTGCCGCCATTTGCGTTCCCTTTTTTTGCTGTGATAGGCTACGTAAATATTTATGTAGCCTATCAAGGTGAAAAAAGGGGACGCAAATGGCGGTGGCTACGGCACCGCTACGCCATTTGTGTCCCTGCGCAGCCCAGCAGTGGCCGGATGTCACTGTGGGCGGCCCCGGCCCTCTCTCACCACAGAGCAGAGCTGGCCAGCAAGGATTTCGGGGGGAGGGACACCGCGCCTCCCCCACACCGCGGATGTCATGAAACGAAACCGGTAAGTCATTTCGTACATCCCTAAATGCAGGCATTTACGGCTTCATTTCAGTTAATCTAAGAGCTTTACGGCCACAAATGGCATCCACTACGCCATTTGCATCCCTGTTTTTTCACACAATAGGCTACGCAAATATCTACATAAATATAATTTGCGTAGCCTATTGTGTGAAAAAAAAGGATGCAAATGGCGTAGTGGACACCATTTGCAGCCACAAAGCTGTCAGATTAACCGAAATGCAGCCATAAATGGCTGCATTTAGGTTGACTTAACAGCTTTATGGCCGCAAATGGCATAGTGGACGCCATTTACGTCTGGAGTTAGCCCAGCGATATGGCATGGCAATGGTGGCCAGCTGTCATTGGAATCTGGCCTCATTGGGGTCCGTGGCAGAATTCTCCACCATCTCTACTCTAAATTAAGAGTTCGAAGCCCACAGCTGGGGCAATATGGAGTACGGAAAACATCACTGATCCTGACTTTAGTAATAGGATGTTCTACATTAATTAAGACCGTTACCCTGACCTTGCAGTGGCAATTATACCTCCAGTGTACTTTTCATTTCAGAATTTTCCAAGTCGTTCTTCTATGACATTGTCACCTGCACAGTTGTAATCAATATCCCGAAATTTCAGCCATTTTCCATTTAAGAGTTTTGTCAGGGTGGACACTGAGCCCATAGAATCCCAGAGTAGTTCTGATTCTGAGTAAGAGCAGTCGCTCCTGGGAGAGAAGCGTGCTCCTTTTCCCCAGGGCCAACAGCTGATGGAGATTCCTCCCACCAGCATTCCTAGCTTAGATAGCAGTCCTGGGAGTGACAGAGTGCAGGAAGCAGACTTGATGGATGCGCGACGCCGACGCAGAGAGCGGCGCCAGATGGAGGGCACGGAAAGGAGGCGTAGTGCCCGGTTGGCGCGCAAACAATGGCTGCGCCCAGAGAATCCAAGGGAAAAGGGGAGGGACTCTCCCTAGTCCTTAAGTTCAGGGGTCTGCCAGTAATTCCCTTTCAAACGGGGACCAACTGTTCCAACTTAGGGCATAGATACTCTGCATTCTCATATCTAGTTGCTAACGGTAGAGTTGTTAAGTTGTAAAAGAGGAATAAAGCTTTGAAAATAATCCCTTTGTCTGTGTCTGGACTTGGCTACTGGATTAGACTGAGAGAGGCCTCCAAGGAGCCCTTGACAAGTTTTTGTTCTGTAGACAAAAAAAAAAAAAAATCCCCCTAAAACTCAATGGGATCTTTGGTTTGAAATAATTTTTCTCCTAGTTGTAGTACATGTTACATTTTTCCAACAAAAACTGATCCATGGAAAAAGACTTAAGCACCCATGCAGAAAACCGAGAAGAGCCTGGGACAAAAAAAAACCAAACCCAATCAATTAATTTATCCCCCCGCCCATTGGCGTGTGGCGTTTTTTTGACCCATTTATTAAGTTTTTTTTCCCTAGGGATGGATGAATCTGTCAATTTAATTTTCTCTCAGTTTCTCATTTTTCCGGTCTTCAGTTCCTCTCAAACTTTGTGCATTTCTCCAGTTTACGTATTTAACTTCAAGAAATTATTTTCAATTAAAAAAACTGTTAAAAAACAGCACAGCTACGTTTCGCTTAAAATATATATTTTTAATACTCTGTCGTTAGTCTCACTATCTTTCATATACAAATGTGTGTGCATGATTTATATGTTATAATATATATATTTATATTATATTACACTAGATAGTATATTATTAATATTGTTATTCAATAAGTTATATCATATATTTAATAATATATATCATGGGTTGGATCCAACATTTACCTTCCATTGATAGAAGGGTCCCAATCATGGAAGGTGCCTTTTCCTGATTTTGGGGGATCCCCCCTATACCACAGCTCACCTCATTCCACAAGATCTCCTGACTCTCTGTGTAGCATTTTCAGGTGGCTGGATGAACTGCCCTTGGAAGGAAGGGACAGGGAAATCCAGCAGGGAAATCCAAACAGTTGATCCAGCTTAAATCTGGATCAAATTACCCTGGTGTTAGTTTATCACAAAGTGTGCTTAACCACATTCTAACTTGGCTGACCTGTATTATCCTGCCTAGTGGTAAGAAGAATTTTGACACACACCTGCAGTGGTACAGCTAGGTAATTTTAGACCCTGGACAAGGGCATTATGGGGGCCTCCTTTAGACTGGCTTGTGTATTACTTCAGTTGTGAAGCAAACAACTAACATTTCTATTCTCCCCCCACAATTGCCATTCCATGCTTTACAACTGCGTCTACATTCCTAATATGTTAAGAAGAAGAAGAAGAAGAAGAAGAAGAAGAAGAAGAAGAAGAAGAAGAAGAAGGACTGTTTGCCAACCCTGATTTAAAGAAATACTCTGAGCAACTGTGGTTCTGCATTTTGAACGCCCTTAAATCATAGCACCATTAATAAAATGGAGTTTGCTTCTGTATCTGCCTCTCTCCGGGTAGTCATTTGGTGTGTGTGTGTGTGGGGCGGGCTGGGCTGTGGAGCCCTGGGCTTTGGCTCCAAGGTCCAACCCTAACTGCACCATTGCATGTTTCTACCCTACGTAACTGAAGAACAGGGCCAGCCCAAGGTATTTTGCTGCCTGAGGTGAAGCAGCAAATGGCATCCCACCTCCCAAGTCAACGTGGATGGTACCAAAGGCCAGCCAGGTTATTTTGGCACCTCAAGCAAAAAATCCCACAAGCACGTCTTCCTCGCCCTGCCAGTAATAATGCAACAATAACAAATTAACATGCTGTCCTTTCATGACACTCAAAAACAGCGGCCTGATGCAGATGCCTCACTCTGCCTAATGGCAGGGCTGGCCCTGCTGAGGAAGGGGAATGGTATATTCTCCTTGCTGCTTGGTGGGATATATAGTGGTGATAGGCACTATGATGTGCACAGTACGAGTTACCACTTACTTAACTGTAAAGTGTAATCACCCTTTGATGTGCATTTATGTATAGAAGTCACATCGTACAACACAACCTCTGTAACACAGAATTTAACAGGGAGTTCATTCCTAAGTACTTTCAAACAGCCATGCAAAAGCTTCCTTAAACATACCAAATGTTGTATTAAAGTGTAGTTTTACAATATCAGGTAATAACACTAGGAAGCACAGCATTGAATTAATTTCTATTAGTAAGCTATCACCCATAATATTATCAATTTTAATAGTTATCTAAATTTGTCAGGGATCTATTTAAGTTCAGACAAGCACAAGTAACTTCCAAGTCAGTCCCAGAGAATGAAAATGACTAGATTTGGGAGATACTTAGTAAATTCATGCTTATATTTTTTTCTGAGTAAATGAACTGAAATAATTATCAAATTGAAACATTTAATAAGGTGACACTGCTGCATTTAATTGTAAGAAATTTACAGTGTAGAAAATGTAATCATTTTATCCAGTAGTCCATGGTGTAATTAAGGCTCTTCTCTTTTAGGTAACATATATTTATGAAATTCCTCCCCCTTTTCCCCCTTTGCACCAAGACAGAAGAAATATCAAATCTGAAATTGCTCATCCATTAGGGATCTTTTCAGTTCTTTCTTGAAATGTAAGATCTGTTTTCTTAATAATATTCACGATCCTCAGTTTATTAACCTTGCTGGCATCTGCATAATTTTAATCAGAGAATGGATATTGCTCTTAAGGCTTTACTCATTATTCGGAGAAAGGACCACACAAAAAGCACAACATTTTAATAATAAGGTAATGTTTCAGCACATAGACTGTGCCATACACTAAAGATGCTTTTAAATCCCTATCAGAGTACATGCCATGAAATTGTGCTAATGGATGTAACACATATTACAAAATCTGCATGTATGAGCCTTTTTCCTTCTCCTCCTATTTTAAGTGGATGATGTATAATAAATAATAGATATTAGCAATTAAGCATTCATTTCTATGCATTCATTTATATATTTGAAAATAAATTAGCCACGAACTACAGCAATGCAGCCCTTCTGTTTTCTCTTCTGCTTTCCCGGCTGGTCACAAAAAAGAAAGACATTATTACATGTATCTCAATAAAAACAATGACCTCACCTCTTCATTGGTAGATTAATGATTACAAAAAGAACTATATTTAATAATGTTGCCAGGCTGACTTCACTCTACATTTTCATGCTCTTAGAGGCTCCTGGCTGTCAATCCAGCTTTGATTTATGCTGCAGTGTCTCCTAAACAGGACCTGATCCAAATGTAGTGTATTTATGTTGGATTTACCACTGATGTTGCTGGGTTGACAATAGAACAGCTTCTGCAAAGTGAGTTACATTCTTCCTTCCAATTGTATGATTAAGCTGCACTGTCAAATTCATTCATTTTGGTCTGCTGGTTGTATAGTTTGTTTACTGTATTTTAGGTTCTGTAATTATCTCCAAAACCAAGATTTCGTTTTCTCTTCTTTATCCTTCTGCATGTATTCCAATTTTGAAGTGTTTTCACCCCAGCATGAATATGTTTTATCTCAAAGTAACTGTCATTTGTCCCCATTAGGGGTGTACGAACCCCACTCACCTGTCCAGTCTGGGGCATCCACTGGGGTGGGGGAGGTGATCTGTCCCTCCCCCAGAATCCTTCCCAGATGGCTCCGCTCCACAGCGAGTCTGCGGAGCTGCCAGCTGGGCCCATCCGCAGCCAGACTTCCAGCCACTGCCACGCAAATGGTGTCCAGCATAGCGGACGCCATTTGCGTCCCTGCCTTTGGCCATGATAGCCTATGTAAATACTTATGTAGCCTATCAAGGCCAAGGGCAGGGACGCAAATGGTGTCCGCTACAACGGACGCCATTTGCATCCGCAGCCCAGCATTGGATGGCTGTGGTCGGCAGCGGATGGACCCGGACTGGCCGGCGCCAGGTAGGGTCTGTCCCTACCGGACTTTGTGGGGTAGTGGGGGGGGAGCAATCTGCCACGGACTCCAGGGGGCTGGATTCTAAAGAATCCGGTCTCACTGGAGTCCGTGCCGGATTTCTCCGCCATCCCTAGTCCCCATATTTCATTGAACGGAGGCTGAATCTAGATCCTGATATATTTTTATTTGCCTCTGGTGAAATATTTCCACCCTATTCAAACTGCTGGAACAGCATTTTGTCATTAGTAACCAATAGCATTGTATACAGTTTCCCTGATCTAGACTTCCATATGTACTCTAAGGCGAACCTAGAGGTTCTGAATAAGTAGGTTTCTCTAGTCATTCAGTGAAGTAGAGGACGCAGTTCCATATGAGAGAGAGAGAGAGAGAGAGAGAATGGTGCTGTTCCCTCAATTTAAGTAGCCATTGGGTGGGATAAGGAGAATGCTCAGAGCCCACACACTTGCCAAGAATCTCTGGTTTAAGGCAAATATGTGTGCACAAGCTCTCTCTGTAAATCTCTATGTTTGTATATGTGAATTGTAACAAGTAGTCATGCAATGAATATGAACTTGAGCACAGTCTGGGAGAGAGCGCAGGACAGGAAGGCCTGGCGTGCTATGGTCCATGGGGTCACGAAGAGTCGGACACGACTGAACGACTGAACAACAACAACAACAAGTAGTCACACGTGATTGTTTTATCTAGAAATCTAAGTTTGATAAACACATCATGGTGTTAATTGTCTTTGCTTCTGTTTAAATTAAACACCCCGTGAAGCTTGTTAGATATTTGGCAGAGAGCCTCTACATTTGTTTCAGCCACCCCCTTACTAATTATAAAAATGGTTGAAATTTTCCTGCTACAGGAGATAGGAGAGCTCAAATTATTGTGAAAGATCAGACATAAAATAGATCTGACCCTAATGGTTGCTTTGGAACATTGTGGTTTATTGTGCTGATCTGTACTTAGTACTTCTTAGTTCAAGAATCATTAATATGATAGATGTGACAAGATCCATCTATTTGATGACAATCCTTTCTAATGCTGCTCTAGAAATGGCAACATCAGCAACTTTTCATCCAAGGGCCAAAAGTATCCCAGACTCTGTACGGGGCATGTTATGCCTTTGGAATGGTTACATTTAAAGAACCTGTGATGGTACTAGTCATGATGGCTAGTAGTCATGATGGCTATATGTCCTTTCTAGTATCAGAGGCAGTATGCTAGGTAACACAAACAGGAGGGTGCTATTTCACAAGGGGATCCCCATAAGGGGATCTTCATAGTCTCTAACACGGGCTGCCATTCCTGCCACACACCCAGGTAGCAGGTGGGATTCACACTTCACATCATGGTGGACTCAAGATCCCTGCTGTCCTCAGCCATGCCCCCCAAATAGGCTTCCCACTGATAAGAACTATGCCCTATGCTACACCAGATCTGTTTGTGAAGCTGTAGCCAATTAAGGTTAATTGGCCATTTTTAAACCACTCCGATCTGTGTCTACATTTATTGCTCACCACGGCCCACTTCCCCACCAACTCCACACTGCTGGCATAATGTTGGACTAGATGGCCCTTTCGTCTGATTCAGTACAGCTCTTCTTCTTATGTTCTTATGCATGAACTGAGATACACACATTTATAGCAGCCAAGGACCCCCAGGTCCTATATTACAACTAGGGATGGCCTTTGCAGGGAAACCTGGCCCTTTTTAGGCTCACTGGATTTCTCTGGAGGCTGGAGCCCCTGGCTTAGCTTGTAGTTGTGAGCTGAGCCACGAGCTTTTTCTCTCTTTCTCCTCCTTGAATAGCTATTTACGCAAATTGCAGCCGCAATTTATGTAACTTACGCAAATTTCAGTTGTAATTTGCACTGCTTTCAGTTGTAATATGCTTAATTTTGTGCAAACTGGAGATGCAATTTGTGCAAATTAAACATATTATGGCTGCAATTTGCACAAATTAAGCAAATTACAGCCACAATTTGCATAACTTGTGATTTATTTTTATTTTTTTAAAAAACAAGAATCTGCAAGCTGGCCTGAAACAATACAGACTGAGTTGGGCCAGCTCGCAGGTAAGTGAGCTGGAGTCTGGGGGGTTGAGCTGCTGAAAGCTCGATGAACTTCACCCCCCAGACACATTCCTCCAACATCCCTAACTACAACAGACTTGTGTTTTATGGAAGTTATCAGGTGGCAAGCAAGGACATGGGTGTGGTAGCTCCCCAGTGTTTTAGGGATAGATTGGCAAGAGCAAGACAGAGGCAGCCCAAAAATCACAGTGAGGTTTGAGGCACACTGCACTGAAGGCGACGAAGCGGGAGAAATGTGGTTGCAGGTGAGAGTTTCATTCAAGACAACAAAGCACAGTTGTGATAAAAGTATTAGCTAGATTTAAGGCTACAGCCCTATGCATGCTTACCCTTTTCCTGTAAACAGTCTAATTTAAATCTTTAAGGAAGTCACTGGTAAAAAATTATGCTGAAAAAGCATTTGTGTGTGTGTTCAAAACCTTTTGCAAAGCTGGTTTTAAAAACAGAGTCTAATGTCTGTGTGGGGCGTGGACCCCTTCCCCAAGCTAGAAGCAGTAAAATACATTATACATTATGAGGTACAGTGAATATGTTTACGACTGTCTTAGTACAATGCCATGAAATAAACATCCTGCCTTGTAGAACAGGCTTTTGTCTTTCTTTAAATTAATTTGAAATTTATTTTTTAAATTAAAATTTAAATTTTAAGGGATATCAATCAAGATCCAGGAGAACTAAAGGATTAACCTCAGGCTTCCAATTCAGGGGAGGGAGAGAGGACTACCAGCAGGCCTGGTGTCAGCACCTGGCATGATGGGATAAATGCCAGGGCCCATGGGCCACAGATGATCCACTGTGGCTGATGCTGGTTGCTGACATACTTGTTTCTTTTCTTTTTGTTTTACTAGGGTGCTGGGTAGGCTGCAAAGCAAAGTGCTGGCCAAGGCTGAAGCTGCCCACCATTTTTATTTCCCCAGAATGCCTCTGTGCCCTGCTGTGTCACTTACAGGTAGGGATGTCGGAGGAATCCTTTTGGGGGTGGAGCTTGATGAGCTTTCATCAGCTTGCCCCTGCCTCCCGGACTCCATTTCGACTTTCGTCAGCTGCCCTGACTTGATCCACTGTGAGTCAGGCCAGCTGGTGGGTTTTCTGTTCTTGCTCGGTGGCAGCAATGGCGGTGGTGGGGAGGGAGATGCTGTCACCACCGCCACTGCCATGCAACACCCCCATTTTCCCTGCTGGCACCGGCCTCAGCCCAGAGGGCCCCCACTCTCTGGGCAGAGGGTGTGGCTGGCAGGGAGAGAGTGTGGGTTACACGGTGATGATAGCAGTACCAGGGAGGAAGGGAACATCATTGGATTTTTTTCACAAATTCCAATTTCCATAAATTACAGCCATAATGTGCATCGTATGCACAAATTGTGGCTGTAACTTGCGCAAATTGTGGCTGTAATTTGAAATTATGCACATTTATGGGGGGGGGGGATGATAAAGTTCCTGGATTCCAGGAAGAAACTCCCGGCTTAGCTCACAAAGGCAAGCCAAGTCAGGGGCTATGTGGGAAACTCTTGGGCCCCCAAAGGACTGGATTTACCCACAACAGACAGACACCCCTACTTACTGGGCCCCTCTGGAGTGCACCTTTCGCAGAGCCCTCTCAAACCTGGTGCCAGCCCTGGCCAGCTGCCTGGTTACCTTAACGCAATTCATATCGCTGTCCTGACCAATAAGAAACCTGTGCTAGAATGATCAAGATGAATAATACAGAAGCAAGGCTGTCAGGATCAGTGCCATGTTCTGGAACAATTCAGTTCCACTGAATTCAATGGGAAGGGGGATGACAAATTGTGCCACCTCCTCTTCCCGCCCTGGCTGCAGTGAGCAATAGATATGGTGGTTGCTCCGCCATGGAATCTCCCCCCTCCAAGGACAGGAATGCCCCGTCCTAATGCAGAGAGTGAATTCTATTGAACTAAATGGGTCTTTCTTCTGAGTAGACATGTTTAGAATCACACTGTTTCTGTCCTTGCTGTTTTATTTGGTGTTTCTTGTTTATTTTTATTTTTTTATAGTACAATTTTAATGTGTTTGTACTGCTGTCCTGGGAGCATTTTTTTTTTTTTTTACAGAAGGTGCGGGTTAGAGAGTAATATCAATAATCCTCACACTCCTCAAATGAACGTTTTAATTGATGTGGGTTTTTTAAAAAAAGTTTTTATTTTGCAGATGTTGCTGAGGAAGGCATATTTGTTCTCATGAACTTCGATCTTAAATTCCCGTGAGCAAAACTTCACTACAGAATGCTCCCACTGATTGATGTAGGTGATAGTTGGTGATATCCCCCCCCTGCGCCAAACAGGCTCTTGAAAGCCTGGTCTAGAGTTTTGGGGGACCATGTGGAGCAGTGTGAGACATGGTGGTGGGGGGGGGGCTATGCCCCCTCTTCCAGCAGCAAGAGCCTCTGTTGGATGTGAGTTCCTTCTGAGAATAGAAAGAGCCCTTTAGTTTGAAGAAGGGGAACTCAGGTTCCTAGCCATTAATTTATTGGTAGCTAACAATTGGTAGCTAACAATGGCAATAGGAAAAACCACTAAACCATTCAGGTATGACCTCAATCATATCCCTTATGAATATACAGTGGAGGTGAGGAATAGATTTCAGGGATTAGACCTGATAGACAGAGTGCCTGAGGAACTATGGACGGAGGTCCGTAACATTGTTCAGGAGGCAGCAACTCAATCCATCCCAAAGAAAAAGAAATGCAAGAAAGCCAAGTGGCTGTCTGATGAGGCTTTACAAGTAGCTGAGGAAAGAAGGGAAGCGAAAAGCAAGGGAGAAAGGGGAAGATATATCAAACTGAATGCAGAGTTCCAGAGAATAGCAAGGAGAGACAAGAAGGCCTTCTTAAATGAACAATGCAAGGAAATCGAGGAAAACAATAGACTGGGAAAGACTAGAGATCTCTTCAAGAAAATTGGAGATCTCAAGGGAACGTTTTGTGCAAAGATGGGCATGATAAAGGACAAAGAAGGCAGGGACCTAACAGAAGCAGATGAGATTAAGAAGAGGTGGCAAGAATACACAGAAGAACTATACAGGAAAGATCTGAATGTCCCTGATAGCCATGATAGTGCGGTCACTGAACTTGAGCCGGACATCCTCGAGAGTGAAGTCAAGTGGGCCTTAGGAAGCATTAGTAACAACAAAGCTAGCGGAGATGACAGTATTCCAGCTGAGCTATTTAAAATCCTAAAAGATGATGCTGTTAAAGTGCTGCATTCAATATGCCAACAAATTTGGAACACTCAGCAATGGCCGCAAGACTGGAAAAGGTCAGTTTACATTCCAATTCCAAAGAAGGGCAACGCCAAAGAGTGTTCAAACTACCGCACAATTGCGCTCATTTCACATGCCAGCAGGGTGATGCTCAAAATCCTACAAGCTAGGCTTCAGCAGTATGCGAACCGAGAACTACCGGAAGTACAAGCTGGGTTTCGATAGAGATGGCGGAGAATTTCTCCCTGAAACTTCGGGGGGCCGAGCACCAACGTGTTCGGCCCCCGAAGAAGTTTCAGGGAGAAATTCTCCGCCCCCCCTGCCCCCCGCCCCCCCCCCTGGACGGGACTTACCTTTCCTGAATGTCCCTCCCAGCGGCGGGACATTCAGGAAATAGCGTTGCCCTTATTTTCGCCGTAGTCTACGTAAATCTTTACGTAGACTACAGCGACCAAATAAGGAACGGGAATGGCGGCTCCCTATGGGGGCCGCCATTATCCGTACATTCTTTTTTTTTTTTTTTAAAGTCACCCGTGATAGGCTACGTGACAATTTACGTAGCCTATCACGGCTGACTTTGCAAATCTAGCCGTCATAGGCTACGTTAATCGTCATGTAGCCTATCACGGGGGCGTGGGTTTTTTTTCTTTTATTGGAATGGCGGCGGCGGCAGCCGGTCAAAAGACTGGCTGCCGCTCCCGCCCTGCACGAACACCCGCCGAACCGCTGGCTGGACCCGCCGCCAGGAGGGACATTCGGCAAAGGTAAGTCCCGTCCCGGGGAGGGTGCGGGGGGTGGGGGTGTGTGGAGAATTTCTCCCCGAAACTTGTTCGGGGGGCCGAACACATTGGCGCTTGGCCCCCCGAAGTTTCAGGGAGAAATTCTCCTCCATCCCTAATGCAGAGTACATCATGAGAAATGCCGGGTTGGATGAATCAGAGGTCGGAATTAAGATTGCTGGGAGAATTATCAACAACCTCCGATATGCAGACGATACCACCCTAATGGCAGAAAGTGAAGAGGATCTAAAGAGCCTCTTGTTGAGGGTGAAAGAGGAGAGTGCAAAAGCTGGTTTGAAACTCAACATTAAAAAAACTAAGATCATGGCATCTGGCCCTATCACTTCCTGGCATTTAGAAGGGGAAGAAATGGAAGCAGTGACAGATTTTACTTTCTTGGGCTCCAGAATCACCGCAGACGGTGACTGTAGCCATGAAATTAAAAGACGCTTGCTCCTTGGGAGGAAAGCTATGGCCAACCTAGACAGCATAGTAAGAAGCAGAGACATCACCTTGCCGACAAAGGTCCGTCTAATCAAAGCTATGGTTTTCCCAGTAGTAATGTATGGCTGTGAGAGCTGGACTATAAGGAAGGCTGAGTGCCGAAGAATTGATGCTTTCGAACTGTGGTGCTGGAGAAGACTCTTACGAGTCCCCTGGACTGCAAGGAGGTCAAATCAGTCAGTCCTAAAGGAAATCAACCCTGAGTGCTCATTGGAAGGACAAATACTGAAACTGAAGCTGAAATATTTTGGCCACCTAATGCGAAGAGCAAACTCTCTGGAAAAGACCCTGATGCTGGGAAAGACTGAAGGCAAAAGGAGAAGGGGACGGCAGAGGATGAGATGGCTAGATAGCATCACCGATGCAATGAATATGAACCTGAGCACACTCCGGGAGAGTGCGCAGGACAGGAAGGCCTGGCGTGCTATGGTCCATGGGGTCACGAAGAGTCGGACACGACTGAACGACTGAACAACAACAACAACAATGGCTCCTGTGAAATGTAAAAGTCTCGCACCCCCAAACGGAAAAAGCAGAGGTTCGCACCATTAAACTTAGTGTGTTTTCCAGGGGCCCATGGCTTTTGGCTTGCCTTGTCAGCCAAGCCAAGTACTGTGGTGAGCTGCCTGCCTCCCTCCCCAGCTCCAAGTTGGAACAGGGGGCTTGTTAAAACCAGGAAGGGGATCACTCCACAACAATGGGGATGATGATCCTCATCCCCTCTGTAACTCCAAGGCAGCGATCCGTTACACTCACCAGAGGGCAGCAGCACACTCCCCCTGGCCAGTGCAGCGAGTGAATATGTGGAAACCTGATGTTCCCGTACAGAACATGCTGAAGAAGGAACACTATGGGAAATGCGGTTTCGGAACCAGGAAATATTAAAATAGAAATGAAGTGAGTGCCATGACCACTGGTGGTGGTGTGGTACAGTCCCAGTGCAGGCCTTTGGGGTATCTCTTGTGTAAAATGTGACACATTTCCCACTCTATTTTCACAGAGGAGATGACATGGGATAGGAAGGTGCTACTCTATAGCTGTATCAGGGCATTATGCCTCCAACACATGAGCAGAAGTGTGGGGACACACTTGCTGTCCTTGCCTCCTCCTTTGGAGCCCTGCCCGCTATGCATTGGGAGGGGAAGATCTGAGTAGGCTCCCCACATGATTTAGAACCCTGAGCAATCAAGGTTCATGTGGGGAGCCCCCATGTGTAGAGCAGGCTTCCCACGTCCGATGCTCCTGAACCAACGAGTGGAGAGCAGCGGAGCTGGGCAACAGGGATACCTGTTGATGGAGAGGGTGAAGCCAGCATGACCCGCTCTCGCTCCCTGTGCTTAGAGTTGTGTGACGTTCTTAATGGCCGAATAGGGCTTATGTCTATACAGAACAAGGCCAATGGTGTTTTCTTTTTTTAGTTTTAACGCTGTGAGTTTATCCTGTGCATGACTCTACTCCTTTAATCCCTATGGTGAAAATAGAGCCCCAGACATATAAAATGGAAGGCAACAAATTTGCAATTCAATGTGGTTCCCGCTGCCTTCCGCCCCTAGAAATACTGGTCTTCACTCTGCAGTCCACAAAACAGAGGTTTCTCTCCCCCCCTTTTTTTTTTACCATGAAAAACTAATATGAAAATGGGCAGAACTGCAACCATCCCCAGTCTTTGAATTCCCCCCTCCCAATTGCTTTGAGGGTCTTTTGTCATATGCATATGTTCAGATAAAGGCATGAAGAAGGTGTCAAGGTCTCACCAGCTCCCGCCCAACCCTCATGTGTGTGGTCTCCCCCAAACTGATGTCCCCACTTTGGGCATCACATTTGTACATGGAGCTTGTGTGCGTAGAACCAAATTCATGTAGGCCCAATCCACACAATCTATACACTCCACAAAAGGCAGTGTAAACCCCCATCCCAGTTCCATTTTCTCTCCATGCATATAGCTGAATATATGCACAGGACATTTATATAGATAATTTCTAGGAATCCGCTTAGTTTCTTGTAAAACGTACCACTACTGTCTCTTTCATGGACTGATGCATCATCTTCAAGGTAGCTGAATTGTGCTCTGCATTTCTTAAGAGATGATAATGTAGATGTACTAGATTCCGACAGTTTTCTCTCATTTTTGGTGTCCTTTGCTGGTACATCTGTGATGCTGAATTCTGATACTGAGCTGAGAACAATACCTTTCATAGGTTTCTCATCCTTAATTGCTAGATGATTTTCTAGAGTGGGGAAGATAGTCAAAATTAATTTATCAAGAAAATTAGATGTTTCGAGCTCACTCCCATGTATCTCACATACTCACCATACATGAGTATCTCACATACTCCCAATGCAATCAGAAAAATGACATGACTGAAATTCAGTTACTAATTCGTATTTACTTCACAATTAAAAAATAACAATAAAAAGCAGCACCCGACCAAATAGAACCCACTTCAGCAACAGCCCAGTTTATGTGCCAAAGGCCTGCTTGAATAAAAATGTATTTTCCTGACAGCAGAATGACAGCAGAGAGAGACCCAACCTAATGTCCCTTGGCAGGGAGTTCCAGAGCCTGGAAGCAGCCACTGAGAAGGCCCTCTCTTGGGTCCCATCAAACATGCCTCCAATAGCAGTGGGACCGAGAACCTTCCCCTAGGATCTTATAACCCAGACAAGCTTGTATGGGAAAATTCAGTCTTTCAAATAATCTGGTTCCAGTTCATATAGGGCTTTTGTAGGTCATAACAAGCACTTTGAATTGTGCCTAGAAACAACCTGGTAGCTAGTGAAGCTGTTTTAACAAGGGAGTCGCATGCTCCCTGTAACCAGGCCCTTGTCAACAGTCTGGCCGCAGCATTCTGGACCAGCTGAAGTTTCTGAGCAGTTTTCAAAGGCAACCCCACATAGAGCCCATTACAGTAGAATAAAAAGGATGTAGCAACAATCTGGTGGATCCACAGTTGGCTACAGAATTGGACTCAAAGAATGCTTATCAATGGGATCTTCTCCAACTGGGGAGAGGTAACAACCGGGGTACCGCAGGGCTCAGTCCTGGGCCCAGTGCTCTTCAACATTTTTATGAATGACTTGGAGGCAGAGGTGCAGGGAATGCTGATCAAATTTGCAGATGACACAAAATTGGGCGGGATAGCTAATACCTTGGAAGACAGAAACCTAGGAGAAAGAAACCAAATGCACAGTTACAAGATGGGGGATATGTGGCTCAACAGCACTACAAGCGAGAAGGATCTTGGAATTGTTGTCAATCACAAGCTGAATATATGAGCCAACAATGTGATGTGGCTGCAAAAAAGGCAAATGCTATTTGGGGCTGCATTAATGGGGCCACGGTGGCTTAGTGGTTAAGACGCTGAACTGCAGACTGGAAGGTCGGCAGGTCAGCAGTTCGAGACCCGAGTGCTGCGTGACGGAATGAGCTCCCGTCTTCAGTCCCAGCTTCTGCCAACCTAGCAGTTCGAAAGCAAGAAATTGCAAGTAGATAAATAGGAACTGCTTCGGCGGGAAAGGTAACAGCGTTCCGTGCACCTCGGTGTTCAGTCATGCCGGCTACATGACCACAGAAGCGTCTTTGGACAGCGCTGGCTCTTCGGCTTAGAAACGGGGATGAGCACCACACCCTAGAGTCGGACACGACTGGTTGGGGACACCTTTACCTTTTTTAGCTTCCAAATCCCGGGAAGTACTAGTTCCCCTCTACTCAGCACTGGTTAGACCTCATCTCGAATACTGTGTCCAGTTCTGGGCACCATACTTTAAGAAGGATGCAGACAAACTGGAGAGGGTTCAGAGGAGGGCACCAAAGATGATCAGGGGACTGCAAACAAAGCCCTATGAAGAGAGACTGAAAGAACTGGGCATGTTTAGCCTTGAGAAGAGAAGACTGAGGGGAGATACGATAGCGCTCTTCAAGTACTTGAAAGGTTGTCACAGACAGGAAGGCCAGGATCTCTTCTCGATCATCCTGGAGTGCAGGACATGGAATAATGGGCTCAAGTTAGAGGAAGCCAGTTTCCGGCTGAACATCAGGAAAAACTTCCTGACTGTTAGAGCAATACGAGAATGGAACCAATTACCTAGGGAGGTGGTGGGCTCTCCCACACTGGAGGCATTCAAGACGAGGCTGGACAGCCATCTGTCGGGGATGCTCTGACTTGGATTCCTGCACTGCGCAGGGGGTTGGACTGAATGGTTTTGTAGGCCCCTTCCAACCCTACCATTCTATGATTCTAGCTAAAGCATATGTCACCGTAGCCAGATCAGGCATCTCCAGGAATGCACTAGCCTCGGCTAAGCAAATACACTCCTGGCCATCACCAAAACCTGGGCATTCAGGTTCAGGGCTGAATCCAGGTGTACACCCAAACTGCAAACCTGAGTCTTCAAGGGCAGTGTAACCTCGTCCAGCACAGGCTGAATCCCTTTTTCCTGTACTGCCTTCAACTAAACAGGAGCACTTCTGTCTTGTCTGGATTAAGGCTCAGTTTGTTCAGTCCTATCTAGTCCATTATCAATATATGGACTAGATAATTTGGAACTAGAATAGACTAGATAATTTGGAAATAATTTGGAACTAGAGCAGCTTCCTTGGATCTTGATAGAAAGAAGGTGTAGGGTTGGGTATCATTAGTGTACTGGTGGCATTGAGCCCCCAAATTCTGGAAAACCTTTCCCAGCAGTTTCATGTATATAATAGCATGGGGGACAAGATGGGGCCCTGAGGAACACCATAGGCCAATGGCCAGAGTGTCAAACAAGTATCCCCCAGGACCACCTTCTGAGATCACCCCTCTAAGAAGGAATGGAGCCACCATAAAAGAGTGCCTCCATTCCATCCCAGAGAGATGCCCCAGAGGGATACCATGCTTGATGACCCTGAAAGCCTGAGAGGTCCAACAGAAGCAACAGAGACATATCCTCCCTTTTTAGTTCATGGTGTAGGTCATCCTCCAAGGTGACCAAAGCATTCTTTGTCCCATAATCAGGTATGGCCCCATAATCAGGTATGGAAACCGGATCAAAATGGATCTAGATAATCTGCCTCATCCAGAAACCCCTGGAGCTGAGATGCCACCACATGCTCCAACACCTTGGCCAGAGAATGGAATATAGGAGACTGGCTGAAAATGATCCAGTATGCTGGGGTTCAGGGAGACTCATACTTAATTGTCATAAAAAGGTATTCACCACTACCCTTACCCACTGCCTTCCCATTAAACAGAAAATATCCCAAGTCTTTTTATGACATCACAAAACACAGCAGGACCACAATGAAGAGATGAATTACTCAAAAACAATAAAACACACAGGTTAGAACACAAGCACATAAGAAGAACCATACCAAAGGCCTACCTACTCTAGCATTCTGTTTCCACCGTATGCCTTTGGGAAACAGGACATGAGCACCTTCCTTGTGTTCCCCTTCCCCAGCAAATGGTATTCAGAGGCATACATACTGCCTCTGATACGGGAGGTAATATATAGCTATCATGACTTGCTTGCATCCATCGGGACCTTGACTCCACTGTTTTTGCACTGGGTAGCCTGAAAGATGCAGTGGTAGGACCACTTCTTAAGAAGTCCACCCTGGATCTGGGAGATCTAAACAATGATAGGCAGGTTGTACAGATTCCTTTCCTGGGCAAGGAATAGGGGTGTACGGATTCCCCACCATCTGTTCCGGTGGGGAATCCATGGGGGGGGAGGCGATCCGTTCCTCCCCCCCGGAATCCTCCAGAGCGGCTCCGCTCGGATTCCGGGGGAGGGAACCGGCTTGGGGGTTGCTTACCTTCCCTCCTGCCAGCCAGAGCCGTTCGCCTCCTCCCTGTCCCTGCTGATTGCTGTGTCTTAAAAAAAAAAAAAAGGCGATCGGGAGGATGTGCCCATAGACTTATACGCAAATAGAGTTGTGAATCTTGTGTATAAGTCTATGTGTCCATAGGCTTATACGCAAGGTTCACGGCTCTATTTTGCGTATAAGTCTATGGGCACATTCTGCTGATCTCATGTGCCCATAGACTTATACTCATTTGAATCCACAGCGGATTTCTCTGACATCCCTAGCAAGGAATCTAGGGGTGTACGAAACCCCCTTACCTGTAGTCTGCTGGGGGGTCTGTGGGGGGAGGCAATCTGGTCCTCCCCCCGGAATCCTCCCCGGCCGGCTCAACTCCGCTGCAAGTCTGCGGAGCCGCTGGCTGGGGCTGGCCGCAGCCGGACTTCTGGCCATGGCCGGTCTTCGGACGCAAATGGCGTCCAGCCTAGCGGACTCCATTTGCGTCCCTTCCTCTTCCCGTGATAGGCTACGTAAATCATTATGTAGCCTACGACGGGAAGGGGAATGGACGCAAATGGTGTAGCACACGCCATTTGCGTCCCTGGTCTTTACTGTGATAGGCTACGTAAAGATTTACATAGCCTATCACGGGAATGGGAAGGGACACAAATGGCGTCCACTAGGCGGTCCCAGGTAAGATCCAGCCGGGTCGGACCGGGTCGGACTTTGCGGGATGGTGGGGTGGTCCGTTCCGCCGCAGACTCTGGGGGGGGGGGGGCGGATTCTAAGAATCCAGCCCCCCGGAGTCTGTGGCGGAATTCTCTGCCATCCCTAAAGGAAACCTTGAGTGGGTGGTTGCTGACCAGATCCAAGCACTCTTGGATGAGACTGATTTTCTTGATCCATTTCACTCAGGATTCAGGCCCAGTTTTGGTACTGAGACTGTCTTAGTTGTCCTGTATGATGACTAGGGATGTTGGAGAATTCTGCCACGGACTCCAGTGAGGCCGGATTCTTTAGAATCCGCCCCCGCCCGGAATCCGTGGAGGAACGGCCTCCCCCCCGCCACACCCCACAATCCCCCCCTCGGAACAGACCTACCTGGTGACGGATCTGTCATAGCGGCCGCCATTTGCATGCCTGCATTAGGCCGTGATAGGCTACATAAATACTTACGTAGCCTATCACTTACGGCAAAGAGCAGGGTCGCAAATGGCAGCTGCTACGCCTTTTGCACCCCCGCTCTTTGCCGTAATAGGCTACATAAGTATTTACGTAGCCTATCACGGCAAAAGGCAGGGATGCAAATGGCATAGCAGCCGCCATTTGCATCCCAGCCTTTTGCTGTAATAGGCTACGTAAATACTTACGTAGCCTATCACGGCTTAATGCAAGGACGCAAATGGCAGCCGCTACTACGGCCGCCATTTGCAGCTGCAGGAGCCCGGCAGCAGCTGGAAGTCTGGCTGAGGCCAACCCCGGCCGGTGGCTCCGCAGCCTTGCCACGGAGCGGAGCAGGCTGGGGAGGATTCCAGGGGCAGGGATGGATTGCTTCCCTCCCACTGCTGAAGCCCAGGACCGGAACCAGGTAAGGGATTCGTACATCCCTAACTGGATGAGAACTAATAAACTGAGGGTTAATCCAGACAAGACTGAGACTCTGCTGGTGGGTGGTTCCTCTGTCTGGATGGGTGAAGTACAATTGGCTCTGGATGGGATCATACTCCCTCTGAAAGAGCAGGTGCACAGTTTGGGGGTACTCCTGGATTCATCATTGCCATTGGAGGCTCAGGTGGCCTCTACAGTGTGGCATGCCTTCTACCAGCTTCAGTTGCTAGCCCAATTGTGACCCTATGTGGATGGGAATAGCCTAGCATCAGCAGTCTATGCTCTGGTAACCACCAGGTTAGATTACTGCAATGCATTGTACATTGGGCTGCCTTTGAAGACGGTACGGAAACTGCAGCTAGTGCAGAATCTGGCAACCAGGTTGTTGACTGGGACTAGGTGATGTGAACATATCAGTACTGTTGTTTTGAGGGCATGTTCCAGTGACTTTTTTGTCATTCTTGTTAGAGATTCATCCACTATTATTCCAGTCATAGTTGGACAATATCAGACCAGTGAACAATTTGGCCCTTGGAAAATGTAGCTGAACATTTTTTACAGTGTAATCATTTTAAAAATCCCCTCAAATTCTGATCAACTTCCAACATCCCCGTTATTGTCCTCAAAATGTACATAAGCATTCAACTGTACTAGATGGGGAAAAATTGGAAAGAAATAATCAGTAAATACTAGATTAGCATTTTGCTAAATTCATAGGCTGCTCTGTGCATCAGGATGAGCTTTATTCTTCAAGTGCTGTTGGAGAGGAAATCAAGACTAGAAGAATAAAAGGCAGAGATTTAACCTGAATTCCCCATTACAACCCCCTCAAAGAAAAGGGTAAAAAAAGCTGTCATTCAAGGACTTCTTTGTTTGTTCAAGAATGAAAATAGAGTGCATTTTACTGTCAGGCTCTTATTCTGAAAAGCTTCCACTAAGTAATGTTATACTTGTCTTGTTACAGAAAGATCAAGTCCTAGTACAATCACCATAACAAGCAACTTGCTATGACAAGCAGGATCCTGTCTTCCAGAAAACATTGTAGTCGAGAGAAAGTGATGCACAATTATAGGTCTCCATTTCATTTTTATGCAATTACCCTCAGTTCAGCCATGGGCCCATCTACATTATCTCTTTTATCAATGTAATGCTTGCAGAAAGTGTCTGCAGAAATCAGGTTTACGCAGGCCAGCATGAAATCACATGGTTAGCTCTTTCCTTTAGAGTCTGGCATTCTGTGGTTATAATAATAGGGGCAGAGGTGGGGGGTGGGTTGGAGAAATAATTGAGGACAAATGGACATTTAAAATATATAATACCCCATTGGTATTATTTATGGTAAGTTTAAATGTGAGTGCAACAAACATCAAATTACAATTAAATGTAGCCAGGATATCAAACTCCAAATTCTAGTTTCTAAATATTAGAGCACACAGCTCACAGCTTGTAACTAATATAGAACCATAACAGTCTGTGAGCTGAGCCATCAGTCCTATTTCCATTCAACTACTATTGCCATAAGACAGTACAGTGTTCTTTATTAAAGTGAGACCTCTTCAGATTCAGGTATCTGACTTTTCAGCGTATTTCACAGTAAGGTGTGAAAATCACTAAAAGAAACTATCAAGTAGTTTTGCAGTAATATGCATATAGCGTATGTCCGGGGAGTCTACTGAGGTAGTGCAGGGAGACAATTCTGCCCATGTTTCAGACCACATATGATTATGCATCAGAAATGCATCTCTCTCTAGAAACAGGCTTCAGTCAAGATAGCCACATACAAGAATAGTTCGGGATGTGCATTCTCATCAACAGAATGGATGTATGGATTGTGTAAAATCCATTCCATCTGCATTCTGTTGATTGTCAGGCACCTTTCATTCCACCATCCACTCACCAACAGAATAGGGATGTCAGAGAAATCCACCATGGACCCCAATGAGGCCAGATTCAATTGAATCCGACCTCCGGCATCCGTGGCAGAAAGGATCCCTTACCTCCACCTCCCTGTGGAATCCTCCCCAGCTGGATTCTCCCCGCTGGCGTCTCCGGAGCACCAGCGATACGGCTGCCATTGGAGTACCGTATTGCTGGCTGAGGCTGACTCCAGATGCAAATGTTGTCCACCGTGCCATTTGCGGCTGTAAAGCTCTTAGATTAAGGTAAATGCAGCCGTAAATGGCTGCATTTAGCTTAAACTAAGGGCTTTACGGCCTCAAATGGCATCTGCTACGCCATTTGCATCTGTAGTTTTTCATGCGATAGGCTAGCCTATCACATGAAAAACTGCAGACACCATTTGTGGCTGTAAAGCCCTTAGTTAAAGCTAAATGCAGCCATTTAACTTAATCTAAGAGCTTTATGGCTGCAAATGGCGCAGTGGATGCCATTTGCGTCCAGAGTCAGCCTCAGCCACTGATACGGCACGGCAATGGCGGCCGTATTGCTGGTGCTCCGGAGCTGGCCAGCGGCTCCGTGGAATCACTGTGGAGCGGAGCTGGCTGGCAAGGATTCCAGGGGGAGGGACGGATCGCCTCCCCCCAAGGGTCGATTCCCCAGCAGAGAAGCAGGTAGGGAATCCGCCCATCCCTACCACAGAATCGGAGGCATTAAAATTTCTGAATTTGTGAAAATTCGCACTTGTGAAAATGCACAAATCCCCCAAACTGCACATTTTCACATTTCAGCCTATGGAGGAAATTCACATTTTCAGTTGTTGTTGTTGCATATTTTTCTATTACCAGAAAGTTAGGTAATAATGAACTTTCCAAAACCGAAATTCCAGAAAGCTAGGAAAATGGTCCACCAGTCCACGGAATCCACCAGACTGGGGAAAAGCCAGTACACTGCAGAATTCATGGGATGGATTTACAAAAATCCAAACTCATTTGGTTCTGTTATGGATATCTCCAATATCCCTAATCTATATCGTGATGTGGGTGGAATGCCCAATTCTGTCTATACCATATGCAATGTGACAGTTCCCCTTTCAGGCAATAATCCCGTGAACGGAGTCCACACATGGAAAAGGGCCGCAGAGCCACACTACTGGCCCTACCTCAGAGGGCACATGGCTCTCATCCCTGCCCCCTGCTGTCCACCTGTTAAGCGTGGATGCCTGGGCCTGGGAAACCACACAGCCCACACATGCAGACTCCCACAGTAGCCACGATGCTGAGCTCAGATGTCCACACTCTAAGGGTTGATGTCAAGGGGCTGGGGAGCCACATGACCTTAGAAGGGAGGCTATCAGTGCAGCCTAACTGCTCTTGTGGCTTGGGCCATAGCTCAGTGGGAGAGCACCTGTGTTGCATGCACAAGGTCCTGGGTTCAATCCCCAGCATCTCCAGGCAGGGCTGGTAAAGAATCCTTGCTGAAAACCCTGGAGAGACACTGCCAGTCAAGTGTCAACACTACTGGGCTACATGGTCCAATGGTCTGATCCAGTATCAGGCACCTATCTATGTTCCTCCTTTCAATGTGTGCTCCCCCTTCATGCAATTAATATCTGAACAGTTCTAGGGACGGCATCAGATGTCTTCCATCCTGATGTGCACCTACGTGTATGGTTCCTGATCCAGAAAAAAAGGTCCATTTGCACAAGATGCAACTGCTCACAGCTCTCCATTGTGCTCAGAAACAAACTGGCAACCCGCACAGTTTTTGCAGGATGGGTGTTATGTAATCACATGGGAAGGCACCCACTAACATTGTTGCGCCCACATTTTGAACCGGTTGAAGTTTCACGATCTCAGGTTTGACTTGGAGATCTCCAGTGATCCCATGGGAGCCAAATGAGTTTGCAAGAGGACTTGAAAAGATTTCACACCTTACGGCTCTTGTTACTCTTTGGTAGTGATGTCATCTAGAAATCTTTACTGAGATCATGACTCCATTGTACCAGATGTTTATCCAGATACAGAAGAGCTCCTATTCTTGCAATTTGTTGCTAAAAAAAGGAGGTATGAAAACAGTCAACTGACATGAACTGTTTCAATGCTATCCTTAAGACTAAAGCAAGATGTAGGCATAACATCACATGTATGAAATACATACATAAATACACTCATCATTTGTGGATCAGTGCTTAATGTGGGGCAGATGAAATTAAACTACACCATTTTAAATACATTTCCACAAACTGAGCCTTACCTGGATGATCTGCTTGATTCAGAATTACGATAGGGAGAACTTGCAGAGGAAGGGAACTGGTGCAACTGTCTTGGTGGAAAATCAAACAAAGATACCATCAACAAATGCTATTCAGCAGCAGTCATTCATCTATAACAAAAAAAGAGGACTTGTGTCTGTCTGTCAGCACCATAGCACCAAGACCATGAAACCAAGACACCTGAAACTTGGCATGCATACTAAGGAGATCCTAGGGGCATTCACCTCAGCAGTGTTCAGTTCTTAATTAATTAATTACTTAATTAATGTTATAATTAATTAAGTGTATCCATGTGTTTGAGGACTTCCTAACCAATGCATAGCTTTGTAGGCGATATAGTTGAACCCATGAGGGAGTAGTCCAAAGGAGAGAGTTATAAGGTTGACCCCTTCCTACTGCTTTGGGCAGCTCCCCATCTGGGGAATAGAGTGGGCAGACACCCCCCCCTTAGGGGTCTACAAGGATGCACCATGGCAAGGGCCATTCCTAGGGGTGCCACAGGATGTAGCTTCTCCAATACAGGCCAGGCACAATGTCCAACTCTGACACCTGCATAACTCTGCTTGAAGGCTTCTCTGTATCAAATTAAGGGCTATTCCATCCCATGCAAAGCCAGGTCTGTTCACTAAATAATACATTGAAGAGGAGGGAGGGGTAACAAAGTAGTGACAATCTGTAATAAGGGAGATAGCTCTCTGAAATGGAATATGCCTTTTGTGCCCATATGGAGAAAGTGGATAGGGAGACATTTTTCTCCCTCTCCCATAATACAAGAACCGGGTCATCCCATGAAGCTGATTGGTGGCAGTTTCAGGGCAGATGAAGGGAAGTACTTCACATAGTGCATAGTTAAACTGTGGAATTTGCTGCCTCAAGACAACTTGGATGGCTTTAAAAAGGGGTTAGACAAATTCTTGGAGGAGAAGGCTGTCAATGGCTATGAGTCCTGATGACTATATACTACCTCTAGTATCAGAGGCAGTATGCCTATGTACACCAGTTCCTGGGGAAGAAGATGCGCAGGAGGGTGCTGTTGCACGCAGGTCCTGTTTCTAGGTTTCCCATGGGTAGGGATGCCAGTGGAATCCATTTGGGAGGTGGAACTTGGCCGGTTTTCACTGGCTTGCCCCCCCCGAGTCTAGCTCACTTACCCGCTTGGCACGTGATAAGTCATGGATTTGGGGGTGTGTGTGTTATTTGAGAAAATCATGACTTGCGTAAAATTGCAGCTGTAAATAGTGCAATTTGCACAAAATTGTGGGCCTCAATGGTCTAAGGCAAGCTGAGTCAGGGGCATCATGGGATACATCAGGCCCCCATAGGGCCGTATTCCCCCACAACTGACAACCTTACCCATGGGCAGCTGGTTGGCCACCGTGTGAACAGAATGCTTGACTAGATGGATCTTTGGTCTGATCCAGCATGGCTCTTCTTATGTTCTTATGTGTGTTTGTTTCTTCAACCCAATCATTTAAAGGACCTGGGGTGACTCTTATTTCCCAGAGGAAAAGTACTTTTGGCCAAGGCACTCCCTGAGTAACTTTGCTCAAGCATCTGGGCCCATCTGAACCCACTGCAGCAAGTGAGTGTCAGGACTGATTCTGAGTGCAGGGAGATAGTTAGAAGCTCAGATTCAGAAGACGAACAGCCAGAACTGGGGAATGCATTTTCCCAAGCCAGTTCAGATATGGGTAGGCGTGCTTCTCAGGTTGCTAACTACCAGATGACTGGGCCTGAAGCCCCCCCCTTGCCCCCTTCTGTGAGAAGCCGGGAGGAGGAGGAGGAGGGGGAGAGTGGGGGCTGTGACCTAGGAGATGCTAGACTATGGTGCAAAGCTAAGAGGGAAACGTCAGAGGCGGAGCTCAGATGGTCGACCCAGTTAGCGATGCATGACAGGCGACGTACGAAAGCATCACTGGAAGGGCGGGACATCCCTCCCTAAGTTAGTCTAGCCAGCAAGTCTCACTTCAAACTGTTGGCAATGTCAGTGTTCCCATTTGAATCCCCTGGAGGCATTCCTTTGTAGCCTGAGAGTCTTTGAGGATTTGCATCTGTAATGAACCTGTTGATAATGAATTAAAGGCCTGAGACTGAAGCCTCTCTATTTGTGTGTGTGAGTGCATAAGGAAAGAGGGGCCCAAGGGAAACGCGACAGTGAGAGACTCAGATACTATTTTTAGCCTGGCAGATGCAGGGTCCTTTAGGGTGAGGGTTCAATATCACCAAGGTCTCTGGCATGACATCTTATTTTCTAGGAATGTACGAAAGTCACTTACCTTTTCGCGGATTCTGTTCATGGTGGGGGGGAGGCATTCTGTCCCCCCCCCCGGAATCCTCGACGGCTGGCTGTGCTCTGCGGCGGCTCCGCGGAGCAGCCGGCCAGGTCCAGGCCAGGACCATCCGCAGCCGGATTTTCGGCCGCAGAGGGGTCTGGGTAAAAAACAACAACAACAATACATACGCAAATGGCGGCGGCTACGGCCGCCGCCATTTGCGTTCCTTATTTTTCACCATCTTAGTCTACGTAAATATTTAAGATGAAGAAAAGAGTGCCTGAGCGCTATTTGCGTTCCCCTTTCTTGTCTTTGTCTTCGTCTACATAAATATTTACGTAGACTAAGACGGTGAAAAATAAGGAACGCAAATGGCGGCGGCCGTAGCCGCCACCATACGAGTTTTTGTTGTTGTTGTTGGTTTTTTACCCAGACGTGATAGGCTACGTAAGTCTTTACATAGCCTATCATGTCTATGGGGTGGGGGAAACAAACAAACACAGACTGCAAATGGCGGCGGCGGCAGCCGTATTGAAGATCAGCTGCCGCCGAAGCTGCCGCTGGAGCCACTACTGTCTGAAACATCTGCCCCAGGTAAGTCTTATCCCAGGGGGGATCCGCGGGGGGGGGGTGGCAGGCCATTCCACGATGGATTTTGGGGGGCCGAATGCACTGGCATTCGGCCTCACCGAGATCCATCGCGGAATTCTCTGACATCCCTACTATTTTCCAGCATCAGTTTCCTGAGCTCCTGGGAATTTCTGAGCTTGGGAATCTGCACTCTCCTCAGCAAAGCAATGGTTATGATGTCAGCCATTTTAGCCTCCAACAGTTCAGCTCTCCAGGCTCAATATGTTGGCCACCCTTGATTTAATACATTGTCACTCAGTGGCAAGAATTCCTGTTTTTTTCCTTGACCCAATCTTTTTATTCACATGCCCCCCTGTTTACATCACTTGCATGTCCAGGACCCTGCTTCCAGGTGCAGATATACTTTGTCCGATTGCGACATGTGTCCACAGGAAACTATTAAGTCACTTAATATTAAGGCTACAGTTTCTTGGGTATAAAGGACAATTCAAATGTGAGTTCACATATGCATGTGCGTACATGTATGCCTCTGCACAGGCAGTCTCTCATCTCCAGGCTGAGTAGTGGTGAGAATCTGTGCTACACATATTAAGCATGCTAGAGAGATGTGAGAACAACAAACCCCCAAAGAAATAAGAGGACTGAAATAAAGATCCTGTGGTTGTGCAGTCAAGTTCAAAACAAATTGTGATTTGGTTTCATACCCCCCCCCCCCGAGCCTTTCTCTTTCCTAGACTGAGGCATGTTAGGAGGTTTGGAAAGAGTTTATTTAAGTTGCATAGATAGAAACAGGAAACTGTTTATGAAGCTATAAATACACAATTGATCGCTTATGACATCATTAGACTATGCAAACCTCTTCACTTTTCATTTATGATGATGCATGAGTAACTCACTCACAGTGGTTTGGATTTACTAGATTTGCTACCGCATAGCAGGGAAACGCAGATCGTGTGTTCTTTGAAAGGAATATTTAATCAATTCTTGATCCCATCTAATGAATTTTAAGATCATATAGGAGTCACTGGGTAGATATGGATGTTTTCTGTGGACTCATTATAATTTGATGCCTAAGCATTTTGCCCATATCCTAATATCTGATAAGATGGACCATATCCTCATCCGTTTCCACGAACATTTTAAAGTCATTATGCTATATATTATAAACATGAATGAACCACTGGAAACCAACTGCTTCTATATGGACCTACCTTGCCTTTGAGATCAGCCTTAAAGGTCCTGCTCCCAGTTCTGTTCATATGTGAGATCAGGTGGTGGTAAACAGGGATGGTGCAGATGCCTGACTGGGTCCAGGAGTCCTGGGTCAGGCTCCCCTCCATTTTCACTCCTGGACCACACCTGCCAAGCCCCTGGCCTCATTTGTCCTCCCTTGTGCCCTCCCGGATGCTCCCCACACTCACCCAGACCCATTCGTGAGTGCCTGCCATTTTGCCAAGTTTAGTGTGTTGTTGTTCTTTTACAAAAAAGGAGCTAATTAAAAACATACATATTTAAATACGTGCACATTCAGGCTGGGAAAGCCTGATCTACAGGCATTATGACTCTAATACTTTGCAGATCAAGCTTCCCTAGCCCGAATGTGCGCATATTTAAATATGCACATTTTCAGTTAGCTCCTTTTTCATAAAAAAAACCCCCTCCCAAACCTTGGCAAAATGGCAGACGCTCACAGACAGGACCCAGGGTGAGTGTGGGTGGCTCGCCGAGGTCATGGGGCTTGAGCACGGGTCTGGGCGGGGGGGTCAAGTGAGGGTGGTGCTTCAACAGGTGCCCGCTGATCCCGGATGGGGGTAGGTTCACACATTCCTAGTGGTGAACAAGAGATAGGTCTCTCTATTTTCTACACTGCCATGGGAGATATATACATATATAAAACAAAATAAAAAGAAATTGTGAACAACCAGTCAACATATGTAGTGTTCAGTTATAATCAGCCTTTTGAATGCACCACAAACCTACATCTTGGGTGATTTGTGGTAGCTTGTGAAAAACTCATCTGGACTGAATGACCTGAAACCTGTATGTGATACATAACCATGTACACAGTCAATTCACCACAGGCTGATGTGGCAAGGAATCGACGTGGGCTGACTTTTTGTCATGGCTGACAGAGGCTGAAATGGCTCTGCATTAAACTTTTAATTGGCAAGAACGGCATTAATAATGTCAAAATGACCCAAATACATTTACTTTCAAAAGAGTCAATGTCCCAACTTTTGGAGTTGATAAGAGCATTATAGTGAATACTGACAAAAAGACAAGGTGGTTATTTTTTTAATTATTTATTGCTGACATTTATATATCACCTTATCTGCTGAAAGCCAATAAGACAATGCCTAAAATCCATCAAGCTACCATGATACTTTTCTCAAGCCAAACTAAATGCCTGGGTAATCACTAGGGATGTATGAGAAATTCATTTCAGTTGTTTTTCTTATCTGGATTTTACCCAGTTTTATCTGGATTTACCCACCTTCTGCACCAAAGACGGACTTGGACACAATCTGCGGTCAAAGTCCATACATTGCAGTGTGATTCACGGACCTCCCCAAAATGCATTTGACAGCATGTGTACTTTTGAGAAATATTCATGAAAAATATGGACTTTTGAAAAATGTCCACAAATATGCTTTAATCAATGGGAGAAGAATGCATACATTTCAAAGATGCACACAACTGACGCATACATTTGGAAAAATGAACACAAGAATATGCAAGGATTTTCATGCAAACAGAAAAAATCTCACGATTTGATATGGACTTGAGTCAGAACAAACTTCAAGATGGAATTTCGAGAACTTCAGCAGGCTTGCGCTTTGCTGATTCACACATCCCTAGTAATCATGCAGAGTGGAGCTGTGTGTGATTGTTTTCTTTACCTTCATGTAAGCGCATGCAGCCTTAATTCGAATCAGGACCATGATAATCCAAGACAGGGAAGTTAAGCTTTTTCCCCACCTGCTTTTCCCTTTTCTCCCATGAAACTGAAGTCAATGGAGGCTTTTCCCCTTCTTTTAATCCCCCCCACAAGGGGGCGGGATTTCGGGGAGGGGAGAAATAGGTGGGGGAAGGTTTAACCCCTCCCCTCCCAGAGCACCATGGTTCCAGTCCAAATTGGGGCTACACATCCTTGTTGTTGTTGTTCAGTTGTTCAGTTGTGTCCGACTCTTCGTGACCCCATGGACCATAGCATGTCAGGCCTTCCTGTCCTCCGCTCTCTCCCGGAGTGTGCTCAAGTTAGGGATGGCGGAGAATTTCTCCACGAATCTCAGGGAGGCCGAATGCCAACGCATTCGGCCCCCCGAAATTGGCAGTGAAATTCTCCACCCCCCCGCCTCCCCCCGGGATGGGACTTACCTCATGCAAATGTCCCTCTCGGCGGCGGGTCACGTTTCGGCGGCGTTTCGGCAGGGGCGGGGGCGGCGGCCGGTCTTCCGACCAACTGCCACCACCGCCATTAAAAATAAATGTAAAAAAACAACAACACACACACGTGATAGGCCATGTAACGATTTACGTAGCCTATCACGGCTAGATTTCCAAAGTCAGCCGTGATAGGCTACGTAAATCGTTACACAGCCTATCACGGGTGACTTTGAAAAAAAAAAACACGTACGCAAATGGCGGTGCCCATGGGCGCCGCCATTTGCGTTCCTTATTTGGGCCCAGTTAGTCTATGTAAAGATTTACGTAGACTACGGTGAAAGTAAGGGCAACACTATTTGCGTTTTTTTTTTCCCAAAGTCACTGGTGATTAGGGATGGCGGAGAATTTCTACCCGAAACGTCGGGGGGCCGAGCGCCAACATGTTCAGCCCCCCAAACAAGTTTCAGGGAGAAATACTCCGCCCCCCCCGCCCCCCGCACCCCCCCCGGGACGGGACTTACCTTCGCCGAATGTCCCTCCCGGCAGCGGGTCCGCCCGGCGGTTCGGCGGGTGTTCGAGCGGGGCGGGAGCGGCAGCTGGTCTTTCGACCGGCTGCCGCCGCCGCCATTCCAATAAAAGAAAAAAAAAACGCCCCCGTGATAGGCTACGTGACGATTTACATAGCCTATCACGGCTAGATTTGCAAAGTCAGCCGTGATAGGCTACGTTAATCATCACATAGCCTATCACGGGTGACTTTAAAAAAAAAAAAAAGCACGTACGGATAATGGCGGCCCCCATAGGGAGCCGCCATTCCCGTTCCTTATTTGGTCTCTGTAGTCTACGTAAAGATTGCCTATTTGCATTGCCCTTATTTTCGCCATAGTCTATGTAAACATTTACGTCGACTACAGCGACCAAATAAGGAACGCGAATGGCGGCTCCCTATGGGGGCCGCCACTAGCGTACGCGCTTTTTTTTTTTAAAGTCACCCTTGATAGGCTACGTGACGATTAACATAGCCTATCACAGCTGACTTTGCAGATCTAGCCGTGATAGGCTACGTTAATCGTCACGTAGCCTATCACGGGGGCGTTTTTTTTTAAAAAAAAACAATGGAGTTCGCGGCCGGGCGAGGCGGGAAGCCTCCTCCCCGGCCTGAATTTCGGCCGGGACGAGGCGGGAAGCCTCCCCCCCCGGCCTGAACTTCGTGGGGGGAACCGCGAAGTGCCTCCCCCCCACCGCGAACAAGCTTCAACGAAAGGTAAGTTCCTTTCGTCCACCCCTACCTGTGATAGGCTACGTAACGATTTATGTAGCCTATCATGGCTGACTTTGGAAATCTAGCGGTGATAGGCCACGTAAATCCTTACGTAGCCTATCACGTGTGTGTGTTGTGTTTTTTTTACATTTACTTTTTTATTTCGCGGCCAGGGAGATGGGGCGCTCCTCCCCGGCCTGAATTTTGGCAGCGAGGGATGGGGCGGCTCCCCCCCGGCCTGAATTTCGGCCGGGCGGAGCAGGGCGCCTACCCCCTGACCTGAACTTCGTGGGGGGAGCCGCGAAGCGCCTCCCCCCACCCCGAAAAAGCTTCGACGAAAGGTAAGTGCCTTTCGTCTACCCCTAAGAATTTCTCCCCGAAACTTCGGGGGGCCGAGTGCCAACATATTCGGTCCCCCGAAGTAGTTTCGGGGAGAAATTCTCCGCCCCCCCTGCCCCCCCCGGGATGGGGCTTACCTTTCCCGAATGTCGCTCCCGGTGGCGGGTCGCAGTGGCGGTTCGGCAGGGCTTCGACAGAGGCAGGGGACGCAGCCGGTCTTTCGACCGGCTGCCGCCGCCGCCATTCCAAGAAAAGTAAAAAAAACCAAACGCCCCCATGATAGGCTACGTGACGATTAACGTAGCCTATCACGGCTAGATTTGCAAAGTCAGCCATGATAGGCTACGTAAATCGTCACGTAGCCTATCACGGGTGACTCTGGGGGGAAAAAAAGTGCGTACGCTAATGGCGGCCCCCATACGGAGCCGCCATTCGCGTTCCTTATTTGGTCGCTGTAGTCTACGTAAATCTTTACGTAGACTACGGCGAAAATAATCATTTATTATTTATTTTCGCCGTAGTCTACGTAAAGATTTACGTAGACTACAGCGACCAAATAAGGAACGCGAATGGCGGCTCCCTATGGGGGCCGCCATTTGCATATGCGCTTTTTTTTTTAAAGTCACCCGTGATAGGCTATGTGACGATTAACGTAGCCTATCATGGCTGACTTTGCAAATCTAGCCGTGATAGGCTACGTTAATCGTCACGTTGCCTATCACAGGGTGTTTTTTTTTTAACTTTTTATTTCGCGGCCGGGCGAGGTGAGGTGCCTCCTCCCCAGCCTGAATTTCGGCCAGGCGAGGCGGGATGCCTCCCCCCCGGCCTGAATTTCGGCCGGGCGATGAGGGAAGCCTCCCCCCCCGGCCTGAACTTCGGGGGGAGCAGCGAAGCGCCTCCCCCCCACCGCGAAGCCAGGTAAGTGACTTTCGTGCACCCCTACTTTCTTGCATTTCTTTTTCTTTGGGATGGATTTAGTTGCTGCCTCCTGAACAATGTTACGGGCCTCCGTCCATAGTTCCTCAGGCACTCTATCAGGTCTAATCCCTTAAATCTAATTTAGGGATGGCGGAGAATTTCTCCACAAATCTCGGGGAGGCCGAATGCCAATGCATTCGGCCCCCCGAAATTGGTGGTGAAATTCTCCGCCCCCCCGGGATGGGACCTCGAATGTCCCTCTCAGCAGCGGGTCCCGGCGGTGGTTCGGCAGGGGCGGGGGCGGCGGCCAGTCTTCCGACCAGCTGCTGCCGCCGCCATTACAAAGTGAATGTTAAAAAAAACCACACACACACACTTGATAGGCTACGTAACGATTTACGTAGCCTATCATGGCTAGATTTCCAAAGTCATAAAACTACGTAAATCGTTACGTAGCCTATCACGTGTGTGTGTTTGTGTGTGTGTTTTAACATTCACTTTTTTATTTCGCAGCTGGGGAGACGGGGCGCTTCTCCCCGGCCTGAACTTCGGGGGGAGAACCGAAGCACCTCCCCCCCACTGTGAAGCAAGCTGCGGGACCTGGTAAGTGACTTTTGTACATCCCTAAAATCTATTCATCACCTCCACTGTATATTCATAAGGGATATGATTGAGGTCATACCTGAATGGTATAGTGGTTTTCCCTATGTTCATCAATTTCAGCCGAAATTTTGCAATAAGAAGCTCATGATCTGAGCCACAGTCAGCTCCAGGTCTTGTTTTGACTGACTGTATAGAGCTTCTCCATCTTTGGCTGCAAAGGACATAATCAATCTGATTTCGATATTGACCATCTGGTGATGTCCATGTGTAGAGTCGCCTCTTGTGCTGTTGGAAAAGAGCGTTTGCTATGATCAGCATGTTTTCTTGGCAAAACTCTATTAGCCTTTGTTCTGCTTCATTTTGTACACCAAGGCCATGCTTGCCTGTTATCCTGGTTATTTCTTGACTTCCTGCTTTAGCATTCCAATCCCCTATGATGAAGAGGACATCTTTTTTTGGTGTTAGTTCTAGAAGGTGTTATAGGTCTTCATAGAACTGATCAACCTCAGCTTCTTCGGCCTCAGTGGCTGGGGCATAGACTTGAATTACTGTGATGTTGAATGGTTTGCCTTGGATTTGTACTGAGATCATTCTATCGTTTTTGAGATTGTACCCCAGTACTGCTTTTCCTACCCTTTTGTTGACTATGAGTGCTACTCCATTTCTTCTACGGGATTCTTGCCCCACAGTAGTAGATATGATGGTCACCTGAATTAAATTTGCCCATGCTTGTCCATTTTAGTTTGCTGATTCCCAAGATGTCGATGTTCAATCTTGCCATCTCGTGTTTGACCACCTCCAGCTTACCTTGATTCATTGATCTGACATTCCAGGTTCCTAAACAATATTGTTCTTTACAGCATCAGATTTTCTTTTCACCACCAGACACATCCACAGCTGAGTGTCCTTTCAGCTTTGGCCCAGCCGCTTCACTCTTTCTGGCGCTACTTGGAAATTCCCTCTGCTCTTCCCCAGTAGTATATTGGACACCTTCCGACCTGAGGGTCTCATCTTCTGGCGTCATATCTTTTAGCGTTGTGATACGTTCCATGGGGTTTTCTTTGCAAGAATACTGGCGTGGGTTGCCATTTCCTTCTCCAGTGGACCACATTTTGTCAGAACTCTCCACCATGACCTGTCTGTCTTGCATGGCCCTGCACGGCATAGCTTATGGCTTCACTGAGTCCTTTCACCACAACAAGGCAGTGATCCATGAAGGAGACACATCCTTACCCAAAGGTAAAGAAAACTATCATGCATAGCTTCGCTATGTCTGATTATCCAAATGTTTAGAATCATAGAACGTTAGGGTTGGAAGGGGCCTATAAGACTATCGAGTCCAACCCCCTGGTCAGTGCAGGAATCTGAGTCAAGTTTAGTTTAGTCCTCAGGTGGTGGGTTGGGAGAGCTGGCACCCTCTCCTAGGGATGCTGGACAAATTCAAGACGGGCTAAAATGAGCTCGGATTTCTAAGAATCCAAACCATGGAATCTGCTGCGGAGCGACCCCCTCAGGCTGCGTGGAGTCTGTGAACTTTTGGATGACTTTTTTTTACTTCCCCAAAATTTACGCATATATATCTGTAGGAAAATATGTAAGTTTCTGCTGAGGAAACATTGAATGGAATGGGGGACAGTACGCTTCATGTTACATACTGAGGTAAATTATGTAAATATTTACGTAAATGCTTACGTAATTATTTGCAGATTTTTCTGCATGACGAAAAAGAAATCATTTGCATCCATCTGTGGGCGGATGATGGAACAAAAGGCACCTGGCAATCCATGAAACACAGACGGAGCGTATTTTACGCAGTCCGTATTTCCCTACCCTTTCCTCCCACTGCTTCCTCATGGGCCTCCAACGCAGTGCTGCCTGAGCCACAAGAATGAATGAGCCACCTCTCCTGCCATGTCACTTCAGTTCCCACCACTGGCAGCAGCTGCCTGGCTCAGTGCTCCTCACGGCCAGCCCGGAAGCTTGCCAGGCCCTGGATCACCACTCCTGAGCCACAGGAGACCCCATTGCCGTTGGCACTATGTTCCATTTGTATGCATCCACTGAAGCAATATAATGTGCCCGTAACATGCAATGGCCGCCATGCAAATAGGAATAACTGGGGGTTTGGGCCTTACTTTACTTTGGGTTTTGAATGTTAATCTGTACAGCTGTCTTAATATGCATGGAACTGATCTTTTTGAAACTCAGTGGTTATAAACGTTAGTTGTTGTCCCATGAATTAACGAAACCACCGAGCATGCTTATCAGATACCACACTTTGACTTTTTGGAGGAATCTTTATTTGTGTGTGTATTTAATCAACAGAAAGTATGTTAATTTTGCATTTATTAAATTGTGACATGAAAAAGTATTAAAGGTAGACACTCAAGATACAGGAGGTTAAAAACTATTTTGAAAATATGAATCTTTTTTAATAGGTCTCAGCTACTGGAAGCATTAGAGTAAAGATACGATAGGGGTGACATTTGGAGTTGTTTCATCGCATCTCCTCCCCATCCTCTACACTTTTTAATAAAGAACTGTCTTCCTTGGAAGACATTTTGTAGCCAGACATCATACAAAATAAGAAAAAGCGGGGGGGGGGGGAGAAGGATGGCAGGAAAGGGAAGTTAAGAAAAGATTCTCTCTCCCACATCCAGTTTAATAAAATTAAAGGAATTTATGTAATATTGATATCTTGATACGTTTTTCAATAATTTCCCCCCTACAATTTAAATAAAACTCTCATTGCTTCAAAAATTATAATTATATGTCTTCCTCTCACTTTGAAAATGGCACAAGGTGCTCATTTGCAGAGTTCTACTCTTCAAATTTTCCCTGAGAATAGAAATGTCATGACTCAGTTAACAATGCTTTATTATTCACATTGATCTTTTTTTATAGTGTTCTTTATCTCAAAAACATTGTAAATCAGATAGCTTCCTCCCACTCTTTTGTTCATTTGCAAATTTTTATTATTCTCATTTAAGAAAGCAACGGAGTGAAGAGTCACTATATATTGTTTACATTCTTTCCTTCAGAATTAGCTTTAACTATGTAAAAAAATAATAAAGTGGAGCAGTCAGGGAAAAATATCCGAATTTTTAAAAAGCATGGAGTTAAGGTAGGAAGGGCCTAGTATTTGCTGCAGTGTGTGTGTGTCTCTGTGTGTGTGTGTGTGTTTAAGGCAGGGATAGGGAACCTCTTTTTGTCAGACTGAAGGCCAAATTCAGCTTCAGACAAGTTCTCGGGGGCCACATTCCAGTGGTGGGTGGATCCAAAGGAAAAGGGGAGGGCCAAAGGCCAAACGTTCAGAAAAAATACAAAACATGCCAGCACGTTGTAGCTGAAAGCTCTTACTGTCAGTAACTAAGCCTTAGGAGAGGCAGTTCAACCTTCTAGAATGGGGGGCAGGGAGAAGCTGCATAAAATGCGGGAAACTACCAAATTACTGCTGGTTAGGAAAAAGGGGTGGGGCCATGGTAAGGTGCCGTGGCCATCTGGGGATCCACAGTGGTCCAGAATCAGACACCAGGAGGTATATTCTGGCATAAGCTTTCATGGACACTGTCCACTTCATCAGATGCATTTGACATTTTTATTAGTCTTTAAGGTGCTACAAGACTCAGTTGAATTTGCTACAATATACTTGTAATTTTATTTACTTACTTACTTATTTATTACATTTATATCCCACCTTTCTTCCATTGTGGAACTCAAGGTGGCTACATGTGGTTCCCAGGTGGTCTCCTCTCCAAGCACTGGCCAGACCCAGGCCTGCTTCGCTTCAGCAAGGTGGCTGCCTCAGGTGCCTTCAGACCATGCCTTGCTTAACTGTGAACTGTGCTCCACCCTGTCCAGATAATGTCAGGTGACTGCTTATGAATCATCACTTATGAATCACCAAAAAGAAGAAAATTTATCATCAAAAGAAGACAAAAGTGGCTGCTGATTTGCATATCATTTGCCTTTGCTGATTCATATGTAGAGGTGCCAATTTAGAAATTATAAATACAGTGCATCTCACCATAGTGTGGAAGACTGTGACCTGCCTGTTCAGCCTGCTTTTGAGGTGCAAACTGCTGGTGTGCAACATTTCTTATGATTCTTTCTCTTTAAATAGGACTTGGACAGGACAGACCTTCAAGCAGAGCATGCCTTCAGACAGAGGACACTTCTCCAGCAGCCCTTCAGATAGCAGACTGTCCCCTGTAAGAGAGGACACATGGCCATGGCCACCCTACATTCCCCAGTCATACCTTTCCCCTTCCATTTTGTCTGCAACAGGTTTTTGATCTTGGTTATATGTTCATTTTTTAAATGAAGTCTTGTTAAATGATGCGTTATTTAAAAACTATGCATTGCAGCTAGGGATGTATGAACTGTGCAAAATCCGCTCCATCTGTGTTTTGTGGATTGTCAGGTGCCTTTCGTTCCATTGTCTGCCCACCGATGGATGCGAATAGTTTTTTTCGTCATGTGGAAAGATATGGAAATAATCACATAAATATTTACGTAAGTATTTACATAACTTACCTCAGTACGTAACATTTAGTGTATTGTCCCCTATTCTGTTCAATGTTTCCTCAGCAGAAACTTACATATTTTTCTACAGATTTATATGCGTGAATTTCAGGAAAGTTAAAAAAATAAATAAATCCGAAAGTCCACGGACTTGGCGCGGCCTGAGCGGGTCACTCCGCAGAAGATTCCGCAGGTCAGATTCTTAGAAATCCAAGCTCATTTTAATCCATCTCAAATTTCTCCAGCATCCCTAATTGCAGCCTGAGAGTGTACTCCTGTGAATGTTTGTTCAGAAGTAAGTCCCATTGACTTCAGTGGGGCTTACTCTCACAGCAGCATGCATATGATGGTTGCTGTTTCTTGGGGCCATGCTTAAAGGATTTGGGGAGCATGCTTCATAGCCCAATAGGCATGTACATGGGAGCTAGCATTAGGAGGGTGATGGAGCAAGTGAACAGTGGCAGTGTCGAGACTGGTGGGGGCGGATTTTGTTTCATTCATTTTTTAATAGGAACATACCAAAAGTTGGAAATTTCTGCATAAATGGGATGGAATGGACTTGAGCTTAAACACATCTGAGTGTTGGCGAGAGTGAAACAGATTTGTCCACCTCTACTGAGATTACTGGAAGTGGGCTCTCCAGAGGTGGCTATAGTAGCCATCTGTTCAGAAAGGCGCTACTACAGCCACCCAGAATCTCCCCACTCCCACCCCAGATGGTGGCTACTGTCTGATGTGGTACCAAAGCTGCAATCCTAGGTATGCTCCCAAGTTCCGCTTATTCAATGAGACATAAATACGAATGGGCCGCTGGTCATTTTAACTGCTGCTTCTGTGCAACAGAAAGTGTTTTCTTAGGTAGCTGTATCCAAGCTGTATCTCACTTGATAAGTCTGGATCTGATCAGTTTCTGCCATTGTTCCCAAAAAGTGCTGATCTTTTTTGAATGTGCAAAACTGGGTTGAAAAAAAATAATGGGAAGCTTTGTTGCTCAGCATAGGTTTTAAACTAGATTTTCTGTTGTTCTGTGATCAAATGTGTGGCTCATTGGCAGGACGTAGTCATACTGATAACTTCTCCAAGAGGCGGGCAACTGCTTATTCCTGGAAGTGAGATGTACCTTAAAATACGGCCTGCAGAGTACCGGAATTCCCAGTCACGCATAAGAGTTAACTCTGCTTTAATATCAAAATCAAGCAAAACTCCACCTTTATTCCCTCTTGAAGAAGGATCTTACTTTCTCCCTCTTCCCCCCCCTCCATTCTATATTCAAAGCAAGCACTTTTTGCTGTCACTATGCCGCTATTGTTCACGACTCCAAATGTGTTAAAAACACAAGGGCATTTTACTATGTGTATTGTGCATGAGAAATATTGTTATATGACAAGCTCCAATTGGCAAGTGAAAAGAGGATTTATTGAAGGAAATCACAGTAGCAAACAGTGAACTATGCAGAATAATGGTAATTGTTGCTTGAGCACTGGCAGCGCATGTTCACTTAATATGACTCGTTCCTCTCTTTCTCTGCCTCAGAGGACCTGTTAGACAAGCAGCCAGCCACCTCTCCCTGGGATCAACCTGTCAATGCAAACTTGCTTGCTTTCTCTCTCTTTGAGCTAAGCTATACCCCCAGAGCTCCCAAAGCTTTTCCTGACTGAAAGCTTTTCTTTAAAAGAAAAAGAAAAAGAAAGAATGCTCCATTCTAAATTACATCACATGAGCACTTCTATTCAGATTGACAGAACAAAAGAGGTGTGTTGGGAGTGGCGAAGAGATTCCAAAAATTCAGCCTGAGTTGCCTCCGTTTCTCTTTATGATTTACTTCTTTTCAGTTTATCAGTGGAGGCTGGTGTGTTGTCTCGGAGACCTTACAACCAAAAGCCCAGAATAGCTGTGTAAATTAACAGAATAAACCTAGCATGAAACTACTGGGCACTACCCAGCAAGAAAATAGTAATGACTAAGTCCCATTGAACACGACAGGGTTTCAGTTGATTTTAATGATACTTGTTGTAATCTAGACTAAAGTCAGCATCCAATGGGGCACAACTGCTAACATCAATTATGTTGCACTAGTGTAAACCACACTAGTGTTATTCCAATAGTATTAGCTGGTGCACTGATTTCTCTGGGGAAGTCCTCCCTGGCAGTAGAATAATTAAATAAATAAAATAACAAATTGATGCCCTGTCATGACACCCAAAATCAGGCACCTTATTCTGCCTTTCTTCTGGCACCTACTTCGAAGGTTTTTAGGCACCAAGAAAAAAACACACACTGCTATTTACCGAGGTAATGCTAACAGTGATTCTTTTGCTGTTGTCATCTTCTGGTGGTTTGTGTTTTTGCACATTTGACTCCTGCCTACTTGCTTTATTGTATTGTATTGTATTTTATATTTTATATTATATTTTATATTGTATTGTATTTTATATTTTATATTGTATTTTATTTTATATTTTAAGCCACCTTGAGAACTCTTTAATGCTTCGTTTTTTGTATTTTTATACCGCCTTTCAATAATATTGCCAAGGCAGTTTACAAAAAGAATAAATCAATTAAAATATAAATACAATCCTGCTCACTCACTCACATAATAAACTAAAAGCCACAAAACTGTGATTAGAAGGCAGAGTATAAATATGTTAAATAAATACATATGTGTATTTGAAGTCTCAAGAAAGGATTCAATGTGACCAACAGAGAACAATATGTGATCCCATTTTTCGTAAAATTAATTTAAGTAAGTATGATAGATACGAACACCCAATATAAAAAAGGAGCATACCTTAAAATCTGTACTTACTTGGGTCTCCAAGAGGCTGTGAGACAGGGTTGGTCAATCCTGGGGAGGAGGGTGAGAAGGACCAAAAAGAGAAGGAAAAATTAATTATGTTCATAAAACACACACACACACACACTTGCTGATGTGTGCGAGTTATTCAAGAACCTGAAAAACAGGGATGTCACGCAAAGGGGAAAGCATTCAAGCAGGCTAGGCCCTCAAATTGTTTCACTGGAAGAAGCCACAGAGAAAGCTTGATCCTTGTCAAGGATGGATACCCAACACATTTGACATGTAAAATACCACAGTTTCATGTAGTCTCACAGCATCACAGCATCCTCCAGCAGCTGCTGGGGCCTCAGCACTCCAGCAGTACCCACCACTGACACCTGTCCTGGCTCCAGCGGCTGCCAACTTTGTTTTCTGCAATGCCCCGGGAAGGAGGGTAAATTTCTAAGGCATTGTTTAGGAAAAGGATGGCTGCTACCACAAAAGCATGGGAGCTGGACAGGTAGGTACTTTTTTCTTTCGTAATAATGTGTCTTGCTATAGGGCATTCCAGGAAGCTAGAATGGAGGCCACCAGTCTGAGGGTGATCTGAAGGGCTCTGGACAGTTACCACATTAAAATCATGCCTTGAAACCCCTCAAAAAATACAAAAGAGGGAAACAAGTTGTCACCTCCTCCCCAATTCAGGCTGAACTTCAGGCCTTTTGAAAGTTGGACCCAGCTCATATTTACCCTTGTATGCTATTTACCCTTGTATGTGCAGAGTGAGCATCTATACCACAGCTTTCAGGAGCTATGTTCACTAAAGCATCTGTGGAAAGCAAAAACTCTGTGTGTGATCACACTCTTGCAAGCGTACATGCGGTACATCTGACTTCTTTTCCCTATTTCCTTAGGTTCATCTTGTGATTTATTCATTCTTGCCAACATACTTCCAACTCCCACTTTAAAACATTAGAGATGCCAAATAAAATTCAGTATGCCCATTATATTAGCTATATTCTTCCCTTTTAATTGGAAGAGAGGTGTGTGTGTGTGTGTGTGTGCGTGTGTGTGTGTGTGTGAGAGAGAGAGAGAGAGAGAGAGGTGGGTGAGTTGGGGGTGGGGGTTACACATATAAAATATCGGTGGTTTGGCAGCCTTAAACCTGGATTGATCTCAATATATCCAAATGTCTATCATATGTAGAGCAATTGTGACTTGATCGTTGCTTTCTGCTATACATTTACAGGATGCCAGGGCTCGCTGCAGACTCAGACAGAATTCAAAGAAGCACTCTTTTGATATGCAAACACACAGGGCCACATAGGGAAGGGAGGTCTGACATTCTCATCATGACAGCCGACCAGTTCTATAGCTGCAGCAGAAGGAGCCAGGGCATACAACGCAAATCCGCAAGCTCCCCAGGTGAAAGTTTATGTTCTTCTTTAGGAACAATGCTCCCACTCAGACACTTCAAGCGATTGGGTGGTATCCAACTGCATCATTCTACTAGTGCAAATGACATTGTGGTCGAGGAAACTAGGTTCTGAACTATGTGAGAGAGGAGAATCCAATTAAAGTTATGTTTGTGCACTGCAAGCACAGTTGAGCAAGCAGTTGCACAAGCGGTTACATAACCGGTTGTGCAACTGGTTGTGCAAGCACAATGCATAAGAGTCATGTGCGAGTGCTTGCACAACAGAATGTTTTGGCTAGCAGTATGTTTGCAGAATGATGCTGCTGGTTACTGCCCACAGACTTGCATTTGGCAAGGAAGAGAGCCAAATGCACACAGAAGAGTTACACCTGGCAGCTCATAAGAACAGCCCTGCTGGATCAGACCAAAGGCCTGTCTAGTCCATATATGATGACCTGCCTGGTAGCTCAGTGGGAAAGAATATTGAAATGAGACAGTGGAGATGGAGACTCAGGATACATCATGTGACAACAATTACATTGATTAACACAAGGGAAAACTATCCCTTTGGGATCCATGACCAGAAACATGGATGTCAGGTGCAAGAAAAGGCAGGGGAAGCAGGGCTAGAGCCTGTACCTCACCCTCCACAGAGCAGCTCCCTAATCACCTAACTACAGGAGACACATGGTGTGGCTACACCTAGCCCATGGACCAAGCCAGATTGTCCAGGATTGAAGGCATGTCTACATAGGGATGCTAGAACTAGGGATACTGGAGAAATCTGCGGTGGACTCAGATGAGGCTGGATTCCAAAAAATCTGACTTGTAGAGTCTGTGGCAGACTGGCTGCACTTACCTCCAGGTCTGGAGGAGTTCCCGTGAGATGGCTCTCCGGTTGCCTATAAAACGTGATAGGCTAATGGTGGCCGCCATTAGCTTATCGCAAGAAAGTTACAGCTGTAAATGGCGTATTGTACGCCATTTGCAGCGATAAAGCACTTACTTTTACCTAAATTGCAGATGTTTGTGGCTTTATGTAAGTAAGTGCTTTATGGTCACAAATGGCATACAATATGCCATTTACAGCTGTAACTTTCCTGCGATAAGCTAATGGCAGCCACCATTAGCGTATCACATTTTTTAGAAAGCTGGAGAGCTGCTCCGCCAACTCCGGCAGATGTGGCAGCAGGGCTCCAGAGGACTCCACAGGGCCCTAAGCAGCCCAAATTGCCCCACAGTGGACGCCCCCAGACTGGACAGTGGGGGGTTCGTACATCCCTATATGGAACTATAGGCCACTGAAACAGCTCAGGTTTAGCAGGTTGTGCTTCCAGGTTTGAACCCAGGATATAGTCTCCCACTAGAAAAGACTGGAAAGAGCCTTCTTCATGCCTCAGACAGGGCAGTGGCATAGTGTTCCCATGGGAGTAAGTTCCAGCAGTGGTGGCTGGTGACTCCAGTTCCAGAGGGGTGGTGATTCCATTCAGGGTTTTAGTTACAACCATAAACTCTCTATTGACATGGGAATGGCCTCACCACCTATTCAGCTGGCATAGATCATCTGGAGGTCATATACACCCAACCTGGTTCCAGGCCTATTAATGAAGCCACACTGCAGTACTTGTTGAATTGGCCATTTAAAACCCAGAGAAGAGAGCACCAGACATGAAGTACTACTCATCCCACTACCTGAGTACATTTCTTTTGTTGAACTAACACAAACCTCCAGTTGTGCCTTGTGAGGACACAACTGTAGGTTGCCCTTCCAGGACCATTCCTTTTATACTTCAAGCCTCCACCCACCCAAGCCTATAATTGTTGTAGCACACCAGATTTTCCTGAGTTTCTGAATGCCCCCATTCCCTCCTGAGTTCACGTCCACCATCCCTTGAATTCTCACCTGGCCTCCTTTAGTTCCTTTTACCCAGCACTAAGTTCATGAGCTCCCACTGATGCCTACTTGCACTGTGCATCACAACCCCTGTCTCCTATGTTTAGACAGAGCAATAAAGATAGATAAGAATCTGCTCTCATCCACCTTTTCAAACCTCCTTTTCCTGATTTCTTCCTAAGTTCTACTGCAACTTTCCCATTTCCTCCACCTCTTCTAAAGCAAAAAGTCACACTGCACAGCCATGCCACTCACACTGCCACCTTCTTGTCCCCACCCCCACCCCTCTGGGAAACCACATTGATTGAATCATCAAGTTGGAATAGGCATTGGAAGTCATCTAGTCCAACCCCCTCCTCAATGTAGCAACTAGGGCATCCCTGTCATTGGCCTCTGCTTAAATACCTCCAGTGAAGTTAAGCCCAAGAGCTCCCAAGGCAGTCTGTTCCAATGCTGAATGTCTCTTACCATTAGGAAGTGTCTCCCAACATTTAGCCAAACTCTGATTCCCTGCCATTTCTATCCATTGTAGGTATGGCGGAGAATTTCTCCACGAATCTTCGGGAGGCCAAATGCCAATGCATTTGGCCCCCCGAAATTGGTGGGGAAATTCTCCGCCGGCCCCCCGGCCCCCACCCGGGATGGGACTTACCGTGGCTGAATGTCCCTCTCGGCGGCGGGTCCCGGCGGCGGTTCGGCAGCGATTCGTCGGGGGCGGGGGCGGCGGCCGGTCTCCTGACCAGCTGCCACCGCCGCCATTGCAAAAAAAAAAGTAAATTAAAAAACAACAACACACACCCGTGATAGGCTACGTAACGATTTACGTAGCCTATCACGGCTAGATTTCCAAAGTCAGCCGTGATAGGCTACGTAAATCGTCACGTAGCTAGGGATGGCGGAGAATTTCTCCCCGAAACTTCGGGGGGCCGAGCACCAACATGTTCGGCCCCCCAAACAAGTTTCGGGGAGAAATCCTCCGCCCCCCCTGCCCCCCGCCCCCCCCCCGGGACGGGACTTACCTTCCCTGAATGTCCCTCCCGGCGGCGGGTCCGGCTGGCGGTTCGTCGGGTGTTCGAGCGGGGTGGGAGCGGCAGCTGGTCTTTCGACTGGCTGCCGCTGCCGCCATTGCAATAAAAGGGAAAAAAAAAAAAAGTCCCCTGATAGGCTACGTGACGATTCACGTAGCCTATCATGGCTAGATTTGCAAAGTCAGCCGTGATAGGCTACGTGAATCATCACGTAGCCTATCACGGGTGACTTAAAAAAAAAAAAGTGTGTACGGATAATGGCGGCCCCCATAGGGAGCCGCCATTCCCGTTCCTTATTTGGTCGCTGTAGTGTACGTAAATGTTTACGTAGACTACGGCGAAAATAAGGGAACGCTATTTGCGTAAATCTTTACGTAGAGTAGATGTGTCAAAATAAGGAACGCAAATGGCAGTCTCCATGGGAGCCGCCATTTGCGTATGCACTTTTTTTTCCCCCAAAGTCAGCCGTGATAGGCTACGTGACGATTTACATAGCCTATCACAGCTAACTTTGGAAATCTAGCCGTGATAGGCTACGTAAATCATTACGTAGCCTATCACAGGTGTGTGTGAGTGTGTGTGTGTGTGTGTTTTACTTTTTTTTTCACGGCCGGGTAGACGGGGCGCTCCTATCCGGCCTGAATTTCAGCTGGGCGAGGCGGGGTGCCTCCCCCCCCTCGCCTGAACTTCGGGGGGAGAACCGAAGTGCCTCCCCCCACCGCGAAGCAAGCTTCGAGAACAGGTAAGGGACTTTCGTCCATCCCTACTAACCAGTGCTGAGTAGAGGGGAACTAGTACTTCCCGGGATTTGGAAGCTATGCCTCTATTAATGCAGCCCAAAATAACATTTGCCTTTTTTGCAGCCACATCACATTGTTGGCTCATATTCAGTTTGTGATCTACAACAATTCCAAGATCCTTCTCGCTTGTAGTGTTGCTGAGCCAAGTATCCCCCATCTTGTAACTTTGCATTTGGTGTCTTTTTCCTAGGTGCAGAACTTGGCATTTATCCCTATTAAATGTCATTCTGTTGTTTTCTGCCCAGCGCTCCAGCCTATCAAGATCACTTTGAATTCTGTTTCTGTCTTCCAGGGTATTAGCTATCCCGCCCAATTTTGTGTCATCTGCAAATTTGATCAGCATTCCCTGCACCTCCTCATCTAAGATATTTATAAAAATGTTGATGAGCACCAGGCCCAGGACTGAGCCCTGTGGCGCCCCGTTCGTTACCTCTCCCCAGTTTGAGAAGATCCCATTGAGAAGCTCTCTTTGAGTCCGATTCTGTAGCCAACTGTGGATCCACCTGATAGTTGTTTCATCTAGCCCACTTTGAGCTAGTTTACTAATCAGGATATCATGGGGCACTTTGTTGAAAGTTTGCTGAAGTTGAGGTATATTATGTCCTCAGCATTCCCAAAGTCCACAAGGCAGGTTACCTGATCAAAAAATGAGATCAGATTCGTCTGGCAGGATTTGTTCTTGACAAATCCATGTCGGCTTCAAGTAATCACTGCATTGTTTTCAAGGTGCTTCCAGATGGATTGCTTTATCATCTGCTCCAGAATTTTCCCAGGGATTGATGTCAGACTGACTGGTCTGTAGTTCCCAGGTTCTTCTTTTTTGCCCTTTTTGAAGATAGAGACAACATTAGCCCTCCTCCAGTCATCTGGCACTTCCCCCGTCCTCCATGATTTCTCAAAGATAATAGACAGTGGCTCTGAGAGCTCTTCTGCCAGTCCCTTTATTACTCTAGGGTGCAGTTCATCTGGCCCTGGAGATTTGAACTCATTCAAAGTAATTAGGTGTTCCTTGACCATATGCCTGTCGATCTCAAGCTGCAATCCTGCCCCTAGAAATTTCCCATAATTTCTAGTCCCCGCTCAGCCATGTCCTTGGGCCAGTTACTGACTCTCAGCCTAACCGACCTCACAGGTTTGTTGTGAGGATAAAATGGAGAGGAGGAGGACTACATAAGCTGCCTTGGGTTCCTTGCAAGTGGAGAAAAGGTGGGATGTAATGTAATCATCACTACCACCACCACCACCACCACCACCACATATAAAATGCCAGTTGGCCCTCGGCTTTAAGGTAGTTTACGCTGAAACCTGCAGTTGCAATAATTGCACCTAGAAGTAAAGTTGGAACAAAATGTGCATATGCCATTGTGATTTTTTGGCAAGCAAACAACATTGGTTCTACCATTTTATTGCTGTTTATCATACCCTTTCAATAAAAAGAATGTAATTTTTTTTCCTGATTCATCTTGCCTGCTTTGGGCACCTGATCAGGGTACTCTTCTACCCAGAATAAACAATCCCAGTTATGTATGCTTCCCCCCCTCCCCACCCCTATGTTTTGGTTAAAAAGTGCTAGGTTGAGGCCAGCTTTACCTGGCAGACAGCAGCTGTCCTTTAGGGTCACATTGGGAATGGTTCCCCAAGCACAACATCTGAATTAAATTACCCCAGCATTTGTGTTCAGGGAGACCTTATTCCCTGATCACGGAAAAATAGTTTGCAAACGTGTTTAGAGACATGTGTCCCAAGCTACCTAGTAACAATAGCCAATCAGAAGAAGTGGTGCATTGGCCAATAGCCACATCAAAATAATTGTCTGGCTCTTACATACCTCAGGATGGCTATAATTTTGCCGTCATCCTATCCAGCCACATCTCATTTCCATTTAGATAATTGCCAACTCCATCTAGATAGTCTTCCACAGGCATTGGTATCTATCGGCCTGCTTCCACTACTTCATGCAACCCAGCTGCATGATTTATCACATCAGCAGTACTAACAAGGGGGCTTGAGAGGTGTGAGAAGCCCGCCCCTTCACTCTTGCTGGTGCTCAGGTGGCCACAGTATGGGTAAGACACAGAGCTGTGGTGTGATGCTCAAGAAACCCCTAGGCATTCCTCTCATGGGCTGAGAGTTCCACGATCCTGAAGGCAGCAGAGATGAGTAACAAGCAGAGGCAGAGGAGGATTCCTATCTGCTCATAACCACAGGAAAAAACACTACAACAGCCAAACCTTTTATTGAACATCATCGCCGTGAAGTGAGTTCAGAAAGCAGTACATATGAATGGGGCTACTAACCATCTTGTTCCAGCAGGGTTCTTGTGCCTTCAAAAGTGCATGAGAGTCAGGTTGCATTTTCTCCATCACTTCATCTACGTGGTAGATGAGGTTAGGCACCAGAACTGCACTGAGCTCACAGTCTTTTTACCAGGGGTATGCAAGCTTCAGATCTGGATTTCTGAAGCATGGTGGCCATTTTGTGGCCATCTGCTATCTTGGCAACCCCTAACACCACAGCACCCTCTACTGATCATAGTTGATATTTCAGTCTTAGGATGACTCATCTTTGGGGGGGGATAGGCAGGGAAGAAGTGGAAGAGGCCCATTAGGGCTGAAGCTGAACTCACTCTCCCCTAATACCTCCTCCCCCTTGCCCCCCCCTTGAGGAGTGGGGAGAAAGAAAGAGAAAGGGAGGGGGAAGGAGTTGTCTTTTGACATTGTCTTGACAATGAGAACTAAGCCATGTTACTGTGTTTTGCATTATGCAATTCTGACATTGCTTAACCACAAAAAGGGGGATGAGCCTGGGGGCCATTTGCATAAAGTGGGGTGTGTCTGGGGCAGTGGGATTCAAAGTGATGATTGTGGGGAGTGAAGAAGACTTTCAATTTCTATTTCAAAAAGATGAGTCATCCTAAGACTGCAATATCAACTCTCACCAGTAGAGGGTGCTGTGGTGTTAAGGGTTGCACAAAAGGATGGATGGCCACAAAATGGCCACCATGCTTCAGAAATCTGAATTCGAAACTTGCACAACTATACTTTTTACACAAATGTCCATGCTGGGTTCCCCAAAGCTTTCTCCATTTCAACAGCCTTATTTAGGTGGGAAAAGTCATTTTGTTACCGCTATTGTTAAATAATCAAGAGTTGGAAATTCTTGCTGATCTACTGCAAATCACCAAGCAATCTACCAGTAGATCCTGATCTACCCTCTGCCCAACCCTGGCTTAGGATACTAAGTGAGACTCTTTCTCCACCACATTCCTGATGCCACCAATTTTGGACCCTTGAACTTGTTGACTTATATCAGTATTACAGTTACATCAGCATGTTACCCAGAATAACTGTGGTACTATGCTTGCATAGATTCCCAATGTGGGCATATCTTGGGTTTTGCCAGTAGAAGACTTAGTCTCATCCAGCTGGTGTAAGTCAGGGACACAACACCATTTGAAAGTGACATAGGCAGATGTGCTTTCCTTGTGCTTCGAAAACCAAGAAAAGAGTTAAACAGTCCATTAAAATGTATCTCAGGGGGTTATAAATGAATATAATGTCAGCTTTCAGAGAGAAAAAAGTGCAAGAATGATTGTGACAACAGTTTTCAACATGTTTCTCATTATCAACTTTGTGGGAAACTTGAGGGGTTTAGATTGCAAAGTTGAGGAATCCTTTTTATCTATCTCTTTCTGCCTAATCCAATATTAAACTACTTTGGAATTGTTCGCATGTGTCCATTTTGTGTTCTACAGAGGGAGAAAAATTCTGATTCACGTGAATATCTTGTTAAAGTCTGTTGAGGATTAAGGGGTAGGACAGTTTTCTTGCCGTGCATCTTTACGAGGGATTGTATGCCAGCTTTTTGTGGGAGGTCTTTGAAATAACTTTCATGTAGTGATCATTTCTCCCTCTCCTTTGTTTTCCTGAAACTGTGAGAGTCGTATTCCCCCCGCCAGCCCCTGTATCTGTTCCTATTTAGAGCAGATACCTCTAGATGGTCTAAATGAGCATCAAAGATAAGAAGTTGGAAGAAATGTCATTGGTTGATCCTTGATTTCTGAGGACTTAATTGCCAACACTCAGATACTCACCATCTTCATAAAAGCCCTGAGACTTAACGTATCAGCACAGAAGAACAGCACATTGCACGTCTTGAAATGAATGCGGCAGACATTAAACAAAAGGAAGATTTGGTTGATGCAACTGCTCAGTTTGGGAACTTCTTGTCTTTCTTTTTTAAGAATTGGCACACTAATAAATGGACACAGACCAACACTGCATTCATGCAACTATGTGGCATATATGAACTAAGATTCATAAGTGACTAATGAAAATACATTGCTCAGCAGGAAAAGTCATACTCAGATCTTTGATTATGTGGAATATTGTCTGCCTATAGATCTTCCTCTATTCCTGTATATTTGGAAAAGGAAAACATAGTTCTGGTGTGTTGCTTTGGTCTCAAAAGCAAGCTGCGTCACACACTGAAGGCCCCATTTTCCATGCATCAGTTTTTCAGCATCTGCTTTAAGCATTTTAATATGATCCATATTAACTAGTTATCTGGGTTTTTTTTTTTTTTAAGGGATCCATGGCCAATATAAGCTCTTTCAAACAGAAACAAACAAGCAAACCTGTAAGTTTGCTTTTCATTGTTGACTATTTCACACATTATAGAAGAACAGACTTGGGGTTTGACACAAAATATATGCATGATAGCAAATTTCAGCTCATCCAACCTCCTTGACTAGTGTAGCCATGTGATATATCACATGCAAATGCACGCTTTTAGTGTTTGTGCTTAACTTTCTTAGGTATGCATGTAAAGCATCTTAAGTGTACACCTGAAAAACATAAGCTTGGATCCTAAGTTGCTCTGCCATTCATGCAAGGGGAGAATTTCTGCAAACTCCTCCTCCTTCACCTGCTGACACATGCACCATATCCCACACCAGTCCCAGGGGTTCCCAACCCCCAGAAATAGATTTGGGAAGGCACAGGAAAGGGGGAAGCAGGAAAGTCCCATTCTGTCAATGTGAACTGTAGAAGGGGAGTTAGAACCCAAGCCATTTTTTGTCAATCAATCAACCAATCAACCAAATGTATTATACAGTCACAGACATTCAACAAGCCATTTTGTGTGATGTGGCCCTATGTTTTAAATACAATAGAAACCACACTTGATATTGTTTATAGTACACAGAGAGCTTTCCTTAAAGGTAACACGCAGAACTTTTCATAATTTTATTTTCTGCAACCAACTATTGCAAACAAAGCCGTTATAAAACTGCGTCATAAATTAGAGCACAAACTCATTAGTCTTTGACCTGCAAAAATGATGCAGGTTGAGAATATAATATACTGAATGTAATGTGTGTCCCCCCCAACTATATCCACATCCAACAAATAGGTTAGTTGATTTATATTTAATGGGCATCTTATGGGACTATCAAAAAGGGCATTTATTTGCTACTGAAATATCAATTAAGATAATATGCAAACTAATACAGTAATCAAATAAACCTGATGGATAACATAACCCCCCCCTCCCCCAGCTGAACAGGCATGCTAACAAATCTATTTGATCAATATATGGGATGTAAAAAAAGAAAAGACATGATTGACTGATGAAGAAAATGAAACTGACACAAATAGGCTGACAGCCAGTTTCAAGTCTCTTTAGGGCAAATGCAATTAACTTAGAATAATAGACTCAAATTTGATGGTTAGAAATGCATTTTTATTAACAATCACAGCCTGAATCATTATGTGCGCTTATGAATAAAATTGTACTTATATTTAGCGTCTCTGTGTGTGTGTGTATATATATATATATACATTTATCAAAGTATATATTAAGAATATAGTTTTTAAGCATCCGTATTCTTAAAAAGAACAAAAATCAGGGGGAGGATTTTAAATCAAAATGCTCATAAACCATAGCTGTAAATATATCAAATATGCAAGTATGCTGAGATTAGACATACAGCAAAGATCACCCACCCAGCAAGTCCCCAAACGCTGGGGCCTTTTGGGATATAGATCTGCAATCAGGGATTTTTACCAATTTCATTCTGAAGAAGAGAAGTCATTACTAGAAAACTATGCTCATTCTCTTTAGTTTAATAGCTTTTTAAAATGATTCATTTAGGGAGGAAAAGATTAACACTTTATTTACCAAGCATTTTATTTCTACTACCAACTAAGTCACTGTGACATTTGTAATCCATATTTAACTTGTTGTTTCATAAAAATATTGGTAGTGCCAACATGGTTCCTGTGGCATGTTTTTTTTTAAGTTGTTGTTGCCCCTAATTTTACAATTAATTTTGTGTTTTAAAACAACAACTATGTGATGGATGGCAGAGTAGTAAAAGAAAGATATTCAGGATATGAGCCAAAGTCTAAGTATTTTGATGCTTGCAAGGGAGCAGCATTCCCAATTTCTTCTTCTGGATCCAGCTACTTATACTACAGCAGAAGTTACTCCTGGGAGCCCTACAGCTTTCAAGAGCAGCTGTATTGGAAAGAGGAGGGCTGAGAAGATGTGTGTGAGCCTTTGGCAGGAGTAGGGATGGCAGAGAATTCCGCCACGGATCTCGGTGAAGCCGAATGACAGTGCATTCGGCCCCCGAAATCTGTGATGGAACGGCCTGCCCCCCCCGCCCCCCCGCAGATCCCCCGATGAGACTTACCTGGGGCGGATCTTCCGGGCAGCGGCGGCTCTGGCGGCGGCGGCGGCAGCGGTGGCTGGTCTTCTGACCGGCCGCCGCCGCCATTTGCAGTCTTGTCGCTTTGTTTTTTTTTTTTTTACAAGACATGATAGGCTACGTAAAGACTTACGTAGCCTATCACGTCTGGCTTTTAAAAAAAAAATGCATACGCAAATGGTGGCAGCTATGGCCGCCACCATTTGTGTTCCTTAGTTTTGCCCGTCTTAGTCTACGTAAATATTTACGTAGACTAAGACGGCGAAAATAAGGGGAATGCAAATAGCGTAGCGGACGCTATTTGCGTTCCCCCTTATTTTTGCCGTCTTAGTCTACGTAAATATTTACGTAGACTTAGACGGCCAAAAATAAGGAACGCAAATGGCGGCGGCCGTAGCCGCTGCCATTTGGGTACGCGCGTCGTTGTTTTTTTTAAGCCAGACGTGATAGGCTACGTAAGTCTTTACGTAGCCTATCATGGCTGACTACAGGGATGCAAACGGCGGTGGCTATGGCCGCCGCCATTTGCGTCCCTGCTAGCCAGCGGCCGGATGTCCGGCTGCTGGCGGAGCCGGCCAGTGGCTCCGCGGAATCCTCGCAGAGCGGAGCCGGTTGGCGAGGATTCCAGGGGGAGGGACGGAGCGCCTCCCCCCCCCAGTGGAACCCGGCAGAGCCAGGTAAGGGGACTTTCGTACATCCCTAGGCAGGAGTCAACCTTCAGGCTGTTGGGTTCTGAGACGCAGGGCAAGCTGTAGGGATGTCTGAGAATTTTGTTTCAGTTCACAGATGATCTCAACTTAGCCTAGTCACAACCCCAAATACAAACGGGAGTGCATTTTTGGGAAAAATGTTTGCACCTTCCCGAAGTTGTGATTGAATTAGAAAAATGTGTAATGTGGGGGAAAGTGCACACTTTTGAAAAATATTCACAGAAATACGCTTTTCCTTTCTGAAAGGCACACCTTTCCTGCTCGAACAAACAAACAGAAATGTCACAAACAGAAATGAGAATAAGCTAAACTGCCTTTGAAGTGAAGTTCAGAGAATTTCAGAGAGCTCGAACATCCCTGATTCCTCAGCCCTAGGGAGCTGGTTAGAAAACAGGAAGCTGCCTTATGCCGACTCAGAGCATTGCTCCATCTAGCCCAATATTGTTGACACTGACTGGCAGCAGCTCCCCAGGGTTGCAGGCAGGACTCTTTCCTAGCCCTACCTGGAAATGCCAGGACTGAACCTGGGACCTTCTGCATGCAAAGCAGGGGCTCTACCACTGAGCTATGGCCCTTCCCACTGGATGTCGGTTCAGGTGGGCCAGAAGCAGGTGTGTGGTCCGGAACGGGCAGGGGCCAGTTCTAAAGTAGCAAACAAGTCTCAGATGAACCAGGAGCAAGCATGTGGTCAAAACCAGGGTCAAGTACCAGAGCAACAATGTAGGATTAGGACCAGGGGCAGGGGTGTCATCAAAACCAGGTAGGGGGCAAAGTCCAGAGCAGTCATTTATTTATTTATTTACAACATTTATAAGCCACTCTACATCTAAAAAGATTCCTGAGTGGTGAACAGTGAAAGAAGAAAAAATAACAGTCTGTGTGTGTCTATTCAGATTTTTTTTTTCTTGACATTTTTCTTCAGTAAAATTTAGACCTTGTTGTTTGAAACTTTATGGTCTCTTTTGGGGGACTGCTCGCCCTATACCTAACAACAACAACCCCACACTACCTAAAGTAGATATCTGAGACCCAAAGAGTTTTCGGGCTTGTTTGGTGAAGGGAGCAAGATTCTTTTCCCACCTGGTGGCAGTGGAAAAAGCCACAGGAAAGGAAGTGCAAGAAGAAGTGTGGGCCTATTGTCTTGCCTGTTTTCCCTTCCACACACAGAACAGGACATTACTGGTCCCTAACACCCCCAAAGTTAGTTTTCTTAGTATAGTTTGTTTTAAGGACATGATGTGTTCCTTGAAACAAACAAGCCAGGATTGTTCTAGAGGCTGGCTTGAATACTATGGTGTGCTAAAGTCATACAGACAGACTGATGATGCCTGTTTGATTACTCTACCAAATAGTGCCAGAAAGAACAAATCACTGACACAGCCAACTTGCCAACCCAGTTCATAGAGCCAAGTGCCTCACATCCTTAATTCAGATTCCATAATTCCATCCCATTTTAGCTCAGACATTTTTCCACCATGCAGGCTAAATGCTTTCCTCAATAAGCAGAAGACCAGGTGTTCCTGCTATAGGAATGGAAAGAATGGGGAAAAAAATTAATGTAGGAAATTGGTAATCTCAACTCATCAGTGCAAGCTATCTTCATCCCCCCCCCCTATTAAAAAGAGGCAAATGTAGAAATGTTATTTAACACCAAATGGTCTGTTTGGTTTCTCCATCCCTTTTTTTAAATCTAGAGAGACATCAGCTACCCCATTTCCTTTTTTTCCCACACGATCAAGGAAAAAAAAAAAAGATGTGTTCCATGGTGATAGGCTATGACAAATAGACAAGGGCAGACCTTTGGGACGGGTGAGCAGAAAGGCTTCTGAAGTCCGGCACCCCCTGAAAACAGTTCTGTTCCAGGAAGCATTCCTTAAATGACCAGCCATGGGGCAGTTTGGCATTCTGCTTTTAATAATTTTAATATGCTGTTTTAATCTTTTATATTTTTTACTATTTTTTACTACTTTTTGTGTTCAGAGCCCCGGAATCTGTTTGGATGGGGAGTGGTATACAAATGTTGTAAATTAAAAAATATAAAATAAAATAAAAATAAAATAAAATAAAATAAAAATAAAATAAAGTCATGTTTCCTCCTATGTGATAAGGATACTGTTAAAGGCTGCAAGATACTTCTACTAGATGAGGGAGAACAGTAAGAGGCCAGGATTGAGAAACATGGCCACTTGCATATCACCACTGTTTCTGCCTCTGCCTCTTCCCCTCGCCATTGTAGCTGTAAAGTCCCAAAAGCCTATCCAGGAAAGAGAATGCCAGAATGGCCCCAGAATAATCCACTCCAACCCCTGCAAATGTAAAGCACTGAAATATATTAGCCTTTTCTCCCCAGAGAATCTCAGTAAATGAAAGTGGCTTTATGTAGTTTTATGGACAGAACATAGAGCGCTGCGATCACTTGATTCAATGGCTAAATAATACAAAGCACAGAAATTTATCCAGTAATTCTTGAAGTAGAGGGAATTAACATCCCTTAGTGCATCAGTGAACAATGTCAAGCCCAAAGAGTCAATGCAAGGCCAGTTTTGCACCCTATATTTAGTGTTCAATCCTTTTCTCACTGAAGTGAAAGGGGGAGCTTTGCTGTTGACTTTGATGGAAGCAGGATCAAGCCCTTTCTTTGCTAGCAGTGACACAGAAGGTGGTGTTATGAAGAATGATTATATTTAAAATAGCTATGATGTAATATCAATGTCAATTCCATTATTTTAACAGATGTAAATTTTCTCTGCTCTTGAACTCTGGTGAATTTTGATGGCAATGTTAAAGAGATACGATTAAAACTACTTAAAAGAACTATTTGTTTGAGAGAAAGAGTGGTGGGGGAGAGAGAGTATGTGTATATGGGAGGGGGGAACCTACTTCAAATTGTTTCCTTATTCACTTGCTGCCATTATTTATTTGAAAAGCTTCCTATGTTCTGTCAAGTTAATGTGAGAAAGCAGCTAAAAAAGAAATCACACACAGATATAGGATCATACACAAGCACAGAAGATGTATAGAATGATGATTTTCATATATTCGTATGCCTCCTTTCTTCCAAGGAATTTAGGGTGGTATACACGGAGTTATCTGATCAGTACTCAGCACCCTCAGACGGCTGCTGGGCCCCCAGAAGGCCCACCAGTATTGATGTCTGTCTTGGATCCTTGGCCATTCCAAAATCTGGTGGTGGGAGCAACAAGCAACCATTTCAGTCTCATAGTGTCTGTCCAGGGCCTTGTAGGAAATGCAAGTGGCTTGCTGCTGATGCCAGGTATGTCCATGACCAGGGGGTAGGGACCCATCAATGCAAGAAGGCCGGCCAGAGGGGACTTTGCCAAAGACCCCCTTCAGCCTGGAACTGGCTCTGGTTAGGCTGAGAGATTGTGACTAGCGGAAGGTTACGTAATGAGCTGTGTATGTGAGAAGGGATTTGAATTTAGGATTTCCCAGCTTAGGTTCAACATACCACATTGGCTTTCCAGTATATATTGCTTTTCATCCACAGTTTAGGGTGGTTTGACCAGCAACCTCAGTTCTTAAGTTACAAAGCAGGGGTGTGACAGCTAGTAAGTATAGTAGTTTGAGTGTTGGACTGGGAGTCAGGAAATCCAGATTCTAGTCCCTATTCGGCCATGGAAGCTCACTGGGTGACTTTGGGCCAGTCACAGACACTCAGCCCAATCTACCTCACACGGTGGTTGTTGTGAAGATAAAATGAAGAAGAGGAGGATTATGTACAGTGCCTTGGATTCCTTAAGGAGGAAAAAAGGCGGTATATAAATGAAATGATAGATAGATAGATAGATAGATAGATAGATAGAGAGATAGAGAGATAGATAGATAGATAGACAGAACGAACCTCAGCCTTTGGGTCCCAATCCAGTCCTCTTGGGGTCCCAATCCAGCCCTCCAGGATTTCTCAGATGGCTACACACCCTTCCCTGGCCCTACCCCCTTTTCCTCAACCACCAATCATTGGGTGGTTCCCTAGTTTTTCCCCTTTGTAAAAGGTTGAAATATCTCTCCTAAGGCATTGTTTCTGGAAGTAGGCGTTTTAAGCTCATCGTGGTGTTTGGGGCATTTTGCCCCCCCCCTTTGCCTTCAGCCCCACCCACCACTGGCGTGCAGCCCCCGAGAGCTCCTCCAAAAGGACATATGGTCCTCAAGCTGAAAGAGGCTCAACACCTCTGTTCTGAAGCCTTAGCCCTGGAAATGCTTCCATTCAAAACAAACATATTTTTGCAACACTGGAACAGATTTTTGTAGTGTGTGTGTGTGTGGGGGGGGGATCTGTGGAAGATGTGCAGCTTCATGAGAAAGGAAGGGGTATCATTTCCAAAGCACTGCACACAAAGTTTAATACCACTCTTTTTCTGGTACAAATGCTGATCTTGGTTCCTAAGACAATAGTTTGCAGCCGTCTATGGTTTTCAAATTTCCTAGACTGAAAAATAAAAACATGTTTCCATGTTGGAGAATGGCCCTATCTACTTACGTTGAGGGAGTACGCATTCATTCTGAGCTACAGGGAACTGAATTCAGGAACCCAATCCAGGTTCTAGACTGTCATGTTGGGAAAATCCAAAACAACTGAAAGTTGATAGGCCTCATAGCAATCTTGAAGACATGATGAGTCGGTCCTAGATGTGTCTTTAGTTATGCCTAACAGTTCAAAGATGTTTTTAGTTATATCTTATATATATTATATGTTGTTTGTGTATATGGTCTGTGTGTTTTTATGTAAATGGCTTTTCATTTTTGTATATTGTATTTAACATTTTCACTTCTGTAAACCACCCAGAGAGCTTTGGCTATGGGGTTGTTGTAACAACATAGAGTTGTTGTTGTTGTTGTTGTTGTTATCTTCAACAGAAGACCAGAACCAAGTCAGCAGAAAGCCTAAAAAAGTTTTCTTGCCAATATCCAAAGCCCTTATATGCAGATTTTCTCATACATTAATGGAATAGCTGACAGCTTCCAGTCCATTACTATGGTCTATCAGGGAAGTGGTGGTGGGGAGAACCCTTCCCATTAACAAAACACAATATGCATGGAGATATATATATATATATATATATATATATATATATATATATACAAAAAATGGAAAATATTTGCAAGTATTGCATTAGTGTCAAAACTTGAGCTGTTGGAGAAATCTAAGGAAAGTGATATGCAGTAGAACAACTGAGATGAAAGTGGCTGTTGTTATTCTCAGTTTCCAAAACAGACTGTTACAGAAAATAACAGCTTAATGCTGTAATTTTCTGGATGGTCTTGAGCTACTCTTTTCCATCCTTAGCTCCCACATGTTTAAATTATGATGATCATTGTCTACCTTACTTGGCATTCAGGTAATACAAATTAGAGCTGTACACAAATGGCCTCTCAAAATTCTCCAGCCTAGTTGTGGGCAGAGAATTTGGGGGGACAATTTCACCAAATTTCTGTTAGGGGAGGAGAAATTCTCCAACAGTTTCTCACAGGTAGGGCTCACTGTTGGCAGGGGCTGTAGCACAGGGTCTTTCTTATTCCCTAAGGGGTTTTGGTTCATTGCACTGCTTCTGTAGGTGGCAACAGCATCGACTATGTTGAGGCTTCCACTTTTCTGAGGAGGAATTTTGAATTTCTTTATTTTTTAGCTTACCTAATCACTGCGAGGTGGCCGAGGGTGCTGTGTGTGTTTTCTCTCTCTCTGTTACACATCTGTCCATTGCTCTACAGCCTCCCAGGCCACTTGTACCTTCTGAACTGAAAAAGCCCCATGGAAGGAATTGCCTCATGATGTTTTCCTCATGATGGCTTTAACTGAAGTGAGGGAAGCCAAGGAGGCTACAGGCTGCCACAGAGATCATTGTACATTGACAGACAGGACACTCATGCACACTCCTCAGCCACCTAACAAGTAAGGTAAGCCCAAGAACCCCAAACCCAGTCCATGAGAATTTCTCCAAAATTTCTCTTCCTTTCTATTTCTTTTCGAAAGCAATTTCTTTTCTACCAAATTGAAAGAGAATGGTAAAAAAAAAATGCAGGAGAAATTTTTGGCACAGCACTAATACAAATACTGTTCATTTCTTAGAACCACAGAATTCTGGGGCTAGATTCTAGTCTAGGGGTGTTGAATCTCTTGCAGCCTGAGGGCCAAATTCTGTTTTGGAGAAGCTCTCAGGAGATTCCTGTGATGGGTGGGGCCAAAGGCAAAAGGGGCAGGGCCAAAATGCCAGTGCATTTTAGCTTAAAGCACTGACTGCCGGTCACTAAGCCTTAGGTGAACCATTTCAAACTTTTAGAATGGAGGAGAATGCACAAACACTGGGAAACAACCAAACCATCAGTGGTTGGGGGAAAAGGGGTTGGGGCCAGTGGAAAAGGCATGCCCATCTGGGGAATCCCATGCAGTCCAGATTTGGTCCCCAGGCCTGATGTTCTGTACCCCTCTTCTAGTCCAAGTCCCTGTGCCCATACCTGGAGCATCCTCAACAAATGCCTCTCCTGTAGCTGGCTCCATTTCAGCCCCCATTCCTTCTGAACGCCCTCTATAGTCCTCTTTGTATGTTCCCCTTCACTATGGATTCAGCATCTGTAGAGGGAGGATGAACAGCATCCACTGGTCTCACCCATGGTGACTCTGCCCTGACATCTGAGTATCTGGCAAAATGGACTCTAGCACGGCCTACATGGCCAGGTTTCCTGATTGTTGGAAAGCCCTACGTGTGTACATCTATACACATGTGTGCTCCCCTTGGCAGACTTCACACCAAACATGCAGAGACTGAAGATGGGGTGTGTGATGCTGAGGATGGAACTTGCAGGCACGGTGTGATGTGGCCCCCAATTGCCCCCTCCCCAAGGCCCCAGGAAGGAAGTGACAGACAAGGGTGTTTAAGAGAGAATATAGGCAAATGCCATCCCATGTATTTAACACTTGGAGAGGGAAGGAAGAAGAGTGAGGAAAGGCCATTAACTCTTTGTCTTCCCTAACTAGCAAAGTGTGTGTGTGTGTGTGTGTGTGCGCGTGCGCGCACGCTTGCAGCCATTATCTGCAAGGTGCAAAGATTCCTGTATTTCTATTGCATATGCTCTATTTTCCCTTGAAAGGGCCCTAATAGCACAACTACACAACACTTTCCAGTACATGCAACTAAACATCTCATTGCTCTGGTAGCCAGACATTTTTAGTCATCTGAGTATTATATACAATGGGATGGAAAGGTGCAAATTAAGCCATTTTACATATGAAACTGTTTCATCTTAAATCTAGTTAAATTATTTTAATGACTTATGTAAAGTAAAATATCAGGTTTCCCCTTTTCTTCCTTTTTCTTGGCTTGGCTTCACACAGGCATATTATTGATTATTTGTCAAAGTCACACTGTTTGCTTACAAGGTATGAAGGCTCTTTAGACACTATAATGACAGCTTTTGATTTGCTTGATAATATTTAGAATCAGTCATAAAAGCCAATCTCTGAACGAAAAGACCACTTTTATTGGCTTTTAGTCCCATTACTGTTATCATGAGTGGTAAATTGGCCTAATGCAAGTAATGCTGCTGTGTCATACTGTAAAACCACTGCTTAGTTTAAAATTTTATTTATTTTTACATGATCATATTTTAAGATATGGCGATTAAAATCTAGTCCATCATGGCTACCAGAGGTCCCCTCCAGGGCATGGCTGGGGCAGTGTGTGGAAAGCTGCATTCCTGCTTTGTGGTTATATTGTTACATCTATACGGCGAATGAAATGTTTTCTGGTATTTCGCAAGGACTGTGCTGGAACACTACAGAGACAATGCATAAGTTGAGCCAGGGCTTCAGTTGCTGCCAAGCCATAAACAAACAGAGTGTTTACACACCTCAGAGCTATGCTGTACCAATTAGGCTGCCCCCCAACTTTGGGCATAAGTCAGCAGAAGAGCAGCCATGCACTGTATCAAGTCCCTATTTCTTGAATTTGCTTTTGAGTGTTCAAAAACCTAAAAAGCAGCATAGCGATGCAACCCAAATACAAATCTTAGCCTCTGGAAGAATGCCAATGTAACACCAATTTTCAAAAAGAGATCCAGGGAGGATCTGGGAAATTGCAGACCGGCTAGCTTAATGTCTGTAAATTGGTTGAAGGCATTATTATTAAAGATAAAATTGGTAAGCATATAGAGGGACAAGCCCTGCTGAAAAAGATCAACACAGCTTCTGCAAAGGTAAGTTTTAGAGTTCTTTGAGAGTGTCACTAAACATGCAGACAGAGGCGCTCCAGCAGACATTGTTTACTTGAATTTCCAAAAGGCTTTTGACAAAGTCCCTCACCAAAGACTCCTGAGCAAACTTAGCAGTCATGGAATAAGAGGACAGGTCCTCTTATGGATCAGTAACTGGCTAAAGAACAGAAAGCAGAGAATAGGAATAAATGCTAAATTCTCCCAGTGGAGGGAAATAAACAGTGGGGTCCCACAGGGATCTGTATTAGGACCAATGCTTTTCAACCTGTTCGTAAATGATCTGGAATTAGGAGTGAGCAGTGAAGTGGCCACGTTTGCGGATGACGTCAAATTATTTAGGGTGGTTAAAACAAAAAGGGATTGTGAAGAGCTCCAAAAGAATATCTCCAAACTGGGAGAATGGGCATCAACATGGCAAATGCAATTCAATGTAAGCAAGGGTAAAGTGATGCACACTGGGGCAAAAAATCCCAACTTCAGATATAGCCTGATAGGATCTGAGCTAGTAGTGACTGACCAAGAAAGAGATCCTGGGATTGTGGTAGACAGCTCAGTGAAGATCGTAGGGATGGACGAAAGTCCCTTACCTGGTTCCGCAGCTTGCTTCGTGGTGCGGGGAAGGCACTCCGTTCCTCCCCGCCAAAATTCTGGCCGGGGGGGAGGCGCCCCGTCCCTCCGGCTGAAATTCTGGCCGGGGGGGAGGCGCCCCATCCCTCCAGCCACGAATCCTCCGTGCCGGCCGGGACGCAAATGCCGGCAGCCGTAGCTGCTGCCGTTTGCATCCCTGCAGTCAGCCGCGTGATAGGCTACGTAAATCTTTACATAGCCTATCACAGCTGACTTTGGGGGGGGGAAGCACGTACGCAAATGGCGGTGCCCTTGGGCGCTGCCATTTGCGTTCCTTGTTTGGGCACGTGTAGTCTACGTAAACATTTACGTAGACTATGGCGAAAAAAAGGGCAACGCAAATAGTGTTGCCCTTATTTTCGCCGTAGTCTACATAAATGTTTACGTAGACTACACGTGCCCAAATAAGGAATGCAAATGGCGGAGCCCATGGGCGCTGCCATTTGCGTACGCGCTTCCCCCCCCCCCCCAAACTCAGCCGTGATAGGCTACATAAGGATTTACGTAGCCTATCACGGTGTTTTTTGAAAATTTAGCCATGATAGGCTACGTAAATCTTTACGTAGCCTATCACGTTTGTTGTTGTTGTTGTTGTTGTTTACTGGGAAATGGCGGCGGTGGCAGCTGGTCGGAAGACCGGCCGCCACCGCCGGGAGCCGCCAGCGCCAGGGACATTCGCCAAAGGTAAGTCCCATTCCGGGGGGGTGGGGGGGGGTGGCGGACCATTTCTCCACCAATTTTGGGGGGCCGAATGCATTGGCATTCGGCCTCCCGGAGATTCGTGGAGAAATTCTCCGCCATCCCTATGAAGATGTCAAACCAGTGTGCAGCCACTGTAAAAAGAGGCAAACTCCATGTTAGGCATAATTAGAAAAAGTACTGAGAATAAAACTGCCAATATCATACTGCCCCTATACAAATCTATGGTTCAACTACATTTGGAATACTATGTACAGTTCTGGTCACCACACCTAAAAAAAAAAAGATATTGTAGAGCTGGAAAAAGTGCAGAAAAGGGCAACTAAAATGATCAAGGGATGGAGCATCTTCCCTATGAGAGAAGGTTACAACAGTGGGATTGTTTAGCTTGGAAAGTAGGCAGGTAAGGGGAGACATGATATAGGTCTACAAAATGATGCATGGTGTGGAGAATGTGGATAGGGAGACATTTTTCTCCCTCTCTCAAAATACTAGAACCCAGGGTCATCCCATGAAGCTGATTGGTGGGAGATTCAGGAATGATAAAAGGAAGTACCTCTTCACACAATGCATAGTTAAACTCTGGAATTCACTACCACAGGATGTAGTGATGGCCACCAATTTGGATGGCTTTAAAATGGGGTTGGACAAATTATTGAAGGAAAAGGCTATCAACGGCTACTAGTCTTGATGGCTATGTGCTACTTCCAGTCTCAGAGCCAGTAAGCCTATGTACACCAGTTGCTGGGGAACATGGGTGGGAGGGTGCTGTTGCACTCATGTCCTGCTTGTGGGTTCTTGGTCGACAGCTGGTTGGCCACTGTGTGAACAGAATGCTGGACTAGATGGACCCTTGGTCTGAGCCAGCATGGCTCTTCTTACATTCTTTTCTTAACCCCCTCCCATGGGGCAGGGAATCTGGGGGTGAAAGTTGGGGTGAAGGTTTAACCCTCACTTGCTGGAGTGCCATGGCCTCAATCTGAATGAGGGCTTCATGTGCTTGCATGGGAGTAAAAGGCAAGACAAGCCTCAACTACATGGTATGTGATTAGCATAATGTGTAGCCCTGAGGCAGAGGTAATATGAAAATTCTATCTGTGGCCTATTCACTCATATAAGATGTTCCACTGACCAAGTGGTGAACATGTATGTATGAACTAGGCATGTGACTCTAGGAACTCAAGTGGTGAAATGGGAGTGAAGTATGTTTACAGTACAAACAGCATTAACCCCAAGGGATTTTGAAAATACTGACTGCCACAGTAACTCACTGAAGCTCCTGCTTCATTGCAATCCAATGCATGTTTCTTGAATTATATCCCATTAAGATCCCTTGGACCTATTTCCATGTGTGTGTGTGAGTGTGTGTGTGTGTGTGTGTGTGTAGGAGTGCAGCCTTAAGAGCTACAAACCGAGGGAAGGAGGACTGGTAATTTATTTAGTTTTTACTTTATATTATTAGCATAATTTTCATATTTGTATAATATACTCCTTTCTAAGGTTTCAACCAACAAATGCAGAATACAGCATATGCATCAATGGCAATTTACTCATTAGGCATATGATAAATAATAAAAAGTGAAGCAAAATCTCTCTCTCTCTCTCTCTCTCTCTCTCTCAGAGCTTTATCCCAGACCAGTTTGTTTTAATCATATGAGATTAATATCATTCTTATTATTTATAGTTTGGAGTAATTCATGATTAAATAATATAAGAAGCCAGGCTACAAATTTACCTTTTAATTATAGATGTGGCAACATAGCTAAATTGTGTTCCTGTCTCCACTAAGTAATCTCTGAAATCTAGTAGGAACTTGGCACCTGAGCCCTTCCATCAACGTCGCAACGAAGTGTTTCCCTTACCTTTCAAACTGCTTGCAGGGATTTTCCAGCAAAGTTGGAAAGTAGTCTGATTTTTGCTAGGATTTAGTGCAAAGAAGTATAGTCAGCCATGAGAGCTTTTTTTTTAGTTAGTTAGCTAGCTAGCTGGAGAAGCTGAATAGAGAAACATCCAGCTACTTTCCTAGCTTTGGCCCACAATCCAGAAAGTTGTGTGCACATAGTCATGTTTGCACATTTTGGGTTTTGGGTTATATTTTCATTCCAGCTTCCCATGCGGAAAAAAGAAAGCACCTTTTTACACTCCCAATAATTTAAAATGGAATTGTAAACATTGGCTGGTTCTTCTCTTGGTTCCATTATAGAATTTTCTAAACACTATAGCTTGGACACTAAGATAAGTGAATGGAAAGAAGTTCACAGAATGAAAAAGAACAAAGAGTCTTGCGGCACCTTAAAGATTAACAAATTTATTCTGGCATAAGCTTTTGTGGACACTGTCCACTTCATCAGATGCATCAGATGAAAACTCTTCGTTGTTTTTGCTGCAACAGACTAACACAGCTACCCTTCTGGAAGTTGTTACCATGGTTGGAACGTTTCTAGTGTCCTCCTCTCCACTTGAACAATGTGGGATAGGGTGCAGATATGTTGGGGTAGGAAACATTGAGTGAAGGGACCTTCCAGGAATGGAGCACCTTTCACAAACTCTCCTTCCATGAATTTCCTCCCATTCACTACCTTAGAACCCAAGTTTATAATTATAGAGTCCTAACAAGTTTTATCTTCAGTTGTAAACAGGAAGGTACCAGCACACTACCTTGGGGTTTAGTTCTTTCTGGCCACTTCCATTTCCTTGTTTTATGGCAAGAAATGCCAAGGTTACTAATGAAAGTTAATAATTTGGAACGGGCTTAGGTTCTGTCTCTGGCAACCTTTTTTCTATATGGCCCGATTATTGCAATGGAAACTTCCCTATAGATACAAGTAGCAGCTTATTTTATTTATTTTTCTACATTGCCTTTGAATTCTTAAAAAAAAAAGCCCCCAAGGTGGTTTACAGCAATGAAGGATCAAAATAATTAAGAAGAGCATTCAAAGCCAAAATGAAAGCGATAAAACGATAACTAGATGAAATTATAAGGAATAAGAATATAAGAACAGCTGTGCTGGATCAGACCAAAGACCTATGTAGTACAGCATTCAGTTCCCACAGTGGCTAACCAGATACCTATGGGATGCCAAAAGGGTGGACATGAGCATAATAGCACTCTCCTGCTTGTGTTCCCCAGAAAATGGCATAAAGATCCATGCTGCCTCTCATACCGGAGGTAATATTTAGTCATCATGAGTAGTGGCCTTATCTTCCATTAATTTGTCTAATCCCCTTTTAAAGCTGTCGGCCATCTTGGGGTAGCAAATTCGACAGTTTAACTATTCATTGGATGACATAAGAAGAGCCCTGCTGGATCAGACCAAGGGTCCATCTAGTCCAGCATTCTGTTCACACAGTGGGCAACCAGCAGTCGACCAGGAACCCACAAGCCTGGGTTCTATGGTTTTATTCCCCCTCCCCCTGCCACCCTCTTTTGCTGCTGGTTTGATGTGGGCAAACAATGTTACTGCTGAGTCTCTTAATAGGAACTGCTGAATGAATGGCTTAATGTGGGTATAATGTTGATATTATTGGTATCGGATATTGTTAATTGACCCACTGCTATGTTTCATGCTAATTTAACCCTTTGATATCTTTTAAATGAATAGCAGTTGTTGGAATGTTATGGCTATGGTGCTATTGAAGTTAAAGTGTCTATTCTGGGAACTGCTTTGAGCACAATGTATTTGTGGAAAATGTGGTCTATAAATAAGCTGACTGACTGTGACTTCCAGTGCATGTCAACTTCATCATCAGAGAAAATAGTAGGCTCTTGAATAGGGAGTGAGGAGCTGGATGTGGGGGAGTGGAAGGTGGAAAAGAAGTTTTAACTTTTAAGGTTGAAGCATTAGAAAAAAAAAAAATATACAGTCAATTCTGGGGAGCCCAAAAGAAATATCAAGAGAGGCAACACAATACTGCTGCTTGTTTGTTTTGGAAAAGAGCAAAATAAACCTATTATTGTGGAAATGCTGGTTTAATGCTCTCCCCACACTCAGCAGAGCAGACATAGACCATGAATGAAGAAAATAGAGTTAGTGTAAGCCAGGACTGCAAATCAACTACAAAACCCTTGGCTCAGCTACCGTCCCTGTACCAAGTGCTTACCAGGATGGGTATTACGGCCATCCTACTGGTGCTATAGTAGCAGCAGCATTTTGTGCACCTTCCTTGTTACTGTACCATTGTTTCTCAGACTCTTGAGAGTGCATTTAAAATCTTGCTCTTTCCCAGGAGATTCCATTGCAGAGTTCAAGAGCCACTCAGCTTATAAAACTGCAGTTAATAGCAGCAAGCTGGTAGGCTAACTTTGATAGACTCGGAGCCCACTGGAAGGGAGTCATTAAATCTGGTTTTTTACAACGTAAAGGAAGGGTTGCATTGATTAATTCACTTGATCATAGTCTTGAAGCCGACAAGGCATCTTCCCAGGATTTTAGCCCTCTGGGAGTGATGTCACCACTTTTTTTCAGGCACATTTTTTCCTGTTCTTGTAAGCAGAGTCATCTAAGGTCACACAGCCTGTATTTTCAACATTTTATCCGATCCCACCCCCTATTCCCCAAATACGTATTTAGCTGAAATCTATCTCCAATCACAACTTCGACTAAAATAAGAAACAAAGGGCTCAGTCCTATGCATGTTTAGACAGAAAAAAAAGTCCAACAACTCACTGCATCCCCCCAGCCAGCATGGCTGGCTGGCTGGGGAATGCTGGGATTTGTCTGAATTTTTTCTTTCTAAACATTCATAGGACTGCACCCTAAGGTGAGTTGGAATGGAAAAAATACCTTGCTGCATTCCTCCAGATGATTGGCTGCAAAAACAAAAAGAAATCCTTCAAAAAGCTCCAGCTGTGTGCCCAACTCACCATCAGGACAAGGGTGGGCAGCTTGTGGCCCTCCAGATGTTTTCACCTATGACTCCCATAATCCCTCACCATTTGCTGTGCTGGCTAAGGCTGATGGGAGTTGTCCGCTAAAACATCTGGAGGGCCATAAGTTGCCCCACCCTGATCTAAGATGTTTATCTGCAGTTGCAGCTGATGGCAGGGTCTGCCTTGTACAGAATGTATAGTTTTGCTTCCCTGCCTCACAGAGATGTTGTTTTCAGGGAGAAGGTGCACTAAATTTGGAGGAAGCTGAAACTTTTCTTGCAGATTAATCTTGTATTGAAAACTCATCTAATATGAGTGTAGGTGAAAATCTATTACAAATAGAAACCCCCCACAAATGTGAAGCTTTATTAAGGCTACCCTATTAAGGCTTTAAGGGGCCGCGGTGGCTTAGTGGTTAAGACGCTGAACTGCAGACTGGAAGGTCGGCAGGTCAGCAGTTCGAGACCCGAGTGCTGCGTGACAGAGTGAGCTCCTGTCTTCAGTCCCAGCTCCTGCCAACCTAGCAGTTCGAAAGCAAGAAATGGCAAGTAGATAAATAGGTACCGCCTCGGCGGGAAAGGTAATAGCGTTCCGTGCACCTCGGTGTTCAGTCATGCCGGCCACATGACCACGGAAGCGTCTTCGGACAGCACTGGCTCTTCGGCTTAGAAACGGGGATGAGCACCGCACCCTAGAGTCGGACACGACTGGTTGGGGACACCTTTACCTTTTTATTAAGGCTTTGTGCAGACAATCATTTGTTTTCAGATACTTGAAGGTGGTACAACTGAGCTACTGTTGCCCTTGGGCAGACTGATTAATTTTTTTCTGTCCCACTATGGCTCATTTCAAACAGGTTTTGAAGGTTTTGTATACTTCAAATCTTGCAAAACCTGCTTGATCAGAAACCAGAGTGAACCAGGGGACAAAAGAGTACCTGTGAGTAATTATAACCCTATTATACTGTGTTCAAATCTCTGAAAGAAAATGACAACATATAATCTGTACACAGCCTGAGGCGGGCAAACATATTCCCCAGAGAGAGAATATGTCACTGGCAGATTTATTCTAAATTCCTTTCCAAATAATCCCTAGCATGTTGTTGTTTATTTGGTCAGTCGCTTCCGAGTCTTTATGACTTCATGGACCAGCCCACACCAGAGCTTCCTGTCGGCCGTCACCACCCCCAGCTCCCCCAAGGTTGAGTCCGTCACCTCCAGAATATCATCCATCCATCTTGCCCTTGGTCGGCCCCTCTTCCTTTTGCCTTCCACTTTCCCTAGCATCAGCATCTTCTCCACGGTATCCTGTCTTCTCATGATGTGGCCAAAGTACTTCAGTTTTGCCTTTAATATCATGCCCTCAAGTGAGCAGTCTGGCTTTATTTCCTGGAGTATGGACTGGTTTGATCTTCTTGCAGTCCAAGGCACTCTCAGAATTTTCCTCCAGCACCACAGTTCAAAAGCATCTATCTTCCTTCGCTCAGCCTTCCTTATGGTCCAGCTCTCGCAGCCATAGGTTACTACAGGGAATACCATTGCTTTGACTATGCAGACCTTTGTTGTCAGTGTGATGTCTCTGCTCTTCACTATTTTATCAAGATTTGTCATTGCTCTCCGATCAAGAAGTAAATGTCTTCTGATTTCCTGGCTGCAGTCAGCGTCTGCAGTAATCTTTGCGCCTAGAAAGACAAAGTCTTTCTTTGATCCGTGGTCTGTTCTTACCGTTGCTACTTGGTCGTTATACAGATTCCTCAGGAGGCAGACAAGATGACTTGGTATCCCCATACCACCAAGAACTTGCCACAATTTGTTATGATCTACACAGCCCTTCATGGATCACTGCCTTGTTGTGGCGAAGGGGCTTGTGTAACTCAATGAAGCCATAAGCTATGCCGTGCAGGGCCACCCAAGATGGACAGGTCATGGCAGAGAGTTCTGACAAAATGTGGTCTACTGGAGAAGGAAATGGCAACCCACTCCAGTATTCTTGCCAAGAAAAACCCATGGAACGTATCACAAGGCTAAAAGAGATGACGCTGGAAGATGAGCCCCTCAGGTCGGAAGGTGTCCAATATACTACGGGGGAAGAGCAGAGGGAATTTCCAAGTAGTGCCAGAAAGAGTGAAGCGGCTTGGCCAAAGCTGAAAGGACACTCAGCTGTGGATGTGTCTGGTGGTGAAAAGAAAATCCAATGCTGTAAAGAACAATATTGTTTAGGAACCTGGAATGTCAGATCAATGAATCAAGGTAAGCTGGAGGTGGTCAAACATGACATGGCAAGATTGAACATCGACATCTTGGGAATCAGCGAACTAAAATGGACAGGCATGGGTGAATTTAATTCAGGTGACCATCTTATCTACTATTCTTCCCTTAGAAGAAATGGAGTAGCACTCATAGTCAACAAAAGGGTGGGAAAAGCAGTACTGGGGTACAATCTTAAAAATGATAGAATGATCTCAGTATGAATCCAAGGCAAACCATTCAACATCACAGTAATTCAAGTCTATGCCCCAACCACTGATGCCGAAGAAGCTCAGGTTGATCGGTTCTATGAAGACCTACAACACCTTCTAGAATTAACACCAAAAAAAGATGTCCTCTTCATCATAGGGGATTGGAATGCTAAAGTAGGAAGTCAAGAAATCACCGGGATAACAGGCAGGCATGGCCTTGGTGTACAAAATGAAGCAGGACAAAAGCTAATAGAGTTTTGCCAAGAGAACACGCTGATCATAGCAAACACTCTTTTCCAACAGCACAAGAGACGGCTCTACACATAGAAATCACCAGATGGTCAATATCGAAATCAGATTGATTATGTCCTTTGCAGCCAAAGATGGTGAAGCTCTATACAGTCAGTAAAAACAAGACCTGGAGCTGACTGTGGCTCAGATCATGAGCTTCTTTTTGCAAAATTTCGGCTTAAATTGAAGAACGTCGGGAAAACCACTAAACCATTCAGGTATGGCCTCAATCATATCCCTCATGAATATACAGTGGAGGTGAGGAATAGATTTTAGGGATTAGACCTGATACACAGAGTGCCTGAGGAACTATGGACAGAGGTCCATAACATTGTTCAGGAGGCAGCAACTCAATCCATCCCAAAGAAAAAGAAATGCAAGAAAGCAAAGTGGCTGTCTGATGAGGCTTTACAAGTAGCTGAGGAAAGAAGGGAAGCGAAAAGCAAGGGAGAAAGGGGAAGATATATCCAGCTGAATGCAGAGTTCCAGAGAATAGCAAGGAGAGACAAGAAGGCCTTCTTCATAGAATCATAGAATCATAGAATAGTAGGGTTGGAAGGGGCCTACAAGGCCATCGAGTCCAACCCCCTGCTCAATGCAGGAATCCAAGTCAGAGCATCCCTGACAGATGGCTGTCCAACCTCGTCTTGAAGGCCTCCAGTGTGGAGGAGCCCACCACCTCCCCAGGTAATTGGTTCCATTGTCGTATTGCTCTGACACTCAGGAAGTTTTTCCTGATGTTCAGCCGGAATCTGGCTTCCTGTAACTTGAGCCCATTATTCCGTGTCCTGCACTCTGGGATGATCAAGAAGAGATCCTGGCCTTCTTCTCTGTGACAACCTTTCAAGTACTTGAAGAGTGCTATCATATCTCCCCTCAGTCTTCTCTTCTCAAGGCTAAACATGCCCAGTTCTTTCAGTCTCTCTTCATAGAGCTTTGTTTCCAGTCCCCTGATAATCTTTGTTGCCCTCCTTTGAACCCTCTCCAGTTTGTCTGCATCCTTCTTAAAGTGTGGTGCCCAGAACTGGACACAGTACTCCAGATGAGGCCTAACCAGTGCTGAGTAGAGGGGAACTAGTACTTCCCGAGATTTGGAAGCGATGCTTCTATGAATGCAGCCCAAAATAGCATTTGCCTTTTTTGCAGCCACATCACATTGTTGGCTCATATTCAGCTTGTGATCGACAACAATTCCAAGATCCTTCTTGCTCGTAGTGTGGTTGAGCCACGTATCCCCCATCTTGTAACTGTGCATTTGGTTTCTTTTTCCTAGGTGCAGAACTCGGCATTTGTCCCTATTAAATGCCATTCTGTTGTTTTCTGCCCAGCACTCCAGTCTATCCAGATCACTTTGAATTTTGTTTCTGTCTTCCAAAGTATTAGCTATCCCTCCCAATTTTGTGTCATCTGCAAATTTGATCAGCATTCCCTGCACCTCCTCCTCCAAGTCATTCATAAAAATGTTGAAGAGCACTGGGCCCAGGACTGAGCCCTGCGGTACCCCACTCGTTACCTCTCCCCAGCTTGAGAAGGTCCCATTGATAAGCACTCTTTGAGTCCGATTCTGTAGCCAACTGTGGATCCACCAGATCGTTGTTTCATCTAGCCCACATCGAGCTAGTTTGCTCATCAGGATATCATGGGGCACTTTGTCAAAAGCTTTGCTGAAGTCGAGGTATATGATGTCTACAGCATTCCCACGGTCTACAAGGGAGGTGACTTGATCAAAAAATGAGATCAGATTTGTCTGGCAGGACTTGTTTTTGACAAATCCATGTTGGCTTCGAGTAATCATGGCATTGTTGTCAAGGTGCTTCCAGATGGATTGCTTTATGATCTGCTCCAGAATTTTCCCAGGGATTGATGTCAGACTGACTGGTCTGTAGTTCCCAGGTTCCTCCTTTTTACCCTTTTTGAAGATAGGGACAACGTTAGCCCTCCTCCAGTCATCTGGCACTTCCCCCGTCCTCCATGATTTCTCAAAGAGAATAGACAGCGGTTCTGAGAGTTCTTCTGCCAGTTCCTTTATTACTCTAGGATGCAGTTCACCTGGCCCTGGAGATTTGAACTCATTCCAAGTAATTAGGTGTTCGTTGACCATATGCCTGTCAATCTCAAGCTGCAATCCTGCCCCTTCAGCCTGTACTTCGCCTTTGCCAGGGGGGTCATAGACCCTCTTTTGGGAGAAGACTGAGCCAAAGTAGGAATTGAACACCTCTGCCTTTTCTTTGTCATCTGCTATCGTTTTGCCATCCTTATTTAATAGCTGAACAACCATTTCTTTCCTCTGCCTTTTACTATGCACGTAGCTGAAGAAAGCCTTTTTGTTGTTTTTAGCATCCCTCGCTAACCTCAGCTCGTTCTCCGCTTTAGCCTTCCTGACGCCATCCCTGCAATTCTGTGCTACCTGCCTGTACTCTTCCTTTGTTATTTGGCCTTCTTTCCACTTCCTATATGTGTCCTTTTTTTGTTTTCAGGTCATCCCTAAGCTTTTTGTGAAGCCACATTGGCTTCTTCTGTTGTCTTCCACCTTTTCTTCTTGTTGGAATTGTTTGTGATTGTGCTTTGAGAATTTCCTTTTTTAAAAGTTCCCACCCATCTTGGACTCCTTTTCTCGTTAGCGTCGCTTGCCATGGGACCTTACTGATCATTGTTCTGAGTTTATTAAAATCAGCTTTCCTAAAATCCAGGGTACGCGTTTGACTACACTCGGCTTTTGCTTCCCTTAGAACCAAGAACTCAAGTACAACATGGTCGCTTTCCCCCAGAGTTCCTGTAACTGCTACTTTATCCACTAAGTCATCTCTGTTGGTTAGGATCAAGTCAAGGATAGCCGATCCTCTAGTTCCTTCCTCTACTTTCTGTAGGAGGAAGTTATACGCCACACAAGTCAGGAATTTCCTGGAGGGGCCATGTTTTGCAGAATTTGTCTCCCAACAAATATCGGGGAAATTGAAGTCCCCCATTACTACTACATCATGCTTCCTTAAAACATTGGCTATTTGCTTTTCAAAAGTTTCATCCTTGGCTTCTCCTTGATTGGGTGGCCGGTAGTAGACTCCGACCACCAGGTTCCTTTTATTCTTTGCTCCATTTATTTCAACCCAGATGCTCTCGATGGGGCTACCAAGCTCCTCCTCCTGTATTTCTGTGCAGAGATATGTATTTTTCACATACAGTGCAACCCCACCTCCCTTTCTGTTCCTCCTGTTCTTTTTGAACAAGTTATATCCTTCAACTGCTGTATTCCAGTCATGAGAGTCATCCCACCAAGTCTCAGTTATACCTATCAAGTCATAATTTCCCTCCTGTATTAAGAGTTCAAGTTCGTTCTGTTTGTTTCCCATACTCTGGGCATTAGTATATAGACATCGAAGACCATGTGCTTCATAGTCTGGCTTTCTTCCTACATATGTCTGAAGACTATTATTGGGCGCTATCAGAGCTGTTCTCTCCATTGCAGTGCATGCGCCTATGTCCATCGTTACCCCCAACATTACATCTCCCTTCCCCGTAGGATTCAGTTTAAAGCCCTCCTGATGAAGTTCTTCATGCTGTGGCCAAACACATTCTTCCCAGCCTTTGTGAGGTGCAACCCATCCCTAGCCAACAGCCCATCTTCCAGGAAGTATAGCCCGTGGTCCCAGAATCCAAATCTCTCTCGTCGGCACCACCTTCGTAGCCAGTCATTCACCCGGAGTATTTTTCGTTCCCTTTCTATCCCTCTTCTAACTCCTGGAAGGATGGATGAGAAAACTATCTGAGCCCCAAAGTTCTTGAGTTTCCTTCCTTCCTAAATCTTCTTAAATGAACAATGCAAAGAAATCGAGGAAAACAACAGAATGTGAAAGACTAGAGATCTCTTCAAGAAAATTGGAGATCTCAAGGGAACGTTTTGTGCAAAGACGGGCATGATAAAGGACAAAGAAGGCAGGGACCTCACAGAAGCAGATGAGATTAAGAAGAGGTGGAAAGAATACACAGAAGAACTATACAGGAAAGATCTGAATGTCCCTGATAGCCATGATAGTGCAGTCACAGAACTTGAGCTGGACATCCTAGAGAGTGAAGTCAAGTGGGCCTTAGGAAGCATTAGTAACAAGAAAGCTAGCGGAGATGACAGTATTCCAGCGGAGCTATTTAAAATCCTAAAAGATGATGCTGTTAAAGTGCTGCATTCAATATGCCAACAAATTTGGAACACTCAACAATGGCCGCAAGACTGGAAACGGTCAGTTTACATTCCAATTCCAAAGAAGGGCAACGCCAAAGAGTGTTCAAACTATCGCACAATTGCGCTCATTTCACATGCCAGCAAGGTGATGCTCAAAATCCTACAAGCTAGGCTTCAGCAGTATGCGAACAGAGAACTACCGGAAGTACAAGCTGGGTTTCGAAGAGGCAGAGGAACTAGAGATCAAATCGCCAATGTTCGCTGGATCATGGAGAAAGCAAGAGAATTCCAGAAAAACGTCTATTTCTGCTTCATTGACTATGCTAAAGCCTTTGATTGTGTGGATCACAACAAACTGTGGCAAATTCTTAAAGTAATGGGAGTACCAGACCACCTTACCTGTCTCCTGAGAAACCTGTACGAGGGTCAAGAAGCAACAGTAAGAACCAGACATGGAACAACCAAGTGGTTCAAAATTGGGAAAGGAGTATGACAAGGCTGCATATTGTCACCCTGCTTATTTAACTTATATGCAGAGTACATCATGAGAAATGCCGGGTTGGATGAATGAGAGGTCAGAATTAAGATTGCTGTGAGAATTATCAACAACCTCCGATATGCAGACGGTACCACCCTAATGGCAGAAAGCGAAGAGGATCTCAAGAGCCTCTTGTTGAGGGTGAAAGAGGAGAGTGCAAAAGCTGGTTTGAAACTCAACATTAAAACAACTAAGATCATGGCATCTGGCCCCATCACTTCCTGGCATATAGAAGGGGAAGAAATGGAAGTAGTTACAGATTTTACTTTCTTGGGCTCCAAGATCACCGCAGACAGTGACTGTAGCCATGAAATTAAAAGACGCTTGCTCCTTGGGAGGAAAGCTATGGCACACCTAGACAGCATATTAAGAAGCAGAGACATCACCTTGCCGACAAAGGTCCATCTAATCAAAGTGATGGTTTTCCCAGTAGTAATGTATGGCTGTGAGAGCTGGACTATAAGGAAGGCTGAGCGCCGAAGAATTGATGCTTTCGAACTGTGGTGCTGGAGAAGACTCTTACGAGTCCCCTGGACTGCAAGGAGGTCAAATCAGTCCATCCTAAAGGAAATCAACCCTGAGTGCTCATTGGAAGGACAGATACCGAAGCTGAAGCTGAAATATTTTGGCCACCTAATGTGAAGAGAAAACTCTCTGGAAAAGACCCTGATGCTGGGAAAGACTGAAGGCAAAAGGAGAAGGGGACGGCAGAGGATGGGATGGCTAGATAGCATCACCGATGCAATGAATATGAAGTTGAGCACGCTCCGGGAGAGAGCGCAGGACAGGAAGGCCTGGCGTGCTATGGTCCATGGGGTCACGAAGAGTCAGACACGACTGAACGACTGAACAACAACACACAGTCAAAGGCTTTAGAATAGTCAATAAAACAGAAATAGATGTTTTTCTGAAACTCCCTGACTTTCTCCATTATCCAGTGCCAGCGGATATTGGCAATTTGGTCTCTAGTTCCTCTGCCTTTTCGAAACCCAGCTTGTACATCTGGCAATTCTCGTTCCATGAATTGCTGGAGTTTACCTTCATCTTGAGCATTACCTTACTGGCATGTGAAAGAAGTGCCACTGTTCGATAGTTTGAACGTTCTTTGGTGCTTCCTTTTTTTGGTATGGGGATATAGGTTGATTTTTTCCAATCTGGTGGCCATTCTTGTGTTTTCCAAATTTGCTGGCATATGGCATGCATCACCTTGACAGCATCATCTTGCAAGAGTTTAAATAGTTCAGCTGGGATACCGTCATCTCCTGCTGCCTTGTTACAATGCTTCTTAAGGCCCATTCAACCTCACTCTTCAGGATGTCTGGCTCTAGCTCACTGACCACACCGTCAAATCTATCCCCGATATTATTATCCTTCCTATACAGATCTTCCGTATATTCTTGCTGCCTTTTCTTGATCTCTTCTGCTTCTGTTAGGTCCTTGCCATCTTTGTTTTTGATTATACCCATTTTTGCCTGGAATTTACCTCCGATGTTTCTAATTTTCTGGAAGAGGTCTCTTGTCCTTCCTATTCTATTGTCTTCTTCCGCTTCCACGCATTGCTTGTTTAAAAATAATTCCTTATCTCTTCTGGCTAACCTCTGGAATTTTGCATTTAATTGGGCATATCTCCCCTGATCACTGTTGCCTTTTGCTTTCCTTCTTTCTTGGGCTGCTTCCAGTGTCTCTGCAGACAGCCATCTTGCCTTCTTGGTTTTCTTTTTCTTTGGGACATTTTTTGTTGCCTCCTCCTGAACAATGTTGCTAGGGATGGCGGAGAATTTCTCCCCGAAACTTCGGGGGGCTGAGCGCCAACGTGTTCGGCCCCCCAAACAAGTTTTGGGGAGAAATCCTCTGCACACACCCCCGCACCCTGCACCCCCCCCCCGGGACGGGACTTACCTTTACCGAATGTCCCTCCAGGTGGCTGGTCTGGCCGGCGGTTCGGTGGGTGTTCGAGCGAGGCGGGAGCAGCAGCCGGTCTTTCGACAGGCTGCCGCCGCCACCATTGCAATGAAAGGGGAAAAAAAAAAAAACTTCCCCTGATAGGCTACATGACGATTCACGTAGTCTATGACGGCTAGATTTGCAAAGTCAGCCGTGATAGGCTACGTCAATCGTCACGTAGCCTATCACGGGTGACTTTAAAAAAAAAAAAGAGTGTACGGATAATGGCGGCCCCCATAGGGAGCCGCCATTCGCGTTCCTTATTTGGTGGCTATAGTCTAAGTAAATGTTTACGTAGACTACGGCGAAAATAAGGGCAACGCTATTTGCGTTGCCCTTATTTTCGCCGTAGTCTACATAAACATTTACGTAGACTACAGCGACTAAATAAGGAACGCGAATGGCGGCTCCCTATGGGGGCCGCCATTCGTGTACGCGCTTTTTTTTTTTTTTTAAGTCACCCGTGATAGGCTACGTGACGATTGACGTAGCCTATCACGGCTGACTTTGCAGATCTAGCCATGATAGGCTACGTGAATCGTCACGTAGCCTATCAGGGGGCGTTTTTTTGTTTTTTTTTAACTTTCGCGTTCGCGGCCGGGCGAGGCGAGGCGCCTCCTCCCCGGTCTGAATTTCAGCCTCCCCCCAGCCTGAATTTTGGCCGGGCGAGGCGGGAAGCCTCCCCCCCCGGCCTGAACTTCGCGGGGGGACCAGCGAAGTGCCTCCCCCCCACCGCGAACAAGCTGCGAGAAAAGGTAAGTGACTTTCGTCCACCCCTAAATGTTGCGAACTTCTGTCCATAGTTCTTCCGGGACCCTATCTACTAAATCTAGTCCCTTAAATCTATTCTTCACCTCCACTGCATATTCATGAGGAATATTAGTGAGCTCATATCTAACTGATCCTTGGGTCTTCCGTATTCTCTTTAGTCTGATTCTAAATTTTGCAATAAGAAGTTTGTGATCTGAACTACAATCAGCTCCAGGTCTTGTAGGAAATCCCTAGCATAGATTTCCTTTTTCTTTTTCATAGCTGCCTTCAGGTGGCCATATGTCCTGCTTTACAGAGGACAGTCCTCTATTTCAAGACATCTTCTATTTGAAGGGCGGTCCAGTACAAGTCTGGTTTAAAGATAAACAATAATCAAAAATGGAAATGGGGGGTGGGGGGCTTGATGTTGCCCATCAAGAATTACACCAGCAAAAAAACTGATAGTGTTCAGTACCAAATACATAACTCAATAAAGCTAAATCTGTTAAAAAGATAATTGCTTCATCTTTATTTCCAGAGATTATGCCCTTTGAATAAACAAACTAAGGGTGCAATCCTATGCAGGTTTAGACAGAGGAAAGTCCTACAACTCCTAGCATTCCCCAGCCAGCATAAATCTATCTGTACCAGCCCATCTCTGTGTACCTGTCTTTGTTTCTGCCTTTCATATGGAAGGAACCCTGTGCCTGTAAGGTGGGCATCCAGAGGCTCTTAAACCATAAGAATTCACTACCTTCTAGCAGCTGGCACCACCATTTTGGTCTGCAGAACATGTGGTTTTGAATGATGATAACAGGAGCAGATGGTAGTCTGTGATGTACTATTCTAATGTAGACTAGGGATGGACACATCTGTCAGTTTCTGTTTCTCCCAGTTTCTCATTTTTCAAATATTAAGTACAGTTCAACTCTGCCTTCAAGGGTTCTACTCTTAAAGTCAGACTAAAAATCATTTTATATAAATAAAAATAAAAAAACGGAACGTCGAGGGTTTTTTTTATGTTCGCATGGAAATAGTATGCACTGTTGTGTGAGTTTCTCCTAAAGATGCATTTTGTACATAATTTTGCCTAATATACAAATGTTTGCAAGCAATTTTCCTAATATAATGTCTTTCTGAACATTATTTTCACTAATATACACATTTTTGTGTACACTTTCCCCTAACATGCAAAGTTCTGTATGCATTTTTTTTTTAATTAGAGAATTCCATTGTGAAATTTGGAGAACTGCGAATTTTGAAGGATAGCTGAGTTTCAGTTTGCATATCAGTTTGAATGTGCAAAATTAGGTAGCCAAATGAATTTCTCCCCCATCCTTAATGTAGACATGCCAGATAAGCCACTGAAGAAACTGTCCTTCAGTATGTCAGGCATTCAGAAATGTAATGTGCGTGCCTTCATTTTGGATAATGCAAGCAAATTAAACCTTTGAAAATTCCAATAAGAACGGACTAATGTGCAGGTTGCAACTTGGGCTTTTGCAGTTCCCCTGCTCTGATAGCTTCCCGCTAGACTATTGTAATGGCCTCTATGTGGGGCTTCCCTTGAAGACAGTGTAGAGCTGCAGTTGGTGCAAAGTGCCGCTGCTCCAGTACTGATAGGGGCAGTGGGGCATGAGCATATCACAACAACTTTGAAATATCTGCACTGACTGCCAGTGAGCCACTGGACATGATTCAAGGAGTAATCACTAGTGTGCCCTTCTACATCTTGAGACCCAGGTACCTGAAGGACCGCCTTCCCCAGTACTGACCAAGTCAAGATTTAAGATCAGCTGGGGAGACTTTGTTTGTGGTGTCCTTGAGGAATGTGGCCCGTGCAACTAGTACACATGGCAGAACCTTCTGATTGTGGCACCTCAACTATGGAACTCCCTTCAAGTATAGATCTGGCTGTCTCCCATGCCATTCTCATTCAGGCACCAGTTAAATATGTATCCGTTTATGCAAGCTTTGGGGATATAGGCATGCGTTTTATCTATTTATTGGTATTGTCATAATGGTTTTATTCCATTTTATTGTGTATTTGTAATTTTAGAGTTAGGATTCTAATGGTGTTGATGTGTTGTACTGTTTTTACATGGGTGGGTAGCTGCCCAGGACTCCCTGCAAGGAAGAGTGTGATATAAAAATAAATAAATAAATAAATAAATGCGACACCTCACCAGCAGAGAGAGAGAGAGAGAGAGAGAGAGAGATGAGAGAGCAAACATGAATAAAGGGTTATGATGAACAAGCACTGCAGCTTTCTACACCAGGCACCTTACAGTAACAGACAAAGTTAAAAACGTACACATACAGTAGGCCCCAACTGAACATTTCTCCACTGTTCATAATTTTTCTATCACATACTCACTTCCACAGCTCCATGTGCATATTCGTTGTTGGCTGGCAGACTGAAGAACGTCTAATCCCCATCATTTCCCTCAGAATATGGCCTTCTAGCAACAGAAGTATGTGCTCAACTCTCTCAACTGGAAATCAATGGAACTTCAAAGTGCTTAACCTTGGCTGGATCATGTCCTACATCTGTGGTTCCTACCCTGTTCTTCCAGAGCTTGACAATATTGGAATCAAATATCAAATTACCTCCTCAAAAAGTCTATGGATAAACATCCCAAGATCAGCATTTCCTCCGCAAATTAAGCAGGTTATGACCTTTATAGCCAATAAACACTTAATGGATACATTATAAAGATCACAACCTCCTACTAGCATACACAACAACTGCGCTAGCAGTACATAACGTATTATTTTGTAAAATATTTTGGAAGAACTGCGTACTCAAGGCACTATATAAAGAGAGATACTACCCCATCTCTCTTCAGCATATTTCTTCCACTGTGTGGTTCATGGTTGTTTCTTTTAGAAGCACAAATAATCAATACAAAACCATGAATAAAAATAACTTTCCTTTAAAATTGGATGCTAAAGGAACATACAGCTTCTTTCTTGGCAGACAGGATCAGGTTCTACTATGCAACTCTTTTGCTGAGAGACCTGAAAACTAATATTTTTAAGTGATGTGAAACAAAAACGAGTAAGGATAAAAATCATCAATAAAATTGTGTGTGTGTGTGTGTGTGTGTGTGTGTGAATCCTGTTCATCTTCCTGTTACATATTTCCTAACTCAGCCGGTACTCACCGTACCCTAGGTCTTCCAGTCCAATCCCTATTGTCACATTTCTGACTGGTTCAAAGTGATGTCATTGCATCTATTGTAAAATGCTGTCTTTACAGCTTGGGTCCAGGTTACCTGGCAGATTGCTTTCCCTAATACAGACCTGTGCAATTCTTAAGATCATTGGAGGAGGTCTTGCTCGTTGTACCACAACCTACAGATTGCTATCTTGCAGCAATCAGGAAGTGAACCTTCTCCATGGTAGCACCCATGTTGCAGAATGACCTCCGCCTCGCCCCCAGTATCTGGGAGGCACCAACAATGAGCTTTTCTACACAAAGTTGTTAATCCACTCTATGTACTTTGTTTTGTCGTAGAACTGAGATCCAAACTCTACACAAAGAGTTTTTCCTTTCGTGGAATTCCTGCTTTTCTGCTATATAACCTTTAGGTGGCGATGTGCTGTAGCAGAATAACACAATTACACAAGTAGGAAAATACATTTTCTTTCACTTTCATAAACAGCGCTCAATTTTCCCTGTTCTAAAAATCCCAGCGAAAGTGGTCTTAAAAAACAAAAGCAAAACTGGAGGGTCACAACGTCATCTAAACAACCCATAAACAACTGTGAGTAAGGAATGATAAGCACACAAGAAATGCTTCATGTAGAAAAGCTCTATATCATGTTTTAGGCACCAGTTAAAGACCCATTTCTCTACCCAGGCATACTCTGAGTAAGTGTGCTACCTGGTTTGTTTGTAATTATAGTATTGTATTGGTTTGAAATGGTTTTATTGTTTCTATTAATGTTTTACATAAATGTTTTAAGCATTTATTATGTATTTTAATTTAATTTTACTGTATATCACAATGTATTTTAATGTATTTAATGTAAACTGCTTAGAGATATTTTTAAATATGTTCAGTGGTATATAAATCTATTAAATAAATAAGGGCCCAATCCTATGGCCGCTAATTAGTGGCTAGATGGCCATCGATAGGCCAGTTCCCTGAGAAATGACCTCCACCCCCTCCTGTGCTGCCTCGTAGGCAGCACAGATCGGGGCCCCACTCTGTGCTCATAAGAGGAGTGTGGGGCAGCAAAAACAGGGTGTTCCTGGGGGTAGGTCGGGGCAGGGAGGGTGGAAGTGCCATTCCGACGCTTTCTATGCATCATCCAACATCTGCCGCCCCCTACTCCAACTTCCCACAGCTAGACAGCCAAAATCAGCTGTCTAGCCGTGAATGCAGGGCAGCTGAAGCACGAAGGGGTTGATCTCCTCCACGTTGCTCCTGCCCTGCATTTGATAGGCAGTCACCTCCAAGTTCGGAGGCGGCCGCCTATCCCGGTAGGATTGTGCCCTTCATATTACAATCTGGAACTATATGATCTGCATGCCATGGAGCTTCTGCTGAAAAAAACAACTCCCTGTTGAATATATTTCCTCCAAGGAGCCCAGGAAAGTATGCATGATCCTCCTCCTCTCCATTTTATCCTCACAACAACCCTGTGAGATAGGTTAGGCTGAGAGTCAGTGACTGGCCCAAACTCATGTAATGAGTTTTCTGGCTGAGTGGGGACTAGAACCTGGGTCTCAGTCCTATTCCAACACTCTAACCACTATACCACACTGGCTCCTCTCCCCTGTAAAATACAGGAACATTTACCAGATACTGTAACATCTATACAGTGAGCATCTTCCTCTCTCATCAGCTAATAGTGTGAAGAAGGGATGAAGAAACACACAGTGTGTGACAGTATAATATGGAACAACATGTTATTAATATTTCTAGGCCTCTATTCACCCAGGATTAGCATCTGGGTGGGAAGACTTTGTAAATAAGGAATTCTGGTACCCAAAGGTGGTACTCCCAGCACATTTGATGCTGCAAATTAAGCAGTGTTAGCCAAGCATTCTAGGCCATTGTCCCATTTTATCAAATTTAGAGCCTGTTTGAGATGCTTCTCAGGTTGTAGAGATATTGTATCACTGATGCTAAGTGAGTCAACAGGGTTGTACATTCACCAAAGATGCAGACCAACAGGGTTGGAATAAAAAAGTCAAGTTTGCTTTCCCTACTCAATTCATCTTTGCAATGAGAATAAAACTGAGTCATTTTTAATTTGTCCCTATAACTAAATTCTATAATAAAGATCAAGCATAATACAGCATTTTTCTATTCTAATTCTTGCCAGTTCTTTTTTTTTTTTTTAAGATTCAGAGCGATCGTATTCAATACCCAGTCAAAATCCTCGCTACCATGAAGTTTCATTTCCCACACCTTTACTACTGAGGATGCAAACAGTGAGAATGAAAAGAATATAATGCATTTTACAGAATGTGTTACCCCTTGTTCCTAACAAGTCTCTCAAATATAAACTTGTTCCTCCATATCTCTGCAAAATAATGATCTTATTTTGAATGGAAACATGTACAAAATTGTGACAAGAACAGGCACACTTGATAGAGAACAAACACATTTCTAAAATACTACGATCCAGAATACCCATACATAAACATAAAGACACATGTATATCACCCATTCTAACAGCAAACTCCGGTAGTGAAGTGAAGCCAGACTGAGAAACCATAGGAAGAAGGCATCAGGATGGTTGGAGGAGCTCCAAAGTTTGCAGAGTACAATAAAAACAGAAAAAAAAAACCTAATGAGGAAAAAACCCACCCCACGCCTCCAAAAACACCCCACTGAGAACTGAGCACATTTAGAAACCACAGAATGTTGTGTTTCAGTTGGAAAAGAAAATAAAAAAACAGAGTGGTGTTGGTGTGGTGGTGATGGTGGTGGAATGGCCTGCTGAAGGAGGGCATGGCTGCATTACAGGCTCCAGGCTTTTGAGGGCCCATTGTCAAGACACCCTCAGTGGGCCCCCTCCCTCAGTGAGTCCACTTTCTCACCACCATTGCCACTAGTTACTATTGTTCCTCATTCTCTTTCTCATCACTACTACATTTGTTTGCTTGACAAGTTGACAGACAGGGAGACAGGGAGCAAGTAGGCAGTGGAATATAATTCCCTTCCCCACCATCACTTCTGTTATCTGGGCTGGAGTGGGAGGCAGGTCAATAAGCAGGTTGAAACTGTGAAGAGAAGGAACAACTCCAGAGGACTCTTGTCACTGGACCCCTGCTGGGGTGCGGGCCCTCGGCAGGTGCCCACCAGCCCTGCATGGCTGGCTGGAACCCTGAACAGGAGCAGTCCTGCTAGGAGGAGAGAATTGATCCCATGTGTGAATCATTCAACAATTTAGGTAGTGGACATATGACAGAGGAGCAGTCTGTTGTAGCAAAAACAACACAGACCTGTGGCACTTCAGCAAGATAAAAGCAGTTTTCATTATAAGTATTCATGCATCTCTTGATGCAGACTCAGACTGCTTTAGGTGACTTCCAGGATTGCTAGGAAAGAATATTGGGCTATGATTCTCTCACACTAAAATCCAGTATGTTAGTCTTTAAGCTGCCACAGGACTCTTATTTTCATGATATGATGTGAGATGCAAGATATGCAAACCATCACATGTTTTTAAAGTCAAGACAGGCCCTTTATTTTTTGTGCCTTCTAATAGGAATGTTTTTTCAAATCTATTTGTGCAATAACAATTCAAATGACACAATCACATGCATACAATTTTTTTTTCTAAATAATTATTTACCCTCCAGCCATAAACTTTATCTACTTTAAGGCATAGTTTATCTTTTATCTTTAAGGCATAATTTTGGATAGTACTTCCTTTAGACTCATTGAAATTTCATTCTGACTAATAGGAAACTCCTATGACTGACATTTATAGAGCTGGATCTAGAAACAAGGCCCCCTTCCTGTGGGGTACCTCAACCCTTTCTTAGCTTTTATTGGGGGGGAAATGATTACTGAAAAGCTCTGGATTCTCCGTGTTTTAGGCCAGGCCAGAGAATAAGCAAAAAGCAGTGGTCAGCACTTTGGAGTGATGGTCTTATTGCCTTAAGGTACTAGATTAAATTTGAAGCAGCCTCAAATGAGAACTATTTCCAGTGATAAACAATGCAACTCACCTTCTTTCAACAACATCGAAGCATTTTGCTGATCATTTTCAAAGCTCTGTGTTCTAATTTTCACTTTGACTGTCTCTGCTTCTGACATCTACATAGTAGGAAGCAAGAGAATGTCAGCAAGTTTTTAGTTTTAGAGCAAAGTTTGAGCATTATGGGAGCAATCCTGGTAAAGTTGAAACACCTCTATGTCACAGTGATTTCAGTGGGAGAGTTAAGAATGTGATTTTGTTCTCCCAGGCACTTTAAACATTTTTAAGTATTTTAGATCTATTATTTTAGCCCTCAGGGATAGTTTTAACTGCTGGTGGTTTGTTTTAGCTTTGTATTTTGTTTTGGGATGTGCTTACTGAAGTTCTATACTGTGCTGGTTTTTAATTATTGTGATTTCTATTGTTTTATTATACTTTTAACTGTTGCACAATGCCTAAAGAACTAGTTTTATGAGGTGTTTAATAAATAGAAATTAATAAAAGATTTCCCATTGTAATGAGTGGAATGTGCAATATAATTCTAAGCGTAATAACTCACCAGTCAGTACTACTCAGGTCAGTAGGGTTTCCTCCATAGTGTGTAGTGTGTAGGAGGATTGCAGCCTTAACAGCACATTCCTATGCATGTCTAATCAGAAGTAAGCCCCACTATATTCAATGGGGCTTATGCCCAGGTAAGTGAGTAAACTATTTCAGCCTAAGCTGCTTTACTTTGGATGAGTTGTGCCCATTATCCCTATCTATATAATGAGCTGTTTATGTCACATTAGGTAATGAGCATTCATCATATTTTTAAATATCATGTATGCTGTAAAATCTCTTACATTAAACTAATATGCCTTTTCATAGTGCTTTATTAATATTACATGTGTTTTTCGATGGCACTGCTTTCAATTTTATGTTCAGATGTATTAATAATTCTTATGAGTAAATTATGGCACACAGATATGCTGTGCTTGGGTATGATTACCCCCATGCCTACTTAATGTGATTCTAAATAGCAATAAAGCATGCTATTAAAGCGATCATAAATAAATATCAATAAAGAGAAGTTCAGCAAAACTGTAACCAAAATTTGCTTTACTGCCACCCTCAGCCATCTATCTCTCCTAATAAGAACCATCATCCCCCAAAGCATGCAAAATTACAGTACCTGGGAGTATTAAGTGTACATTAGGCTGCTGAGTATTATATGGATTCCCTGTTGAAGTTTACTTCCACCGATTGCTAAGAAAAGAAAACCTGAGCTGTCCAGGCTTCTTCTAATTGATTTTCATCTTCTCAGGGTCCAGTTAGCTCAAGCATTGCCATAGGATTGCCAGTATAGTCCAAGCAAAAGAGGTGAAAATAATGAGGTCCAGGAGCTATTGTTACGTCCTTCCTGCAGACTCCCAGGTTGTGCAATGTCCAGCATTCCCTTACACTGACAAAACTGAAAGGATGAGCAAGGCACTCTTTTTTCCTCCCTCTGCTATATAGTGCCAGATTTGACTTGCAGCCAGAACCAGCCAAGACAGTGCTAAAAAAAAATCTTCCTATTGTAATGGCTACAAAGTTGGGTATTTGACAAAACTTAGTGATGCAAAGTACAGTCAGGGCCAAAAATTTCTCCCTGCAAAAATTACGTATAAGGGGACAGGGAAAAGAAGACATATGATCAGTTATGCCAAATCAAATCGTTTTAGCCTGAAGGAATTTTTTTTTAAAAAAAATGAGTGGACATACTGCACTTCTTCAAAGAGCTGCCTGCAAAACCAAAGGCCCCTGCTCATACTCAGATGACAACAGTGATATCACAACTACATCTTGACCTGGTGAAATGTATGATTCACACCTCCGCTCCTTCCATATGAACATAAGAAGCATAAGAAGAACCTTATCCTGGTCCTGCTGCTGGCAGAGGTCTTTCCTAGCCTTGCTATCCAACATACTTTTCGCGTGGCTGCCAGGGATAGGGCTTTTCTGCCAGGGATAGGGCTTTTCCCTGAGCTAAAGCCCCTGCCCATCATTGTAATCTCAATCCATATGCCTCCGAATCTACTTTCTTGACTGGTGAATGTGGCTGGAGTTGCAAGTTGGCCATATGTTCAAGCTATCAGAGCAGCACTTCTGTGTTTCCAGAACACAGCAGGTCTGCTCCACCTGCATTGTAGAGTATGAATTGTGCAATCCAGATCCGTTTGCAGGTCTGCATGGGTTCTCAACATGCCTGCCCTGCCCCACTGTGCTGATGGGCCTCTCCATGGTGACAGGTGCCCTCGGTTTCTCTTTGTCATCCTCCTGCCCTTCTGTCCTATACATGTCTGCTACTGACAGATGAGCGGGACCTCCCTGCACACAGCCCAGAGAGTGAGAGAGAAGAGGAGGGTGTGATGATGTCAGCAGTGGGTCAGGCAGCGGAAGCAAAAGTGGCATTGTGGCTGGGGAGGAAGAAGGGGGAACAGCAAAGAGGCAGTCCTGGGCTCTCGGCCATTGTCTGATCATGCTTGCCTGGTGCTGCCGTACAATCCCAACATGTGTCTGATCAAGCTTCAGGAATCTCCCAAACCTAACCAAGCTAGGGGTATGGGTGGGGTTATGGTGGAGCTGTTGCCTTGGTAGGCAAGGGCTTGTGGAGAGTGTATAAATGGACTCTGCCTAAGGTTGGCATCAGTCTGGTTGGAGAGTTTCCCAACAAGCTCAGAGACTGCACAACTCTTTTGCTTCCCAAGGCTCAGGAACATCCCTGAGCTGATCACACGGGCCTTTGAAGAACAGCCTTTGCTGGGGAGGGGGGCTTCTACTGCCCAGGCCTTGGACAAAAAATAGACAGTATTTTTAGGAGGCAGTTGAAAGCATCCTGTTTGCTTTTTGACATTTTGGGTCAGTTCTGTTTAATTGGATAAGAGTGTGTGTGTTTTCTCATGTGTATGATTGGATCCCGTGCACAAAGGAGATCTGCTCTTGGAAAATGCCTCCGCTCGGTTTTTAGGGAATCCCCACGTTGCAGCCTATCCCATTCAGCAGGGTCCCCCAAACCGCTCTGTAGGCTTTGGGGGCGGGAGCTAGAAGATATGCCATTGGCAGGAGGGACAAGTAAATATGCTTCAGCCAGCCCAGTTGCACACATGCCCAACCCATTTAGTGCAATTCAACCCAGTCCTTTTGTACTGTTTGACCAGATCATTGGAAGCTGGCAACAGGCTTACTTCTTACTGTGCAATTCAACAGAATTCTGCCAGCTCACTTTTCATCCTATCACCATAGGTAAATTGGCTGGAGACTTAGGTTTTCAAAGTAAATGCTGAATGTTTCAGGGAAAAGGCTGAAGGGGAACAGACCCATAACAAGCCCCAGCTATAGTGGTATTCAGCTTTTCCCCAGACTATGTGCAAAAAGTGTTCTGCTTCAAGAGGTTATTTCAATAAATTGCTTCTTATCACTTGGTGAGGTCATCTTCTGTCCGGTTTCTTCCTTCCTTTTGACCTTCCTTTTTTTTTCTTCTTCTCTGTCCACCAGGTAGTTTCCTACGACCTGTGACTCCTCTAGTCCTCATAGTGAGTGATCCGGTCAGATTTGTTGTCTTATATAGTGTGCTGCTCTTGCAACCTTGTCGAAAACATAGTGGGAGGTGGATTGAGTGTAGTGTATGCCTGTTGTGTCATACCGTATAAAAAGAAAATACCAGCTCTCCTTTGTAAAGGTGAGTTTTGGAACTATTTATTGGAGAATAAATTCAAGGTTATCTTTCTGCAATATTTACAAAATCGTATACAGTATTTGTCACCCAATATTGTAATCCAAGATCTGTGTACTTATTTATTGTCCTATAAATGATAACATATTTCTTTTGTTATGACAGCATCTTCTTCTACTCTTCCATCATATATCATTCTCGCTAACATGAAAAATGTTTTTGTTATGTGCGTGGATTTATTTATTTCTTTATTTACTTTATGGGCAACCTATCATCTGTGGTTAATAGCGAACTGCACATGTGACAAACGGATTAGAGTTGCCGAATTTCAAATAGTTCATATAATTTTGGTACAATTAGTCCAAAAACAAGGCTATCTGTCCCATTTCTATATTAATATATGTGCCTGCAAGATTCTTGCACATATGCATTCTCTCTCTAGTTCATCACCTGTCCAATATCAACAACTGATCAAGTGCACTAGACTGAGTTGATGGATTATAGCCAATATATCTAATAATAACCTAATCCTAAACACATTTATTGGGAAGTAGGTTCCATTTAAATCAATGGGCCTTAATTTGAAATAAATGGCTCTTTAGTTCAGTGACAGCAGAGCAGAGCTGCAGGATCACCAGAGGACTCCTCGCCTCCTTGTTCTGTGTCTAGAGACAGACATTGGTCTAGTTCAGATGTAATGCTAAACTATGGTTTGGTGTAATGTGCACAAGCTTCGGGCTTGTGGGCTTCCCCCACCCCTCCTCCAGCACAGCTTTTGCTTTCATTTTCAGTTCACCTCAGTTTATCATTATGTCCCAAACCCTGTAAGCCAAGTGGCTGTCTGATGAGGCTTTACAAGTAGCTCACGAAAGAAGGGAAGCGAAAAGCAAGGGAGAAAGGGGAAGATATATCCAACTGAATGCAGAGTTCCAGAGAATAGCAAGGAGAGACAAGAAGGCCTTCTTAAATGAACAATGCAAGGAAATCGAAGAAAACAACAGAATGGGAAAGACTAGAGATCTCTTCAAGAAAATTGGAGATCTCAAGGGAACGTTTTGTGCAAAGATGGGCATGATAAAGGACAAAGAAGGCAGGGACCTCACAGAAGCAGATGAGATTAAGAAGAGGTGGAAAGAATACACAGAAGAACTATACAGGAAAGATCTTAATGTCCCTGATAGCCATGATAGTAATGTCCTTGATAGCCATGATAGTGCGGTCACTGAACTTGAGCCGGACATCCTCGAGAGTGAAGTCAAGTGGGCCTTAGGAAGCATTAGTAACAACAAAGCTAGCGGAGATGACAGTATTCCAGCTGAGCTATTTAAAATCCTAAAAGATGATGCTGTTAAAGTGCTGCATTCAATATGCCAACAAATTTGGAACACTCAGCAATGGCCGCAAGACTGGAAAAGGTCAGTTTACATTCCAATTCCAAAGAAGGGCAACGCCAAAGACTGTTCAAACTACCGCACAATTGCGCTCATTTCACAGGCCAGCAAGGTGATGCTCAAAATCCTATAAGCTAGGCTTCAGCAGTATGCGAACCCAGAACTACCGGAAGTACAAGCTGGGTTTCGAAGACGCAGAGGAACTAGAGATCAAATCGCCAACATTCGCTGCATCATGGAGAAAGCAAGAGAATTCCAGAAAAACGTCTATTTCTGCTTCATTGACTACGCTAAAGCCTTTGATTGTGTGGATCACAACAAACTGTGGCAAATTCTTAAAGTGATGGGAGTACCAGACCACCTTACCTGTCTCCTGAGAAACCTGTACGAGGGTCAAGAAGCAACAGTAAGAACCGGACATGGAACAACCGTGTGGTTCAAAATTGGAAAAGGAGTACGACAAGGCTGCATATTGTCACCCTGCTTATTTAACTTATATGCAGAGTACATCATGAGAAATGCCGGGTTGGATGAATCAGAGAGGTCAGAATTAAGATTGCTGGGAGAATTATCAACCACCTCCGATATGCAGACGATACCACCTTAATGGCAGAAAGTGAAGAGGATCTCAAGAGCATCTTGTTGAGGGTGAAAGAGGAGAGTGCAAAAGCTGGTTTGAAAATCTACATTAAAAAAACTAAGATAATGGCATCTGGCCCCATCACTTCCTGGCATATAGAAGGGGAAGAAATGGAAGCAGTGACAGATTTTACTTTCTTGGGCTCCAAGATCACCACAGACGGTGACTGTAGCCATGAAATTAAAAGACGCTTGCTCCTTGGGAGGAAAGCTATGGCAAACCTAGACAGCATAGTAAGAAGCAGAGACATCACCTTGCCAACAAAGGTCCGTCTAATCAAAGCGATGGTTTTCCCAGTAGTAATGTATGGCTGTGAGAGCTGGACTATAAAGAAGGCTGAGCGCCGAAGAATTGATGCTTTCGAACTGTGGTGCTGGAGAAGACTCTTACGAGTCCCCTGGACTGCAAGGAGGTCAAATCAGTCAATCCTAAAGGAAATCAACCCTGAGTGCTCATTGGAAGGACAGATACTGAAGCTGAAGCTGAAATATTTTGGCCACCTAATGTGAAGAGAAAACTCTCTGGAAAAGACCCTGATGCTGGGAAAGACTGAAGGCAAAAGGAGAAGGGGACGGCAGAGGATGAGATGGCTGGATAGCATCACTGATGCAATGAATATGAACCTGAGCACACTCCGGGAGAGTGCTCAGGACAGGAAGGCCTGGCGTGCTATGGTCCATGGGGTCATGAAGAGTCGGACACGACTGAACGACTGAACAACAACAACAACCCAAACCCTGTACCATGGTTAATCTTAACTGTGATTCAGAGAAACAAGCCAACTGCAGAAACCATGGTCTGAAGCTGGCTTGTCTCCCTAAACCATAGTTAAGATTAGCCACAGTTTGTACTGGTTCAGAAATAATGATAACGTATGGTTTGTTAAAGATGAAACTAAAAGCATCCAATCTCCTCCTCAAAGCTGCACCAGAAGGGGAAAGGGGAGAGGGGAGAGGGGAGCCAATGAGCCTGAGCTCTTTCACATAACTCTAAAAAAGCCATTATCAGCTGCTCTGGGTGAACAACAGCCATTGGTGGTTTTGCAGTGCCAGCCCAAAACATGATGTTGCCTGAAGAACCCAAGTGCCCCCACCCCACAGGGCCAATGATTTGAGCAAATCTTACCGAACCATTCAGACACCCATTCCTGCCTTCATCTATACTTCAGCCATGGTTACTTTACCCTGCTGCATGTCAGCACCAGCCCTATGTAACAGTTTTAGGTGGGAAATCCATATCTATGCCTAATAATCACCTCCTTCAACTTCGGTTTTCCTTATCTTGTGCTCGAAAAACTCTCTAACAATTCAAGATTGCAACCCATTATTTTATTCTAGTTTGCATTTTTGAAATATTTCTTTTTGCCAGCAATCCACTTTTTGTTATTGTCTCTGAACTCTTCAATTCTCCAAAGAAAAGAGGAGGAGGAGTAATAATGATGATGATGATGATGATGATGATGCAAAGTTTCAATCAGCAGAAGAAAGGATATGGCAGAAGAAAGGATATTTATTATTTATTTTTCAGAATATAGATGTATGCTGAAATTCCTGGCTTTGGCACTGTTCTTCTCCTTCTATATATAAACAGAAGTGTTGTCTTTATGTCCGTGATGGACTCGAAAACCGTACATCCGATCGTCATGAAACTTTCAGGATTTGTTGTACCTCTATCCGGGATGGTTTTAGGCACAGTGAAATTTTTGTCTCCCATCAGATACTCAACCTACATCATCACAGCAGGGGCTGGGGGAAGGGAGCAGGTTGCCCAGGTACTGGAAGAGGAATGTTGGCAGTTGATGAGGAGGAAGAGCGAAGTAGAAGGGAGTCATGGCTGACAGAGAGGGGAGCTCAAGAGTCTTCAGGAGACGAAGAACAAGACAGACCCCTCCCTCCCTCCAAGGGCTATGGGGGGTCGCCATGGCAGGGGCTGTGCCTAGCGGCCAGGGCAGGCATAATGTGTCCAGCTCTGGCAGCTGCGTCACTTTGCTTGAAGGCATCACTGTCTCCAACCCTGACAGGTGTGTAAGGCTTTGTTGTATCAAACTAAGAGCTCTTCCCAACCCGTATGAAGCCAGGTCCATTTGCTAGCCTGTTATAAATTAATATGAACAGATGGCAAAATGTTCCCTAAATCGTGAAGGACAAAGTCAGAAACATTTCCTGTTTAAAAAGATGTGCATTGCTGGCTTTCTATTAATGATCTTTTGGGTTTATTTTTCTCCAATCCACAAACATGTTCTAGAAGCATTTATTTTGTTTGTCAGACTAGGTACCTGTTCACTAAGTTACATTACTATATGCATTTTTTTCGCATCATTTAGGGTGCAATGCTATCCATGTTTAGACAAAAAAAAGAGTCCTACAACTCCCAGCATTCCCCAACCAGCCATTGGGAATGCTGGGAGTTTTTTCTTTCTAAACATGCTCTGATCCCCTTCACCTTGTAGCCAGTGCAGAGAGAACCATGCCAGCTGCCTCTCTGCACTCACAAAATGGAGCGCAGAGATAGGAGAAGGGGGGGGGTGTCCCAGGGAAGGGAAGGGGACCAGGGAAGCATTCCTATGATCTTTCCTATGGATGCCCAGCCTTCTTCCCTTCCCCTCCTCAAAGCCTCCACCAGACAGGCAAACTCGCCCCTCTAGCTGAAATGCAGTCCTGGAAGCGTGAGGCACTTCCCCCTCTGCATAGGATACTTGTAAGCCTCCAAGTTCAGGGGCTTACGAGTAGCCCAGGGTGCAGCCCATAGGATTGCACCTAGGTATGGGTGGACGCCCTCCCCATCCAGGTACTCCTGGCTCCTGCCCAGCTGCTACCCCCACTCACATGCCCCCAGACCTGCTCTCACTCCCCCCCACGTGCTCGTTGAGCCGGCAGCACCTACCTGGAGCCATTCCTGAGCACCTGTCATTCACGTGGTCACCATTTTTGCAAAATGATGACTCGGGAACTTCCATAAATGTAATGTTGCACACATAGCAGCCATAAATGCCCATCTACGCAATATTACAAGCATAAACAGCGACTGCAGGGAGAGAGCAGAGGCAGTAGCTCAGTGGGCACAGCCTGGAAGTGCAAGCAGGGTGGAGTCCATTGGACTCCTGGGCCCAGCAGAGCACTTGTGCCATCCCTAATTGTGCCCTTAATTGCTTTATTTTAGATATTTCTATATCCTAATCAACCTTAATACAGTTAGTGGCCATTATTCCCTTTGCTTGCATGAAGCTTTGCCAAAAAGAAAAAGACAAAAAAGGGGATTACATTACACAAAAAGCTATTAATATATTAAAATAATAATTGAAGTGGGAAAGTCGTGATGCAATTCCAACAGTCCAACTTTACCTTGCATTCTCTCTGATATAGCCATTAATTAACAATGGCCCATAGCTTGCTCCTTTCTTATAGTTTGTGAAACAGGGCGCTGATACTCGTAAAAAGCATATGAAAAAGTTATGAAAAGTTGTGCGTTACCAAATGAACACCATGGCGATAACCAAATCAAGGGGGTCCTTGAACTGGGATGAAAGAGATTTGTATAGCGAAGATTTCCTGGAAGAAGAAGAAGAAGAAGAAGAAGAAGAAGAAGAAGAAGAAGAAGAAGAAGAAGAAGAAGAAGAAGGAGTTGTTGCATTGAAATGGGACCCACTACATTCCACACTTAGGTAGCAGACCCTTCTGTAGTCCCAGACTGATAATTGTCACTGACAGAGCTGCCATTACTGATTGTTTTGGGGGTTCAGGACAGAAGGGGCAATGGTTCCAAATGCTTAATCTTATTTAACTATTTTGCTTTGAGGATTCTCTCTCTTCTTCAATAATCAGAGAAACATTCAAGGTGGCCTTGAGCCCCCTTCCTGTGGTAACCAGATGAGAGGAGTCCTAAACATGCATAGATGGGGGCAGTGGGCTGGGCCTGCAGTGCTGACGCTGCTCCCAAAGTTGTGTAGCTCCGTCACCTCATCCCATCCCACCTCATCTTTTCCCAGGCATTTGGCAGCATGTGATGAGTTTTAATTGATCCTGGATTTGTTTTATGGTTTGACTCAGTGCTCAAAGTTGTTTTTAGATACACGCTGTCTTTGTGTATACTGTCTGTTTGTGTGTTTTTTATATTTTACATTTTACATATTGTACTTCTAATGTTTTGACCTTTGTAAACTGCCCAGAGAACTTCAGCTATAGGGCAGTATAGAATTGATGATGATGATGATGATGTCTGCTCACTGAGCATGGCCATCTCAGAAGAGGAAACCTATGCAAAGGCAATTATGCAGGAGTTCGAACCCCAGCTGCACGGGGTTCCGGGTCCTCTGTAAGCCTATGTGCATAAAGGTCTATGTATAACAGCTGCCCCTTCTCAGAAATCTGCACTCAATAAGTGGACATTGGGAGGACAGTGCACCCTTGGGGGTGTAGCTAGTGGAACACCCCCATTGCCTATTTCTGTGTTTGGAGTTTCTTCATGTGATTCGTGTGCGTGGGGTTTATGTAGGGTTAAAATCAAATCAGCAATCTGAGCACCACCACAAATGGTTTCCCAAGGCCTCTCCCAACAATTACTGAGCCAAAACTAGACAAAAGATTTTCTGCCTTTCTGACCCCTTTCTTGGTCTTCGGCATGTAATGTTTAGGAACCACTCCAATTGTCCTGACTCCTATAGCAGTTTTAGTGTACTAGACTCTTACGTAGCTCCAGCACAGGCTTTATATCCTGGTCAGTCTGCACGCAGGGATAGAACTGGCCAGCCAACTATGAAAGAAACTGGAAGGCCTAAGTCTACATTTTTGTTTTTATTTGAGTTGTTATAATGAAACTAGAATTTGTTTGCTTTAAATGCAAAACTGTATGGGCATCATAAGTGAGGAATGCAGGAAGGACAACTATAGTATTTTTTGTGTTGAATTTTTTTAAGTGTTTCTCTTACTCTTCATATAATAATAATTATATAATCCTGCCAGGGACTCTAACTCCAGAAAACTATTTCTAAGTCTAGATACTTGAAAACCTCAAGCATTCTTCAGTGCCATAGTTCAGTGGGAGAGCATATGCTTCATATGCAAAAGATCCCAGGTTCAATTCCAGGCATCCCCAAATGGAGCAGGGAAAGACTCTTGTCTGAGCCCCTAGAGAACTGCTGCTAGGCAATGTCGAAAGCACTGTGCTAGATGGACCAGTGAATGGTCTGAGACAGCGTCATATGGTCCTATATATTCTTTCTGATAAGCCCACTTTCCCTACCTTGTTGTGAAGGGAAGTCTGGGACCTGGATTCAAACCGTAGTGCGACAGATGATGGGGTGGGGTAATGCCAGGTCCACAAAATAGTGAGCAAAATAGTCAGCCCATCAGTCTGATTTTTCCTTGATGCAGATAGGGGGGAAACCAGTGGGCAACTTAGTAGAATACATAGGGAAAGCTGTTGTAATGATTATATGATCAAAACCTCCAGCCACAAAGTGGTGCTGTTCCATGTCCTTCATGCTAAGCAAAGATTCTCTCTTGTTTTCTTGTTGCTCTCATGGGATAGTTCCTGAAAAGTGCAGATCTGTGCTGGAGACCTGTGCTGTGGGTTTAACTTGAAAATCAGTAATTGAAGTAAGTTCCTCTAAGCCAGGGGTGGGGAACATGTGGCCCCCCGGATGTTGCTGTAGTGTAACTCCCATCATGCCTCATGGTACATCATAATTGGCACTTGGATTAATGTAGTTGTGTGTGCTGGTTGTTTCTTCTGGTAATAGGAGGGGATGGAGTCAGATAAAATGGTTATCCACAGGTAAGAAATTAGAGATTCTCAGACTTGTCATAGTCCTGAGCTGAGATGCAGTTGAGGCCTACAACTGCATCTTGGCTGCTGGGCTGCTGCTGTGTGAGAGCAGATAGCTGCTGTTCTCTTCACTGTCTTCCATGGACTGACTGTCTGTCTGTCTGTCTGTCTATTTCCTCTCTCTTTCATCACCTGAGTCCTTAATTTTCAGCCCTCCCTCTCTGAATCTCTTCAACCAACTGTCCTCAGAATTTTCTCAGAAAAAAATACCCACCTGTAGATAACATAACTGCATTCTGAGCATACAGTAGAGGACTATACTTCACAGAGTTACACTTCTGTATCCTGAATAGATTTCCTTGAGTGCTCTAATGTGGAGTACTTTTCTGCCCAAGTAAGAAAATAAAGTGAAGAAATGCAATCAGCTTTAGCGAATGCCCATGTCCATATCTTATATCGATAGTGAACGTCTTATACTGATAGCAAACTGTGGATTCATGCAGAATACTAAATAACCTTTTTCTAAATAAAGTCTGCCTCAGAGAAAGGAACTTAAGTATACTTAACAGCTGGAATCCTAACAGCTATCACCCTTAGTACTGTTATTTTAGCACTCATCAGCTCACAAGGCATTTAAACCTACCTGAGGGTAAGTTGTCATCGATAGACCAAAGATATGTGCTAAGATGTTACAGCCCAGCCTGGGACCCACCCACCTATTGATCCAGTTTTCCTCTGCTTGTTCTGTTAAGGTTTGTTTTAGGAGTGTTGTGTGCACGCCGGAATCTTTGCAAGTGAGATCAAACACAGCCCTGCTCTCTCAGCCTGTGCTTCCATCCTGCAAGCCTCTGTCTCCTCTCCTTTTACCGGCCCAGAAATGTGGCTCTGTTTCACTAGAGAACACATATAATTTAACAGCTTAGAGCCAAAGTACTTATTATGCTACTTGCATAGAGTGTAACTGAGGTTTAGGCTTTTCTTTAGTGTAAGCATGCATGGCCCTGATTTGAACTGGGACCACTGTGCACCAGGACGGGTGGATTAAACTTCCCATGCACACCATTTTCCCCAACCTCTGCCTTGCAGGGGGTTAACAAAAGGGGGGGAAATGCATCATTGCTGCCAATGGAGACTTCTTCTTGTTTTTAACCCCCAGCACCATGGAAGGGATTTTGGAGGAAAATGGTGAAGGGGCAAAGATTTAATCCTCCCCTTCTGATTCACAATGCTCCCAATCTGAACTGAGAGTGCTTGTGCTTATACTAGGTTAAAGAAAAACCTAACTTTCAGCTACATGCTACACCAAGGTTACTGCTTTAAAGCGGTACTGAAGTGCATGGATAACTGTTGGGGCACGTTACACATTCTACATACCACCACTATTGTAGGGTTATGTATGTCCTACTTTTTATTCCACATTATCCAAAATACTGCAACAAATGTCATTGTGTGTCCTGCGAGTTATAAATGTGCAAGAGGGATATAGCGTTACCATGATGGGATCATAAAGATATGACCCGAGGTGTAGATCTGGCCCTGGAGTGCAGAACTTCTGGCCCAGGGGCAAAATCTGTCCCTCTGAGGTTCTCCAGAAGGCCATGACCCCAGATGTGACAAAAATCCATCACTGCATATCTGTCTTATTAAACTTTTAAAAATAGCTGCTGGAGCTTCAGTCTAGATAAGATCTGGAACACAGGGGGGAGAGGAAGTTATATACCAGGGCCCAATCTACACAGAGGCGCCTTTTGATGCTGATGCGGTTTAAAAATGCATATTCTTGAGTTTGCATCTACTCCTCCTATGGCACATGGAGCCAATTAATCCAGTGTAGCCTTGATATAAATCTAGCTTTTGTGAGACACGCGTAATCTTAAACCGCATTAATTTGGCTATGTAGGCGGAGTCTTGGGACATCAACAAGTTTCCTTTTTCTTCTTTTTTTTTTTATTTGTTTGTTTGTTTTACATTAATTAAGCTTGTGTGAAAGGGTATAGGTTTTTTTGTTTTTTTTAAGTCATCTCAAAAGAAATGTGCTGACTTTCTCAGGAGTAATCCTCATTGAAGAGAATGTGATTTACTTCTGAGCAGACATGGTTAGCTGTGCCAGCTAGTTGTTCCTTGATGCAAAGAACCATCCAGAGAGCTTTTTTTGTGAACTGCCCAGAGAGTTTCGGCTATTGGGCAGTATAGAAACGAAATAAAGAAAATAAAAAGGAAGAAATAAAAAGGACAAAGGAGAGAATGTGTCTCATTCATTAAACGTATTCGCAGATGTGATGATGCACAGATATGCATTAACAAACAACCCCCCACCCTGTTGGTCAGCAAAGGGTGAAGCTGACAGGAATGGTTAACTCCTTCCATTCCTGTCAGGTCCACCCTTAGCTGATGCAACTTTCCGTTCCTCCTCACCGTGCTGAAGCCACTCCTCCTCTTTCTGGAATAGTACTGCAAGTTTAGGACACACTGAGTCCCAAAATGCATGGAAATCACGGTAACTGGAAAATCTGTCACAAAAGGACTTTGGGAAAATGCAGTTTTTATGGCAAGAAAATCTGGGACTGATACAGATTGTAGGTCATGTCATGTCTCATGTCCATGTGTGAGGCAGAGTAGCACCACAGTAAATTTCCCATGTAGATTGGGCCCAGCAGCAAAAACTTTGTGGCACTTTTTGCTGGTAGAATTTCTGGTGGCACATCATGGTCTTTCCCAATGGAATCATAAAAATCCAGTCCTCAGTATCCTTGGTGTCAAAGTTCTTAGGATGGTCTACAGAAGCAGGCATCTAATGGACAGCATCATCCATTTTACAATGCTTATTTTTTGTGTTAATACATGGGAAATATTCAAAGTGTGCTTTTTAGAATATCTGCTTGGCTTGCTTAAATATCTTTTAATAATTGATGGAAATTCAGAGTTAAGATATATTGATGATGTGTTCAGGATAGGGGTGGGGGTAAAGCTATCTTTACACTTACCTCTCGGAGAGCTTTCCAGAGTATTACTTCTGAGTATCTGATTAACTTCCAAAGAGGGAACACCACTCTCCATTTGGATCAATAACTTAACAGCAAATTGTGTTTTCCAAGTTATTCCCTAGAGCCATGTCTCTTCTGAGTTCTGTTACTGAAGGGGAAAAAAAGTGGCTTGTTGTAAGTTTTTTTAGTCAAGCATAATTGCTGCAGTACATGATGCACTTAATAGTATTATACCTAAGGGAAGGGAACGTATAGCAGTGGGGCAATTACACAACCATCAAGGGGAAGGGAGATTAGACATTTGCAGGCTATCCCTGCCTTCCAATCCTTCTGGGAGGGGGTTAAGGTAGTGAGCTCATCCCCACTTACCTTCCTCATGTGTAGAGCATACACACAATGAAAATGACTTACTAGGGCTAGGTTCTCACAACCATCTTAATGACTGTACATATTGCAGGAACACACGTTCTGTGTAAAGGGTGAATATACCCCTAGCGCATGTCCTTTTCTTACCACAGGCGGTAAGAATGAAGATCAGGGTCTTTGGGCCGGATTTCTGCTCTGAGAACGGTGGTGTGAGGCCCTGATCCTTCTGCTCCCCCCACCTGTACATTCCAGCTCCAGCCCTCCCAAATTCTTTGAGGGTCAAACTGCATGTTATTTTGAAAATATAGCTACCATTGTGTTTGTTTGCTTTTTACTCAAAAGTAAGCTCATGGAACCTCATATGGATCAGGGTCCTAGAGTGGAGAGTAGGGGGTGTTAACACTTTGCCCTATGTCTGCAATTGACATTACAACTGGATGCCATTTTGGCAATATAAATTGGAGGCATGGGGGGCCTGACCCAGATTGGGACCACATGGGGGAGGGGGGAGATTAAAGTCTCCCTCTTCTCCCACCCCTCATTCTGGGGTCCCAGTCTGTAGTAACATGTATTCTCACCTTGTGAGGTCACATTCCATAGCTAAAGGAACAGGCATGGTACAGAAAGCCTCAGTAATAGAATTCCGCTGGAAACACTGGAGTACTGGCAGCATTCTAGCTTCACAGTGTAACTGAGCATGCCCAGCATAACTTTGCCAGCAGTTGCTGCCATAGGCTTTCATGGGGCAGAAAACCCTTAATAACTTTTGAACCGCTGCTCAGAACTTCACCAAACCAATGAAAGACGTATCTCCTCAACAAGCCTGAACATCAAACTATGAAAGAAATATACCATGTGCTGCTGAGCCACAGCTTGGAGAAAAAAAGTACAAATGCTGAAATGCGTCAAAAATTTCAGCACTATTTACTTGCTGTACTGTGGCAAGTTTTATCAGATTGGTCTGAAAATCTGCACGATTGTAGACTCATCAGGTAGTTCATGGATGCCAAGTGTGTCATTTTTAGAGTGGTCGGGTAGTCGGCCAGATGGGCAACTAATAAATCAAATAAATAAATAAATAAATTTTTACAAGCAGTATAATTTTGGGGTTTATAATAGGGCTGTGCACCGCTTCAACCCAAGGCCCAAACCTCAAGTCAAAGTGGGTCATTTCGGGTCACTTTGTGCCCCTTCCGAGTTGAAGCGGAGGGGGCATGAAGCGACCCAGAGCAGGTCAGGGGCTTCAGAGCTTTGGCCCCAGCACAGCCCCCTGGTCCAGCCCCCTCCCCAGTACCTCCAGGTCCTTACCTGAGCTGCCTTCTCCACTGCGACCACCACTGCCTTCTCTGCTGCTGTGCCACTGCCTTCTCTGCTGCTGCCATGCCACCACCACCACTGTCTTCACCACTGCCACCGCTGCTGTCTTCACCACTGCCCACTTCTGCCGCCTCCATCTCCTGAGGCCTGGACACGCAGAGATTTGTCTTCTTCCAGGAAGCCAGTTTTAAAATGGCAGCCTCCTAGAAGTTCCAGGAAGTTGCCATTTAAAAAATTCCAACTCCCTGCAAGAACGTGTCCAGGCCTTAGGAGATGGCAGTAGCAGCGAAGACAGCAGTGGCAGCGGTGGCAAAGGCGGTAACTAAGGTGGCAGTGGCACGACGGGGAAGGTGGAGGCAGCACAGTGGTGGAGAAGGCAACAGCTCTGGTGGCGGCAGAGGAGGTGGCGGCCCAGGTAAGGAGCTCGGTAAGGAGCTCAGGGTGTCGGGGGGGACCCAAAGCAGGGTTCACCATCCGAACCCCACTTCGGGTTCAGGGTCGAGGCAGGTTGGGAGCCTCTGAATCTGCCTGAGCCAGATCGGGTCCGCCTCAGAAGCTGCAAAACAGCTTCCGGGTCAGATCAGGGGGGTCCGTGCACAGCCCTAGTTTATAATGGTGGAATCTTTGGGGTTTTTTGTAGTTTTGTTTGCTTTTGCAACTTAACTTAATTAAAGGGGCACACCCATGCCTCTTTAATTACATGAAAAAAACTCCCATTGAAATCAGTGGAGATTCTAAGTAATGTATCAAGACTGAGGGTGCTTAATGCATAATCCATAGCACTACTGAATATACCTGTTGAGATTTAACTGCCAAATTGTTGTTGTTGTTCAGTTGTTCAGTCGTGTCCGACTCTTCGTGACCCCATGGACCATAGCACGCCAGGCCTTCCTGTCCTGCGCTCTCTCCCGGAGTGTGCTCAAGTTCATATTCATTGCATCAGTGATGCTATCTAGCCATCTCATCCTCTGTCGTCCCCTTCTCCTTTTGCGTTCAGTCTTTCCCAGCATCAGGGTCTTTTCCAGGGAGTTTTCTCTTCGCATTAGGTGGCCAAAATATTTGAGCTTCAGCTTCAGTATCTGTCCTTCCAATGAGCACTCAGGGTTGATTTCCTTTAGGATGGACTGATTTGACCTCCTTGCAGTCCAGGGGACTCGTAAGAGTCTTCTCCAGCACCACAGTTCGAAAGCATCAATTCTTCGGCGCTCAGCCTTCCTTATAGTCCAGCTCACAGCCATACATTACTACTGGGAAAACCATCGCTTTGATTAGACGGACCTTTGTCGGCAAGGTAATGTCTCTGCTTCTTACTGTCTAGTTTTGCCATAGCTTTCCTCCCAAGGAGCAAGCGTCTTTTAATTTCACGGCTACAGTCACCGTCTGCGGTGATCTTGGAGCCCAAGAAAGTAAAATCTGTCACTGCTTCCATTTCTTCCCCTTCTATATGCCAGGAAGTGATGGGGCCGGATGCCATGATCTTAGTTTTTTTAATTTTGAGTTTCAAACCAGCTTTTGCACTCTCCTCTTTCACCCTCAACAAGAGGCTCTTGAGATCCTCTTCGCTTTCTGCCATTAGGGTGGTATCGTCTGCATATCAGAGGTTGTTGATAATTCTCCCGTCAATCTTAATTCCGACCTGTGATTCATCCAACCCGGCGTTTCTCATGATGTACTCTGCATATAAGCTAAATAAGCAGGGTGACAATATGCAGCCTTGTCGTACTCCTTTCCCAATTTTGAACCACTCGGTTGTTCCATGTCTGGTTCTTACTGTTGCTTCTTGACCCTCGTACAGGTTTCTCAGGAGACAGGTAAGGTGGTCTGGTACTCCCATCACTTTAAGAATTTGCCACAGTTTGTTGTGATCCACACAATCAAAGGCTTTAGTGTAGTCAATGAAGCAAAAATAGATGTTTTTCTGGAATTCTCTTGCTTTCTCCATGATCCAGCGAACGTTGGCGATTTGATCTCTAGTTCCTCTGCCTCTTCGAAACCCAGCTTGTACTTCCGGTAGTTCTGGGTTCGCATACTGCTGAAGCCTAGCTTGTAGGATTTTGAGCATCACCTTGCTGGCATGTGAAATGAGCGCAATTGTGCGGTAGTTTGAACACTCTTTGGCGTTGCCCTTCTTTGGAACTGGAATGTAAACTGACCTTTTCCAGTCTTGCAGCCATTGTTGAGTGTTCCAAATTTGTTGGCATATTGAATGCAGCACTTTAACAGCATCATCCTTTAGGATTTTAAATAGCACAGCTGGAATACTGTCATCTCCGCTAGCTTTGTTGTTACTAATGCTTCCTAAGGCCCACTTGACTTCACTTTCTAGGATGTCCGGCTCAAGTTCAGTGGCCGCACTATCATGGCTATCAGGGACATTAAGATATTTCCTGTATATTTATTATTTTTATTTATTTATTATTAAATTTATTAATCGCCCATCTGGCTGGTCACCCAGCCACTCTGGGCGATGTACAACATACAATAAAAACAGTTTAAAACAATAACATTTTTAGTTTTTAGTATAGTTCTTCTGTGTATTCTTGCCACCTCTTCTTAATCTCATCTGCTTCTGTTAGGTCCCTGCCTTCTTTGTCCTTTATCATGCCCGTCTTTGCACAAAACGTTCCCTTGAGATCTCCAATTTTCTTGAAGAGACCTCTAGTCTTTCCCATTCTGTTGTTTTCCTCGATTTCTTTGCATTGTTCATTTAAGAAGGCCTCCTTGTCTCTCCTTGCTATTCTCTGGAACTCTGCATTCAGTTGGATATATCTTCCCCTTTCTCCCTTGCTTTTCGCTTCCCTTCTTTCGTGAGCTACTTGTAAAGCCTCATCAGACAGCCACTTGGCTTTCTTGCATTTCTTTTTCTTTGGGATGGATTGAGTTGCTGCCTCCTGAACAATGTTACGGACCTCCGTCCATAGTTCCTCAGGCACTCTGTCTATCAGGTCTAATCCCTTAAATCTATTCCTCACCTCCACTGTATATTCTATAAGGGATATGATTTAGGTCATACCTGAATGGTTTAGTGGTTTTCCCTACGTTCTTCAATTTAAGCTGAAATTTTGCAACAAGAAGCTCATGATCTGAGCCACAGTCAGTTCCAGGTCTTGTTTTTACTGACTGTATAGAGCTTCACCATCTTTGGCTGCAAAGGACATAATCAATCTGATTTCGATATTGACCATCTGGTGATGTCCATGTGTAGAGTCGCCTCTTGTGCTGTTGGAAAAGAGTGTTTGCTATGATCAGCGTGTTCTCCTGGCAAAACTCTATTAGCTTTTGTCCTGCTTCATTTTGTGCACCAAGGCCATGCCTGCCTGTTATCCCGGTGATTTCTTGACTTCCTACTTTAGCATTCCAATCCCCTATGATGAAGAGGACATCTTTTTTTTGGTGTTAGTTCTAGAAGGTGTTGTAGGTCTTCATAGAACCGATCAACCTCAGCTTCTTCGGCATCAGTGGTTGGGGCATAGACTTGAATTACTGTGATGTTGAATGGTTTGCCTTGGATTCGTACTGAGATCATTCTATCGTTTTTAAGATTGTACCCCAGTACTGCTTTTCCCACCCTTTTGTTGACTATGAGTGCTACTCCATTTCTTCTACGGGATTCTTGCCCACAGTAGTAGATATGATGGTCACCTGAATTAAATTCACCCATGCCTGTCCATTTGAGTTCGCTGATTCCCAAGATGTCGATGTTCAATCTTGCCATCTCATGTTTGACCACCTCTAGCTTACCTTGATTCATTGATCTGACATTCCAGGTTCCTAAACAATATTGTTCTTTACAGCATCGGATTTTCTTTTCACCACCAGACACATCCACAGCTGAGTGTCCTTTCGGCTAGGGATGGCGGAGAATTTCTCCCCGAAACTTCGGGGGGGCCGAGTGCCAATGTGTTCGGCCCCCCGAAGTAGTTTCAGGGAGAAATTCTCCACACACCCCCACACCCCGCACCCCCCCGGGATGGGACTTACCTTTCCCGAATGTCCCTCCCGGTGGCTGGTCCCGGCGGCGGTTCGTCAGCTCTTCGACAGGGGCGGGGGCGGCAGCCAGTCTTTCAACTGTCTGCCGCCGCCGCCATTCCAATAAAAGTTTTAAAAAAACAAACGCCCCCATGATAGGCTACGTGACGATTAACGTAGCCTATCACGGCTAGATTTGCAAAGTCAGCCGTGATAGGCTACGTAAATCGTCACGTAGCCTATTACGGGTGACCTTAAAAAAAAAAAAAGATTTACGTAGACTACAGCGACCAAATAAGGAACACGAATGGCGGCTCCCTATGGGGGCTGCCATTTGCGTACGCGCTTTTTTTTTTTTAAGTCACCCGTGATAGGCTACATGACGATTAACGTAGCCTATCATGGCTGACTTTGCAGATCTAGCCGTGATAGGCTACGTTAATCGTCACGTAGCCTATCACGGGGGCGTTTTTTTTTTTAACTTTTTATTTCGCGGCCGGGCGAGGCGAGGCGCCTCCTCCCCGGCCTGAATTTCGGCAGGGCGAGGCGGGAAGCCTCCCCCCCGGCCTGAATTTCGGCTGGGCGAAGCGGGAAGCCTCCCCCCCCGGCCTGAACTTCAGGGGGAGCAGCAAAGCTCCTCCCCCCCACCGCGAAGCAAGCTGCAAGACCAGGTAAGTGACTTTCGTGCACCCCTACTTTCGGCTTTGACCCAGCTGCTTCACTCTTTCTGGTGCTACTTGGAAATACCCTCTGCTCTTCCCCAGTAGTATATTGGACACCTTCCGACCTGAGGGGCCCATCTTCCAGCGTCATATCTTTTAGCCTTGTGATACGTTCCATGGGGTTTTCTTGGCAAGGATACTGGAGTGGGTTGCCATTTCCTTCTCCAGTGGACCACCTTTTGTCAGAACTCTCCGCCATGACCTGTCCATCTTGGGTGGCCCTGCACGGCATAGCTTATGGCTTCACTGAGTTACGCAAGCCCCTTCACCACAATAAGGCAGTGATCCATGAAGGGGAAGTGCCAAATACTATGGGGCATTTCACTAATGCCCTGGCATAGGGATTGGAATAAAGCCACTGCCTCAAAGACTAATTAATATTATACACCACTGCCAGCCTTTGACTCTTATGCCTCTTATGCTGAAGGTGACAGCCTCTGCTCAATTTGCGAGTATGACATTGAGGTTTAGCTTCAGTGTCATGTCATGATGAGACACCACTAATGCTGCTGCACCTTATCCTGCTCCCTAGGATAATTCATGCTGTACCCTCCTGATAAGCTTTATACGTATAGTATAACCCCTATTCTAGATGGTGGAACCCTCGGTAGCACGCTGTGACGGGTTTGCGCGGCACTTTGAGGATAAAGTCGCTCAGATTCGTCACGAATTGGACACCACCATTAATGCAGTTCCATTGGTAGAGGCATTCAGAGCACCGTCTGGTCCAGTTTTATTGAATGAGTTTCAGTTACTGAGGCCTGAGGATGCGGACAAGGTGCTTGGCCAAGTCCGATCGACCACTTGTGTACTTGACCCTTGCCCTTCATGGCTTATTAAATCAAACAAGGAGGGGTTGTCCGGCTGGGTCCAGGAGGTTGTAAATTCCTCCTTGAGAGAGGGAGTGGTGCCTGCCGCTTTAAAAGAGGCAGTAATTAGACCACTCCTGAAAAAGCCTAACCTGGACCCAGAGGATGTTAACAATTATAGGCCAGTGGCCAACATCCCCTTCCTGGGCAAGGTGCTTGAGTGGGTGGTTGTAGGACAGCTCCAGGCACTCTTGAATGAAACGGATTATCTAGATCCATTTCAATCGGGCTTCAGGCCTGGTTTTGGAACGGAAACTGCCTTGGTCGCCCTGTGGGATGACCTCTGCCGGGAGAGGGACAGGGGGAGTGCGACCCTGTTGATTCTCCTGGACCTCTCAGCGGCTTTCGATACCATCGACCATGGTATCTTTCTGGATAGGTTGTCTGGGTTGGGAGTTGGAGGCACTGCACTACAGTGGTTCTGCTCCTACTTGGATGGCCGATTCCAGAAGGTGGTGCTGGGGGATTATTGCTCTGTGCCATGGCAATTGTGCCATGGGGTTCCACAGGGCTCTATTCTATCCCCCATGCTGTTTAACATCTACATGAAACCGCTGGGGGAGGTTATCCGGAGGTGTGGGCTGAGGTGCCATCAATATGCGGATGACACCCAGCTCTACCTCTCTTTCTCATCAAAACCAGGTGAGGCAGTGGCTGTTCTGAACCAGTGCCTGGGCACGGTAATGGACTGGATGAGGGCCAATAAACTGAAACTCAATCCAGACAAGACGGAGGTATTGTTAGTGGGTGGTTCGTCTGCCCGGCTAGGTGATAATCAACCTGTTCTGGAGGGGGTTGCACTCCCCCTAAAGGATCAGGTTCGTAGTTTGGGGGTGCTCTTGGATCCAGAACTGTCACTTGAGGCACAGGTGAACTCAGTGGCACGGAGCACTTTTTATCAGCTTAGGCTGGTATACCAACTACGCCCTTATCTGGACAGAGATAGCCTAGCTACAGTTATCCATGCTCTGATAACTTCTCGTCTGGATTACTGCAATGCGTTATACGTGGGGCAGCCTTTGAAAACGGTCCGGAAACTTCAGCTGGTCCAAAATAGGGCAGCAAGATTGTTAACAGGGACTGGCCTGCGAGCTCATATTACGCCAGTACTTTTCCAGCTGCACTGGCTGCCGGTCCATTTCCGGGCCCAATTCAAAGTGCTGGTGTTAACATTCAAAGCCCTTAACAGCTTGGGGCCAGGTTACCTGAAGGATCGCCTCCTCCCATATGTGCCTGCCCGGACCTTAAGATCATCATCATCAGCCCTTCTCTGTGAGCCCCTGCCAAAGGAAGTGAGGCGGGTGGCTACTAGGAGGAGGGCTTTTTCTGTTGTGGCACCCCGGCTCTGGAATGAGCTCCCTAGTGAGGTTCGCCTGGCGCCTACATTGTTCTCCTTTCGGCGCCAGGTGAAGACGTTTTTATTTTCCCAGGCATTTTAGCTTTCTAAATTTTTATCTTTGCTGTTTTAAATCTGTATTTTAAACTCCTGTACTGCTGCTAGGTTTTATTGTGGTTGTATTGTTATATTGTGGTTTTAATGTTCTATATATTTTAAATTGTTTTATTGTGTGTTGTTTGGTTTTAGTTTTTGTGAACCGCCCAGAGAGCTTCGGCTATTGGGCGGTATAGAAATAAATAAATAAATAAATAAAATAAAATAAAATAAAATAAAAATTATGAGTGCAAGGTTGCCTACCCCTGCTCCAACCACTATACCACACTAGTTTTCTGTAATTGCTCAAGTTCTGCAGTGATGTTGTCAGCTGTCCCAGTCATGACCATCCCCAAGCCATCATGCAACTTACCATGAGGGAACCATGGGAAATTATTAATTCTGGAGTAGATCTGGGCAGGTCCACCCAACACTATTTTTTCCCCAAGCATTATCCGTTTTCTTCCCTGAAAAACAACAGATAGACCTAGACTTCTTTTTACACATCTCTTCCATAACTGGGTGCGACTTTGGAGGAAATACCATCTATTCCAGATCTGTTCCAGATGACTGGTCAGGTTGAGCTGAATGGGCAGCTAATTGCCAGTTCATCAGCAGATTACCCACACACACACACTCCATTGCCAAGCTCCATCATGCCCAAGAAACAAAGGTATATTTCCAGTTTGCGTTATGGAAAATACAAGAAACACTTTAAGCCATCCTAAAATTTACAGAAATGTACAATCTAGAAAAAATGGCAAAACTCAAAACAGAGCTGGTGTGGTGTAGTGGTTAGAGTGCTGGACTGGACTTGGGAGACCCAGGTTCTAGTTCCTGTTCGGCCATGAAGCTCACTGGGTGACTTTGGGCCAGTCACTGACTCTCAGCCTAAACTACCTCACAGGGGTGTTGGGTGGATAAAATGGAGAGGAGGAGGATCATGCAAGCCACCTTGGGTACCTTGGAGGGGAAAAGGTGGTGTGTAATGGAATAATAGATAAATACATAAATTAGCTGTTTGGAAATGGAAAAGCTACATTCATTCAAATGTTAATGTACTTGGCAACACAAACCAAGGTGAGTTCTGATATGTTTAGAATTGCCAGCTGAACTGAATGGGAAAGAAGGCTGTTGAGAAGCTGCTATCTTAAAGAAAGGGTGAGGAAGAATCCAGTTACAGATAAGGAAGCAGGAGCCTAAGGGGTGAAGGTAAAATGTCAAACACTAAAGGGCAAGAATGGTGCTTTTTTCCTTCAAAATGATAATTATTTTACACTGTGATTAAACCAAACCAATCCTGTCTAATCCAAGCAAGTCCATTCCACATTTCTACAGAGGAGGTAACCTTAACTTGGTGGACAACACTGTTTTGCTTAGATAACAAGGATATGCAGATAGAGAGGGGTAGGATGAATCAATTATAGTGAGGTTATATTGATGTTTTGAGACCCAATGACCATGATGTATCTTTTAGGGATGGAAGTGCTATCTCCCCCCACACGCACCTGCCCGTGCTCTTATTTGTGATCTTCATCCTTCCTGTTACTGAGGATCTCCCTGTGCTGTAGGTGTATGAAACAAAGGCCAAGAAAAATTGTGTTAAGTTCAGTTAATAGGTGAAGCACTGCATGAGAAAAAAAACCTTATAATTTCCGCCCTGCATAAGCAGGAAGAAAGAAGTTACTGCAGCCTCAGCTCTAACAGTATCTTATGCACAAACAAATTATGCATGAGTTTGCCCAAGGGACTACTCAGCTACTCAACAGTAATGGGTAATTGCCTTAGCAAACTTATATCTCATATTACTGATACACACCAACACTTATGCCAAGAAAGAAAAAAAAAAAAGACACGAAGAACACATTTCAATATAAAACACAGCATTATTATTAGCACGAAAATGACATGGTTTTATTTAACCCTTTGCTTGCAGCAAAGTAAAACCAACTGTGTGCTCAGGTTTGTACCTAGGTCCTACAATTTAATTTAATTTTTACAATGTACACATTGATTTCTTTGTGACAACTTGTGTATCCATAACAGCAAACTCCCAGGAAAGAAAAACTCACTGACATTTCTTAAAGCTAATGTCAGGCTATTATGCACAATTTTTCCAACGGTCGAAGAAAACTGTAAACATTCAGTTCAGAAAACTGGGAAAGTCAGACCCTGTGAAGTAGGTCATTGTTCCAATTTCTCTCTATACTACAGATGGGTGATGAGGCACAGAGTCTGTTTTCATGATCATCACCACTTCGGCACAGAGTGGCCAAAAGGGAAATATGAAGTTCTAGCCACTCAATATGTGTTGTTATGTGCACTCCACTTCTGCGCAGTGACAAGTTTCAGGGACTTCAGCATTTAACCAGAGTTCAGTTTCCTTCAAAGGAGTTCACTGGAGACATATGATGTTTCTAGGATATAAGGTTTATTTACACATTTATACAGGCTGAGCATGAGTGTTCATAGCATTAAAACTCCAACAGATTTCTGTTTCTCATCAGATATCTAGGAGAACTGATAGGCTCGTAGCATCTCCTAGAGACAGCAAAGTCATCTCTCTGCCTTCTTTTCAGATCCAGTTCCAGCACAGCCTTCTTGGGCCATCTGAGCTTCCATAGAAACACATCTCCAGAATGTTAGTAACGATCAACCATCTTTTGCCAGGTCTTAAGAGTATTGCCTCAAGGCACCCACACTGATAGATCTATTTTCTAAAACCTTAGTGTCAAGATTTACAGAGTTGAAGGGGCTCCTGAATCTTTTTGCAGTCATAGGCAATAGGCTGTAAGGGACTCCTGAGAGATTATTCAGACCAACCCCAAATCTATAACAGTGCCATGAATATTTGAACCCTACTTTTAAACATTATTTCAGTATGTAACAGGTACATACTGTGTGTCTTGGCCAGAATAAGAGATCGGAGTTACAGCAAGAAATGGGGGTTATCTAAGTGTTATCTATCTACTAGTGACTCATTCAGTCTGCAGTCACCATTTACTACAGAACTCATGGCCACAAGACCTGGCCTAATTTTGAACATTTCTGTTTCTTCCCCCATCCCCTGCCTCTTATACCACCTAGCCTGATAAAAAGTTCTGGAGAAATTGAAACCTTGCACAAACTTTTGTTGCAATAAGATATTGCCTAACTATAGATTCTGGATTTTTCCTTGCTGGTTTCTGTATTTTTTTACTCCTGGACCACTGTGGTTATCTTTGTTGTTTATACTGCCTAATGTAAAGGCACAATGTTTATCAACTGGCAAATGCAACCTACAAAGCTAAGAGCTTGAAAAAGTCTGAGCTAAAACTTCTTCAATGAGAAAACCAGAAGGTTTATTGAGGCCCTAGCGGGCCACTATAAATAGTTGGTGGGTTACATTCAGCTTGGTGTATCACCTTGGTGTATCATTGTACAGGCCTGATGTATGTTAGCCCAATGCAATGAGTAAACACTTTGCTTTAATTTTCTGCCTGAAAGATTAAAAGTCATAAACAGTCAATTTGTTAAAAGGAAGGGGTGTGTATTTGCTACCATGATTTGGCTTTGGACATGTTACATCCCAGTCATTTGCGGTACTGTGCCAGCCCAAACTCCAAACTGCAATTCAGCCCAATTTCCTACAGGCTGAAACATCTGGAAGTGAGTGTGGGCTAGGCCTTTTCCTATTGTCACCACACACTGTGGTTATCAGGTGAACAGACCCCCAAGTTCATCTACAGAATTCACAGCTAAGGAAATGTTACAGCTCTCCCTGGTCCAAATGTAATGATCTATCCACTCAAGACTGCACCAGCTTTTAGAAGAGGTATACAAATGAGGGTGCAGTCCTATGTATGTTTAGACAGAAAAAAGTCCTACAGTATGCTGGCTGGGGCATGCTGGGAGTTGTATGGCCAGATTTACACCTTGTGTCATATCATTACGACCCCATCATGGTATAAGACATAATATATCTGTCTTATGCATTTATACCTCATCAGACACACAATGACATTTGTTGTGGTATTTTGAATAATGTGGAATACAAAGCAGGAAATAACACTACAGAGGCGGTATATCATATGTGTAATGTGCCCCAACAGTTATCAGTGCACTTCAATACCACTATAAAGCAGTAGTGTAAGGACTTTTTTTGTCTAAATATGCATAGCGTTGTTCCCTTAGAGACTAATGAAATGAGAGATAATGCCCTTTTGAATAAACCTTGGGCCCGTGGCCTAGTCAGCCTCCAATCTTTCAGTACAGGGATGCCAGTTCCTCCTCTTTCTTTCTTTCTTTCTTTCTTTCTTTCTTTCTTTCCCTCACCAAAAGAAGTGGTGAAGCTAGGTAATATTAGATCCTAGACTAACCGGTCTTACCAGTGTGTGTGTATGTGTGTGTGTGTTAGACAGCCTTATGTATTTCTTCAGTTGTGAAGCAAACAACTAACAGTTTTCTTCTTCCCTGCACCCCTGCCATTCTATGCTTTACTACTGCTTCTACATTCCTGATAAGTTAGAGCAAAAAACCTCTTTGCCAACCCCAATTTTTAAAAACAACAACCCTGAACATGTGCAGTTTCAGATTTTAAACTCACTTAAATCATAGCACCATTATGGCTGCAGGATTAAAATGGAGTTCACTTTTGCCACCCCTCTGCCAAACACATTTACTTCAGAATATGAACCATTTTGTTGTACAAAAGGATTATATATTTTAAAAGTAGATATAATAAAATGAGCATCCATAACCTTGTAGCCAGCTGCCTCCTGGCCATAAACTGTTTATATATATATATATATATATATATATATATACACACACACACACACACACACACACAAATAACCCCTTAATGACAAGAACACATCTGGAGCAGAATGGAGCAGCCCGGAATGGTAACTTCCAAATGGTAACATCAACCAAATTCATCAGACACACATGACTGAATGGAAGGGATGCAATGAATGAGCCACAAGACAAAACTAGGGGTGGACGAAAGTCACTTACCTTCTCTCGCAGCTTGTTCGCGGTGGTTCAGGCCGGGGGGGAAGGCTTCCCGCCTCGCCCGGCCGAAATTCAGGCCGGGGGGGAGGCTTCCCGCCTCGCCCGGCCGAAATTCAGGCCGGGGAGGAGGCTTCCCGCCTCGCCCGGCCGCGAACACGAAAGTTAAAAAAAAAAAAAAGTCCCCTGATAGGCTACGTGACGATTCACGTAGCCTATCATGGCTAGATCTGGAAAGTCAGCCGTGATAGGCTACGTGAATCGTCACGTAGCCTATCACGGGTGACTTAAAAAAAAAAAAGCGCGTACGCGAATGGCGGCCCCCATAGGGAGCCGCCATTCGCGTTCCTTATTTAGTTGCTGTAGTCTACGTAAATGTTTACGTAGACTACGGCGAAAATAAGGGCAACGCAAATAGCGTTGCCCTTATTTTCGCTGTAGTCTACGTAAACATTTACGTAGACTACAGCGACCAAATAAGGAACGGGAATGGCGGCTCCCTATGGGGGCCGCCATTATCCGTACACACTTTTTTTTTTTAATGTCACCCGTGATAGGCTACGTGACGATTCACGTAGCCTATCACGGCTGACTTTGCAAATCTAGCCGTGATAGGCTACATGAATCGTCACGTAGCCTATCAGGGGACGGTTTTTTTTTTTCTTTCATTGCAATGGCGGGGGCGGCAGCCGGTCGAAAGACCGGCTGCCGCTCCCGCCCCGCTCGAACACCGGACGAACCGCCAGCCGGACCCACCGCCGGGAGGGACATTCAGGGAAGGTAAGTCCCGTCCCGAGGGGGGTGCGGGGTGCGGGGGGGTGCGGAGGATTTCTCCCCGAAACTTGTTTGGGGGGCCGAACACGTTGGCGCTCGGCCCCCCGAAGTTTCGGGGAGAAATTCTCCGCCATCCCTAGACAAAACCAAAACCAATATCCAATCCAGGCAATAGTCGACATTCTTGAACTAGGGATGTCAGAGAATTCCGCCATGGATCTCGGTGAGGCCGAATGCCAGTGCATTCGGCCCGCTGAAATCTGTGGCGGAACGAAGCCCCCCCACCCCGCGAAAGGAGCGCGAAACAGGACACCTACCTGCTGCCGTTCGCGCTGCTTTGCGAATGGTGGCCGCCATTTGCGTTCCCTTTTGGGGGGGGCCATGATAGCCTACGCAAATATTTATGTAGGCTATTACAGCAAAAGAGAGGGGCGCAAATGGCGTAGTGGCCGCTATTTGCGCCCATCTCTTTTTCCATAATAGGCTATGTAAATATTTACGTACCCTATCACAGCCAAAAAAAAAGGGGGAATGCAAATGGCGGCCGGCCGCCATAGCCGCCGCCATTTGCGTTCGCTCTTTTTTTGTGGTTTTTTGCTGTGATAGGCTACATAAATATTTACATTGCCTATCACGGCAAAATACAGGGACGCAAATGGCAGTGGCTATGGCAGCCGCCATTGCATCCCTGCAGGCTGCCCAGTGGCCAGATGTCCAGCTACAGGGTGCCCTGGCCAGTGGCTCCGCAGAATCACCACGGAGTGGAGCCGGCCAGAGAGAATTTCGTAGGGATGTACGAAAATTCTGCCACAGCTCTCGGGGAGGCCGAATGCCAGCGCATTCAGCCCCCCCGAAAGCGGTGGCAGACCGGCCTGCCCCCCCGCCCCCCCAGGACGAGACTTATCTTGGGTGGATCTTACTTGTGGCGGTGGCTCCGGCGGCGGCTCGGAGCCACTGCTGCAGTCTTCTGACTGGTCGCCGCCGCCGCCATTTCCAGTTTTTTTAAAAAAAACCTGATAGGCTACATAAAGATTTACGTAGCCTATCACGGCTAGGTTTTTTTAAAAAAACCGTGATAGGCTACGTAAATGTTTACGTAGCCTATCACGGCTGACTTTAAAAACAACAACAACAACGCGCGTACGCAAATGGCCGCCTCCATTTCCATGGCTGCCGCCATTTCCGTTCCTTATTTTGGCACATCTTAGTCTACGTAAACATTTACATAGACTAAGACGGTGAAAACAAGGGGAACACAAATAGCGTAGTGTCTATGCTATTTCCCCTTACCATTTCCAGTTAAAAAAAAAAATGTGATAGGCTACATAAAGATTTACGTAGCCTATCACAGCTAGATTTTAAAAGAACACCGTGATAGGCTACGTAAATGTTTATGTAGCCTATCACGGCTGAGTAAAAAAAAACACGCGTGTATGCAAATGGCGGCGCCCATGGGCGCCGCCATTTTCATTCCTTATTTTGGCACGTCTTAGTCTACGTAAACATTTATGTAGACTAAGACGGTGAAAATAAGGGGAACGCAAATACCATAGATGCTACGCTATTTGCGTTCCCCTTATTTTCGCCGTAGTCTACGTAAATCTTTACGTAGACTACAGGGACCAAATAAGGAATGCAAATGGCGGCTCCCTATGGGGGCCACCATTTGCATACGCGCTTTTTTTTTTTCAAAGTACCCGTGATAGGCTACGTGACGATTTACATAGCCTATCACGGCTGACTTTGCAAATCTAGCCGTGATAGGCTACGTAAATCATCACGTAGCCTATCACGGGGGTGGTTTTTTTTTTCGCAGCCGGGTAGATGGGGCGCTTCTACCCGGCCTGATTTTCGCCGGCGAGGGATGGGGCGCCTCTCCCCCGGCCTGAATTTCAGCCGGGCGAGGCAGGACGGCTCCGCCCCCTCGCCTGAACTTCAGGGGGAGAAGCGAAGTGCCTCCCCCCCACCGCAAAAAAAGCTGCGGGACAAGGTAAGTCCCTTTCATACATCCCTAAGCCTATCACATTTGTTTGTTGTTGTTGTTTTTTACTTGGAAATGGCGGCGGCGGCAGCCGATCGGAAGACTGGCCGCCGCAGCCGCAGCCGCCACCGCTGCCTCTGAACCACCGCCGAACTGCCGCCGCAGCCACCAGGGACATTCGAACAAGGTAAGTCCTGTCCCAGGGGGGCAGACCGTTTCTCCACCAATTTTGGGGGGCCAAATGTGCTGGCATTTGGCCTGCCCAAGATTCTTGGAGAAATTCTCTGACATCCCTATCTAGGGATGTACAAAAGTCACTTACCTGTGACGAAATTTGATTCACGGTGGGGGGGAGGCGCTCCGTCCCTGCCTCTGAAATTCTGGCCGGGGGGGAGGCGCCCCGTCCCTCCCCCCTGAAATTCTGGCCGGGGGGGAGGCGCCCCATCCCTCCCGCTGCAAATCCTGGCCGGCCGGGACTGCAAATGGCGGCTGTAGCCACCGCCATTTGCGTCCCTGCAGTCAGCCATGATAGGCTACATAAATGTTTACGAAGCCTATCACGGCTGAGTTAAAAAAGAAAAAACCCGCGCATACGCAAATTTGCGTTTCTTATTTTGGCACGTGTAGTCTACGTAAACATTTACGTAGACTACGGCGAAAATAAGGGGAACACAAATAGCGTAGACGCTATGCTATTTGTGTTCCCCTTATTTTCGCCGTCTTAGTCTACGTAAATGTTTACGTAGACTAAGACGTGCCAAAATAAGGAACGCGCGTTGTTGTTGTTGTTTTTAAAGTCAGCCATGATAGGCTACGCAAACATTTACGTAGCCTATCATGGGTATCATGGGGGCCGCCATTTGCATATGCGCGGTTTTTTTTTTTAACTCAGCCGCGATAGGCTACGTAAACATTTACATAGCCTATCACGGTATTTTTTAAAAATCTAGCCATGATAGGCTACGTAAATCTTTACGTAGCCTATCACGTTTTTTTTTTTTAACTTGGAAATGGCGGCGGCAGCAGCCGGTCGGAAGACCGGCCGCCACCGCCAGGGAGATTCACCCAAGGTAAGTCCCGTCCCGGGGGGGATGGGGGGGCAGACCATTTCGCCTCCAATTTCGGGGGGCCGAATGCGCTGGCATTCGGCCTCCCCAAGATTCGTGGTGAAATTCTCTGACATCCCTACAAAAAACCCAAGATTATGGCAACCAGCTTGATGGATAACTGGCAAATAGAGGGCGAAATCATGGAGGCAGTGAAAGACTTTGTATTTCTAGTTGCAAAGATTACTGCAGGTGCTGACTGCAGCCAGGAAATCAGAAGACGTTTACTTCTTGGGAGGACAGCAGTGACAAATCTTGATAAAATAGTGAAGAGCAGAGACATCACACTGACAACAAAGGTCCGCATAGTTAAAGCAAAGGTATTCCCCGTAGTAACCTATGGCTGCGAGAGCTGGACCATAAGGAAGGCTGAGCGAAGGAAGATAGATGCTTTTGAACTGTGGTGTTGGAGGAAAATTCTGAGAGTGCCTTGGTCTGCAAGAAGATCAAACCAGTCCATACTCCAGGAAATAAAGCCAGACTGCTCACTTGAGGGAATGATATTAAAGGCAAAACTGAAGTACTTTGGCCACATCATGAGAAGACAGGATACCGTGGAGAAGATGCTGATGCTAGGGAAAGTGGAAGGCAAAAGGAAGAGGGGCCGACCAAGGGCAAGGTGGATGGATGATATTCTGGAGGTGACGGACTCAACTTTGGGGGAGCTGGGGGTGGCGACGGCCGACAGGAAGCTCTGGCGTGGGCTGCTCCATGAAGTCGTAAGCGAATGAATGAATAAACAACAAGTAATTAGAAAATGTGAAATTAGGTACATTCATCTTAAAATGTGAACTGGACAAAATTCTGCTCCCTCCCTAGCTGGTTATGAGTGCAGTGCTTTGGAGGACAAAGGAAGAATCTGGGGTGTTGTCCTTTGTGTTCCCTTACTCTGAAACAAGTTAAATATGCCCCTTGTTGTCTCTGTTTCCTTCTCCTTATATTTCTCTGGATCTGTCCAGTCTGCACTGTGTGTCCCTCCTGCCCCGCATCTGTAATCTGCAGCTGAGCTCCCCATGTACAGCTTCCCAAGCTCTGTCATATCATTGCCCTAGAGCCCTCTCTACTCCTTATTTACCAAGTGCTAATTTCCCACCTCCAGGTCTTTCCATCTCTGCTATTGATATTAGGAATAGCATGGCAACTTGGACAGCTTTAAAAGAGAAGGAGACAAATTCATGGAGAATAAGAATATCAATGGCTTCTAGTCATGATGGCTGGATGACGCCTCTCAATACCAGTTGCTGGGGAAGAGGAATGGCAGGGTGCCATTGCACTCATGTCCGGCTTGTGGGCTTCCCCTAGGCATCATCTGGCTGGCATTGTAAGAACAGAATGCTGGACTAGAATGGTCTTTGATCTGATCGAGCATGGCTGCTCTTATGTTTGTTTGCTGGTCCATGTTCTGGAAGATTGATATACTAACTAAGCATGCCTCTGTTTTGTAAAATATTTGTGGCAAAATAAAGTTTGTAATATCCTTGAGCATTTTTTTCCAAATCAAAGAAGCCGTTTCTCCATTTTGTTGGAGTAGGGTGCATGATTTTCTGTTTGCATGCCACACCTCTGGAAAGATTCCTATAATCCCATGTTCATGGTTTTTATTTATTTTGTGTCCAGATCAAACTTTACTCTGCCAAAATGTAGCCACCGTCACAGCTTTGTCATTAGCTTGCTGTAGATCGTCAACAGTACAAGACTCTGGCAGTAATCGACACACCATCAGATGCACCGGGTCTTGGGTTTCTCCACATTCACATAATTGTCGTCAACCAGCAACCCCCACTTAAACAAATTCGTCTTACACCTTGGTACTCCCACCCTCATCCTATTCATTGTGCTCCAAACTATATAAGGGAGAGTATTTACATATGGATGAGGGTGTGCAGTAACAGAGAGCTGAAATTACTGATTTTCTGGCCTTTCTTTTTACATTTTATTTATACCAGTTTGGGATTTCATATACACTAAGAACAACTGAAAATTAATTTGCAGTTTGTTTATTTTTTAAAATCTGAAAAAGAAACTAGAGATACTTGTTTGAAGGAGCTGAACTTTGCATCTCTTTTATATCCTGAACAGAAAAAAGGGACATAAAGGTTATTGAAACATCTATTTTCTTTAACAGTGATCCTCAGGCTCTGGTTCTTAATGTGGAATGAAGCATCTTTATAGAAATATCACCTCTGTTATCTGGGAAATACTGTGACTTATCTTCATGTTTAGAGAGTAGGTTAAGTGAATAGAGATCTAGCTTGCCAAAGACACATTTGTCAAGAAGAAAATTAGGACATTCATTTCTTTGAGGAAGAAAAACGCCTAGAAACGGCAGGATTGTTTCTAAACTACTAGTTATGTGATTATTCTTGCTTGACTGCCCTCTGCTGGAATTGCTGAATTATACACTATAGTCACAAAGGAGTATCATAAGGCAACTTGATAATTGGTATAGGCAAAGTTATTATGTTGCAATTGTCTTCAGTGAGCATATAATATTGTCTGAAATTGCATATATGCAGCTAGAACTGAGAGACATACGGTGGCTTGGAATTGATTTAATGAATCCCTAAATAGTTGGGATTTGCATTACTTAAAGCAAAACAAATTTTAAAATAATGGTTGAAACAATTGATAAGGCTGAAAACAATTGCTATTCTCTGAATGAGAGGACTTAATTCACTTTAATGTCTCCTAGTAAATAACATGCAGGTGGGAAGAGAGAATGTATTTAACAATTTTTATATACCTGAGTCAAGGGAGCAATTTCAGTATATATTCCTGGTAAGTGCTGTTGAGGAAAAAAAGAAATACGTTCTACAATTCTCCGCACATGGTACAGCAAAATATATAAAAGTAATGATAGGCCTACTATGTAGGACAGAAATGCATTTGCCTAATTTGCTATGCTTTTAGCTGCCTGATAAATGCCATATATACATCACCCAAAAAGAGGAAATGCATCACAAAGAAGAAGACAAAAGAGAGCACAGATCTGAATACAATGTGCATTTGCTACTTTATATGTATAGATGCAAATTTGAAATTAATTACTTATTTAATTATTAATTGAATTACTTATTTAATTTTATTTAATTACTAATTTAAATAAAAATACAATGCATCTCACCATAGCAGGGAAGACTGTCTGTGACCAGTTGACCTGTGTGCCTTGCGCAGTCTGTTGTACAGGTGCTGTTGATGGACAATTTCAAGGACCAGCTCTCCTTTCTTATGGTTCTTTGTCTTTAAATTGAGCATGGAGTAGACAGCCTTTCAAACAGAGAATGCTTTTGAACAGAGGACTGTCCTCTGTAGAGTAGTAAACTTGGCCACCCTACCCCTTAGTCTTACTGATTTGACTCATGAGAGAACTTTGAATTACTCAAAAAAACCTTCATATTTTAAAGGGGTTGTTGATAACATCAGACCTCTGTGTGGCAATATGTGTATGGCTTAACATATTGAACTATTGAATTAAGAAATGAGTAGGTCAAATATCAGCACATCACTTTACTGTTCTGGCTGCCATTTCAGAGGGCTAAAACAGGCCCTCTGAGGGGTACCATCTGGCCCCAAGGGACCAAAACTTATCTGTCTCAGAGAAAGTAGAACAGAAGGCAAAGAAGGAACATGCAAGCCAGAGAAAGTTTGTTTTTGTCAGTCTCATGTCATCCTACCATCTAAGAAGCCAGAAAAGGAAAGAGAACAATACTTAATGGATAAGTTAGGGAGAAGATCCCTCTTCATCCTAGCATGCTGTGGTCTCTTCTGCCCTTCTCCCAACACCCCCACACACTTTTTGGGATGGAGTAGTGTCCATGCCTGCTGGTTGAATACCTCAAAGTGGCTCTTGAACCTCTACCACTGCAGGGCCCATCCAGAGTAATTCACTGGAAAAGTAGTTGCCAACCAGAGTTGTAGCAGGATACGAACAAAGATAGCAAGACAGATAATCCAGAGATTGGATAATCCAGAGATCCTGCAAGCAGAGTTCAGTAACGGAATGTTCCCACTCAGAGAAAGGTGGAAGGCCATTTTTTCTCAATTCCCAAAGCACCTCCTGAAAAACACCTCTGGAGGGCTGGAATACCCTCTCGAACAGTATGTGAGTTGACGCTGGAGGCACAGGGAGAAGGAGAATTGAAAAAAGAAATGCCTCTCCTCCTTCGATGTGTAGGAACCTCTGCTGGGTTGCAACCCGTTCCTCAAACAGAAAAAGCTCTTCCATTTGTGGAATGGTTCCTTGGATCCAAGCCAATGTGTTTTGTGTTTCATTTTCCTTTCTCTCCCCCTGCCCATCTTTCTTTGTCTTAAATGACAGTACAAATATTCTAGAACTTATTAGAAGGAGAGAGAAAAACAAAAGACGTAGATACCATTCTCAAAACAAGCGAATCTACATGATCAGCCCTTGGATATTCCTCTGAAATGCTTCTAAAGGTGCATCCTTCATACAGACTGACACAAAGTGATGTTCTTTTTGCTAAATTGCATTGATTTAGAGTAACTCCATGGAAAGCACAAGCATTTCTTGGGATTGCAGAGAGTAGCTGAAAAGCAGAATACATCCAGGATGTGTCAAGAAAGGAAAGACTATATAAATAAAAGCAGTTCTACATGCTCTTAAGTTGTCACACATCACCTGTTCTGTGTGTCTCCTCAGTGGCACTAGCACATTTACATACACTGTCATTGGATTTCAAATTGCACCTCAAATCAATGCCGGTGTAAAATTGCCTTTCAGCTCACTGCTTTTTTTTTTTTAAAGAATGCTCTTTCTCTATTAAATATTAGATCTGACCTGCTTGTTTCATCTCTGGGTCAGTATTTAGTAGGAACTCACAATGGCTGCCCCTCATACATCTTAGTAGTAGTATAAGGCAGGGAGAATGTAGCTCTTTTAGCTAGAAATGTATGAGAATTGTGTTTCAGTTTGCAAATTGCTTGAATATGCCCATTCACAATCCCAAATGTGAATGGGAGTGCATGTTCTACAAAAATGTTTGCATACTCCCAGGCTTACATTGACAAAATGTGCACTTTTAAAAATGCACTATTTTTAAAATGCACCATTTAAAGCAGAAATTTTTAAATGCACTCTTTAAAAAATGCACACTTTAAAAATGTGTATTTTCACACCTTAGTCAAAGTGCGGAAAGTGCAGACTTTTTTAAAAATGCACCCTTTTCCCATTTGAACAAACTGAAAAAACAGGTCGCAAATGAGAACAAGAGTGAGCTGAGCTGAAGTGAGCTCTGAAGTGAAGTTTGGAGAATTTTGGTGAGCACAAGCCTCTCTGGTTCTCCCATGATCCTTATCCCTAATCCCATTTTTTTCCTAAAAAAACAAAACTAGAAAAAGAAGCTCAGATGTATTGGACACAATACAGCTAGTGTCAGAAATCTGGTGAATATATATGTTAATATGTTACTGTATTAGAACATGGTGAATATATATGAAGTCCCCACTTTGTTGGGATTTGTCTTTTTTAAAAAATGTTTTAACTTTTTTAAACTCTTTTAACCATTGTTTTATACTTATCATGTTGTTCACCGCTCCGAAATCTTCTGATGAGGAGCGGTATATAAATATTGTAAATAAAATAAAATAAAGTGTGATCTCATTCTCTGAGTGATGACGCTTATTTAGTCAAAATAGCACTATCCACACACAAGAGAGGGGTATTGGTAAATTTTGGTAACCTCAAAATGAGAGCCAGTGTGGTGTAGTGGTGAGGGTGTTGGACTGCGAGCTGGGAGATCCGGGTTCTAGTCCCAACTCAGCCATGGAAGCTCACTGGGTGACTTTGGGCCAGTCACAGAGTCTCAGCCCAACCCACCTCACAGGGTTGTTGTTGTGAGGATAAAATGGAGAGGAGGAGGATAACGTAAGCTGCCTTGGGCTCCTTGCAAGAGGAAAAAAGGCGGGATATAAATGTAATAAATACATAAATGAGGACAAAGAAAATATATATCTTTTTACCAAAAAAAGCTAAGGGAGAGGGTGAATCCAAAAACAGCTCAATGACGATTGAACAGGCTCAGTAGCTATAGAATGCTGAGTGTCTTGCTTGCCCCGGCCAGGTGGGTGCCCTCTGTAGCTGCCCATGTCTGTCAGGATCCAGAACATCCTTGGCAAGATCCATCCCAGTAAGCAGGCCAGCCAGATGCAGTATGCCATGGAAACTGGGGGCACCTGACGACATTCAGTGTTAAGATCACCCACGACATCACTTTCTGTGCCCACTGCATGCAGGGGCTGATTGTTCCACCCAAGGGAAGTCTGGAAGGCCTATCGGTAGCCATGAGTAACTCCTGCAGGGCAGTGTAAATGGCACACACCTGCTCTGTCAGAGACCTCACCTCATCCTGGGTGGTGCAAGAGCATGTAGAGAGGCAGTGGCACCCTGTTGGCACAAGTGCCTGGCCTCAGACCTTGTACGTTTGATATGGCCCAAGAGAGCAGAAACAGACACAAAATTGGGTGGGATAGCTAATACCTTGGAAGACAGAAACAAAATTCAAAGTGATCTTGATAGACTGGAGTGCTGGGCAGAAAACAACAGAATGACATTTAGTAGGGGTAAATGCCAAGTTCTGCACCTAGGGGGGAAAAACAAAAACAAAAGCACAGTTACAAGATGAGGGATATGTGGCTCAACAACACTACAAGAGAGAAGGATCTTGGAATTGTTGTCCATCACAAGCTGAATATGAGCCAACAATGTGAGGTGGCTGCAAAAAAGGCCAGTGCTGTTTGGGGCTGCATTAACAGAAGTATAGCTTCTAAATCCTGTGAAGTACTAGTTCCCCTCTACTCAGCACTGGTTAGGCCTCATCTGGAGTACTGTGTCCAGTTCTGGACACCATACTTTAAGAAGGATGCGGACGAACTGGAGAGGGTTGAGAGGAGGGCAACAAAGATTATCAGGGGATTGGAAACAAACCCTATAGACTGAGATAACTGGGCATGTTTAACCTTGAGAAGAGAAAACTGAGGGGAGATATGATAGTGCTGTTCAAATACTTGAAAGGATGTCACAGGGAGGAAGGCCAGGATCTCTTCTCCATCATCCCAGAGTGCAGGACACAGAATAATGGGCTCAAGTGACATGAAGCCAGATTCCGGCTGAACATCAGGAAAAAATTCCTGACTGTTAGAGCAATATGACAATGGAACCAATGACCTAGGGAGGTGGTGGGCTCTCCCACACTGGAGGCATTCAAGATGAGGCTGGACAGCCATTTGTCAGGGATGCTCTGACTTGGATTCCTGCATTGAGCAGGGGGTTGTACTCGATGGCCTTGTAGGCCCCTTCCAACCCTACTATTCTATGATTTTATGATTCTATGACTTTGGAAGTGACAAGGTGGGAAAAGGGATTCATATCCACCCCCGCTTCATGCCAGTTTCCGGCTGTCAGTCATCAGCTCCCTCATTCCAGGTCTCAATGGTCCCCCCCTCCTTTGCCAACACCCTTCCCACCCCTTACTCCTTACCACCCCCAGAGTTAGTCTTTGTCTCCCTGCCAGTGCGGGTCCCATGCACCCCCAGTAGCTCCCCCTCAACAAGGCTTTCAGCCATGTTCCCCATGTTGTCCATCTCCCCCATACTGTCCCGGGGCAACAGCATCAGGGAAGGAAGCCATCCACTGGGACAGTAAAGGGTTGAGCTAGACAATACAAGGGCCCCATTCCAGCAATGATGAGACCCAGAATTGGGGATGTCGTGGGTGCCCGACTGAGTCCAGAAGTCCGTTCACCCCTGCCTGCAACCCCCAGACAGCACCTGTGAATCCGCTTTCCTTGCTCGCCCCTGCTTGCTTCCTCTCATGGCCTCCCAGACTCACTGCAATCCTGTCCGGTGAGCACCCGCCACTTTGCCGCCTTTTTTTCCTGTGCAAAAAAAGGAAGTTTTGAAACTGTGCATAGTTAAATATGTGCAGTTTGGGTCCAGGAAAGCTTAATAGACAAAATATTGGAGATATAATGCCTCTAATATTGCGCCTATTAAGGTTTCCTGGACCCAAACTGCAAATATTTAACTATGCGCATTTTCAAAACTCCCTTATTTGTGGAGGAAAAGAAAGCGGCAAAATGGTGGGTGCTGACCGGATGGGGCTGTGGAGCATGGGTCTGGGGGCAGTAAGTGGGGGCAGCGCTTCAGCAGGCACCTGGAGAACCTGAGCTGGGGTGTGCACGCACATCCCTACTGAGAATACAGAGCCATTCCACTTGGGGCAGGCCACCCAGTGTGTTTCCATGATGTTGTCAGACTGGAGGTGGCCATCAGTGACAGCACAATGGAGGCAGCCTGGTCCAGGAGGGATGGCTTTGCCATACCCCTGGCTAGAAGGTTTAGCTACAGCTGCCCAAGGCAGCAACGTCAGCCACATCCACCTTCAGGTGTCACATAGACAGGGCTGCCCAACCACTCAACCTGGCAGAGACTGCCAAAGCTGCACTGTTCCATAATCAGGCTCCAGCCGATGAAGCATGGAACTAGATGATGAAGCATGAACTGGTAGCACATTGTGTACAGACCTCCCCCCCCTCTGCAAAATGCTCATGTGCTCTATCAGCAGAGGTCCCATGGGCTGATGGGCAGCCCATGTAATCAGCATTGCCGGATAAGGCTGAAAGGGCTGGGAGGAGAGGGAAGGCACATTAGGAGGGCAGGGCAACCAGCCATGTGGAGGCTGTAATGCTCACCTGTCAGGGAATCCAGTCCTATGCTCTTTCTTGTCTCCGGAGGCATGACTGGGCCAAGAATCTTCTCATCAGGAGGCCACGTGGCCTCAAAACCAGGCTGGCACATGCATATTCCTGTGCTCTCTTCCTGATTCCTCCATACATATCATTCCAGCAGCAATCAGCCGGTGTCAGTGACACTTTGACAGGGCATTTATTTTATCAGCAGCAGCCACCTTGAACCACCACATTTTGTGCCCCTCAGTTGTAGCCCCACCATGGGTGCAAAGGATAGTCTCATAATCTTTCACTATGGGTTTGTAAAGCAAGGCTTTGTCCTCTGCTCGGCAGTTTGATCCCTGCCTTCTGCAGGGCTCTGGCTGCTTGGAAAGTGCCTTTCATGGTCCCAGCTCCTGAGGCCCATTCACCCAGGAGCAGCATGGCAACTGGAGAAGACCTGTGCAGAGGATACTGAGACCAGGGATGTCATGAGAGTCCAGTTGGGGCTTGAGGCTTGGCGATTTCTCACTAGCTCGGCTCCCCAGACATCAATCCACTGACCCCTGCACTTGCCCGACTCAGCACGTGCCAAGTTAGGCAAGTGCGGGGATCCCTGCTTGTCTGCAAGCTGCCATTTGGCGTAAAAATGGTGGCTCTGATATGTACATAAGTCTCCATTTGTGTAAAATGGTGGCTGTAAATAGCCCCATTTATGCAAGATTACAGCCACAGACCATCTGGCAGTTCGAGTGGCACACCGAACAGGGGAAGGTGGCCAGTGGGGGTCTGGCAAGAGGCATGCAAGGAGGGCTCTGGTGAATTCTGGTGAATTCGCCCATCCCTAATTGAGACATGGACAAGGATGAGCCAAATGCCCACCTCAAAACAACACCTGTGAGGAAGTAAGGCACACCCATCATCCCATTACCATGTCCTGAATAGGCACAGCCCAGAATAGCTGCCTAAGGTAATAAGGTTGGAGAATGTCACTCCTCTCGGCCAAGGTGAGGTGCAGTACAGAGTTCAATGGATAATCATAGGTGGGCTGCTGGGTGAGACAGAGGTGCTCCCTCATCCACAAAGTCAGAATTCTGAGTGTGTGGGGGCCAACACAACACTGCTGGTTCTCTTCTGCATGTGGCACCCAAAAGCCCCTCCCTCTCCTGCCCTCACACATATGAACAAAGAGGCAAGCAACTGCGTTCAGGAGACTGAGTAGCCTGTTAGGGAGAGGCAGGGGGGAGGCATGGCTGGTTGGAGCTGCTTGCCATGGTGCTGTTAGTGGGTGGAGAGAAAGGGCCATCAATGTGGGAGGGCAAGGAGCATGGGATGGAGCTGCTATTGGCAGGAGTTTTGAGCCACTGTCACCTGCAGTCACACTCCCATCTGTGGTGTTGAGCGCATTCAGGGCCTGTCAGAGATGGGGCTGCTCATGATCAGGATGATGAAGATACACTTCTGGCGTCTGTGTCACACAAGAGGCTAGGTCACCAGGGAAGGTGTCCAGAATTGTGCTCATATGTTCCACAAGATGGCTTATGGTGCAGGATCCCACTTGAAGGGGACACCCCCAGGATGATGCTTTTACAATCTGTTGGTTGGCGGAGGAGGATGGCATACACCAGGGCCAGGATCCCCATGACCATGTGGCTGAGGAAGTCTTTGGCCCATGCGTTCTATCAGTCAACAGCATTGCAGGCCCGAGGAAAAAATCTTTTCCCTACGCACTCAGTGACCTGGGTCCTGCCCATCTCTGCACTGTCACTGCCCTCTTTCCATCCTATGCTCAACTTTTCTGCTTGCCCTGCATAGTGTTCATAGTACTCACAGGCTTGCTGGCAGCTCCACTCTTCTGTTATCAAGCCCCTCTTTTCCCCCTCATGGGCTTTGTCCTCTCCATTGTGGAGTCCTTGGGTTCCTAAGGAGTGGGCTTCCAACCTTGGCCTTGCCTTGTTCCAACAGATGTTGTCCTGGGTCCCCATGTTGTATGAGCAATAAGCTGAGACAGAGGTGGGAAACCTTTGGCCCATCAGATGCTATTGGACTTCAAGTCCCAGCAGCCTCAGCATGAAGGTTGTAGTCCAACAGCATATGGAAGGGGACACAGGCTGCCCACCCCTGACCTAAAGGATCCTTTGCTAAGCACTGACAGTCTATCCAGAAGGATATCATGGTCGATGGTATCAAAAGCCACTGAGAAGTCGAGGAAAATCAACAAGGTTGCTCTTCCCCTGCTCCTCTCTCCTCATAAGTTATCCCACAGGGTAACCAACACTTCTCTTTAAAAACCAGGCCTAAAGCCAGACTGAAATGGATCTAGAAAATCAGTTTCATCCCAGAGAGACTGGAGTTGGCTATCAACCACCAGCTTGAACGCCTTGCCCAGGAAGGGGATGTTTTCACCTGGCCTATAATTGTTCATGTATTCAGCATCCAGGTTTAATTTTGTTCTGGAGCCATCTAATTACGACCTGTTTTAGAGAGGCTGGTACCACTCCCTCTCTCAAGGAAGAATTTACAACCTCCCAGGCTCAGGCAGATCTCACTCCCTATTAGAGGTAATAAGTCAAGACAGGCAAAACTTGAGCAAGCAAAGTACCTGAACAAACCAGTCCAAGCAGCCTGTCCATATCCTCAGGTGGCACAGGTTAAACTTGATGAGACACTATCATTCCTGAAGGTATTGGTGGCCTTTCTGAGGTTGACCATTTTTGAAATGGCCTGTCTCATCATTTTCTAGGGCGTTTTTCCTCTTCAAAGTGAACCCTAGAACCCTGAGAAGCTTTGATCACTGTGAAGTCCTAGATGACCAATAGTATTTTACATTTGCCATTCCTAAGTCCATGATAGGTTAAATGCCCAAATGCAGTGCAGCACAAAAAACACTATTGACCTCAGCAGAGTATTGCCTGGCCTTAACATTTGAACATGTCTTGCTATCTGTTCTGTTTTCATTTCAGCCAGACATTCAAAGAGGTTCCTCAAAATAGCTAATAGTATAAAAAAAAAAACACCAGCCTCTGTAAAGAGGATAGTCTCCTAGCAGCAACAATAAATGGAAAAACAAGCAAGAAAGAGATGAAAAAGAGGTGGTTGATGGAGAAGGAAGGCGCATTTAAGACTGTAAGGGCACAATCCATGGCTGGCTGGGGAATGCTGGGAGTCGTAAGCGTTTTCTGTGTCTAAACATGCATAGGATTGTGCCCGAGGTGTTACACATTATTCTCTAATGTCAGTATTGATTGATTGATTGATTGCCCTCTTTAGTCACAACTGGGGAAGGCAATGGCAAACCACCCCGCTATAGTCTGCCATGAAAACGCCAGCGTAAGCGGTGTCCCTGTAGAGGTCAGTAATGTCCTGGTGCTTGCACAGGAGGAACCTTTCCTTTCCTCTTTACATTACAAAGTACCCAAATGCAGTTTCTGAGGGCCTAACTACATGGTACATGAATTGAGTCACTTGCAGCGATGCTAGGTTGTTGTTGTTTTTAATTAATCTTAGGTTCAGGGAGGGGTTTCCATTGGGACTACAGTGCATGGGGAGATGATGTTGAACTCCTCAGCCATGATCCCAAGGACCCATCACTAGGGATGAGAGAATGGGAGATGTTCGAGCTCATTGAGATTCTCCATTTTCCGCCTCAATGCTCATCTCGCCTTGTTGTCACTCCCAAACATGATGCATGAGCATCTTTTTTTTTTCAACAGGAAGTGCACAAGTGTGCATAGGAATGGCCAAACTCGTCTGCCATTGCCTCACGCACTGCTCACCAGAACCCTGCCAGCCGCCTGTTCCTGTTTGGCACATAGCGTGAGCCTCTGGACAGTCCATGGGCGTGTGGTGCATAGCATCCTGCTAATCTGCGAGCCACCATTTTGCGGAAAAATGCGGGTAAGCTTTTTACTTAAATGGGCATTTTGTACAAAACGGCTGACCTAAATATTGCATTTACACAAAACTGTAGGTGTAAATGGTCTAATTCAACCATTCACGCCTGCAATTTTGTGTTATTTAGGGCTGCCATTTTGCATAAAATTGCCATCCACATAAAAAGCTTACCTGTGGTTTTCCACAAAATGGCAGCTTGTGGGTAAGCAGGGATATCTGAGCTGGCCTGACACTGCGTGCACCAATTCAAGCAAGCATGGGGGTCCACAGGCTGGCATGAGTGGCATCCAGGGGAACAAGTGGGAGGATATCCACCACACTCCGCACCCTGCCTGGACTTCCACAACATCCCTAAGTGTGTTCCTTTGAGTTGACCATGAATGCAAGCTTGGGAAATTGCTAAAACTTCCTAACAAGAATTACATTTGTGCCTCCATTTGCATTCAGGGGTGCAAATGGGACATGTTTGCATGATTTGTGAACTGGAACAAAATTCTCATATATCCTTACCTATTCCTCTGTTTAGTGATAGGGAGAAAACTCTCATTGGTGCCAGTAGGAATTAAGTATATGTTGTTTACATTTCTGTTTCTGAAACCAGTGGGACTTCAACATGCTTGACCTTGGCTGGATAGTGTTCCATTATATAGGAGTGGCTTGAGTTTCAACAAGGTTCAGCTTAATTTGTGGGGATGTGCAAGAGTCTTGGACAGGGCATGGGTTTGAAGCGAATATCTCCTCTTCAGAGTCCAAGGCTGTCTGAGGACCCACTTTGGAGTGTCATAAGATTTTTTTTTTAGGCACGGCGGAGAATTCCGCCACGGATCTCGGTGAGGCCGAATGCCAGTGTGTTCGGCCCCCAAAATCCATGGCAGAACGAAGCCCTCCCGCCCCCCACCCCATGAAATGTGCCCAGAATGGAGCACCTACCTGCTGCCGTCCGTGCTGCATAGCGAATGGCAGCCACGTCTGCGGCCGCCATTCGCTTCGTCCATATAGCCGTGATAGGCTACATAAATACTTACCTAGCCTATCACGGCTAACACAGGGATGCCATTTGTGTCCCTGTGGAAGCCGTGATAGGCTACATAAGTATTTACATAGCCTATCACGGCAAAACTAAGGGAACGCAAATGGCGGCGGCTATTTTGGGGCCTCCAGCTGCTGCCAGGCTGGTGCGGACGCAAATGGCATCCTGTGTAGGGGATGCCATTTGTGTCCCTACGCAGGCCTATGATAGGCTATGTAAATATTTACGTAGCCTATCATGAAAAAACAAACAAGCAGCGAACGCAAATGGCGGCAGCTACAGCGGCCGCCATTTGCGTTCCCTTTTTTTTCTGCCGTGATAGGCTACATAAATATTTATGTAGCCTCTCACGGCAAAACAGAGGGGTACAAATGGTGGGGGAAAAAAGGTGGGGAAAAAAGGAACGCAAATGGCAGCTGCTGTAGCCGCCGCCATTTGCGTTCGCTGTTTGTTTTTTCATGATAGGCTACGTAAATATTTACGTAGCCTAACACAGTGGGAAAAAAAGGAATGCAAATGGCGGCCGCTGTAGCCGCCACCATTTGCGTTGGCTGTTTTTTTTTTTCATGATAGGCTACTTAAATATTTATATAGCTTATCACGGGCCAGCATAGGGACACAAATGGCATCCCCTACACAGGACGCCATTTGCGTCCGCACCAGCACGCAAATACGTACAGCAGCTGAAGGCCCGCTGCAGGTTGGCCCAGCCGGCAGCTCCGTGGCCTGGCCACGGAGCGGAGCCAGCCGGGCAGGATTCCAGGGGGGAGGAACGGATCTCCTCCCCCCACCTGTGGAACCCAGTGGAGCCAGGTAAATGGGGTTTCGTACACCCCTACTTTTTTTTACAAGGTTGTGTGTGTGTGTGGAGGGGGTCCCAATTTGATACATTTTGATACATTTTTAACCTTCTGGAAGCGCTGCAAATTCTCCATAAATGGAAAATGCCAGGCAGAGAGTATTTTTGTGACTGTCAGCTAGGGATGCTGAGACAGATTACAATGAGCCAACCTGTGGAGCACCCCCCTCAGGCCATGTGGAGTCCATGGAGTTCTGGATGATTTTTTTCATTTCCCGAAATTTATGCATATAAACCCATAGAAAAATACCTAAGTTTCTGCTGAGGAAATGTTGAATAGAATGGGGTACAATACACTACATGTTACGTACAGAGGTAACGTATGTAAATACTTACGTAAATATTTATGTAATTATTTGTGTATGTTTCCGCAAGATGAAAAAAAAATATTCGCATCCGTCTGTGGGCAGCCGATGGAACGAAAGGCACCTGACAACCCATGAATCACAGACAGAGTGAATTTTACATAGTCCATACATCCCTACTGTCAGCTCTAGCTTCCAATCAGTGAATGACTTTAACAGGGCTCTCCCTTTACTTCCAATCACAGTGGTTTGGGGAGGGATGTTGAAGAAACATATCAGGAGCTGTTTCCTGCTGCAATTCTACACACACTTAGCTTGGGGTAAGTACTATTAGGGATGGATGGACACATCTGTGTCCAGGGCATGGGAGAGCTTGACGAGCTGCCCGCCCCCACTTGTGCAGCCTGGATCCGGTCGGCAAGCCTCCCTGCTCATCCTGCCCACCTGCTGAGCCATGCGAGCCGCCCCTCCTCTCCGCACCAAGGACTTCTGCAGTTAAGCCCTTGTGCTTTATGCACACAAGGGCTTGGCTGCCGGAGTCCTTGGCATGGCGCACCCCCCAGCATCTAGCCCTGTCCACGCTTGGAGGAGGACAGGGCTAGAGTGCTGGGGTGCCACCAAGGACACTCCTGCCCGGGCTTCTGTCCTTAGGGGCTATTGAATACAAGCGATTTTCCTAATATAATGCCTATTTGAATGTTATTTCCCCTAATGTACACTTTCTGTATGCATTGTTTGATTGGAGAACTCCATTGCATTATTTGGAGAAGTGCAAATTCTGAAGATAACTGGGTTTTAGTTCACACAGTAGTTGAAAAGTACGAAATTAGGTACGGATGTATTAAAATGTGAACTGAATGGATTTCTCCCCCATCCCTAACCAGGAGTCAGGTAGTCGCTCAGCATGTCTCCCCACCCATTTCAGAGCTGCCACTGCTGGGTAAGCCTGCAAGCGAGTGCTCAAGCGCCCATGCTAGGAGGAGGCTGGCCACTGCCTCGCACCTTCCCCTCATGCTCAGTCACAGGCTTGCAGCTGCTGGCATGTGGGGGCTTCTTTTCAGACATCTGCACTCAACGCACAGTCATTGGGAGTGGGGTTGACCCAGGCAATGGCATACAATGCAGGGAGTGTGCCCAGCAGCTCATCCCTGCTCCTACAGTGTTGGGATGGAGTAGATGGTTCACTGCAGTCTTTGAGCCCAGGGCCCATCATGACCTTGATCCATCCCTCTCTGTTGAGTATGCTCTAGCTCTGGATTTCTACCAACTCTATGGTTCTATGACAATGTATATTGGTCTATTTGCCCTCAGTTAAAGCAGATTTACTTTGAATGATTGATTGATTGTTTGATAATAACAATAAAATGCATTTTAACCTGTTCATAGATTCTGAAGACCTAATTTTCAAGGCGTAGTAAGTTGAGCCACTTACTAAAGATGGAGGAGATGGGCACTTTCGCATGAAGGAGGGAGGTTAATTTTGTCATATGAAACTTCAAAGAAGAACAACATTACGGTGACTTTTTTTTTTACTTCAGGAATAACCATGTAAATTAGCCCTGAGTCAATGTTATTGAAGAGAAAACTGGAGTAGTTAAAAGCTATTCCATGATTGCTTGATCAGGTGGAGACATGAAAAGGTATTTTCAGTTCTAGCCATATGCCACAATAGCAGGATGTAGGTCTGTATTTTATCATTTCATACTGTCTCCACCCCCCCTCCCTCTTTCAGTTTCTGAACTTTTTTCTTTTCTTCTTTAGCTAATGACATATGTCTATGTGCTTGTGCCTCTCATATTTTAATGCACTCTCACTTTCTGAATTATACTAGGAATACAGGGAACCTTGGGGGCAGGGGAAGGTTTTTTCAAGATGAATTGGGAAGAAGAAACATTTTTTATAATATTGTATCATTATTATGTATTTCTAATCAAAAATTAATAACAAAAAGGAATAAGTAAGCAGGGAGGTTGAATTCTTAATTTGTGGCTTGCATCTTTTGCTATGGAGTAAAAATCCTCCATGTCTTTTCAAGTCTTTTCTCATTGCTGCACTACCACTGCTCACACTAAACAAGGAAACCACAGGGAACAGATGGATAACCCAAGGGTGATTCATTAAAAAAAATCGGTGGTAAACTCTCAGGTGGAGTTACAGGGATAAGTACTGGGAATGTAGCACACCATGTGGCAGGGTCCAGGCTTGAGGAGGCCTTGACAAAGAGCCATCTTGTGGGCCACCTCCATTTTAATTGACCACAGTGCCTCCAATGTAGTATCATTCCAAGGTATTGAGGGAAATTAAAATGGCAGCCAGTGGGATGTTCAGTACTCAATACCAGGAAAAAATATTTTAAGGGTCTAAGGTAGGAGTTGGCAATTTTATAATCCAGTTGTACAATAACCGGGGATAAACACATCCAACTAGCCTAACTAGACTGTGTCTCTATTTTATCCATATCCCTTATCCAATCACTATCTGTCATAAGTCTGTCTCTTTGTCTGTCTCTCTCTCTCCCCATCCCCCCCCCCCCGTTCTCCAGTTCCAGCAGCTCTGACTCTTTCTGGCTTTCTTTCCTTCCACCTTTCTTATTCTCTCTCTGTTTCTCTGTTTCTGCCTTAAACTTTTATATCTTAACATTACTTCTTTTCCATCCCTAACTCCAGCCAATCAGGAGAGTAGCTTCATGTTCACCTTTGCCCTAAATTCCTTCAACCTAAGCAATTTCCTCTGATCTTCAATTGAGCCTCCTGCAACCCCCCCCCCCTTTTTTTCTTTTTTGCTGGTTCCTCTGCAGACATCCTGGCTCCTCTAATTTAATTTAACCAAACTTTTGACCTTTTGGTCGAAACTGTCCAATGCACACACAAACATACAATATTAAACCCTCAGTGTCCAAAACCCAAACTAAATACAAAAATGGAGGACAGTTCTGTACCTTCACAGCATCTAATTGCATGATGTATTATTAGTAGTAGTATCATTATTATTCCTGTCTAAAAGCCAATCCCCTAATAGATGCAGCCCCATCTGATCTGATCTGATCTGTCTCCCCACTAGTGTCCCTCCCCTTCTCCTGGCAAGTACTTTGCCAAAAGAGGGTGGGAAGGAATGTCAATTTTGTAAGGGACAGAAGTCACACCTTTTGCTCCAAAATGGACCTAAAGTGACTTCAAATCAACCCCATTTTAAATTTAACTCTTAGGAGTTGGTGATACTGGTGTGTGTGCATGTGTGATTTTAATTGTGAACCATCTTGTATTTGGGGGGTGGAATATTACCATTGTATTAAATAAATAAGTACTCTTCACATCTCGGTGTTCTTCACATCTGGACTGCTGGGTAGAGAAATAGCTTTCCTAATCCCCAAAATAGGACCTTGGGCTTTGTCACCTCTTTTCAATGTGATATTTTGTTCAGGCACAGAAAAAATAATGCTGATAAAAACATAGGTGCACTTAGCATCCTATCCAAATTTTCATGGGCAGTAGCCAATGTGAACATTCTATACCCTAAGTAAAATTGTAGAGATTTTTGACCAACTCCTGTAATAGCTGTAGTATGGAGTTCAATGCAAAAGAACGGTTTCATCCCACCCCTAATGTGACTATGTTTCAATGATGGGTGAAGCTATGCCTATATATAGTCCTTAAAGTGCCTTGTGATTGTTCTGGCCAAATGTGCTGCATATATGTAAGCCATTATTACTATTATTATGATTAAGGTATCATTATTATAACTTTGTTGCAAGTTACAACAAAGCTATAAAAAGTTATGCTGGAACAGCTAATAAAGGCACCATTGAGGCTATGACTTCCCTGCCTTTCAACACAGGGTTTATTTTATCTGGCTCTTTGGATTAAACACAATCCAGGACATAGCTGGTATGAAGATTTAGATTTTCTTAATGGAGAAGTCTCTCATAATCACATCCCTCTTGCATCTAAAAAGCCTTTTTATTTAAAAGAGTAACTTTGGTCACAGTGTGTCTTAAACACCATTCAGCTCCATCATGCTGTTTTAATCAATCATCCCCTGGCTGTTTTTTTTTAAAGGTAGGAGTTAGAGAATAATACACCTTGATAAGATATTTTAATAAAATATGTTTGCCACCTCCACATCATTTTAATTTTCCACTGCATTATCAAAGTGATCCCTTAACAACAACAAAAAAGTAAGGTGAGGGAGTGACTGAACATATCGAAAGATTATTTACATCTTACTTTTTCCCCAGGAAATTCAGTCATTGTTATCTTTCTCTGTGGTTTTCTTACCCACCTGCTGGAGAGAATGTAGGGCATCCTTCCCCAACCTGGTATCAATCTTGTACTACAGTCCCCATCACCCCCAACCAGCACAACCATGGTCATGCTGGCTGGGAGTGATGGGAGTTATAGTTCAACACCTGTACTGGGTTGGCGGAAGGCTAATTTAGAGCATGCTCCAACTTAAAGTTAAGAACTTTTGAAGCCCCACTAATTTCAGTGGGAGAGACAATTAAGCAATTAAGATGCTATAATGATTGTAGTGAACAGTGGGTGGAATCCAGTGGGGTGCTTCTGCACTGGCTGATTCTCTTATGTCCCACCAATTCCATTGTGCAAGCAGTCCCCAGCACATACGGAGCACTGATTTAAGGCTTCTGGGGCAACTCAAAATGACCAGAAACACTCATTTCTGGAAGGATGTCGGCCGGCAGAGTTCACATAAAGGAACTCCACTGACCTGCCTCTTTCCAGAAACAAGTGCTCTCATTCATTTGGGGGCTTCCCTTAGGAAGTGCTAAATCTCCCTTGCATAAATGGTGGGTCCTGCTTGCACACCAGAACTGGTGCGACCCACTGCTTACAGAAGGGAATCGTCAGGGTGGAAAGAAATCATCGGGGGTAAGCACCGCGTGGAATTCTGAACTTTGTGCCTTAAAATCTGCCATAGATGTGATGATAAATCTTGAACCATTTTAAATAATGTAAATTACCTGACAAAAGTTCTGTTTGGGCTGCATTTGCCTAAATCTTACACAGACAGTATTTTTCTTTTCAGGGTTATATGTAGATAGTCACAATGTACTTGAAGGTAGAAATAAGAACAAATGAACCAATGCTAGGCCAAAGTATTCAGCCCAGTCTTTTTTCAGCATTTGTGTGGAGGGGCACTCCTCCCCCCACTGTAACAATCTTTGGGAGTAGGGGTGAATTCTTACAATTCTGCATGTGGTTCAATATTCCAACTGAGGTGGCAGAAGGATTCTCTGTCTCTTTTTTTTTGTAAAGCCCCCCCCCCCTTTCCTGCTACTGCTTGAACTACCCCAGTGGTATTCCTTCCTACTTTCAAAATATCTCAGCGGGAAAAATGCTCCATCAGGATGTAGCATTGTTCCCAGGAATTTTTCAGAAAAAAGTTAAGAAACTTCTCCCAGCCCCTGAAAGCCTCCCCAAATCCCCACCCTTTCAAAAATGCCCCCTCTTGAAAAAAAGGGAGTATTTCTGCCCCAGTGTAAGAACATTCTCGAACACCCTGGGCTTCAAGTAGTAGCAAATATTTTTGTATGCTTTATAGGCCGATCTACAGTTAAGGGTTTTTAAGCTTCCAATGAGGTTTCAACACCCGTCTTTCACCCTACGCAGTATCCGCCTCGAATTGGAACTGGAATTTCCCACTTCCGTGCTCCTGCTTTCAATACACTGATATCCCGGTATTTCCCCTTAATGTGCTCTGATTTTCTGCCTTTGCTACCGTATCTGGTCGTAGTCCCCTCCCCTGCCTGTCCATGTACAGCGGTGTTTGTATTTACCTCCTGTCCAATCACAGCTCTCGATGGCCCCATGTCGTCTTCCGGCTACTGATCGCATAGCATCCTCAGCACTCAACAAGCAAAGGGCTGGATGTGCGCACACTTGTCTGATCTCAGAAGCTAAGCAGGCCAGGGTCGGCCCAGGTCAGTAGTTGGATGGGCGACCGCCTGGGAATCAGGCTTCCTGCATTGAGCAGGGGGTTGTTCTATCCCTTCAAATGAGATTAAGTTTTACCCCCTTCTATCCCCCACTTCAGCTTTTTTTAAAAAAATTAAGGCATTATCTTCGAAGAATCATGGCTTCTCTGCAATTTTTTTTTTCTAATTCAGGCATGATCTTTGAAGATTCGAAGATTTGAAGATGTGAAGCTTCACATCTTCAAATCTTCAAATCTTGCCTGAATTAGAGAAAAAAAATCATGGAGAAGCCATGATTCTTCAAAGATAACACTTTTTTTTTTTTTAAGCCGAAGCGGGGAATAGAAGGGGGTAAAACTTAGTCTCATTTGAAGGGATAGAACAACCCCCTGCTCAATGCAGGAACTACTGACCGGGCCGATGTGAATCTTCGAATCTTCGAAGATGCCAGCAGCCCCCCCCCCCCAAAGCGAGCGCTGGGTGCTGCCGCCACTACCCCTCTTCCTCGCGCCAGCTGTCAAGGGTTGGCGCAGAGAAAAGAGAATTGGCAGACACCCCCCAGCTGCTTGCCCTGGCCTCCAGCAGGTGGGGGGGAGAAGAGTATAGGTGCCTCCTTCTTCTCTCCACCCCCACTTGCTACAGCAGCGGCAGCAAGGGACAAGCTGGTCATTTTCCCCAAGGGCAGGAAAACATGCAGAAAACAACAAGCCTCTCCCATGCCACTGCTGCGTGGTGGGCGTGGAATCAGCAGAAACAGGAAGAGTTTCTGATCCTCCCATGAGAGCCGCCATCTTTAAGAGCAGGAAAACAGCACAGCGCTCGAGTGTGAACCAAGCTCGTGCATTCGATGAAGCACCGCAGCGGGGAAAATGGCTGAGTGTGGATAATCACGTTTTAATGCGAAAGCGTTTAACCCCACAGGACACTGAATTCATTGCGATGGCGGGAGCAATGTAGATCGGCCCTATGAAAAAGAGACAGGGGGAAGCCTTTGACCAATGTATTTGGAACTGTATCCCTCCCCCCTTCCAGAAATGGTCACTTACCCTTCAAAAGTTCCCAAATCTCTCTCACATGCAACTTTTGCAAGGTCAAATGGCTCCAAGAAAGTGGAGGGGGGTATTTGGTCAAGCTTTTTTTTTTCTTTGTTTACCATGAACAGATGAAGCTGCATCATACTAGGAATTTTGTTGTTGTTGTTGTTTTGCGGGCTTTATCCAATGCTGCCACAATGCTAATGAAGCTGCGCTAGCAAAACCAGCACTAGCACAACGTCATTAGCACTTGCTAGGGAAAAGGGGAAAAGCAGTGATTTGCCACTGAATTTCAGTGGCACAGATTGCTGCTTTTCCCATTTGCCTAGCAAGCGGTATGAAGCAGCATTAGCATTGGTTTATGCTAGCACTGTGACAGCACTGGATATTTCCCTAAGTCCACACTTGCTGAGCACATATTTCCCCTAAATATACACATTGCTGTGCACATTTTTCAAATATATGCACTTTCCCAGGTACTTTCACATTGAGGTAATGCAATGTTGTTGTGCACACTTTCCACTAATACACACACTTTTTTCCCTGATGAACTGCATCACCAAGCTTGGAAAAGTAGAGATTTCAGTACATGGTTCTGTCTCGGATCGCTTATTGGCTCAAGAGGTGCCAGTTTGGTAAATTCATATTAAAATCTTGGTGGAATTAATTTCTCACTCCCTACCTTATACTGAGTCAGACATGCATCTGCTAGCTTGGACCATGGGTCCAATTGCTTTTTATTGTCTACTCTGACTGGTGGTGTCTCTCCAGCATCCCGGACAGAGGTTTTGATCATCACTGGCTTTTAACTGGCGATGCCAGGCATTGACATTCTGCATGCATCTTCAACCAGATATGAAGCTGGCATATATTCCATTTACAGTAATATACACCAATGCTGGATGCAGTGCACATTTTTATCCTTCAATAACATGTCTCTTCCTTTGCATAGGAAGACGATCTTATGAACCATAAGGAGCCATATTTGCACAATCACTGCTGAGACCTTGGTTTTACAACTTAAAAATCAAAAATAGAATACATATTTTGAAACCTGCTAAAAAATAAAAATAAAATCCAGCAGCAGTGGCAGCTGGCATGCTTCAAAACATACAGGTCTACTTTTCAGATTACACATTTTCAAGGTGATGACATATAACAGCTAAAGATGATATTTTAAACACAAGTCACATCAAAAGTTTCATTTAACTTTTCCAGTAGGCCAGGCTGCTGACAGTTTACATTTTTTAGATGGCACAGGTAAATTGCTATTGATGTTTATGAGAATATATGGGGAAATGTCAAGAAGAAACACGGCATGGAAAAGAAAAAAGAAGAGGCATAATGCTACCTGGAAACAATACTGGGTATCTTTGAAAGTATATTCCCAGGAGAGGAGAAATATATGGTTAATACAACTTGATACTGTAAGATGCCCTATGATTCTGCTGCAGCCATTTAACATTAACTTTGTGGGTAGAGAATTTAGAGCTGTGTACTTATGACCTCTCAAAAGTCTCCATCCTAATTGCAGGCAGAGAAATTGCAGGAATTATTTCACTGAATTTCTCCACAGGGAGGAGAAATTCTCCAAACGTTTCTCACTGTAGCTTCTTTCTTTTTTTCCTAAGGCAGGGATGGCCATCCCATGAGATAGGGTGAAGCCCACTTCTCATGTGGCAGAGTGGGAGGAGTATGAATTACACCGCTCCCCAGCCTGCCCCTGCCAAGAGGGTCCACCACCACCACCTCTAGCAGGTGCCCTGGAGAACCCTCCCTGCACTTTCCCACTGTGGCATTTGCTTCAGTGAGAGAGTGGCCAGCGGAGCTTTCCAGAGCAGCTGCCCCCTGGAGAGCTGTATTGGCTGAGGAAGCAGCTGGCACAGTTTTTCAGAAAGTCACCTGGGCCAAAAGGCTTGGCTCAGAGGGGGCGAGGGGTCCTTCCTCAGAGCCAGGCATTGTGGGTGGGGTGCCCCAGGAAATTGCCTCTATAGTTCATATGCATCTCTCTCTGCCCCATCTATATTACTGATGTACACACGCACACGCACACGCACGGACGCGCATGAATGAATAAAACACTACAACAAACAAATCTTGATGTGATATTACATCAGGAATATTTGTATGTGATGTATTACTGATGTGTGTGCAAGTGTTCCTGACGCACTGGTAAACCACCATGCAAAAATAAACTTGGTAGTATAACCATATACAGAATCACTACAAATGTGCACTTTGATTGTGCACTTGTAGGTTTTCTAACTGAAGCACAGCATGCATACTACATATGTATACCTAAGCATAGGAAGTGCAGGCTGAAGTCACCCAGATACACATAAAAGATGGGTAATATCTTCAGAACCACTTCACACACATTGCATATTCTCTAACTAGCAACAGGCTGCCCATCCAACCCTTGCTTCCTGATGAGTATGCTTCCTAACATGATCTAGAGCTAAGCTGACATGTCTCAGAACACTTTTTTTTTTTTTAAACTTCCTGAGATTTTTTTTTCCTTCACTGCAACTAGCACTGAACAAGCTGCTAGCAAAACAGGCCATTTTGTAGAATTTCCTCTGAATATTCCCCACCATTTTTTGGCGATGGCTGCCCTTTCCCATATACACACACAATGCCCAGAATGATGCTAGGCCATTGTGGAGGATTCAAAATGGTGGCCAGGGTGCCAACCTAGCAAGAAAAAAATGTAGGAAAAAAGAATCTGTGCTACTGCTAGTGCTGAGCCCAACCCCCAAGAAACTTTAAAGAATTTCTCCTTGTCCTGGGGGAATTTGGTGAAATGTTCCCCCAAATTTTTCTGTTCACAAATAGTGTGTAGAACCGGGGGTTGGGGGGCTCGGGGGGGGGTGATTTTCATCCCCAGGACCTCCCCCATGGGCCACCCCCCCATTGGTGCCAAAAATGGGGATAATAAAAACAAAAACAAAATGGCATCGATAGCTGCTATAGAGTGCCAAAAAGGTCAAAGGTAGCCTGCAAACAATGTAATTTTTGACCCTTTTGGCATTCCGTGGCAACTCCAGATACCATTTTGTTTGCAATTTGTGTATGTGTGTGTATACCCACCCCTGAATTTTGGGAAGTGGCAGGGGACTGCTCTGGGAGGCACTGGCCTGCCTGTGGCCCTCATGTAGTATTTTGCCCACCCTTGGTATAGAATTGCACACAGCTCTAAAAATGCACACAGTGAATTAATATAACCAGATGTTTCTCTTACTAAAGGTTCATATTTTACAGATTCTGCTGTACACCTATGTTTCAAGTGGCACCAGGCACATTCAGTGTTTTATGTGGGAGGATTATTTCCAAGTATATCAGATATTAGAAACTAGGGACTAGGTTATGATTTGTCTAATGAAATGTTAATTTTTGACCAAGAGAAAGGTTATGGGGGGAAATCAGTTAAGCCCAGAAATGATTAAGAGGGGATTTGAGAAATTTCAGAGCAGTAATTTCTATTAATTCAGGCCTATCTTAATTCATATGCTAAAGGTGGGAAGCAGATTGAGTTTGCAGGCTTCTTCTTGAGACTTTCTGGGAGAATGTAACAAGTTAGAGGAGGGGAAGGCCTTTTTAGCAAGGAGCCTCAAGAGAGACAGTGCCAAAAAACCTTGACACAAGAAAACTCAGCTAAGAGACAGCTGATTTCTCAGCTGGGAAGTACTTCAGGAAGAGATGGCATCTTGCCTTCTCCACCCGGACTCGGTAATAATTCTCACTATTCATGAACAGATGTCTTGGTTAGATTTCTCAGGTGTACCTGAATTTATTAAAGGATCCAGGGATTGGAGATTAATTCTGCATCATTACGTACCATAGATATCTCTTAGGATAAAAAAAAGCTGGGAGTGGGGAGAAGGAAACTGTGATAGAGATAATAATCCGCTCACTGCAAAGGGGACTAGCCTCCGTGGGAACGTGGTTGCGTCTCTCCATTTGTGAGTAAACTGGCTGCTTAAGGCCTGACTTCCATGTCAGCTTTGGATCTGCTAAACTCCCTGCAGGATGACTTTTCCCATATCATTTCTACCTGGTCAAACTTTCACCTGATTATGTCTTCACACAGATATAGCCTGAGAGGCGAAGGGCTGTGTACTGTCTTCCGATACATGTTCTGGTGCTTTCTGGGTCCTCTTCCCATGACAGCTTCTTGTGCAGCACTTTGCCCTTCACAGTAATGTTCCAGCATTTGTATTACCTTTTGCAGCGGCAGCTAGCACAGTGTCAGAAGCTACAGTGGGAACCAGAAGAATCTTTGGGTGCATGTGAATGTGCTTTAGGGTGCCGTCTTATGCATGTTTAGACAGAAAGAAGTCCTACAACTCCCAGCATTCCACAGCCAGCATGGCTGACTGAGGAATGCTGGAAGTTATTGGGTTTGGGTTTTTTTCTGTCTAAACATTAATAGGATGGTGCCCTTAGATATACACACGATGGCCCTTTGGAACCTGACCTTAACATTTACGACATCCTTTTTTCGTGGGTCTTCTCAATTTTTGTAAATGTCAGGTCTCACCATGTTAGAGCACATTCACTCAAAAAAATGGTCGTTACATCAAAGTTCAGCACTGTTGTCTGATTTTATAAATGCATCCTACCAGAGTAGAAGATAAAGGATCAGATGAGTGGGGATCTTATTTTGTTTATTAATTATTTATTAAAATCTTATAGTCATTTCAAGTTTGCATATTGATAAGGTGACTGTTTTAAAAGATGAATACCTATTAGTTTTATATTAAATTATATCTTAGTATGCAAACTTAAATCTGGATTTTGAATTTTAGAATCAAGAACTTAGAATTTCCTGGGGGCTGGGTTAGATGGGCTACAAGGCCCCCTTGAACTCCATGGGCCGTATCCAACACTGCTGGTGTGCTTACGCTATTGATGTACCACTAGCGTAAGCAACCTCTAGCAGTACGCCAATCACATAAGCTGGCATTTCCTTGGAAAACTCGAAGTACCAGATTATGCAATTGGCATAATTCTTCCTCTGCAGGCTGTCCTCCAGTCTCATCCTCAAGTACCTGGAATCGGTTCCACAGCTCCACTGTTTCCACTGGTGCAGACTGGCGTCCAGTTCTTCTCCTAACTGTCACCCTTTTCCAAGGAGTATCCTCTACTGCATTTTTCCTCACCTCAGCATTTCCCACTTCTGCCTCACCTTGCTGTTGCTCTTCAAGCTTCTGGTCTTCAGATGGCTGTCTAGTCTCTGCTTGAAGACTCCAGCAAAGGAAAGCCTATTGCCTCCTCAGGATAATTGCTTCTATTGTCAAAATATTTCTACCATCAACTATTCCCCTAATGTTTGACCGAAATCTATCCTCCTGTAACTTAATCCCATGAGATCTAGTCCTTCTCCTGGGGCAGCAGAGAACAAGCCTTGCCCCTTCTCTACGTGACAGCCCTTTCGGTATTTGAGGAGCGCTATCATGTCCCCCTCTCCTCTCTCAGCCTTCTCTAAGCTAAGCATTCCCAGTTCCTCTAACTTTTCCTCAAAAGACTTTCCATACTGTTGACCATCTTCATTGTCCCCCTCTCTAGACCTTTTCCAATTCTTCTTAATTTTTCTTAAGATATCCTTCTTAAGATATCACCCCAAACTGTACACAATATTCTAGAAAGGATCTGACTAGGGCAGAATGAAATGGAACTATTACTTCCAGCGACTTGGAAAGTATTGTTTACCAATACAGCCTAAAATCGCAGGAGACTTTTTTGCAGATGCATCATATGATGACCCACATTCAGGTCCTGATGGACTACAATCCTGATATCCTCTTCACATGTACTACTGCCAAGCCAAGTTCTCTCTGCCTTATACTTGAGCACCAATTTTATTTATCTGTTTATTTAGTTATTGCCTAAATGCAGAACTTTGCATTTATCTAGGCTGAATTTCCTTTTGTTAGTTTCAGCCCAGTTTTCCATTTCATTGAGGTCATTTTGAATGTTACTCCTGTCTTCTGAGGGATATTCCTCCCAGTTTTATTTCATCCACAAATTTGATAAGGATAAGGGCTTTCTTTCCTCTTCCATTGTTTAACTTAAGGCTCAGTGGCACAGAGGGCCTTCTATCAGCTTTGACTGATGGCCCACCTACACCCCTGTCCGGACAGGGATAACCTGCCTTCGGTAGTCTATGCTCTGGTAACCTCCAGGTTAGATTACTGCAACAGGCGCCACGTGGGGCTTTTGAAGATGGTTTGGAAACTGCAGTGAGGGCAAAATGTGGTGGCCCGACTGATAATGGGGCTAGAAGTTCTGAGCATATAACACCAATTTTGGCCCACCTGCACTGGCTGCCTATATGTTTCTGAGCCCAATTCAAGGTGCTGCTTTTGATTTATAAAGCCTTATACAGCTTAGGACCGCAACAGCTGATGGAGCGCAATTAGGGATGTGAGAACCCACCCGAGATAGCATTATACCTCTAATATTGCACGTATTAAGCTTTCCTGGCCCCAAACGGCGTGTATTTAAATATGGGCATTTTTAAAAACTTCCTTTTTTATGCAGAAAACAAAGGCAGGAAAATGGTGGGTGCTCCACCATGGACCCCAATGACCCTGGCCTCCAGCATCCATGGCGGAACGTCACTACTCACCTCTGCCTCCCTCCAGTAGGGAATGGGGGAGAAATCCTCCACGGACCCCAGTGAGGCCAGATTCAAACGAATCCAGCCTCCAGAGGCTGTGGAGGATTGGAATACTTACCTCCACCTCCTGGAGGAATCTTCGCCGGCCGGATCCTCCCTGCCAGCTGGCTCCAGAGCGCCAGCGATACAGCTGCCATTGCTGTATCGCTGGCTGGGCGGATTGACTGCGGATGCAAATGGCATCCACTACACCATTTGTGGCCATAAAGGGCTTAGTTTAAGGTAAATGCAGCTGTAAATGGCTGCATGTAGCTTAAACTAAGGGCTTTATGGCCACAAATGGCGTAATGGAAGCCATTTGCATCCCTGCTTTTTCATGCGATAGGCTACGCAAATATTTGTGTAGCCTATTGCGTGAAAAAGCAGGGATGCAAACAGCATAGCGGATGCCATTTGCAGCTGTAAAGCCCTTAGTTTAAGCTAAATGCAGCCATTTAAGGCCATTTGCATCCAGAGTCAGCCTCAGCCAGCGATACGGCACGGCAATGGCAGCCACATCACTGGCGCTGCGGAGCCAGCAGCCAGCTCTGCGGAATCAGCACAGAGTGGAGCCAGCCAAAGAGGATTCCAGGGGAGGGACAGAATGCCTCCCCCCAAGGGCGGATTCCCCACCAGAGTGGTGGGTGGGGAATCCGTCCATCCCTAGGTGCTCACCAGACAGGATTATGGTGAGTCCAGGAGGGCGTGAGCAGGCACAAGTTGGTATGAGCAGGGGGTGAGCAAGGACAGCATCTCAGCAGGCATAGTCCGGGGGTTGCTGGTGGAGGGGACCCAACAGACTCCCAGACCCAGTCGCGTGCCCGCGACATATCTAAGCACATTACCAGTATGAACTGTGATCAGCATCTGAGGTCTTCCTCAGAGTGCCTTCTCCAAGGGAGGTTCGGAGGATGGCAACAAAGGAGAGGAGCTTTTATGTCGTGACCCCATGATTGAGGAATGCTCTCCTCAATGAGGCCTACCTGGTGCCAACATTGTCATCTTTTCAGCACCAGATCAAGACTTTCCCCTATTCCTAGGCATTTGAAGGCATATCATCAGTGATTTTAGTTATTGTCTGTACTGAAAGTCTGAAATGTGAAATGTTTCTTGAACTAGACAAAATCCCTCCTAAAAACACAGAAGAAAGCCCCATTTCAACTGTGTAATATTTGAAAGAACAGCACTTAAAAAAAAACTAAACATTTGCTATCAATCCTTCTGCCAAGGACTGCAGATGCTTACAGTGTCCAGAGACAATTATGCCCATTATCACAGGACTAGTACAGACAACTTCTGAATTACATACCAAGAAGGTCACTACAGATATCACCAATGAATACAACTCAAGAACATTATCAGCATGTGTTTCAACAACATAGGTTGACCTGGAACAAGGGCTTTAAAAGAACGACCTTTAAGGTACACATGAAGCAAACTATACCTACTTATTCCATTGCAAAAATCATTAATTCACAAATATATTCAGTAAAAGAATTTCTATCTTTATTTAAATACCTCAGGAGAATTTTTCCTCCCCAAGTAGTTGCTTCCAGAAAATTAAGTTCTAGTTTCTGGAAGAGATCAATAACACCAGAGTTGAGAGTGTTATCAGAGGCAGGCAAATAGAACCATGGAAGAGGAAAGGCTAATAGGTTATGTCCACACAAAACACAATTCATTTGTTTGTTATGTTTGCTTTTTATAAAAGGATGCTTCTGGGGACTTAGAAAACAGGGTGATTTTGTTTCCTCCTAAAAAAACTACTATAAGGTAAAAGGTAAAGGTGTCCCCAAACAGTCGTGTCCGACTCTAGGGTGTGGTGCTCATCTCTATTTCTACGCTATTTGCGTTCCCCTTATTTTCTACGCTATTTGCGTTCCCCTTATTTTCGCCGTAGTCTACGTAAATGTTTACGTAGACTAGACGTGTCAAAATAAGGAACGCAAATGGTGGCGCCCATGGGCGCCGCCATTTGCGTACACGCGGGTTTTTTTTTTTAACTCAGCCATGATAGGCTACATAAACATTTACGTAGCCTATCACGGTAGTTTTTTTAAAAAAAACTAGCCATGATAGGCTACGTAAATCTTTATGTAGCCTATCACGGTGTTTGTTTTTTTTAACTTGGAAATGGCGGCAGCGGCTGCAGCCGGTCGGAAGACCAGCCGCCGCAGCCACCGCTGCCGAAACGCCGCCGAACTGCCACCGGAGCCGCTGCCGCCAGGGAGATTTGCCCAAGGTAAGTCCCGTTCCGGGGGGGGCGGGGGGGCAGACCGTTTCGCCACCGATTTCGGGGGGCCGAATGCGCTGGCATTCGGCCTCCCTGAGATTTGTGACGAAATTCTCTGACATCCCTACCTGCCGACCCTCCGGTCTGCAGCTCAGCGTCTTAACCACTGAGCCACCGCGGCCCCATTGCTGCAAAAGGAGAACAAGGAGGATAGGAATAGAGCAAAGGAATGCCAATTTGAGCACTGAACTCCAGTTTAGTGGTGACTTCAATAGCAATGGATTGCATTCATTATTAATAAATGAAGGAAGATGTGGTCAGGAAGGGTGGAAAAGCAAATGCCTGCATTGATTATAGACCTGTGCAACATCAGGCTTGATTCATATGGGATGAGCCAAACAGGTTCCATCTTGAATGTAACATTTCCATCTTGACTTCTACATTCCTTAGTGGAGGGACCAATCTATGAGCCCTGGACAGCACCTGGCAGACATAAGATTGTTTGACTTCCTGGATATGAGGTCAGAAACAGGGATCTGACCCTGTAGCCAGGAAACCACGCTCCCCACCCCCTCCCCCTCATAGCTGGCACAGAGAGAACCACATTGGCTACCTCTCCATGTTCACAAAATGGAATGCGGAGACAAGGAAAGGGGGTGTTCCTGGGGGCAGGGAGGGAAGGAGACTCTCAGCACGCCAGTCTAAGCTTTCATTTCATAGAATCATAGGGTTGGAAGGGGCCTACAAGACCATCGAGTCCAACCCCCTGCTCAGTGCAGGAAGCCTGAGTCCCAGGCGGTCTCCCATCCAAATACTAACCAGGGCTGACCCTGCTTAGCTTCCAAGATCAGATGAGATCAGGCATATCCAGCCCTTTGCTCTAATTACGTGTGTGTTGTCCATACTGCACAGTTAACTTTCTTGCACTGTGTCAAGATATTTTCCTCCACGGACAAAGCAAAGATCTTTCTACCTTTCCCATGTGAGTCCATTGAATCTTTATGTTAGAATTGTATGCCTGGAATGTTTATTGGTTTCCAGTACCTTCCTGACAAAAAAACGTAACTCTTCCAACCCAAAGAGAAATGAGTTCTATGTTAAACAGTGTCCCTCTGACTCTCTCTCTCTTGCCTTTCAGGTTCTGGTTTTATGGCTGCTCAGTTCCAGGTGTCCATGTACTGATCCAGAAATTGTTTGTTCCATCACATGAGAGTAGAACTACGCATTCCTGGAATGGATGAATAATTCCTGCTAAAGATAAAACAGTACTTTACCTTCTCAGGCCATTATATTTTGTGTTGCTCTTTTATGGCCAGTTTTATGAATATCTCATTTTCTCCTGAATAAACAATGTATTCTCTAAAAGTACTGCTGGCTTATTCCCATTATCGTTTATTTATTTATTTGATTTTTTTTTTAAAAAAATCCTGCTTTTCTTTGTAAAACAAATTCAAATTGACTTACAGGCAAGTTTTAAAATAAAAACATATACATTGACAAATCACTATTGTTCTAAGCAATTTCATAATGCACGCTCAGTCTGGCGCAATGCGATGAGCTTGGCCACTCGCCCAAATGAGAACTAGCCTTACACACATGGCAGGACACTAGGGATTGTAGCGTATTTTGAAATGAAAGAGTTCAAGAATCAACTCTCTCCATTTGGGGAGCTCTTGAGCTCCATTATGAACCAAGCCCAAACCCACACCCCCACTGCCACTGCCAGCCAGCCAGCCCTGCCTATCTTCCCTCTCTCTTCCTACAACATCCACCTCTTACAAAGGGGATGGTATACTGGGAAGTGGAGAATGCTGGTTGGTGACTGAAGAGATTCTGTAGTAGAGAATCGGCAAAATTTTGTGAATCCGCAAAACTTGAGCTTGTCAAGGTCCTCCAAATTCCACCTTGAAGCTCATCCTGACTTGTGTCCATATAAGTTTGCAAACTTTGTTATTGATTTCTTTCTGCATGAACATTCATGTGTATTTTGAAAACGCCAGCGCAAGCGGCATCCCTCTAGGAGTCAGCAAAGACTCGGTGCTTGCACAGGAAGAACCTTTCCTACAGATGAATTCTGTGCATTTCTGAAATGTACACTTTTATTTCCATTGATTACAGTGTGCTCATGCACATTTTTTGAATGCATGCATTTTATTCAGGCACATTTGACAAGTGCATGCATTTTTCTTTGTTCCATGAAACAAAGCTCAGAAATTTACAGATTTTGACCGCAGAGTACATTGGGGTCTGCGTTTGGTTCTGGGAGATACAAAGTGGGAAAACTCTGCTCAAAAACAGACTGAAATGAATTGCTTATACGTCTTGTCCTTAAAGTCAGAATGTCTCCAAGCAGGTTCAGGAGCATCCTTTCTTGCTGGGATGCATTAATTATAATTTCCAGTGCCTCTGGGCCCAACTCATCTAATCGTGGCAATGCCCACGCAACCCCATCAGGGAAGGATGCTCTTCAGCATGCTCTCGAGTAGCTTTGACAGCTACTCTGTCAGTGCCCTGGTTAAACTGTGAAATCGCAGCTGAACTTTGGCCATCAACACGGTTGATCTCAAGTGCATTTTCTCTGTGGCTTTGGTTTACAGAGGACATGAGGCAGATAAAACAGGAATGGCAACAATGCCTGATGATGAAGAAAAGTAGCCTGTCTCCACCTGAAAGATGAATAATCTTTAGCACACTGTGATAGTTTGCACATCTGCAACCTGCTTAGCAAAAAGAATGACTCAAATAGAAGTATGCACTGTATATGCACATAGATAGAGCTGGATCAGGTCTTATGGCTCAATGAGCATGTTTTCTGTTCCTAATATAACTTCCACTGTGCTGCAGTCCTCCACACACTTATCAGGAAGTAAGCCACATTGAATCCTTTGCCTGTTTCTTTCTGAATAAACAATACATATAGAAATTATTATTATTATTATTATTATTATACCCCGCCTTTTTCCCAGTACTGGGTAGGGATGTACGAAAGTCACTTACCTTGCCTGAAATTTGATTCGCGGTGGGGGGGAGGCGCTCCGTTCCTCCCCCCGAAATTCTGGCTGGGAGGGAGGTGCCCCGTCCCTCCCCCCCAAAATTCTGGCTGGGGGGAGGCGCCCCGTCCCTCCCCCCCGAAATTCTGGCTGGGGGGAGGCGCCCCGTCCCTCCCCCCCGAAATTCTGGCCGGGGGGGAGGCGCCGAGTCCCTCCCGCTGCGAATTCTGGCTGGCCAGGAACGCAAATGGCGGTGGCCATAGCCGCCACCGTTTGTGTCCCTGCAATCAGCCATGATAGGCTACGTAAATGTTTACATAGCCTATCACGGCTGAGTAAAAACAAAAAACAAAAAAAATGCACATACGCAAATGGCGGCGCCCATGGGCGCCGCCATTTGCATTCCTTATTTTGGCACATGTAGTCTACGTAAACATTTACGTAGACTACAGCAAAAATAAGGGGAATGTAGCATCTACGCTATTTGCGTTCCCCTTATTTTCGCCATAGTCTACATAAATTTTTACATAGACTACATGTGCCAAAATAAGGAATGCAAATGGCGGTGCCCATGGGCGCCGCCATTTGCATACGCGCGGGGGGGGTTGGGGTTTTTTTTTTACTTAGCCGTGATAGGCTACGTAAACATTTACGTAGCCTATCACGGTATTTTTTAAAAATTTAGCCGTGATAGGCTACGTAAATCTTTATGTAGCCTATCACTTTTCTTTTTTTTTACTGGAAATGGTGGCGGCGGCAGCTGGTCGGAAGACCGGCCTCCGGTAGCCACCGCCGCCGAACCGCCACCAAACCGCCGCCAGAGCTGCCGCCACCAGGGACATTCGCACAAGGCAAGTCCCGTCCCGGGGGGGGCGGGGGGCAGACCATTTCGCCACCGATTTCGGGGGGCCGAATGTGCTGGCATTCAGCCTCCCCAAGATTCGTGGTGAAATTCTCTGATATCCCTAGTACTGGGACACAAGGCGACTTACAAACATTAAAACATATACAATTAAAACATATGAAAATACACAAAAGTTAAAATATAATTAAACAACAATACAATTAAAGTTATATTAAAACCATTAAAACAGCATTTTAAAACAGCATTTTAGCAGCTTACCCCCACAGGTACCAACTACGTCCCAAAGGCCTGCTGGAACAAGAATGTTTTAGCCTGCCTCCAGAAACACATCAAGGAGGGAGCCATCCTAGCCTCCCTGGGAAGGGCATTCTGCAGCTAGGGGGCAGCCACTGAGAAGGCCCTCTCCCGGGTTCCCACCAAACGTGCGTGTGACAGTGGTGGGACTGAGAGAAGTGCCTCCCCAGAGGATCTCAGAACATGGGCAGTTTAATATGGGAGGATATGGTCTTTCAGATAACCTGGCCCGGAGCCATATAGGGCTTTATAGGTCATAGCCAGCACTTTGAATTGTGCCCGGAAACAGACTGGAAGCCAATGAAGCTGTTTTAAGAAGTGTATGCTCCCTGTAGCCAGCCCCAGTCAACAGTCTGGCAGCAGCTCCTTGGACCAACTGCAGTTTCCAAATACTCTTCATAGGCAGCCCCACGTAGAGCACTTTGCAGTAATCCAAATGGGATGTAACTAAGGCATGTGTCATCATGGCCAGATCAGACATCTCCAGGAACGGGTACAGGTACACTAGTTTTAACTGTGCAAAAGCACTCCTGGCCACCGCTGAAACCTGAGCATCCAGGCTTAGGGCTGAATCCAGGAGCACCCCCAAACTGCGAACCTCAGTCTTCAGCGGGAGTGCAACCCCATCCAACACAGGCTGAATCCTTATTCCCTGATCTGCCTTTTGACTGACCAGGAGCACCTCTGTCTTGTCTGGATTAAGTTTCAATTTGTTCTCCCTCATCCCATCCATTACTGATGCCAAACACTGGTTAAGGACAGAAACAGCTTCCTTGGAATCTGGTGGAAAGGAGTAGTAGAGCTGGGCGTCATCAGAATATTGGGGGCACCGAGCTCCAAAACTCCAGACAACCTCTCCCAGTGGTTTCATGTAGATGTTAAATAGCATGGGGGACAGAACAGAACCCTGAGGGACCCCACAAGCTAACGGCCACGGAGTCAGACAGGCATCCCCCAATTCTGCCTTCTAAGTTCACCCCCTAGGAAGGAATGGAGCCACTGTAAAACAGTACCGCCAAGTCCCATCCCAGTGAGGCATCCCAGAAGAATACCATGGTCCATGGTATCAAACGCCACTGAGAGGTCCAGCAGAACTAACAGGGACACACTCCCCCTGTCCAGTTCCCGGTATAGGTCATCCACCAAGGTGACCAAAGCTGTCTCCATCCCACACCCAGGCCTGAAACCAGATGGAAATGGATCAAGATAATCCGTTTCATCCAGGAACCCCTGGAGCTGGGAAGCCACCACACACTCTAATACTTTGCCCCAAAATGGTACGTTAGAGACTGGATGATAGTTATCTAGTATGGTGGGATTCAGGGAAGGCTTCTTCAACAGAGGTCTCACAACTGCCTCTTTTAAGCTAATGGAACAATGCCTTGTTCCAGAGAGGCATTAACCACGCCCGTTGTCCACTTAATAAGCCAGGAGGGGCAAGGATCCAGCATACATGTGGTGGCTCTCACCACTCCAAGGATCTTGTCCACATCCAAAGTGGCATCCACAGGATCTGCATCAACTACAGCATCCAAGTCAGAACAGATGCAGATCCGAGCAATTTTATCAGCAAAGTGCTGGGTAAATTGTTCACAGAGGGCTGCTGAGTGGTCAGAATTTTCATCACATGGGCCAGGATGTAGAAGGCCCCTGGCCACTTGAAACAGCTCTGCTGTCCAACTCCCTGCAGATGCAATGGTGGCAGAAAAGAAAGACTTCTTTGCTGCCCTCACTGCCATGGAGTAGGCTTTCAGATAAGCTTTAGCCCATGTTCGATCGGACTCCTTCCAAGTTTTCTGCCAGCGTCGCTCTAGTCTCCGTTTCATTCGCTTCATCGTCGCCAGTTCCCTAGAGAACCAGGGTGCTGGTTTGCCTCCACTCGGTGAGAGGGGGTGCTCAGGAAAGAGTGTGTCCACCCACCGCCCTAGCCATTTCCCTATTCCAGAGATCAGCCAGGGCTTCGAATCGCCTGCCGAGGCAGCAGGAAAATCCCCAAGAGCCGTCAGGAAACCATCCGGATCCGTCAGCCTCCGGATCCATCAGCCTCCAGATCCATCAGCCTCCTTACTGGATCCATCAGTTCCAGTAAGTCTAAACCCCACCAGGTAGTGATCTATCCATGACAATGGAACAACAGAAAGTTCCTCCACACCCAGATCACTGTCACCTTGCTCAGCATAGAAAACTAGGTCTAGAGTGTGACCTGTTGTATGAGTGGGGCCAGAAACCACTTGGGACAGACCCATGGTCGTCGTGGAGGACATGTAGTCCTGAGCCACACCTGACAGGGCAGCCTCAGCACAGATGTTGAAGTGTCCCAGCAGAACAAGCCGAGGGGACTCCATCACCGCCGCCGAGATCACCCCAGCTAGCTCAGGAAGGGAGACTTTTGGGCAGCGGGGTGGGCGGTACACAACCAGAATCTCTATTCTGTCCTGAGCACCCACTTTTAAGTAATCACTCTCAAACCCAGTGGACTGTGGGCCAGGGCACCTGGTGAGGGGGATAGTATCACGATAGACCACTGCAACTATGCCCCCCCCCGCCCCCCAGGTCTAGCCTGCTGTTCTACAGAAAACCCTGGAGGACAAAGCTGAGATAGATTAACACTGTTGATATCTCTTTGTTCCATTTTTAAAGATCTGCTGGTCTTTGTCTGTTTCATATTTTGTTTTTTTTAAAAAAATTTATTTTTTTCCATGTTAACTGCCTCAGACATTTCAATCTGAAAGGGGGGGGATGTAAATATTTTAACTAGTAAAATAAATATGCCAGCTTGTTTGCATATTTGAAACCCGTAGCCTGCCTGAATAGTACATGAGGCTTCTGTTCAAACAAGAGGCAAGTGGATCAGAGTACAACATAATTCCTCAACAACTGTCATGTGCTTTTGCAAATGCATGAATCTATAGATGCTTCACTATCCCCAAGTTGAGGGGGTCCTTAAAATGTTGTTATCCTGCCCTGCCAACACAAGTATTAATAGATAACATCTGCACCATTTATGCAGCAGTCCTATACCTACTACATAGAATTATAGAACAGGAAGGGACCTCAAAGGTCATCTAGTCCAACTCCCTGCTAATGCAGGAAATCTTCTGCTACAGCATCCCTGATAGGTGAACATCCAGCCTCTGCTTTAAAAACTCTGACGGAGAGTCCACTACCTTCTTCTCCCATTAATTAAAGCATATTTGTGTACATTTTTTCAAATGTATGCATGCTGTTGAACACATTTTTCTTTGGCCCACAAATCGTATTGCAAGCTCGGGAATGTAACGACTTTAACCTAGGGATCTACGAATCCCTTACCTGGTTCTGGTCAGGGCATCTGCTGAGGGGGGAGGCGATCCAGTCCTCCCCTCTGGAATCCTGGCTGGCTGTCTGGCTCCACGGCCATGCTGCAGAGCTACCGACTGGGCCGATCCACAGCAGGGCCTCCAGCCGCTGCCGGGCTGGTGCGGATGCAAATGGCATCCTGCGTAGGGGATGCCATTTGCGTCCCTATGGTAGCCCGTGATAGGCTATGTACATATTTACGTAGCCTATCACAGCTAAAGCAGGGATGCAAATGGCGGCCACTACGCCATTTGCGTGGCCGCCTTTACCGTGATAGGCTATGTAAATACTTACGTAGCCTATCACAGCTGCCTGTAAGCACGCAAATGGCGGCCACTACAACGGCTGCCATTTGTGGCCTCAGCAGCCCGGCAGCAGCTGGCTGGGAGACCAGCTGGAGCTGCCGCCGCTGCCACCACCAGAGCTGCCGCCACTGCCGCCACCACATCCGCCCCAGGTAAGCTCTGTTCCAGGGGGATTCCCCAGGGTGGCGAGGAGTGGGAGGCTGTTCCGCCACGGATTCCGGGGGGGTGGATTCTAAAGAATCCGGCCTCACTGGATTCCGTGGCGGAATTCTCTGACATCCCTACTTTAACCACAGAATGTGTCCAACTCTGTGGTCGGTCTGGAAGGTGTGCATTGGAAACAAACTGAAATGAATTCCTCATACATCCCTAGCTGCGCTGATCCTGTACATTTTCAGGACATCGTTGAAGAACATGCCTTTGAGCTTAATAACATGGTTTCATCCCAAGACTCTTGAAGACAGATTTTATTGAAAATATTTCTTTTTAAAGTTTTCTTTCAAATTCCATTTCTTTCCCATAATATATGTTTTGGCTCTGAAATGCCAGAACAATACATTAAAATCCATGTCAAGAATTAGTGGTAAGAAAACATTCTGCTAAAGGAAGTTTAATCAACGGCAGGGGCATTCACTCTCCAGACAAAAGTATACTTGCCTACTGCTTATCCCATATTCCATTGCTTTTCAGGGCACAGCATATTTTCTCTCTCAGCAAGTATAAATAGCGCATAGAAAGAGGGCATTATTTAGGAAAAATACTAATTAAATTTAACAATAGAAACGGCAGTCCTTGTGTTTCTAAAATTAGAGACGGGTTATTTTATAATACACACCATTTCATCATGATTAGCTTTTAGGCTCTACTTTCCATGTCTGACATAAACATTGCAACCCTGTTGTTCTCTTCTCCTTTCTAAACATGGTTTGTCTCCGGAGCTCTGCATTGTTCACTAGCTAGGTCTTTTCTTCAATAAGATCCATAACCTCTAGATATTTTGTGGCAGAATTTAATAAGGAGAGTCAGCCTTTCCAACTTGGTATGAAGAAGAAATAAAATTTGTTCTGCATGAAGTGCTTTTCCATGAAAATATTTATAAGTGTTTTCATCTCAATAGTTTCTGATAATATTAAGAAACCCCAATGGCTTAGGCACTGTAATGCTTGGTGCCTAAAATAAACCTAGTGAATAGCTCCATATAGTCTGTTTTGGAATGGCCAGCATAATTTTCAGATCTGGGTTTAGAACAAGCGATACTTCAATATTTGACCCCAGAACTACTATATTTAGGTTGGATCCAGATATATACCCGTGGAAGAAATGGTGGTGGTACTATTCTGCAAACAGTAGGTGAGTTATACATCACCAAAAAAAGATGAAATGTAGCAACAAAAAAGAGAAAAAAGAGGGTCTTCATTTGCACAAAATTTGCATATGCTAAGTTATATGTATACATGCAAATTTGAAATAATTTCTATAACTTAAATAGAGATACATCTCACCATAGTGGGGAGGATTGTGACCAGGTGACCTGTGTGCCTGCTCAGTCTGTTATCCAGGTGCTACCTGCTGATGGGTAGCTTCAAGGCCCCTGCTCTCCCTTCTGATGGTTCTTTATTTTTAGACTGGAGAGCTCTTCAAATAGGGGATGCCTTCAATTAGAGGGCTGTTCTCTGATAGCCCTTCTGATGGAGGACTGTCCTCTTTCAAATAGGGGAAATGGCCACCCTAGCAAACAGTTGCACAAGAGCTAGCAGAATACTTTGCACAACACGGACTTAGCTCAAGGTGTGAGAGACCGCCTGGGAATCAGGCTTCCTGCACTGAGCAGGGGGTTGGACTTGATGGTCTTGTAGGCCCCTTCCAGCCCTATGATTCTATGATCTATGATCTAAGAAGCACACCACACTGAATTTCCATTCTCTCTTCTCTCCTAAGCATCTTGCATGAAGTTGGGATAAGACTTTCTGTCTGTAAAAGGGCACCTCTGGATCCAACAATTTGATTCCAATTTATGGAGATTGGATTGACAACTCCAGAATGAATTTTCCTTCTCCTAGATGGTATCCCTAAAGTACTATTTGACCATGAGTCACTGTAGTGATTGCTGCTTCGCAGGCTGGTGGCCCTTTGAGATGAGAAATACTACAAGGTGAGGGGAAAACAATGATGTTCACTTACTTCAGTGCATGCATTCAGCATCAGGACAATCTTTGTTCATCCATACCTCTCTTTAAAGAACTTCAAGCATCAACCCATAGGTATTGGCAACAGCAGCCTCCTCCTGCTCAAACTTAGATAAAAAATCACTTTCCAAAGGGGGATGCAAAGCATCTTTGTCTGAAGTATGCGAGAAAGAACCAGGGCCAAAAGAAGTGGTATTATGTAAATTTTGCATATTGAACTTATTACAGGATTACTTCATCAGTTCTTTGTGAAGGTGAAAACAGTTGTAGAAGGTCGAGGTATCAATGTGAAAATGCTGTGGCAAAAATAAGGCAAAATATGGGGGGGGGCAAGGGATGATGGAGAAAAAAATCAGAATGTTCAAGGAAAAAAAATAAATATAAGAGGGCAAAGAAGGATCAGGAAAAGAAAGAGCATGAGAAACTATAAAAATTCACTGCTGTCAGCTGAAAATTGGGGTGACCCTGTCAAAAAAAATGACAGGAAACAGTACCTTTCTTGGCCATCACTGACAACATTTCCAGCAGCAGCTCTGGAAGGGAGGTGACTGGCGTGTGGGTGAAAATATCTAAGACATCGTGCATTTATTTTGTTGAGAAAAGAGAATTTAGGCTGGGAACAAGGATTCATCTGTCATTATCATATCCTCTGTCAAGTGAATGTTGCCGTTGGCAATGGGTGCGTGGTTGCTAATTTAGTTTTAGTTGTTCAGCAGCTCCATTTCCCCTCTTTGGTTCACTTAGTGGCTGTGAGAGAGAGAGAGAGAGAGAGATACATACATACATACACACATAAACACATGCACACGCTAGATGACAAAATAAAATAAAAATATGTTTTTATTCCTCATTGGGTACTTTAAAATGTTAGATGCCAAATAACATCCTTGCTGTTTGGTTTGTGGTTATATAACAATGCAGGGGAGAGGAACCAGTGCTCTGCTGCTGTTAGAGCTATTTTAAACAGAAATGTGTCAGAGAGCCAGATGTAAGAAGAACGTCTGCCCCCTGCTTGTTGAGTGTTGCTCCAAGCCTCCAAGGGCCATATTTCCACCATTTCTTTGAGAAAGGCTTTCTTTTGCATCTGCTTACAGATGGTCATAGTTATGATTTAAAACTTTAGACTAATAGTTCTTGTACATGAACTATTATCATATATGATTTTGATCCTGTATGCCATCTTGGGAGGGTTTTTGACAGTTGTAGTTTCCTCATGCCCCACTCAGTGGTATTTATCATTTTTAAAATCTTTCATCGACAGAGATCCAAGGTGGTAACACAGTCTTCCCCTCACAGATGTCTTGGCTTGCAACTTCCATCATTCACAGCCAGCATGGCCACATACTATAGCATGTGGAATAAAAGAAAGGGTTGTTGTTATTATTGTTATCCCTGGCTACCGTCTGAAGGCACAGGAGGCAGCCACTTTGCTGAACCTAAGCAGGCCTGGGTCTTGTCAGCACTTGGAGGGAAGCCGCCTGGGAACCACATGTAACCACCTTGACCTCCATGATGGAAGAAAAGTGGAATATAAATGTAATACATAAATAAATAAATATTATAATAATGAATATAATTTATGGAACAATCAAGGCCAACTATAATGGACCAATATGGCTGCTCCTGTGAAAGCTGCTGGTAGGGGGGAAGTCTACACACACACAAACACACAGAGAGAAGATCCTCAGAAGAAGAAGGGTAGGCTCTCCCATCCCCCGCTTTTTTTGCAGTCTCTTTATCCCTCTGTTTACTTTGATAGAGCTACTTTTTACCTGTTTCTTAAATCTTTCTCTGACCAAGAGGCTGTAACATATATAGGGATGGTATACAGTTTACTGTGCCTGCATGTGAAATAACAATGAAGAACAGCTATAAAAAGTGCCTTTGGGGTGAGTGCTCAATGTATCTCAAAATTATAAGAGCACATTTTAAATACAAAATCTGCCTGTGCTCTCAACTCATTTAGTACTTTAAAGAAGTAATAAGTGGCACTGCTGGATATGATTGTAATAATATGAGTGAGTCTTAGGTATCCTATGCTTTTGCCTCCTACATCTCCTGATGACTATAAGTCATGCCATGAGCTATTACTTTTACTGCACATAATTTCTAGTATCCATTGAGATCCAATCACTCTTTTGATAAAGTGATTTTGGGGCTATTCCTCCTACGCTTTCATAGCTGTTTGTGGATGTATGTGTAATTTATCTGTTTATTATAATTCCAATACGTGAAAAAGAAAGTGAAATGCTATTAGAAAGCCCAGCGTGGTAATCAGTTTGTTGTTAACTATGGTCATGGGAAGCTTTTTAAAGCCTCCCATTTTGCTCAAAGGCACATGCTGGAGTTTCAGAGTTGCTGCAGATTTAGAGCTGTTCAACACATTAAGAAGAATTCTGGACTGGAAAACTTCAGAGTGAAGAAGGTTGGGGGAGGGGGTCTCATGGCTTTTAATGGTCCTCCACCAAAAACAGTTCCCTGAAAGTAGTAAAATAGCATATTAAGGAGAGGGTTAAACAAAGCTTTTCTCCCTGATATGCTAGTTTTCTTTTTAAAACAACAACAACAACAGCCCAGTTTTTATATTTTTATTCAAAATCGGAATAAAATTCCGATAGGAATAAAAATAAAACCGGAAAGTGAAATCCAGCATTGTGCAAGCAGACTTCCCCTCACACTATGAGACTTTCTCCCCCATGCAGCCACTTGTATCCTACTTCCAGATCTGCTCCAGAGGGTCTTCCAACCCTCCAGAGCAGATCCTGAAGAGGAGGAGGAGGAGGAATTGCTTCCCTCCCTGTTCTGCTGATGGAATTTGCTCAGTTGGCAGGAGGGGTTAATTAGAGACCAGCCATTATCTGCTGTGTGCAGCCTGATGTTGTACAACTCAAGAACTCTGCCAGCTTACTCTACCACCTCATTCTGCGCAACTTTCTTAGTAGAAAGTTGGAGTACAAATCGACTCAAACAAGGTAGGGATGCTTAGGTAGGGATCTTAGCTAGGGATGCTTGAGGAATTCAATCTTTGACTATTCTTATATGAAATGTCCCATTCTTCACCTGTTGAACTAATGTGAAGATTGGAACTTTGTATTGTAATATACATTTTAACGTATATTTTCTCACAAAACATATACTTTCAGAGATTAATGCAGAAACCACCCAGAGAGCTTTGGCTAATGGGAGGTATAGAAATGTAATGAATTAAGGGTGCAATCCTATGGCCACTAGTCAGTGGCTAGATGGCCATAGGATAGGTCGATTCACAGGAACTGACCTCTAACCCCTCCTGTGCTGCCTCGTAGGCAGCGCGGAATGGCCCCGCACTCCATGCTCGGAAGGGGAGCACAGAGCAGCAAACACAGGGCATTCCTGGGTGCATGCTGGGGTGGGGAGGGTAGCAGTGCCATTCTGATGCTTCCTATGTGTTGTCTGGCATCTGCCCTCCCCACTCCAACTTCCCACAGTTAGACAGCCAAAATCAACTGTCTAGCTGCGATGCAGGGCTGCTGAAGTGCAGAGGGGACGATCCCCTCCGCACTTCTCCTACACTGCATTGGATAGGCGGTTGCTTCTGAGTTCGGAGGTGGCCACCTATCCCAATAGGATTGCGCCCTAAAGAAAAGTAATAAATGAACAGAACAGAATTATGGGTAAAATATGAAAAAGTGACAAGGACTGGAAATAAACAGAGCAGAACTATATGCTATGAAGCAAACAAGGGGGCAACAAACCCATTTCCCTTGTAATGCAAATAAGCAGTGCGGAAGAGCATCTTTAGAGGCTCCCAGGCCGTTTTTACTTATTTTCCCCCTCCTGGGCTCTGACACTGGAAATACACTCAACTGTGGGGGAAACTGCTAGTGGAGTGGAGGAAAGATCTGGCTGACAAGGAAAGAATGAAAGTGCCTCTCCTCCATAGGGAGGAATAATGAAGGGGCCTCTCCTTTTGCAGTATAAATATTTTGAAAATATTTGTATTGATGGATGCTGCTTTTAATTTTTCTTCTGCTATTTGATATGATTGATCTGTGGTTGCATTTTTAAATATGATTATTTTTATATGTACACCACTTTAGAAATGTTCTAAGTTTAAAAGCAGGATATAAATGGTTGAAATAAATAAAGTAGGATAAATAAATAAATAAATAAATAAAAATGCCCTCTTGCTCTGTAATTTATATTACCTCAGCAAATGCAGGAGTGAGAATTTTATTTGTTTGTTTGTTTGTTTATTTATCTACTGCCCAATCGTGGAAGCTCTCTGGGCGGTTCACAAAAATGAAAACCACAAAGCGCAGCATAAAACAATATAAAATATGAAAGCTTAAAACCACAATATAACAGCACAACCAGAATAAAACGTAGCAGCAATGCAGAGATTTAAAATGCAGACTTCAAACACCAAAGCTAAAAGACCAGGAAGCTAAAATGCTAAAATGCTGGGAGAATAAAAAAAGTCTTCACCTGGCGCCGGAAGAAGTACGACGTAGGCACAAGGTGAACCTTTCTAGGGAGCTCACACAGGATGTATGTTTGTTGAGGTGATGTATAGCAATGCATTGTTCTGCCCTTTGTCACTGACATTTAATGGGGAGGCGTGTTAGCTGGATTCAACATGTAAAGTAAGATGTTTGATTCTCATCTAGCACATAGAAGAAGTATATTGGTTGCTTTAAATATACAGAAATGAGCCATTTCTCTTAGGTGGTGGAGCTTATTCACACATGCATACTATTTATTTTATTTTGTTTCCTACGTTTCTGTCCTCCCTTTTCTCAAAGGAGCCCAAGGGGGTATGCATGATCGTCCTGTTCTCCATTGTATCTTCACAGCAACCCTGTGAGGGAGGTTAGGCTGAGAGTTAGTGACTGGCCCGAAGTCACCCAGTGAGATTCATGGTCAAGAGGGGACTTGAATCCCGGGTCTCCCCAATCCCAGTCTAACACTCAAACCACTACACCACACTGGCTCTCTGCAGCAAATTTGTGTCTATTTATAAATTAATATTGACTAATACAGGGACAGATCAACAGGAGAGAACATCTTACTTGAGAATCCATAGAAGGATTTTTTTTTTTTTAAGTCCTTTGCGGTCATTCGACATATTGTTTTTTTTCCTGGATAACTTAGTGCACTCAGCAAACAAGTGCTGGACCTATGGCCTAATACTATTCTATGAATTTTGATTACTAGGTCAATAGAACACGATGTCTGCAATAAATAAATCTAAACTAGAGACATTTCGCTCAGGCCCCTAGCACTCCCTAGTTTTTCTATATCATGTCAGCTTCTTGGGTTCAGATGGGGACTATGTTCTTGCCAGATCTGACCTTGAATTTAACCCATCTGAGGCCCATATATTTTCATTTACCTGCACCATATGTCTTTCTGAGAGCCAAATCAAGCCAGACAGTACGCATTGTCTCCATCCTGAAAATGGGCCCACACAGCTGGTACGCCACATTCAAGATGGCAATGACAACAGCATTTCTTAGAGGCCATCTTAGGTGCAATTGTATTTGCCATACTAGCTGCTAAATATTCACAGTATTTATTTGTTTTTTTTAGTAATCAAATTACTAGGAAGGACATACAGATATTTGGAGAGATCTTGAGGTGACTGAACCCAGTGAAGAATTCATTCAAATGATTTTGCCCATCCTCAGAACTTTTCACATTAATTTTTGTTTATATATCCTGCATTAATACCCCAGTGTGTGAGTCTGTGTGTGTATGTGTGTGTATTCTATTCTTCTACCCCATCCTAAGTACTGAGCAATTTCTTATCTTCCAGTTTAACTATGCACCTTGTCCAGTGGACACAAAGATCCAATAAGGACTCTTAGAAATAGAAATGTGTGGGGGATTTATGTATGTATGTATGTATGTATGTATTTGTTTATTTTGAACATATTGTAGCTAATGAAACTTGTCTTGAAGAAAGGAATTTTTAAAAGACTGAATTTCTGCATACAAACCTGGTCAAATTAAAATGTAAACCAGTACACAGTCAAAGGTAAGACATAAAAGCATTTGCAGCAACTGTAGCTTCCAGGAGAACAATTGTAAAATTAATTTCCTGACTTGCACAGCAATATCAATGGGAACATTTCATCAGTAAGTGCCCAGATTGGTTTCTAACATTGATGTAGGAGAACTATTGAATTTTCTTTCTAATTAGCTTTAAAAAAAAAATGAAATTGCCTCATAATAATTTTCCTTCATGTCTAGTGCATAAAGGTATCTGTGTATAGGAATTTAATTTATATGCCAATGATGTTTTATGCATTGTCTTCCCTGCATCTCATTAGTGTCATTAATAGGCATTCTGCTACATTATGTTACAAGGTTAATTGGGACAAATACAAAAAGCAACATCTCCTCCCTTTGCACAGTAAATATGATCTCTCCTAGCTACACAATCCACCTGCATGGATTCAAACCATAGGATGTTTAAGGGAAGCTTTCCTGATGGTATCATACTCGGGTCAGCAAAGTATTCAGTAAATACAGCTATATTGGCAATAGTACAATAACAGTACCAAAGGCTGCACTGTAAATTGCCATTTATACTGCTGATAATATATACGAGGAGGAGGAGGAGGAATGAAACAGACCTTACAGCCTCATTTCGTTTTCCATGATTTTTTTTTATTATTTTGAAATAAAGCTAAAAAAATAAAGGCAACAACAACAAGAAGAACATACATAATATAACTAGATCACCAAGGAAACAAAGAAATTTACTAATTGTAATTCTTAAGGTACAATCCTATGCATGTTTAGACATCAATAAGTCCTACAGCTCCCAGCATTCCCCAGCCAGTCTTAATTTCAAGGTTGCCTCCTATTCATATATTTTAAAAATAAATGTATTTTATCTTTAGAATAAAATAAAATGAAATTTCAACTCTTGAGCTCCTAGGATCATACAAACAAAAATGAGAACAATTAACATATAAAACAACATACAATATTCCTAAAAGCAGCAAGGCAGGATAAAATGACGACTTGCATCAAAACAGGTCTAACACACATTATAAAAGGCCTGGGTAAATAAAAAGGTCTCCACCTGTGCCAGAAAGTCATGAGATTCAGCACCAGGTGATCTACCCTGGGAAGGTCATTTTACAGATGGGACACCACAACTGAGAAGGACCCTTCCTGCTTTCATAACATCACTTCCCTTGGGAAGAGACTACTGTTGATTTCTATAATTTTATAATGTCCTACTTCAGAAGGTCATTGAAATGTTGTATCAGGTGCTCAGTACTGTATACATAATAATCAGTTGTTGTTGTTGTTGTTGTTTAATGACATGAACCATCCAGCCTCATTTTCTTGCCTTTCTTCCATGGTGAGATCCAACCCACCCTCTGCTCAAGGCAAAATTAGGTGAACAAAGCAGGGCTGGGTAGCAATTAAGTGGTCCAAAGTGGGGAGCAGACCGGACTGGCTGGTAGATGAAAGAAGGCTTGGAGAGCCCAATAGTGACCGAGGATAAGTTGAATGGCTTCCTTAAGTGTCCTCAGGTCAAATATTAGCAGCAGGCCCTGTGTTTACAAAGAAGGAAGTGGGAAATGGTTGGTTCCTCCTGATCACCTGACTTTCTGGATAGGAGAGTTCTGTCCAGAGTCGTCTTCTGCAGTTTTGTGCTCTGCCCAGTGGTATTTAGTGAGCCTGGTGGCACAGTGAGCAAAACAGCTAGTGCCCAATTCCCAGAAGTTCTTGGGGTGGGGAAGGTGGGTGTGGAGGGGTAGAGAGAAGAAGCACCTTCCAGTTATCCTGGGGGGAGGGGGGATCTTCACGACAATGGAACGAGAAGCGTGTTGGTGTATTACCTGGATTTTCATGCAATCGGCTTTGGTCCGGCAGGGACCCATGGCTAAGCCAAGTGTAGCGTACCTGTAAAATCTGGTTTTCAGGAATTAGACAGCACTTGAAAGGAACATATTTCCAGGTGAGGGGAGTAGAACTGAATGTCATCAAATTGGGAGGGGGCTGCTCAACCAATGAGAGAGGCTTGTTTCCCACCCCTGCCCAGGCTCCCCCCTGCTACTACATTATTGTGAATAGAGAGTAACTAATTTTACCCATGTGTGCAGATTTCCCTGAAGAAACCAAAATTCCCACTTCTGAAGGCTCCCCCTGAAAGCTTTTCCCCACCCCAATTTTGCCTCATTCCAGCAATCTGCCATGGAGTTATTGCTCCCACCGCATTTTCCCCCATGTGTGCACTTTTGCCTATTGCTTCCAACCCGCACACAATGAGAAGCTCCCATAAACCTGAAATATTGTTACTGTGATAAAGAGACAAAGCAATAGAGAAGGGACTTTACGTAACAAGTAACAACGGAGAAATGACTTTACATCAAAGAAACTACAGAACATCAAAAAAGCACAGCATCATAACAGCGATTTAAGAGAGCATCGGAGAAGCGAAAGAGCACTTTAAGGCGAGTCGCTAAAGTTAGCCTTTAACCCTTTCACTGCAGGGGAGCAAGATTTATTTCTTACTTCTGAGTAAACATGAACAGAAGGAGGAGATATGTTAAAGAGTAAAGGCAGGTTATATAAGGTGAATGAGTGGTCCCACTACTGTGGTAATGTGAGAAGCTCCTGGGGATTTTCTCAATGGGAAAAACAACTTCCACTGGGGAAACTAGAGGGAATGGGGCATCCCAACCCCCTGACCACATCGCTGTAGGTCACAGAGGCATGCCCAGGATTTAATGCTGGGGGTGGGGGTGGGGGGACATGGCACACTGTGGCAAAACTGCCAGGGAGCCACTTTCAGTAAAGAAAAAAAGTCAGAGTAAAAGCAGTTTCAGAAAATGCAACTTTTCAAAGAGGGAAGCGGCTGGTTGGCAGCAGATTGGTGATGACATCATCTTGTCGCAAAGGAACTCAAACTGCTCTCATGTCACACTAAATCACTTGTGAAGACGGCCCCCAGTGGTTTGGATCCCATGAGACTTGACAATGATGTCCACCCACCAGCAGAATGGACACTGCTGGCAGAATGGATTCCCCTCCACCGCAACCCCCAGTGCCCCCCCCATCTGCTCCAGTAGACTAGGGGCCCAGGGTGAGGAGAGAAAGGGAAGGGAAGTCCCCGTGTGTGAGCAGAAGTCTGCTTGCATGTTGTCGGATGGATTCTCTTGATCTGGTGCTGTTTGAACTAATATTCTAGAAAAGGCTGTTTATGCTGAGGTAAAAATAAGAAAAGAGATTCAGAAACAAAAAGCACTTTGTTTATGGCTCCACCACCACACAGTTCAGATGTACAGAAATATTCATTTACGTCTTTCTAACAAGCCCTGCAACGTCACCATAATAAGTTTGCTTTAACTCCGAGAACACTGAAAAGATGGATACAATTTTAAGGAATTCCCAATCGCAGCCAAATTAGATAGGTGACATCATAATTGTGCACTGTGGTGCTTAGACACAGTAATAAATACAAAACAAGGGTTACAAAAAACATTTGCTTAGTGACATGATTAGAAAGAAGTACTCCAACCAACCTAATTAGTAAAGTAAGCCCAATTATTTCCCTGTGGCATAGAATTTGAATGTAAAGTCTCACATCTCAAGCATCCTCTCAAGCATGGCTCTGTAATGCAGAATACCCGAGTCCCTAATTTGTTGTTATTACAAACAAGGTTTCTTAGTATCACGGTATCTATACTGTTGTGTTGGTGTTACTCCCTTGGCATCAATTAATATTTATGTGTCATGTCAACAAACTTTTTTTTCATGTTCCATTTATATTAGCCAATGTAAAACTGGGAAAGTGACTGTACCTTAATAAATATTTTGTCCTGGAGGGTTATTCTTAAAGAGAGGCAATGAACATAGATAATTCAAAAGAAATAATACCTAGGCTAATGAAATTATACTAATTATCTTGAAGGATTTTTTCCCCATTTTACTCTGAAAAACTTCTCAAACTGTGATAAGAAATTCTTGTGATTTGCAGAGTGACATTGTGATTGCGATTTACATGGATTCTTCTTGCAGGCAACACAACACTTGTTCAGTCGTTCAGTCGTGTCCGACTCTTCATGACCCCATGGACCATAGCACACCAGGCCTTCCTGTCCTGCGCTGTCTTCCGGAGCGCGCTCAAGTCCATATTCATTGCATCAGTGATGCTATCTACCCATCTCATCCTCTGCCGTCCCCTTCTCCTTTTGCCTTCAATCTTTCCCAGCATCAGGGTCTTTTCCAGAGAGTTTTCCCTTCGCATTAGGTGGCCAAAATATTTGAGCTTCAGCTTCAGTATCTGTCCTTCCAATGAGCACTTAGGGTTGATTTCGTTTAGGATTGAGTGACTGATTTGACCTCCTTGCAGTCCAGGGGACTCGTAAGAGTCTTCTCCAGCACCACAGTTCGAAAGCATCAGTCCTTTTGCACTCAGCCTTCCTTATAGTCCAGCTCTCACAGTCATATGTTACTACCATAGCTTTGATTAGACGGACCTTTGTCGGCAAGGTGATGTCTCTGCTTCTTACTATGCTGTCTAGGTTTGCCATAGCTTTCCTCCCAAGGAGCAAGCATCTTTTAAAGATTTACGTAGCCTATCATGATGACTAGCTTTTTAAAAAACACCGTGATAGGCTATGTAAATGTTTACATAGCCTATCATGGCTGAGTGAAAAGAAAAAAAAACCCCGCGCATATGCAAATGGCGGCACCCATGGGCGCCGCCATTTGCGTTCCTTATTTTGGCACGTGTAGTCTACGTAAACATTTACACAGACTACGACGAAAATAAGGGGAACGCAAATAGCGTTCCCCTTATTTTCGCTGTAGTCTACGTAAATGTTTACGTAGACTACATGTGCCAAAATAAGGAACGCAAATGGCGGCGCCCATGGGCGCCGCCATTTGCATATGTGCGGTTTGGTTTTGTTTTTTCACTCAGCCGTGATAGGCTACATAAACATTTACGTAGCCTATCACAGCTGACTGTAGGGATGCAAACGGCGGTGGCTACGGCCACCGCCATTTGCGTCCCGGCAGGACAGGAGGATTCGCGGCTGGAGGGACGGGGCGCCTCCCCCCTGGCCAGAATTTCGGCGGGGAGGGACGGGGTGCCTCCCCCCTGGCCAGAATGTCAGTTGGGAGGGATGGGGCGCTTCCCCCCCAGCCAGAATTTCGGGGGGAGGGACGGAGCGCCTCCCCCCCACCACAAATCAAGCTTCGGGATCAGGTATACATCCCTAGCACTATCTTGGCTATCAGGGACATTAAGATCTTTCCTGTATAGTTCTTCTGTGTATTCTTGCCACCTCTTCCTAATCTCATCTGCTTCTGTTAGGTCCCTGCCTTCTTTGTCCTTTATCATGCCCGTCTTTGCACAAAATGTTCCCTTGATAATCTCCGATTTTCTTGGAGAGATCTCTAGTCTTTCCCATTCTATTGTTTTCCTAGATTTCTTTGCATTGTTCATTTAAGAAGGCCTTCTTGTCTCTCCTTGCTATTCTCTGGAACTCTGCATTCAGTTGGATATATCTTCCCCTTTCTCCCTTGCTTTTCGCTTCCCTTCTTTCCTCAGTGACTTGTAAAGCCTCCTCAGACAGCCACTTTGCTTTCTTGCATTTCTTTTTCTTTGGGATGGATTGAGTTGCTGGCCTCCTGAACAATGTTACAGACCTCCGTCCATAGTTCCTCAGGCACTCTGTCTTTCAGGTCTAAACCCTTAAATCTATTCCTCACCTCCACTGTATATTCATAAGGGATATGATTTAGGTCATACCTGAATGGTTTAGTGGTTTAACCATTTAACAACACTACTGTTCTGCATTAGAGTAGTATATGTATACTAGAATCGTATAATGGACTTGTATAGGTCTGAGCTAAAAGAGGGATCCACTTCCTGAAAATATTTGTTAGAATTGAAAGAAGGTGATCTTCAGTGATTTTTCAAGGGTACTTGTGAAACAACTACAAAAGTGTTCATTTTGGCATTTATGGATGTTTGTGATCCCTGATTGGCTAGGATCATGTATGTTTCCTATATAGCAGGGGTGTGCAACCTATGGCCCTCCAGAGGTTTTGTCATACAACTCCCATCAGCCCGAGCCAGCATAGCTGCTATGCTGAGGGTTGATAGGAGTTCTGGCCCACAAAGTTCCCACTCCTTAGTGATATCAGCAAACAGGCAGATCTGGTGATCTGGTATGTGATTCCTGACTGGTTGGGAAAACTGGAATGAAACAAAAAAAAAATGGTTACTGAAACTTCCCCAAAGGGGAGAAAAGTGGTTGCAAATAGTAATAAACCAGGGCTGGTGCCAAGGGTAGGTGTGGTTAGGCACTTGCCTAGCACCTATCAGCAGCAGGGGCCCACTGACAAGAACTCCCTGGAGTTGCTCCTCCTTTTCAACCTGCTTGTTCACCTGCCTCTCACTCTGGCCCAGACAATTATGGTGGTGAGAAGGAGGTAGGGATGTACGAATCCCACTCATCCGTCCGTTCCGGGGATTGGTGGTGGGAGGAGGCATTCTGTCCCTCCCCCCAGAATCCTCCCTGGCTGGCTCCACGGCGACAGCCAGAGTTCCGGTGACAGCCGGGGCCGGCTGCAGCTGGAATTCCATCCGTTACTGGGCTGCTGCAGCCGCAAATGGCGGCCGCTATGCCAGCTACCATTTGCGTGGCTGCCAAGCCATGATAGGCTACATAAGTATTTACGTAGCCTATCACGGCAAAAGGCAGCCACACAAATGGTGGCCGCTACGACGGCTCCCTGGATCCACCGCCGGAGCCGCCGCCACCAGAGCCGCTGCTGCTGTATCTGCCGCCAGGTAAGCTCCATCCCGGGGGGATTCCGCAGGGTGGCCAGGGGGTCGTCATTCCACCATGGATTCCGGGGGGCAAATTCTAAAGAATCTGGCCTCACTGGAGTCCGTGGCAGAATTCTCTGACATCCCTAGAAGGAGGAAGAGTAGATGCCACTGCCTGCTTGCTCACTCGATCTCTGCTTGTCAAGGAAGCAGGTGGTAGTAGGGGTGTATGAAAGTCACTTACCTTTTTGAAGGGTGACATTCTCGGTGGGGGGGGAGGCTCTCCGTCCCTCCTCCCAAAATTATCTCTGGCTGGCTCTGCTCCGCGGAGATTCCACGGAGCCACCGGCTGGGGCCGCCCACAGCTGGACATCTGGCTGCTGGGCAGTCTGCAGGGACGCAAATGACGGCTGCTGTAGCCGCCGCCATTTGCGTCCCTATATTTTGCCATGATAGGCTACGTAAATATTTACGTAGCCTATCATGGCAAAAACAAAAAACAAACAGCGGACACAAATGGCGGCAGCTACGGCAGCCGCCATTTGCGTTCCCTTTTTTTGCCGTTTTAGCCTACGTAAATATTTATGTAGACTAAAACGACCAAAAAAAAAAAGAGAGAGAATGCAAATGGCAGCCGCCGTAGCCACCGCCATTTGCGTTCCCTTAGTTAAGCCGTGATAGGCTATGTAAATACTTACGTAACCTATCATGGCTTCCTCAGGGACGCAAATGGCGTCCCTGCGTTAGCCGTGATAGGCTACATAAGTATTTACATAGCCTATCATGGCTATATGGAAGAAGCGAATGGTGGCCACAGATGCAGCCGCCATTCACAAGTCAGCGCAGACGGCAGCAGGTAAGTGCTCCATTCCAAGCCCATTTCATGGGGGGGGGCAGGGGGCTTCATTCCGCCACGGATTTCGGGGGGCTGAATGCACTGGCATTCGGCCTCACCAAGATCCATGGCAGAATTCTCTGACATCCCTAGGTGGTAGCAATGATGAGAAACAGCATTTGAGCCAAAACGTATGTCTTGAGAACATTCAGCTCTGCCCAAGTTCTAAACAAAAAATCCCGAGAAGAATCATGTGGAAAGTGTACTGATATTTCTCTGTGGAGAATGCTAGTCATTTCCACATAACTACAGTTCGTAGTGTTGTTTGGACAAATGAAATGAATGCTAAAAATGCGTAAGTGTACAGGGTATATATGCAAACGATACCAGGATTAATTATTTCACTCTTCCTGCCAATTATTTCCTGCTTTCTGGCTCAGATTATTTAATAGTAGCTTACCAGGCTGTGAGTAGAGGATTGTAGGGCATCAAATCCTTCTTCATCACCTTCCAAAAACACTCACACTTGGAATAGTATCCCTTGAACTCACTTCAGAGAGCAACAGGCCTGTTACCCTCACCTAGGGTGAGAGCCTGTGGTGGAAGTTTGTGTGGTGTGTGGAGGCCTCCCCTGAGTGAGAAAGATAAGCTGTATCCAACTAGGGGTGGGATATAGCCAGCTGTGTGGGCTTATAACTTAGGTGAACCACTCAGGGGAGCCACAAGGGAGCAGAGGGCCTGGGTTGTAGCTTTTAATGGGGGAGAAATCCTCCATGGACCCCAGTGAGGCCAGGTTCAGAAGAATCTGCCCCCTCCCCGGAGTCTGTGGAGGATCGGAAGACTTATCTCAACCTCCTGGAGGAATCCTCGCCAGCCAGATCCTCCCTGCTGGCTGGCTCCACCATTGCTGTATCGCTGGCTGGGCAGATCGACTTTGGATGCGTAGGGATGTACGAAAGTCACTTACCTTTTCGCAGGGGTGATTCGCGGTGGGGGGAGGTGCTTTGCTTCTCCCCCTGAAGTTCAGGCGAGGGGGGGGGAGGCGTCCCGCCTCGCCTGGCTGAAATTCAGGCCGGGGGGGGAGGTGCCCCGCCTCGCCCGGCCGAAATTCAGGCCGGGGAGAAGTGCCCCATCTCCCCGGCCACGAAAGAAAAAGTAAAACAAAAAACAAAAACGTGATAGGCTACATAACAATTAACGTAGCCTATCACGGCTAGATTTCCAAAGTCAGCCATGATACGCTACGTTGATCGTCATGCAAATTGCGTTGCCCTTATTTTCGCCGTATTTTTGCTATTTGCGTTGCCCTTATTTTCGCCGTAGTCTACGTAAATCTTTACGTAGACTAGACATGCCAAAATAAGGAACGCAAATGGCGGCACCCATGGGCCGCCGCCATTTGCGTATGCACTTTTTTTTCCCCCCCAAAGTCACCCGTGATAGGCTATGTGACGATTTACATAGCCTATCACGGCTGACTTTGGAAATCTAGCCATGATAGGCTACGTAAATCGTTACGTAGCCTATCACGGGTGTTTTTGTTTTTTTTTACTTTACTTTTTTATTTTGCAATGGCGGCGGCAGCAGCCAGTCAGAAGACCGGCCGCCGCCGAACCGCCGCCGGGAACCGCCACCAAGAGGGACATTCACTGAAGGGAAGTCCCATCCTGGGGGGGGCGGGGGGCCGGCGGAGAATTTCCCCAACACTTTCAGGGGGGCGAATGCCTCGGCGCTCGGCCTCCCGAAGATTCGGGGAGATATTCTCTGCCATCCCTATGCAAATGGCATCTGGGATGCCATTTGCGGCTGTAAAGGCCTGTAAAGGCTGTAGGGGTGGACGAAAGGCACTTACCTTTCGTCGAAGCTTGTTCGCGGTGGGGGGGAGGCGCTTCGCGGCTCCCCCCGCGAAGTTCAGGCTGGGGGGGAGGCTTCCCGCCTCGCCCCGGCCAAAATTCAGGCCAGGGGGGAGGCTTCCCGCCTCGCCCGGCCGAAATTCAGGCCGGGGAGGAGGCTTCCCGCCTCGCCTGGCCGCGAACTCCATTAAAAAAAAAAACGCCCCCGTGATAGGCTACGTGACGATTAATGTAGCCTATCATGGCTAGATCTGCAAAGTCAGCCGTGATAGGCTACGTTAATCGTCACGTAGCCTATCACGGGGGCGTTTTTTTTTTTCCTTTTATTTGAATGGCGGCAGCGGCAGCTGGTCGAAAGACTGGCTGCCGCTCCCGCCCCGCTTGAACACCCGCCGAACCGCCGGCTGGACCCGCCGCCGGGAGGGACATTCGGTGAAGGTAAGTCCCGTCCCGGGGGGGGTGCGGGGTGCGGGGGGGTGCGGAGGATTTCTCCCCGAAACTTGTTCGGGGGGCTGAACACGTTGGCGCTCGGCCCCCCGAAGTTTCGGGGAGAAATTCTCCGCCATCCCTAAAAGGCTGTAAAGCCATTTATGGCTGCATTTACCTTAAACTAAGGCCTTTATGGCCACAAATGGTGTCCCAGATGCCATTTGCGGCCACAGTCAGTAGTAGTCCCCTTCAGCCAGCGATACGGCATGGCAGCCGCATCACTGGCACTTTGGAGCCGGCCGGCAGCTCCGCGGAATCGCTGTGGAGTGGAGGCAGCCGAAGAGGATTCCGAGGGGAGGAACGGATCGCCTCCCCACCCCCCGCAGACCCCCCCCCCCAGACTGGCAGGTAAGGGATTTGTACATCCCTACTGGCTGGATTTTCGTATGCACAGCAGCTGAGGGCTGGGTGTCAGGGAGCGGAAGTGGCTGTTATCTACCAGGAGTCCTTGGTCCTTACTGGACTCCCTCTCCAGGAGAGCAGGGTTGCTGACTGCATGTACTGGAGGTTGGGCCCAAAGGGCAGTCTGGGGATTGTGCTTGTGTACTCTCTACCCCACTGCATGACAGACTCCCTGGCCGATGTACTTGAGGTGGTCTCTGGTATGCGTGTGCAGTCCCCTAACTTGTTAGTGTTGGGGGAGTCCAATGTACGTTTGAAGGCCATCCTCATGGGACTTCATGGAGACCATTACTTCCTGGGAGCTGCACACTATTCCAGCTGGGCCCACCCATGTAGCCGGTCATGCATTAGACCTCGTGTTTGTTTCCTGAGAGGTGGGGAGTGATCTGGAAATTGGGGGTATATCCACCACCCCCTTGTCATGGTCAGATCACTACCTGGTGGGGTTGGGCTTCTTGGTTCCACAACCCCTCCACAGGGGTGGAGGACCCATTAAGATGGTCTGGCCCAAGTGTCTTATGAATCCAAATAGATTCCTGACTGTACTTGGGGATTCTTTGGAGCACACAAACGGCTGCTTGGTCAAGTCCCTGGTGGATGGATGGAATGCTGCAATCACCAGGGCATTAGGCCAGGTAGCTCTGAAATGCCCTCTACCCCTGAACAGAGCTCAGACTGCAACATGGTTCACCCCATGGTTGGTTGTGAGCTCTGAAGCAGGAGGTGAGACAGCTATAGCACTAGTGGTGGAAATCTTGCTCTGAAGTTAACTGGACATGGGTTAGAGCTGTAGCTTCAAATTTTTTAATGCTGCCTCTGTCACATCAGCAGAATGCTGTCCTGGGAGGCTCTTCCAAGTGGTCCAGAACCTGGTCAGTCCAGTTGTTCCAGAACCAATGGAGCATTCTAAAGTGTCCTGTGATAAGTTTGCCAAGCACTTTGAGGATAAAATTAACTGTATCAGGAGTGCTATTCCATGTGCTGTGGATACAGTTAGTGAATGAGGGGTGGCCAGTGGCAGACCAGTTGTGTGGGATTGGTTCCAACTTCTTCCTTCTGAGGAAGTGGACAAGGTGATTTCATTTTTAAAGCTGACCACCAAGATCCTTGCCCATCTTGGCTTGTTATGAGCTGCAAGGAGTGCCTTAGTGAGGGGATCAAGGTGGTGGTGAATGCCTCCCTCGAGGAGGGAATGATGCCATCAGCCCTCAAGGAGGCAGTGATAAGACCACCACCTCCTTGAAGTTAAAGTTAAGAAGCCCTCCTTGGATCCCCAAGACTTGAACAACTTTTGCCCAGTCTCGAATCTGCCATTTTGGGGCAAGTTGATTGAGCAGGTGGTGGCATTGCAGATGCAGGCACACTTGGAAGAAGCCAATTATCTGGATCCATTTCATTCAGGCTTCAGGCCTGGGCATGGGACAGAAACAGCTTTAGTCACCTTGGTGGATGATGTGGGGAGGGCTCTGGATAGGGGTAAATGCTCCTTCCTTGTTCTCCTCAATCTCTCAGTGGCTTTTGATACCATTGACTATGGTATCCTCCTGGACCGCCTGGAACGGTTGGGCATAGGGGATACTGTATTATGGTGGTTCCACTCCTTCCTCTCTGGCAGGTACTAGAGGGTAGCTCTGGGGGAAGAGACTTTAGACCCTTGACTGCTCACTTGTGGGGTGCCACAGGGTTCTATTCTCTCCCCAATGTCATTTAACATCTATGTGAAGCTGCTGGAGGCTATCATCAGGAGGTTGAGTGCAGTGTCACCAATATGCTGATGACACGCAACTCTGCCTCTCATTTAAATCCTCACCAAAGTTGGCTGTAGAAAGAAACCCTATCCAAGTGTCTGGAGCCAGTGAGTGGCTGAAGTAGTTTTGATGGGAGACAAGGGGAGGTTAGGGGAGGTTGACCTGGTGTTCAGTGGGGTGTGGCTGCCCCTGAAGGACGAGGTCCGCAGTCGAGGGATGTACGAAAGTCACTTACCTTTTCGAAGGGTGACATTCACGGTGAGGCGCTCCATACCTCCCCCCAAAATCCTACCCCGGCTGGCTCCGCTCCGCAGCAACTCCGCAGAGCCACCAGACGGGTGCATCTGTACGGCAGGTAGGGATGGCGGAGAATTTCTCCCCGAATCTTCGGGGGGCCGAGCGCCAACGCATTCGGCCCCCTGAAATCGGCAGTGAAATTCTCCGTCACCCCCCGCCCCCCCCCCGGGATGGGACTTACCTTTGGCAAATGTCCCTCCCGGCGGCGGTTCGTCGGCCTTTCATCGGGGGTGGGGGCGGCAGCCGGTCTTCCGACCGGCTGCCGCCGCCGCCATTACAAAGTGTAAAAAAAACAAACAAACCCTGTGATAGGCTACATAACGATTAATGTAGCCTATCACGGCTAGATTTCCAAAGTCATCCATGATAGGCTACGTAAATCGTTACGTAGCCTATCATGGGTGACTTTGAAAAAAAAAAGCACGTACGCAAATGGCGGCGCCCATAGGCTGCCGCTATTTGCGTACGCGCTTTTTCCCCCCAAAGTCACCCGTGATAGGCTACGTAACGATTAACGTAGCCTATCACGGCTGACTTTGGAAATCTAGCCGTGATAGGCTACGTTAATCATTACGTAGCCTATCACGGGGTTGTTGGTTTTTTGTACACTTTGTTTCGCGGCCGGGGAGATGGGGCGCTTCTCCCCGGCCTGAATTTTGGCTTGGCAAGTCGGGAAGCCTCCCCTCCCCGGCCTGAATTTCGGCCGGGCGAGGCAGGACGGCTCCCCCCCCTTGCCTGAACTTCGGGGGGAGAAGCGAAGAGCCTCCCCCCACACCGCGAAGCACCCCTGCGAAAAGGTAAGTGACTTTCGTACATCCCTAATGGCAGGTCTGCGGATGCAAATGGCGGCCAGCGTAGTGGCCGCCATTTGCATCCCTTCGCTGAGCCCTGATAGCCTATCACAGGTCAGCAAAGGGACGCAAATGCCGTAGCAGTTGCCATTTCCATCCCTGCTTTTGCCGTGTTAGCTTGTGTAAATATTTTCGTAGCCTATCACGGCAAAAGTGGGGACACAAATGGCGGCTGCTACGCCATTTGCATCCCTGCTCTGAGCTATGATAGGCTACATAGATACTTACGTAGCCTATCACGGCTTGCCAGGGATGCAAATGGCGGCCAGCAAATTCGCGGCCGCAGCCCAGCGGCGGCCAGAGCCACTGGAGCCGCCGCTGCCCCTGGAGCCGCCACCACAGCCGCAGCCAGGTAGGCTCCATTTTGCTGGGCTTTCACAGGGTGATGAGGCGGGTTGCTCCGTTCCGCCACGGATTCTGAGGGGCCAAATTCACTGGAATTCGGCCTCCCTGGGATCTGTAGCGGAATTCTCTGACATCCCTACTGCAGTCTGGGGGTCATTTTAGACTCCCAGCTGTCCATGGAAGCTCAGGTGTCAGCTGTGAGCCAGGTGGCATTGTACCAACTCCATCTGATACAGCAGCTGCACACCTCCCTCCCTTAGGGATGTTAGAGAAATTTGCTGTGGATTCAAATAAGGCGGGATTCCAAAGAATCATCCAGAATCCATGGCAGGATGGCCCCACTAACCTCTGCTCCAGGAGGATTCTGCACGGAACAGCTCTCGGCTGCTTGCTTAACCAGAGCCATTCGCAATCAGCAGGACGTGCTCATGGACTTATACGCAAAATAGAGCAATGAAATTTGCATATAAGTCTATGTGTCCATACATGACTTATATGCAAGATTCACGGCTCTATTTTGCATATTAGTCTATGGGCACATCCTGCCAATTGCCATTTTTTAAAGCAACATGGTGATTGGCACGGAGGCAAACAGGTCTAGGACTAGGTAAGCAGCCCTCAAGCTGGGTGGCTCTATGGAATCCTCATGGAGTGGAGCTGCTCCGGCGGATTCCGGGGGAGAGGAACAGATCACCTCCCCCCCTGGGCAGATTCCCCACTGGAACAGGTGGTGGGGAAACAGTACATCCCTACCCTCTCTAACCATCTGCTCCCATCAATAGTTCATGCCCTGGTGTCCACTTGCCTAGACTACTGTAATGCGCTCTATGTGGGGTTGCCCTTGAAGATAGTTCGAAAGTTGCGGCTGGCGCAGAATGCGGCGGCCCGCCTGATTAAAGGCAGCCATTGGCAAGACCACATCACTCCAGTGCTGAAGGAGTTGCACTGCTTACCAGTTGTTTTTCGGGCCCAATTCAAGGTGTTGTCATTGACCTTTAAAACCCTATACGGTTCCAGCCCAGTCTATCTTAAGGAGCACCTCCAGCAACACCAGGGATACTGTTCAAAGAGATCAGCCTCAGAAGGCCTTCTGTCTGTCCCATCAGCCAGGACAGCTAGGCTGGTTAGGACTAGGGAGAGGGCCTTCTCCTTGAAGGCCCCCACTCTGTGGAATTCACTCTCTAGTGACCTCCACCATGCCCCTTCTTTGATGAGCTTCTGCCAGGCTTTGAAAACCTGGCTGTTCAGGAGGGCATTTGTGATGGGTTAAGGGATGTACAAAAGTGACTTACCTTTCGCGAATTATGTTTATGGTTGGGGGGAGGCGTTCCGTCCCTCCCCCCGGAATCCTCGCCGGGGGGGAGGTGCTCCGTTCCTCCCCCCCCCCGGAATCCTGGCCGGCCGGCTGTGCTCTGCAGCGATTCTGCGGAGCCGCCGGCTGGCTCCGCCAGCAGCCGGACATCCGGCCGCTGGCTAGCAGGGATGCAAATGGCGGCCGTAGCGTCCCTGCAGTCAGCCGAGATAGGCTACGTAAATGTTTATGTAGCCTATCACGGCTGACTTTAAAAAAAACCAAAAAAACGCGCTTACACAAATGGCGGCGGCCATGGCCACCGCAATTTGCGTTCCTTATTTTGGCACGTCTTAGTCTACGTAAACATTTACATAGACTAAGACGGCGAAAATAAGGGGAACGCAAATAGCGTAGCGTCTACGCTATTTGCGTTCACCTTATTTTCACCGTCTTAGTCTACGTAGATGTTTACGTAGACTAAGACGTGCGAAAATAAGGAACGCAAATGGCGGCGCCCATGGCCGCCACCATTTGCGTACGTGCGTTTTTTTGGTTTTTTTAAAAAAGTCAGCCGTGATAGGCTACGTAAACATTTACGTAGCCTATCACGGGTTTTTTTTAAAACCTAGCCGTGATAGGCTATGTAAATCTTTACGTAGCCTATCACGTTTGTTTTTTAAAAAACTGGAAATGGCAGTGGCAGCCGGTCGGAAGACCGGCTGCCGCAGCCGCCACCGGAGCCACCGCCACCAGGAAGATCCGCCCAAGGTAAGTCTCGTCCCGGGGGGCAGGGGGGGGCGGGCCATTCTGCCACCAATTTCGGGGGGCCGTATGCGCTGGTATTCAGCCTCCCTGAGATCCGTGGAGGAACTTTCGTACATCCCTAGATGGGTTATGGTTTTTTAGAACAATGTTGTTTTTGTTTAGTTGATTATGTAAATTTGTTGTATTTTGTGTTGTTATTTGTATTGTACGCTGCCTAGAGTGGCCAGGTAGCCAGCCAGATGGGCAGCTAATAAATCTAATAAATAATAATAAATCCAGTCCCTGGCTCAAGTATGTATTCTAAGGGATGAATCAAGGAATGCAAGGAGTTGAGAGAGAGATAGAGAGAGAGAAGCCAAAATAGGAAGAGGGACTGTTATTTCAACTTTCTTCTATCCCAGGATAAGTCACCACCTCACCGAAACATTAGAATGGTTGCAATAGCTGGGAAATAGAATTGGTATTTCTATTGAGAACTGCACTGCCAAATTCCTATAGGAAATATCTCTACAGTCATTTTCTGTATTTTTGCAACCACAAATAATTTCCTTCTGAAGTCAATAGGATCGACATACATGGTATGTTTCACAAGTATATATTAAGTAGCTGTTTCTCTTTCATGGTTGGAATGAAAAACTAGTGAGGATAGGCATGAATATGCATTTACTGGAGTAGCGGATATATTGGTAACGCCCAGCTGATCAAAGTTACATTTAAAGTTTGAACTTTTCAGGCCTTAGAATGGAAATTGTTTCCAGAAAGACTATTCATGGGAGCTTCTACCATGAGTGAAGATAACAAAGAACACTTTAATAAGCGTAACATACTGGCTGCAAAGAGATTCCAGCTCTCTACTGTCTGCTTCTGAATTTCTTGCTTAAAAATCCTTCCTTTTTCAACAGTTCAAGAATTGTATTATGTCAGATAAAAAGACCTGGTAGATGACGTTTGCAAGGCTTGGTCATTTTCCATTCTTCATATTCATGCTCTACAACTGAACTATTGAAACATGCCTAAAAGCGAAGGGGGAATCTAAATATACTTACCAAAGGTGCCTTGCAGTCTCAGGGTCTCAAGACTCCCTTGTGTTAACATTTGCTCATTCTAGGAATGTCAGAGAATTCCGCCATGGATCTCGGTGAGGCTGAATGCCAGTGCATTCAGCCCCCCGAAATCCATGGTGGAATGAAGCCCCACTGCCCCCCCACCCCACGAAATGGGCCCGGAACGGAGCACCTACCTGCTGCCGTCCACGCTGCATTGCGAATGGTGGCCGCGGCCGCGGCCGCCATTCACTTCTTCCATATAGCCTTGATTGGCTACGTAAATACTTACGTAGCCTATCACGGCTAACGCAGGGATGCCATTTGCGTCTCTGCAGAGGCTGTGATAGGCTACGTAAGTATTTACATAGCCTATCACAGCAAAACTAAGGGAACGCAAATGGCGATGGCTACAGCAGCCGCCATTTGCATTCCCTTTTTTTGTTTTTGCCGTGATAGCCTACATAAATATTTACGTAGGCTATTACGGGGTGGGGGGAGGAATGTAAATGGAGTAGTGGCCACCATTTGCATTCCCTTTTTGGTTTTTTGCCGTAATAGGCTACGTAAATATTTACGTAACCTATCACGGCAAAAAAAAAGGAATGCAAATGGCAGCCGCCGTAGCGTTTGCTGTTTTTTTTGGTGTGTGTTTTGCCGTGATAGGTTACATGGCAAAATACAGGGACGCAAATGGCGGTAGCTACGGCAGCTGCCATTTGCGTCCCTGCAGGCTGCCCAGTGGCCGGATGTCCAGCTGCAGGCAGCCCCGGCCGGTGGCTCTGCGGAATCTCCGTGGAGCAAAGCCAGCCAGAGAGAATTTGGGGGGGTGGGACAGAGCACCTCCCCCCCACCACGGATGTCCCTAGACGAAACCAGGTAAGTGTTTCGTACATCCCTAGCTCATTCCCAAGCATTCACTTCTTCTGGTCCACATGAAAAATTTGATAGGAGGAAAGTTCTGTATGCTTTGCTCATGAAAACAAAAGACAGAGAAGAATTAACAGATGTTTCTAAATCTTTTGTGTACGCCACCCTTCTCTACTTCATGGGATTCAGCTAACATGGCACAACACGATCACCTTTTATCATAATTTGCAAAAATATTCCTGGGATTGTGTGAAGACTAAAATGTTAGATGGCTCCTTAAGCAAAGACAGTCACCTCAACTAACTTAAGCCATTCCCCTGTGCCAACAAGGGGATATGACTGTGTTTGGAATGGGAGAAGGCAGGGCATGATTTGCAAGCACTGGATGGTGCAGGTGCCCGATTCCATCCAGGAATCTGGTGGAACACCCCCCCCCCCGCCCATACCCCCAAGACCTGCTCACTGAGCCCCTGCTCGCCCCCTGCCTGTGGTCAGTGACCAGCCCACCCTAATCCCGGGTTCCTTATCAAGCTCTGCAGTCATCATTTTTTGGAAAATACAATGGTGATTGCAAAAATGCACATATTTGCATATGTCCAAAAATGCGCATTTCTGCAAATGCACATATTTGCATGTGTGAAAATGAGTATTTCACAAATGCACATATTTGCATGTGTGCGAACATGCACATTTTGCAAAACTGCGCATTTTTCATGCATGCAAACATGCGCATTCGCAATATGCACATTTTTGCGCATATGCAAATGTGCACATTTTTAATCGCCATTTTATTTTTCAAAAAATGGCAACAGCAGAGTTTGACGAGGCTGCCGGGGTGAGTGCGGGCTGCTAACGGACTGCAGGAGGGGCTCAAGCACAGTCCAGGGATACAAACATTTACCTGCCACAAAATTGGCCCAGGTTTTTTCACCTCATCTGTACTGATGTTAGGAAACGAGTTTACTATTTATGGGTGGACTGTGGTGTTAGCTTAATTCAATCACATATGTGCAGGAAATTCAGGTATGAATGAAGCAGGTGGGCCCCTTGAGGCCCCTTTATGGGCATTGGCAATTCCAAGGGTTTGCTGCTCAGGGCCATGGGATGCAGGGCCAAAATATGGATAATCTTTGGGACTAAGTTGGCTCATCCACTTGGAGTTTTGGGGCTGTGGGAGCAGGTGACAGAGGAAGGCCTCTCTGCTCACCTAGAAAGGGATAGCCATATTGAAGAGGGCTGAAAATCCACCACTCTCTAAGGCCAAGATGGTGTCACCCAAGCAGATCAGGCTAGTCACCCATGGAGTTAGAATCATAGAATCATAGAATAGTAGGGTTGGAAGGGGCCTACAAGGCCATCGAGTCCAACCCCCTGCTCAATGCAGGAATCCAAGTCAGAGCATCCCTGACAAATGGCTGTCCAGCCTCGTCTTAAAGGCCTCCAGTGTGGGAGAGCCCACCACCTCCCCAGGTAATTGGTTCCATTGTCGTATTGCTCTTACAGTCAGGAAGTTTTTCCTGATGTTCAGCCGGAATCTGGCTTCCTGTAACTTGAGCCCATTATTCCGTGTCCTGCACTCTGGGATGATCAAGAAGAGATCCTGGCCTTCTTCTCTGTGACAACCTTTCAAGTACTTGAAGAGTGCTATCATATCTCCCCTCAGTCTTCTCTTCTCAAGGCTAAACATGCCCAGTTCTTTCAGTCTCTCTTCATAGGGCTTTGTTTCCAGTCCCCTGATCATCTTTGTTGCCCTCCTTTGAACCCTCTCCAGCTTGTCTGCATCCTTTTTAAAGTGTGGTGCCCAGAACTGGACACAGTACTCCAGATGAGGCCTAACCAGTGCTGAGTAGAGGGGAACTAGTACTTCCCGGGATTTGGAAGCGATGCTTCTATTAATGCAGCCCAAAATAGCATTTGCCTTTTTTGCAGCCACATCACATTGTTGGCTCATATTCAGCTTGTGATCGACGACAATTCCAAGATCCTTCTCGCTCATAGTGTGGTTGAGCCACGTATCCCCCATCTTGTAACTGTGCATTTGGTTTCTTTTTCCTAGGTGCAGAACTTGGCATTTGTCCCTATTAAATGCCATTCTGTTGTTTTCTGCCCAGCACTCCAGTCTATCCAGATCACTTTGAATTTTGTTTCTGTCTTCCAAAGTATTAGCTATCCCACCCAATTTTGTGTCATCTGCAAATTTGATCAGCATTCCCTGCACCTCCTCCCCCAAGTCATTAATAAAAATGTTGAAGAGCACTGGGCCCAGGACTGAGCCCTGCGGTACCCCACTCGTTACCTCTGCCCAGTTTGAGAAGGTCCCATTGATAAGCACTCTTTGAGTCCGATTCTGTAGCCAACTGTGGATCCACCGGATCGTTGTTTCATCTAGCCCACTTTAAGCTAGTTTGCTCATCAGGATATCATGGGGCACTTTGTCGAAAGCTTTGCTGAAGTCGAGGTATATGATGTCTACAGCATTCCCACGGTCTACAAGGGAGGTGACTTGATCAAAAAATGAGATCAGATTTGTCTGGCAGGACTTGTTTTTGACAAATCCATGTTGGCTTCAAGTAATCACGGCATTGTTGTCAAGGTGCTTCCAGATGGATTGCTTTATGATCTGCTCCAGAATTTTCCCAGGGATTGATGTCAGACTGACTGGTCTGTAGTTCCCAGGTTCCTCCTTTTTACCCTTTTTGAAGATAGGGACAACGTTAGCCCTCCTCCAGTCATCTGGCACTTCCCCGGTCCTCCATGATTTCTCAAAGAGAATAGACAGCGGTTCTGAGAGTTCTTCTGCCAGTTCCTTTATTACTCTAGGATGCAGTTCATCTGGCCCTGGAGATTTGAACTCATTCAAAGTAATGAGGTGTTCCTTGACCATATGCCTGTCGATCTCAAGCTGCAATCCTGCCCCTTCAGCCTGTACTTCGCCTTTGCCAGGGGGGTCATAGACCCTCTTTTGGGAGAAGACTGAGCCAAAGTAGGAATTGAGCACCTCTGCCTTTTCTTTGTCATCTGTTATCATTTTGCCATCCTTATTTAATAGCTGAACAACCATTTCTTTCCTCTGCCTTTTACTATGCACGTAGCTGAAGAAAGCCTTTTTGTTGTTTTTAGCATCCCTCGCTAACCTCACCTCGTTCTCCGCTTTAGCCTTCCTGACGCCATCCCTGCAATTCTGTGCTACCTGCCTGTACTCTTCCTTTGTTACTTGGCCTTCTTTCCACTTCCTATATGTGTCCTTTTTTGTTTTCAGGTCATCCCTAAGCTTTTTGTGAAGCCACATTGGCTTCTTCTGTTGTCTTCCACCTTTTCTTCTTGTTGGAATTGTTTGTGATTGTGCCTTGAGAATTTACTTTTTTAAAAGTTCCCACCCATCTTGGACTCCTTTTCTCGCTAGCATTGTTTGCCATGGGACCTTACTGATCATTGTTCTGAGTTTATTAAAATCAGCTTTCCTAAAATCCAGGGTACGCGTTTGAGTACACTCGGCTTTTGCTTCCCTTAGAACCAAGAACTCAAGTACAACATGGTCACTTTCCCCCAGAGTTCCTGTAACTGCTACTTTATCCACTAAGTCATCTCTGTTGGTTAGGATCAAGTCAAGGATAGCCGATCCTCTAGTTCCTTCCTCTACTTTCTGTAGGAGGAAGTTATCCGCCACACAAGTCAGGAATTTCCTGGAGGGGCCATGTTTTGCAGAATTTGTCTCCCAACAAATATCGGGGAAATTGAAGTCCCCCATTACTACTACATCATGCTTCCTTAAAACATTGGCTATTTGCTTTTCAAAAGTTTCATCCTTGGCTTCTCCTTGATTGGGTGGCCGGTAGTAGACTCCGACCACCAGGTTCCTTTTATTCTTTGCTCCATTTATTTCAACCCAGATGCTCTCGATGGGGCTACCAAGCTCCTCCTCCTGTATTTCTGTGCAGAGATATGTATTTTTCACATACAGTGCAACCCCGCCTCCCTTTCTGTTCCTCCTGTTCTTTTTGAACAAGTTATATCCTTCAACTGCTGTATTCCAGTCATGAGAGTCATCCCACCAAGTCTCAGTTATACCTATCAAGTCATAATTTCCCTCCTGTATTAAGAGTTCAAGTTCGTTCTGTTTGTTTCCCATACTCTGGGCATTAGTATATAGACATCGAAGACCATGTGCTTCATAGTCTGGCTTTCTTCCTACATGTGTCTGAAGACTATTATTGGGCGCTATCAGCGCTGTTCTCTCCATTGCAGTGCATGCGCCTACGTCCATTGTTACCCCCAACATTACATCTCCCTTCCCCGTAGGATTCAGTTTAAAGCCCTCCTGATGAAGTTCTTCATGCTGTGGCCAAACACATTCTTCCCAGCCTTTGTGAGGTGCAACCCATCCCTAGCCAACAGCCCATCTTCCAGGAAGTATAGCCCGTGGTCCCAGAATCCAAATCTCTCTCGTCGGCACCACCTTCGTAGCCAGTCATTCACCCGGAGTATTTTTCGTTCCCTTTCTATCCCTCTTCTAACTACTGGAAGGATGGATGAGAAAACTATCTGGGCCCCAAAGTTCTTGAGTTTCCTTCCCAAAGCTTCAAAGTCTGACGTGATCTCTTCGTAGCTCTGCTTGGCGGTATCATTTGTTCCCACATGGATGAGAAGAAAGGGATACCTGTCAGTGGGCTTTATGAGTGCAGGCAACCTTTCAGTCACGTCTCTAATCTGTCCTCCCGGGAGACAACATACCTGGTGAGTCCACGGGTCTTCACGACATACTTGGGTCTCGATCCCACGCAGCAAGGAGTCTCCCACTACTACCACTCTTCTCTTCTTCTTCTTGTAGGCCTGGGTTTCATCGCCTCTGTTTGACTGACCTTTAGCCTCTTGCTCACTCTCATGCAGGTTCCCCTGTGATTCTTCCTCTGCAGGCTGTCCTCCAGTCTCATCTGCAAGTACCTGGAATCGGTTCCACAGCTCCACCGCTTCCACTGGTGCAGAGTGGCGTCTAGTTCTTCTTCTCCTAACTGTCACCGTTTTCCAAGGAGTATCCTCTACTCCATTTTTCTTCTCCTCAGCATTTCCCACTTCTGCCTCATCTTGCTGTTGCTCTTCAAGCTTCTGGTCTGCCCTTTGCTGCTGTAGTTCCCCCATTCTGTCCAAGAACTCTTCGTGTTCTCTTATTCCCCGGAGGGTTGACAGTCGCCGCTCCAGTCCACTTACTTTTTCCTCCAGCAGCGTGATCAACTTGCACTTGTTGCAGGTGTAGGCCATGTTGTTCTCAGGCAAGAAAACAAACATGGCACACACCTTGCAGGTCACCACCACTGGAGAGTCTTGTCCTTCCATAGCCCCTTTTCCCTTTTTGTGTCTAGCTTTGTGATTGTTCTAGACTAGCCTGTGCCTGCTCCTCTACTCAGTAGAGGTTAAAAGCAGAGTCCCACTGGTGTGGAAGTGTGTGTTACAAGACAAATAAATGGGAAAAAGTTAGTTAAAAAAAAAATGTTAGGGGCCTCCCCCTTGACCTCCCCTGCCGAACTCCCCTGGCCAACTCCTGTTTGCTCCCCCTGTTCGCTCTCTCTCTGGGAGCTTGCCTGCTTCTGTAGTCCCTGGACCAGCTGGAGCAGCTTGCTCTGCTCTGCTCTGCTCAGCTGGGAGGCTGGAAACAGACTGAAGCTTCCCGCCCAGTCAGCTGCTGGGAGTACTCAGGCCACACCCCTCCAATTCAGTTGGAGCTCTCAGAAGCTCTTGGTGAGCTCACAGCCAATCAGAAGGATAAAGGGCAGCCCCCTGGGCTTCCTGCAACCCACTTACCTCTTAGCCTCTGTCTCCTTTGTCTCTTCAACCACTGCAACTCCCCTGGCCAACTCCTGTTTGCTCCCCCTGTTCGCTCGCTCTGTTCGCTCGCTCTCTGGGAGCTTGCCTGCTTCTGTAGTCCCTGGACCAGCTGGAGCAGCTTGCTCTGCTCTGCTCTGCTCTGCTCTGCTCAGCTGGGAGGCGGGAAACTCTTAGAGATTCCCTTGGCTCTTGTTTGCATTCAATAAATGCGGCCCTGGTTCAACCTTCATCTTGCCTCATTACCTTCCTCATTCACAAGTTCTCCCCTTGCTCCCCAGACTTCGGTTGTCTCTGACTTTTGTGCCTCTGAGTGCTGTTAATCAGCACATCAGGCTGATCAAGAGAGTGGGAGGGAAGAGGAAATGCCTCACTCTGCTCCTCTCGCCATGCATCATGGCTGCTCCTGCTGCTTCTGCCACTTGGAAAGGGAAGGGAAGGGGAAATGTTGTGTGTGTGGAGGATCTGCCTGGGATGTCTCTTGGGGGCTGGCAGGGATGAGTCCTAAGATTAGCTCCAAAAAATCATCTGAGTTTTTCTGATTCCCCACCCCCTACCCCAGGAAATCCAAGGAGACCTCTGGAAAGCTCACCCATCTCTCCTGGAAAGTGAGTGTGGTAGCAATGTTCAGAATGATAGGTCCTGTGCCTGTGTTGGAATCCCAGGAAATGCATCACCCCGCCATCACTGTACATGGCTCATTACAGAGGAATACAAGCCAAGAGACAGATCTGTAACTGTCTTCTCAAGTGGCAGCAGCAGGAACAGTGGTTCCATAAAGAGAGGATTGAAGGGAGGTTTCTGCCTTCACTTCCTCCTTCTCCATCACCCTGACATGCTGGGTAACAGTGTGCCAAGGCTCACAAGCCGGGGGATCATGGGGAATATAGTTCTCTTGAGGGCTGCTGCAACTATAGCAGACTTTGGGAGATGACTACATTTCCTATGGCCCCTACCCTAGGTTTGTGCCCTGACACATAGTTCATCAGGGCATCAGGGCAACGGAGAAGAAAGAAGGGAAGGGGAAAAGCTCACTCTAATCTTCTCATGTGCCACTGCTGCTGCTCCTACCACTATCATTTGAAAGGTAAGGAGGAAATGTGTTTGGGGAGATGGAGGCTAGTCGGGAGCTCTTTGGGGGAGGGCCATAAGGGCTGGAGATAATGGGCAGCAGAGAAGCTGGGGATCTGAGAGCTTGTTAAGCTCAACTTTACTTTGATGAAGTCCCTTACGGACTCGTAAAGTTCATTTCCGAGCCCAAGGTCAGAGAACTTCACCAGCATCCCTCCTTCTTAGATGCTGGTCCACGCAAAGAAAAATCCTCAGCTCCTGTAGCACACTCTATAGCAAAATCAGTGGAAGCACCCTGGTCTTATCTATGAAGCTGTGCTGTTGTTCAACTGCTATTAATTCCCACAGAGTGCTGGTTGTTGTTGTTCAGTCATTCAGTCGTGTCCAACCCTTCGTGACCCCATGGACCATAGCATGCCAGGCCTTCCTGTCCTGCGCTCTCTCCCAGAGCGTGCTCAAGTCCATATTCATTGCATCAGTGATGCTATCTAGCCATTTCATCCTCTGCTGTCCCCTTCTCCTTTTGCCTTCAGTCTTTCCCAGCATCAGGGACTTTTCCAGGGAGTTTTCTCTTCGCATTAGGTGGCCAAAATATTTGAGCTTCAGCTTCAGTATTCCTTCCAATGAGCAGTCAGGGTTGATTTCCTTTAGGATTGACTGATTTGACCTCCTTGCAGTCCAGGGGACTCCCAAGAGTCTTCTCCAGCACCACAGTTCGAAAGCAACAATTCTTCGGCGCTCAGTCCAGCTCTCACAGCCATACGTTGCTACTGGGAAAAACATAGCTTTGATTAGACGGACCTTTGTCGGCAAGGTGATGTCTCTGCTTCTTACTATGCTGTCTAGGTTGGCCATACCTTTCCTCCCAAGGAGCAAGCGTCTTTTAATTTCATGGCTACAGTCACCATCTGCGGTGATCTTGGAGCCCAAGAAAATAACATCTGTCACTGCTTCCATTTCTTCCCCTTCTATATGCCAGGAAGTGATAGGGCCAGATGCCATGATCTTCATTTTTTTAATGTTACTTTCAAACCAGCTTTTGCACTCTCCACTCTCGACTAAACAGGCTGTTTAGATCCTCTTCGCTTTCTGCCATTAGTGTGGTATCATCTGCATATCTGAGGTGGTTGATAATTCTCCCAGCAATCTTAATTCCGACCTGTGATTCATCCAACCCAGCGTTTCTCATGATGTACTCTACATATAAATTAAATAAGCAGGGTGACAATATACAGCCTTGTCGTACTCCTTTCCCAATTTTGAACCAATCGGTTGTTCCATGTCTGGTTCTTACTGTTGCTTCTTGAGCCTCATACAGGTTTCTCAGGAGACAGGTAAGGTGGTCTGGTACTCCCATCACTTTAAGAATTTGCCACAGTTTGTTATGATCCACGCAATCAAAGGCTTTAGCATAGTCAATGAAGCACAAATAGAAGTTATTCTGGAATTCTCTTGCTTTCTCCATGATCCAGCGAAAGTTGGCGATTTGATCTCTAGTTCCTCTGCCTCTTTGAAACCCAGCTTGTACTTCCGGCAGTTCTCGGTTCGCATACTGCTGAAGCCTAGCTTGTAGGATTTTGAGCATCACCTTGCTGGCATGTGAAATGAGCGCAATTGTGCGGTAGTTTGAACACTCTTTGGCGTTGCCCTTCTTTGGAATTGGAATGTAAACTGACCTTTTCCTGTCTTGTGGCCACTGTTGAGTGTTCCAAATTCATTGGCATATTGAGTGCAGCACTTTAACAGCATCATCTTTTAGGATTTTAAGTAGCTCAGCTGGAATACTGACATCTCCGCTAGCCTTGTTGTTACTAATGCTTTCTAAGGCCCACTTGACTTCACTCTCTAGGATGTCCAGCTCAAGTTCAGTCACCGCACTATCATGGCTATCAGGGACATTCAGATCTTTCCTGTATAGTTCTTCTGTGTATTCTTGCCACCTCTTCTTAATCTCATCTGCTTCTGTTAGGTCCCTGCCTTCTTTGTCCTTTATCATGCCCATCTTTGCACAAAATGTTCCCTTGATATTTTCTTGAAGAGATCTCTAGTCTTTCCCATTCTGTTGTTTTCCTCAATTTCTTTGCATTGTTCATTTAAGAAGGCCTTCTTGTCTCTCCTTGTTATTCTCTGGAACTCTGCATTTAGTTGGATATATCTTCCCCTTTCTCCCTTGCTTTTTGCTACCCTTCTTTCCTCAGTGACTTGTAAAGCCTCCTCAGACAGCCACTTTGCTTTCTTGCATTTCTTTGTCTTTGGGATGGATTGAGTTGCTGCCTCCTGAACAATGTTAAGGACCTCTGTCCATAGTTCCTCAGGCACTCTGTCTATCAGGTCTAATCCCTGAAATCTATTCCTCACCTCCACTGTATATTCCTAAGGGATATGATTGAGGTCACACCTGAATGGTTCCGTGGTTTTCCCTACGTTCTTCAATTTCAGCCAAAATGTTGCAAGAAGCAGCTCATGATCTAAGCCACAATCAGCTCCAGGTCTTGTTTTGACTGACTGTATAGAGCTTCTCCATCTTTGGCTGCAAAGGACATACTCAGTCTGATTTCGATATTGACCATCATCTGGTGATGTCCATGTGTAGGGTCACCTCTTGTGCTGTTGGAAAAGGGTGTTTGTTATTATCAGCATGTTCTCTTGGCAAAACTCTATGAGCCTTTGTCCTGCTTCATTTTGTACACCAAGGCCATGCTTGCCTGTTATCCCGGTGATTTCTTGACTTCCTTCTTTAGCATTCCAAGCCCCTATGATGACGAGGACATATTTTTTTGGTGTTAGTTCTAGAAGATGTTGTAGGTCTTCATAGAACCAATCAACCTCAGCTTCTTCGGCATCAATGGTTGGGGCATAGACTTGAATTACTGTGATGTTGAATGGTTTGCCTTGGATTCGTACTGAGATCATTCTATTGTTTTTGAGATTGTACCCCAGTACTGCTTTTCCCACCCTTTCATTGACCATGAGTGCTACTCCATTTCTTCTAAGGGATTCTTGCCCAGACTAGTTGATATGATGGTCACCTGAATAAAATTCACCCATGCTTGTCCATTTTAGTTCGCTGATTCCCAAGATGTTGATGTTCAATCCTGCCATCTCATGTTTGACCACCTCCAGCTAGGGGTGGATGAAAGTCACTTACCTGTAGTCGAAGCTTGTTCGCGGTGGGGGGGAGGCGCTTCGCTGCTCCCCCCGCGAAGTTCAGGCCGGGGGGGGAGGCTTCCCGCCTCGCCCTGGCCGAAATTCAGGCCGGGGAGGAGGCTTCCCGCCTCACCCGGCCGCGACTCAAAAGTAAAAAAAAAAACAAAAAACGTCCCCGTGATAGGCTACGTGACAATTAACGTAGCCTATCACGGCTAGATCTGCAAAGTCAGCCATGATAGGCTACGTTAATCGTCACGTATCCTATCACGGGTGACTTAAAAAAAAAAAAAAAGCGCGTACGCTAATGGCGGCCCCCATAAGGAGTCGCCATTCGCGTTCCTTATTTGGTCGCTGTAGTCTACGTAAATCTTTACGTAGACTACGGCGAAAATAAGGGCAACACAAATAGTGTTGCCCTTATTTTCTCCGTAGTCTACGTAAAGATTTACGTAGACTACAGCGACCAAATAAGGAACTGGAATGGCGGCTCCCTATGGGGGCTGCCATTATCCGTACACGCTTTTTTTTTTTTTTTTAAGTCACCCGTGATAGGCTACATGACGATTTACGTAGCCTATCATGGCTGAGTTTGCAGATCTAGCCATGATAGGCTACGTTAATCATCACGTAGCCTATCACGGGGGCGTTTTTTTTTTCTTTTATTGGAATGGCGGCGGCGGCAGCCGATTGAAAGACCAGCTGCCGCTCCCGCCCCGCACGAACACCCGCCGAACCGCCGGCCGGACCTGCCGCCGGGAGGGACATTCAGCGAAGGTAAGTCCCGTCCCGGGGGGGGGCTGCGGGGTGCGGGGGGGCAGAGGATTTCTCCCCGAAACTTGTTTGGGGGGCCGAATACGTTGGCGCTCGGCCCCCCGAAGTTTCGGGGAGAAATTCTCTGCCATTCCTACCTCCAGCTTACCTTGATTCATTGACCTGACATTCCAGGTTCCTAAACAATATTGTTCTTTACAGCATCGGATTTTCTTTTCACCACCAGACACATCCACAGCTGAGTGTCCTTTCAGCTTTGGCCCAGCCACTTCACTCTTTCTGGCGCTACTTGGAAATACCCTCTGCTCTTCCCCAGTAGTATATTGGACACCTTCCAACCTGAGGGACTCATCTTCCAGTGTCATCTCTTTTAGCCTTGTGATATGTTCCATGGGGTATTCTTGGCAAGAATACTGGAGTGGGTTGCCATTTCCTTCTCCAGTGGACCACCTTTTGTCAGAACTCTCCACCATGACCTGTCCATCTTGGGTGGCCCTGCACGGCATAGCTTATGGCTTCCCTGAGTTACGCAAGCCCCTTCGCCACAACAAGGCAGTGATCCGTGAAGGGGATAGAGTGCTGGGCCAGCATACAATTTACAGTAAAATGAGTTGGCATTTTTATGCTGAAGCACTCACTGGTTTACTGCACATCAATTGAACAAGATCTGGCATCCAGTCCCATTAACTGGAAAAGACCTAAAATTGTGCTCATTTCCTCTCAGTACTCATTCCCCTGAAAGCACTTGTGCATTCAGCTGCCTCATTCATTTCTACAGACAGAGAGAGAAAAACTACATTCACAAAAAGAGGGCATGAATGGAGGGGAAAAAATGAAAAGCAAGGGAGCACTATGTGCTCATCAGAGCTCTTGTACGGTATGAAATTGCTGACTTGAATTGATTGGGGTTGCTTAGCAGAATTCTTGGGGTCTAGTTCCAAGAACAAAATTGTGCATGGTACTACGATTTGAAATGACAACTTTTTCCAAATACGTAACTGTGTGGTTTGGAGATTTTAATTTTTGAAGCTTAACCGTAAAAAAAAATAATAATAATGTGGAGAACTATAATTACTCATGCAGCTACACGTCTCTAAAGTGATTATTATTTATGCTGAAGTGTTTAGAAGACACAGATGTAACTTGAGAGATGTGTTTTTATATGCACTTATAATATTTTATTACACACATGAATTAGACATATGTGGCAATATGTCAAGAATGGAATCTGAATGTATGTGATAAGTTTACAAATTATAAAATATCACACAACGCAGGATATGGAGTGTAGTTACAGAACAAAGGCCTTCCTATCTTTGGTCTTTTGCTACAGTACAGGGCTGTAGCTCCCCACTATGGAGTTTATGTTAGCTGAGAACATAAATTATGTTCCTGTATATATACAGGTTTATATTTCCCAGGAGTAAATATAGTTACATTTGGAAAAGATCAATGGTAATAAACTGGAGATCAATTGAAATTTCACCATTTGGCTAAATGCTTTAGAGTCTGTGTACAGTATATCACCGCAAGCATTGCTTTATATTTAGGGAAGGTATATAAACGCAGTGGCTTGTGTCTCCTGCAAAGTGTGCTTACGGTAATATTTAATGATGCTTACAGCATGCATATTGAAAGACTCCTGAAATGTCTGTTTCAAACTTTCAGCATTATTTGCTTTGCCACCCATTCCTTCTTTGCAGACTGATCTATGGAAGGCATTAGAGAATGACCACTAATTAGCGCTTTAAGAGTAGCCAGTGGCAATATTGTAAGCTTCCTAGGCTTTCTAAGTTGCTAATTTACAATGCCATTCCAAAATAGCTGTCATTATAAAACCAGGTCACGATAAAGGCAGGAATCTATAAATACAGAGCCTATGTCATATCCCATCTCTTCCAAAAGGATCATGCTCTCTGTCTGTTTAAAGGAGGTTTACATATTCCTTATAATAAATGTGTGATAAATTAGGCACTCCTTTCCAGACCCCTTTAAATGGAATGCACTGAAAACACAGTAATGATATAATTAATTACAGTCATAGTCTTGTTAAATTTCCTGTGGAAAAATTACACCTTTTTCGATTAACGTGAAATATAAGTGTCAAATCAGTAATAAAAACCTGATCAATAAAACAATAATAACCATGTTGTTAAAAGCGGCCCCAGAAAGGTGTTCACGGCAACATATTTTAGAGGTTAGAAACCCTTTTAAAATAAACGGATTTCATCTTTACACTATGTCATCTAAATCATTACAATGTTTGTGTATACAATTATCATCAGACGATAAATTGCAGCTATTGAATGGATTAAGTCTGAACCTGTTGACCTCATAAATCTGAGTTTGTCATAGCTTCAGAAAATGCTTGTGTAACAATCAGTTGATTACATGGCAGGAGCAGATATACGCATGTTAACTGGAAAATATGAAAGGGGCAGGGTAATTCAAAGTTCATTGGTAAAGTTTATAAAATTCATCTGACAAGGCTCCAAAGTTAACACTTTCAGTCCATTTTGCCAGTGGCAAGAATTAAACTTTTTGCATTTCTCATTTATTTATAACTGAAATATTAGAAATTATACATCGTTTTCCTGCTATATGCCAATTCAGTGTGATTCCAAAGCTAAAGAAAGAATAATTGAAATGTTTCAGCTTTTGCGTACTTTTTAAAAGCACAAACTCTCTCCTTAGTAGTTTTGCTGAAGGGGACAAACAAAAGAGATTTCATAACTCCTATGAACATTCCTGAACATTTATATACCCAAGTTTGGACCCAATGCTGGCTGTCCAACAGCAGAATAGGAACCACTGGCACAAAGGAATTCCCCTCCCCGGCCTGCTACCCCTCCTAAACAGATTTGGGGGATGTACTGGGGGTTGCAGGGGGGAAGAGAGCAAGGGGAAGTCCCATGGCACAAGTGAAAGTCACTTGCATTACATTGGACTTAACCCTTCATTTTGTTTGTTCAAAACACAGACTGCACAAAGATCCAGAAAATCAATCACTGTGAAGTTGTGAAACAATAGTCAACAACACCTGCAGCTCAATACTGAGCCCTGTCTTAATGCAGGAGCATTTTGATTCTGTAATCATTTGACTTCTGTCCCTGTTCTATGATTCTGTGAAATCAAATGACACCAGTGGAATATAAAACTAAAGGCATTCCCAAACAGTTCTAACCCTCACAGTGGCTTTGCATGTTACAACAAGCAGTGAATTCTAGCAGATGCACCCAAGCAATTGGTACTTTATCCTTTTTTATGCTTTCCAGAGAGTGTTTGCATATATGCTTTCTCCTTCAAGTGGTCCAGAAAAGATGTCATTGATACCCTCTGGATCTGTCTTTTCTATCATTTATGAAGTGGTCTCTGTTTTCCTAGCAAATGTTGAATGATTGCAGCGTTCTTTCCCCTACTCATTGTCAGGAGCGCCCTAGCTGCCTCTTGCAGTCCCCTCTAATAGCCAACTCAGGACACAGACAACGAGGATTCTTCCCAAGGCTTTATTCCCTTATTCCTTTATGACTCTTTCAGATACTAATCACTAGCGACTAAGCAAGGAACAGCACTGGGGAAAAGATAGCAGAGTAGCCTAAGCTCCAGGTAAGGCAGTTGGTCCCCGTTTGAAGGGGAACCACGGGAAGACCCTGAACGTATGGGCTAGGGAGAGATCCTCCCTCTTTCCCTTGGGTCCTCAGGACATGACCGTTGTTTGAGCGCCAAACGAGCAGAGCGCCTCCTTTCGGCGCCCTCCATTTGTCATCACTCCCTGCGTCTGCGCTGAGCATCCAGCAAGCCCCCCCTCCAGCGCTCTCTCACTGCCAGGGTCACTATCTCTCCCAGGAATGCTGGCAGGAGGAATCTCTGCCAGCTGCTGTGCTTGTGAGAGATGAGCGAGCTTCTCTCCCACAGATTGCTGTTCCTCCTCAGAATCAGAACTGCTCTGGGGCTCTATGGGCTCAGTTTCCACCCTGACACTCATGCTTTCCCATGCTTTTTGGTGTGCTCTCAGATGAACATAGAATAGGAAGCTGTTTTATACTAATAATGCCCTATTCAGGTGTTCTGTGCCTGAATAGAAGAAACACTCAACAAGAGGGAGTGCTCCAGCCCCGCCCCTCTCCCTCTTCACATTCATCGCCCTCTACTCATGGAGTGTGACTGTCTGAAGAGGAGAGCTTCCTCTATCCTTGGAGGCTCTCCACATGAACAGAACACTGGAAAATGAATACAGTTAGTTAGTTATTATTTTTGTTTACAAGATGCTTAAGAAAACAGGTTCTCTAAACATCATACATTTTAATGTTTAATATGAGTTAGAAGAGTTGGTGTCAGTCTTCAGGCTCCCTCCCCAGGAACTCTGTAAGATAAATTTCCAAGTGGCATACTGGATGCATCTTGTCTCTAATGCACATACATGTAAATGAGAGCACACCAGCAGTAGCCAGTTGGTCCATTTGATATGCCAGGGAGGCTTATTTTGAACATAGAGTTAGACAATTATGTTTTTCTAGCATAACATTATTTATGTTACTATATTACAGTTATGTTCTGCCTTTCCCCCAGAAGATTAAGATTTCCTATTTTAGCTTCACAGCAATCCTGTGAAGTAGGTTAGGCTGAAAGGAAGTGACTGGCCCAAAGTCATCCAGTGAGAAATCGTAGGGATTTGCTGGTCTTCTGCAGGAGGCACCAAAACAGCATGTATGTGTCAATCCTGTTTGGCTGTTGTGACTGAATGAAGTAGCGAGGCAGTCTGTGTCTCTGAGTGTGTGTGTGTGTTTGAGAGAGACGGACAGAGAGAGAGGGAGAGAGAGAGAGAGAGAGCGCTTCAATATGCATTTATATTTTGTGTGTCTGCGACCTGTATGCTATAAAAGGGAAAGCTTATACTTGTATTTGAGTTCTCTACTATGGAAGACATATTAGTCTTTTGCTTTCAGATGATTTCCTGTAAAATATGTAGTAAAAATGTTTTTGCTTTACTGTTGTACATTGCTGACTGTGTGAGTGCATGTACGCACAAATTTTATGTGTAAGTTCAGTGTTTGGGGCAGAGTAGGGAGCCCACTGCAGACAACTAGCCCCAGGGCGCATCATGGCTTTGATCCAGCCCTAGTACCAGGTAAATTTCCTTGGGGAGAGCATTCAACAACCAGGAGGCCACCACCGAGAAGGCCCTCATGATGAAATAGATACATGTGCAATCAACATGTGCATACGTGCAATCAACATGTGCATACGTGGTTTTATACTTTGGCTATATGCAAATATTAACACATGGAAGGAGCAAGCCTATGGCCGCTAGTCAGCGGCTAGACAGCGATAGGATATGTCAGTTTCTGGGAACCGACCTTCCCCCCCTCCCACGCTGCCTTGCAGGCAGCTTGGAACAGCCCCACCCTCTGCGCTCAGAAGATGAGCACGGAGCAGTGAAAGCGAGGCGTTCTTGGCGGCGTTCTGGGGTGGGGAAGGCAGAAATTCTGGGGCAGGGAAGCCACTTCCCCCACTCCACCTTCCTGCAGCTAGACAGCCAAACTTGGCTGTCTAGCCACAAATGCGGGGTGGCTGAAGTGCGGGGGGGATGTTCCCCTCCATGCTTCTCCTGCACATTGGATAGGTGGTTGCCTCTGAGTTTGGAGGCGGCCACCTATCCCCATAGGATTGTTCCATTAATATATGAAAAGGAGCAGAGTAAAATGATAGAAGACATGGGTTTTTATAATGTCTGAATGTTGAGATGGGAGCTGGACACGTGGCTCTGACAGAGTAGCATTGGGACTTAGCCAGTTCCATGTGTCAGACTTGCATCTGAGTGTTGTGACATTTAAAAGATGCATGTCTTTGCCTACCGTCGTCTTCTCATTTCCATACTTGAATTTTAAAGATTCAAGTTCCTCCACAATCAACATGTTGCCTTCACCCAAGTATAAATATTTGGAAGCCAAGTTTCAAGTTGCAGTAAGACCCTCCAGAATATCCTCAGGTACTCTCAAATTAACTTTCTTGCTGCTGTTAAATAATCCCCAGTTCAACGTTGTTGTGTTTTAGAAACAAAAACAGAATGACCTACTTATGTGAGATACTTTGGGCTTCCTATAGAATATTAATCCCAGACCTTAGCAGAATTGGGTTCATGCTCCCAATTTTAAACCCACATAGAGAGACAATATGATGTTGTCAATAGTGACATCTTTTATCTTTAGTGTCTTAAACCTGTATTTTAAATCTCTGCATTGCTGCTAGGTTCTATTCTGGCTGTACTGTTATACTGTGGCTTTAAACTTCAATATTTTATATTGTTTTATGCTGCACTCTGTGGTTTTAATATTTGTGAACCACCCAGAGAGCTTCAGCTATTGGGGGGTATAGAAACAAATACATAAATTAATAAATTACTGAGAGATGGGGAAAGGGAAGCAAAAGGATCCCCCAGACTCATGGCCTGGTTTGCTGTCTACATCAGCGGTCCCCAACCTTTTTTGGACCAGGGACCGGTCTCATGGAAAAATTTTTTCCACGGACTGGGGGAGATGGGACTGGGCTATAGTAGGAGTGTGGGAACCCCCCTTACCTTGGGTCCATGTGGGGGAGGCGATCCCCCCCCCCCCGGAATCCTCGCTGGCCCTGGCCAGCTGCGCTCCAAGTCCGCGGAGCTGCCAGCCGGCTCCGGCCACTGGCGGACTTCCAGCCACTGGGACGCAAATAGTGTCCATGCGGATGCCATTTGCATCCCTGTTCTTCAAGTAATTGGCTACGTAAAGATTTACGTAGCCTATTACTTGAAGAACAGGGACACAAATGGCATCCACGCAGACCTTTGCTTCCCAGCAGCTGGAACTCCGCCAGCTGCCGGAACCAGCTGGCAGCTCCATGGGCTCACCGCGGAGCGGAGTCGGCCAAGGCCTGTGAGGATTCCGGGGGGGCGGGGTGGTTTTCTTCCTCCCCCACGGACCCAAGGTAAGGGGGGTTCCCACACCCCTGCTGTGGCCTGGTTCCTAACAGGCTACGGACCGGTACCGGTCAGCGGCCTGGGGGTTGGGGACCCCTGGTCTACATTTCTCCCACCATATTTTCTCTAATTTTCTCGCACCATATTCCCTCCAAGGACTGCTCTGCAATATCTTGGATGTTCATCAGTGGCTGATCCTTTGGAGTGCATGAAAGTTACATTATATATAACGGGTTGGGGTTCGATCCATGATCCATGTGCGGAAGGGCTTTGCTGCTCACAGAAGGTGGCTCCGCTCAGTTTTCAGGGATCCCCTCCCTTCCCTGCGCCACAGCCTACTCCATTCAGCAAGGCCGCTTGAAGGGCTACCACCATGAGGAGAAGGAGGGAGAGAAATCTGCTTCAGCCAGCCCAGTCTCACATACCTAAATCAGGTTCCAACTCCATATCAGCATTTAGCTCTTCTGCTGAAGGTGCTGCCCCAGCTGCCCATGTCCTGCAGGATCAGGTTGAAGGCTCTTTTACTAGTCTATACAGCATGGAAAAATATGGGACAGGGATACTTGAGGACACACCTTCTCCTTTGACATGCTGCCCAGTCACTGAGATCTTCTGAAAAGGTACTGCTAATGATCCCAAATGGGTCAGAAATCCACTTGGAAACCACCAGGAGCAGGGTCATTAGGGTGTCCGCTCCACTAATGCCCTTCCAGCTGAGATCAGGCAAGCACCTACATTACTTTGTTTTTGTCATTTGCTGAAGACTTTTCAGGCAAGCATTTCCTGATTCATGAGTGAATTCCAACCACTGTCTTACTGATATATTTGTTTTTACTGTGGGGTTTTGTTTTTTGGTGTGTGTGTGTGTGTGTTTGTATTTGGTATTTTAATTCTTTGTACACCATTCCAATATCTCTTGAAGTGGAGCAGTTTATAAATTCGCAAATAAACAAACAAACAAACAAATGTAGCATTGCCTGTTCTTCTGTTGCTATGGCATTTCCATATAGAATGTTGCCTAAAAGTATTGTGTCTCCTTGAGAGAAATTGAAGCTTCATCACTGCCTTTAAAACAGGTGCCTTGTTGTCCCTAGAAGATGCTGTGCTTCCATGACTTCTTCACTATTGTGCTGTAATGACAACTTTTATCTAGTCTTCTCCACCCTATGTGGACAGAGAAATTGGGGGGACAATTTCACAGAATTTCTTCAGGGGGAGAAGAAAGTCTCCAACAGTTTCTCACAGGTAGGGCTCACCCTGGGCAGGTGTTGGAGTGCAGTTTCTTTTTTCCTAAGAGGTTGTGGGGGGGGGGGTGCTGCCACTGCAGGTAGGCATGTCTGTTGCCATTTTGTTTTTGGCTTAATGGCTTTCCCCAGCACGCCTGACTCAGCTCTACCTGAGCCACGGGTTTTTCCGGAACTTTTTCTGTATTTTAAAAAATTAAATTAAATTAAAATGCGGAACATCTGCAACCTGGCCCAACTTGACGCAGATCGAGTCGGGCCAGTTTATTGAAAAAGGACTGAAGTCTGTGGGGCTGAACCAAGGGAAGCTTGCCAAGCTCCACCTGCAAACAGATTCCTCCAACATCCCTAAGTGCAAATGGCAACAGCATCGATTGTGTTGTCTGCCTGTCCGTCATTTTACATCCTCCACAATAAGTGGGGCAGTGTTGTGTCTAGCCCCAGGGAAGAGATGGAGCTGGTGCTCTGCCAATATCCTGAAAGTTTTATTTCCCCATGAAAGAGGCTCCCAATTTTCTGCCTCATTCTCAGGGCAGAATTTAATTTCTTTTAAATTTGTTTTAGTGGTGGTTTTGAGCTTACCTAATTAGTGCGAGGTGGCCAAAGGTGCTCTGTGTGTGTGTTTTTTTTCCTTTGGATTTCACATCTCTCCATTGCTCTTCAGTCTCTCAGGCTGCTTATGTTTCCACATCTGAAAAAGCTTTATGGGAGGATTTATCTCATGATTCCTTCCCCTGGGCTTTCATTGTAGTTTGGAAAGCCAAGAAGCCCACAGGCTGCCAGAAAGATGATTGTGCAGTGAAAGACAGGACACTCATGCGCACTTCTCGGCCACATCATAAGTAAGGTAAGGATGAGAACCCTGAATCCAGCTCATGAGAATTTCTCTGAATTTTTCTTTTCCTTTGAATTTATTTTCAAAAGCAATTCCCCACCTATCAAAATGAATTAGAACAGTCCAGGGGAAGTGGGGGGGGGGGATTGGCCCAGCACTATTGCAAAATCCTTGGTCTAGATGGCCTGTTTTAATTCTTGTCATCCCTTTGTGTTTAGGTACTGGAGGGTGCGGGGGAAGGTGGAATTTGAACTGTCATGGAGATAATGTTATGGTATCACTTTATTTACCAGCAACAATGATCTACAGAAGAAGGAGTGAGTGTGTGTGTGACACACACACACACACACACTTTATCGCATGCCTCTGATCAGTAGACACTCATTGTAGAATGAGCATAGCAACTACATTATCTTTCACCCCAAGGTTAAAGTCATTGTCAAGGATTTGAGGACAAGCTTGTATTGCAGCTGACTACATTTAGAGCTGTCAGTGCTTAGAAAAACCAGCTTGATGGACATATTCTGGTTTGTAACTTTTTCTCCCCCAAGCCCCGTGTGTCTTGAGAAGACTTAATTATGAACAGTGCAGAAAACCTCCCGGAATAAACCCATCAGGCTCATGTCTCTGAGATCCCAGAAATTTGAAGAAAATGCATGGATGAAAAACAATTGCTCATTTGTGATCTTGCTGCTCTAGATTTGTGCTTCTTTGAGGAATATCGACTGCTCATTTTGTATGCTGGATAGGGAAACAGCTGTATTGATTCAGATCAGGGACAAGGATATCTGTTTTACTTGTAAATGGTGTTGAGACTCAGGAAAAGTGGGAAAAGACGCTCTTCAGTAAGCAATAACATGTCTAATCAGAAAGTTCACATTAATGGGAATGTTATGTGGATGCAGCTACATAGGGACCAACAGTGAAATTGGACTGCAAATGTCTTGTTGTCTTTATCAGTTTTCCTGAGATAAATAATAAGCCCTTAGCTCGCTTTAGCCTCTGTCTTGGGCTGAATACAGACAATAATTTACCAAGTGGAAAACTGGTTGTTCATACCTCCCACCAAGCATGAATAATTTTACCCCAAATCCTCTTCCTTAGATTCCTACTTCTGTGTGTGTGCAGAAATGTGGTAAGATTCCTCCCTGGACTCTGGTCGGTATTTGAAAGTTATCGCACGCGCACAATTGGGTTCCCATTACGTCTCATGAACACTACGGTAAGCTACAATTTGTTACACGACTGCCATCATTTACCCTTGGTTATGAATGTAAAGGCACAATCCTATGCATGTTTAGACAGAAAAAAGTCCAACACCCCCAGCATTCCCCATGGCTGGTTGGGGAATGCTGGGAGTTGTAGGACTTTTTTCTGCCTAAACATTCATAGGATTGCACCCTTAGTTCTTTGATTATCCTGTTGGGTAGCTTTGCCAATATAACCCTAAATTAAACTGTTAGTCTAAAAATGTGCTACTTCATTCTTCTACTGATCTTTGCCAATATATTTGTACAAAATTAGCATTTGGACATTATTTGGACATGCTACTGAAGGAAAGGTTCCTCCTGTGCAAGCACCGGGTCATTACTGACCCCTAGAGGGACGCCGCTTGCGCTGGCGTTTTCATGGCAGACTATAGCGGGGTGGTTTGCCATTGCCTTCCCCAGTCGTGACTACCTTTCCCCCAGCAAGCTTCGGAAGGATGGAAGGCTGAGTTGACCGGAGGTCAACTACCCTAGACCTGCTACCCTAGACCTGGCTCCCACTGGGATCGAACTCAGGTCGTGGGGAGAGTTTCGGTTGCAATACTGCCACCTTCCACTCTGCGCCACACAAGGCTTTTTGAATGCTACTGAACCTGTGTGCATTTCCACCACACTCCCCCTGCTGTCAATCACTCTTCCATTCATTCTTCTGTTGCAGTACCCTTTTACACTAATGTAAAAGCATTAGTGTAAAAAAGCATTACACTAATGCTGAATGTGCAGCTGCTGGGAGACATGGCTGGCAGGCACATCAGCATGAGTCTGAACCCAATCCACCCTCCAACAAATCCAATATAAAAACCATACAATTACATACAGGGCTGGCCCAATACATTTTGCTGTCTGAGGCAAAGGAGAGGATGGCACCTCTTTCCTGTTCCATGTACAGAAGCCAGCTGGGCTGCCAGTTGAATCTTACTTCAAGTCTGGCTATGGGGTAGTTTCCTTCTCTACACCTAAGGCAGCAGCAAGATAGTTTGAGGGCAAGAGGGAGGCAGGCAATATGGCATACTCAGCTGTGTCCTCCAACAGAAGGGAACAGCCAGGGAGTTCAGGGGGAACAGCTAAGAGGCTGACATTGTGGTGTCCCAACTTCTGCCACCTGAGGCAATCGCCTCACTCTGCCTGATGGTAGGGCTGGCCCTGATTACATAATAGAAAGCAACTTAAACAACAATAACTCTTCAACCAGAAAAACTGAACAACCATCAGTTTAGTTTAAAAGTCACACAAACACACACACACATTCCAAATTATTCAAGTTAAAATTTTAAATGCTTGGGCAAAAAGAAAAGCATTGACTTGGTGCCAAAAAGAAAACAAAGATGGTGCTAATCCTTTAGAAGGGTTAGGGCATCACCAGAGAAAATATCCATGCCTTTGTTGATACATAAAGTATATTTCCAATTGATGCTATTAGGAAAAGCACCTCTTCTGAAGATCTTAGCACCTGGGTTGTCTGAAAAGCTCTATGGTCAACAGGGTGTGTGTGGTGAAATGCTCTTGAATTCCTTGCACAGTGGGCAGTGAATGTTGGCCTAGGAAACCAAAATCATCAAACTCTAAAACGTGTTCAAATTCCCTGATAGTGTAAGCAAACAGGAGGAAAAATTAATATATGAAGAAAAATTAATTTGGCCTGTGTGCATGCTACCAATTTGCATCAGGGCTGTTCAGTGGTCAAGCAAGATGAAAAAATAATGGGCATTGCACACTGAGAATGCTATATCAATGAGAATCTGTGTGAGAAGCTACAGTGTGAATCTGTACCAGTCATATGTAAAGTGATCTGAAGAGCAAAGAAGGGTACTGCAAGAGAAGGGTACTGAGCCCACCACTTGCCAATCTCCCCCCTTCTAGTCTCTCTCTTCCCCCCCCCCCAGCTGTATTTCACATTTTGGGTCACTTCCACTGCCAGAGAAACCTGGGGGGGGGGGGATAGCCTTAGGACAGACTGCAAAGGAGTGCATGGAGCAGTGGGCATGGGAGGGTTCCGTATCCCCCTACCAATTATTTCTTTACTTAAAACATGCATACCCTTCCTGTCCTCAACAAGCCCAAGATGGCTAACAACCTAAGTTAAATAACATAATTTGAAAAATGCAATAAAGCCACCATAAAAACAGTAAAACAGGAGAAAAAGATGAAAAAATACAAACTGGTATAAAAAATAATTTAACCACAGCAATTGAAATCACTTCAAAAAGGGAGCAAATTTATGGCCTCAAAACATTTCTAAAAAGGAAGATTTGGGACCATCCGACAGAATGACATTAGAGAGGGGGCAAGAGGAGCCTCCTTTGGGAGGAAGTTCCAGACCCTCGGTGCAGCCACTGAAAAGGCCCTCTCCTTGGTCCCAGCTAGGTATATTTCTTTCCCATGGTCCCCTTTTGTGCTTTGAATTGCATATCCATCCGTTGCTTTACAGATGACTGGGACTAGGGATGGCAGAGAAATCCGCCTTGGACTCCAATGCATCTGCCCCCCCTCGGAGTCCGTGGCAGAACGGACTGCTCCCCCCCTGCCACTCCGCGAACTAAGGTCAGGACAGACCCTACCTGGCACCAGCCAGTCCGGGTCCATCCTCTTCATTCCGCAACTGTCTGTGGACACAAATGGTTATCGGTGTAGCGGATGCCATTTGCATCCCTGCTCTCTGCCGTGACTGGCTACGTAAATATTTATGTAGCAAATCACAAAAAGAGCAGGGACGCAAATGGCATCTGCTATGCTGGACGCCATTTGCGGCTGCAGCCCAGCAGCAGATGGAAGTCCGGCTGCAGACGGCCCCGGCCGGTGGCTCCGCGGACTTGCCGTGGAGCAGAACCAGCCGGGGAGGATTCCAGGGGGAGGGACATATTGCCTCCCCCGCAGCAGACCCTGGAGCGGACTGGTAAGTGGGATTCGTACACCCCTAACTGGGACAGATCTGAGTTGAAAGACAGGGGTTTGACCATACTGTGTGTTATTTAATTTAATTTAATTATCATGGAATATAACTGGGAGGAAAATTATATACCATTTAAGCTGCAATGTATATCCACTTACCTAGGAGTAAGCCCCATTGAACTCAGTGGGACTTGTTAGTTGCAAATAACAGACTTGGGTTCAAGTGAAAGAGAAAGGTCACAAACTTCCTCATGAAAGGCCTTCCCCCCACACACACACACAAGATCCCAACCTCTAACACAACTGTGAACCTCAGCCCTCAACTCACTTGGCCTCTTAATGAAGAAATGAGTTTCTTACTGTCCAGCAATTATAGTGTGTTACTCCAGACTAAAGGCTACCAAAGCTATTTCATTCCTGACCTGTTAACATAATTAACAGGTTCCCGGAGGTACTTATAACTGAGTTATGGGACACCTTCTGAATTCTCTTTGCAATAGGTAGCAAGCAAAAAAAGAAAAAAGCCCAGCGCTTGCTGTTTTCACTTTAGCAGAAGCACAGTCCAAGCACTGCAGCTTAGTTTGCCTGTGACAGCTCCTAAAACATTACTTCTGTGCCAACCCTTTTCCCTGCAGTCCCATTTCTGACTCTGAGACATGCGTGATGTTCCCTTCTTAAAATATCAAAAGCGGAGCAATTTTTTCAAAATCAAATCAAGTCAGTATTTAGACAGAGAATGCATTCGACAGCCTGTACGCATTTGAAAAATGTGCATGAAAAAATGCATACTTTCGAAAAATGCACACAACTATATTTTAATCAATGGGAGGGAGAGTATTTCAAAGATGCATACAATTGATGCATGCATTTGGAAAAGCATGCATAAAATACGCATGGAATTTTCATGCAGAAAGAAAAAAACAGAGCTCACAATACAGACTTGAGTTGCAACGAACTTTGATTTGGAATTTGGAGAACTTTGTCGAGCTCACGTTTTGCTGATTCACACATCCCTAGCTGCAGCTGAGAATTTTCCCCCCTTGATTCCCGTCAACCATGCTTCTGATGGTATTGGGGAGATGCAGAAGGACCTGTCCTGCTGACACAGTGAATGGACAATCCTTCAAGTATCTATTTATTACATTTCTATATCACCCAATAGCCAAAGTATCCTGCTCTCAAGCTGCTTTGTGTTTGAAAGGTTATATGACCACCAGCACATCAAATTACCTGTAAATTGACTGGCATCCAGTGCAGCAGGTAGGAAAACAAAATTAAAGACTTCAAAGACCTGGCTCCAGTCAAGAATCATGTTGTTGCATTTTGAACCAGCTGGACTTTCTGAACATTCTTTAAAGGCAGCCCCATATACAGCACTTGATGGCAATCCAATCTTCATACAGCTAAGGTGTGTGCGACTAGGGCCAGACCTGCTTCACCCACTGCACTCAGTGCTTTACCCACTGCTTTACCCACTGCACCCAGACCTGCTTTACCCACTGAATGCAGTCAGTGCACCTGCTCAAGCTGGACAAAGGCACTCCCATCATTGCCTCCAGATGGAAATCCAGGAGCAAAGTCAGATCCAGGTGTGCCCGCAAACTGGGGGCCATTTTTGCCAAGCAGAGTGCTACCCCATCCCAAACAGGGTGAATGTGTATCACGAGATCAGCAGTTCTTCTGACCAAGAACAGGGTCTGCTTGTTAAACCCTGTCCAGCCCATTATCAATTTCAGACTATTATTCTATGGTCTGAACATGGAATAATAGTCCATATTTTTCCATATTCATATGGGTTATCTGCCTTTGATTGCTAAACCTGAAATCTGTTCTAATGATAAATAATGAAGGTTACACAGTGGCTTCCCTGTCCTACCCCCACTAAGTGACAGCTACAGGAGAAGCCCCACATACCCAACTTTTTAGTAGCCTGCTGGGGAAAGCAGTAGTTCATCAATGGACCAAAGGTGTATTGGTCAGTGTGACCAATGAGATTTATTATCCCATGTGATCAATGATATTTATTTCCATCCATAAATTTAGAACAAGCGTAGATGTAGTTGTGCATTATATATTGCCAAATACTACTGCTAAGACTTGGTCGAGGGAAATTTATCCAAAGTTTCCCATGATCGCAGCAATAAAGTTGGCTCAGTCGCTGCTGAAAAGGCAGAACGTTTGAACAATATCCATCATCCTCAGCAATAATGATCTGTGATTGTTAAGTGAAACACTTAAGTATGGTGTGATGCTTTTCATTACAGAATACTGACATGACATCAATAGATACACCATGCTGTACTTCAGCCAAATTAGATTAATAAAATGCATTGATTGGATGACAGTGAAAATGAAATATGGCACCATCATCCCCCTGCCCTGTGAGTGAGTGAGCGAGTGAGTGAGCATAAAAATTTATATATATATAAATAAATAAGATCCTTGTATTGTCTCTCGAATATGTCACTTTGCTGTGGATCCTCTCAGAGCTCACCCTCAACTAGACAGAATCTATATTTTAAATATGGATCAAGATGTAATATATAAGAGCCTTAGGGATTCATAATGCATCTATAATTCTTCTTGAATGATATGATGTCATTTATCCAGCATAGCACCATAGGCATGCTAGAGCAAAGCTTGTCATAATGAGCCTTGTCATAGTTTGAGTGTCCAAGTAATAGCGCTTTACTTCTAGCCTGGTCCAAACCTAGATAGAAACTTTTCAACTTCCATAGATTGCCTCAGAAACCACATCAAGTCCCAGGTCATATATATTACCAAGAGCAACCAACCGTTGTGGTCATTCTGGTAATGTTTGAATGAAGTAGAAAACAGGGCTGGGGCGACAATGTGCTTGGTACCCCCACCAGCATCACTTCACCATGACCCAAGCCATATTGCTGGAAATGAACCAGATGATGCATGAGGTTTATACAAACAACTTTTTACATGGAGCTGCACGCCAGGATCTTATCATTCAAGTAGCATGTCCAAATGATGTCCAAATGCTAATTTTGTACAATGCACTCTATAGCCCAGTTCACATGATCACCTTGGCTTAAACAAGGCACCGTGGCTTGTTAAACACCAGGGTGATCATGCAAACTGGGTCAATATGTGGCTAAACATGATTACATGTGGGTTACATGATTTCTCATTCCTTGGCTAGTCATGAGAATTGGCTTCTCTTCCCTCACCTAATGGGAAATGAGAAATTTGGATACATAACGTTTCACTGAACTATCATAGCTATATTGGGCATTGTAATCTCTGTGGTTTTGTCATCTTCAAATGTTTGATTCTAAGGGTATAGGGAGCTATATTGAGTCAGACGATTAGCCTGGCATTTTCTGTTCCGACTGGCAGCAGCAGCACCTCTACAATGTCTTATCTAGGATTTAGGCATGTATGTGCACTATGCGTCTACTACCACTGTGTATGACCTCTTCCCCAGAGGATTTGCTGATTTTCATTTTCTGAAATATGTTTCATTGTGAATTCTTAAAATATTCTTCTCACTCTGATTTGTTGAGTTCTGGCTGCTACTTCTTTTGAATCTCTTTATCTTCCTTTCCATCCTTGCACCACCCATCTACTAGGATATTTTCCACTATTGTAGAAAATATATCTGATGATCCTGTATACTGCATAGTATACAGAGTTCTTAATCCATGGATTTTCTGAAGGTTCCTTTAAAAAGGGGGTGGGGAGGACAGTATTATGTCACTGAAAGGCTGTATTTAATTTGTAAAAACTTCTGATAATTATTAATGTATATATCAAACTAAGCTTAATGAGGTTGTCTTTCAAAATGAATTCTATCTGCAGAAGGAGATGGTAAAGACTAGCATATTAGAAGCTCACAAAGGTAATGAGAGACAGAGAGAACGAGAGAATTTTCACCCATCTCAAGGAAAGCATTAGTATTCATCTTCAACACTGAACCTTATGAATCCTTATGTTTATAATACTTCTCAACTGGAATAAATCTTACAACTGATTATCACAGCATTTGGCACCATGCCACCTGCAGTTCTGGGAACAGTATTCAATCAATGTGTAAACCAGTGAAATGCCAGGAACTTTTGAAAGATCAAGGAGGGATGATTAGTTATTTAAGAATAAACAATGGTGAAATGTTGAGTACAGCTTCCTCCTACAAGTCAGCCGAGAATAATTTTTTCCATTATTTAAAAATAAACACACATTTTTGTTATACTTTAGGATTTAGGTAGTTGACTCATGTTTTGTGAACTTCCTAGACTACATTTATGCAAGGGAAGCAAAATATACTGATTAGACCTTGGAAGAATACATGCAGGTAGAATATATGAACAGCCAAGACCTCTAGTCTTCCACTAGGATGGAAGCAGAGAACTACACAGCATAAGGGAATTGATGGGATGAAGGAGATGACTTCCTTCCAGAGCTGTCGTGATTCCATGTCAACTCCCAGCCCCTGGTGCACAACTATGGTTCAGATCAATGGCAAACTTGGGCACAATGGTAACTCCTTGCTCCTACCCATCTTTTAGGTGTCCCATGCAACCACCTATGTCCATATTGTTATGTCCATATTGTTATAGATTTGGCCACGTTTAGTTTTGCGCAAGTTTAGCCACTTTGTCATTACTCACTCTACTTCTCCCATAGCATTAGTTCAAAGTAGGAATGTTGGAGAAATCTATCCTGGGGGGGGGGGGGTCAAGCCCACCAAGCTTCAGCCCTCCAGACTCTGACTCACTTGTCCATGAGCTGGCCCGACTCAATCTGTATAGATTCAGGCCAGCTCGCGGATCTTCATGGGGTTATTTCCTGTAAAAAAATCATTTATGCAAGTTGCGGCCGCAATTTGTATAAATTATACAATTTAGGGCCCTAATTTGTGCAAATTCCAAATTGCAATTTGCACATTTGACTTGTGCAAATTGCAGCCAGAAGTTTGCATTTCAAAGTTGTGCAAAAGCAAACCGAGCTGGGGGGCTTGGGGAAATCAGGCAAAGAAAAAAGGGGCCGGATTTCCCCATGATGGCCATTGCTAGTTCAAAGTTATTTGTGAGTTATAAAGATTAAAATTGAATTATTCAGTGATAACTAGGGATGTACTGATTTTGTTAAATCTGTTCTGTCTGTATTTTGTGGATTGTCAGGCATCTTTCATTCCTTCATCCGCTCATTGAGGATTCTGAATTATTTTTTAAGCAAAATTTCATTGTACTTGCTGTAATTCACATTAGCACTAATTTGCATTAGCGCTAATGTGCATTGCATTTAGGGTGAGACACTAAAGTTAGCCTTTAACCCTTTCACTGCAGGGGAGTGAGATTTATTTCACACTGAGTAAACATGCACAGAAGTGCATAACAGATATGTTAAAAGTTTAAAAGCAGGTGAATGAGCGTCCCCACTACTGAGGTAATGTGAGGAGTTGTTGCTATACTCCTGGGGATTTTCTCAATGGGAAATCTACTTCCATGGAGGAAACAAGAGGGAATGGGGTGTCCCAACCCCTTGACCACGTTACTGCTAAGTCACAAAGGTACACCCAGGATTTAATGCGGGGAGAGGGGACATGGCATACTGTGGTAAAACCACCAGGGAGCTGCTTTCGGTAAAAAAAAGAAGTCAGAGTAAAAGCAGTTTCAGAAAATTCTGCTTTTCAAGAGGGAAGCAGCTGGTTGGCAGTGGATTGGTGACTAAATCATCTGTTGCCAAGGAACTCTGATTGCTCTAACTTTGCACTAAATCGCTCATGAATGCAGCCCCCAGGTTATTGCAAGAAGAATCCAACTCTATGATTCTTGCATATATCAGCATCTCCATTAATTTCCTGGAGGAAAAGGCTTTCAAAACTTTGAGGCTCTCAAAGTCTCAATGGCTACTACTCTTGATGGCTATGTGCTGCCTCCAGTATCAGAGGCAGTGAGCCTATGTACACCAGTTGCTGGGGAACAGGGGTGGAAGGGTGCTGTTGCACTCATGCCCTGCTTGCGGATTCCTGGTCAACAGCTGGTTGGCCACTGTGTGTACGGAATGCTGGACTAGATGGACCCTTGGTCTCATCCAGCATAGCTCTTCTTATGTTCTTACGTTCTTAACTTGAATGGAGGGAGCCATTCCATTTGCAGAAAGGAATGATTGTGAATATCAACTGCCTACATTGAACTGAAGGGGGGAGGGGAATGATTGAGCTGCTGGACCCAGAATACATTGCTTGATTGAGATGTATAATTATAATATGTGCATATGTAAAATGAGAGCTGAGAGATGCAAGAGATCAAAAACCAACAACAGCCCAATAATGTAAAGTGAAAAAGGATTTTTTTTAGCACAAAATACTCTTTTTGGTGGTGTCCACTTTTCTTTTCTTTTCCAAATACAATTGTGTCAGCTGTACCATGGCTATTCGATTCTGTCTCCTGGTCTCCAAACCGTTTTCCATTCTTTTTTTAATATTCGTTTTATGTCAGGGCAATATATATGGTCACCTTACTTATTGCGTTAGTAAAAATGTGCTTATGCGCTATGATCCTCTTATGATAGAAACATAAAATCTCGGAAGGATCAAAGTCCACTGAGGCCCACCATTCTGCAACATCAGGAAATTGATTGTGAGAGAGATGCCCACCTAATGCTAAGGGATTGTTATTTATTATAGCACTAATATTGTGCTGGATGCATTAGAGACCGGCACGAAGGCAAGGTCCCTGTCCTGGAATGCGTACAGGCTAAGTGGTTGATCCTGAAAACACTTAAATTGGCGAGGAAATTTATTCACACATATAATCTGAGAGAGGAGGGAGGTGGGATTCATCCTCAAGATCATATAAAATTCACCTGAGTCTGAAAAGGAGCTGTTGCATAACTGAAGAACCCCAGCATTAATCACATCCTATACCCCCCAATAGAATGTACAGATAGACAGCATTGAAATCCCATAGACAGAGCAGGAGATTCAAATGATAATCACTCTCCCCACGCTGTTCTCCTCAGCATACGATTGTAATAGTTTTATACCTCAGTTTTAATTGGCATCAGCAATTGATAGCACGCACCTCAGGAATCCAGAGCCTCTTCTCTATTCCAGGATTCAATTGTGCAACACATGAAGTAAACAATCATAAAAGGGAGTGCCTTTGAGCATATGCAGAGTGCCTTTTCCTTATCAACAACAGCCAGCCTCTCCACTCAAGATCCTAGGTCAAGGAAGTGATTTCTAGGCACACTTCAGTCCAGCAAGTCTCATTTTAGAGATTAAATACTGATTATGCCATCTCTCAGACATGCTTTTTCTATGTTAAGAAGACCCAATCGTTCACAACTTTCTTAGCAGCTTTTAAAAAGACTCTTACCACCTTACTTGTGCTTTTGTGTACCTTCTCCAGTTCTACTGTATCTCTTTTGAGGAGTAGTGAGTGGACCTGATGACATTACACTTAAACTTTAGGGCATTGTGGATTTATATAACAGCATCACACCTGCTAGTTTATTTTTGCTCCTTTTCTTCATAATTTGTAACATCTTGTTTACCCTTTTCACTCTGACAGCACACTGAATTAACCATTATGCTAAGCTACTGACTGTGGCCTTAGCACTTACAGCCAGTTCAGACCTCATTGTGAAATTAGGAACACTTATCCCATACATCTTATTTTGCTGTTATCTCATCCACTCATCCTGTTTTGAGAGATTCTACTGAAAATATTCTATTTGTAATGTTATTATTCTGAAAATGTCGGCATTGCCTGAAAAGTTGTATGTCACCCTTTCTACAGCTCATCTACAAATTACCATTCCCAACATAGATCCTTAATACTTGCATATGCGCAACTTATCTTTTAAAATATACAAGTGCTCAAAGCTGGGATCAATTAGATCAGTGGTGGGGTACCTCTGGCTGTACAGATATTGTTGGACTGCATCCCTGACCATTGTCTATGCTGGCTGGGACAGAAGGGCGTTGAAGTCCCACACATTGGGGTAGGGGGGGGTGACAGGTTCCCCATCCCTGAGTTACATCATGGGTATTACTAACCTGCAGCATGAGTGCCATAAGGGGCATATACAGAGAGAGTTAATGGCATATGTGGAAAAGAGTAAAAGAGCCTATAGCAGAGATAGGCAACTTTTTCTTGCCCACAGGTACATTTCTAAAAAAAAAAAAAGGCCCGTGGGTGGAATTTTTCCCAGCCATTTGAACCCAGGCATTTATTTCCTGGATTATATCTTTTCTTGCTCCCTCTCTCCTTGTCCTCCGTTGTTTTTCTCTTTCCCCACACTATGCGTCTGATCCAGATCAGGCCTCCGTGGCTACCATTTCATGTACAAAATACTGATCCATAAGGCAAAGGGATCACTATTTTGCAATAGACATTGTAGGCAGGTGGGATGCAGATCCAACGGTTTAAAGTATATGTAGAATGAAAGAATGTACTGGATTCTTAGTGGTCAACTTAAAAGAGAACTCAACATCTTCATTTCGTTGTTTGATGTATAATGTAAGTATCAATTATCTGTTTGGGTAGAGCACATCTTTACCTGTGTCTATAGAAAACAAAAACAAAACACTGAATATAAACCAAATTACGACATGATGATTAAAAAAATACACCAATAATAAGAACAAACGACTAAAATGACAAAATGCTAATTGAGAAATCAAAGATGTGCTCTTCAAATAAAATGTTGGTTTGTAATTAAAAAGAACTTCAATAGAAACAGAGGAAACATAACATGCATCAAAAGTATTTGAAACATCATTTGAGTAAAATAATCCATTAGGAGAAAGAAAGATCTTAAACAGGGTAAAACTGAGACACACTTAACACCAATAAGATTGTAACCAATTATAAATGATGGGAAGAATGTGTGTTTAATGATATTGGTGTTTTGTTTCAAAAGAAAATAACTAGATTGAGATGTTATTTTGGATTGAACATATATGAACTGCCTTACATTCAGTCAGACTGTTGATTGATCTATCTTGTTATTTTCTTCTCTTGATGGGGGGGCGGGGAGCACTCAGGTAGGGCATTTTGAAACCCTGGTAACTATGATCCTTTGGGTGGAGAAGCTAGGGTGTTGATCTGGGACTTCCTGTATGAAACTCAGGTGGTCTGCCACAGAATTATGGGCTGGATCTACACTTACCGCCTTTTTTCACTTCCAATGAGGTTTCACCGCCCAGCTTTCACACTACCCAGTACCCTCCTCGAATTGGAACCGGAATTTCCCATTTCCGTGCTCCTGCTTTCAATACCCCAATATCCCAGGATTTCCCCTTAATGTGCTTGGATTTTCCACCTTCGCTACTGTATCCAGTCATAGTCCCCTCCCCCACCTGTCCATATACGGCAGTGTTTGTATTTCCCTCCTGTCCAATCACAGCTCTCGATGGCCCTATGTCTTCTTCTGGCTACTGATCACATAACTTCAGCAGGCCCCGTTTCCTCAGCAACAAGCAAAGGGCTGGATGTGCACGCACTTGTCTGATCTCGGAAGCTAAGCGGGGTCGGCCTCGGTCAGTAGTTGGATGGGCGACCACCTGGGAATCAGGCTTCCTGCACTGAGCAGGGGGTTATTCTTAGGGATGTACAAAAGTCACTTACCTGGTCCCGCAGCTTGCTTCGCGGTGGGGGGAGTCGCTTCAGTTCTCCCCCTGAAGTTCAGGCCAGGGGAGGAGGCACCCCGCCTCGCCCGGCCGAAATTCAGGCTGGGGAGAAGCGCCCCGTCTCCCTGGCTGCAAAATACAAAAGTAAATGTAAAAAAAACCACACACACACGTGATAGGCTATGTAACGATTTACGTAGCCTATCACGGCTAGATTTCCAAAGTCAGCTGTGATAGGCTACGTAAATCGTTACGTAGCCTATCATGGGTGACTTTGGAAAAAAAAAAGCGCGTATGCAAATAGTGGCAAACATGGGTGCTGCCATTTGTGTTCCTTATTTGGGCCCAGGTAGTCTACGTAAAGATTTACGTAGACTACGGCGAAAATAAGGGCAACGCAAATCGCATTGCCCTTATTTTCGCCATAGTCTACTTAAATCTTTACGTAGACTACCCGGGCCCAAATAAGGAATGCAAATGGCGGCGCCCATGGGCGCTGCTATTTGCGTATGCACTTTTTTTTTTTTTTAAGTCACCCGTGATAGGCTACGTAACGATTTACGTAGCCTATCACGGCTGACTTTAGAAAACTAGCCATGATAGGCTACGTAAATCGTTATGTAGCCTATCACGTGTGTGTGTTGTTGTTTTTTACATTTACTTTGTAATGGTGGCGGCGGCAGCCGGTCGGAAGACCAGCTGCCGCCCCCACCCCCACCGAACCGCTGCCAAACTGCCACTGGGACCCGCCGCCGAGAGGGACATTTGAGGGAGGTAAGTCCCATCCCGGGGGGGTGGGGGGCGGAGAATTTCACCACCAATTTCGAGGGGCTGAATGCGTTGGCATTTGGCCTCCCCGAGATTCGTGGAGAAATTCTCTGCCATCCCTAGTTATTCTATCCCTTCAAATGAGATTAAGTTTTACCCCCTCCTATCCACTGCTCTGGATGTTTTTTTTTAAATTAAGGTGTTATCTTCACAGAATCGGGGCTTCTCTGCGATGTTTTTTTTTTCTAATTCAGACATGATCTTCGAAGATCCGAAGTTGTGAAGCTTCGAAGATCATGCCTCAATTAGAAAAAAAAAAAAGTCATGGAGAAGCCCTGATTCTGCAAGGATAATGCCTTAATTTTTTTTAAAAAAAACATCGGGAGCAGGGGATAGGAGGGGGTAAAACAATTACCCTTCCCTCATTTGAAGGGATAGAACAACCCCCTGCTCAATGCAGGAAGCCTGATTCCCAGGCGGTCGCCCATCCAACTACTGACAGGAAAACAGCAGGAAAACAGCATAGCACTTGAGTGTGAACCGAGCTCATGCATTCGATGAAGCACTGCAATGGGGAAAATGGGTGAGTGTGAATAATCACGTTTTAATGCAACAGCGTTTAACCCGACGGGACACCAAATTCATTGCGATGGCAGGTGCATTGTAGATCGACCCATGGTCTCTCCTGTATTTTCATCTCCTCCCAGGTTGAACTTTGCCACTTTTGGCCGGACTAAGAATATACAAGAATTCTGTTTTGCTCTGTTGAGGCCTGAAATTTGTCCTCTTCACACCTCCAAATGTGAACATGAGAGCAAGCACATCTGGGGGGGGGGAAGCTGTGTTCAAAAAATGCACACAGCAAAAAATGTGCACCTTAAACAATGTACTTTTCCCCCCAAAAGGATGCATTTTCACACTTTGGTCTATGGCGGGGAGGGAGTTTGCATTTGGGTGTGCGCTTTCCAAAAATGCATTCTGAACTTCGTACTCTTCCCATTCAAACAAAAAGAAAAACAGATCATAATCCAATATGGGAACAAGGTGGGTTGAGTTCTGAGGTGGAACTCAGAGAATCTCAACAAGCATAAGCCTCATGGATTGTCCTACCCCTAGGCCTGACATCAGAAGTCAAAAACCTCAATTCCTTGTTTGTTTGTTTGTTTGTTTGTTTATTTATTTTATTAGGAAGCAACTTCACCAATCCAGGAGATACGCAAGAGTACAAATCATTCCCAAAGGAGGGACATCACTATGGATTTGGTGTACCCTAGCAACTAATACCATCAGAGGATAGTCTGATTCAACTCTGTTGGTGAAGAACAAGCTTCGACCTCAATGCTCACCATGGTGAACTTGGCACCACCTTCTGGCAAATGTGACAAGCAGCCAGCCTTTGGACTTTGAGGCTGCAGTGTTGGGTGGGATCATCTGAGCAGTGGCACAGCAGTTCCCTAGGGGTGTATAAGAAATTCATTTCAGTTCATTTTTTATCAGAATTTACCCAGCTCACACCTTCCAGACCAAACATGGACTCAGACACAATTTGTGGTTGAAATCTGTATATTTCCGAGCTTGCAATGTGATTTGCAGACCAAAACAAATGCATCTGACAGCTTGCGTACATTTCAAAAATGTGCACAAATACTATGGGAGAAGAATGCATACATTTCAAACATATGCACAATTGATGCGTACATTTGGAAAAATATGCATGAAAATATGTATGGAAAAAGAAATCAAAGAAAGCTCGCAATCTGATACAGACTTGAGTCAGAACGAGCTTTGGAATAGACTTTGGAGAACTACAGTGAACTCAAGTTTTGCTGATTTGCACATCCCTACAATTCCCCAGCTTCCCCAGCTCCAAAGTTGGGATGCAGTATTTCACCAGAATGCACCTAGATTATCACATAACATTGCTCTGATGGAGCTTCTGTATTAAAAAGAAAATAGTGCCCCTGTAGCATTGGGAAATGTGCTGCTGCAAGTAAGTTTTGGCCACATCCTGATTGTTCTCACCCTACTCCTGAACCCCCTGCCAAATGCCCCCCCAGTTTTGCCACCTGTAAAAGGGGGTTCTGTGACCCAGCTCACCTTTGAAAGTGCCACTGCCAGAGTCAGAGCAATAGTGTTTTTTTCTACCCAGAGGAGAACAATCACCACTATCAGAAAGGCCCCCATATTACACCCCCATTTTGCCCCCATTTCCCCCCCCTCAAAAATTATCTAAATCTCCCATCCTCATTTCACCTCCTGTGAATGGGGTAGTGAAATTGGGGGAGGCACTTCAGAAGAACCCAAAGCAAAGCTATTTTTCAAAATTCTATCACCTCTAGTGTAGGGATGTACGAAAGTCACTTACCTTTTCATGGATTGTATTCGTGGGGGGGGAGGCGCTCCGTCCCTCCCTCTGGAATCCTTGATGGGGGGGAGGCAATCAGGTCCTCCCCCCCCCCTGGAGTCCTGCCCAGCTGGCTCCACTCCGCAGCCGGCCAGGCCCGTCCGCAGCCGGCCAGGCCCGTCTGCAGCCGGAGTTTCGGCCGCTATTTGCGTCCAGCCAGGCAGCCGTGATAGGCTATGTAAGTATTTAAACACACAAAAAAAACCGGCATACGCAAACGGCGACGGCTATGGTGGCCACCATTTGCGTTCGCTATTTTTCGCCGTTTTAGTCTACGTAAATATTTATGTAGGCTATTACGGCAGGAAAAAAAGGAATGCAAATAGTGCCCACTATGCTATTTGCGTTCCCCTTTTTTTCACCATAATAGCCTACATAAATATTCACGTAGACTAAAACGGCGAAAAATAGGGAGCGCAAATGGAGGCTGCTGTAGCCGCCGCCATTTGCATATGCTGTTTTTTGGGGAGGGTTGCTTGGCTTGCCGTGATAGGCTACGTAAATACTTATGTAGCCTATCACAGCAAAGACCAGGATGACAATGGCGGCCGCGTCAGCCGGTCGAAAGACCAGCCGCCGCCGCTGGCGGACCTGCCGCCAGAGCCACCGCCATCTGGAACATCCACCCCAGGTAAGCCTCATCCCGGGGGGAATCTGCGGGGGGGCGGGGGGCAGGCCGTTCCGCCACGGATTTCGGGGGGCCGAATGCCAGTGCATTTGGCCTCACTGAAATCCGTGGCGGAATTCTCCACCATCCCTACTCTACTGTGACCAAAGTACAAAAGATGAGGTGAACCTAAGGTGATGAAGGAGAGGGGTTATGCAGATAGGAACACTTTTGATTCTTAATTACCGGGTGCAAGGAGCAGCTTTAGCTCCAACCCCAAGTGTATACCTTTTGGGGGGGCTGGGTTTTTCCAATATAAAGGAAGAGTTGATATAATCCCACAGGGAAAAGTTCTGCTTTTGGAGACACTATTGCATTGGGGACAAATGGTGCCATCTGTGCCTGACGCACAATGGCTTGGCCCTCACTAACAAGATCATATGTATTCCTGTCAGTAGAGCAGCCAGCAGAGATACACTTCATATGCAATAAAAATAATAATAATAACAACAACAACAACAACAACAACAACAATAATAATATTCAGGGTGCCAACCTATGGAGATAGTCAGCCTCCGAACTCAGAGGCTGACGACTATCCAGTGCAGAGCAGCCAGAGCATGGAGGCCTCACCTCTGTGCTCTGGCCACCCTGCATTTTTGGCTAGACAGGTGATTTCACCTGTCTAGCCAGGGAGCTTCAGAGTGGGGGCGGAGGCCACATGGAGGAAGCTTTGTACCACAGCTTCTGCAGTCACCTCCCCTCTCTGCCCCTGAGTCCACCCCCTTTCCCCCATCTTTATGCTCCATTTCCAAGCGTGGGGATGCAGCTTCTGTGGAGGGAACCATGCCAGCTACAAGGGGGAGAGGGGGAGGTTCCCTCAGATAATCACAGCCTCTCTGATGTTTATTTTTATTTATTTATTTATTAAATTTATTAATCGCCCATCTGACTGGTCACCCAGCCACTCTGGGCGATGTACAACCCACCATAAAACAATTTAAAACAATAAAATTTTACCATAATTTTTTTTTTAAAATACCCTAACCCACCCCAAATGCCTGCCTGAACAACCACGTTTTTAATGCACGACGGAAGCTCATTAAAGAGGGGGCATGACGGAGTTCCCTAGGGAGGGAGTTCCACAGAGTGGGGCCACCACAGAAAAGGCCCTCTCCCTCGTCCCCACCAGTCTAGCTGTCCTGGCTGATGGGACAGAGAGAAGGCCATCCGAGGCTGATCTTGTTAAGCGGCCTGTCTGGTGTTGCTGGAGGCGCTCCTTAAGATAGGCTGGGCCGGAACCATATAGGGTTTTAAAGGTCAAAACCAACACTTGAATTTGGCCCGGAAAACAACTGGCAACCAGTGCAACTCCTTCAGCACTGGAGTGATGTGATCTCACCGGCGGCTGCCTTTAATCAGGTGAGCCGCCGTGTTCTGTACCAGCTGCAGCTTCCGAACCATCTTCAAGGGTAACCCCACGTAGATCGCGTTACAGTAGTCTAAACGAGAGGAGACCAGGGCATGTACTACCTATGGGAGCAGATGGTCGGGAAGGAAGGGGCGCAGCCGCCGTATCAGATGGAGTTGATACAGTGCTGTCTGGCTCACAGCTGACACCTGAGCCTCCATGGACAGCTGGGAGTCCAAAATGACCCCCAGGCTGCGGACCTGGTCTTTCAAGGGTAGCCGTACCCCATTCAACACCAGGTCAACATCCCCCAGCCTCCTCTTGTCTCCCACCAAAAGTACCTCGGTCTTGTCAGGGTTCAGCTTCAGCTTATTCCTCCCCATCCAGCCACTCACCATCTCCAGACATTTGGACAGGGATTCTACGGCCAACCTTGGTGAAGATTTGAATGAGAGGTAGAGCTGCGTGTCATCCGCATATTGATAACACTGCACCCAAACCTCCTGATGATAGCCCCCAGTGGCTTCACATAGATGTTAAATAGCATCGGGGAGAGGATGGAACCCTGTGGCACCCCACAAGTAAGTGGCCACGGGTCCGAAACCTCCTCTCCCAGTGCTACCCTCTGGTACCTGCCGGAGAGGAAGGACCGGAACCACCGCAATACAGTGTCTCCAATGCCCAACCCCTCCAGGCGGTCCAGGAGGATACCATGGTCAACGGTATCAAAAGCCGCTGAGAGGTCGAGGAGAACAAGGAAGGAGCATTCACCCCTATCCAGAGCCCTCCTCATATCATCCACCAAGGCGACCAAGGCCGTTTCTGTCCCATGCCCAGGCCTGAAGCCTGACTGAAATGGGTCTAGATAATCAGTTTCTTCCAAGTGTGCCTTCAACTGCACCGCCACCACCCGCTCAATCACCTTGCCCAAAAATGGCAGATTTGAGACTGGGCGAAAGTTGTTCAAAACTTGAGGATCCAAGGAGGGCTTCTTTAAGAGCGGTCTTATCACTGCCTCCTTGAGGGCTGATGGCATCACTCCCTCCTCAAGGGAAGCGTTCACCACCGCCTTGATCCCCTCACCCAGTCTCTCTCTGCAGCTCATAACGAGCCACGATGGGCAAGGATCAAGTAAGCAGGTGGTCGGCCTTACAGATGAAAGCACCTTGTCCACTTCATCAGGAGGAAGAAGCTGGAACCGATGCCACAAAACCGGTTTGCCACAGGCCGCCTCTTGCTCACTAACTGTATCCACAGTGTGCAGAGTAACACACCTAATCTGATCAATTTTATCTGCAAAGTGCCTTGCCAAAGCCTCACAGACTTTGATGTGTCAGTTTTTGCACTATAGATGTCATCTGTTCCAAGAACATTGAAAAAAGAGGAAACTTCTGGGTATATAGATTGACATCTTAACTAGGTTGGGAAGATCTGTGGAACTCAGTTCCACTTGGGTTCTAATATTTTTCACTTTTAAGTTGGTTCTGTCTTGTTTCACATTGGATTGCAATTTTGTTTTTTGTCCAAACAAAAATTTCTACAGATTTTAGTGTACATAAAAAAATGATACGCATTTCTAAAATGTGCACATTTTGTATGCACTTTTACACATTTTTCAAAGCAATTCTCCAATAAATAAAGCACTTTTGTGCACATTTTTAAAATATACACATTTTGTGCACTTTTTAAAAAAAATGTACATATTTGGGGGCACATTTTTAAAATATACACATTTTGTGCATATTTTTTTTTTAAATGTACATATTTGGGGGCACATTTTGGGGGTGTGAATTGTATCTAAACTTCTGAAATATATGAACTTCAATGGCAAACAGCATTTTGGTTCATGTTTATGTTCTGGAAGTGTGAATTTGGTAAGATCACCTTGAAACGTGAACTGAACTAATTTCTCACACATCCCTAACGTTAACACCAATGACCTCAACCTTGAGAATAATTCCTGACATCAGTCAACAGTAGCAGTGTATGGATTGTGTAAAATCTGCTCTATCTGTGTTTTGCAGATTGTCAGGAGCGTTTTGTTCCGTGACGGATTTGATTTTTTGTTGTTGTGTGGAAAAATACTCAAATGATTCCGTAAGAGGGTTTGCAACAATTTACATAATTTACCTTAGTACATAACATTTAGCGTATTGTCCCCATTCCATTCAACTTTCCCCCGTATATATATATATACCAGTCTCAGCAGAAACTCATGTATTTTCCTAGGAATAAATATGCATACATTTCAGGAAAGTTTAAAAAAAAAAATCCAGAAGTTCACAGACTCTGTGCTGGCCAGTCCACAGCAGATACTACAGGTGAGATTCTTAGAAATCTGAGATCATTTTAATCCATCTTGAATTTCTGCAGCATCCCTAGTCAACAACAGCAAATGGCACACTGTGGAATATACCTTCACTGTATATATCTTCAGTGTTATATAAGTGCCACCATGGCTACAGTACACTTTGATTCACATCAAAGCAGTGGATGAAGGTGGAAGTCGAAATGTTCTCTTTTAAGACTTTAATATGACTTTATGTTAGTTGCTGTAGTATGTATTAGGGCTGTGCATGGACCCCCCAAACTGACTCGGAAGCCGCTTTGGGGCATCTGAGGTGGATCCGATTTGCTTCAGGCTGATTCACCCCCCCCCCTCGATCCACCTTGGCCCCAAACCCGAAGCAGGATTCAGATGGTCAAAACCTGCTTTGGGGGGCCCCCAATGCCCCTGCCGTGCTGTGAAACCCCCCAGCTCCGTACCTGGGCCCACGGATCGTGTGCTGGCAGCCATCACAAGGAGGGGTCACCATCATTGTCGCTGCCACCGCCATCACTGTCGCCACCACTGTCGCCACCATCGCCACTGCCTCTGCCACTGCCACCGCCACCACCACTGCTGCCTCTGCCTCTGCCTCCGCCGCCGCCATCGCTGCCACTGCTATCACCACCACCATCATTGCCACCACCCTCCACCCCCAGCTCCTGTGCCCTGGACGTGCGCCGACTCCCTGTAACAACAGCCAGCATGCGTCCAGGGCTCAAGAACTGGCAGTGATGGGCAGCAGCAGCAATGGCAGCAGCAGTGATAGCAGCAGTGGTGGCAGCGGCAGCAGCAGTGGAGGCGGAGGCAGCAGCGATGGTGGCAACCATAGTGGCGGAGGTGGCAGCAGTGATGGCGGCTGCGGCAGCAATGATGGTGTCTCCTCCTGTGATGTCTCAGGGAAGGAGCTGGAGGTGCTGGCACAGCTGGCAGGGGTGGTAAAGCTCCAAAGCACACCAACGTGCTTCAGAGAGCCCCCAACCCGCTTTGGGTCACTTCGTGCCCCCTATATTTCACCTCAGAAGGGGCCCCAAGCAGCCCACTTCAACCCAGGCTTCAGGCCTCAGGCCAAAGCAGTACACAGCCCTAGTATGTATACACACTCCAAGATACCCAGTGCATTGTGGTTTACCCCAGACTGGCTACTTGTTGCCTCTTTTTCACATGCCATGTCTTAGTTGTTCTTAGTTTGTTTTTAGCTGAAAGCTAATTTAGACTATTACAATGGCATTCCTGGCAAGGGCACACAGTGCAGTCATTCTGAATAGCCCTGTGTGTTCAATCATATAGTACATTAAAGTGAGACTTGGAGGTCTTGTTACCTCAATCAATGTCATTGTCTCTGTAGAATTATGTGCTGATTTCTGAAGGTGATTTTGAAGCCAACCTTACATAACAGTGTGATACTACAATTTGTCTTTGTGTCAGCCTTGATGTAAGGCAGTAGGAATAGCTTCCGCTATTTGCCTACAGTCCTACCTGAAGATATAGCCAGGCTCATATTACAAGGAATTCAGCTGTATAAATACACCATGCCATCTGTATATGGCAGGGGAATTGAGCCGGTAGAAGCCCAAGACCTGTGTCAGTGTTCTCACAGAAGGACTGTTTATGAACAGATGTTATGTGGTGTTTTTCCACAGAAAATGGACTCTGGAGAGAGAAAATGTCTATCAATTACTGAGGTATTATGTAGAACAGCAATTTTTAACCTTGAGAATGATACTTTAAAGTTCTCTGCATACAAAAAATAAAAAAGCCTCAAAGACTGTGGCCACTTCCTTTGTGTAAAATAGGACATGGCCCTGTATATCATGTTAAACTTTTAAAATAGTTTTCCTTGTTCCATAGACAGCATTTTGTTTGAGAGGACTTACCATGTGCCACACAATCTATTAACCTCTCCAAAGCTAAAAGAGGTTTAATATGTATAAAACTATTCTCAATAATAGTCCTAAGAACAACTCTGGATTTAAGAGTTATGCGGCTAAATAAATTAAAGGTCAAGTGCCTGGGGGAGGGGAAGCCACAGAATAGTATAGTAATAACAACATTCTCAGCGTTTATATAGTGCCATTTGAATATTCAGAGCCCTTCACACACATTGTCTCAGTAATTCTTACAACATCCCTGTAGGTCAGGCCAGTATTATTATCCTCACAGATGAGACTCTGAGGGAAAGCTATAAGCCCTTTCCATTGACATTTTCTACAGAATGTGTGGAAGGGGGAGCAAGAACACTCACACCTTGCCACCCAAAATCAACCAGCCAAGTTCTCCAACCCAGATTAAATTTCAGGCAGGAAAAGAACTCTGGGGCTGGTAATTCTCAACTAATTTTTAAGGTGAGCATGACCGAGTTGCTGAGGTTGGTATTCCGAGCCAAGGAATTACCAAACTTGCTGACATCTCTGATTATTTGATAGTGAATTGATTCAGGTTCTTACTCTTGAAAACAATAAAACATTTAGCCAAAAGAATGGCTCTGGTGAGATCTGCTGGAAAGTCTCATTACATAGCTACTGCTTCCTCCCACGCCCCTGTTGCATCTGGGTAATTTATGCCTGTAATGTTGCATAGATGGGGTCTTTATGGCCACTGTGTGTGCAATATTAAATTTATGGAAGTTCCTAAGTCACCATTTATTTTTTTTTTGCAGAATAGCAGCCGCGAGAACAATGGGCGCTCATGGACAGCTCAGGATAGGTGCAAGCAGTTCAGCAAGTGCAGGGGGGCACAAGCAGGGGCAGTGACATGCGAGTAGGGGCAGCGGCATGGTGGCACCCGGAGGACCCGGACAGGGGGGCATCCATCCATCCTTAAATGTGGCTCACTTTCTTGAGCTCCAGCTCTGCATCTGTTTTCTGTTCATGGGATAGGATGATCTGGATTTCATGGGTTATAAAGGGGTGGGATGATGTATTGATGGTCCCACCCTGCAATAGCACATTGGATCTGATTATCACTTCTGTTTATGAACCAATGGAATACAAAGATGAACTCTCTGGTTATTGAAAAAATATGTGCGGTATTTATTTATTTATTTAAAACATTTATATCCAGCCCTATATCATTAGGATCTCAGGGTGATGTACAGGTAAAATCAATTTAGACAGTATAAAACAGTAAATAATTTAAACAGTTAAAGACCTATTAAACCATTAAGCAAGCTAATACCAATTTAAAATCTAAAACACTAACATAGTTAAAACAGTGTGGTACTTCAGGGAATGCATTTAGCCCTCAAAGGCTTTGATAAAAAGCCATGTTTTAACTTGGTGCTGAAATGAAACCAATGTCTGCACCAATTGGGCCTCCAAGGGGAGGGCATTCCACAACCAGGGTGTCACAGCAGAGAAGTCCCTCTCCCCTGGACCACCATAGTGTACATCTTGCACTGGTGGGACACAAAGGAGGGCTCCTCCAACAGATTTCAAACCTCAGGCAGGCATATATAGGGGGAGGCACTCCCTCAAATATCCTGGAATATTATTCTTGGAATAAAAAGTTTTACTCTAAGAAATAGCCCTACACGTTTTGACACTGAATATGGGCCTTCTTCTGGGATCAGTTTTAATATAATGGGGTCAGTTTTTATGCATGCAGGTATCTCTGAAAATCTATCTTATATATATAATTCAAATTTGGGAGTTAGTTCGTCATCCCTTTTTGACTGCCTTCCCATTGACTGATTCTCATGAAACCCACTTGATTAGGGATGGCAGAGAATTCTGCCACCGGCTCCGGAGTCCGTGGCGGAATGTTCCCACTCACCTCTGCCTCCCGCTGGAACATTGCAGAGCTGAATCCTCCTCGCTGGCAGCTCCATTCCACAAGTGATATGGCTGCCATTGTTGTCCATATTGCTGCTGATGAGAAACAGGAAGTGATCCCGATGCAAATGGCATCCGCTACGCCATTTGCGTCCCTGTTTCTTCTTGCGATAGGCTACGCGTCTGTATTTACATAGCTATTTACATAGCCTATCACGTGAAAAAACAGGGACGCAAACAGCATAGTGGCACAGTTTATGCTCACATCAAAACCTTTCCTTAGTTCCTTTAAAAAATATTCAAGCCTTTCCTGAAATTTCTGGACATGTGGGGGGTATTCTACTATAAAGAAGAGGCTGTAGCCCTCTTTTACCATATTTTAGATTTCTTCTAGAGCTTCCAAAGTTTATTTCTCCCCCCACCCCACCCCCACCCCCACCCTAAACAATCAAGGGAAGTAGCAGGGAGAAAGGGAGAAAACAGAATAAATCTTAAGGGGATAGGGAAAAAACTTATTTTTTGTTACCTGGGAGGGACTTACCATGATGGCTTTCAGTTCCAGCACCAAGGTTAGGCATGCATGGCTGGGCATCTGTTGAGGGCCCATACCCCAGCAGGAACCCACTGGCAAGACCCTCCCCCACAAAAAATGTTGTTCCTCCTCTTCACCATTGCAACCTGCTTCTTCACCACTGCAACCTGCTTCTTCACCTGCCTCTCACACTGGCCCTGGCAGTTGTGGTGGTGAAAAGGAGGAGCAGTAGATGCCACTATCTACTTGTTCACTGGCCCTCTGCCTGACAAGCAAGCTAGTAGTTGCAATAATGAAAAAGAAGTTGAGGAGCAATAGCAGTGACTATGGCACTGAGAAGGTAGACTCATCAAGCAAGGGGGCCCATTGATGGTGTCTTGCCCAAGGGCCTTCAACAACATGGAGCTGACACTGGTGGCTTTTCAGGGAGGGTCTCATTCTTTAACTAACTGCTCCACTAATTGCTGTTTGCCATGATGGAGCTGCATTTGTCAGCCCGGTGGGCTACCATACTCCTATACAATGGCTCTCTTTGAATGATGCCATCTCCTGGTCTGGTGTTATTGAAACAGAGCCATTGCAACAGAGTAGGGTGACCATCGATGCAAGTGGTGGTGGGACAATTAGTTAAAGAAAGAGAGAGAGAGAGAGAGAAGTGACTCTGGCTGCTGCTGCCACTATTTATCATGGTATCCCAGGTGAGGGTTGTTTTTAGAATTCCTCTTCTTCCCTGAAAAACCAAAAATGCTGCTCCACATTTGCAGTTTGTGATGGGGTTTGCAAAAGTGAGGCAGCATGAAATGTCCATCTAGGCTCTGCTCTTCGGATGGAGCACATCTGGAAACCACTATTTTTGGTGCATACTGTTTTCAGGGTGGACAATTTTTCCACTTCAATTTATTCCAATACAGAAGTCTGTTTGACCAGAAATCACCAAAAATTGTACATTGCAATTTTCTCTTGTCAGTGGATACAATCATTTCTTTCTAGCTCCTCTGGTCTGGCTGACCCAAGCTTGTTGTGACATAATTGCAACAATAAAGAAAGTGATGTTGAAGTGTGATGGACAAGTAAATATGGACCATTCATACGAAGGGTAAGTCCACATAACCCAATGCATGGGACTGCAAGAAAGAGAGAGAAAGAGATTAGCATTAGATTGGGGAATAAGGGAAGATCATATGACCTGATACACATGCAAATGTGGTATTAACAATACAAACCAATACAATTTGGTTCGGATCAAAGGAACCTACAACAGTGATATTTCTCTATTGATTAGTGATCTCTCTGTTGATTAGTGATCAAGCAGGTATGTACAGGAAAAGTGAATAGCAGCAATACAACCAAATACTAACTGGTACAAACTTAGGGATGCTTTGGGAATTTGATTTCTGTGACTTCTGTTTCAAAACTAATGACCACACCCCAACTCCAAGTCTTCAATCAGAACTATGTTGACCACTGGCTTTCATTTCACAGTTCTCCAGGTAAAGTAATGGAGATTAATCTCTTTAGACATATAAAAATATGAGTCAATGCAAATATAAAAAATGATGTTTCCTTCTCTGCATAAAGCACTTTTTATTATTGGGGTTTTTTTATTTGTACCCTACCTTTTACCAAACAATGGCACTCAAGGCAGCTCATAAGGACATATATAACAAAACAACATGATACATCTCATTTTTATCCCAGCTGAACAAACCAGTTCAGCAAGGAGAGGAATAATCCTGCCATTAGTACTGGGACTTAAAAGCAACATAGGCTTTGAAATGCAAAGTAATGTTTCTTTGAGAGGACAAAAAGCAAAAAGGAAGGGAAAGGGTGTGTGGTGATGGGGGGTTGGTACTGTGGGATGCATTGTGGTGGGGGGGAAGGCCAAAGAATGGAACTTTTGAAAATGAAAACTGTAAAAGGAGAAGGAGAAGGAGAAGGAGAAGGAGAAGGAGAAGGAGAAGGAAGGAAGGAAGGAAGGAAGGAAGGAAGGAAGGAAGGAAGGAAGGAAATCAGAGACACTATGGATAGGTCAGGGAGGAATATGGATGGGAAAGTATAAGGAGAAGCCCAAATTCAATCTGCATTTCAATGAAATGAAAACTGCAATATCTCCCATGGGCAAAGAAGTAGTGAAGCCAGTCTGGTTAAAGTGTTGGACTAAGACTCTTGAGACTCAGGTTCTAGTCCCCACTCAGCCATGAAGCTCACTAGGTGACTTTGGGCCAGTCACTGGCTCTCAGCCTAACCTACCTCACAGGTTTGTTGTGAGAATAAAATGGAGAGGATGAAGATTATGTATGCCACCTAGGGCTACTTGGAAGAAAAGGAGGAATAGAAACATAAATAAATAAATATTTTGATGGGACTTTAAAAAGAGCATAAATTACCATCAGGAAATAACAGAATAGAATCACAGGCCAACAAATGTAAAAATAAAATGGAGCCAAAGGAGACAGACTCGTACATCCCTAATCTGTAATATGCAATAAGATGTTTATGGACACTGCAGCTTTTGAAGACTTCATCTGACCTGTCAACAGACTTGATATTCTCCATAACATCCAGAGCCTGGCTTGAGATTCCTTACCTGATTAGCAAGCATTACTTCAGTGCTGGGGAGGGCAGGACCCTTTCTGCTTTCATAGTCAGCAGTGTTGGAGTTCCACTTACAGAGATCTGCTTTGCTGGATTGACAGACATCTATACCTTCTTTTCTTTTCTTTTCTTTTCTTTTCTATTTTAGCTCTTATTATTTATTCAATACATTCTTTTTTTTCTTGCTGACAGCAGTTGTATGTATAAATGTTCTTCTCTTTATCAACTAAATGCTAATGTTTTATTTATGTGCACTGAAGAGAGTGAGAGAGAGAAAATAACTGAACTGATGTTTACCTAACAAGCTGCAAAGAAAAGTGCAGTAACATAATAGTAGAGTTCATAAGTATCCTGGCTTGTAATTTTTGGTGTCAACATTGGAATTGCAGAAAGAGCTTATGCAGACATTGCACGTATACAAGTGCAGTTTAGATCTGCATCTATAAAAATAACATCTGTTTAAGCATACATTACATTTAAAAATAACTGTACAGTGATCAGCTGGTTAAGTACAGTTAACCAGATGTCGTTTTAAAGTGCCAGATGGAACAATGAAACTAAGATTGAAAATTAAAAAATACTGTGAAAGGTCAAATCAATTAAGCAACCTGTTTTGTTGGCATGTAACAGTTAAAAGTAAGTTTAAACTACTTAAGGAGTGAGCAGTAGGAAGATGAAGCAGTTAATTTAACTTGTTATTTAGAAATGATAACGATAAAATGTTAGTTAGTTGAAACATTTATGATTGCTTGATGAGCCCCCACCCCAACCTAGTGAAACATAGTTAAATATACTTTTTATTTCTTGGAAAATGTAAATAACATTGGCAATTGAATTTGCACTGACAGAGCATCTATAATAAATAAATTCCTGCATTCTTACTCATGTTAATCACTTATTTTTAAATAAGCATTTTCTAAAAGAAATAAAGAAAAGCATACATATAAAACAATGAGTGAAAACACAGACTGCTGAGGTTACCCTTTTTCTTCTAAACAGTTTGAAATGGGAATTTTTCATAAGGAACCTAGGAGCTTCTCTTGTAAAACTTCTCAGATTAGAGTAATACATATACAAACAGATTTATCAACCATAGTAGGATCATTCCGTTGCCTTAGGGTGCTGAAATTTAAGCCTAGTGCAGACATTTCACAATGGAGCAATCTATTCATGTGCTGTAAAAATGAATGTGGACTCGTCTTCCATGCTTCTGGGGCAATCTGTGATGTGGGTGCTCCATGCAGACACTTACTTGTTGTGTATCTTCCCTGATCTGGTGCAGATTCCATGGGAATCATAGAATCATAGAATAATAGGGTTGGAAGGGGCCTATAAGACCATCAAGTCCAACCCCCTGTTCAATGCAGGAATCGAAGTCAAAGCATCCCTGACAGAGGGCTGTCCAGCTTCATCTTGAATGCCTCCAGTTTGGGAGAGCCCACCACCTCCCTAGGTCATTGGTTCCATTGTCATATTGCTCTAGCAGTAAGGAGGTTTTTCCTGCTGTTCAGCTGGAATCTGGCTTCCTGTCACTTGAGCCCATTATTCTGTGTCCTGCATTCTGGGAGGATGATCGAGAAGAGATCCTGGCGTTCCTCTCTGTGACAACCTTTCAAGTACTTGAAGAGCATTATCATCTCTCCCCTCAGTCTTCTCAAGGCAAAACATTCCCAGCTCTTTCAGTCTCTCCTAGTAGGCCTTTTTTCCAGTCCCTTGATCATCTTCAAACCAGGTTAGACTACTGTGATGTGTGATAAATGGGGCTGAATTTTAAGATGGTTCAGAAACTGCAGCTAGTTCAGAATACGGCTGCTAGACCCCTAATTGTTGTTGTTTTCTGTTGCTGATTTTGTTCTGATGCTGGTTTAAGATTTTATGTCTATGTTTTATTGCCAGAATTCATGGTTTTAATTGTGATTTGTTAACTGCCCAAAGAACATTTTGTTGATGGGTGGTATAGAAATGTTGTAAATAAATAAATAAAAGGTGGCCAAGATGTTTCAGGCTGATTGGAGCATATACCCAAGTATGTGTTACTCAAATGCAGAGAACAAAAAGGAATACAAATTTGCACACAAAAAATGCAAGCAGACAATAAGGGATGCAAAAAAGGATTTTAAGGAGCATATGATGAGTAACATTAAGACCAACCATTAAAAAAAATCCGTTCAGTTTATTGCTCAATAGCCAACCAGGCTTTTGCATATACATCAAACTCAAAACAAAACAAGAAAGGATACAAAATGTCAACATACAAGGAAATCCGAATGTAAGTGAACCAAGTCCTCTATCGTCTAGCATCCAACTGGTTGATGGCTATCCAAACTGTTGGCCACTATAGAGTTGCCTGACTTCCATTAACTGCAGGGTGCTTAATCTGCATTTAGTTAAGAGCCATCTAAAACCACATGGGAAGATAAAAGACAAATACGGGAGCAGTTTCTTCAGAGGGGCTGCAAAATCTTTATACAAAATGTTGGAATGGCACTTGTCCACTAGTGTGATGATAGTCTGAAAACCAATGTCAGTTAGATGTCTTGCAGATGGGCAGCATTGTACCTGCTTGCAATCAAATAGCCCATGGAAAAGACCAGTTTAGAGATGATTTCATGCATTTTGGTGACCCATGATTCTGCCCCCATGTCTTCATATGCCAGTAGGACAAAGGGAGAGGCCTATTGAAGAATTACCTTAATTCAGAAATAGCCACTTTCTGAGCTAAAGTTCTCACTGAACAACACGCTGTCTCCCTTCAGATTAGTGCCTCAGAGGTGGATCTAGGCACACCCAGGGATCTAGAAAGAAAGATGGAGTTTTTGAGGATAGCTTTCTGCCTACCATAGTATTCTGTCCTAGGTTTATGTTGTCAAGGTTCCTTTCTCCCAGTCTTAGGCACCCCTCCATTTCAGGAACAGTTTGAACGAGGTCCTGTCACTCACAGAAAGCAAAATGGCAATGATGGAGAGTATAGGCCCACTTCCTACTTCCCTCCATTGATTTGTGAAGCCTTTTTTTCCTTCAGTGAAATCTTTTTCTTTTCTTTTCTTTATTACATTTATATCCCACCTTTCTTCCATCATGGAACTCAAGGTGGCTACATGTGGTTCTCAAGTGGTCTCCCCTCCAGACTCAAACCTGCTTAGCTTCAGCAAGGTGGCTGCCTCATGTGCCTTCAGACTATGCCCTGGGACCTTTTGATACACCAGTGTGTACATCATCTGGCATAGTGAGAGAACTCAAATGGGCCCATATTTACTGCATGCAGGAGAGAGAGAGAGAGGGGGGGGTAAACAAGAGGGCAGCTGCTAAGACAGCCCTTTTTGAGTTCATGTTGGAGGGTTACCTGGAGGTTTTTGTCCATCAAGGAAATAATAATCAGACTGGTGCTGCAGCTTAGCAGTTGGCTAAGGACTTTTGCTTTTGTCTAAATCAGATGATGAGTAGAAACATTTAGGGAGTAATCCTATCGGGATAGGCGGGTGCCTACGAACTTGGAGGCGACCGCCTATCCAATGCATGGTGGGAGAAGTGCAGAGGGGATCCTTTCCTTTGCATTCCAGCCACCCTGCATTTGCGGCTAGATGGCTGATTTCAGCTTTCTAGCTGTGGGATGTTGGAGTGCAGGGTGGAGAGGCTGGACGACACATAGGAAGCATCATACCAGCACTTCCACACTCCCTGCCCCTGGGAATTCCCCCTTTTGCCCCTTACCATGCTGCTCTTACGAGCACAGAGCCCGGGGATGAGCTGTGCCACCCATGAGGCAGTGGGGGCAGGAGCAGGGAGGCAGTTCTCTGGGAACCAACCAATCCTATGGCCGTCTAGTCACTGTCTAGGGGCCATAGGATTGCACCCTTAAATAATAATCTTTGGGCTGCATGGCTCCCTTCTTACTTACCTATAATTTAATAAAGTTTCTTTGATCACTCAAGGAAGATTCTGATGGGATTATTTAGTAATGATGGCTCCTGTTAGAAAAGTAATTAGCAGAGAAAAAGAAAAAGTCAAAACAGAATGAGCGTTTATCAGTCCCACATGCACACAAGGCTATCTTATAACAATACAAGGAGACCACACCCTTCCTTGGTAAAGAAAAGGTAAAATGGTGTTACTCACAAATGTTCTTGCATATAAAATGCAGGTACAGCACAGAGTTTCAAAAAAGAGTTTGTTCAGTCCATTTTGTGTTCCATTGCACAGGCAGGAGTGAGACAGCAAACACATGGGCTCCCAGCAGTGGAGGAGGTTAGATAGAGCAGGGGAGGAGCAAAATCACAGGGAACCACATTGTAGGCTATAGAGTTCCTAAGGCTAGCTGTTGTCAAAACTGAATTAACTAAATGCAACACTGCCCCCTTCCAGTAACTTGCAGGCAAGGTTGCAATATTCCCAACATATTCTTCCATCATGTGCTAGAGCACTTGGATTCAGTCTACCTACTCTGGACTAAAAGGAGGTAAGGGGACCATGGATTGGGCTCTGCCTTGTGTCAATGGGGAGACCCTTCCAGATACAAACCCACAGGTTTGGGGGTTTCTTTCTCCCCCAAAACCAGGGTTTTCCTGAAAAGAGGTAGCAGTGCTTACAAAAGAAGAAGAAATGCACGCTGCCTGTCTTGCTGGTGGACACTCTTTTCACCAATATATGCAATTTAATAGATTTGTATGCTGTTTGCCATGTTTAAAAATATACTTTAATATCTATATGAGGGGAGGGAGGACCTGGCAAAACCAAAATCATGAAAAATATGAGACCGGCCCACTGACCTGCCTGCCTTCCATATGAGAGGAGAACCAGAACTCACAGCTATCTCCATTGTACTGAAAGGGAATTAATGAAATGGATGGTGCATGTGAACGCTGCACTTATTATGCCTCAGAGTCAGGGCATAATAAGGGCCAAATTCAACTGCAGATAAGCTCTCAGGGGCTGCATTCCAGGGGCAGGTGGGACCAAAGGCAAAGGGGGAGGGGCCACTGGCAAAAGGGGTGGGGCCAAACATACTAAAAATACCAGCATCTTTTAGCTTATAGCTCTTCCTGCCGGTAACTGAGCCTTCGGAGAGGCATCACACAGCTCATAGTTACGTTATGGAATTCCACAGGATGTAGGGATGGCCACCAATTGGGATGGCTTTAAAAGGCAGTTGGGCAAATTCCTGGAGGACACGGCTCTCAATGGCTACTAGTCTTGATGGCTGTGTGCTACCTGCCCCCAGTCCCAGAGGCAGTGAGCCTATGTACACCAGTTGCTGGGGAACATGTGTGGGAGGGTGCTTTTGCACTCATAAGGCGGGGCTGCCAGAGGCTGCTCGGGAAGGAGCCTGGGGAAGGAGGACCAGCCAGCAGCTGCACCGGGTGGAGCCTGAGCCTGAGCCTGCTTCTGCCCCCGCCCACAGGTACTTATGGTGGGGCTGCCACAGGCAGCGCCTCGGCGTCGTGCCAAGTGCGACGCTAAGTGCGCACTTAGCGTCGCACTTGCAGTCGCGTAGGACCTGAAGACGTACCCACCTGCTTCTCCAGAGACATCAGCAGCCACAATACCAGCAGCAAATAGCGGCAGCAGAGGGCAGCAGCTTTAAAGACAAGGGGAAAGGGGCAAACGTGGACTTTATCTGCTCCTTCTTAGCTGCTGTTCTCTTTTATCTCTTTTATCTTTTATATTTTTTAAACTGTTTTGCATTTTATATCCTAACATTTTAATATGTGCCTGGGAGGACTATTGGGCAACTCAGGGGGTGGGGGAGGTGCCACCATAACTGTGGTCACGGGCAGGGGGAGGTATGGCACTGGGGGATTAACAGGCCAGCTGAGGAGAAGAGGGGCTAGACACCTTACAGCTGTCCCCTCTTCTGGTTCTTCCCCCAACCTGATGGTTCCTGGCAGCCTTACCAGTCTGCCCTCGGGTCTGGTGGTGCTGCTGCTGAATGCCAGGTCGGCCCAAAATAAAATCTCCCTCATCCATGATTTGATTGTGGATGAGGGGGCTGACCTGGCATGTATTACTGAGACCTGGGTGGGAGAACTGGGAGGGGTCACTCTCTCCCAGCTGTGCCCTCCTGGGTACTCGGTGCAGCACCAACACCGACTTGAGGGTCGGGGAGGGGGGGTTGCCATGGTCTATAGGAATTCAATCTCCCTCTCCAGGGTTCCTGCTCATTCGAGTGCAGGTCTTGAGTGTTTGTACCTTGTGTTGGGTACCCGGGACAGATTGGGGATTCTGTTGGTGTACCGCCCACCCCGCTGCCCATCAGACTCCCTGCCTGAGCTGACGGAGGTGGTCTCGGACTTGGTGTTGAGGACCCCTAGGATGATGGTCCTGGGGGATCTCAACTTCCATGCCGAGGCCGCTGTATCCGGGGCAGCTCAGGACTTCATGGCTGCCATGACAACCATGGGGCTGTCCCAACATGTCATCGGCCCAACACATACAAAAGGACACACACTTGATCTGGTTTTCTCGACTGGGCAGGAGGATGGTGATCTGAAAGTGGAGGAATTAACATCTGTCCCTTTGTCATGGTCAGATCACTTCCTGCTGAGGTTTAGACTCCTGGTGGCCTTTCCCCTCTGCAAGGGTGGGGAACCTATTAAAATGGTCCGCCCCCGGAGATTAATGGATTCCGATGGATTCCAGAGGGCTCTGGGGGATTTTCCTGCTGGTATGGCTGGTGCTCCTGTCGAAGCCCAGGTCGCTCTGTGGAATGCAGAGATGACTCGGGCGGTTGACACGATCGCGCCCAAGCGCCCTCTCCCTCTGAGCAGAGCCCGGCCAGCTCCTTGGTATACACCTGAGCTGAGGGCAATGAAGCAAGAGGGTTCCCCTTATTTTCGCCGTAGTCTATGTAAATGTTTACGTAGACTACACGTGCCAAAATAAGGAACGCAAATGGTGGCGCCCATGGGCGCCGCCATTTGCGTACGCACGGTTTTTTGTGTTTTTTTTTCACTCAGCCGTGATAGGCTATGTAAACATTTATGTAGCCTATCACGGCTGACTGCAGGGACGCAAACGGCGGAGGCTACGGCCGCCGCCATTTGCTTCCCAGCCGGCAAGGATTCGCGGCGGGAGGGACAGGGCGCCTCGCCCCCGGCCAGAATTTCAGGGGGGAGGGACGGGGTGCCTCCCCAGCGGCCAGAATTTCAGGGGAGAGGGACGGGGTGCCTCCCCCCCCACCGCGAATCAAGTTCCGTGAAAGGTAAGGGACTTTCGTACATCCCTAGCTCGGGTAGCCACCTCAGGTCAACTCAGCCTTCCATCCTTCCGAGGTCGGTAAAATGAGTACCCAGCTTGCTGGGGGAAAGGTAGTCACGACTGGGGAAGGCAATGGCAAACCATCCCGCTATAGTCTGCCATGAAAATGCCAGCGCAAGCGGTGTCCCTCTAGGGGTCAGTAATGACCCAGTGCTTGCACAGGAGGAACCTTTATTGTTCATGTCAGCCTTTTAGAATGGGGAAAAAACTGCACAAAAGCTGATAAACCACCAAACTATCGATGGTTGGGGAGAAAGCTAGTGGGAATGGTGCAAGGCCATGTGGGGAATCCCAGAGGGCCAGATTAAGACCCCAGGACGGCCGGATTGGGACACTGGCCTGAAGTTCCACACCCCTGTACCATGCCAAGAAAACCACGCAAAGCTCACCATATGATGTCATACAAAGTCTTGTTAGGAAATCTTCTCTGTCTTTAACAACTAGAGTTCTAGAATGTTTAAAGCACCAATGAAATTCTTCACAACCTAGATCAATGTGGCCTTTCATCTGCCCTTTTTACATTCGTGTGCAGAAGGACTGTTTCTTGCACTTCATGCCACTGCTTATTAGGGAGAGTTTCAGGAGGACTGGCTTTCTGGAGCCAGAACCCAAAAGGTACTGGATTGGATTTGCCTGTTCTAGATCACTGTGTACCTGCTCTCCATGTAATATTCCTGGGGTGCACATGAAGGGTTCCACTGGATCTGGGCCATTAAGTGGAAATATCACCTTGAAATCAGTTACAGCCTCAATCAAATAATGTATAGGCTTAATATGTAATATTTGGGGGCTAAACTGTGTCGCTTCATTAATAAATAACAGGGCTAGTTTAAGTATTTGCAACCTATGACTGTGATTATTATTTTAATGTGTAAAATACAGACCATGATTGTTTTGTAGAATGGCTATGGAAAGTGGATATATTTAGAAAGTGAGGCCCTAAAATGTATTGTCTATACAAACTTTCTCTGGTTCACTCAATACAGTACTGGATATGCATAATTTTATCTTATATGTCAATGTGTGATTCCAGTATCTTTAAATCTACAATAGCTGGCAAAGTTTATACTTGGGGTGGGGGGAAGGTTGTTCTTATTATATGCTTGTTTAGGTTCAACCTGTGTGGTCATTTTATATTCTGAGTATTTTAGGACAAGAATGTTTCATTTCATTTCTTCTAAGAAAAGATATAGCTCTCTCTCTCTCTCTCTCTCTCTCTGTATGTGTTTGTGTAGTTTATTAGGAGAGCTGTCATTTTTAATCCTTTTCTTTCAATCATTTCTCCTCCAACATGAAACATTTCAGTCTAACACACTTGTAGAGGCTGTTCATAGTGAAACACTAGTAGCATTTGCAGTCTAAAGCAGAAGAGTGCCATGAGAATAGAACAAAAGAAATTAAAACACTAGATATGCCACAGTTGTCTTATGCAGCAGTTAGAAATTTAATTATTTTATCTCATAGAATAATGTGCCCTTCAGAAATCATTTTGGACTAGATGTTTCAAACCAATGATCTGTAGTTAATTATCTTTAATAACTGTTGCACATTATGGTTAGATCTATGTTTTTGCTAAACCAATTAATAATATCTTCATTAGTATAAAGACAAGGTAGCTGGATTCTTTCATTTTTCACATTGAAAGAGTAGATATTTTAAACAGTGTAATTTACTTTAGCCATACATTCCCGATGATATGACTAATTAATGAGACTTCAAAGACATATAACTTCCAAAAGCTACTTATTTTCAAGTCATTGTTGAACATTTAATGACATTATGTTGAGGCCTTCCCGAAACCCTAACTGCCTGAGTGTTGAATATGCTAAACCTTTTTAAATCGGTAAGCCAAATGAAGCTCTGAGTAATGCTTAATGGCAAATGGAACCAATATTTCTTCTTAAGAAACCTGTTGAATACAGAAGTAACTATGAAAAGTTGATCACATCCCTTTCCTCATGAGTTATGACTGTCTGTTGGGCTAAGCCATTCATTTTTATAAAGGCAATACTGGGTTGAGAAAAAGAAAGCATATGCATAGCTTTTAATTCTGAAACTCTGAGGTATGGATATGCTCAAAATGTCAGGTATTCAAATATCCTACTAAAAAGAAGACAAACATCACAATTCTATATATTACTCAGAAGCATGTCTGTTCAGTTCAATGAGACTTACTCTGAGGTAAATGTGCACAGGATTGCAGCCTAAATAATTTATAGCACTCTGATGCATCTCATCTCAAACCTCAATGAGTTGAATGGGACTTACTTCAACTTACTCCCATGTAAGTGTGTATAGGTTGGCAGAAGCTAAAATGCCTTCCATGGGCACCACTGGGATAGTGCTGGAAACAATTTCCCTGTAACATGTTCTTGTCCTAAAGTCAAAGAGTAGCCACCCTGTGAGTCAGCTTAATCACATGGTATATTTTCTCATTTCCGCAGCATGTCATTGGCTGCTCTTGCTAATCACAGAATGATAGCATAGGTAAGTAGGGGTGTATGAAACCCCGCTTACCTGGCTCAGCTGGGTTCCGCTGGGGGGGGAGGCGCTCCGTCCCTCCCCCTGGAATCCTGGCCGGCTGGCTCCGCTCCGCGGGGATTCCGCGGAGCTGCCGGCCAGCTCTGCCAGCAGCCGGACATCCAGCCGCTGGCTAGCAGGGACGCAAATGGCGGCGGCCATAGCCGCCGCCGTTTGCGTCCCTGAATTCAGCCGTGATAGGCTACGTAAAGACTTACATAGCCTATCACGTCTGGGTTAAAAAAAAAAAAAGTGTACGAAAATGGCAGCGGCTACGGCCGCTGCCATTTACATTCCTTATTTTTGGCTGTCTTAGTCTATGTAAATAATTACGTAGACTAAGACGAAGGCAAGAAAGGGGAGCGCAAATAGCGTAGCGGATGCTATTTGCGTTCCCCTTTATTTTCACCATCTTACTCTATGTAAATATTTACGTTCCTTATATAACATTTGCGTTCCTTATTTTTGGCCGTCTTAGTCTACGTAAATATTTACGTAGACTAAGACGGCAAAAATAAGGGGGAACGCAAATAGCGTAGCGGATTTTCTAGACTTAGTCTTCAGGATAATCTGCCTCATAATAAGCATCTTAATACAGAAATAAAAGACTCCAAAGAGCATTGATTTCAAATTCTAAGTAAGGAGCATTTTATGTACAGCTGCTCAGGATCACCCATGCTTGCTTGTTACTTAACCAGTGGTGGCTAGTGAATCAGTTTCTGAAAGAGGAATTCCTGCCCTTACCTATAGCCATTGGAAGGAAGTGATGAAGGTGGGGGGGAAAGATAGATGTAAGCATTACTGATGGCTGCTCGTTATTTATTATCATTACTGCAGAAATAAAAATAAAGAGAGCACAACAGAACACTTCAGATATTTCTCCTGAAGCTTTCCTTCAGCCCAAATACTGCGTGTTGTTGTTGTTTTTAAGAGAACATAATGTGTTCAGGACTCTGTGGGAGCTTGAAATCTATAGTGGCATTCTTGAAAATGACCAATTCAATCCAAGTTGTAGTGACTCAGCAGGAAGACCACAGAAAAAAATCATTTTCTAATAGGAAATGCATCTTGAAGACTTATCAGCTTGGATAAGATTGGGAAACTGACATTTTTCTCAAATGCCAGCACTTTGGAAAATTTGTATTTTATTGCTACTCTACTATATATTGTGCCAAGGTATATTCAGGCTGTTTTTATGAAAGCTCCTCGAAGATTCAGAAATGTATTAGGGCCTAAAGTTTATTAAATACATGTTGTTGTAGTAGGCTTGTAAAGAAAGAAAGTAAAAACAGAATCAACACAAATCATTTTCTTGCTGGTCTTTGGTTTTTTTTTCTTCATTGTGAACTAATTGTGGCGCTCAATAATTGTATATTTATTTATTTGTATTTTTAATCTGCTCTATCATCCAGACATCTAGGGTGGCTAACAACACTGAAAGGCAGCAAATAACCAAACTGCATATAACTAGCATAGTAAAAAATACTCCATGTTAATTTCTGACTTAAATTAAAAAATCAAACATCTCACCTTGCTTCAGCCTTCAGCTTCACTGGCCCTTGGGGAAAAGGTTATGCACCAGCGGTCTCCAAGAACCCCTGCACAGAGCATATTGCAGTTATCAACTATGCAGTTTTACAGAATGCTCTTTAATATGCATAAAACTTGTAGCAGAAATTACATTATTCTGCTGTAGAATTAAAATCCAGCTGTGGGAGAATGTCCAAGAATGTACGTTTAAAAAAAAACTACAACAGAAAAACCTGTTAAAAAACTATTGTCTCAAATGAAGCTTATTCATAACTGACTTTAGTTGGATTAGGCCATTTGCCTATAAAGCAATATATTTTTCCCATTGGGTGCTTCCAGATGAGGCTTTTAATATCCCTGCACCCTGCCTCATTCGCAGAATTTACAGGCGATCCAGACGTCAATGTCATCATCACCATTTGTAACCCTCCTATGTTTTCCCAGTGCTTCTTCCAACTTTTTTTTTCACCCTGGAAAATTCTCTAAGAAAGAAAAGATGGAATAGATGCACAGTGCCTTCTGATAGTTGGTGCTAGGACCCTCTGTCTAGGACCAGTGTCCTGGATCTTTAACATTACTGGAGCAGTAAGGCTAGAACTACACATTATGAGAGTCACACAGCCAGTGTTGCTCCATGTCTCCTTCCCTCTCTTCCTTGTAACATGCAGTTCAACCAAAATGCAACATGTGAGAGGAGGGTGCTTTGCATTGCCCCAACCCCATGTCCCATCATTGGCTCTCAGCACTGACTGTCAGACCAAAGGACAATCATGACTTCACATCAAGCACTGGGTTTGAACTAGATGTTGTGAGGAAGATGGAGCAAAGGGATATGGAGCAGTGAAAGCTACAATGTCTAGTTCTGCCCTGAGTAAAGATGTGAGCAAGCGTGATGTGCCCAAGGATGCCTCTGCTAGGAACAAACCTAATACTCATTGTGCTGAACCACAGTAATCTAAGGAAGCATGTCTTTCATTTTAGATTAAATATGCTTGCTGGGTAACGTAATAAATGCTGCTTAAGCAGTTCCCTTTTTGATTAAAAAGGACTGCTCTAATATAGCGGCAGGGCAACACGTGGCTCACAGGCCTCATGCAGTCCCCACTGTCCCCTTACATGGCCCCCCTGTGGCCCCTGACACCACAACTCTGCTGACTCCCACTGACCCCACCCCCATTTTTTAAAAATAAAAATAGTCGTAGTGGCTGTGGAGCACCAAAAGGCTCAAAATTAGCTTGCAACCAAGATCATTTTGACACTGTTAATGCTCTGTAGCCACTATGATTGTCATTTTTAAAATTTATTTTTCCAGCATCCACAGTGTGTGTGTCTGTGCATGTGCATGTGTGTGTGTGTGTGTTCAGCCCATGGGGGGATCTGGGAGGCAAAAATGTCCCCCGGATGTCCTGCAGTTGCCCACCCCTGCTCTAATATAATGGAAACAAATATGAAATTAATTATGAACAAGAATGAAGATGATCTAAACTTTCACACTTTATTAAATCCAGGGAAGCTGCTAGTAATGACATATTATTTGCTGAAATTTCCCCCTCCCAATATACAATATGAAAACAGGCCATAACCTTGGGCAGCCTTTCCCAATATAGGCTCCCCAAATGTTGTCCCATTTTTCCATGTCCCATCTACCCCATTCAGCATGGCTGATGGTCAGGTGTGATGGGACTTGTAGCTAGGGATGTTAGAGAAATTCACCAAAGAACCAAATGAGTTCAGATTTTTATCATTCTGACCCATGGATTCCACAGCGGACTGGTTTTTCCCCTGTCAAGCGGATTCCGCAGACCTGCAGACCACTTTTCTAGGGATGTTAGAGTATTCTGCCATGGACTCCAGTGAGGCCGGATTCTTTAGAATCCGGTCCCCCGGAGTCCATGGCGGAATGGAGCAATCCCCACCACCACCCCACAAAATGTATGCAGAAGGGAGCCTACCTTTGTCAGCCATCTGCTGCCCCGTGAATGGCTGCCACAGTCTGCGGCTGCCATTTCCTGTTTACTTTAGCCATGATAGGCAAACGTTCCCACCTTTCACCGTGATAGGCTATGTAAATATATACGTAGCCTATCATGGATTCCGCAGGGAGACACAACTGGCGGCTGCTACAGTGGCCGCCATTTGCGGCCGCAGCCCAGCAGCGGATGGAAGTCCGGCTGTGGGCTGCCCCAGCCGGTGGCTCCATGGAGTCGCCGCGGAGTGGAGCTGGCCAGAGAGGATTCTGGGGGGAGAGACAGAGCGCCTCCCCCCCCACCGCAGATGGCCCCAGTGGAATGGGGTAAATGATTTGTACACTGCTACAGTTTTCTAACCTTAGGGAATTTTGCACAAATTTCGTCATGGAAAAATATGCAAAAACATTTTTAGCCCTGGTCCTAATGTGTATTTCCCCCCATAGTATGTGTATTTCCCCCATAGGCTGAAAGCATGAAAATGCACATTTTGGGGAGATTTGCACATTTTGTGGGAATTTGAGCATTTTTGCATGTGTGCATTTGCACAAATGTGAATTTGCACAAATTCAAAAACTAAAAAACAATCAATTTGGATAATGGGTGGGTGATGGAATGAGCATGCCTGGCAATCTGCAAAACATAGATGGAATGGATTTCTACAATCCATACATCCCTAGCTGTAGCCCAACAACAAATGGGGACCCAAGTTTGGGAAAGTGTCTGGGTTGTGCCATAACCCCAGAATACCACAAAGCATACAGAAATCCTTTTAGCAAGTATGCAATGCAATCAGAAGCAAAACAGACTGCATAGCCACTATTGAAGGACCAGCAGACTGTTAGGACCAGTTGAGATAGAAAAGAGGACTAGGCCAGACATTTGCACAATATCTAATTGTATTTGAGATAAAATGTCAGAGTTTTTTTAAAAAAACAGAAACAAAAAAACATTCTTCTGTACACAACTTCATCTGTACACCAGAATGCTCTTTACATATGCTTACATTGATGAGGTGCCTCCTACATGGGTGACATACAGATAACAAATAATTAAGCAAATTCCATTATATATATCCATATATATATATACACACACACATACACGCTAGCACACTTCAATTACTCTAATTTCCTTGGTTTTAATTAATCAATGAAAAGAATCCATCTGTATGACTGTCTTTGATAAATAAGGACCAGCATAAAGAATGGAAACTTCATTTAGAAATGTATCTTCAATTATACCTGTTCAATAACTAGACCAAAATAGACAGAGGGCACAATCCTATCGGGACCCTATCCAATGCAGGGCAGCAGAAGCAAGGAGGGGTCTGTGCTACAGCCACCCTGCATTTATGGCTAGACAGCCAATTTCGGCTACCTAGCTGTGGAACCTCGGAGCGTGGGAAGCAGCAGCCAGATGACACGTGGATGTGTCATACTGGATTTCTGACTTCCCTGCCCGACACCCCCCCCAGAAAGCCCCATTTTTGCTGCTCTGCTCTCCTCTTCCAAGCGTGGAGCCATTCTATGCTGCCTACGAGGTGGTGCAGGAGGGGGTGGTGGTTGGTTCTCAGGGAACCGACCTATCCTATGGCCGTCTAGCTGCCAAATAGCAGCCATAGGATTGTGCCCTTAATAAGACATCTGACCTTTTTATGCTTAAACAAGCTCCATACTCTTCTTTCCTATTCTGGTCATTGTTATAGGAAGCCTGTCTATTCACCACAAGAACCATAAATGTGAACCCTCTAGTGGTTTACTGACCAATATCTATTATCTGTTTCATCATTGTCTGTTGTCTGTGTGTTATCTGTCTACTACTAAAACAAAATTATACTGCAAACTAAGATGCTGTCCCCCACCAGCTCATTTTCATTTGTACATGCAGTGTAGAAGTATCATCTAAAAGGCTGAGCGCAGCTGAACTTTTGAACATAACCACTAGCCCAAATTGAAAGCATTTTACAATACTTAAGAACTGTCCACAAGGCGGCAGTAAAACCCCTTGCATCCACAAGGTATCTCTCATCTCTTTAGCCAAGAGGCCTTCAGTTCCTTAAATGCTAGGAAACTGTATTTACATGCATTTCAACAAGAAACTGTCTTTCTTGTTGAAATTTCACAAGTTTCTTGTTGCGTTACACATTGTGAGGTTAAGGAAATAAGTTTACAGCCTTCAGTAATTTCCTATATTCAGGAAGCCTCAAAGTAGTGATAATAGAAATTATTTATGTTGACAAAATAAAATATTTTCACTATTTTCCTGTATTTTTATGTCTTGCAATATAGGAATACAGTTGCTGGATCATATCTTTCAATCCAATGTTTATTGTGTGATCTGTATGTAAAAAGCAGAATGTAGCTGAATTCACCTTTGATAAAATTATAGGAATTTTATCTAGTTTATCCAACACATTACATTTGCAAATGAAATCAATAATTTCCATTGTTTGTTCTACGTTTCAAAACTTTGCCATCATCTGAAATATCTGTGTGTGTGTGTGTGTTTAGAGAGAGAGAGAGAGAGAGAGAGAGAGAGAGAGAGAGAGAGATGATTTTGTGTCAATTACAGGTCCAGCACTAGATTCCAGTGAGCTCCCAGCATAGTGCTGCCAATGGGCCACCCTCCCCCCTGTGCTCCAGACTTCAGTGCCTCTCACACCAGTCAGTTTTCTCTAGGTACACACACACACACACACACAATGTTTAGACAGCCAAAGTGCAACGCCTGGCCCACTGCTGTTGGATCTCACATTGCATTTTAGGTCATCTAACATGGCAAGCAGGTGGTGCTGGACCAGGCAAAATTCTGGCCCACTTTGGTTCCCATTCAGAAGCACTGCTGCCCACTGGGGAAACTTGTGAGCAAAATACAGATGTGATGGTGGTGGCTATGATAGGCTCAATATTGACAGAGGGCGTTCTGAACTCCTGGACCCTTGGTAGCTGCCCAAGCAAGCTGACCACTATTGCGGTGTCTGGACAATTATTCATATTCTTAAGGATTTACTTTTGTGGAAAGATATTTTGTTGTTGTTTATTCATTCAGTCACTTCCAACTCTTCGTGACTTCATGGACCAGCCCACGCCAGACATCCTGCCGGCCGACGCCACCCCCAGCTCCCCCAAGGTCGAGTCCGTCACCTCCAGGATATCATCCATCCATCTTGCCCTTGGTCGGCCCCTCTTCCTTTTGCCTTCCACTTTCCCTAGCATCAGCATCTTCTCTATGATATCCTGTCTTCTGATGATGTGGCCAAAGTACTTCAGTTTTGCCTTTAATATCATTCCCTCAAGTGAGCAGTCTGGCTTTATTTCCTGGAGTATGGACTGGTTTGATCTTCTTGCAGTCCAAGGCAGTCTCAGAATTTTCCTCCAGCACCACAGTTCAAAAGCATCTATCTTCCTTCGCTCAGCCTTCCTTATGGTCCAGCTCTCACAGCCATGTGGAAAGGTATATAAGGCTGCAATCCTATTCACACTTAGTTCGGAGCAAGCCCCATTGAAATGAATGAATTACTTTCAAGTAGGCAAGCATATGATTGCAGTGCATAAATTGTATACAGATAAAACATTTGTCTGCTTGGAACCTCCTAATAAGAGGGCTTGGCACCAGGGGTGGCAACTTGTGGCCTTCCAGATGTTTGGCCTACAACTCCCACAGCCCTCACCAGCATAGCCATAGTGAGAGTTGTGAGCCAAAACATCTGGAGGGTCACAAGTTGCCAACCCCTGCTCTACATGGATAGACCAAACAGGAACGGAAACAAGGGTTCTAATAGTCACAATGTTCTTTTATCATAGTATCCGCTACTGTTAAGGAAAAAGGCCTGGGGCCAGCAAACCATTGGTGGGTTCAGAGGGTGGGCCAGTGGACTTGGCCCTAGTCCACACAGCCCAGTGGAGCCAGCTGGAATAGCCAGGGAGAGGAATGTAGCTTTGGAGATAGAATGCCTTCTGTGTTAAACACCGGACTCTCCGGTGTCCATGTGACTCTAGCTGAAATATGTTCATAGCAAAGTGGGGGGCAGCAACTGAAATTGTTCACATGGAGTGGGGGCACTGATGGTCATTTGCTCGAAAGCCTCAAAAATCTGGAGCCTGCCCTGTGGACTTGGCCCCAGTCCACTGGCTATCAATCAGGACACTTGGTAGTTCCATAAGGCCTCCCAACAAAGGCGAATCCTTTGTTTGGTGAAGAAGGCTTACACTAAATGTTTGGATGGGGAGTAATGGAAACAGTCGCACAGGCAAGTGATTGATGCAAATATTAACATCAAAACAACACCATTCATTCATTCATTCATTCATTGAATTTCTATCCCACCCTTCAGAAAAATCCCAGGGTGGGTAACAATGTTAAAACAATAAAGCAATAAAATACAGTGCATCTAATAAAACCAAGTACAACCAGCAGGGAGCAACAAATACACAATAGGGATCCAGTATATTCATTGACCACTCATAAATTCTTGGGTCAACTGATAGGCCTTAGCCTTCTGGTGAAATGCCAGTCAAGTTGGCGCCAAGGCATACCTCTTAGGGGAAGACATTCCAGAGTCAGAATGTCAACATGGAGAAGGCCCTATCTCATGTCATCACCCAATGTACTGTCCCTAACGGTGGGACTATGAGATGGGCGTCTCCACCAGATCTAAGGTCATGGGCAGGGAGAGGCTGTCCTTCAGATAACTGGGCTTCAAATTGTTTAGGGATACTACTTAGGTACTAGTATAATTTTCTTACTGTAGAACCACAGATGTTTACATCTGTGAGGAAATTAGACACATAAATAAGGCATGCCTCTGGAGAGCAAAGCAGGGAAGCTTCCTATAGTGAATTGGTTATTCAATATCTAGAAAAGCATTTCTGGTAGCATCATAATGTGATAAAATACAGCTCATTTTTGTATGAGGTATCATGCCTGTGTAGCACAGCAAAGTAATGCAACCCAGATTTTGTTTGTTTGTTTTTAAAAGAGGAGGAGGAGAAGGAGTAGACTGAAGGATCTGGTTTATCATCATCTCTATGTAGACTTTAAGCCAACATTCACAGTTATATTTTATTGATCAAGAGAGATCTCCATAAACAACAGGCTGCTTTGGGGGGCTGTTCTGCTCTGCCTGAACAGAACACTGGATGTTTTCTTATACCAGAACAGAATATTCATCCAGGTAGCCCTGTATTTCCTCCTCTGGCTATTAGTGGCTCTTCATGGTCTCAGGCACATCATCTGCTGCCTAAGGTCCTTTTAATTGGAGATACTGATGATCGAACCTGGGACCTTCTGTTTGCAAAGAAGGTGCTCTGCTACCATGGAGCTGTGGTCCCAAATCATTGGACTCAGTGGTCTTGTAGGCCCCTTCCAACCCTACTATTCTATGATTCTATGAATTAAAGTGAGCTTACTTGTTGTTTGGGAGATTGCATTGTGTGGTTCCGTACCCCCCACTCCCACCCTTCCTCTTTTTTAAACCTCACTAGCAATCTGCCTTATATGCAGCTTCTGTTTCACCTTACAGTGTTGCTCTCCACAGAAGCAATGTTTCATCCCCAGCACTAAACAGGATAGCCAGCCACCTATTTTGCATAGTCTAAATGTTGGGTTGGTAGGGAGCTAATTGGGAAGATAATCCTACTGCTATCTAGTAACTATAATGCATTTCCTCCTTTGTCCAGGGGAGACGGAAGTGGTAGGTGAGCAGTAGGGATGGTATGGGCATCCAGTTGGGGCTCAAAGTGTGGCTGTTTCTCACTGGCTCAGCCCGCCCAGACACCAGTCCGTAGATCCCCTCGCTTTCCCAACTCGGCGTGCATCGAGTCGGGCAAGCATGTGGCTGTGTCTGCTCCCTTGCTGACAGCCATAAATGGACCATTTATGCCTGCAATGTTGCAAAAATGGCCACTTTATGGCCACCATTTGCATAAATGGTTATTTAAGAAAAAGCCCTAGTCACCATTTTTATGCAAAATGGCGGTTTAGCAAGGTAGCAGGGGGCCATACACTGCTTGCCGGGTGCCAATGGACCATCCGTTGGCTTGTCACTGACAGTGAGCAGGGTTGGGCAGCCAGTGGAGGTCTGGCAAGTGGCATGCAGGCAAGAAATAGTGAGTTCACCCATCCCTGAGAACCAGTGATTCCCACACACTCAATACTGCAAACATGGAGGGGGAGGGAGCTTGCCAGGTTGTGGAGAAAACTTAGGGATGTTAGAGAATTCCACCATGGACTCCAGTGAGGCCGGATTCTTTAGAATCCAGCCCCCCGGAGCCCGTGGCAGAACAGAGCAATCCCCCCTGCCACCCTGCGAAACTTCCCCGGGACGGATCTTACCTTGTTTTGGCCGTCCGGTCCATCCGCTGTCCGTGGTCTGCGGCCGCGAATGGCTGCCCCCGTCTGTGGCCGCCATTTCCCTCGTGACTTTAGCCGCGATAGGCTATGTAAGTATTTACGTAGCCTATCACGGCAAAGAGCAGTGACGCAAATAGCATCCGCTACGCCATTTGCGTCTCTGCTTTTTTCGTGATAGGCTTAGGGATATACGAAAATTCCGCCACAGATCTCAGGGAGGCCAAATGCCAGCGCATTCAGCCCCCCGAAATCGGTGGCGGAACAGCCCTCCCCCCGCCCCTCCCGGGATGAGACTTAGCTTGGGCGGATCTTCCTGGCGGCAGCGGCTCCAGTGGCGGCTCCGGCAGTGGTGTGGTGGCGGTGCGGTGGCGGTGTGGCGGTGGTGTGGCGGCAGCAGCAGCCGGTCTTCCGACCAGCTGCCACCACCACCATTTCCAGTTTAAAAAAAACAAAAAACCAAAGAAGTGATAGGCTATGTAAAGATTTACATAGCCTATCATGGCTAGGTTTTTTTAAAAAAACGTTATAGGCAACATAAATGTTTACGTAGCCTATCACGGCTGACTTAAAAAAAAACACATGTGCGTATGCAAATCGCGGCGGCCATGGGACGCTACGCTATTTGCGTTCCCCTTATTTTCGCCATCTTAGTCTACATAAATGTTTACATAGACTAAGACGTGCCAAAATAAGGAACGCAAATGGCAGTGGCCATGGCCGCCGCCATTTGCGTACACGTGTTTTGTTTTGTTTTTTAAGACAGCCGTGATAGGCTACGTAAACATTTACGTAGCCTATCATGGCTGACTGCAGGGACGCAAACGGCGGCGGCTATGGCCGCCGCCATTTGCGTCCCTGCTAGCCAGCAGCCAGATGTACGGCTGCTGGCGGAGCCGGCCGGCGGCTCCGCAGAATCGCTGCACAGCACAGCACAGCCGGCCGGCCAGGATTCTGGGGGGGGGGGGAGGGATGGAATGCCTCCCCTCCAACCATAAACATAATCTGCGAAAGGTAAGTACCTTTTGTACATCCCTAGATAGGCTACGTAAATATATACGTAGCCTATCACAGCTAACGCAGGGATGCAAATGGCAGCCGTTACGGCAGCCACCATTTGCGGCCGCATCCCAGCAGCAGACAGAGGTCCAGCTGTGGACGGCCCCAGCCAGTGGCTCCACGGACTCGCTGCAGAGTGGAGCCAGCCGGGGAGGATTCCGGCGGGAGGGACAGATCACCTCCCCCTCACTGCGGATGCCACAGACCAGAACAAGGTAAGGGATTCGTACATCCCTAAGAAAACCAACAGATGTGCATACCATGTCAGTGCACATCAGTGGATTAATACATAAAACAGCCTGATGAGGCAGGGATCCTGATTTGCATGGATCTCTGCAACTGCAATTACCTCAGTGCAGCTTCATTTCCCCTTCAGACCTTATGTGTAAACATGGGAAGGCATAGGTGGAGGAGGCAGACTGCAATACACATCCCCACTCCTCTCCACGGATGCACATTTTGGACACCTGTATAGGGCTAGAATTAGATATTGATTCCATTGCTTGTATGGCTCAACTACAACTGGGACTGAGCTACGGCATTGCCTGGTAATGTTTCAGTAGCCCCAAAGGATTTGTGACATGCTTAGGGATGTACGAAAGTCACTTACCTTTTTGAAGGGTGACATTCGCGGGGGGGGAGGCACTCTGCCCCTCCCCCCGAAATTCTCTCTGGCCGGCTCCACTCCGCGGAGATTCCGTAGCCACCACCATTTGCATCCCTGTATTTTGCCATGATAGGCTATGTAAATATTTACGTAGCCTATCACGGCAAAAAAAAAAAAGGAATGCAAATGGCGGCCACTACACCATTTGCGTTCCTTTTTTTTTTTTTTGCCGTAATAGCCTATGTAAATATTTACGTAGGCTGAAACAGCAAAAAAAAGGGGAACTCAAATGGTGGCTGCCGTAGCCACTGCCATTTGCATTCCTTTACTTTTGCCGCGATTGTTCAGTCGTTCAGTCGTGTCCGACTCTTCGTGACCCCATGGACCATAGCAGCCTATCATGGCTTCCGCAGGGACGCAAATGTTAGCTGATAGGTAACCCTGTGTTAGCTGATAGGTAACCCTGATAACCCTGTGTTAGCTGATAGGTAGGCTACGTAAGTATTTACGGAGCGTATCACGGCTACATAGAAGAAGCGAATGGCAGCCACAGACGTGGCCACCATTCACAAGTCAGCGTGGAAGGCAGCAGGTAGGTGCTCCATTCTGGGCCGATTTCGCAGGGTGGGGGGCTGGGGCTTCGTTCCGCCATGGATTTCGTGGGGTCGAATTAGGGATGGCAGAGAATTCCGCCACGGATCTCAGGGAGGCCGAATGCCAGTGCATTTGGCCTCCCGAAATCTGTGGCGGAACGGCCTGCCACCCCCCGCCACCCTGCGGATCCCCCCCGGGACGAGACTTACCTGGGGCAGATCTTCCAGGCGGTGGCGGCGGCAGCGGCGGCGGCTGGTCTTCTGACCGGCTGCCGCTGCCGACACCATTTGCAGGGTTTTGGTTGTTTGTTTGTTTTATACACACATGATAGGCTACGGCCGCCGCCATTTGGGTAAGCCTTTTTTTTTTTTTTACCCAGACGTTTTAGGCGATGTAAAAACTTACGTAGCCTAAAATGACTGAGTTTTTTAAAAAAAGCGTACGCAAATGGCGGCAGCTATGGCCACCACCATTTGCGTTCCTTAGTTTGGGCCGTCTTAGTCTACGTAAATAATTACGTAGACTAAGATGGCGAAAATGAGGGGAACGCAAATAGCTTCCACTACGCTATTTGCGTTCCTTATTTTGGGCCGTTTTAGTCTACGTAATTATTTACGTAGATTAAGACGTAAAAAATAAGGAACGCATATGGCGGCGGCCATAGCCGCCGCCATTTGCGTACGCGTTGGGTTTTTTTTTTCCCCTCAGAGCCCTCCGCAGCCGGAAATCTGGCTGCGGACAGCTCTGGTCTGGCTGGGCCTGGCCGGCTGCTCCACGGAGCTGCCGCAGAGCACAGCTGGCCGCAGAAGATTCCAGGGGGAAGGAATGGAGTGCCTTCCCCCCATCCAGGATTCTGGGGGGAGGGACGGAACACCTCCCCCCACACCATAAACATAATCCGCAAACAGGTAAGTGATTTTCGTACATCCCTAGGCCGAATGCACTGGCATTAGGCCTCACCGAGATCCGTGGCGGAATTCTCTGATATCCTTAGACATGCTGACTTTTATATTCAACTGGGGGGAAAGGTCAAAACCATGATTTAACCTATTTTACCAATTAAATTCCACTGGAAACAAAAGAAGAAGAAGAAGAAGGGACAGTTGCAGTCCACAAAATCCTGAAAAGTATTTAAGAGAATGGAAGGAATGTAACAGTTTCCCAGCCTTCACTTATTTGTTTTTAATGGATGTTATTAATAGTTCAAGGCCTGATTAGGTGGCAGGGTGGGGTTCCCTGCTGCAAGATTTCCAGCTCTAGTGCGGAGCTGTGGGCTCTGGATGACTCCCAGTTTGAAGGTGGGGATGGAATTTTTTCCTTTACCAGGGAATGCAGCAGCCTTGATTCTACAACCAGTTTGCCTTTTGAAAACATGAACGGTTCAGGTCAGTGCATCCTGATTTATTTTGTCCAAGCCCCCTGCTCTTTTAGTGGCACATCCTAGACCTCTTCTGGTGTTTGCCCATCTTTTCTTTATAACTCTCTAATGAAGAAGGCTTCGTAACTTCCCCAAGTAGGATTTTTCATTCTTGAATATATATTCTAGTTAGGAAGTTTCTCTTCATACACACACACACACACACACACACGTGTGTGCGTTCTCTCTTCACAAAGCACTTGAAACAGCATTCAAGTTAAAAGGCATCAAACCACAACAACATTATCAAATAAACATCAGCTTAAAAACAGATCAGCAACCACATTAAAAAAGCAGAATCAAAACCAAAGATATTATTAAGCCATTTAAATAGCAATTACACAAAACTCAAGTGGTCGCAGCAGCAAATTACAGAAACTCAGCAGCCATAAAATGCATTCCCTAAATCATCTTCCTTCTTCTTCACTTGATAGCAAAATGAACAAAAGAGGTGGAAAGGTGGATCTTCCAGGAGAGCATCCCAAAGATTAGGTACCACTACTGAGGAAGCCCTACCTTCTATCTTTACAAATTACCCTTAAGTAAACAAAGGAACTTGGAACAAACTGTTGATCAATTTAAGCAAATCTATCTTCCTGTAGTTTGAACCCATTACTTCTCGTTCTGTAGTAAGTGAATAGCTCTGACAGTTCTCCTTTCTGATTTTTTTATAATGTATATCTGACCTTTAAACTTGTCCATCAGCCTAATATGATCTGTGTTCTCAACCCTTTGTCATTCCTATAGGTTTCTTTTGTATCCGTTCCACTTTGCCAATAACGTTCTTGAATTGTGGTATGCAGACCTGAGCACAAATCTCTAAATGACAGATTACCAGTCTCGGTACAGTAACACTATTGCTTTTTTTTCTTTTTCTTGAGGACTGGAATATATATACGACTGTGTGTGTATATGTGTATGTGTGCGTATGTGCATGTATGTATCTGTAACACAACGGTAACAACAGACAAACCAAACCCAGCTTGTACTTCCGGTAGTTCATGGTTCACATGCTGCTGAAGCCTAGCTTGTAGGATTTTGAGTAGAACCTTGCTGGCATGTGAAATGAATCGCTGCGGAGCACAGCCAGCCGGCCAGGATTCCGGCGGGGGGGGGGAGGAACGGAGCGCCTCCCCCCCCAGCGAGGATTCCGGGAACGCCTCCCCCCGCACCATCAGCATAATCCCCGAAAGGTAAGTACCTTTCGTACATCCCTACTAGGATGTCTGGCTCAAGTTCAGTGACCGCACTATCATGGCTGTCAGGGACATTAAGATCTTTCCTGTATAGTTCTGTGTATTCTTTCCACCTCTTTTTTATTTTATTTATTATTGCATTTATATCCCGCCTTTTTTCCTCTCGCAAGGCACTCAAGGCGGCTCACATGATCCTCCTCCTCTCCATTTTATCCTCACAACAACAACCCTGTGAGGTAGGTTGGGCTGAGAGTGTGTGACTGGCCCAAAGTCACCCAGTGAGCTTCCATGGCCGAGTGGGGACTAGAACCCGGATCTCCCAGCTCCCAGTCCAACACTCTTGCCACTACACCATGCTGGCTCTTAATCTTAATCTTCTTAATCTCAACTGCTTCTGTTAGGTCCCTGCCTTCTTTGTCCTTTATCATGCCCGTCTTTGCACAAAACGTTCCCTGCGGATCCCCCCCGGGATGAGACTTACCTGGGGCAGATCTTCCAGGCGGTGGCGGCGGCAGCAGCTGGTCTTCCGACCGGCTGCTGCCGCCGACACCATTTGCAGGGTTTTGGTTGTTTGTTTTTTTATACACACGTGATAGGCTACGGCCGCCGCCATTTGGGTATGCCTTTTTTTTTTTTACCCAGACGTTTTAGGCGATGTAAAAACTTACGTAGCCTAAAATGACTGAGTTAAAAAAAAAAAGCGTACGCAAATGGCGGCGGCTATGGCCGCCACCATTTGCGTTCCTTAGTTTGGGCCGTCTTAGTCTACGTAAATAATTACGTGCAAGGCACTCAAGGCGGCTCACATGATCCTCCTCCTCTCCATTTTATCCTCACAACAACAACCCTGTGATAGGTTGGGCTGAGAGTCTGTGCCTGGCCCAAAGTCACCCAGTGAGCTTCCATGGCCGAGTGGGGACTAGAACCCACATCTCCCGGCTCCCAGTCCAACACTCTTGCCACTACACCACACTGGCTCTTAATCTTAATCTTCTTCATCTCATCTGCTTCTGTTAGTTCCCTGCCTTCTTTGTCCTTTATCATGCCCGTCTTTGCACAAAACGTTCCCTTGAGATCTCTGATTTTCTAGAAAAGATCTCTAGTCTTTCCCATTCTGTTGTTTTCCTCGATTTCTTTGCATTGTTCATTTAAGAAGGCCTTCTTGTCTCTCCTTGCTATTCTCTGGAACTCTGCATTTAGTTGGATATATCTTCCCCCTTCTCCCTTGCTTTTCGCTTCCCTTCTTTCCTCAGCTACTTGTAAAGCCTCATCGGACAGCCACTTTGCTTTCTTGCATTTCTTTTTCTTTGGGATGGATTGAGTTGCTGCCTCCTGAACAATGTTACGGACCTCCATCCATAGTTCCTCAGGCACTCTGCCTATCAGGTCTAATCCCTTAAATCTATTCATCACCTCCACTGTATATTCATAAGGGATATAATTGAGGTCATCCCTGAATGGTTTAGTGGTTTTCCCTACGTTCTTCAATTTAAGCTGAAATTTTGCAAGAAGCAGCTCATGAGCCACAGTCAGCTCCAGGTCTTGTTTTTACTGACTGTATGGAGCTTCTCCATCTTTGGCTGCAAAGTACATAATCAATCTGATTTCGATATTGACCATCTGGTGATGTCCATGTGTAGTCACTTCTTGTGCTGTTGGAAAAGAGTGTTTGCCATGATAAGCATGTTCCCTTGGCAAAACTCGATTAGCCTTTGTCCTGCTTCTAGGGATGTACAAAAGTGACTTACCTTTCCGCGGATTATGTTGATGGTGGGCGGGAGGCGTTCCGTCCCTCCCCCTGGAATCCTCGCCGGCGGGGGAGGCGTTCTGTTCCTCCCCCCCCCGGGAATCCTCCGCAGCCGGCTGTGCTCTACGGCAGCTCCGCGGAGCAGCCGGCCAGGCCCAGCCAGGCCAGAGCCGTCTGCAGCTGGATTTCCGGCCGCGGAAGGCTCTGGGTAAAAAAAAAAACACGTACGCAAATGGTGGTGGCTACGGCTGCCGCCATTTGCTTTCCTTATTTTTGCCCTCTTAATCTACGTAAATATTTATGTAGACTATGACAGCGAAAATAAAGGGGAACGCAAATAGAGTAGCGGGCGCTATTTGCGTCCCTTTTCGATTCGCCGTTTTAGCCTACGTAAATATTTACGTAGGCTAAAACGGTGAATCAAAAAGGGACGCAAATAGCGCCCGCTACGCAATTTGCGTTCCCCTTTATTTTCGCCATCATAGTCTATGTAAATATTTACGTAGACTAAGATGGGCAAAAATAAGGGACGCAAATGGCGGCGGCTGTAGCTGCCACCATTTGCATATGTAGTTTGTTTGTTTTTTTTAACCCACCCAGCCATGATAGGCTACGTAAAGATTTATGTAGCCTATCACATCGTGTGTGTTTTTAAAAAAAACCTAGCCATGATAGGCTATGTAAATCTTTACATAGCCTATCACGTCTTTTTTTTTTTTTTTTACAAGGGTGGAAATGGCAGCAGCGGCAGCCTGTTGGAAGACCAGCCGCCACCGGAGCTGCCGCTGCCCGGAAGATCTGCCTCAGGTGAGTCTCGTCCCAGGGGGGATCCGCGGGGGGGAGGGGGGTGGCAGGCCATTCCGCCACAAAGTTCGGGGGGCCGAATGCACTGGCATTCAGCCTCACCAAGATCCGTGGCGGAATTCTCTGCCATCCCTACCTGCTTCATTTTGTACACCAAGGCCATGCTTGCCTGTTATCCCGGTGATTTCTTGACTTCCTACTTTAGCATTCCAAGCCCCTGTGATGACGAGGACATCTTTTTTTGGTTTTAGTTCTAGAAGGTGTTGTAGGTCTTCATAGAACCGATCAACTTCAGCTTCTTCAGCCTCAGTGGTTGGGGCATAGACTTGAATTACTGTGATGTTGAATGGTTTGCCTTGGATTGGTACTGAGATCATTCTATCGTTTTTGAGATTGTACCACAGTACTGCTTTTCCCACCCTTTTGTTGACTATGAGTGCTACTCCATTTCTTCTCAGGGATTCTTGCCCACAGTAGTAGATATAATGGTCACCTGAATTAAATTTGCCCATGCTTGTCCATTTTAGTTTGCTGATTCCCAAGATGTCGATGTTCAGTCTTGCCATCTCATGTTTGACCACCTCCAGCTTACCTTGATTCATTGATCTTACATTCCAGGTTCCTAAACAATATTGTTCTTTACAGCATCGGACTTTCTTTTCACCACCAGACACATCCACAGCTGGGTGTCCTTTCGGCTTTGGCCCAGCTGCTTCACTCTTTCTGGCGCTACTTGGAAATACCCTCTGCTCTTCCCCAGTAGTATATTGGACACCTTCCGACCTGAGGGGCTCATCTTCTGGCGTCATCTCTTTTAGCCTTGTGATACGTTCCATGGGGTTTTCTTGGCAAGAATACTGGAGTGGGTTGCCATTTCCTTCTCCAGTGGACCACATTTTGTCAGAACTCTCCGCCATGACCTGTCGATCTTGGGTGGCCCTGCACGGCATAGCTTATGGCTTCACTGAGTTAGGCAAGCCCCTTCGCCACAACAAGGCAGGGATCCATGAAGGGGCAATATACACTAATCGTTTGGAATACACTGAAACTCACTCGCATTAGACTTTTGAGTAACAGCAACTGATTCTTGATTCAGACATACTTGTGCATTTGATTCATCTGTGTTACTCTGTAATGTGACTTTCATTTTGTGGTTAATGGCCCAGCTCTGTTCTTCAATTTACTGTTACAATTTTTTATTTGAGCCCTAGCTTATTCTAGAACATATCTTTTGTACACTAATATTCTTAGGTGTTCAGTCAATCTATCATTGGCAAAAAAAAAAACAAAAATCCTCTGAGGTGTTTATTGCAGATTACTTTTTTTTAAAGCAAAATCTAACTATACACAAGCATATTTAGGGAAGGGCAGACTGACCTCCATCTGTTGTTGCCAGGAGTTTGCTGAACCACCATTGCTGCCTCCCCCCACTCGCTGCGCAAGTTGCTGGATGGCCCGGCAACTGCCCAGTGATCTCCCGGCAGCTAGCCACCCGTCCCCTTAGCGAGCCACCATTTTAAATTAAAATGGCAGCTTGTGGTTTTCCGGAAACATGATGTTGCCTAAATTATGGTCGTAATGTGGCCATTTACGCAACATTACAGCCATAAGTGGTCCATGTATAGGCATAAATGGTCACCATTTATGCAACATTACATAACATTACATAGGCTCAGATGGATGAATCTGTCGGTATCAGATTCTCCCACATTTAATTTTTTAAAAATCTCATGTTCTTTTGTCTAGAATATGAAGAACTTTGTGAATTTGGGTAAATTCTTATCAAAACTGGACTGAAATGAAAATCTTACCCATCCCTAGGCTTAACAAAGCCTCTCTCCTCCTTCCAACTGTACCTTAAGTGTCTGCACACTGTGGCATGCTGGCCATTATTTTCAATGGATGGCCCATCTGTGCCTCCCATATGTATATCCAGCTCTTTCGCTGCTCCCAGGGGCACATGAATAAAAGTGTTGCACTAGCAAAGATAGATTGTGCCCCCAGTGGTTCTTTTTCCCAAAGCACATCTGAGAACTTAAATGGAAGCGTAAATTTATTTATTTACCACACGTTGATGCCACATCATCATCATTAACATTTCTATAGACAAAACTCTCTGGGCAGTTTACAAAGATTAAATACATTAAAAAATACAATATACATAGATTAAAAGCCATTTACATAAAAACACACACAAACGATAACAATGTTACCTTGGCAGCTTACAGTTCTAATCATTATTTTTTAAAATAAAATCATCATCATCATCATGAATGCATTCACTATTTCTTTTCAATAGACAAACTTGAGCGTCAACATTTTCAGTATCCTTTCCCCAGTGCTTTGGCCCTTGAGCTTTAGGAGCAACAGCTATCAAAGAAAAAAAAATCTGATAGCTATAGAATTCTAATATTTGTGAAGAGCTGACCTGTGAAAGGCAGAAAAGGTAAGAGGTCTCAAACAGTAGCATTAAGGAGCATGGGCTGGAATGGAGTATGTAGAAAGGACAATGGAACGGTCAGGGCCAGCCCAAGACATTTTGCCACCTGAAGTAGAACAGGAAATGGTGCCTCTCCCCCACCCCACATCAAGGTGCATAATACCCAAGGCTAGTCAAATGTTGATATCTGAGGCAGAAACTCCCACAAGTATTGCTCCACCTCTCTGACAGTAAGAATACAATCATAATAAATTACATTACATATATATAACACCCAAAATCAGCTGCCTGAGGCAGCTGTCTCACTCTGACTAATGGTAGAGCTGGCTCTGGGCTCTACCATTAGGAAAGTTTATAGGAAACTTTACATTGAAAAAACTGCTGTTCTTAGTTAACACACTACTGGACATGGTTCGTTGTTGAAATCTTTTTTTTTCCCTTTGCAGTTCCTCAAGAAAGATAAGCTCCTCTGCTGTGGAGTCTGAATGTTTACAACATTTTTAGAATCCAATATATAATTATTTAGCCAGCGCTATTCAACATGTGTTTGCTGGTTATATGCATTGTTGCTTGAAACATACCACCTTTGCTTCCAAAATATATGCAAAGTTTCAAGAAGTGTTGTGTCGGGCTAAGGTTAAGTTGCCCTTGACAGTATTTAAGAAACTATTTGCTTTAAAAGAAAAAGGAAAAGGATTGAACTGTTGAAGAGTTGGTTTTCGCCCAACCTCATAAATGACAATATGCTTCCAATCAATAGCACTTTGTCTTATGTTAAAGATCACGGATGAGATATCACCTTATGAGTTTACATGGCAAAGACTCCTTCTTCACAACAAAAGATGTTGCACCCCACTGTTGAAGATGTAGAAGAATACTTGCTCGTTAATAATTAGTTTCGAAGGAAGATGTTCAGCCCATACTTTTGTAGCTGTTAATTTTGAAACAATTGTAGCTGTTAATTTTGAAACATGACTTCTTCTTGAATTGTTTTTAGGAAAGAAACTGTAGCAACTTGACTTAGTTTGAACACAGCGAGATAATGTCCCAGTCATCTATTGGAATGACACACTGTATAGCATGCACACACTGGAATCATAAAATAAGACACTGAGACATGAGTAAACCAGGGCCACAGATCACAACAAGATCTGTAACATTAATATGTGCAGGATTTGCAGCTAACTCTGAAGATGCCACTTACTTGCAGATAGGGCGAGCTAACTCAGATAGGATGCAGTCATACCTTTCCTGGGATTGAGGGAGTCTTCATGGCATCATGACCCCAGGTTTCAAAGCTCCAGGTAGGTGACTACAGATCACCCTCAAAGGGAACTTGTGCCACACCCCATGGTTCCCACAGCCCTGAGTAGCAGGTGGCAGGAGCGCTGCCCCCCTCATCACGTTAAAGGTGCCTCCAAGCACTCACCAAAACCAAAACAACAATTCCAAGATCCTTCTCGCTTGTAGTATTGTTGAACCAAGTATTCCCCATCTTGTAACTGTGTATTTGGTTTCTTTTTCCTAGGTGCAGAACCTGACATTTATCCCTATTAAATGTCATTCTGTTGCTTTCTGCTCGGCGCTCCAGTCTAATAAGATCACTTTGAATTTTGTTTCTGTCTGCTAGGGAATTAGCTATCTCTACCAGTTTTGTGTCATCTGCAAATTTGATCAGCATTCCCTGCACCTCCTCCTCCAAGTCATTAATACAAATGTTGGAGAGCACTGGGCCCAGGACTGAGCCCTGCGATATCCCGCTCATTACCTCTCCCCAGTTTGAGAAGGTCCCATTGATAAGCACTCTTTGAGCCCGATCCTGTAGCCAACCATGGATCCACCTGAGAGTTGTTTCATCTAGCCCACTTTGAGCTAGTTTGCTCATCAGGAGATCATGGGGCACTTTGTCGAAAGCTTTGCTGAAGTCGAGGTGTATTATGTCTACAGCATTCCCACAGTCCACAAGGGAGGTGACCTGATCAAAAACTGAGATCAGATTCATCCGGCAGGATTTGTTCTTGACAAATCCATGTTGGCTTCGAGTAATCACTGCATTGTTTTCAAGGTGCTTCCAGCTGGATTGCTTTATCATCTGCTCCAGAATTTTCCCAGGAGTTGACATCAGACTGACTGGTCTGTAGTTCCCAGGTTTCTCCTTTTTGCCCTTTTTGAAGATAGGGACCACATTAGCCCTCCTCCAGTCATCTCACACTAATAGTTATTTATTTATTCATTCATTCATTCATTCATTCATTTCATTTCATTTTTATACCGCCCAATAGCCAAAGCTCTCTGGGCGGTTCACAAAAATTAAAACCAAACAACACACAATAAAACAATTTAAAATATATAGAACATTAAAACCATAATATAACAATACAGCCACAATAAAACCTAGCAGCAGTGCAGGAGTTTAAAATACAGATTTAAAACAGCAAAGATAAAAATTTAGAAAGCTAAAATGCTAAAATGCCTGGGAAAATAAAAAGGTCTTCACCTGGCGCCAAAAGGAATACAATGTAGGTGCCAGGCGAACCTCACTAGGGAGCTCATTCCAGAGCCGGGGTGCCACAGCAGAAAAAGCCCTCCTCCTTCTAGTAGCCACCCGGCTCACTTTCTTTGGCAGGGGCTCATGGAGAAGGGCCGCTGACGATGACCTTAAGGTCCAGGCAGGCACATATGGGAGGAGGCAATCCTTCAGGTAACCTGGCCCCAAGCCGTTAAGGGCTTTGAATGTTAACACCAGCACTTTGAATCGGGCCCGGAAATGGACTGGCAGCCAGTGCAGCTGGAAAAGTACTGGCGTAATATGAGCTCACAGGCCAGTCCCTGTTAACAATCTTGCTGCCCTATTTTGGACCAGCTGAAGTTTCCAGACCATTTTCAAAGGCAGCCCCACGTATACCCTAATCCAGACAAGAAGTTATCAGAGCATGGATAACTGTAGCTAGGTTATCTCTGTCCAGATAAGGGCGTAGTTGGTATACCAGCCTAAGCTGATAAAAAGTGCTCCGTGCCACTGAGTCCACCTGTGCCTCAAGTGACACTTCTGGATCCAAGAGCACCCCCAAACTACAAACCTGATCCCCCTCCAGAACAGGTTGAATATCCCGGGCAGACGAACCACCCACTAACAGTGCCTCCGTCTTGTCTGGATTGAGTTTCAGTTTATAATATTATTAATATGATATTAATAATATTATAAACTGATACTGTAATGGACAGAAATGACAAGATAAAGTTGCTGATTATCCTATAGTGGGATGAGCGCATCTATGCTCTGTGGAAAGGCAAGGTAGGCCAGAGGTGTTCACTTTGGGTGACCAGGGCCAGCTTTTGAAAAGCAGGCCTGGCTCCACCTCTTGTTCTGCTGGCTCACTGGGGACAGGGACAGCCCTACCATTAGGCAGAGTGAAGCAGTTGCCTCAGGTGGCCAATGCTGAGAGGCAGAGAACTGCAGCAAGGTGTTGGGAGGACAGAGCTGTGCATGACATTCAACCAGACCTGCGCCCTGCAAACTTGCCTGCTGCCCTCACATGTAGTGCAGGATGCCATCCCCTCCCCAGTCTGGTCAGTTTGGGGACATGGGAGGGGAGGGGCACTCTCTTGGCCATTACCTCAGGCAACAAAATGTCTTTGGCCAGCCTTGACTGAAGAGAGGAGGGAAGAAGTAGGGGAGGGGCATGGGACAAGGAGCAAAACTCTCCACCTCACTGAACAGGCGTGGTACAATGTAAACGCTTGATCACCAAATGCCTAGATAAGCAGCCTTGTTTGAAAAAATGAAAGAAGGGAGGGAGGGAAGGAAGGAAGGAAGGAAGGAAGGAAGGAAGGAAGGAAGGAAGGAAGATGATTTAGGAAAAAATGCTTAGATCCAGGCATTGGTGCATTTCCAAGTAAAGGAAGTTCCATACCTCTGGACTTCAGCTAGTGTGGCCAGGTGTCCTACCTTACAGAGGACAGTCCTCTATTTGATGCGCTGTCCAGTCCTGGCTTAAAGTCAAAGAACCGTAGGGAGGGAGACCAACAGGGGCCTTGAAGTTGCCCATCCACAGTTAGCACCTGGAGAGCAGACTGAGGGGGCACACAGGTCACCTGGTTGGTCTTCTCTCTTTTGGTGAGAGGTCTTGTATTTCTATTTAAACAATAGTTATTATTTGTACATTTGCACCTATACAAATACTTTTGCACATGCAAAGGTTGTGTAAATTGATGCCCTGTTTTGTCCTCTTTTTTGGCAATGCAGAAGTGAGTAACCTACATCAACTGCAGTTCAACCTGCTGCACAACTTTTATTCTAAATCATGCTTTCCTCACAGCCAGTGGATTCTTTTCACACAGGGACCACAGCTTATGTATGGTGCAAGGCTTCCAGTAAAGGAGCAAGATGGCAGACTACGAGGAACACATAGCAATGAGAAAAATTGAAACATTAGCAAACTAAGCTCAAAGTCCAAGTTAAGAGGTATTCCTCCCTTCCCCTTTCTTTTTAAAGAAGAAATGTCTGGGTGGACATGTCTCCCAAGGTGTCTCCCAAGAGGAAACCTGAAAAATTCTGTTTAAAGAGTAGATTCCATATTCTAGTAGGGATGTCAGAGAATTCCGCCACAGACCCCAATGCGGCCGGATTCCAAGAATCTGGCCCCATTGGGGTCCGTGGCGGAATGGAGCACTCACCTCGGTGCCCCTCCAGAATCCGTCCAGGCTGGTCCCTCCATGTGGTGATGCTGTGGAGCTGGCCACTGGCTCCGCAACGCTGGTGATACAGCCGGCCGCCATTGCCATGCCTTATCGCTGTGCTAAGTCCGGATGCAAATGGCGTCCACTATGCCATTTGCATCCCTGTTTTCATATGATAGGCTAAGCAAATTATATTTACATAGATATTTGTGTAGCCTATTGCATGAAAAAATAGGGACTCAAATGGCGTAGTGGATGCCATTTGTGTGTGGACTTAGCACAGCAATACGGAATGGCAATGGCAGTGGCCGGATTGCCAGCGCTGCGGAGCTGGCGGCTGGCTACACAGGATCACCATGGAGCACAGCTGGCCTGGATGGATTCCAGGGAGAGGGATGGATCACCTCCCCCCGCCGCGGACCCCTCCACCCAGAATGGGGTACGTGATCTGCCCATCCTTATATTCTAGTAGCCAGCTTGCCAGAAACATTCATCAACAAGCAACTCCAGTGCAGACTAACAGTTGGTGCATATATTTCTATTTATGAAATAAACAGGATCTTCAGCACTTCTTCTCATTTCATTAAGGCCATGATTCATTAAGGAATGGTTTCTCCTCTTCTAAGCTTGCTTAGGGACAAAACGGACATTAGTTTAAATGTGTGTTTAGCAGCGGTGTCTTCATTTTCAAGAGCCAGCATAGTGTAGTGTAGTGGTTAAGAGTGTTGGACTTGGATTTAGGAGATCGTAGGGATGTATGAAAGTCACTTACCTTTCCGCGAATTATGTTGATGGGGGGGGGAGGCGTTCTGTCCCTCCTCCCGGAATCCTCGATGGCCGGCTGTGCTCTGTGGCAGCTCCACGGAGCAGCTGGCCAGGCCCAGGCCAGAGCCTTCCGCAGCCGGATTTCCGGCCGCGGAGGGCTCTGGGTAAAAAAAACCAAATGCGTACACAAATGGCGGCGGCTACAGCCGCCACCATTTGCGTTCCTTATTTTTGGCCGTCTCAGTCTACGTGAATATTTACATAGACTATGACAGCGAAAATAAAGGGGAACGCAAATAGTGTAGCGGGCGCTATTTGCGTCCCTTTTTGATTCGCTGTTTTAGCTCACGTAAATATTTACGTAGGCTAAAATGGCGAATCAAAAAGGGATGCAAATAGCGCCCGCTACGCTATTTGCGTTCCCCTTTATTTTCGCTGTCATAGTCTACGTAAATATTTACGTAGACTAAGATGGCCAAAAATAAGGAAAGCAAATGGCGGCAGCCATAGCCACCACCATTTGCGTACACGTTTTTTTTTTACCCAGCCATGATAGGCTACGTAAAGATTTATGTAGCCTACCACATCTTGTAAAAAAAAAAAAACCTGACAAGACTGCAAATGGCGGCGGCGGCAGCCGGTCAGAAGACCAGCCGCTGCCGCCGAAGCTGCTGCCGGAGCTGCCGCCGCCCGGAACATCCACCCCAGGTAAGTCTTGTCCCGGGGGGGGATCCGCGGGGGGGATGGGGGGTGGCAGGCCATTCCGCCACAGATTTCAGGGGGCCAAATGCACTGGCATTCGGCCTCACCGAGATCCATGGCAGAATTCTCTGCCATCCCTAGATCTGGGTTCTAGTCCTCACTTGGTCATGATTCATGAAGCTCACTGGATGACACTGACTCTGACTCCAGTCACTGACTCATCCTAACCTATCTCACAGGGTTGTAGTAAGAATAAAATGGAGAGGACGAGGATCATGTAAGCTGCCTTGGGTTCCTTGAAGGAAAAAAGACAGGCTATAAATGAAATAATAAATAGAAAATTTTATTGTAGAGTAGACACAGGGGTCCCAGTCAGGATTTTAAAAGTCCCTCGTGCCCCCAAGACTAGGGTTCCAATTTGGATTGAGGGCCCTGCATCTAATCTAGTGTAAAAATGGGGGAAAGACATAGCTGCTACATACACATTTAAAGTAATGTCTGTTCTGGCCCTTAGAAGCTTCTGTGCACCGCCCAAACTAGAAATCTTATTTTGTATAGATGCTTGGTTGTTCAACAAGGTGAAGTGGCTGTCTTGGGATAACAGCTCCAAATTTCAATCACCCCAAAGAATATGCTAATGGTGGGAAAGGATAGCTGTACATATAAACACATCCAAAGTGAACTTGGTGCTTTGGGACAACAACCTCCAAATAAACAAATAACTCATATGAAACAACTTTAGAATACTAGATGATGTAAAACAACCTGGTGCCCTCCAGATTTTTGACTTCAACTCCAGTCAGGCCCAGCCAGGATGACCAAAGGCCAGGAATGCTGGGAGTTGTAGTCTAAAACATCTGGAGGGCATCAGGAAGGGAAAGGCTGGTGTAGGCAATATTTGAGCACTCACAGGAAGACACAAGCAATTATATTTATATTATTATTATTATTATTATTATTATTATTATTATTATTATTATTATTATTATTATTAATGTATATCCCACCTTTCTGCCAAAAATGGCAACCAAGGCAGCTTTATTAGACTTCAAAGATTTGAGGCTCAGTGTTTCAAATGGGATTGCTGAAGAAGGTCATGAAATACAGAAAGCTCTGTTATGGACATGTTCATAGTCCCTTTGATTCTTCACTCCTTCTGCTCATTGAAAGTTTCATTTTTAATACATGCTATCCTTTTTTATTTAACTTTAAGGCATTCAGGAGTTTCAAAAGGAAATAAAATCATCTGGCCAAATGCAGCCTCCACTAAACAGCTTTTCCAAGTGATAGCAAATTTGTGGACAAACCATGAGTTCATAACGGAAGGCAGAGTGGTAAAAATAGATTAATATGTTGTTACGTCTTTGCAGAGGCAACCAACTGCGTTTTCTAAGACTGTGCAGGAAACTCCTGTAGAGAGCATCATGTTGGCATCAAAGCAATTTATTCTGGACAATGAAGAGTACGAAGGGATTTCCCATATACATTACATCGGTGAGAGGCTTTCTGGGGCTACATTCTCATCTGGTGTAAATCAGCATTGATGAAGAACTGGTAGCAATTTAGGGCCGCGGAAGCCTTACTTTGCAAGGGAGATATTACAAATCTGATCTAACTTCAGAGGTGTTCCCTGGAAAGATCTATCTATGGATGTTAATCAATAGATATTATCTTTCCACTACCATTTCCTTCACTTTTAGGTGTGCCTTCTTAGAAGACCACATATGATGAGAGACATGGGTGAAGAGGAGGAAGCAAATGCCAGAAACAAACAAAGATGGGAGTCGGGTGACTGAGTCTGTATTATGTTCATTAGCCTCGAGCTGTTTGGAACATTTATGTTTAATTTTAGGTTTCACTACTTCAAAGTTCATGTCATTCTAGTTAATAACTTTACTATAACTTATTATTTTCAGATGTTGGCAGGTAGACAAATTGTGAGTCACCTGGAATACGTGGCTAAAACAGAAGGGTTTGCTTGCAGGGTTGTTTTGGGGGGTGTTTCTGTTTATTCGGAGGTTTTTACTGTGACTGTTTATACTTTGCTGTCTTCTGTGTTAGGAAAGAACAGAACTTCAGTTTTTAAAGCCCCTCCCTTTCTCACTCAAAATATCATTTTAAAATTCAATTACCAGAGACAACTTTTTCACAGGCAACACTTGAAGGTTGCAGCAGCCGTGGTGTCCTAGCTTTCTGTTCTCTTATGTCAAAACCTTTGTTTTCTATCAGGGGTGAAGAATTTGAGGGGCCAAATCTTGCCCTCTCGGGTTACCCAGATGGCCATGTTCCCTCCCCCCTGGCCATACCCCCTTTCCACTCACCACCAATCATTGGGTGGTTTCCAGCTTTTGTGCAGTTTTCCCCCATTCAAAAAGGTTGAAGTGCCCCTCTGAAGATTAGTTACTGGCAGTGAGAGCTTTAAGCTGAAACATGCTGGTATTTTTGGCACTGGCCCTTTTGCCTTCAGCCCTGCTCACCACTAGAATGCAGCCCTTGGGAGTGCAGCCCTCCAAAGTGGAATTCGATCCTCAGGCTGAAAGAGGTTCAACGCTCCTGTTTTATACGAACCCATAAAATAGCATTTCTTTAAAATGTGGCCTGGTCTACTGACTGGGATGAGGTTCAGCACTCAAAGAGGTTCAACGCTCCTGTTTTATCTGAACCCAGAAAACAGCATTTTTAAAAAATGTGGCCTGGTCTACTGACTAGGATGACTGCCTGATGGTTTGTGGCTCCAAATGGCCCCTGTTGTCCTTTCATCTGGCCCCTTCCATCCTTCTACACTGTATGGAAGGGACTGCTAACTGCCTCTCACCTGCCAGGTGTTCCTCCCACCTGGGAAATGAGAAATGCCCTCTCATATTCAGCTGGCAGGGGCACCTATCAAGTAAGAAACCAGTATGGCCTTACATACTGGTTCCAGTCTGGCCAACACTGCTCTCCACATGAGTACTAGGCAATCTGAAAGCAGCATGCAAGATGCTACACATCTGGTGAGCACCCTTCCCATTAGCCAGGTAGGAAGCAGGCAGCAGAGATTTCACCCCCAATGATGATGTAATTCATTTTGCTACAACTACCAAGTAGCTTGACTAGAGAGAGGCTAACTCGCTAGGGTGGTGATGTCAGAATCTTCAGCTTGTGGAGCTAAACTTTACCTAGTCATGCCACTTGGCCCTGGTGGAGGGTGGGGAGATGAATGATATTATCACTGGGGATGGAATCTCTGGCCCCTCAGCTGCTTGGATGGGATGAATCTGCTGATAAGTTGATTCTTATCAACTGATAAGTTGTAAGGCTGATAAGTTGGCTAAGTTCAACCCCACTGTTAACCAATGTTAGCTGATGCTGATATTAATATGATCATGCCGACCAACATGATCGTATTATGCTGGTACTTTTCCAGCTGCACTGCCTGCCAGTCCATTTCTGGGCCCAATTCAAAGTGCTCGGACTAATATTCAAAGCCCTGAATGGCTTGGGGCCCGGTTAGCTGAAGGATTGTCTCCTTCCATATGTACCTTCTGGGACCCTAAGATCATCTTCAGTGGTCTTTCTCTGGGAGCCCCCACCAAAGGAAGTGAGGTGGGTGGCTACTAAAAAGAGGACCTTTTCTGTTGTGGCACCCCAACTGTGGAATGAGCTTCCCAGAGGATCCCGTCTGGCACCTACATTGTGCTCCTTTCAATGCCAGGTGAAGAACTTTTTATTATCCCAGGCATTTCAGTCTTTCATTTTCTGTTGTTTTAAATCCATTACTGTATTTTAGATCTTTTCACTGTTGCTAGGTTTTATTTGGTCATTCCTTTTTATTTTATACTGTAGTTTTATACATTTAAACTTTTAAAAATATATGATATTGTATTTTATCACATTGTATTTTATGGTTTTGATTGTTGTGAACTGCCCAGAGAGCTTGAGCTATTGGATGGTATAGAAATGTTAGTAGTAGTAGTAGTAAAGGACAAGGAGCAGGACTTGGAACTGGGAGAATTGGATGAAAGTCCCACCTTTCCGTGGGTTCTTTGGGTGGTCTTGGAAAATTTGTTTCCTTACATCCTCCATATTTAAAATGGACATAATAGAGGAAAAATAAATTGTAAAGCACTTGGAAGTACAAAATCATGTCAGTTTATCATGTAAATGGGGGGAAATCATGTCCATATTTACACAGTGTAAATGGTTTAACAAAGCACTAGTTTCCTTTCAAAAGGTTTCTTTGGCTGCTGCTCTGCACAGGCTCCTTAATATAAGGCTGCACTACCTGCCTGGTGTGCATCAACTTCATCTAAAGCACTTCAGCTAAAACAGAAAGAATACTAACAAGAGGGTTTCCATGCAGGACTGGTGTTACTCCATGCAGACAATATTCCTGCTTCTCCTTTAGGTGAAACCAAAGCTGTAGGCGAGCATACTTAGGTCTGGGGATGATGTACCACCTAAGAATACCCTAGAAACATCAGAAGCTGCCTTCTACCAAGTCAGATCATGGGTCCATCTAGCCCAGGACATTTTTCCTGCCCTACCTGGATATGCCAGGCATCAAACTTGTGACCTTCTGCATGCAAAGCATGTGCTCTACCACTGAGCTATGTCCCTTTTCAACAAGGTCCATAGTTCAGTGCTTTGCATGCAGAAGGGTCCACATTCAGTACCTGGCATCCCCAGTTACAAGGATCTCGGGTACTGGGAAAGACCTCAGACTGGAACCTTGGGAGAGTAAATGCCAGTCAGAGTACGTGGCACTAGGCAAGATGGATCAAGGATCTTCACTCACTGTAAGGCAATTCTGAGGTCCATGTGTTCTTTTGCGGTATGTTCTCAGTTCATGCAGGGAACCATACAAAGCAAGATAAGAGGGTAAATTCAACTGCTGCTTCCAGCAAGTTGGGTATATTTTGTAGGGATGTATCAATCAGTCTGGGTCAGTTTCGCATGTCCTCAATCATAAGTCTGTTCTGTCCAGTTTCCTTATCATGCTGCAAATGTATTTGTTTTTACAACTGCGCAAAAAATCGCATTTCACTAACAGACTCATTTAGTTCACATCTTTCCATAATACATGGAAATACATGGAAATACATAATACATGTATTTTAACACAATGCCATTTTTGAGCCAAGAACTGCATTGCAAAAATTTGGAGAAGTCTTAGGATCGAAAGGATAAGTGAGTTCCAATCTGCATATTAGTCCAGGAAGTGTGAATTAAGTTGGTTCACTCAAAAATGCAGACCAAAGGAATTTCTCTAGCATCCCGAATACCTTGCCCCAGGTTGACTTGCCCAAGAGGCAGAACCACTCGGTACAGATAAGAGGTTGAATGAATTATTGGTATGGGTCTTGGTCACTATCCAGTCTGTGGTCAGGCTTGAAACTGTATGCACAGCACCTTTTTCAAGCACTCCTCTGCTGCATACATATGTGTAAGCCTGCACTTATACCCTCTCCTTGGTCAGGGTGTACATCTATGAAGCCCAGGGAAGAGAAGCCTAGCCCACACCAAAGAAAGAAAGGAAAGGAAAAATACATCCCATTATATACTTAACTGAATATATAGACTGTAAAAGGCTGGAATTATTCTCACACATTTCTGTATTTCAGTTTCCAATAGTCTGCATTCTCTATAATCACATGCACTCTAATCTTTTACCACCTAGTCACAGATTTTGAAGTCAAATTTCCTTCTTTTTGTCTGTATTTAAAAATAATAATAATCATTTTCCATCTATTACAAATAACAATACAGATCCACAGACGGAATGCTGAAGTTGTAATTCAATCTCTGGGTTCGACTGCCATTCACTGATACCTCGAGCTGTGCTCTTATTATTTATGACATCAGCAGAAGCTCTCGATTGAATTGCAGCCTTATATTTAATTAGGGGCTATGTATTATTTTGTATGCAATATCCAGAATTAAAAATAGCCCCTTTCCCAAGTATAATGTGCAAAAGCAGCAGTGTTTGAATATATATTCTAATTGATATTTCTTCTACTTATTCTAAAAGTAATCAAAACATATGCTAAAATATTAATTATAATATTTTACTGTATTGTAGTCCTTGATTTATTGCTGCCTCTTTTGGTTCACTTTTAATTATTATACATTGTGTGAAAAACTAAGATTCTTTTTTTTTTAATTGAAGAGTTATTTGGCAGTGACATTAATGTATAATTCAATACAGGTCTTCGTAGTGAACTTTATATTAAACATAACAAAAGGTGTATTTAGCACAGTTTGCAATTTCTAATTTTTTTAAAATAAAATATTTTCTTGGCTTTCGCAACATGCCACTCAACCACTGACAAAGCTCATAAAGGAACAAAGGACCAAAATCATGGATGGTCCTTTTTTATATAAGCAGAGGTACCATTTCAAAGCCTGAAAAGAGAGAGCAAAATCAAAGAGCTCTTGAATACAGAGATCATATTAAAGGAAATATTGAACTGTTTGCTTAAAATTTTTTACATTATTGCCAGCTTTTTAAACCTGACTCCTTTTTGAAGGAGAACACCAGTTAAGGACAAAGAGAATATTTTCATGCAAAATCCTCACAGGTTCAGAAGCACAGCCAGAGACCATTTCAAGTGGGCACATGAATTTAATTCAAGTTATTCTTTCCTTTATTCCACATTTAACAAAGTTGAAGGATTTATTGACCCCTCCGACACTTGCATAGGCTTCAGTCACTAATGTTTGCCTCGGGTGGCAAATAAATATTGGGCTGGATTTTTATGTCCACCTGAAATGGATTGTGAAGGGGGGAGAAAATTAGAAAAGCCGGAAAGCTTATCTAGATTCACATTCAAGTTCTGACCAGATATGCTCATAAGATAATGCAAAGATAGGCATTAACTGGGCAACTTATTTTTGTCTTATAACATTCTACTGGGAGGGTATGTGCATCACACTCTCACTCCTTCCTTCCTTCCTTCCTTCCTTCCTTCCTTCCTTCCTTCCTTTCTTGGCTGAGTTCTTCACTCTGCTCTAGGCTACCCAGCCATATGTGGAAATTTACTGTCCAAAATTACTACCTTCTTAGGGATGTTGGAAGAATCCATTTGGGTGGTAGAGCTTGGAGGGTTTTCACCAGCTCGGCCCCCCAGACTCTGTCTCATGAATCCCTGAGCTTGCCTGACTTGTCACGTGATGAGTTGGGTCAGCTTGCAGTTTTACTTTTTAAAAATATGCACAAGTCCCATTTTGTGCAAAATTGCAGCCATAAATAGTGCAATTTGTGCAAAATTGCAGGCATAAATGGCACTTTTGCACAAATTTCACCATTTACAGTCATGATTTTGCACAAATTGGGACTCGTGCATATTAAAAAAGAAAAAAAGCAGAACTGTGCACCAAGTCAGGGGTGTTGCAGTAATCAGTCGAGTCAAAAGTGAACAGGATTTTCCCACAACAGCAATCCCTATACCTTCTGCAGTTGATTATGTTGAGACAAGCAGGACCAGCACATAAAATCACCAGGACAGGACCTAGCTGGCCATCTTGTCCAGCCCCTAACCTAAGTCAGAAGTAAGATATCTTATCTTGAACTCATCATTCCCATAAGATGCCTTGAACCTGAGGTCTCTTCCTCCTAATTCTATGTTGCTACTAACTATTCTATCTGTAGTAATTCTGGACAGGTTCTGGTTCCACAGGACCCTCAAAAGAAACTATAGATGACTGGAAAGGCAAGATACATGGGGGTGGATTCATTCCACCAGTGGAAGGATAACATTTGCAGAACAGGACTTCTGCTTCCTCTCCTTCTCAATGCAGCCCCCTCCAGTTCACCCTCCAAATATGCTCTGGAGGGTCTCCCAACCTGGTGGAACAAAGATTCTGGATCCAAACCAATGTTCTCCATGATTGTCTGTATCTTCAGCAGCCTTATCCAACCTGATGCCCCCTAGATGTGTTGGCTGGAGGATGCTGTGAGTAATAGTCCAACATATCTGGAAGGTGCCAGTTGGGGGAGGCTGCTCTTCCGCACCATCTCCATGCATACACACATACATACCTGAACACTTAGGTTAGCATCATTTCTACTCCAACTACTGTTTATTCCTCAATAGCGTGCTCTGCACCAATTTAAAATCTCCATTTTTCTATCCTTCTGGCTAAAGTTATGCTTGAAAAAAAAGAATTGCCCTACCATCTGTTATCAAAAGTTCACAATGAACTTCAGAGGCATGTGAAATGGCAGGCTGGGCAGTGCAGTGCATGATGCCTTAGCGTTGATGAGCACCCATTTAAATGCACGCGCATATGAGACCAGAGCCAAAAAGAGGGACAGTGATTGATCAGCAACGAGTACCCACCCAAAAAAGGGTGAGCAGTTGGAACATATTCCAACCAAGCAACAGAACACAGTGTATTTTAGCCCAAACCATACTTTTCCTGCAACATAGTGGCAAGCCCTTTGAACAGGACAGACTCTTGCTTCTTGCTTGCCTCAGATTCCTCCATTGTTTGAAAATACGCATGTGCACAATCAATGTGTAAACTAACAAGCGGAAAGGTGAAGAAGCTGTCTTCAGTACAGGAAAGACTTCTATTTTCTGATGTTTATGAAGGTTAAAGTTAAAGCTCAACTCTACAGATCTTTCAGACAGTATAATTCTAATTAGAAAAATAAACTCAAGTTATGCTAGCACCACAATCATCTTAAACATTCACAGTGTAGAGGCGTTCCATAATGTCATTGCAAATGGGACCACAGAGCCAAGCAGTAAAGGGTACGAGCCAAGGGTAAACAGTTTTGTTAATCTAAGATGGACAGCTATTGCATATGATTACAAGTCTCCTGTCATCACTATACGGACATGATATTAGGCCAGCACGTATCAACCTGACACAATACAGACTCCAAATGTGTCAGAAGCATAAACTAAAAGTACATCACTCAGCCACAGGCCAATCAATGAATCCATGGAGAGATCACTCGAGGAAGTCAGCCAAGGCTTATATTTCAGATCAAGAGAATCATGAACAGATCATAGCACTCTTTCAAAGTAGATCATTCCAGTTTCTCCTTTCTAAACCCAACCTTCTCCACCCCCTCCTCCTCCTCCTCCTCCTCCTCCTCTCTCTCTCTCTCTCTGCCTGCCTGCCTGCCTGCCTCTTTGCCCTCTAAATTGGTGCAGTGAGCTCAGCCTTGTCCTCTGACTGCTGGTGGATTGGGCTGCTGCTGCTGCTATGCTGCAATGGACCCAGCAGCTGCAGTGCCCCACTGTGTGTAGGGTTGTACGAAACCCCGCTTACCTGGCTCTGCCGGGTTCCGCTGGGGGGGGGAGGTGCTCCATCCCTCCCCCCGGAATCCTCGCCGGGGGGGGAGGCGATCCGGTCCTCCCCCCCCGGAATCCTCGAAATCCGGCTGTGCTCCACGGCGGCTCCGTGGAGCAGCCGGCCAGGCCCAGGTTAGGGCCATCCGCAGCCGGATTTCCGGCCGCGGAGGGCTATGGGTAAGGAAAAAAAAAACACGTACGCATATGGCGGCGGCTACGGCCACCGGCATTTGTGTTCCTTATTTTTCTTCATCTTAGTCAATGTAAATATTTACGTAGACTAAGACAAAGAAAAATAAGGAACGCAAATGGCGGCGGCTACGGCCGCTAGGGATGTCAGAGAATTCTGCCACGGATCTCGGTGAGGCCGAATGCCAGTGCATTCGGCCCCCCAAAATCTGTGGCAGAACGGCCTGCCACCCCCCCGCCACACCCCGCGGATCCCCCCCAGGACGAGACTTACCTGGGGTGGATCTTCTGGGCGGCGGCGGCTACAGCGGCGGCTCCGGCGGCAGCTCCGGCAAAGGCAGGGGTGGCAGCCAGTCTTCCAACCGGCTGCTGCCGCCGCCATTTCCAGGCTTGTGAAAAAAAGAAAAAAAAGACGTGATAGGATATGTAAATCTTTACGTAGCCTATCATGGTTGGGGGTGGGTTTAAAAAAAAAACACGTACGTAAATGGCGGCGGCTACGGCCGTCGCCATTTGCACTCCTTCTTTTTGGCCGTCTTAATCTATGTAAATATTTACATAGACTATGACGGCGAAAATCAAGGGGAACGTAAATAGCGTAGCGGGCGCTATTTGCGTCCCTTTTTCATTCACCATTTTAGCCTACGTAAATCTTTACGTAGGCTAAAACGGGGAATCAAAAGGGGACGCAAATGGCGCCTGCTACGCTATTTGCATTCCCCTTGATTTTCGCCGTCATAGTCTACGTAAATATTTACGTAGATTAAGACGGTAAAAACAAGGAATGCAAATGGCGGCGGCCATAGCTGCCGCCATTTGCGTACACGTTGTTTTTTTGTTTTTGTTTTTTTACCCAGAGCCCTCCGCGGCCGGAAATCCGGCTGCGGATGGTTCTGGCCTGGCTGGGCTGGGCCTGGCTGGCTGCTCCGCGGAGCTGCCGTGGAGCACAGCCGGCCATTTGAGGATTCCGGGGGGGGAGGAACAGACCGCCTCCCTCCCCAGCCAGGATTCTGGGGGAGGGACGGAACGCCTCCCTCCCCCCACCATCAACATAATCCGCGAAAGGTAAGTCATTTTCGTACATCCGTAACAGCCACTGCCATTTGCGTTCCTTATTTTTCTTCGTCTTTTTTTTATTTAAGAGATGTGATAGGCTATGTAAAAACTTATGTAGCCTATCACGTCTCTGTAAAAAAAAAAAAAAAGACAAGACTGCAAATGGCGGCGGCGGCAGCTGGTCGGAAGACCAGCCACCACAGCCACCGCCGCCGAAGCCGCCGCCGGAGCCGCTGCCTCCCGGAACATCCGCCCCAGGTAAGTCTCGTCCTGGGGGGGATCTGCGGGGGGGCGGGGGAGTGGCAGGCCATTCCGCCACGGAGTTTGGGGGGTCGAATGCACTGGCATTCGGCCTCACCGAGATCCGTGGCGGAATTCTCTGACATCCCTAACTGTGTGACAGGATTCTGCATCTTCCTCTGCATCTTCTTAACTTTCCTTCCCAGACAATGAGCACACACACACTGCTCTGCCTCCTCCTCTCCTTTCAGGCCAATCGCAGCTGGTGGCAGATGGGGGCTCACAGCCCACAGGTTTGTTTTACTGGCCTGAGGTTCTTGGTGAAAGCCTGGCAACCCTGCCATGGTGCTTGCACCCAGAGTTTCCTCTGTTGCCATCACTGCTTCTTTAGCCTCTGAGTCCATGTTCGGGTCACTACTGGGTCATGACTGACAGGCTCTGTGGGTTGGGTATGGGGGACATGGTGATGTGGTAGTTCCACTCCTACCTGCAAGGTTAGTTTTGGAAACTAGCACTGCAGGGGGGCGGGGGGGATGTCTGCTATGTCCAGTGATATCTGTGTTATGGGATATCCCAAGATTCTATCTTATCCCTCATGCTTTTTGACATTTATAAGAAGCTGCTGGGTGAGATCATCAGAGGGTTTGGAATGAGATATTTTTATTTCTCTCTGTTACCAGAGGCAGATGACTCAGGGTGTGTGTGTGATCCTGTTGATTCTCCTGGGCTTCCTGGCAGCTTTCAGTTTCATTGACCATGGTATCCACTGGAATCAACTGAATCTTCCCCCCCCTCTTTTTACCCCCCCTCCCCACACATGGGTGTGTGTATGTGGAATCAATGGATGTTCTCTCTCTCTCTCTCTCTCTCTCTTTTTACCCACCCCCTGACACACAGTGGAGGGAGGAATTTCAGGAAAACATGGTGGAGAGGTTTAATCCTTCTGTCCTGGAGTACCATGGTCCTGATCCAGATCAGAACCACATGCACTTACTGAGAGTAAAGGAAAATAGCAGCCTCAGCTATCTCTGTGCAATTAGTAGCATGTGTAGTTTGGCCCTGAAGGATGGCCTCATCCCATACAATCAGGACCAGAAATATCAGAACAAGGATAACTGTTTTGGCAGTTGGCCTCTGTATACCACCACATTGCAGTTGAAAGGAAACACACCCAGATGGGAGCAAAGTCAGGACTTTCAGCTGTAATTCAAGGGTTTGACAAAAGTCTTTGACAAAAGTGTTTGACAAGGGGTTTGACAAAAGTGGGGCACCAACCATTCAGGAAGGACAGCTAGTGGCATACACACACACCCATCATTGGTGGCTCATAAGTAATGGAACAAACCAACATCATTTCAAACTTAAGGATCGCCTTGAATACCTGGATGAAAATCCTTTGCAGTCAATGACTGCCTGGAGTCTGGAACCCATGGACATGACCAAAGGCTGAGTTTCCTCCCTCGAGATGCTTTGCCAGGCCTTTCCTGCAGCTGCCTTGGCTTCAGCTGCTGCTTGTTTGTGGGTCTTTCTGCCTTCAGTCTCGTCTTCAGTAAGTGAAAAGCATGCTCTATTGGGTTGAGATCAGGTGACTGACTTCGCCATTGAAGAACATCTCACTTCTTTGCCTTCAGAAACTCTTGGGTAGCTTTTGTTGTATGTTTGGGGTCATTATCCATCTGCAATATGAAGCGGCGTCCTATCAGTTTGGCAGCATTTGGCTGAATCTGAGCAGAAAGTATAGCCCTATACACTGCAGAATTCGTCCTCCTGCTTTTATCAGCAGTCAGGTCATCAACAAACACCAGTGACCCGGTTCCATTGCCAGCCATACATGCCCATGCCATAACACTGCCTCCACCATGTTTGACAGATGATGTGGTATGCTTTGGATCATGAGCTGTTCCTTTCCTTCTCCATACTTTTCTCTTGCCATCATTCTGGTACAAGTAAATCTTGGTTTCATCAGTCCAAAGAATCTTATTCCAGAACTGGGCAGGCTTTTTTAGGTGTTTGCTGGCAAAGGCTAATCTGGCCTGTCTGTTCTTGAGCGTTACCAGTGGTTTGCACCTTGTTGTGAGCCCTCTGTATTTACATTCATAAAGCCATCTCTTGACTGTAGATGTTGACAATGACATGTTGACAATGACAATGGCAATGACCTACCTCGTCAAGAGCGTTCTTGACCTGGCTAGATCTTGTGAAAGGGTTCCTCTTCACCATGAGCAGAATTCTGCGGTCATCCACTTTCATTGTCTTCCGTGGCCTTCCAGGCCTTTTGCTGTTGCTGAGCTTGCCAGTTAATTCCTTCTTTTTCAGGATGTTCCAAATTGTTGTGTTGGCCACTCCCGATGTTTTTGCTATCTCTTTGATGGGTTTATGTTGTTTCCTCAGCCTAATGATGGCCTCCTTCACTTGCATGGACACCTCTTTGGACCTCATGTTGGGAGTTCCAGTGAACAGCTACCAAATGCAAATGTAACACTCAGAACCACCTCCAGGCCTTTTCTCTGCTTGATTGGTCATGGGGTACCCAGGAAACAGGCCACACCTGGCCATGCAGCTGCTTTCAGCCATTCGTTCCACTACTTATGAGCCACCAACGATGGGGGTGTGTGTATGCCACTGGCTGTCCTTCCTGAATGGTTAGTGCACCACTTTTGTCAAACCTCTTGAATTTGTGATTCATTTTACTGCCCATTTGAATTTTAGAGCTGTTTTCATCTTTGTACATTTTTTTAAAAAAAAGATTGTTTTAGTATTTGTTGCCTTCATGTTTTTAATCTTTGGTACTGTACTAAATTATGTTTGTCCCGCTGCTTTTTAATTTTGATTGTTTTAACTGAATGTTATTGATTTCACTGTGCATTTTATTTTGTAATTATGTCTATGTTGCTGGGAGAGCTTTGGCTACTGAGTGATTCATTACTGAAATAAATACGTGTGGTAGAATGTGCAGCTAAATGTTCATCTGTACACACAAAGACAACTGCTTTACCAAGTACTGATATGCACACACTATGGTTGTCTGTATCCACCTGCATTCCCAGTTAGCATGATAGAATATATCAGACGCTTTCCATCCTTCTAACTGATGATGCTCTTGTCCTGCCAATATGCAACCCCCATCAAAAAGGAATATATTGTTCCCTGTGATATTTACAAATGCATTCTCATTAGCCTGAAAGCGACATGACCTGGTTTGCTGAAAGATGAAATTAAAAAAACATGTTTGTTTTTAAATGAATAACTGATTCCATACTAAATCATCTAACACACTGTCTATTTATATTTCATAAGGACAAATGTTTCTGACAACTCTCATAATAGGTTTGTACAAGCATGCCATATTCTTCCTAAGGAGGTTTGTTTGAGTGACATAAATTGCCATTAATGAAAATTTTAACAAATCAGGCTAAATAATTTTTAACTTTTAATGTGCAGAGATGCAACATAACAAGGCCAGCCTAGCGAGAAGTGACACTTATTTTTGGAAATAGGGATGCAGAATATATTTATCCAGTCACACACACACACACACCAGAACAAGCAACTGGAACATGGTATTTTGATAGCTCTTGCTTGTTTTGGTGATGTACAGAAAAAATATAGGGGTGTATCCCCTCCCCCAGCAATGCTTAGATTTTACAGCAGCTTCTAGAAAGTCTGGTGTACTTACACATGCTCTCTTTTTCCCAGCATCACATCATGGGAATAACATTAGACAACAGTAATAACAAATGCTACATTATCACCAGATTTGTTATTTTTACCCAAGATTTTTTGTATGATAATTCAACAGCTATTGTTGCTATTTCACTAGATTAGCTAGGGAAGAGACCTCATCAACCAGAATTCTTAAGGAATCATGTTATTCGTTTTGAAATCTGATACTAAATATACGTTTCTGCAACTCTATTCACACAAGTAATCTTGAGAATTAAGAGTCATAGAAAGAAACAGCAGCCCATAGCCATTTGTGCTGGGTCCTCTTTCCTTATGCAAATCTCTACTTTTGCTCTTCCTCTGCATTCATAATGATCACATTAGAATTTATTCTGAAATGTATGTACTGATCTGGTCATGCCTTTAGCAATGTAGGTCCCATAGCTTGCTTGAGAAGCAACTGCACATATTTTTGTTTTGATTTTATTTGTTCTCCAGGTGAATGTTGGTTGTGACCATCATAACTTAGCAGGACAGAGGGAAAGTGAGAACGGTCTTCTGCAAGCTAAGGAAACACAAAAGTTTCAGAAAAGACTGGATTAACTGCTTTGCCATGTGGCCAGTTTCAATAGATTGTTGCTCATAAGAGAACGACCCCTGCTCCCATTTTAAGGTGTTGATTACCTTGACTCCAAAAGTCTCAACTTGTTTCTGAAAATGTGAGGTGGTACATGATTGGTCACATAGGGCAAAATTGGCAATAAGTATACTAGCATTCCTCTGTTAGCAAGGATAAATGGAGTGGTTCCTACCCTTTATTCAGACTCAGAAGTCATTTTATTTATTTATTTTTATATTATTTATTACATTTATATACCACCCAAGCTCTCTGGGCAGTTCACAACAATTAAAACCATAAAATACAACATGCTAAAATACAATATAAACGTTTAAAACTACAGTATAAAATAAAAATAGAAATAAAAAGCAAAATAAAACCTAGCAGCAATGCAAAGATTTAAAATATAGTAACAGATTTAAAACAACTGAAAGACTAACATGCCTGGGAAAATAACAAGGTTATTCACCCGTGCTGAAAAGAGCACAACCTAAGACTGCTGAGGATGCTCTTAGGGTCTGGGCAGGTATATATGAGAAGAGGCGATCCTTCTGAAAGGTATAAATGCCTCATTTCCCAATCTGGTTCCAGCCTACACACCCTGAATTGGCTCTGAGAGTCCTCAAAAAGCACCAAGCACCATACAGGAAGCACAGTGGAAAACAATAACATGGATACTCAGCCACCCATCAAGTTTAGGGACATGCACCCACAAAGATGTACACAGCCTCTTCTTACACCCTGCACCTTTTTTGCACATCTACCATGAGAAAATCAACCCCCAACATTGTCATCTACGCCCCTTCTTTGTCCTTTTGTGTTAGGAAAAAATCCCTCCTCGAAACCCAAATCTTTAGGAAGGGATTTCTTTTTACTTGGGTCTTAATGACAGTCCCTTTCTCATGACACATGAAAGCTGTTTCCCTTTCTATTTTTGACACTTCATTCTGTTTCTGTACTTTCTTGGAGGGTTCAAGCAGAACCAGGTTTCTGTTTTTGTTTTTGTTTCTCTGACTCTTCAGAAGCTGCCTGTGCCACCTGAAACCAGTGTGTTCTTCTTCACATTTGGGGCCCTCTCCCCAATCTGATTAGGCTCCTCGTGTGTTTGTCTGGCTCCTGTTGCCCTCCTTATTTAGCATAAAATCTTCCTCTCCCATTCTGTATCACTTGCACACTGCTCTGTCTCACCTGGTCCTTCCCCTATGTCTAGTCTTTTCTATAGATTTAACTCAGAGGTCCCCAATACTTTTGAGTCGGTGGGCGCATTTGGAATTTTGAGAGACCATTGTGGGCACTCTCACAAAATGGCTGCCATGGTGGGCATGGACAGTCACAAAACACTGATTTCCCAAAAGGCAAACTGGTTAGGCTAAAAAAAAGAGTCTCAATCCTATGCATGTTTAGACAGCAAAGCTGGCTGGGGAATGCTGGGAGTTCTAGTACTTATTGCTGTCTAAACATGTATAGGATTGCACCCTTAACCATGAACCTATGTACAAGGCAGAGGTAGGTCTGAGCTCCAAAAGACAAAACACTCTTTGGAACCTAAGACAAAGATGACACTGGTGGGTGGCAATTTGCTGTGCAGAATGCCAGCCTCTGAGCTTAAAATAGGTGTAATTTTTTTTAAAAACAACAACTTTAAAATAAAAATAAAAATTGAATGGGACAGGACCTGGAGGTCACAAAAAGAGGTGTCTATGGGCACATTAGTGCCCATGGGCACCACGTTGGAGACCCCAGATTTAACCAAATAATTGCTGGTACTATCTGAATGCTGCCCATGGACCTGTTCTGCAAACCTTTGTAATACCCTCCGTATTTGAGTACATTAAACTCTGGTTTGTGGTCTCTTGACTCCTTCCCTACCTGGATGTTCTGAATCATGCCATGGCACACCATGGCTTACATTAAAGGTCCCAACACATGTCATTTGGGTATATATGTGTATTGCCATACATGTGTAGATGAGGACATGTGGTATGCCAGTTTTCAACAACCGATGGCTCTGAAAATGAAGGCAAAGTCAATTTGCAAAATCTCCTTCAGACGTATCCACTGAAAAGAAAAGGTCCAATTTATTGACTTCAATGAACTTCATATTTGAGCTGGTAAATAATTTCTGAATAAAAAAGGTGGAAGGAAGAAATTATTAAAATGTTTGCAAGCCATGTTCTCTTATTTTCTCCTTTGTGTGATTGCAACAGCATTTAGGAAGTGGCGAACAGACTTGCAGTAACTTGCAGTAACTAGGAAGTTGCAAATAGACTTATAGTAACTAGCTTTCAGGTTGGGGAAATTTCTGTGCTTTGTTTTATGAGGCCTGACCACCTTTTACTATATATTAGGGTACTGGCTTCTAAGTATTATTGCTTAAATATCATAGTAGCCATTACACAGTAACTCACCACTAACTGAGTGGCAAAGCATAATACATTTGTTCAAAACTCAGCAGAACACATCCTGTGGGAGTGGATGCAACAGTGCACCACAAGAACATGAAGAAATTGTCATGTGGCACTCATCCATACATGCATTTCAGCTCTTGGTCATTTCTTGTATCACACAAAGAACTATATTCCATTTTAAAATATTGCTGTTTAAACTGCAATCTTTTTAAAGGACTAAAGCACAGAAGATGCTCACTTTAACTCACTCAAACTCACCAGCCAGTTTTCAAGTTCTCAAGAACATAATAACCGACATAGTGGGTGCAGGTTCAATAGTGCATTTGGCGTTCTCCAACAATGCTCAGTACAGGATGAGACAGAATTCAGTCATTTTCATAACTCCTGCTGATCATTTCCAGAATCTAACAATGAGCTGTAGTATCCAAAGAGGCCACTCCACCTCCGCTGGTTCTGTTGCACTCGCAGGACCTACTGCTTGTAAGACGGGGCTTTCACATGTCTAAAAGTAACCCTAGGACGGAGCAGAAGTGATCATTTCCAAATTGGGACAGGCCAGCAGAGCTCCCTTCTGCAAGCTCCGCTGGCTGCCCCATGCCAGGAAGGAGCATTTCTGCTTGTCTCAGGCTATTTTTAGAAGCCCCAGTGCCCCATTGTGCAAGCTGGATGAAACTACCCACTGAAGCCGTGTTGACAGCCACTCCTGAAATCTGTCTGGGAAAGGGGTTTATAAGGTGTTGTTTTAAAATAAAGCAAATAAATAAATAAATTCTTTATATAGCCTATCCTTTCCGGGGGGCTTATGTATCATACCACTGAAAATATTTTTCTGTTTCAAGGGCTCACATGATAAATTACACAAACCACAAACCACTTACAGAGCACCATCAACCATAACAACCTAACAAATAACTCCATAACCAACTGCTAATGCTGGCCAGTTTGACTTCTCTAAGGAGGTAGTCGGCTCTCCCACACTGGAGGCATTCAAGATGAGGCTGGATAGCCATCTTTTGGGGGATTTGAACTCCTGCATTGAGCAGGGGGTTGGACTCGATGGTCTTATAGGCCCCTTCCAGCCCTACTATTCTATGATATGATTCTAGCAACACAGAGAGGGCTCCTGCTTCTAAAGCAGATGCACTCCTGTCCTGATTGAATTCACTGCTTCTGAAATCCTAGCCCATTTAGATATATGGATTGTATCCAATTAGCATCTCCCACCAATGGAGCACCTTCTGCCAGTGGAACAAGGAGGGTGGCAATTTCCCTTCTCTCTCACAGCCCCCTGCACACCCTCAGAAACTGCTCCAGATGATACAATTGAATGCATATGGTCCAAATAGCACAGCGAATGTATCCTGTGTCAGCATTTGATGTTGGACTTCGAAATCGTGAATTCATACTGTAAACACCTCATGGGTGAAATTCAACATTGTGTGAGTGGACTTCCACTCACACAATGGGACTTCACTTCCTCTTCCCCCCACCCCTGCAGCCCCTGACACACACACACATACACCCCAGATCTGATCCAGAGTGTCCCCCAACCCTCCAGAGCAGATCCTGACGGTGCGCAAGGGCCTACAAAACTGTTCCATAAGTGGAAGGGCTAATTGGGTACAACAAAGAATGACAAAAAACATGAAAAAAATTAAAGGTGGGCTGTAAGTTTCAGGTTGGGATTGAAAGTGGGTTCTGGATCTGAAGAGAATGACAATGAATGCTCTACCAGAGAAGAAAAACAAGGCCAATGAAAGCCCCCCTCCCCGCCCAAAGAAAATGTTCTAAGTAGGGGTGAGAGAACCATCAATGTTCAAGGTCATCAAGGTTCTCGGTTTCCACCTTTATACTCAGTCTGCCTCGTTCTCATCCCCAAATGTAAGCACCTTTTGTCTTTTCTAATGGAAAAAGTGTGCTGTGAAAAATGTGCATTTTAAAATGTGCTTTTCCCCCACATGGATTGAAGTGAGAAAATGCATATTTCTTGAAAAATGCGCACTTTAAAGAATGCATTTTTCAAAAAGGATGCATTTTGCAAACATGATCGCAAGTTCAAGAATGTACAAACTCCCCCCCCCCTTTTGTGATTGCATTCATGGTTGTGAACAGGGCATGTCCTACCGGCTTTCAAACTCAAACAAAATTCTCACACTTCCCTAGGTATAAGTAAATAAGGTTCATTCCACTGATCTGGCCTTCAATTCCAAACTGACAAAAGAATCCCGGCAGACAGAAGTCCATTAGAGCTGCAAAATGTAAGAACATGGGCATTTATATTGTTGCTTTTGTTTGCATGTTCCCTCAAAGTGTGCTTGCTGAATTATTTGTAGCATCTCTTCTGCATGAATGTGAAGAGGGAGCAAGGGAGCAAGGGAGGAGTGTGAAGAGCCGTCCAAGGCCTCTTTCACATCCTGTGTGAGGTAAGTTTTATTTTATACTATTTATTCAGTTCTCTAGCTTGCCCTAGCCCAGACATCTGGGATTTGTAATAATACTTCAAAAACAATAGCATGTATAAAATATGTATTAAACCCCAGGTAAAATCATAACAAATGCTAAACATCCCAAACAAATCCAATGGGCTTAGCCCTGAGCAACAAAGACCAATGCAGAAAATGACTTGCATCGATATCCCAAAAAAGCTTACTTGGCAAGTCATCGTCAGAAAGGAGTTCCTTTCCATTCAACTTGCTGTCTGCACATAAAACATGGATAATCAAGAAAGCATTTACACATGTTCTTAAAGAACCACAATAGGACATCAGAGAAATGGCAATTATGAAGGAAGTAGGGATGTCCGTCGTTTCCAAATCCGGCCCTTTTTGGACCTGATGAATCCCTGCTGCCCGCAGAGCTCAGGTTGCATTCATAAGCTGAGCTGTGGACTTTTCCTGAAATCTGGGAACTGTGGGGGGATCCCCTTAAATAGACATTTGCCCAAATTGCAGCCACATGGATTTGCGGCTGAATGAATCTGCATGGATTCGGGCCAGCTCATGGGTACACAAGCTGAAGTCCGGGGGGCCAAGCTGATGAAAGCTCAACAAACTTCACCCCCTGGATGGATTCCTCCAACATCCCTAGAAGAAAGGCCAAGGAAAAAAAAACCTATCACTTTAAAAATCCTATGAATTTGGCATAACAACCTTACTTCCCCAATCCCCATTACACAGCAAACCTACCTGTCACTTTTGAAGCATATTCCATGTGTACAAGGTGGAGTTTTATGTTGTTTCTGTCTTCCATAAACAGGGCATGATGGGAGCAGTTTTCCTCTGCTGTTTATCCCCCCAACAACTGGTATTCAGAGGTACAGTGTCTCTGAACATGGAGGTTCCATTTAGCTTCCACAGCTAATTGCCACTAATAGACCTACCTTCCAGGGCTGGCATCAAGGGTAGGTCAAGGAAAGCTTCCCAAAATAGCAATGTCTTCAGGAGGCATGGCAGGAACACAATGTTGGTGCCTGCCTGGCCTCCAAAGGCAAGGAGTTCCACAGGAAGGGGGCCATCACACTGAAGGCTCTTTTCCTGGTGGACTCCAATCAGGCCATAGGTCCATGTGGAACCACCAGGAACATGCCTTCTGATGACCTCAGTGAGCAGGCAGGTTGGTAAAGAAGAAGGAACTCTCTCAGGTATCCTGGTCCCAAGTTGTTTAGGGCTTTGTACTCTAGTACTAATGTAAATATGGACTAAAATAAGCACTTTGAACTTGACATATCCTCTCCAAATTTAAGAACATAGGACAAGCTATGCTGGATGAGCCTAAGGGTCCATCTAGTCCAGCATTCTGTTCACACAGTGGCCAACCCACAAGTAGGAAATGAGTACCCATGATAATGTGTGCAGAACCCTAACTGCATCTGTCATAGGGTTCATGTACATGCTTTTGTAGTCCGTTTTCCTTAGCCCTTTTAGCCCTTAGCAGCTCTTAACTGAAACAATGTGGACTGGCCCCTTCAGATTCCCTGATAATTTGATCATGGAAAGTTCACGAGAAGTCAATATTCTGTTTGGCTGCATCACAGTTTGTGCACAATACAGAACGTTGTCCTAAGGCTCTGTTTTCTCATATTAGCTAATTACTGTGTCTTCTTGTCTTTACTAATCCAAAGGCCTTTAAAAGCATGTCTGGAGGATGCAATGTCATTTGCAGTGTTTTGTGTGCCCAACAGGCCAATGTTGCATCCTGATACGCCTAAGCGTGACACTAATGTGATTATCTATATTTTATAGGCCATAAACCAAGCAAGTTTGGAATCTGCAATGATGCTCACGCATTACTTGTCCACCTCCATCATTCTAATCACTCGCCCCATCGAAGGCTTCAGTGTCCAAAGAATTATGGGAGCAGATGTAAGGTGTCATCAAAGAAGCCGTCAAGAATCGCTTTTAGGAAATGAAGACACTCAGGGTCCATTTCCCTGAGTAGATGTTGTTTAATTAACACACAGGAGCCCAACGCAGCGGCTTTCCATCTGCAGTTTGGACAGCTTATTGCTAATCTCTCTGTCCCGATCTTCATTTAGTTTCCACCCCAATAACAGCCTCCAGAAGGCTGATCATGAGTGTTCCTTAGGGGTTCATGAGGAATTCATTCCAGTTAATTTTTTATCAGGATTTTTTGTCCCCAGTTCACACCTTCTTGACCAAACACAGACTTGAACGCGATCTGCAGTTCATGTCTTTAATCAACGGGAGAACAATGCGTACACATGCACACAATTGATGTGTACATTTGGGGAACTATGCATGAAAATACACATAGATTTTCATGCAAAAAGAAAAAAACAGAGCTCGCAATCTGATATGGACTTGAGTCGGAATGAGCTCTGAGATGGGATTTGGAGAATGTTGCAGAGCTCAGATTTAGGGATGTCAGAGAATTCTGCCACAGACTCCAGTGAGGCCGGATTCTAAAGAATCTGTGGCGGAATGGCCTCTCCCCCCCATCACCCCGTGGAATCCCCCTGGGATTAAGCCTACCTGGTGGCGGATGTGGCTCCGGCAGCGGCTCCAGCGGCAGTGGATGTGGCGGTGGATGCAGTGGCGGCAGAAGCAGTGGTGGCTCCGGCTGGTTTCCCGGCCGCAAATGGCGGCTGTCATAGTGGCCGCCAATTGCGTGGCTGCCTTTGTTCGTGATAGGCTACGTAAATACTTGCATAGCCTATAAATTTACGTAGTATTTACCTACGTAAATACTTGCGTTGCGTCCTCTATGCTATTTGTGTTCCCCTTATTTTCGCTGTCTTAGCCTACGTAAATATTTACGTAGACTAAGACGGCTAAAAATAAGGAACACAAATGCGTATGGGTTTGTTTGTTTTTTTAAGCCACACTTGATAGGCTACGTAAGTCTTTACGTAGCCTATCACGAATGGGGGGGGGGGAAGACTGCAAATGGTGGCAGTGGCGGCGGCAGCCGTTCAGAAGACCAGCCGCCGCCGAAGCCGCCACTGGAGCCGCCGCCGTCCGGAATATCCGCCCCAGGTAAGTCTTGTCCCAGGGGGGATCTGCGGGGGGGCAGGGGGGGCAGGCTGTTCCGCCATGGAGATTGGGGGCTGAATGCACTGGCATTCAGCCTCACCGAGATCCATGGCGGAATTCTCTGATATCCCTAAGTGTCCCTTAACTCAAGCATGGCATAGGTTGAGTTCATTAAGATTTTACTACTCAACTCAAGGGCTAGAAATCTAGTAGAAAGAAAGAAAGAAAGAAAGAAAGAAAGAAAGAAAGAAAGAAAGAAAGAAAGAAAGAAGCTAAGTTGTAATCCTATACTTAATTATCTGGGTCTTTGGCTCCCTCCTCCTCCAGTCAGCTTACATCTTTATTATAAAGCCACAGCTCTGACCCTATGTTAAGGGTGTGTCAGACAAATCGCATTCTGCCATTATAACCAGAAATTAGAGGGGCAGTACGTTCTATGGCTTATGGGTAGTATAGAAATGTAATAAATAAATAAATAAATAAAGCTCAGAGGATTGATCTGAGACTTCGTAGTGTAGGAGGTGTTGGGTTGATGATGGTCCATGTTCATTTTAAGAAAGAAAGGCTAAGAAATGGCTTATTTATAGGAGTTTAAATTTGATGAGTGACTGCCAGCATTTTGAGAGGTATTGTCTGTTTTTCTTCTCATAGGTGTTCCTCAGTTAAACTTGATCAGCTGATTTCTAGATTTCTACAGTATCTTCCAGGAAACTATTTGTTATGTCAGATCAGAGGGAAGGTGTAGTATGTGCTGTAGCCCTAATAGTACAGTAACATGATTGTAGCTTTTTATTTAATGTGTGTATATGTGGTTCATTTTATCCTATAGGAGTTCATAAGGTCCTACCCTGGGAATGCCCAGAACAATCCTGCAGGGGTACAGTGTGGCAGGGGAGGAAGGAGAGGGAGCAGGTGAGGAGGGAGTTATGTCAGTTAAGGTTTTAGGCAGTTAGTGGACAGTGAGGTTTTGGGAAGAAATATGAGTTGCAGTGTTAATTCTACTTTAATAAACACATACACGCTATTTTAAAGTGCCTCTTTGTGAATTCTTACCCATCTAAGTGGTGTGTGAGGGCCAAAACAGACATTACTTTGTTTGATTTTTAATCTAGAGTAGGGGCAGGGAGCCTGATCTGGATTGGGATTCTGTCTGATGTGGAAGGTAGGGGGGCTTTAAATCCCATACACACACACTATAGGCCTGCTCTGGAACAGGGGCCTCATACCTGCAATTTCTATTGCAAAATAGTGGTCCATAAAGATTCCTAATTCTTTCATGCTGAACAGGGGTTGAGATGTCTGTAAGTGTAATTAGGATCAGGGTGACTAATACTTTCTTAAAAGACAATTTAATATTTCCATCTTGGGCAATTGTCAGAGTTATTATGACTGACATGCTTGATCTTCGACTTTTCAAGTTACAGGGTTCACCCGCAGGGTGACATAATAAGTGAAAATGTAACTATAAAGCAACTGAGGTACTTTGGGCTAACTAAATGGCTGGTTTCCTCAGCTCATATAATTAATTCTGCTATAGAAAACAAGAGACTCTATCGTCCTCGAAATGGTATTAAATATTTCCCTCATAGCATATTGTCAACAAAACGTCCAGTTGAATTAATGAACTGTGTGCCTGTTTGAAAGTGGAATTGGACTTGTCTAATTGTGGCATCAGTTGTCATAGTGACTATCAGCCAATCAAGGAATAAAAACCCTAACTTGGCAGTGTTTAGGTAAAGGAGGCTTTTGTAGAGTTGTCAGACTAAGATTTATGATGGCAAAAACTGTCTTTGGCAGCCAAATCAATGTGTTGACCACTTTCTGCAAGAACCTGCTCTATTTAAAGTTAAACACTTGATATTCCACCTAAATATTAAGAAGCCATATGTCTCTGGAGCCTCCTTTTTTATTAATAGATAATACTTTATAAACTATGTGTATGGTGGCTTGCTATTTGTATACCTGTCCAATAAACACAACTATTGCTCTTTTATGTATGTGTAGCTGGAAATGTCAGGGCTTGCAAGTGAATGAGTACAGGGGATATTGTCTTACGCTTGCTATTAAAACATGTCGAGTGATCTAAAAATTACCCTGTGTAGATAAACAAGTGGATTAAAATTAGGTACTCACATTCTTTCATCATTGCAATATTAATAGTAGGAGTTTTGGCCTTTTAATGTTAATATATACCTTTAAGTGCTATATGTCAGTTTATATGAGATTACATGTTGATTGACAGGTTTTAAAACTGGAATTTAAACTGTCGTTTTTCTTTAATTTTTTTATTCATAAAGTCACAGCTCAAAAAGACATAAGGTGCAATATTACTGTTTATCAACAACTGTTAATGGTAATCATTCATAATTACAGTGAGGTTATTACCATGATCAACAGTGAAGTTTAATGTTCACTTGTTTATTTGGCTGGACCCTAAATAACTACTTACCTTACATTGGTGCCTGTCAGAGTTATATTAACAATAGCATGATTGAAATATAACTCATAAAATCTTCGCCAAAGGAAAATTCCTCAGCAGCCTGCTCTTGTTAAAAATGACTAAAATGAATTTATTTTGTTTTTATATAAAAGGTCAAGAACATGCATACCGGTATACAGCAACCACCACCGCTCCTTCCTATCTCATTGTGTTGTTGGAGAAGAGGCAAGCTATAGGCAGGGTTCAAGCTATATGCAGCAAAGTTAAGTATATATGTAGGGATTGTGGGAAGGCAGTCCTGCAGGAAATACGATGCTGGAGGGACATGTGAGGATTATGGGAAGGGGAGATGAGGTGACCTGAACATGTTTTGCATGCAGCAGATCCCAAGCTTAATTTCCAGCATCTCAAGGTAAGGCTGGGAAAGATCTCTGCCTGAAACCGTGGAGAGCCACTGCCAATCAGTGTAAGCCATACTGAGCTAGATGGACCAATGGTGATGTAGACCACAGTTCCTAGAAATGTACAACAATAGAGCAAGATTAACACAAATTTATAAATAAAGGAATGGGCAAGTACAGAACTCAGATAATAAAGAAGAGGAGATCAGTCTGTATAAGAAAGATGTGAGAAAACAAGTGCTTCCAGCATTTCTATAAATACAGTTTCACTTTCAGCAAAACAGTAATGCTATGCTACCGGTAGTTAGTTGCAGTTCTGTCCCTCCTTCCCCACCTCCAGAGATGTCCCTTCAGAAAACATCTTTCAGGGACAGGCATGTCTTCTGTAAACAGTAACTGCTTCTCTCTAACATTCAAGTCTTTTACTCTTTTGATATTTCAGATACTTATTATTGACTCCTTTCACTGCTTCCTCATGAAGAATTTCTTCAGCTTCTCTCTCTCTGTCAGCCAAGGTTCTCCTCACCAGCTCTTCATTCTCTCCCCATCCCTCCACATCAATTGCCAACTAGGGATGCACGAAAGACCCACCTTCCATTCTGGGGGGGGGGGGTTGGGGAGGGAGGCGATCTGTTCCTCCCCCCTGGAATCCGTCCAGGCCGGCTCCGCCCTGCCTCGATCCTGCCGAGCCGGCCGCCAGCTCTGCTGGCAAATGTCGATACGGCTGGCAGCCATTGCCATGCCGTATCACTGTAAGTCAGTCTCCGGACACAAATGGCATAGTGGGCGCCATTTGCAGCCATAAAGCTGGTAGATTAGCCTAAATGCAGCCATTTACGGCTGCATTTAGGTTGATCTACCAGCTTTACGGCCGCAAACAGCATCCACTACGTTATTTGCGTCCCTGTTCACACAATACGCTACGCAAATATTTGTGTAGCCTATCACGTCAAAAAACAGAGATGCAAATGGCATAGTGGATGCCGTTTGCAGCCGTAAAGCTGGTAGATTAACCTAAATGCAGCTGTAAATGGCTGCATTTAGGCTAATGTACCAGCTTTACGGCCGCAAATGGTGCCCACTACGCCATTTGCATCCGGAGACTGACTTACAGCGGTACGGCATGGCTATGGCTGCCAGCCGTATCGACATTCGTCAGGGACGCGGAACAGGCTGCTGACTCCGCAGGATCAAGGCAGCGACAGATACAACCCGGACGGATTCCGCGGGGAGGTGGAGATGAGTGCTCCATTCTGCCACGGGCCCCAATGGGGACGGATTCTTGGAATCCGGCCTCATTGGGGTCCGTGGCTGAATTCTCCCCCATCCCTACTGCCAACTAGGGATGTACGAAAGTCACTTACCTTTTCAAAGGGTGACATTCGGGGTGGGGGGGAGGCACTCCGTCCCTCCCCCCGAAATTCTCTCCAGCTGCCTCTGCTCCGCGGAGATTCCGCAGAGCCGCCGGCCAGGGCCACCTGCAGCCGTACATCCAGCTGCTGGGCAGCCTGCAGGGATGCAAATGGTGGCTGCCGTAGCTGCCGCCATTTGCATCCCTGTATTTTGCCGTGATAGGCTATGTAAGTATTTACGTAGCCTATCACAGCAAAAAACAAAACAAAACAGCGAACGCAAATGGCAGCGGCTACGGTGGCCACCATCTGTTTTCCTTTTTTTTGCCGTTTTAGCCTACGTAAATACGCTAAAACGGCCAAAAAAAAAAAAAGGGAACGCAAATGGCATCCCTGCATTAGCCGTGATAGGCTACGTAATTATTTACATAGCCTATCATGGCTATGATGAGGAAGTGAATGGCGGCCGCAGACGCGGCCACCATTTGCAAGTCAGCACAGACGGCAGCAAGTAAGTGCTCCATTTCACACACCTTTCATGGGGTTGGGGGCAGGGTGCTTCGTTCCACCACAGATTTCGGGGGGGCGAATGAACTGGCATTGGGCCTCACTGAGATCCGTGGCGGAATTCTCTGACATCCCTACTGCCAACCTTCTTTTTCCATTGCTTGGGCAACCTGCTCTCTTCCCCTGCCCCCTGCTGTATCTGTATGTTCACTTCAGCTCCTTCTACAGTATGAATCAGTATAAGACAACTTTTTCTGGTCCTATGCTCCAAACTGCATGGAGAATAAGTTGGCTGCTTACAGGTCACTAAACAGAGGAAACGTATTACACCCCCCCCAAAAAAGGACAAAACAAGAGAATACTCGCATAGCATACACATATACTAATTTCTATGAATAGATGTAAATGCAGAAATGATTACTATAATTTAAATAGAAATACAATACATCTCGCGGTTGTGGGGAAGACTGAGCAGGTGACCTTTGTGTCTGCCTGCTCAGTCTGCTGTCCAGGTGCTCACTGGTGATGCGCAAGTTCAAGGCCCAGCTCAGCTTTTCCATCTTAAGGCTCTTTTATCTTTAAACTGGGCTCAGATTGGACAGCCCTTCAAAATGGGGGTCACCTTCAGATAGATGGCTGTCCTCTGTAAAGTTCAAGACATGGAGAGAGAGAGAGAGAGAGAGAGAGAGAGAGAGAGAGAGAGAGAAGGAGAGAGAGAGATGGGACAATGGAGAGAAAGAGATGGGATAGTGATTGTCTGTCACCAAAAATTACTGCTCCATGGTCAGGGGTCCATTTGTCTGAGGTAAAAGACATGGGCATTCATTCCATCAGTTTACTGTCATGAGTGCTTACATCAGTGATCCAACCAACTCACACGGGGTGCCAAACACTGGGACATGGAGCCTTGGCTATGTGGAAGTGATTTTCAGCAGCAGCCATTTTACTATGTTAGCATTTGAATTGACCTTGGGGGGAAAATGTGGCATCTATGGTTGAAGTGTTCTGATGAAGAAAGCAATGTGGACTTTTCTGTCTGTCATACAATTGTTAAAAGGCACAAAGCCTCAGTCAGGAAAAAAGATGGCAACTTTACTATTTATTTATTTACAATAAATAGTCTCTTATCCCCATCAACTGAACCTCTATTAATGGAAGGACTCTAAGAAGGATTTCAGAATCTGACCAAAGTTTCCAAACAGGTTCATATGGGAGGAAGCCATTCCAGTGGTCCCATGGTCCCAAACCATTTCCAGAATCTTGAAATCGGCCTGGAAATGAAATATGCTATTGCTGTTCGTACGTGACACAACGCATTGGTTGAATGCTGGATGGAATCAAGGGTTTTTATTACCAGATAGGCTGAAGCAGAAACTGCTACTCAATCTGCATCGTGTGACGTGTTGGAGTATTGAGTTACTATAGGTATGAGACAAGAACAGAGGAAAGCCCAGAAATGTTCATAAAAGATAAAAAGGGATCATGGAGTAGGTGAAAGAAATCTACAACAGGGAAATAGGCTTACACACCAGTCCTGTAGATTCACATTGTCCTGGGGGTGTATACAGAGCAGTTGTGCTGACCTGACTACAGCAGGGATGCACAACCTGCAGCCCATGGCCCATATGAAGCCTCCAGATGCCTGTTGTGTGGCCCCCATGCCTCTTCTACCACTGAATCTCCCTGATCTGGGAAGAAGCTAGAGCCCTCTCCCTCTCTCTCTCTCTCTCTCTCCCGCCCCCCAGAACACTGAAGCAGCTGGAATTGCTGTGCACTAATGGTAGCATGGAAGCAGTGATGCACATCTGGGTTGCTGGGAGAGGGAGGAGCCTAAACCCTTCTGCTGCTCTTCCCAGTGACCTAGAAGCAGCAATGCCCATCAACGTTGCTGGGAGGGGATGAGGTTTTAGTGCACACCAGTAGACCTTCTCCAGTGCTGTTGGGGTTCTGGATCACCTTGAAGCATATGCATGTGCAGCTGTATGCACATAGCCTCATTACCTGAAGATGTGTGCACTGCAAATGCAGACGCTTGGGGGGGGGGGCTACATAATGCACACAACGTCAAGGGGCAGTGCTACGCAGCAGCATGGCACCACTCCCATGTTAAGAGGTTTTTTTGAACACCCAAATAGGGGGTTTTTTGAACACCCAAATAGGGCTACACCCACACTGCAGCCACATGGGATAGTACAATATGGGGAAACAGCCCCTGTGTGACTTTGTGTAGGTGTATATAGTTATTCCCTCTCTCCTGAGAATCCTAGGAATTGTTGTTCTGAGTGGGCATCTAGGGATTTCCCGCAGATAATTCTCAGCACCTTGTCCCAATGACAACTCCCAGAATTCCTTGAGAGAAGCCATGACAGTTAAAGTGGTATAAGCCTTATAGATGTTTGTGATGTAAATATGCCCTCTGATCCTGCTTACCTATTGGAATCTCATGTATACACTTGTTTACCAGTATGCTTACTCATAGGAGGACAATATTGATTGGAGAAGTTGACTGAGGTTTTACTCCACAGGTAGAGCCTGCCAATATAATGGAGCAAGGTTGAGGAGCAGAAGACGAACAGATTTGTTCATCTGAAAGTATTGGATGTCGACAGCAAAGCAAGAATCCCTCACTTGATTCTTGCAAAGACAGTAGGAATTCTGACCACTTGTGTAATACTGTGAAGGTCCCAAAATGAAACAGAAGATAAGCAGAACACAAGAAGCAACCAAGGGCCGATCTACATTGCACCCGCCATCACAATGAATTCGGTGTCCTGTCGGGGTAAACACTCTGTCATTAAAACGTGATTATTCACATTCACCCATTTTCCCCGTTGCAGTGCTTCATCGAATGCACAAGCTCAGTTCACAGTCAAGCGCTGTGCTGTTTTCCTGCTGTTTTCCTGCACACGCTTGTCTGATCTCGGATGCTAATTAGGGTCGGCCCCATTCAGTAGTTCGATGGGCGACTGCCTGGGAATCAGGCTACCTGCATTGAGCGGGGGGTTGTTGTATCCCCTCAAATGAAACTAAGTTTTATCCCCTCCTATCCCCCACTCTGGATGTGTTTTTTTTTAATTCAGGCGTTATCCTCGCAGAATTGGGGCTTCTCCGTGATTTTTTTTTTCTAATTGAGGCATGATCTTCGAAGCTTCAAAGTTGTGAAGCATGTCTTCTTGTCTTCTTCCAGCTACCAATCGCATAGCTTCCTCAGCAGCCCATGTTTCCTCAGAACAAGCAAAGGGCTGGATGTGCGTGCACTTGTCTGATCTCGGAAGCTAAGCAGGGTTGGTCCAGTCAGTGCTTGGATGGGAGACCGCCCGGGAATCAGGCTTCCTGCACTGAGCAGGGGGTCGTTGTATCTAGGGATGTCAGAGAATTCTGCCATGGATCTCAGTGAGGCCGAATGCCAGTGCATTCGGCCCCCAGAACTCCGTGGTGGAACGGCCTGCCCCCCCTGCCCCCCCCCCGTGGATCCCCCCCAGGACGAGACTTACCTGTGGCGGATCTTCCAGGCGGTGGCGGCTCCGGCGGCAGCGGCTCCAGCGGTGGCGGCAGCTGCGGTGGCTGGTCTTCCAACCAGCTGCCGCCGCCACCATTTCCAGGCTCGTAAAAAAAAAAAAAAAGATGTGATAGGCTACGTAAAGATTTACATAGCCTATCATGGCTAGGTTTAAAAAAACACACACACGATGTTTTAGCCTACATAAATATTTACGTAGGCTAAAACAGTGAATCAAAAAGGGACGCAAATAGCACCCGCTACGCTATTTGCATTCCCCTTTATTTTTGCCATCATAGTCTACGTAAATATTTACGTAGATTAAGACGGCAAAAATAAGGAACGCATTTTTTTTTGGCGTTTGCGTACGTGGGTTTTTTTGTTTGTTTGTTTACCTGGAGCCCTCCGTGGCCGGAAATCCGGCTGCGGACGGCTCTGGCCTGGCTGGGCCTGGCCGGCTCCTCTGTGGAGCTGCTGCAGAGCACAGCTGGCCACAGAGGATTCCGGGGGGAGGAACGGAGCACCTCCCCCCCGGCGAGGATTCCAGGGGGAGGGATGGAACGCCTCCCCCCGCCCACCATCAACATAATCCACGAAAGGTAAGTGACTTTTGTACATCCCTAGTTGTATCCCTTCAAATGAGATTAAGTTTTACCCCCTCCTATCCCCTGCTCTGGATGTTTGTTTGTTTTTAATTCAGGCGTTATCCTCGCAGAATTGGGGCTTCTCCGTGATGTTTTTTTTTCTAATTCAGGCATGATCTTCGAAGCTTCGAAGTTGTGAAGTAGATCCAAGATCAGACACATCCAGCCCTTTGCTTGTTGCTGAGGAAACGGGGGCTGCTGAGGAAGCTATGCGATCGGTAGCCGGAAGAAGACATGGGGCTATCGAGAGTGTGATTGGACAGGACGGAAATACAAACACCGCCGCATATGGACAGGCGGGGGAGCGGACTACGACTGGATATGGTAGCAAAGGCGGAAAATCAGAGCACATTAAGGGGAAATACCAAGATATTAGGGTATTGAAAGTGGGAGCACGGAAGTGGGAAATTCCGGTTCCAATTTGAGGCGGCTACTGCATAGTGTGAAAGGCGGGCGGTGAAACCTCATTGGAAGCGAAAAAGGCGGTAAGTGTAGATCCAGCCCAAGAGAAATAAACCTGTTGAAGTGGAAGGGTTGGGTGCACTATTTATTTATTAATTATTATTTAATTTCTATACTGCCCAATAGCCAAAGCTCTCTGGGTGGTTCACAAAAACTAAAACCACAAAGTGCAAAATAAAATGATATACAATATGAAAGCTTAAAACCACAGAATAACAGTACACCAGGATAAAACCTTGCAGCAATGCAGAGATTTAAAATACAGATTTAAAACACCAGAACTAAAAAATTGGGAAGCTAAAATGCTAAAATACTGTGAGAATAAAAAGGTCTTCACCTAGCACAGAAGATGTACAATGTAGATGCGAGGCAAACCTCTCTAGGGAGCTCGTTCCACAGCCAGGGTGCCACAACAGAAAAGGCCCTCTTCCTGGTAGCCACCTTCTTCACTTCCTTTGGCAGGGGCTCCTGAAGAAGAACCCCTGAGGATGATCTTAGGGTCTGGGCAGGCATATATGGGAGGAGGTGATCCTTCAGATAGGGATGGCGGAGAATTTCTCCATGAATCTCGGGGAGGCCGAATGCGTTGGCATTTGGCCCCCCGAAATTGTTGGTGAAATTCTCTGCCCCCCCCCCGGGATGGGACTTACCTCCCTCGAATGTCCCTCCCGGCGGCGAGTCCAGGCGGGAGTTCGGCGGCGGTTCATCGGGGGCGGCAGCCGGTCTTCTGACCGGCTGCCGCCGCTACCATTACAAAATAAAGTAAAAAAAAACACAAACACCTATGATAGGCTACGTAACAATTTACGTAGCCTATCATGGCTAGATTTCCAAAGTCAGCCGTGATAGGCTACGTAAATCGTTACGTAGCCTATCATGGGTGACTTTGGGGAAAAAAAAAAGCGCGTACGCAAATGGCGGCGGCCATAGGCGCCGCCATTTGTGTTTGGGCCCGGTAGTTTACGTAAAGATTTATGTAGACTACGGCGAAAATAAGGGCAACGCAAATAGCGTTTCCCTGATTTTCGCCGTAGTCTACGTAAATCTTAACGTAGACTACCGGGACCAAATAAGGAACGCAAATGGCAGCGCCCATGGGCGCCGCCATTTGCGTACACGCTTTTTTTTTTTTTTCAAAGTCACCCATGATAGGCTACGTAACGATTTACATAGCCTATCACGGCTGACTTTGGAAATCTAGCCGTGATAGGCTATGTAAATCGTTATGTAGCCTATCACGGGTGGGTTTTTTTTTCACTTTTTTATTTCGCGGCCGGGGAGATGGGGCGCTTCTCCCCGGCCTGAATTTCGACCAGGCGAGGCGGGCGCATCCCCCCCCTGCCTGAATTTCGGCTGGGTGAGGCGGGGCGCCTCCCCACCTGGCCTGAACTTCGGGGGGAGAACCGAAGCGCCTCCCCCCCACGGCGAAGCAAGCTGCGGGACCAGGTAAGTGCCTTTCGTACATCCCTACCTTCAGATAAAGTGATCCTTCTGTTTTCACAAGAAAACAGACAAGTTTTGTAGTATGCTTTAATATTTTTTACTCAGCTGCAAATTCCAAAATGTTGACTGTTCAGGGGAGAAAAGAGAATATTTTGGGAACATTTCTACAAGCTAAATAGTTTTGTTTATACATATAGAAATGAGATGTAGCTCTGCCCTCAAAGCCCAAAATTCAAGTTTACCTCATCTCACCTCACCCTGAGCTCCTGCAAACATCTTGAGAATAGTAACCACCATGAAGTTGTCCACCATGGAAATAATAAAAGCTATAGACTGCAATAGGCTTGTAAAGTTGCATTTTGAGTGTAATGCTTTTAACTATATCACCGGGAGCATGTACTTGGCACAAATGTCTCCACTGGAGCAGAAACACCTTGGCCTATAGCCTCTGAGAGTTTATCAGTGCCATGGGAGATATTTACTGTGATGTACATGCGCCTGTACAATGAATGAACAGCTTGCAAATATATATTAATCTACTTGATGACCTAGATCAAGAGCAAGAAAAATAATGTTAATAAGTCACTTGCTTTTGCATTATGGTATATTTCTGGCTACCGTTGGCACTTGGTAGTTGTGATTCATTTTAGTTTCTTTTTATTTTGTGTCCTTGGTGTTACAATCAATTATCAACCCCGCCTCAATTCTTTTAATTTTTTCATGGGCCAGATTGAGCAATTATAGAATGAAATATTAGCAGTTCAAACACTTACCTTTTCATCTATGGAATGAATCTGCAAGCTGACATCTTCAGTTATATTGGAATATGGAAAAAGAACAAGTTTCAGATGATATGTGAACATATGAATGCCTTATACTGAGTCAGATTATTACATCTATTTAGCCCATTATTGTCTATTCTGAATAGGTGGAGATTGTCAATGGCTCCAGTGGAGGTTTTCCCCAAACTTACTACCAGATATTCTTTTAATCAAAGATGCCACATTGAATATGAGGCCTTCTGGATGCCTAACGTGTGCTCAACTATGACTAAGGATGGACAGATGGACAAATCTGTCATTTAGATTTCTTTTAGTTTCTCAGTTTTTTCCAATCTTCAGCTTCGGCTATTGGGCAGTATAGAAATGAAATAAATAATAATAATAATAATAATAATAATAATAATAATAATCTTAAATTCAGTTCACCCTGTTTCCACATCCATCTGAGAATTTAAAAGAAAGTACACACAAAATTCATACACATTTTTGCAAGCAATTTTTCCTAATATAATTAATATCTGAACATTATTCTCCCAAATATATGCATTTTTGTGTGTACTTTTCCCTAATTTACACATTTCTGTATATATTTTTTGATTGAAGAACTCCATTGCAAAATTTGGAGAAGTGTGAATTTTAAAGGATAACTGAGTTTTGATTCATGTATAGGTTCAAACGCACAAAATCAGGTAAATTGGCATTAAAATGGAGACTGAATGCATTCCGCCTCCCATCCTTCACTATGACCAGTCCCCTAATTATTCATACATACTTATAAAATTGTATATGAGTTGTTAAAACTTCTGTTCCTTTTGCTGACTTTTGTATATTATTTTTAAGCAGTGTTATTTTAAGCTGTGCTTTATTGTTGGATTTTTTTAAACAAAGTGTTTTTAGCTCAAAGTGGCTTTTAGTTATATGTTGTTTGTCCGTTATGTTTTATGTAAATGGTTTTTAAACTTTGTGTATTGTATTTTAATGTTTTAACTTTTGTAAACTGCCCAGAGAGCTTCAGCTATGGGACGGTATAGAAATATTAATATTAACTGCATCCTAGGAAGGCAGAAGAACTCTCAGAACTGCTGTCTATTCTCTTTGAGAAATCATGGAGGATGGGGGAAGTGCCAGATGACTGGAGGAGGACTAACGTTGTCCCTATCTTCAAAAAGGGTAAAAAGGAGGAACCTGGGAACTACAGACCAGTCAGTCTGACATCAATCCCTGGGAAAATTCTGGAGCAGATGATAAAGCAATCCATCCGGAAGCACCTTGACAACAATGCCGTGATTACTCGAAGCCAACATGGATTTGTCAAAAACAAGTCCTGCCAGACAAATCTGATCTCATTTTTTGATCAAGTCACCTCCCTTGTAGACCGTGGGAATGCTATAGACATCATATACCTCGACTTCAGCAAAGCTTTCGACAAAGTGCCCCATGATATCCTGATGAGCAAACTAGCTCGAAGTGGGCTAGATGAAACAACGATCCGGTGGATCCACAGTTGGCTACAGAATCGGACTCAAAGAGTGCTTATCAATGGGACCTTCTCAAGCTGGGGAGAGGTAACGAGTGGGGTACCGCAGGGCTCAGTCCTGGGCCCAGTGCTCTTCGACATTTTTATTAATGACTTGGAGGAGGAGGTGCAGGGAATGCTGATCAAATTTGCAGATGACACAAAATTGGGCGGGATAGCTAATACTTTGGAAGACAGAAACAAAATTCAAAGTGATCTGGATAGACTGGAGCACTGGGCAGAAAACAACAGAATGACATTTAATAGGGATAAATGCCAAGTTCTGCACCTAGGAAAAAGAAACCAAATGCACAGTTACAAGATGGGGGATACGTGGCTCAACCACACTACAAGCGAGAAGGATCTTGGAATTGTTGTCGATCACAAGCTGAATATGAGCCAACAATGTGATGTGGCTGCAAAAAAGGCAAATGCTCTTTTGGGCTGCATTCATAGAAGCATCGCTTCCAAATCCTGGGAAGTACTAGTTCCCCTCTACTCAGCACTGGTTAGGCCTATTTATTTATTTATTTCATTTCTATACCGCCCAATAGCCGAAGCTCTCTGGGCGGTTCACAAAAACTAAAACCAAACAACACACAATAAAACAATTTAAAATATATAGAACAGTACTCATCTGGAGTACTGTGTCCAGTTCTGGGCACCACACTTGAAGAAGGATGCAGACAAACTGGAGAGGGTTCAGAGGAGGCCAACAAAGATGATCAGGGGACTGGAAACAAAGCCAGAAGAGAGACTGAAAGAACTGGGCATGTTTAGCCTTGAGAAGAGAAGACTGAGGGGAGATATGATAGCGCTCTTCAAGTACTTGAAAGGTTGTCACAGAGAGGAAGGCCAGGATCTCTTCTTGATCATCCCAGAGTGCAGGACACGGAATAATGGGCGCAAGTGACAGGAAGCCAGATTCTGGCTGAACATCAGGAAAAACGTCCTGACTGTTAGAGCAATCGGACAATGCAACCAATTCCCTAGGGAGGTGGTGGGCCCTCCCACACTGGAGGCCTTCAAGACGAGGCTGGACAGCCATCTGTCAGGGATGCTCTGACTTGGATTCCTGCATTGAGCAGGGGGTTGGACTCAATGGCCTTGTAGGCCCCTTCCAACCCTACTATTCTATGATTCTATGATGATGATGATGATGAGTAGGAAATGAAGAATCTATTCCCGCCATGGTTGCAGAGCACTACAGGCCACTGATGTGCTCATGTAGTTATGTACAAGCAAGGCATTCTGTCTTCATGTCAGTATCAGGGAAAGCTACACGCACACATTTTCACTACATATATGGCACATTCCCCAGTACTAAAGTGCTTTCACCAAGTTCCATGTATACACCGGAGACCCTGCATGTGCAGCAGAGCCAAGGATTGCTGAGCCATTGCAGGATGCCTCCCACAATGATGGCCATGGCAACAGAACTATGTTTAAATAAGTACATAAGGAATATTTAAAAAGAAGCCACCACATGACAGGTGTACACTCCATCAAGGCAAACATTGGATCAGTCATTAGTCTCGTCCCCCTCTCCACTGTATGCTTCAGGCATACTGACTGACTTTTTATTTAAGCTGGAGCATATGCTTTTATCTGTTTATACATTCATTCTTCACCTTTTTCAAAAAAAACACCAGAAACATTTTAGCAATGGTTGCAAAACTGCTCTGAACATGGGAGATATGGGAGATGCCTCAGTGACATCACAGGGGCTAGCCAATCAGCGCTATACACAGCTGGCTCATACTAGGGTTTCTTCACACAGAGCTTCTATCCTGCTATTGAGACTGGTTACTCACGGACGTTTGCGGGTCCTTTAGATGACATCATTAACCTCCAGGGCGTCTCCCACACTAAATGACCTTTATTCCATTTTTTAAAAGATCAGTGATAATGAGCTGTCAAATTACAGTGCTTGAGTTCCTCTTGAGTCCCCCATGAAAAGAGAAAAACTTGCAATAAGAAGAGCTTGACCACAGCACCATCTAGTGGCTGTATAATGAAACATATGGAAGACTCAAATAAGGGGGAAGGAAGTGGGTGTAAAGGGAGTCTGTTGTGATCCTGCATTTAAAAAGGAAGCAGAAAGCCCCATTTTAAATGCGGGATTTTAGGCTGGTATAGAGATGCTCCTACTGTCAGAATAGTGCTTTTTTCCACTGCTGGCTCCTAAAGGGGAAAAGGGGGCAGAGCTCCATTGCTCAGCACAGATTACGTCTGTCTTCTTCAGCCTTGCATATGCATTGTGTGTGGCACTGGTGCAACCCGAGATGGTCCTTATCAATTAACTGCAACAGATATGACAACAGTACTGCTAAGAAGTCATGAATGATAAGCCAGTACTATATTCATCATTCTCACTTCTCTTCACATTTGCGTAGCTTTCTGTTATTTCGGGTCTATGCAGGAAGGAATATTCCTAGTAGCTCAGACCATCTGCTTCAGATGATGTTACTGGCAGCTTGTTTTCCTGCTGCAGCTAAGTCAGAATTCAGATGTTTTTTTTTTTCTCACTTGATAGTGACAAATGTCCTTGTGGATTCTATGTGCCACCCTGAAAATATATTCCAGTATTCAGATTGTCAACCAGGAAGACTGATAACAGCTGTATGCAAACAAAGGGAAAATAATAGCAAGCAGTTTAGGATGGGGGATTACTCAATTTTACAAATATACACGAACACCTGTACACCCGGGACCCTACCAGTACTTCAGTAAGAAGGCTTTTTCTTTTCCCAGAAGAGCTGCTTAACTATCAAAAATGTCATTCAAATCCACCCAAAGGTGGGAAAGCAAAAGGATGAGGCCTTTCTACAGTAGCTATAACCATTTCTATATAACCGATGGCCTTGTAGGCCCCTTCCAACCCTACTGTTCTATGACTACTCTATGGAGGCCTCCGCTTCTTTAAACGCTGCAGAGCTAAGGAGAAAAAATGGTAGCTCTTACTTCTGTTCCCTCCCCTGCTGCATGTTTCTGATTGAAGTACTGCACTGAACCTTAAATGCTGGATCTTCCTCCTCCATCTACTGCAAAATATGCAATATTAAGGTTCTGGGACTGCCCAATCCAGAATACAAAGGGTGGGGAACTCTAAGTGACATTTCTTCTGTGCAGATTTAAAAGTGCTGGGAACTAGAGATGGCAACCCTAAGAAAAGCAGAAGAAAGTTTTGCATGGGTTTTGCATGGTGGCAGGGCTGCTAGCTTCTCAAAGGCCAATTCTATATGGAACCATTGTTCTACCCAGCAGGTCACACCGCTACCACTGGAATAACTTAACATAAGTGCTAACTGTTTTCTATTTAAACATACCATAGAAAACCTACTTGTGAAAACCTTTGATGCTATAGAAACACACACTATTAGTAGTAGTAGAAGCCGTAGCATTTCTGTACTGCCCTGTATCCAAAGATCTCTGGGCAGTTGTATCTCTATATCAGTTATATCACTATATCTCTGCTTACCAAATATGGGTGGGGCGGGGGGGGAGAGAAGGCAGGTGATATGTCCGCCACCTATATATTTTATGTGTGAGCTTCTCAAGGTTATATGCTGGCTACTGTTAGAGTGCTGGACTAGATGGACCTTTGGTTTGATGACCTTCCTGACTTACTTACTTCCTGACTTATTCATTCATTTATGCAATTTGCACCCAAGGCAGCTAATAAAGCATGCAGATGACAGGAAGCCATGGGAAGGGGAGATTCCTCTGTTTTCTAGCCCAGAGGGGCAAATAACAGCACCCTGAAAGGATGAATAGATTCAGAATAAATAATTGGTGCACCACTGCATTTTCTACCATTCCAGCACACTATACATTGAAGAGGAAGATTTTTTTTTCCTTGAACTACGTGAACTATCCACTGTATACTCTGTCCATGCTAGTCTTGAGCATACGTGTAAAACCCTTTAAGGACCCAGAAAAATGCAGAGAAGTGGACTTAGCAGAGTGTGCTTTTGCAGAGTGTACTATGTGCAGTAACAGTAGAATCAAATAAAACTGGGTTGCTCCAGATTGTACCAAAGTAGAGCTGCTAGGGGGAAAAAATGGAGTGGACTAAACATTACAGCCTGCCAATCTACCCTATTGTGTGCCTGCTTAGATATATGTATATTTAATAAACCTATATGGAAGTCCCTGAATCCTAGAGAAGAACATGCAAACTGCCTTCCTGCCTCTTTCTGCCATCATTGTGACACAGGTTCTTTAATTCAGGCCATCATCATGCCGTACCAGATTTTACAAACAGTGCTGACTGCTTTATTGTTCCCATCCGCCATGCTGATGGACAGAGGGTCAAGAAAGGAGCCGATGTGTAGCGTAGGGATCAGAGACTGAAATGATCTGACCATCTCCCACAATGCCAGTCCTATACAGATACACTGAGTTCAGACTCAAGAAGATTTTGGATCGATGTTTCAAATAATATACCCCCCAAAAGGTCCATGAAGCTTTCCTTTAACATCTGCCTGAGACTCAATTAGCAATGGGTAAAAAATGGGAAACCAGATCATACTGGGGGGGGGAGCATGATGGGAGTCTATGACCTCTGGAAGACTTCCCTTTGCTTCTGCCACACAAAGAACAACACATTAGTGTTGCTGCTGCAGGACTTTTTGACTCTTTCGCTCTATAACACTGTATAATTTTGTGTCTGATGTTATGTGTTTTGGATTGATCACAGTGAACACATCCAACTATGACATTACACAGTGTGTGTCTGCTAGAGAAATGTAATCAACCATTCCAAATTCCAGAACTGGGTAACTGGGTGACTGGGAATTGGGTTCAAAGACCCTGTTGCCTTTCAACAGATGTTTGGCAGCTCTCTATAAAAACTGACTCTGGGTTTATTTCTGTTCTTTTTCCATTTCAGAAGTCTCTTTTGGGCCAACTGTTAATGGAAAGGCTAACTTGGAATTTGGATAAAATATTGTTCCTACTATATATTGTAGCACACTAGTAGAGTAATTCCAATAACCCGGGAATAATGTTGCTAAGGGGATCCATTAGGTAATGTTTGCTGGATATATATAGCTTTTAAGCTGTTAAAATTATGTATTCATGTGTTTTCCATGTATTTGCTTGCCTTTTCCATTTTAGTCATTTTAACCACACACACAAATAGACTGCAGTAACAACTGAAACTTGAACCTTGTTACTTAGAGGTTGCAAATGTGTGAGGTTATGCTGTTCATGAGCTCAAGTGGTCATTTAGTGTTAAGGATGAGTTGACGCTAATTTTTTCCCTAAAGCAAAGTTCAAGGCAAATTTGGAATGTTCTGATCAGGTGAAACATTAACAGGATTTCCAAGAGAAACTAAAAGAACTGCAATACAATCAACAACACTTCTTAGGAGGAATCTGTGCATCTCATATTGCTATAAACTCAAAATTAGGATGATGAATTATTGTACACACATAAGAGACACACTTTCATTTTGTGGTCCAATAACATTTCTCTCCCAGTGGATAGAGTACTGGATTTGGATATGGGAAGGATGCATCATGGACTTCTATGAGTAAATTGAGCTATGGGGTTCTGCAGGGTACCATCATGTCCCCAATGTTACTTAACATCTATATGAAGCCGCTGGGAGCAGTCATTAGGGGATTTGGAGCCAAGTGCCATCAGTATGCTGATGACACACAGCTGTACCTCCCTGTGACCTTGGAATCAGGAGAGGCTGTGCAAGGACTGGACCAGTGCCTGAACTCAGTAATGGGCTGGATGAGGGCCAATAAACTGAAGCTGAATCCTGGCAAGACGGAAGCCCTGTGGGTGAGTGATTCCTGAGTCCGGGAGATAGGTGCATTGCCTGTTCCGGATGTAGTCCAGAATAGGCAATGAGTCTGTCTCCTGGACTAGTTCCATCATTGTCACTGGAAGCCCAAGTGGCCGTGGTGACTCCGAGTGCCCAGCTTTGGCTGGTTCTCCAGTTACAGCCTCTCCTGGACTGGAATAGCTTGGCCACAGTGGCACAGGCACTAGTAACCTCAAGACTGGATTACTGCAATGCGCTCGATGTGGGGCTGGCCTTAAGGCTGCTCTGGAAGCTGGAGCTACTGCAGAATGCAGCAGCTGGGCTGTTGTCGGGAGCTGCCTCTTTTCAGCATGTAACTCCTTTGCTGAGGGAACTGCACTGGCTACCTATTCACTACTGGGCCAGGTTTGAATTTCTAGAATTAGTGTACAAAGCCCTAAACAACTTGGGACCAGGATACCTGAGAGTGCCTTCTCCCTTACCAACCTGGCCAGTCACTGACGTCATAAGAGGACATGCTCCTGGTGGTTCCACATGGACCTATGGCCTGATTGAAGTCCACTAGGTGAAGAGCCTTCAGTGTGGTGGCCCCCTTTCTTTGGGATTCCCTGCCCCTGGAGCTCAGGCAGGCACAAACTCTGCATTGCTTCCAGCGCATCCTGAAAACAGCACTGTTCCAGGAGGCATTCCTTAATTGACCAGTTATGGTTTTTATTGGCATAGTGTTTTTTAAAACAAGCATAATTTTAATGTGGTGTTTTAATCTTTTTATTCTTTTACTGTTTTATTTATTGTGCTCATCACTCCAAAATCTGTTCTAGATATGGAGCAGTATATAAATAAATAAATAAATAAATAAATAAATAACAGACTCTGTTTCCCACTTTTAAAAGAGAAATAATAATGATTTATCTGACAAGTTTGCTAAGAAGAGGAATATTGATAGTTACATGCTCTGCACACTAACACTATAATCCTATGCATGTTCTCTCAGAAGTAATTCCACTGTTTCCAGTGGAGCTTACTTCCTAGTAAGCATGTTTAGGATTATAGCCCAAGGCTGCAACCCTATGGACACTTGCCTGGAAGTAAATCCCACAGAAATCATGAGGACTTTCTTTGGTGTATTCATGCATAGATTCAGGCTGCCAGGTTGCTATCCTATGCACTGCTACTTGAGAGCAAGCTCCACTGAATTCAGTGAGACTACTTCCAAGTAAGCATGTGTAGGATCAGGAAGCATGAATACAATTCTGCCTATATTTTATTTGGTCAGACATTTACAGTCTCAGCTGCTATGCTCAGTAAAAGTCTGACCAAATAAGCTATAGGCAGAATTGTGTTCATGCTTCCCGACTCGATCCCGATTTGCACTCTGGTCTTTTTTTTTCCTTTTTTTTTTACCCAGACATGATAGGCTATGTAAAGACTTACGTAGCCTATCACTTCTGGGTTTAAAAAAAAACACACGTATGCAAATGGCAGCGGCCATTTGCGTTCCTTATTTTTTGCCGTTTTAGTCTACGTAAATATTTACGTAGGCTAAAACGGCGAAAAATAAGGAACGCAAATGGCAGCAGCCGTAGCCGCCGCCATTTGCGTATGCGTTTTGTTTTGTTTTTTAACCCAGAAGTGATAGGCTACGTAAGTCTTTACATAGCCTATCACGGTTAAATACAGGAACACAAACGGCGGCGGCTACGGCAGCCGCCATTTGCGTCCCTGCTGCCCAGCAGCCAGATGTCTGGCTGCAGGCGGAGCCAGCCAGCAGCTCCGCGGAATCCCCGCAAAGCGGAGGCGGCCAGGCAGGATTCTGGGGGGAGGGACAGAGTGCCTCCCCTCCCCCGTGAAGCAGATCCGTGAAACGGTAAGTTACTTTCGTACATCCCTAGTTCTCAATCCATGTGTATATTTTCCAACCATCTTCTAATCCCACTGATGAAGCGGAACAGTTGTCTGCGAAAGCTCATGCAAATTAACCAGAGTTTGGGGTACAAGTGCATAGAATCAGAGATTTATTTATTTATTTATTTATTCATTTCATTTCTATACCTCCCAATAGCTGAAGCTCTCTGGGTGGTTCACAAAAATTAAAACCAAACAACACACAATAAAACAATTTAAAATATATAGAACATTAAAACCACAATATAACAATAAAAAGGTAAAGGTGTCCCCAACCAGTCGTGTCCGACTCCAGGGTGCGGTGCTCATCCCCTTTTCTAAGCCGAAGAGCCAGCGCTGTCCGAAGACGCTTCCGTGGTCATGTGGCCGGCATGACTGAACACCAAGGTGCACGGAACGCTGTTACCTTTCCCGCCGAGGCGGTACCTATTTATCTACTTGCAGTTTCTTGCTTTCGAACTGCTAGGTTGGCAGGAGCTGGGACTGAAGACGGAAGCTCACCCCGTCACGCAGGACTCGGGTCTTGAACTGCTGACCTGCCGACCTTCCAGTCTGCAGTTCAGCGTCTTAACCACTAAGCCACCGCGGCCCCTATCAATATAACACTATAACAATATAACAATACAACCACAATAAAACCTAGCAGCAGTGCAGGAGTTTAAAATACAGATTTAAAACAGCAAAGATAAAAATTTAGAAAGCTAAAATGCTAAAATGCCTGGGAAAATAAAAAGGTCTTCACCTGGCGCCGAAAGGAATACAATGTAGGCGCCAGGCGAACCTCACTAGGGAGCTCATTCCAGAGCCGGGGTGCCACAACAGAAAAAGCCCTCCTCCTAGTAGCCACCCGCCTCACTTCCTTTGGCAGGGGCTCACGGAGAAGGGCCGCTGATGATGATCTTATGGTCCGGGCAGGCACATATGGGAGGAGGCGATCCTTCAGGTAACCTGGCCCCAAGCCTTTAAGGGCTTTGAATGTTAACACCAGCGCTTTGAATCGGGCCCGGAAATGGACTGGCAGCCAGTGCAGCTGGAAAAGTACTGGCGTAATATGAGCTCGCAGGCCAGTCCCTGTTAACAATTTTGCTGCCCTATTTTGGACCAGCTGAAGTTTCCAGAACGTTTTCAAAGGCAGCCCCACGTATAACGCATTGCAGTAATCCAGACAAGAAGTTATCAGAGCGTGGATAACTGTAGCTAGGCTATCTCTGTCCAGATAAGGGCGTAGTTGGTATACCAGCCTAAGCTGATAAAAAGTGCTCCGTGCCACTGAGTTCACCTGTGCCTCAAGTGACAGTTCTGGATCCAAGAGCACCCCCAAACTACGAACCTGATCCTTTAGGGGGAGTGCAACCCCCTCCAGAACAGGTTGAATATCACCTAGCCGGGCAGACAAACCACCCACTAACAGTACTTCGTCTTGTCTGGATTGAGTTTCAGTTTATTGGCCCTCATCCAGTCCATTACCGTGCCCAGGCACTGATTCAGAACAGCCACTTCCTCACCTGGGTTTGATGAGAAAGAGAGGTAGAGCTGGGTGTCATCCGCATATTGATGGCACCTCAGCCCACACCTCCGGATAACCTCCCCCAGCAGTTTCATGTAGATGTTAAACAGCATGGGGGATAAAATAGAGCCCTGTGGAACCCCATGGCACAATTGCCATGGCACAGAGCAATAATCCCCCAGCACCACCTTCTGGAATCAGCCATCCAAGTAGGAGCGGAACCACTGTAGTGCAGTGCCTCCAACTCCCAACCCAGACAACCTATCCAGAAGGATACCATAGTCGATGGTATCGAAAGCCGCTGAGAGGTCCAGGAGAATCAACAGGGTCGCACTCCCCCTGTCCCTCTCCCGGCAGAGGTCATCCCACAGGGCGACCAAGGCAGTTTCTGTTCCAAAACCAGGCCTGAACCCCGATTGAAATGGATCTAGATAATCCGTTTCATTCAACAGTGCCTGGAGCTGTCCTACAACCACCCGCTCAAGCACCTTGCCCAGGAAGGGGATGTTGGCCACTGGCCTATATTTGTTAACATCCTCTGGGTCCAGGTTAGGCTTTTTCAGGAGTGGTCTAATTACTGCCTCTTTTAAAGCGGCAGGCACCACTCCCTCTCTCAAGGAGGAATTTACAACCTCCTGGACCCAGCCAGACAACCCCTCCTTGTTTGATTTAATAAGCCATGAAGGGCAAGGGTCAAGCACACAAGTGGTCGATAGGACTTGGCCAAGCACCTTGTCCGCATCCTCAGGCCTCAGTAACTGAAACTCATCCAATAAAACTGGACCAGACGGTGCTCTGAACGCCTCTACCAATGGAACTGCATTAATGGTGGTGTCCAATTCATGACGAATCTGAGCGACTTTATCCTCAAAGTGTTGTGCAAACTTGTCACAGCGTGCTATCGAGGGTTCCACCATCTCTCTCCCTGGCCCAGAATGTAACAGGCCGCGAACCACTCGGAAAAGCTCCGCTGGACGACACTGAGAAGATGCAGTGCTGGTGGAAAAGAACTGTCTCTTTGCCACCCTCACCGCCACAGAGTAGGCTCGATAGTGGGCTCTTACCTGTGTTCGGTCAGACTCAGCACGAGTTTTCCTCCACCTGCATTCTAGCCGTCTCCCCTCTTGCTTCATTGCCCTCAGCTCAGGTGTATACCAAGGAGCTGGCCGGGCTCTGCTCAGAGGGAGAGGGCACTTGGGCGCAATCGTGTCAACCGCCCGAGTCATCTCTGCATTCCACAGAGCGACCTGGGCTTCGACAGGAGCACCAGCCATACCAGCAGGAAAATCCCCCAGAGCCCTCTGGAATCCATCGGAATCCATTAATCTCTGGGGGCGGACCATTTTAATAGGTCCCCCACCCTTGCAGAGGGGAAAGGCCACCAGGAGTCTAAACCTCAGCAGGAAGTGATCTGACCATGACAAAGGGACAGATCACAGATGTTAATTCCTCCACTTTCAGATCACCATCCTCCTGCCCAGTCAAGAAAACCAGATCAAGCGTGTGTCCTTTTATGTTGGGCCGATGACATGTTGGGACAGCCCCATGGTTGTCATGGTGGCCATGAAGTCCTGAGCCACCCCGGATACAGCGGCCTCGGCATGGAAGTTGAGATCCCCCACGACCATCATCCTAGGGGTCCTCAACACCAAGTCCGAGACCACCTCCGTCAGCTCAGGCAGGGAGTCTGATGGGCAGCAGGGTGGGTGGTACACCAACAGAATCCCTAATCTGTCTCGGGTACCCAACACAAGGTACAAACACTCAAGATCTGCACTCGAATGAGCAGGAACCCTGGAGAGGGAGATTGAATTCCTATAGACCACGGCAACCCCCCCTCCCCGAACCTCAAGTCAGTGTTGGTGCTGCACCGAGTACCCAGGAGGGTACAGCTGGGAGAGAGTGACCCCTCCCAGTTCCCCCACCCAGGTCTCAGTAATACATGCCAAGTCAGCCCCCTCATCCACAATCAAATCATGGATGAGGTAGCGATATACGAAAGTCACTTACCTTTTCGCAGGGGTGCTTCGCGGTGGGGGGGAGGTGCTTCACTTCTCCCCCCGAGGTTCAGGTGAGAGGGGGAGCCGTCCCACCTCACCCGGCCGAAATTCAGGCCAGGGAGAAGCGCCCCGTCTCCCCGGCCGAGAAACAAAGTGTAAAACAACAACAACAACAACAACGTGATAGGCTACGTAACGATTAACGTAGCCTATCACGGCTAGATTTCCAAAGTCAGCCGTGATAGGCTACGTTAATCGTTCCGTAGCCTATCACGGGTGACTTTGGGGGAAAAACAAAGCGTGTACGCAAATGGCGGCAGCCTATGGGCGCCACCATTTGTGTTCCTTATTTGGTCCCGGTAGTCTACGTAAAGATTACATAGACTACAGCGTAGTCTACGTAAATTTTACGTAGACTACTGGGACCAAATAAGGAACACAAATGGCGGCGCTCTATGGGCGCCGCCATTTCCATACGTGCTGTTTTTTTGTTTTTTTTCAAAGTCACCCATGATAGGCTACGTAACAATTTATGTAGCCTATCACGGCTGACTTTGGAAATCTAGCCGTGATAGGCTACGTAAATCGTTACGTAGCCTATCGCGTGTTTTGTTTTGTTTTTACTTTACTTTGTAATGGTGGCAGTGGCAGTCGGTTGGAAGACCGGCCGCCACCCCCGCCCCCACCGAAACGCCGCCGAAACACCTCCGGGACCCGCCGCCAAGAGGGACATTTGAGGGAGGTAAGTCCCATCCCGGGGGGGGCGGGGGGCGGAGAATTTCACCAACAATTTCTGGGGGCCGAATGCGTTGGCATTTGGCCTCCCCGAGATTCGTGGAGAAATTCTCCGACATCCCTACTGAACAGGCAGGTGGGTAGGTCTTCAGATCCTACGCGACTCCAAGTGCGACGCTAAGTGCGCACTTAGCGTCGCACTTGCCGCGATGCCAAGGTGCTGCCTCTGGCAGCCCCGCCTTAAGTACCTGTGGGCGGGGGCAGAAGCAGGCTCAGGCTCAGGATCCACCTGGTGCAGCTGCTGGCTGGTCCTCCTTCCCCCAGGCTCCTTGGGGAAGATCAGAGATCAGAGAACAGTAGAGTTGGAAGGGGCCCATAAGACCATCGATTCCAACCCCCTGCTCTATGCAGGAAGCCAAGTCAGAGCATCCCTGACAGATGGCTTTTCAGCCTCATCTTGAATGCCTCCAGTGTGGGGGAGCCCACCACCTCCCTAGGTCATTGGTCCCATTGTCGTATTGCTCTAACAGTCAGGAATTTTTTCCTGATGTTCAGCCGGAATCTGGCTTCCTGTCACTTGAGCCCATTATTCCGTGTCCTGCACTCTGGGATGATCAAGAAGAGATCCTGGCCTTCCTCCCTGTGACATCCTTTCAAGTACTTGAAGAGCGCTATCATATCTCCCCTCAGTCTTCTCTTCTCAAGGATAAACATGCCCAGTTCTTTCAGTCTCTCTTCATAGGGCTTTGTTTCCAGTCCCCTGATCATCTTTGTTGCCCTCCTCTGAACCCTCTCCAGTTTGTCTGCATCCTCCTTAAAGTGTGGTGCCCAGAAATGGACACAGTACTCCAGATGAGGCCTAACCAGTGCTGAGTAGAGGAGAACTAGTACTTCCCAGGATTTGGAAGCTATGCTTCTATGAATGCAGCCCCAAATAGCATTTGCCTTTTTTGCAGCCACATCACTTTGTTGGCTCATATTCAGCTTGTGATTGACAACAATTCCAAGATCTTTCTCACTTGTAGTGTTGTTCAGCCATGTATCCTCCATCTTGTAACTGTGCATTTGGTATCTTTTTCCTAGGTGCAGAACATGGCATTTATCCCTTTTAAATTTCATTCTGTTGCTTTCTGCCCAGTGCTCCAGTCTATCAAGATCACTTTGAATTTTGTTTCTGTCTTCCAAAGTATTAGCTATCCCGCCCAATTTGGTGTCATCTGCAAATTTGATCAGCAGTCTTTGTACCTCCTCCTCCAAGTCATTCATAAAAATGTTGAAGTGCACTGGGCCCAGGACTGAGCCCTGTGGTACCCCACTCGTTACCTCTCCCCAGTTTGAGAAGATCCTATTGATGAGCAATCTTTGAGTCCAGTTCTGAAGCCAACTGTGGATCCACCAGATCGTTGTTTCATCTAGCCCACTTTGAGCTAGTTTGCTCATCAGGAGATCATGGGGCACTTTGTCGAAAGCTTTGCTGAAGTCGAGATATATTATGTCCACAGCATTCCCACAGTCCACAAGGGATGTTACTTGATCAAAACATGAGATCAGATTCGTCTGGAAGGACTTGTTCTTGACAAATAGGGATGTACGAAACTCACTTACCTTTGCTTCGTCCCTCCCTGCAGAATCTTTGACGGGGGGGGGAGGCGATCCGGCCCTCCCCCCCCGGAATCCTTGATGGCCAGCTCTGCTCTGCAGCTAGGGGTGCACGAAAGCCACTTACCTGGTCTCGCAGCTTGCTTCGCGGTGGGGGGGAGGCGCTTCGCTGCTCCCCCCAAAATTCAGGCCGGGGGGGAGGCTTCCCGCCTCACCCGGCCGAAATTCAGGCCGGGGAGGAGGTGCCTCGCCCGGCTGCGAAATAAAAAGTTAAAAAAAAACAACACGCCCCCGTGATAGGCTACGTGATGATTAACGTAGCCTATCATGGCTAGATCTGCAAAGTCAGCCGTGATAGGCTACGTTAATCGTCACGTAGCCTATCACGGGTGACTTAAAAAAAAAAAAAAAGCACGTACGCAAATGGCGGCCCCCATAGGGAGCCGCCATTCGCGTTCCTTATTTGGTCGCTGTAGTCTACGTAAATCTTTACATAGACTACGGCGACCAAATTAGGAACGCGAATGGCGGCTCCCTATGGGGGCCGCCATTAACCGTATGCGCTTTTTTTTTTTAAGTCACCCGTGATAGGCGACGTGACGATTTACGTAGCCTATCATGGCTGACTTTGCAAATCTAGCCGTGATAGGCTATGTTAATCATCACGTAGCCTATCACGGGGGCGTTTTTTTTTTTTTACTTTTATTGGAATGGCGGCGGCGGCAGCCAGTCAAAAGACCGGCTGCCTCCTCTGCCCCTGTCAAAGACCTGCCAAACCACCGCCGGGACCCGCCGCCGGGAGGGACATTCGGGAAAGGTAAGTCCCATCCCGGGGGGGGCAGGGGGCGGGGGGGCGGAGAATTTCTCCCCGAAACTACTTCAGGGGGCCGAATACGTTGGCACTCAGCCCCCCGAAGTTTCGGGGAGAAATTCTCCCCCATCCCTATCTGTGGCCAGGCCAGAGAGCAGCCAGCCAGGGCCATCTGCAGCTGGATTTCCGGCTGAGGATGGCCTGGTGCGAACGCAAATGGTGGCCGCCGTAGCTGCCGCCATTTGCGTATGCTGCGTGTTTTGTTTTGCTTTATGTTAGCCGTGATAGGCTACGTAAATTCTTATGTAGCTTATCACGATCCAAGGACAGCAATGGTGGTGGAGCAGCCCTGCTGCGGCCGGCCAGGAGACCAGCTGCCGGCGCCGCCGCCGAATCCGCCGCCGTCGAATCCACTCCAGTTAAGTGCTGTCTCGGGGGGATTCCGGGGGGGGCAGGAGGCTGTTCCACCATGGATTCCTGGGGGCTGGAATCCGGCCTCACTGGAATCCGGCCTCACTGGAATCCATGGCGGAATTCTCCGCCATCCCTATTGACAAATCCATGTTGGCTTCGATTAATCACTGCATTGTTTTCATGGTGCTTACAGATGGATTGCTTTATCATCTGCTCCAGAATTTTCCCAGGGATTGATGTCAGACTGACTGGTCTGTAGTTCCCAGGTTCCTCCTTTTTACCCTTTTTGAAGATAGGGACAACATTAGCCCTCCTCCAGTCATTTGGCACTTCTCCCATCCTCCATGATTTCTCAAAGAGAATAGACAGTGGTTCTGAGAGCTCTTCTGCCAGTTCCTTTATTACTCTAGGGTGCAGTTCATCTGGCCCTGGAGATTTGAACTCATTCAAAGTAATGAGGTGTTCCTTGACCATATGCCTATCGATCTCAAGCTGCAATCCTGCCCCTTCAGCCTGTACTTCACCTTTGCCAGGGGGGTCACAGACCCTCTTTTGGGAGAAGACTGAGCCAAAGTAGGAACTGAGCACTTCTGCCTTTTCTTTGCCATCTGTTATCATTTTGCTATCCTTATTTAATAGGTGAACCACCATTTCTTTCCTCTGTCTTTTACTAGGCACATAGTTGAAGAAAGCCTTTTTGTTGCTTTTAGCATCCCTTGCTAACCTCCGCTCATTCTCAGCTTTAGCCTTCCTGACACCATCCCTGTAGTTCTGTGCTACCTGCCTGTACTCTTCCTTTGTTGCTTGTCCTTCCTTCCACTTCCTATATGTGTGCTTTTTTGTTTTCAGGTCATCTCTAAGCTTTTTGTGAAGCCACATTGGCTTCTTCTGTTGTCTTCCTCCTTTTATTCTTGTTGGAATTGTTTGTAATTGTGCCTTGAGAATTTCCTTTTTTAAAAACTCCCACCCATCTTGGACTCCTTTTCTCATTAGAGTCATTCGCCATGGGACCTTACTGATCATTGTTCTGAGTTTATTAAAATCAGCTTTCCTAAAATCCAGGGTACGCGTTTGGCTACACTCAGCTTTCGCTTCCTTTAGAACTAAGAACTCATGTATAATATGGTCACTTTCCCCCAGAGTTCCTATAACTGCTACTTTACCCACTAAGTCATCTCTGCTGGTTAGGATTGAGTCAAGGATAGCCGATCCTCTAGTTCCTTCCTCTACTTTCTGTAAGAGGAAGTTATCCACAACACAAGTCAGGAATTTCTTGGCGGGGCCAGGTTTTGCAGAATTTGTCTCCCAACAAATATCAGGGAAATTGAAGTCCCCCAGTACTACTACATCATGCTTCCTTGAAACATTGGCTATTTGCTTTTCAAAAGTTTCATCCTCGCCTTCTCCTTGATTGGGTGGCCGGTAGTAGACTCCGACCACCATGTTCCTTTTATTCTTTGCTCCATTTATTTTAACCCAGATGCTCTCGATGGGGCTACCTAGCTCATCCTCCTGTATTTCTGTGCAGAGATATGAGATTTTAACGTATAGTGCAACTCCACCTCCCTTTCTGTTCCTCCTGTTCTTTTTGAACAAGTTATATCCTTCAATTGCTGTATTCCAGTCATGAGAGTCATCCCACCAAGTCTCAGTTACTATCAAGTCATAATTTCCCTCCTGTATTAAGAGTTCAGGTTTGTTCTGTTTGTTTCCCATACACTGGGCATTAGTATATAGACATCGAAGACCATGTGCTTCATAGTCTGGTTTTCTTCCTACATGTTTATGAAGACTATTTTGGGGCACTATTAGAGCTGTTATCTCTGTTGCAGTGCATGAGCCTTTGTTCATAGTTACCTCCAGCTTTACATCTCCCTTCCCTGTAGGATTCAGTTTAAAGCCCTTCTGATGAAGTTCTTCATGCTGTGGCCAAACACATTCTTCCCAGCCTTTGTGAGGTGCAACCCATCCCTTGCCAACAGCCCATCTTCCAGGAAGTATAGCCTGTGGTCCCAGAATCCAAATCTCTCACGCCAGCACCACCTTCATAGCCAGTCATTCACCTGGAGTATTTTTTTTTCCCTTTCTATCCCTCTTCTAACTACTGGGAGGATGGATGAGAAAACTATCTGGGCCCCAAAGTTCTTGAGTTTCCTTCCCAGAGCTTCAAAGTATGACATGATTTTTTTGTAGCTCCGCTTGGTGGTATCATTTGTTCCCACATGGATGAGAAGAAAGGGATACCTGTCAGTGGGCTTTATGAGTGCAGGCAACCCTTCAGTCATGTCTCTAATCTGTCCTCCTGGAAGACAGCATACCTAGTGAGTCCACGGCTCTTCGCGACATACTTGGGTTTCAATCCCTTGCAGCAAGGAGTCTCCCACTACTACTACTCTTCTCTTCTTGTTGTTGTAGGCCTTGGTTTCATTGCCTCAGCTTGACTGACCTTCAGCCTCTTGCTCACTCTCATGCAGGTTCCCCTGTAATTCTTCCTCTGCAGGCTGTCCTCCAGTCTCATCCTCAAGTACCTGGAATCGGTTCCACAGCTCCACTGCTTCCACTGGTGCAGAGTGGCATCCAGTTCTTCTAGCTGTCACCCTTTTCCAAGGAGTATCCTCTACTCCATTTTTCCTCACCTCAGCATTTTCCTCTTCTGCCTCTTCTCTTGCTCATCAAGCTTCTGTTCTTCAGTTTGCTGCTGTAGTTCCACCATTCTGTACAAGAACATTTCGTCTTCTCTTATTCCCTGGAGGGTCGCCACTCGCTGCTGTAGTCCTCTTACTTTTTCTTCCAGCAGTGTGATCAACTTGCACTTGTTGCACATGTAGACCATGATGTTCTCAGGCAAGAAAACAGACATTGCACACCCCTTGCAAGTCACCACCACTGGAGAGTCTTGTCCTTCCATAGTCTCTTTTCCTTTTTGTGTCTAGCTTTCTGGTTGTTCTGGAGTAACCTGTGCCTGGTCCCCTACTCACTGCAGGTTAAAAACAGAGTTAAAAACTGGTATGGAAGTGTGTGTTACAAGAAAACAAAATTTTAAAAAACAGGAAAAAAAACCCTTAGGGGCCTCCCCCTTGACCTCCCCTGCCAAACTCCCCTGGTCAACTCCTGTTTGCTCTTCCTGTTCACTCACCCTGGTCACTTGCTCTCTGGGTGCTTGCTTCCTTGTATAGTCCCTAGACCAGCTGGAGCAGCTTCCTCTGCTCTGCTCTGCTCTGCTCTGCTCTGCTCTGCTCTGCTCTGCTCAGCTAGGAGGTGGGTTTGTGTTTTCACCTACCACACATACTGTTAGGTACAGCATGTGTTGGTTCAACAGTATGAAAAACCCAGATTCCATACAGTTGCTGACTGGCTAGTTTTCCCCTGACACAGGCTCTTGATGTCAGAAGGGTCAACTATCCAGTCAGCAAGTGTGCCCTTGCAAAGATCTCCCCTGGATATGTAGAGCTTTAATCAGATCATGAGGTCTTCCAAAGTCCACATTCCCAATCTGTGAAAAGCTTCATGTTGCCAGGAGAGATCTCTGCCCTGACCATGTGAAGCTTGCCTTTTTATAGCCAAGTGTCATGTGGCCTCTCAAGGCCTTTCAATCCCTGGCTCTATATGCTTTATTTGGCCAGGAGGGTCTTCTGTCTTGGCTGTGGGAAGCCATGTTGAATTTGGATTGGCTCAGCTAAAATATATTCTGGTATTGGGTGAGAAATGGTTCCAAGCGAATGAGAGGTGAGTCATGGGTGGCTCACCCACCTCTAAGCAGAATCTATAAACTTTGTAGACCATTTGATCTATGATAGATAAGGAGCCAGAAAGAAACCCTACATTTCCATTATATTAAGCAAAATTTTGATTAATTATTCAGACTCAGTAACACTTATATCAATGGATTTATTCCTATTTGTCTCTAAAATCTTTCTGTGATCTTGGCAAGCTTTTCTGGAGCTATTCAGTTGGCTTCTGTTTCGCCAGCTTCCCAAAATGCTTTTGCAAGGGATGTACTCCATGATCAAAACTGAAAACCCATGAAGAAGTTAGGAGGAAATACTTAGATATGGTGGATATGTACTCATCAGCAGCTGGGATGGTATATTTTTATGCCACATTCCACAGCCTGGATGCTGCTGCAAACCCCATTATATTCCTGTCACACTGACATCTTTCTCATTTTACATTCATAGAGCAATTATTTTATAATTTTTGACCCTTGTCACATCGCTGTCATAAAAATAGATCAATGCCATATAATTAAAAGTAATTTCAGAATAATACAATGATAACAAACCTTGAATAAAACACCTTAATTTTGGAAACTATTAAACTTGTCAGTTCAAAATCAGTCCCCTTTTCTGACATATAGAGATCCTGTAATTTACAAACCTGTGTCACTGCTCTCTTCTGGAGGACGCTGAATTCTGTTTCTTGTACAAGCACACTGTTCCTTCACAGTCCTAATCATTATTCGGGGCTTTGCCTCTCTGGGAGTTCTGGAGGTCAGGTGTCTCCTCGTCTGTGTTGCGCTGTCAAAACTCTGGTATTCATCACCTGAGGCTCAAATAGCCTTGGTGGCATGAAGGACTTTCCATTAGTTGAGACTCTTATGCCAACTGTGACCCATCCTGGGAACAGGTGGCTTGGCTGCAGTTATCCATGCCCTGGGAACTTCTAGGTTGGATTGCTGCAATGTGCTTTATGTGAGCCTTCTATTGAAGACCATTCAGAAACTGCAGCAAATGCAGAGTGCTGGAGCTAGATTGCTAACAGGGACCTGGCCGCTCCACTGGCTCACAGTAAGTGCCTGAGATCAATTCAAAGTGCTGGTCTTAACCTTTAAAGTCCTACATGGCATAGGACCCAAATACTTGTTCGACTGTCTTCTCCTCAGGGTTGGCCCAAGACATTTTGCTAGGGATGTACGGATTCCCCACCGTCTGTTCCAGTGGGGAATCCGCCCACGGGGGAGGCGATCCATTCCTCCCCCCACCCGGAAATTCCTTTGGAGCAGCTCCACTCCATGAGGATTCCACAGAGCTGCCTGGCTTGAGGGCCGCTTACCTGGATGGCTGGGACCGTTCTCCTCCACACCGATCACCGTTTTTTTTAAAAAATGGCAATCAGCAGGATGTACCCATAGACTTATATGGAAATAAAGCTGTGAATCTTGCATATAAGTCTATGTGTCCATAGGCTTATACATAAGATTCACGGCTCTATTTTGTGTTTAAGTCCATGAGCACATCCTGCCAATCACCTTAAAAAAAACAAAAAAAGGCAATCGGTGCAGAGGAGAATGGCTCCGGCTGAGCAAGCAGCCAAGGGCCGTCCCACGCGGAATTCTCATGGAGTGGAGATAAGTAGAGCCAGTCTACTGCGGATTCCAGAGCCTGGATTCCAAAGAATCCAGCCTCATTTGGATCCATGGCAGATTTCTCTAACATCCCTACATTTTGCTACCTGAGGCAAAGGACAAGATGGTGCCCCCACCCCACCCTGATTACATGCACAGGGTCTGACCAGAATGGCAACTGAATCTTACTTCAACACTGGCATTGGAGTGACATCCTACACATCCTCAGGACAGTTGTCCAGTTTACTGGGCACAAAGCTGGTAACAGTGCTTAGGGGACTCAAGTAAACAGTGGGAGGGGGCTGCTGCTACCCCTCACTAGGGATGCTGGAGAAATTCGAGACGGACTAAAACGAGCTCAGATTTCTAAGAATCTGACCTGTGGAATCCGCTGCAGAGCAACCCCCTCAGGCTACGTGGAGTCTGTGGGCTTTCGGATGAATTTTTTTACTTTCCTGAGATTTACGCATATAAATTCATAGAGAAATATGTAAGTTTCTGCTGAGGAAACATTAAATGGAACGGGGGACAATACGCTAAATGTTACGTACTAAGGAAAATTATGTAAATATTTACATAATTATTTGCGTATTTTTCCGCATGGCGAAAAAAGAATCGCATCCGTTTGTGAGCGGATGATGAAACAAAAGGTGCCTGACAATCCGTGAAACACAAACGGAGAGGATTTTACACAGTCCGTACATCCCTACCCCCCACCCAGCATCTGCCACCTGAGGCTGTGGTCTCACTCTGCCTAATGATAGGGCCCACCCTGGTTCTCCTGCATCAATCTGCCCATCCACTGAGAATGTGGCAGGTAGTCTGGGGAGAAAACCATTTTAATAGCGGGGCCTCACCTTTAAAATGCATACCCCCGAGAGCCCCACCTGGCGTCCTGATGTTACTGCCAGCCAGTTAAGCATCAAGCCAAAGCTTTTCAGGTTTCCCAGGCTTTTCAGAAATGCTGAGAGCAGTTTTGATTTTACCATCTGTTTGAATGGGGTGTTGCTGTTTTAGTTTGTTGTGTTAGTTTGTATGCTTTATTGTATGATTTTCCATTATTAAAAATTGTACTTTGATCGTTTCTTACTATTTTGATAGCTTCCCTAGGAGCATAATTTTTTGTTGAAGACTGGGCCTATAAATTATGTAACTAGTAAATAAATAAACACTTCCCGCCTTTGCGGTCTTTGCGTTGTTGCCTTACATAGTGACATACCTGGGTCTGTTGATGAGTTCTAGAACTCTTTCCTGTGGCTTCCATTTCCTCTGCTTTCTTACCCTCCTTCTGGCCAGCTCATGATACCTGTTGCTACCACTTCACCTTCGTGACATTTCCATCCAGGTTTTATCCTGCTATAAGTGAGTACTATCCACATCTATGAGAGGCAAAGGTGCCATCTATCTCTGTTTGTGGTACTTCCATCAACCAAGATAGGACATTCCTAGACATTTATTGGCTAGGAATGGGATTGGCTTTCATTGGTGTGGTCCTGGAATGCCACTGAACTCAATGAAATTATATCATTGTACACAATCTTTCCCTTAGGCTGCAATCCAGTGCACACTTATTTGGAAGTAAACCTCATTCAACACTCTGGAACTTACTTCTCAGTAAATATTAATAGGCATGCACTGCAAATTTTGCACAGGAATGTCTAAGCCAAACCAGGGGTGATGGAAATCCTGGCTGTGATTTGTGGCCTGTGTGTGTATGCACTTGTTTTCCGAATTCAATCCCATCTCTCCTTGTGTTTGAAGCGCCCAAGAAACCATCATTTAATGTTGAAATAAAATATCCAGCTTGGCTTCTCTTCTTGCAATTGTGCTTTTTTATACTACACTAGATTCCAACTTAAGAAGAGCAGAGTCTCAGATAATCCAACACGATACTATAAAAGTTTCTAAACACATAAACACGTATATAAAGAAATTAACACCACTATAGATTAACATAATCAAACAAAATATGGTTCACAGCAACTGTATATATTAGCATTAATTTCAAAGAATGTCAGTTGAAGGAATAAGAATTTTCTGTACTTATAGAGAAAATACACATTAAAAGGATCTATTTCATTTCTAAAAGTAAAATAACACAAGATGACATGTATAAATCATTTAGTCCAGTGTGTCCCTGGGATGTTCGCTTGATTTAAATGTGATTTTACTAAGACTATTGTAAAGTAAGTATACTTTCATGCAAACAAGCTAAGTCCATTTAACTAAACCCAGGGTCATTCTTCAACCATATGTATTCAATCACATGGCAAACATATGTCAGACTTGGAGATACATAGTATATGTTTGCTCTGGATTTTGACCATTCAAGTGTACAGTAAGTAGCTTCTGGAATTTCTTCCTTCACTGGGCATAAAAGTATAGAGAAAGGCAGGAAGAAGTATGCATAATGCAGCACATCTTGAAATACTGGGGAACTTTTTTTTTTGTCCAGCAAACTGAGTTGGTAATAATGGCTCAGTTTGAAATCACACACACACAGAAAGCTTCCAGCAAATGTATCTTAAAAGCATATGCCCGTCAAAAGAATTAATTTTCTGTGTAATAAAATATGATTTATTATATCAGTAGGCTTTTCCATATTTAATTTATAAAGCAGGTCCCACAGTTGTTCCCAAATGTAAAGGAAACCTAAGACCTCTTGTATCTTTCAACTGGGTTGTGTTTTTCAATCTGTTATTTGCTGTGATCCTTTAATATGGGGCAAGATTATATATATATATATATATATATATATATATATATATGCATACACACACAAATACAAACTTCCTTCCAACAGAATTATTATCCTACTAATTACCAGCTCCACCAACGTGAAATCCACAGTTCTTTACCCTGTCACCCACTGCCAGAAGTATTACAGCATATTCATAAGACTTTCATGACTTATTGCGGGGAATTGTTTTCAGGAACTCAGAAATCTACTGAAAAGAAAACTTTTGATAGTGGAAAACCCTGACATATTTACGCAGTATCTCCTAAATGTTTAGAAACAAGTGGGCAATTAGACTGGACATTTTAGTAGACAAATAATTTCGTTTCTCTGCTCAAACATGTTGTCTCTTCCTAGTGCCCCTAGGAAGAAACTCTTGGTCTTTTTAATTCTATAGCTCACTATTGCAGCCCTTGACCCACACTTAAGGGAAGGTGTGTGTGTGGGGGGGTAAAATTCTAAATTCAACCAAAAATCGTAAAACAAATCCTAAACCAAAATGGCATATGGAAATTAAGTGGGTTTCTTCCCCCAGAAAGCTACATGTATCATTTATTTATTACCATAGAATTGAAGTGTGTTTTTTTTTTAAAAAAGTCTGCCTTGAATATTTGACTGTACCAGTGTATATTCCACACATACAGATTACTATTTAAAAATCTCACTTCCCAACACACTTCAGATAGCATGAATAAACAGGAGACACTGATCGATCCTACTGTAATTATCAGTACAGGGAATCAATACATACTGAAAGCATTAGCTGTCTAAAGAATGTGAGTTCAGTGTTAAGTGAGGCAAGGATATTTGATAATTCTCTTGCCCTTTCATCTGTCTGACTATGCACTTTGCTTCTTGCTATGGTTTACCTGTTTAAGGCTATGCTAATGCTGTATTTTTTTTCCCCTATTCTCAGCATGGATTTGTGTGTGACGTTTAATCCAGTGACACAAGGTGATTTTTCCTGATTATTATTTTATGTTAAATCTTTAAAAACACATAACAGAGGTGGAACAAGTGGTGAAATATGCAAATGTTCCAATAAAATATGCAGCTGGTTGCCATAAACGCACACACACACGCGCGCGCACACACACTGCTCTTTGGCCCTCCTTTCCTATCACCCACAGCAGCTCTTTTGTACTGTATACCAAAGAGCATCAGAAAGTGGAGCATTAAAGGTGTGTTTCTGTTTTACCCTGGGCTATACTTTGAGTGAATGAAGCCAATTTTGTAGACATAAATCATTTGCTGAATGTAACAGATGTACATATTTAAAAGCCCTCCTCTCATGCTTTCTCCTGTGTGTTTGCCCCACTCACTTCAATTTGGGGATCCCAAGTGTAGCTCATGCCACTGTGCCAAATCCAAAACTGATGTGCTTCACTTTATTTACCATTATTCTACTGTCCAGTACCAACAGGGGAGAGAGAGAAGGAAAAAGGAAGCATATAAATGCCTCAAAGAGTAATTTGCTTTGAGGGGGTTTCCATTCAGCTACTTTATTGTAATAACTTTTGCTTCACCTCTGAACATGTGGACCGTTAACCCTAGAGCTATGATCTATTTTTTTCTGAATGAAACTTAGCAGCAAGGTGAAACTTGCTTTCTTTGGTTCTTTGTTGCAAATGGAACCTCAACCCAGGTTCGCCAGGTTCATGAACCTTTTTGGGTGAGCGGAGTTTCTGTGGAACCAGGCCAAGTACTGAACAGCATAGGGTTCATTTGCTAAATCTGAGTGGGATTCTTTCACAATATCCATGTGCAGTTATATTCAGGCTTACAATTACGCAGACATTACAGACAACTGATGTTAGACTATTATTGTTATTGTTGTTATTATTATTATCATCATCACTTTTCACTTCAAAAAGCTGTCTCAAAGCATCTTACACAAACAAATACAGAAATCCATAATTATTTAACAGACAAAATCCCAGATCAATACAAACCATAATCAGCACAATAATACAAATACAAATTTGTTGTTCAGTCATTAAGTCGTGTCCGACTCTTCGTGACCCCATAGACCATAGCACGCCAGGCCTTCCTGTCCCCCGCTCTCTCCCGGAGTGTGCTCAAGTTCATAACAAATAAAAATAAACCCATATAAACATGGTCTAAAAACAATGCAACACAAAATGTGTCTATCCACATTACACAAAATCTCCCTGCCCCCACCCTGCCCCAGCCTAGATCTTATACCAAAAAAGCAACCCACAACAATCGGGCCCATACCTAATGTCCAAATGCCTGGGGAAGTAAGTACTTCTTTGCCCCCCTACCATCATAGAGGGATACATTCCTGTATCATATACAACAGGCTAAAAACAACATTGTGGCACCTGCTGTGATTTACCCTTGGCACCCCCTAGCCACTGGCTGTTGTTGTGTGTGTGTTTTCCTATCATAGTTGCCTTTACTTTTTTAAGTCCTGTTGTTCCATGTCAACATGAAATCCATAAGAGAATCCGAAAATAGGCCTCACAGTAGTGCTGCATATCTGATTTATTTTTTAAAATATTAATTTTTAAAGGGGGGGGGGCAAACCACAATGACAATCTCCAATCAAGATACAGGTAAAGTACAATCTAATTAAACAGAGACAGAGGCGCTGAATGTAGGTTGGACTGAATAAGGGATACAACTGTTGAATATGGGTGCTGTTGTGATGTCTCAGAATGTTCACAAACATTCTGTTGAAGGGAAAGGAACAGTGATAGGATACTGATAATCAAAAATGCAGCTGTGAGAACAGACGCTCAGAGTGGCTTAGCAAAAAACTCACACAGGGCCTAGGAACAGAAAAGATGGTTGTAGAGGGGCAGGGAGATGTTGGAGACAATGCAGGTGAGTGTTAGGAGGCCCGGGGAACAGGAGTGGCAGAGAGGCCTAAGAAATAACTGGGGCAAATTCACCAGGGCTTACAGAAAGGAAGAGCTATGTGAATTTCATGGAAAGAGAGATAAGGAGTGCTGGATTCCACATATTGATTCAAAATAGTCACCCTGAACTTCAGTTGAAGGTCTTTAGTAAATATATACTTTCAAGATTATTGCAGATTATTCTAATCTTACTTCTTTTCCAAAGCACAGAGGAGTCCAAAAGAAAGTGTTGTACCAAATATACCCCCTTCACATCTCTGCTTTAACTGGAACTTCATTTTGCCTAAGAATAAGATCCACTAAATAAAGCAGAGTTTACAGGCCCATCCTCAGAATCAGATCCATCAGCAGGAGTGAGAAGGCAGGCAATAAACCACTATAAGAGCTGTCAGAGCAATTCCACTGACAAGGTTCCCCCTTTCATGTTATATCATGCAAAGACAATTTCTTTCCTAAACAGTGATTGTACTTACTTAGAATAATACTCTCCAGAGAAAATAAACACAGGCAATAACTCCCTTTCTTTCACCTAACAGATAACCTCTAATGAGAAAATGTAGAAGTACCATAAATAATATTGAGGCAACTGGTAGTCACCTATTCCCAAGCACATCAGCTCTGTACATTTGTAAGTGGCACATTTAAAATCACAGCTCAAGATGCAAAAATCTGTTGCTGCATTCGGGGGCGATATGCATTATGAGAAAACATATGGACTTGCAAGCTGGCATGGCTGGGCAGAGGATGAGAGGGCACAGGTCTCTCCATGTCTTAACACTTTGTGCTTACTTAACAAAGCAACAGAAGCAACCTGTGGGCACCAAACATGTGACTCACTGCAGACCGAGTCAGGAACCACAGCAGTAACTGGAACAAAGTCTGGAGGGGGGGGGAACCTAGGAAAACCTATCAAACTCCACACACACCCAAACGGATTTCTCCGACATTCCTACTGCCCTTTTCACATGTTCCCTACTCATGGGTGCTGAATGCCTGAATCCTGGCTTTCGATCTCTGGCATGTCCAGTTCAAAGGATCAGATAGCAACAAAATCCTATTGGGTTCAGTGAGGTGCAATGACCCTGCAACTGAAATCCATGGGACTTTCAAGTGTTTAACTTTCCCTCCATATTTCATCTGATGCATCCAATGGAATGGCCTTCTGGCTGATGAAAGCTTAGAGCACAATACATGTATTAAATCTTTACATCAGACATCAGTCTAATAGATCAGACCCCTTCGCGGATCACTGCCTTGTTGTGGCGAAGGGGCTTGCGTAACTCAGTGAAGCCATAAGCTATGCCGTGCAGGGCCACCCAAGACGGACGGGTCATGGCGGAGAGTTCTGACACAATGTGGTCCACTGGAGAAGGAAATGGCAACCCGCTCCAGTATTCTTGCCAAGAAAACCCCATGGAACGTATCACAAGGCTAAAAGAGATGACGCCGGAAGATGAGCCCCTCAGGTCGGAAGGTGTCCAATATGCTACTGGGGAAGAGCAGAGGGTATTTCCAAGTAGCGTCAGAAAGAGTGAAGCGGCTGGGCCAAACCCGAAAGGACACTCAGCTCTGGATGTGTCTGGTGGTGAAAAGAAAATCCGATGCTGTAAAGAACAATGTTGTTTAGGTACCTGGAATGTCAGATCAATGAATCAAGGTAAGCTGGAGGTGGTCAAACATGAGATGGCAAGATTGAACATCGACATCTTGGGAATCAGCGAACTCAAATGGACAGGCATGGGCGAATTTAATTCAGGTGACCATCATATCTACTACTGTGGGCAAGAATCCCTTAGAAGAAATGGAGTAGCACTCATAGTCAACAAAAGGGTGGGAAAAGCAGTACTGGGGTAGAATCTCAAAAACGATAGAATGATCTCAGTACGAATCCAAGGCAAACCATTCAACATCACAGTAATTCAAGTCTATGCCCCAACCACTGAGGCCGAAAAAGCTGAGGTTGATCGGTTCTATGAAGACCTACAACACCTTCTAGAACTAACACCAAAAAAAGATGTCCTCGTCATCATAGGGGATTGGAATGCTAAAGTAGGAAGTCAAGAAATCACTGGGATAACAGGCAGGCATGGCCTTGGTGTACAAAATGAAGCAGGTAGGGATGGCGGAGAATTTCTCCCCGAAACTTCAGGGGGCCGAGCGCCAACGTGTTCGGCCCCCCACACAAGTTTCGGGGATAAATTCTCTGCACCCCCCCGCTCCCCGCACCCTCCCCGGGACGGGACTTACATTTGGCGAATGTCCCTCCCGGCGGCGGGTCCAGCCGGTGGTTCATCGGGTTTTCGTGCGGGGCGGGAGTGGCAGCCGGTCTTTTGACTGGCTGCCGCCGCCGCCATTCCAATAAAAGAAAAAAAAAACGCCCTCGTGATAGGCTACTTGACGATTAACGTAGCCTATCACGGCTAGATTTGTAAAGTCAGCCGTGATAGGCTACGTAAATCGTCACGTAGCCTATCACGGCTGACTTTAAAAAAAAAATTAAAAAAGCACGTACGGATAATGGTGGCCCCCATAGGGAGCCGCCATTCCCGTTCCTTATTTGGTCGCTGTAGTCTACGTAAAGATTACGTAGACTACGGTGAAAATAAGGGCAACGCTATTTGCGTTGCCCTTATTTTCGCCGTAGTCTACGTAAAGATTTACGTAGACTACAGTGACCAAATAAGGAACGCGAATGGCGGCTCCCTATGGGAGCCGCCATTTGCGTACGCGCTTTTTTTTTTAAGTCACCCATGATAGGCTACGTGATGATTAACGTAGCCTATCACAGCTGACTTTGCAGATCTAGCCGTGATAGGCTACGTTAATCGTCACATAGCCTATCACGGGGGTGTTTTGTTTTTTGTTTTACTTTTAATTTCGCGGCCGGGCGAGGCGAGGCACCTCCTCCCTGGCCTGAATTTCGGCCGGGCGAGGCGGGAAGCCTCCCCCCCCAGCTTGTACTTCGGGGGGAGAGCAGCGAAGCACCTCCCCCCCACTGCGAAAAGCTGCGAGACCAGGTAAGTGACTTTCGTGCACCCCTAGAAGCAGGACAAAAGCTAATAGAGTTTTCCAAGAGAACACACTGATCATAGCAAACACTCTTTTCCAACAGCACAAGAGACGACTACACATGGACATCACCAGATGGTCAATATCGAAATCAGATCTATTATGTCCTTTGCAGCCAAAGATGGAGAAGCTCTATACAGTCAGTCAAAACAAGACCTGGAGCTGACTGTGGCTCAGATCATGAGCTGCTTCTTGCAAAATTTCGGCTTAAATTGAAGAACGTATGGAGAAAGTAAGAGAATTCCAGAAAAACGTCTATTTCTGCTTCATTGACTACGCTAAAGCCTTTGATGGTGTGGATCACAACAAACTGTGGCAAATTCTTAAAGTGATGGGAGTACCAGACCACCTTACCTGTCTCCTGAGAAACCTGTACGAGGGTCAAGAAGCAACAGTAAGAACCAGACATGGAACAACCGATTGGTTCAAAATTGGGAAAGGAGTACGACTAGGCTGCATATTGTCACCCTGCTTATTTAACTTATATGCAGAGTACATCATGAGAAACGCCGGGTTGGATGAATCAGAGGTCGGAATTAAGATTGCCGGGAGAATTATCAACAACCTCCGATATGCAGATGATACCACCCTAATGGCAGAAAGCAAAGAGGATCTAAAGAGCCTGTTGTTGTGGGTGAAAGAGGAGAGTGCAAAAGCTGGTTTGAAACTCAACATTAAAAAACCGAAGATCATGGCATCTGGCCCCATCACTTCCTGGTGTATAGAAGGGGAAGAATTGGAAACTGTGACAGATTTTATTTTCTTGGGCTCCAAGATCACCGCAGACGGTGACTGTAGCCATGTAGCCTGTCTAGGTTTGCCATAGCTTTCCTCCCAAGGACCAAGCGTCTTTTAATTTCATGGCTACAGTCACCATCTGCGGTGATCTTGGAGCCCAAGAAAATAACAACTGTCACTGCTTCCATTTCTTCCCCTTCTATATGCCAGAAAGTGATGGGGCCAGATGCCATGATCTTCGTTTTTTTAATGTTGACTTTCAAACCAGCTTTTGCACTCTCCTCTTTCACCCTCAGCAAGAGGCTCTTTAGATCCTCTTCACTTTCTGCCATTAGGGTGGTATCGTCTGTGTATCTGAGGTTGTTGATAATTCTCCTGGCAATCTTAATTCCGACCTGTGATTCATCCAACCTGGCATTTCTCGTGATGTACTCTGCATATAAATTAAATAAGCAGGGTGACAATATACAGCCTTGTCATACTCCTTTCCCAATTTTGAACCAATCGGTTGTTCCATGTCCGGTTCTTACTGTTGCTTCTTGACCCTTGTCCAGGTTTCTCAGGAGACAGGCAAGGTGGTCTGGTACTCCCATCTCTTTAAGAATTTGTCAGAGTTTGTTGTGATCCACACAATCAAAGGCTTTAGCGTAGTCAATGAAGCAGAAATAGACGTTTTTCTGGAATTCTCTTGCTTTCTCCATGATCCAGCAAATGTTGGCAATTTGATCTCTAGTTCCTCTGCCTCTTCGAAACCCAGCTTGTACTTCTGGTAGTTCTCGGTTCCCATACTGCTGAAGCCTAGCTTGTAGGATTTTGAGCATAACCTCGCAGGCATGTGAAATGAGAGCAATTGTACGGTAGTTTGAACACTTTTTGGCATTGCCCTTCTTTGGAATTGGAATGTAAACTGACCTTTTCCAGTCTTGCGGCCATTGTTGAGTGTTCCAAATTTGTTGGCATATTGAGTGGAGCACTTTAACAGCATCATCTTTTAGGATCTTAAACAGCTCAGCTGGAATACTGTCATGACTAACAATTTATTGTGGTATAAGCTTTTATCAGTTGGAAGCCCATTTCAGCAGATACATGGAGGGATATACCCAACTGGCTAGAGAGAGAGATAGTCAAATGGTTGTTGTTGTTGTTGTTGTTGCTGTTATTAGAGTGAGGCTAGAAGGTCCAGCAATGCTAAAGATAGGCTGTCACATTCCAGCTGAACATGATATCCAGTCAAAAGAATAAAGGAACCAGTCAAAATGGGTATGATTCACTCCCAACTAGGGATGAATTGGCAAAGAAAAATGAAGAGTATATATACACACAGAAAGAGGGGCAATTACTTCCTAAAGTGAGGTAGCTACGCTCAGTATCTAGTGAGCCCAATTCTGATCATGTCAAATCCACAAATGAATGGAATTGTATCCTTCTCCAGGATCCATGGATACATTCCATACCACCTGTACTACAACCAAAGCATATTTAAGCTGTGCTGTTACCTTCACATGGCCTGGTTTGGGTCTTCCCAGGAGCATCTTGTTTTGGCCACTGTACAAATAGAAATAGGATGCTTGACTAGATGGACCTGTGATCCAACAGGGCTCATGTTATGTTACTAGGCTCTTAACTTTTTTTTGCCACAGGTGCAATTATCCACTATTGATAGCTCATTTTACTTTATATATTTCAACTATATGGTTGAAAGGTTGATGGAGCCACTGGTGGGCCACTGGACATGGCTGAAGGGCTTTGGCACGATCAATTTGGTGAGTCACAACTGAAGTGGCTTAATAGATATTGAGGTAGATTATTATTGGATTGACACAGTTTATCCGGTAGTTCATCATGCTTTCAGCCATTTTAAACAAACGAGTTCCACTTGATTTTCAACACATGGAAACTGCAAGAGTCAATGGAGAGGGGGGAACTCTCCCAATCCACAGTTCATTCTGACAGAAAAGACTCTCCAAAGCTAAAATGGGGACATATGGAGGAAATCCTCTGTGGATGTATTGAGTTTTTAATCAATAATTGACAAATTAATTGACAAATTAATTTGTTAGTCTGACCTAGTTCATCAACTAACAAACCTTTAATCATTTGGCAGGTCAGGATTCTGAATCTCCATTTACCTAAATGAAACTAGTCCTGATTTATGGCACTAGAGAGAAAGAGATTAACGACATGGCCCTCAGAAGAATCGCTGGATGGCTACTACTATGTAAACTCCTCTGTACTTTGCTCTGGTGACCGTAGCTATTGTGCTTTTGCTGCTTGACTCAGCAATCTGTTTCCAGAGAAAAGACAATCAATCCTCAGAATAAACCTGCTATTAAGTTTCAATGTCATTTGTGCTAACTGAGAGCAGAATGCAGCTTTTAAGCCACAGTTTGGCATGAGGAGTATTGACTGTTTCCCAAAGAACTGCCAGACTGCTTACAGAGCAAATGGCTAATAATGTATTATTAGAACTATTTGTGATGATGTGGAGTTATGACAATGAAGTATTTATCATTTTGTAAAGACAAGATTCCTTCAATATGGTCAGCAAGGGAAGTTCTTAATCCTTTAAGAAGCTGTCCATGGTTACGTGTGATACCTAAATGTGGCACCAGAGTCAATCTCTGGTGGACCAGTTGGAGAGGACCAGTTGGGCACTGTGGTATATCAAACCTTTCTTGAACTTGAGAGAGGAGAGGAGAGAAATACACCCATGATCAACACTGGCAGATCCAGGAAAAGGCGAGGATGCCATTGTGGGAAGGGACCAGTGCCTTTTTACTCTTGTGTTTCACAACATCTGTCGCTATTGTTCCTCAAGTTTCTTCTCCCTGCTTATTGTGAGGTATAAAAAGGGTAAACACCACAAATGGTCTTAAAATACATTGCTGCTTCTTTTTTATAATCCAAGATGGTGTCCTTTGATTCTTGCTATGAATCTTGTTTCTCTCCCCCAACCCTAATCCTCCCTTCCCCACTGAAACCTATAATCTTGCCATTGAAAATTGTCCCATACCCCATACTTCTGTTACCTGATCTGTGGTAGCTGTAACTTTCTTTCTGTGTTGTTGTTGTTGTTGTTGTTGTTGTTGTTGTTGTCTGATGAGCTCATGATGTCTTCTCTTGCGTATCTGGGAAAATGTAATATTTGAGTCAGCCCTCCACTTAGGCAGGCTAAGAATGTGGGATGGTTGTGCATTTATGAAACATGCTCCGTTCAGATGGTATATTTTTTATTTATTTATTTATTTATTTATTTATTTATTTCTATACCGCCTAATAGCCAAAGCTCTCTGGGCGGTTCTCAAAAATTAAGATGGTAGCCAGCAGAATTGTGTGCTCTGGATAGGGATGCTTGAGAAATTTAATCTTTGCAAATTCTGATGCGAATCAACCAGATCAGCACCTCCTGGAGAAATGTTCAGACTGGAATGTCATTATCCCAGGATTTTGCACTTTTCTGAATTCTACAGTGCGGTTCTCAGCTAAGAAAACAAATAAAGTCATATTTTAAAAAGCATATTTTGAGATACAATATCTCCAGAAATTGATACTTTGAGATAAAAAATGTTCAAAAATACATATTTAAATAATATTTAAATGTGAGTTTTCACAAGTATATTCTTTTAATTCAAAGGTTAATGCAGAAACATCACAGCACAGACTTATGAATAAACACATATGAATGGAAATAGGCTGATCTGTCTGTCCTTAGCTCTGGATTCTTGTGATTAATTGCCATTTTGCCCTGTGTTTTCTAAACACACAGGTCAAGGGAGGGAGGGAGGAAAACTAGGTCCCATTTTGTAACTTTTCCAGAGGTGTCCCAGGAAACATAGGGAATTGAGTATGAAATGTTTCACCCAGTTAATTTTTTAATAATGATGATGACGATGGAGAAGAAGAAGAAGAAGAAGAAGAAGAAGAAGAAGAAGAAGAAGAAGAAGAAGAATTGACTAATATTATTATGCCAAAATGGCTTTGTCTCTTATTTGACACTGGTTGTAGATCATGCAGCAAAACCGAACTTGGTGAGATTCTCTACTGAACATTGCAGTGGCTTAGTACTCTTAACATTCATCCTCTAGTGTCCATTTCTACTGATGTACTAACACTTGTCTGAAAACCAGGTGACCTTGACCTATCAGCAGCAGCAGTAGTAGCATTTCTACTTTTGTGCAGTACCATATTGCCAGTCTGTTCTCTTAAGTTTCTGGACTGTAAAAAATTCTGTTCATTCAATTATACATGGCTTTGCCTATTTTAAGATTCCTCATACTGACATACTGAAGACTACAGAAGTTCACATAGTGTCAGCCAGGTGCAGCAGTGGAAGTCAGTGTTCCACTCCATCTTTTTCTCTGTGCACCTGGATAAGTGGGAAAATGCAACCTATAAAAAGTAATATTTTAAAAATCACACATCTGAGAAAATTGCATAGTAAGCATTCATCAGTGACTCACCACCACTTACTTAAGGGCCTACTTAGATTTGTACAAAACCAGAAATCAGTATGAATTACAAAGTAATACTATGATTCAGATGAAGTTTACCTTTATGTCCTATTGATTTCAACGGGAAAGTTAAACATATGCTTACATCTCTCCCTCTAAAATCAGTGGAAGTTAAAGGTGCTTATCTTTGGCTAGATTATGATCTATGTTGTCAGTTTTAGAAATGTCAGGAAATAAGAAGCACAAATAAAAATTATTTTATTAACAGTTATAGCAGGTTACAGCTGTTCCGAAGTCTCCGTATTTTGCCCTAGAAAATTGCAATTTTGTTACCGGCATAAATTATACTATTCATTCATTTATTTATTTATTTTAAACTTCCAGTTAAGCTTGGAATAGACCGCCATTGGGAAAATTAAATTAAAATTATAATTACATTTAATTTGGAGTCTGGGGTTAAGGTGATGTATGTTAGATAGGTTAGTTATTTAATTGGACTCTAATTTAATTTTAACAGGGTGGCGTACAATCACTTTTAATCTACTGCTGTCAACTCCAGGCCTTTGGGATGAGGATGGCATGAATAGAAATACATCTAAATAAATTTTAATAAATCTGCATAAGATTTCAGTTGCAAGTTCTTGGTATTTGTAGAAACTGAGTAGGGGATTTTGATTGGGCTTCTTGTGTTGTGGAAAAGGAAAACATCTCTCTCTCTCTCTCTCGCTTTCTCTCAAACAAGTACACACACAAAACAGTGACATTCATCAGCAATACTTAGTTATCTAGTGCATGCTCAATTTATGTAACTCACTGCCACAAGATTTGGTCATGTCCACTATCTTAAATGACTTTAAATAAGAATTAAACAAATTCATGTAGGATAGATCTATCAAGAGCTAATAACCATGATAGCAAAATGGAACTGCCATACTCAGAGAAAGTCTATCTAACTGTACCAGATGCTAGGGCAAAAATAAAATATGGCCATCACCTCTTCATTTCTTGCTTGTGAGCACTAACTGACTGTTGTTGGAAATGGAACAATGGATTTTATGGATTTTATCAAGCAAGGCAATTCTTATTAGAAGGGTGGTATGCAATGAATAGACATTTATTGGGAAAGACTGGATGAAGTGTAAAATACATAATGCTAGTTCATTGATTACTGGAGTCTCCCAAAGTACTCCTTTTGATTTCTGAGACATTTAACAGACATGTTCCACACATTTCAAAATCTTGTTTTCCACTAAGTCACCTTAGTGATCCACAATCACATTTCAGATGGCTTTTTTTATAATGCACTCATCGTTGGGTACATGTGGGAGCCCAATACATGGCAAAAGGTATGTGAATCTGCTGTACATGGATTCCATCTATCACTGCACAATGGGACTTCCCTGTCCTCTCCTCTCCTTACACCCCCATTCCCCCCCATCTACTCTAGAAGGTCTCCCTACCCTCTGAAACAGTTTTTGGGAATGTGTGAGGATCTGCAGGAGAACAGGTGGAATTCCCATTGTTACCCATTGACAGAGGGATACTCTTAGATCTCATCACATGCTTTTTGTGATCATGGCAGCTTCCCAAGGTGCCGCCATAAACAGAGTTCTCTGCTCAGTGTCTTCATGCATCACCTGCATGCTTCATTCATTTTTCCACACTACTGCATATGTTTGCTTCTCATGGAGGACTGACAACAGGAAGCACATCTTTGGCAGAGTTTTTGACCTCTCGTAATGAATTGATCAAGTGGTTTCACAATAATCTTATTTTGTCAAAAGCTCTTTTGCCTACAATTGGCAAAGTGGTAGGGTGGGTAAGCAGGCCTGTCAATGACTACAGCTGATCATTTGGTGAAATCTGTAAATAAATATAGTTATTGATGAACTATAGGTGTATGTATGTTTTTGACTGATCCCAGTTTCCAGAATGAAAACATGTGGAAGAAGTCCTCTCTTGCCTTCTATAAGATAGAGAATGACATTGTAAAGGCAAAGCTGATATTGTGGAAGACTGGCAGCTGGATGACCGCTAAAAGTAACCCAGTAGTGATGCTTCCCCAGACCACTTTCCAGGTGAATGTTAATCAAGGTGGAAGATATTTTACACTACAGTATCTGTCAAGGCAGCAGAGGTAAGGTAAAATTTTCAGTGGGTATCAGCAAATGTGTAGATCTAGTTTTAGACATTCGTTTTTAGAGCCAACCCATCCATTAGAGGTAAGCAGCAGCCAGAAACACAATAGGAAGTTACAGTGGGGCAAAAAAAGGGAAGGACAATAGGGAGAAGTAAAAGTGGGAAAGAAAGGGGAGTGGTGGAGATGGAAGGAGATTAAAAGGAGGAGACAAAAACCCAGAATGGTGATTCAAATCAGGGCCATTATTTAGGTATATTTAATTTTCTAAAAAAATATATATAAAGCTACTTCATATTGCATCAGACAGGTGGTCTGTCTAAGCCCAGTATTGTCATAGGGATGTACGAAAGTGACTTACCTTTCGTAGATTATGCTGATGGTGGGGGGGGGAGGCGCTCTGTTCCTCCCCCCGGAATCCTCCAACGGCCGGCTGTGCTCCGCGGCAGCTCCGCAGAGCAGCCGGCCAGGCCCGGCCTGGCCAGGCCAGAGCTGTCCGCAGCCAGATTTCTGGCCACAGAGGGCTCTGGGTAAAAAAACACAAAACACACACACACACAACCAACCGCGTATGCAAATGGCGGCGGCTATGGCCGCCGCCATTTGCGTTCCTTCTTTTTGGCCGTCTTAATCTACGTAAATATTTACGTAGGCTAAAACAGCGAATCAAAAGGGGACGCAAATCGCGCCCGCTATGCTATTTGCGTTCCCCTTTATTTTCACCGTCATAGTCTACATAAATATTGATGTAGATTAAGACGGTAAAAAGAAGGAATGCAAATGGCGGCGGCCGTAGCCGCCGCCATTTGCGTACACGCGTTTTTGTTTTTGTTTTAAACCCACCCAACCATGATAGACTACGTAAAGATTTACATAGCCTATCACGTCTTTTTTTTTTCTTTTTCTTTTACACAAGCCTGCCTGGAAATGGCGGTGGCAGCAGCAGGTCGGAAGACCGGCCACCGCTGCCGCCGCCACTGAAGCCACCGCTGGAGCCGCCGCTGGAGCCGCCGCCGCCTGGAAGATCCACCCCAGGTGAGTCTCGTCCCGGGGGGGATCCGCGGGGGGCAGGGGGGTGGCAGGCCGTTCCACCACGGAGTTCGGGGGGCTGAATGCACTGGCATTCGGCCTCACTGAGATCCGTGGCGGAATTCTCTGACATCCCTAATTCTCTGCTCTGATTGGAAGTGGCTCTCCAAATATTTTGGGAGAGGTCTTTCCCGGTGTTTCTACTTGACCTCTTTAACTGGAGACACAGGCAATTGAATCTGAAATACAGTATTGGAGTCTACCATCAGTGGTTCCTAATTATTGTTGTTTCATAGTAATCATTTTCACTTGGCCATCGAGACATAATATAATTAAATTTTAATTTTATCCCATCAACAGCCCTTAATGGCAACATAAGAGGTCAATTGGTCTCTCACAGCCTTCCTCAACCTGGGACCCTTCAAATGTTTTAGACTATATCTCTCAGCATTCCTGACCATTGGCCATGCTGGCTGGAATTGATGGGAGTTGGAAGCCTAAAACATCTGGCGCTCACCAGGTTGAGGAAATCTGGCCAATCACATCAGAGAGGAAGGAAAGTGTTTTTAGTATGGCTCAGTGTTTACTCAATCAATTCCCAAATTTATTCAGTATTGTTTAGAGAAAAGACCTGGACCTGGGAAGAGATGGTACAGGTGACTGGCTGGATCTGGGAATCTAACAGACTCCTGCTTGCACCTCTGTGCCACACTCACCAAGCTGCTGGCCCCACTCATGTACCCCCAAGCCCACTTGCAAGCCCCCAATACTCGCTGAGTCACCCACACCTACCCTGAGCCATCCGCAATCACCTGTCATTCCGTGGTCGGCATTTTGTGGAAAAATTGTGACTCGGGAACTTCTGTAAATTTAATATTGCACACATGGTGGCCATAAAGGCCCCATCTATGCAACACTGCAAGTGTAAATGCCCTGGCTCGGCAAGCATCAGGGAGGGGCAGTGGCTCATCCGGTGGCCTGGAGATGTGGGGGGAAGTGTTCTTCCGTCCCTAGACCAGGGTTATTTTTTTTTTAGGTATCCTAACATGATTTGTACTGGTGGGAAACTGGTTTGGTTCATATAACCACCACCACCACACACTGAAAGAATGCAGGAGACAAGCCGTCTTGCCATTGCTGTTGCCTGCTGCAGAAACATTTCCCTGCTAGCCACACATTCAGGTGGGACAGGGTTTAAATGAGGAGGGACTCAGGTTGGTCATGATGTCCTATATAAGTACATCAGTATGTTCATAGAGGCCTTTCCCACACCGGCCAAGAATGTGGACAGCAGGGAGACATGGCTGTGCCACGCATCAACAGCAGGGTGTTGGTAGGAATGAATGCATCTGTCAGTTTTCATTTCTCTCCCTTTCTAATTTTTCCAGTCTTAAGTTTGGTTCATCCCAAAAGTAGAGAATTTTTTTTCAAAGTTCACAAGAAAATTCATCAGCATTTTTGTGCACATTTCTCCTAATACATGCGCTTTTGTATGCATTTAATATACACATTTTTGCAATTGATTTTCCTAATATATTGCATTTTTGTACGCATTTTTTTGTCTGGAGAACTTCACTGCAGAATTCAGAGAAGTGCAAATTTTGAAGGGTAAAACTGAGTTTTGGTTCTCCTAGTGGTTCCAAAGTGTGAACTGAATGATTTTCTCTCCCATCCCTAGGTGCCAGGCTGGCCCACAAGGCCATGCATTCCCTCCCACTTTCTTTCAACATATGCGGGAGTCATTTAAACTTCCCTTTAAAGAGAGAGCCAGAGTTTTCCATTGTAAGTAGGTACACTGTAGTACGACATCATGAAAGTGTCTGATGAATATCCTTGAGTCAATTTAGGACTATGTTTGTTGATGCCTATTTCAGGAATGTAAAGTTCTAGCTTGGGAAATAAATATGTTGTTCCTTTATGTTACAGAAAGCAAAATGGTTACTCTGTTCTCGTCAAGGAGAATGTCTACTGACAGGGGAGTTGGCTTGGGTCCATCACAGCTATAGCCAGTGTTCTGCCAGTGTAGAACACAATGGTCCTTTTAGCATAACTAATATTATGCTGGATGCCAGCCCTTGCCTAAAGGAATCCAAGTTACATACACAGAGAAAATAGGTGTGTTCCTGTTTAATATGACTATTCCTGTTCCTTCCTAAGAGCAATAGTTTCCATACAAACCTGCTTATTTATTATTTATGCATTTGCCTGTGAAACATTATGGGCCAGGGCCAAAGAAAAGAGAAGACAATTTCATTCAAGAGGAAATCTTGTAAGCTAGAGAGTTAGGGAGACTCTTTACATTGATATGCCGTGAAACTGGGCTACACTCTCATGAAAGGCAGTGTTTGCTTCCAGTTGCACATGTTGTATATCCGTTTTACTGCGGTACTGAGCATTTATAAATAGTTTAGGAAGTGTACAAGAAAAGGTTACTCTGTAATAGGGAGGGGGAGAAATTTGTTCAGTTCGTGTTTTAATGCAAACTTGCCTAATTCATGCTTCCCAGATGGAGACACAAACCGAAATGCAGTTATCCTTTGGTATTCACACTTTTCCAAATTTTGTGATGTGGTTCTTCAATCAAAAAATGTATCCATACATGTGAATATTAGAGTAAATTGAGCACAAAAATATGTATATTGGTGAAAAGAGTGTACAAAAATGCATTACATAAGGGGAAATTGCTTGCAAAAAAGGATATATTAGGAGAAATGTCACAAAAATGCTTACAAATTTTTGTAAATACTACTTTAAAAAAAAAAAACAACCCTCACAAACTGATGCAGAAATGCAATGGAACAAACTTAAAACTGGCAAAATGAGAACCTGAGAGAAACCAAAATGGATGGATTTGTCTATCCATACCTTTTGTGGGGCCACGTTGCTGAAAAAATGTGCGAATTTACCCTAAATAAATGATTGATAGAATTCAAATCACAGAGGCCTTTCTACAATGCTAGCCTTGAGGGTGGGGCCGGAGCCCAGTCGTAGAGCATATGTTTGAAATGAAACACTCCTCCCTGGTTCAATTCTTGGCATCGCCAGTGAACATAATCTCAGAAAACATCTGCCTCAGACCTTGGAGATTGTGGCCAGTCACTAGGGTAGAAAATACTGGCCTAGAGAGACCCATGGTCTGATTTAGCAGAAGACAGCTTTATGAATAACTCTCACTCATTGACTGGCCTGGAGTCTCATGGTACAATCATATGCAAGACTACTCAGAAGTATCTCCAACTGAGTTCATTGGGACTTACTCCCCGATAAGCATGTCTGGTTGCAACCTCAGTTTCTGCTCTATGAAATGGAAATAATAATAATAATAATAATAATAATAATAATAATAGCAGCAGCAGCATGTCCAATGCGATTGTCATAAATATAGGTGAAATGAGAAGATTCTGTTACCTGACTTAAGGTGAAGAATCAAGATAATGGAGGCTGAAGTCAGAAATAAGATAATGTCTGTTTTATTTAATGTTCAGCCTGCCCTATGCTAGAAGACTGGGACAGGTGACAAAATTATTAAAACCCACACATCGGTTTTATATGCATATATTCAAAATGTGTGTGTGTGATATCATGTGTATATATTGTATAACTGCTTAACCTCATTATCAGAAGCAAAGAGGAGTCTTGTGACACTTGGATTTTGACACATTACCAAGAGGAAGATGCATTTGGGCTGAAATCCTATACACAGTTACCTTGGAGTAAGGTCCTTTGAATTCAGTGGGACTTACTTCTGAGTAGACATGTATAGGATTGCACTGTGAGATGCAAAGCCATTCATGAGTAGGCTTATACTCTGAGAATGGGTTCCCGACCTCGCAGTAAAAAGCATGAGTGCTGAAGCAGACCACCCTTCCCCATTCTAGTGCCCCCAAAAGATTGGACCAACTCTCTTCAACTTCAGTCAGCATTGCCAATGACCAGAAATGCTGGAAGTTGTAGTCCAGAACATCGGGAGGGCACCAGGTTGGGGAAGGCTGCAGTAGGCCAAAGGTTTGGATTCAATCCTAGTTCAGCATTCTGTTTTCAAAAGGGGTCAACCAGATGCTTCTGCTCTACAAGTAAGCATTTATTTATTTGTTACACCACCACTTCAAGGAGTTCTTTCACCACCCTGTTTTATTTTCACAACAACCTTGTGAGGTAGGTTAGGCTGAGAGTAACCAGTCAAAGGTTAATCATGAGGATTTGAACCTGGATCTCCCTGGGCCTTGTCCAACACTCTAACCACAAAGAAGGGTTCCTTTCTCTGAAGGCTTGCATGCATTATTCCTAAAGCATATTGTTTTCACCACTGTTGAGAGTGAGAGGAACCACTGTTCATTTCAGAGCAAGAGACTGAATGCTTTTAAACAGCCCCTGAAGAAGGATACATCTCCAAAACTCATAGAGCACCATAACATTTCCTTTTTTCAGGACCAGAGCCTGCCTCCCCCTTCTTTGTTGTTAGTCCATGGTGTTTCTTCCCTTTTCACTCCTGCTCCCAACACTCTATTGCTTCCAACCCTATAACCACCTTACCTGAACATGGAGGTGGCACCCCCACAGTTGTTTGTCCACAACATCTAGAATTCAGAGATAGACTGTCCCTGAACTTAAAGATTTGTTTTACCTATCATTGCTAATAACACAAATAAGTTGCATTTATTCACAGTTACGTACTAAGGTACACACCCATGCAGAGAGAACCTGTGGTATGTCTTGGCTGCTCACATAATAATAGCCACAGCCATTTCCATGATTGCAGTGGCTTGAAAAAGGACAGCTGTGCTCATAATAAATATTGTGGTGGTCCCCATGTAAGCAGACACTTCATATCAAATTATCTTCAGGCAACCAAGTACACAATCACAAGTAAAAAATAAGTGCCACATGTTTGGAAGAACCGGCCCTCAAACATGGAGCTGCCAAGAATATCCCTTGGCATTTCCTTGCTGCCAAGAACTAGAGCACGGACGGATGGCATCTTTACAGAGGACAGACTTGGCTGGTCTTAGACAAAATGCTGGAATACATGTGAAGCTGTAGTCTCTTAGGTATGTTAGTCCTGACCATGTAACAACACCCTGAATCCATACGGATGGGATCATTTTCAATGGCTCACAATATAAAGCTGAGGGGAGTTGGATCTAGTACTGCAATATAGATGTCTATCATAGGGCATCTCTACACCAGCCTAAAATCCTGCATTTAAAATGGGGCTTTCTGCTTCCGTTTTAAATGCAAGATCACAGCAACTCCCTTTTTCACGTGCTTCCTTTCTCCCCACCCCCTTTCCCTTTCCTTCTCCCCATATCTGAGTCTTCCATTGTCTTTCATTGATCTCTCTCCCCTTCTTGCCACTTTAACTCTTTTGACGGAGGGAAGTGAAGCAGAACACAATTTGATAGCTCATTATCTGCGATCTATTTAAAAACGGAACAAAGGGCATTTAGTGCAGGAGACACCTTGGATGATCACTGCGTCATGTAAAGAGCCCGCAAACTTCCGTGAAGGAGCAATCTCAATCGCAGGATAAAAGGTCCATGTGAAAGAGCCCATAGTTTCACAGCTATGGCAGTTGGAAACAGAACTTGGCTGTTATTTGATAACAGCCAAGTTATCCTTGTTATCAAGGATAATTGTTATTCTTGACAACACTTATCATGGAGTTGTTGTTTTCTAATGTGCCCCTACTTCATAATTTAAAACATTTTCAAGGTTCTTTACACTGATTAAGATTTTTTTTAAGTAAAAAATAAACAGAAATGCTAAAATACAGCCATCAAAATGATACCCTTGCAACTTCCCCAAAGTACAAGAACACAAGAAAAAATAGCTCAAACTAAATTTATTGAATATTAAAAGCCTGAACAATTTTTTTTAAGGTCTTATAGTCTGCCACTTAAAACTCATTAAAATGGGCACCACACAAGCTGCCCAAGGGAAAAGGATTCTAAAGTTGTAACACTACCACAGAGAAGGCCCATTCTCTGGTCCATTTGCTACCAGCCAACAGTAGCTATGCTAGTCAAATATTTGTTTTATCTAATAGTTTTGATGCTTGAGAAAGAGAAAAGCAACAGCATTCATTTTCACTTCTACCTATCTGACTGTCTATAGATCTTTTTTTTTAATTTATCCTCTGCTCAAAAGATGAAGATGGGCAATAAAATTTAAAAATAATTGAGAATATGCTTATTAATTATTTAATAAATCATTAATTTAAAACAAAAATCACATCTAATTTATCATTCAAAGCAGGCCCTGCTTATTTCTGGCCGTGAAATCCTTGCACTGGGGGCAGGGGGGAAACACTCGTACCACCCCAACATTCCCGATTCTTCTGCCTGATTCAAGGGAGTTACATAGCTAACAACTAAACTGATTTTCTCTCTATGTGCCCTTGCAGTCCAGAGTCAACATGCTGAGAAAAAGAAATGATTGCATTGGTTCAGAATGTAGGTGGGCATTTCATGGTTAAACATCAAAAGCACTCTGCCTGTAGAAAGTTAGAGAGTAAAGCTAGTTCTTTTTTGTTGTTTATTCTGTCAGTCGCTTCCTACTCTTCGTGACTTCATGGACCAGCCCACGCCAGAGCTTCCTGTCGGCCGTCGCCACCCCCAGTTCCCCCAAAGTCAAGTCCGTCACCTCCAGAATATCATCCATCCATCTTGCCCTTGGTCGGCCCCTCTTCCTTTTGCCTTCCACTTTCCCTAGCATCAGCATCTTCTCCAGGGTATCCTGTCTTCTCATTATGTGGCCAAAATACTTCAGTTTTGCCTTTAGTATCATTCCCTCAAGTGCAGTCTGGCTTTATTTCCTGGAGTATGGACTGGTTTGATCTTCTTGCAGTCTAAGTCACTCTCAGAATTTTCCTCCAGCACCACAGTTCAAAAGCATCTATCTTCCTTCGCTCAACCTTCCTTATGGTCCAGCTCTCGCAGCCAGAGGTTACTGTGGGGAATACCATTGCTTTAACTATGCGGACCTTTGTTGTCAGTGTGATGTCTCTGCTCTTCACTATTTTATCAAGATTTGTCATTGCTGTCCTCCCAAGAAGTAAACATCTTCTGAGTTCCTGGCTGCAGTCTAGTGTGCTAATTTTTTATGCATAGGCAGTCAGGCCTCGCCTTTCTGCTATAATTACCTTCACCTGCCTTTTGATCAGGTATCATCCCAGAAGGGCTGCTGCCATGTCCTTTTTAAAAACCCAGTGAAAACTCAGTACTTATGAATAAATTTATAATTGAACTGAGAAATGAACTTATCATTTCTCAGATTTATGAATGAGCACTCCCCGGGTCATATAAAAAGCCCACACGTACAACATACACAAACGAATCTAACATTCAGACCGGGGATCTCTGAAGCAGCTCTGTGGATGCTGGTGCCTGAATAAAGTGTGCCGTGGCTATCAGGCATTTAGAAAGGCTATCGGCCAGCCAGAGAGCATGCATGCAGAAATCTTAACTGGAGTTAGATTATGATTTGGAGCATAAACCTCACTTAACTCATGTAGATAGAGTAGATTAAGAACGCCAAAGCCCTTAAAGGTTAACAATAAAATCTTCAAATGAACCCTCATTTCCAGTGTGAGACAATTTAGGTTATAAAACAATGAAGTAACATGAGCCTCGTGAGGCCAATGAGGACAGTTAAACCAGGGCTTGTCAGAATGCCCATGTTTTATCACCCATGAAGGCATGTAACTCTTCATGACATTAAGGATGCAAGGTTTGATGGAGTGTCACACTTAGTTGACACCAGAATCATCCTCAATTGTAGAACCCCCTGTCATTCCCTGCCACTTTAGAAGAGGAGCTAATAATTGTACTACTTTACCATAACCAGGCCTGTTGAGACAATTGCTGGCTGGCTAAATTAATATGCCATGGCCCAAATAGCCTGCTGAAGGAGATTTCTGTGGCTAAGAGTAAAAATGAAATAAAGAATGTTGGCTCTTATGCTCAGCTGGAACAGGTTGCTGATCTGTCTATCTGATGGGAGAAATGGTGTGTGAAGAGGACAGGATTCATTCTGGACCATTTCACAATCTAGAGGCTTAGACATTTTCCATTGATGTGGCCTGCAATCACTTTATACAGAGCCACATTAAAAGCTATTGTTCCTTAGCAGTTCAGAGTTCCTTGAGAGATGTGAGTGTTGATGTTTGGAGGTGGGGTGATTGGTCAATTGTGTGTCCATGTATCTGGTTTGTGTTTGTTTACATGCAGAGCCTTACAAAAGTTGCGCTGCATCACTAGGGATGTGCATGTAAGCAAAACTCGAGTTCATCCAAGTTCTCCAAATTCCCCGAATAACCTCAAAGCTTATTCTGTCTCATATGTCCATATCAAATTGCACTGTTTGTTTTTTTCTTTTCTCATGAAAACTGGTGTGTATTTTCCAAAACACATGCATCAACTGTGCGAATCTTTGAAATGTAGCATTCTTCTCTCATTGAGTGAAGCGTGTTTGTGTGCATTTTTCAAAAGTACAATTTTTTTTATGTGCATTTTTCAAATGAACACAGTCTGTTGAATGCATTTATTATTATTTTGTGGTCTGCGAATCACATTTCAAGCTCAGAAATATATGGATTTCACCCTCAAATTGCATTCAGGTTCATGTTCAGTCTGGAAGGTGCAAACTGGGTATATCCTGATCAAAAACAAACTGAAAGAAATTTCTCATACAATCTTAAGTATCACTGAGTAAGGGTTAGACCTGTGCCAAATGCTCTCTAGTGTCAACTTTCAGGTAGAAACTAGCTATTTCAGTGGGACAGAATTTTTTTCCTGATAAACAGATAATTTTTTCCTGATAAACAAATATTCACCTTCTATAAAATCCAAATGGTGCTACTGTTTCTCCTGGCTGCTGGTGCTTTGAATCCAGTTTTTCCCCTTTGACAGCTTCTTCTTCCTTCTTCCTGGATAAATCATTTGGTTTATCTCAGCCAATCAGGGGTCTTGCAATGAACAAGCTAATGTTGTTTAGCTGACATCATTGAGGGCATGTAAGAAAAAGTGAGGCCAACATAAATGAAAAAAAGAATAAGGGAGGTGTTGTTTTGTCACTGTGAAAAACAGAGTAGTTTAAGCTCAGTTCTAGATAATTTAGGACTAGAATGAGAGTCACCCATGCATCACATCAGATTGACTTAGAAATAAGGAGAACTACTTGTCAATACAATCAGATAATGGTTCTTTTCCAATAAAACGGTTCATTTCTGTAAACGGCTGCAATTAGGTTAAACTTAAACTAAGGGCTTTATGGCTGCAAGTGGCGTCCACTTAGGGATGTTGGAGAATTCCGCCATGGACTCCAGTGAGGCTGGATTCTAAAGAAGTCCATGAGACCAGAGTCCGTGGTGGAATGGACTAACCCCCTGCCACCCCCCCAAATCCCCCCCAGAATGGACCTACCTGGCGGTGGCGGCTCCAGCAGCAGCCCCAGTGGCGGCTCCGGGTTGTCTTCCGGCTGCTACCGGACTGTGGCCGCAAATGGCACCCGCTACACTGGCCGCCATTCGCGTCCCTGCCCAGCCGTGATAGGCTACGTAAGTATCTACATAGCCTATCATGGCAAAAGACAGGGACGCAAATGGCGTAGCGGCCGCCATTTACACCCCTGCTCTTTGCCGTAATAGGCTACATAAGTATCTATGTAGCCTATCACAGCAAAAGACAGGGACGCAAATGGCGTAGCAAGTGGAAATGCCGGTATGACACGTCCTATGTGTCAACTGGCAGCCTCCTCCCCTGCTCCGCCTTCCTGATGCTAGACAGCTGAAATTGGCTATCTAGTCACAAATGCAGGGCAGGAGACTCATGCCCTGCATTGGATAGGTGGTCGCCTCTAAGTTCGGAAGTGGCCGCCTAACCCCATAGGATTGTGCCCTTACCTAGGACTTTGAAATCTGACTACCCCTGCCATCTGAGATACTTTAAGTGGAGAGACTAGCAACTTAAACCCAGGACTTTCCCATACAAGGCATAGGGACATAGGAAGCTGCCTTATACTGAATCATCCCAGTAGTGTTGACACTGACTGGCAGCAGCTCCCCAGAGTTTCAGACAGGATTCTTTCCTAGCCCCGGAGATACCAGGGATTGATCCTGGGACCTTCTGCATGCAAAGCGGGTGATCTACCACTGAGCTACAGCCCCATGTTTAGATATAGAAGCACCCTTTCTTTTTACCTCTGGGCAGTTTCAGTCTCAAAATGAGAGGAAAACTCCACACCCCACTTCAGAGAGTTTTGTGGGGTATCATGTACGATTAGCTTGAGGGCCACCACTTTTTGACCAGCCTCAGAAATCTGGCTAGTCCAAAATGCTGGTGACCCTGGTGTTGATGGCTTCCATTTCTGTCAACCAGTTCCACACAGTTCATCTAAGATATCTTAAAGACTGCAGTCCTAGACACACTCCCTATACTTGGGAGTAAGTTCCTATACGACATACTTCTGAGTAGAAATGCTTAGGATTGGGCTGCATATTATTAGAAATATAACTGAGAGGGGAGGGAGAGGGAGGGAGGGAGTAAAAGGCATAGAGACAGGGACATCTGGATGCCTTATTGGAGGTTTTCCCTGTGACCTATGTTGGCTAGAGACTTTGTGAGTGAAAACTTTAAGAGATTCTTGACATTAATGCCCAACTAGTTGCCTTTTTTTGATTTAGAATTGGGCCTTTACTTACCATTCATTATGGTGCATCTGTGTTTAGTCTTCTCTATAATAAAATCTCTCTGTCTGGATGATCAAAACCTAGAGAGCTGCATCTACACACAGACTACAGAGCATTCCGAGGCCCGCTGAGAGAGCATAGTTTACAAACAAGTGTACCTGTCTTGTTATGCTACCAATTATTTGTTGTTAAGCAAGGGGAATATGCTGAATAATGAAAGATGCCTGAAGAGAGCAACACTAAGCACTGGCATATAGCTTGCTCTGGATTGTTTCTGTTTGTGCACAAAACCTTGAGAAGAGCCAAGGGAATGTCAGATTGCCTAGCAAATGAGCATTAGCTACCCTGCCAAGAAAAACACTCTGTTGTGGACTAAAGAAGGCCAAGCATTGCTCTTCAGAGCGTTTACCTGAATGGAGTCTCTTGGGGCTTTCCTAACACAGTAAAACGTCACCACATTAAAAAAGGTCTACCGGGCAATGAGAGCTTTGGAGAAGCAGAAGAAAAAGCAGAAGTTGGGAGGCTTTCGGAAGGCAGAGTGAGAGAGAATTAGGGATGTCAGAGGAATCCATCCAGGGAGGGGGGCTCTCTGAGCTCTCACCAGCTCGACCTCCGAGACGTTGGCTTGCCTCCCCATGAGATGGCCCGGTTTGATCTGCGTCGAGTTGGCCTAGCGTGTGGATGTTCCAGGGTTTTTTACATCTTGTAAAGGGAAAGTTGCATGAATTGCAGCTGTAATTTACATCATTTGCATAATTTGTGCAAGTTCCAGCCACCATTTGCTTAATTTCTGCAAATTATGCGATTTGTGGCTGCAATTTGTGCAATTTCTTTTATTTAAGGGGAAAAACCAACCTGATAAAAGGATTTCAGGGAAAGGCTGTGGTTCGGCTTACAAATGCAAAAACTGACCAGGCAGGCAGGCAGCAGGAATCCTCTGGTCCCCAAAAGGGTCAGATTTGCAAATGACAGGCCTCATAGGATCACAGAATAGTAGGGTTGGAAGGGGCCTGTAAGACGACAGTCCAACAATCCCCTGCTTAGTGCAGGAATCCAAGGAATCCAAGTCAAAGCATCCTTAGAGGCAATAGAGTCTGCATTATCTGGAACATGGTTACATGAATTCTGTGCTCATTTCCCATCTTGCACTTTGTCACCAAAGCCCTGTATAAACAATACTCCTGCTTTCAAACATTTTTATAGTCCATTCCTGGTCATTCTTAGGCCATGTAGATGAATTAGTTGTATATCATAGTGTGATGTGCTCCTCTTTAGTGTCCGAGTCAGCCATGCCATGCCATGCCATTTTCCAGGAAACTCCATTTCATCCCCCCACTTCCCACAGTTTTCCATCCTCCCCCCTACCCCAAGGTATGCAATGTTCTGTGGCCACTGAATATGTTAAGCCCTCATTGTACTGTTTTAAGCTGCTCCTCCTCAGGGTTTTTTTTTTTTCTAAAAAAAAGAAGAAGACGTACAAACCTTAAAGATTCTCCAAGACTGCTGATACCCTCTCTTGAGTGTGGATGGTGCCATTTCAGCTACATAAAGTTCAGCACTCAGAGAATGCGTTTTACCATTAGTATATATTGGAAGCTACAACAAATGTTGCAGTGCGGGATGCTCTTGTTCATCCAGCCAGCCAAGCCCTGGTCCTGGATGCTCCATTCTATCTCCTCTGTCCCCTAGTTTTCTGGTCCGCACCCCCAACTCCAACAGTTAGTTGACATTCCATGGCCACTGAGCATGAACAGCCCTTCTTGGGATGTTTGGGGCTTTGCCGCCTTCTCCTCAGTGTAAAGGTGTTTTGCTTTGTTTTGTTTTTTTGTAGCTCTGCAAACCTTGGGGTTCTCCCAAATCTTCTGATACCTCCCTCTTGTATGAATTCTAAATAAGAATCCAAACTCTGAGAATGAGTTTCCTATATATGATTTATTTAGTGGTTACTCATCTCCAGTGTCAAACATAGTAGTTCGTCTGGTTCAGAACCCTTCCTCAAGCAAAAACACCAATTCTGTCTGATACTTTAGTCTCCTGATGTTTCCCACTACAAGTGCCCTCCTTCAGTCTTCAACAGAATGCTATGAGAGTGGCTTACAGCAGACGTGGGAATACTCTAAGCTCTAATACTTGGAGGAAGCAATCCTATGGCCGCTAGTCAATGGGTAGACGGAATAGGATTCCTTGTCTTGAACTGAGCTTCTCTCCCCTTCCACACTGCCTTGCAGGCAGTGCAGAAAAGCCCTGTGCTCCATGCCCACAAGAGGAGCGTGCAGTGGATGAAATGGGGCATTCCAGGGGGCATTCCAGGGAAGGGAGGGTGGAAATGCCAGTATGACACATCCAATGTGTCAGACAGCAGCCTCCTCCCCCGCTCCGTCCTCCTGTGGCTAGACACCTGCAATCGGCTGTCTAGCCGAAAATGCAGGGCAGGAGGAGCATGGAGCGAACGATCCCCTCCATGCTTCTCCTGCCCAGCATTGGATAGGTGGTCACCTCCGCGTTCAGAGGCAGCCACCTATCTGCATAGGAGCGCACCCTAAGTAACTCGAGTTACTTTGGGGGCGGGGGTTATTAGAAACCAGAGATCCACAAACCAAAGCCTAATACAAATGTCATGCTCTTAGAATTCAAGAATGCTGAGCCCAGGAATTTGTTTGGGGTGTTTCTTTATTACACTTTTAGAATACCCAATAGCCAGAGCTCTCTGTGCAGTATACAGGTAAATTAAAAACATCAAATATAAAACTAGGGATGTATGACAAGTTCATTACAGTTTGTTTCTGATCAGAATTTAGCCCATTTGCACCTCTTGAAGGTGGATGCGACCGCAAGTTGTGATCAAAGCTCAAACATTCCTGAGATTATGATGCTTTCTCAGTCTCAGTCTCAACTGCGATGGGTGGGGGGCATGTTTGCACTCAAAAAATCAGTACATTAAAAACATACTTTTTAAAAAGTGCACACAAATACGCTTTAATCAATGGAAGAAGACTGAGTACTTTTGAATACGCATCCAAGCACATAGCCAAGTATGCACCCACATCCTTCACAATTTTTGCACAAAAAGAAAGAAAAAATCATGCAATCTGAGATGAACATGAATTGAACTGAGCTTTGAGGTGGAACTCAGAGAACCTCAACAAGCTCAAGTTTTGCTAATTCCCCATCGTTATATTAAACAGTAAAAGAATTATAAATACAGCAAATAATAAAATCAGGTTAAAATTAGCAGCAAGGGAGAAAACAATGTAGCGCATCAAACTAAAGCAAAATCAGCAGCAAAAATAAAACAGTGTGAAAGCACTAAAAACGGTACCAGAACTGAACAGAGCTGACAGGCTTTCCAAACATGTATCCACTCCTGGTAACTCCAAGCTTTCTTCATTTCACAGTAGGGATGTTGGAGAAATCAGCCACAGAACCAAACGACTTCGGATTTTCAAGAATCCGACCAGCAGCTTCTGCAGCGGACTGGCTTTCCTCCATTGGGCGGATTCTGCAGACTTGCAGACTGTTTTTCTAACTTTCCCAAATTTTGTGCAAATTTCATTGTAGAAAAATGTGCAAAATGTTAAAAACCAGCCAAAAATGTGCATTTCCCCTGTGAAAATGCACATTTGGGGGGAATGTGCGCATTTTCACACATGCAACTTTGTGGAAATGCGAATTTGTCCAACTTCTGAAACAAAAAAATCCAATTCCATCAATGGGCAGATGACGGAATGAAAGGCGTCTGACAATCCACGAAACACAGATGGAACACATTTTACACTATTGGTATATTCCTATTCAACAGTATAATTTAGGGAAGGGGGGTCATCGTATTGCTGCCACTGTTAAACCATTTGGAGTCAGAAATCCTTGCCCATCTACTGCAAATCACCCAGAGATCTACCAGTCAGACACACTGCCAGGTTTTGGCAATGAGGACCTGAAGGTTGGTACATTTTAAAATAAAATTAATAAAATACCTAGTGTGAAAGAAGAGCCTGTGTTTCGTTTTTGTCAAGTGGTTGCCCTCTGTATGGTGTTTGTGGAAGAAGAAACACACCGCATGCTGCCACCCAGGCAGTTTATATGCAGCGGGCCAAAGACTAACCTGAATATGCTGGTGATGGAATGGCCATAAAGGTATGGGAAACCACCACACATGGTGAGCTGCAGCAGTGGGAGAGGTCTAGGATGGGAAGCCAGTTTGGATTGTTTGCAAGAGGAAAAAAGGGAGGATATAAATGCAATCATCATCATCATCGTACATAAAACTTTGGTGGGCTAAGCAAGATATGGCTCCCACATGAGGCTGCAAGAAGCTTTGCTGTGAGCCACAAATTTCTCAGCATACAGGCTCAAAATGCGCCTAGTATTCAGATCATTCCAAGAGTAAAGAAACCACTACTTTTGCATAACAAATTATCTGATTGATGAAAGTAAGAAAATAATGTACTTAGTCCATTATTTAAAAAAGAGAGGGGGGGGAAGGAAGGAAGGAAGGAAGGAAGGAAGGAAGGAAGGCAGGCAGGCAGGCAGGCAGGCAGGCAGGCCTGAGCAGGACCATTCCCAGATTAATTAATTCAGCCTATTTGGGAAAGCGAATCCTTGCTTGCTTTTATTATGCCTTCCAGCTCCTTCTTTGAAAAATATATGTTTTAAAAGCTGCAAGCTATTTTTCCACACACAAAAGAGAGAGAGAAAAGAAAAATAAATACTCTTTGAAGCAATTGGAGCTAAATGACAGAACGTACACTTAAAAAAAAAAACTCATTCTCCCTCTAGATTCTATGTCTCCACTTTTTAAAATCCAACTCTCATCTTGGCAATTTCAGTGCAAGCATCTTTGCTTGAACTTTGAAGGTAGGCATGGCAAGTTTCTTTTTCCCCTCCCTTCCTTAGAGTTGACTCAAATCTTATTCTGCTGATTGAGGAGCACAGACTGTCCTTCAGATGAAGGGTGTAGCTCCTGGAGGCTAAATACATCATCTTCATAATGCCTTTCTCTCTGTTATTCTTGCAGCTAAGCCGTATGCTGGAGCCTTTCCTTGTAAAATAGATAATTAGCAGATATGTTGTGAAGGGCTTAGTGTACTGAGAAACAACAACAATATACAGCCATTCCCACCCAGCACTGGTAATTACGGTTGCCACCACCCATTCATAATGTGTATGGGCTGGTCAGCTTCCATGAGCTCGGTCAATACAATGTAGAAAATATTGTTTGTATTTTCTGTGAAGGGGAGCGATGAGAGGTTTACAGTCCCATCCTGTGCTGAGAAGTCAGTCCCACCGAGTTAAATGGGGTTTACTTCCAGGTCTGTCTGCATAGAATTACAGCTTAACAGAGTGACCATATGCATGTTTACTCAGAAGTATGCAGACTGTGTTTGGTGGAAATTACTCCCTAGTGAATGTGTTGATGTGTGGTCCCCTTTCACAGACATCCAGGCCTGGGGCTGGAGGTGCAACATCATCAGATGCATAACTAGTAATCATGATCCTGCTTCCCCCTCCATGAGTTTGCTATACGTGTCATGAGGACACATGAAGCAGGGCACACCCTTGATTTGTTTTTTTCTCCAACTTGTGGGATGGGTAGTCTGAAGATTGGAGGGCTCCAAGTAACCCCATTGTCATGATCAGACCATTTCCTGGTGAGATTTGAACTTACGGCATTACTCTCCTCCTGCAGGGGTGGGAGACCTATTCGGATGGTCCGCCCCGGGAGACTGACGGACTCGAATGGATTTCTGAATGCTCTTGGGGATTTTCCAATGGAGAGAGCTGGTGATCCAGCCAGGGCCCTAGCCTCACTGTGGAACAGTGAGATGCAGAGGGCCATTGACTTGATCGCACCTGAGTGCCCTTTTCAGCACTGTGAAGCCCATTCTGCTCCCTGGTATACTGGGGAGCTGCAGTCAATGAAACAGGCTGGACGACAACTAGGGCACAAATGGCTCAAGACTTGAAATAAAGATGACTGAGCACACTCTAGAGTGCATAATTATGCCTACTGCATGGCAGTGCGGGCAGCAAAGAAGGTTTATTTTGCTCCCTCCTTTGCATCCTCAAGTAGCCGTCCAGCGGAGCTCTTCCAGGTGATCTGGCAGTTGTTAACATCTTCCCCAGTAAATGGGGCCTTGGCCCCATTGATGACCCGCTGTGACCTTTTTGCATCATACTTTGAGGACAAAATTGCTTGTCTCTGCAGCGAATTTGATGCTGTTAGTGCAGTACCAGTCGAGGTGTCTAATACCACCATCTGCCCGATTTTGTGAGATCAGTTCCAGTTGTTATGGCCTGATGATGAGGACAAGATGCCTGCAGTAATGCAACTGACCACGTGCCCTTTTGATCCCTGTTCCTTCTGGCTAATAAAAGCTAGCTGAGGGGATATGACTGGGTAGGTCCAGGGAGTGATAAATGCTTCCCTATGGGAAGGGGTGGTCCCTGGGGTCTTTAAGGAGGCAGTAGTGTGGCCACTCCTGAAAAAGCCCACTCTGGACCCAACACTATTAGACAACTACCACCCAGTCGCAAATACCCCTTTTCTAGGGAAGGTACTTGAGAGGGTAATGGAGGAACAACTGCAGACACTCTTGGAGGACACTGATTATTTAGACCCATTTAAGTCTGGGTTTCATTCTGATTACAGGACTGAATCAGCCTTGGTTGCCCTGATGGATGACCTTTATCGAAAGAGGGACAAGGGGAGTGCAACCCTGTTAATTCTGCTCAATCTCTCATCGGCTTTTGATACCATCAACCATGGTATCCTCCTGGATCGACTCCGTGGGATGGGTATTGGAGGCACTGTGTTACAGTGGTTCCGGTCCTACCTACAGGGCTGATTTCAGAGAGTAACATTGGGTGACTATTCCTCGGCCCCTTGGCAATTGAGCTATGGGTTGCCGCAGGGCACCATCTTGTCCCCAGTGTTGTTTAACATCTATATGAAGCCGCTGGGAGCGGTCATTAGGGGATTTGGAGCTAAATGCCATCAGTATGCTGATGACATGCAGCTCTATCTCCCTGTGACATCTGAATGAGGAGAGGCTGTGAAAGTCCAGAATCAGTGCCTAGACTCACTAATGGGCTGGATGAGGGCCAATAAACTGAAGCTGAATCCTGGCAAGATAGCAGCCCTGTGGGTGAGTGGTTCCTGGGTCCAGGAGATAGGCTCATTGCCTGTTCCAGATGGGGTTGCACTCCCTCTGAAAGATTAGGTCCATAGTCTGGGGCTACTCCTAGATCCATCATTGTTGCTGGAGGCCCAAGTGGCCACGGCGGCTCGGAGTGCCTTTTACCAGCTTCGGCTGGTTCGCCAGCTACGGCCTCTCCTGGACAGGGATAGCTTGACCATGGTGGTACAGGCATTAGTAACCTCAAGACTGGATTACTGCAATGCACTCTATGTGGGGATGCCCTTAAGGCTGGTCCAGAAGCTGGAACTAGTGCAGAATGCAGCAGCTCAGCTGTTGTCGGGAGCTGCCCCTTTTCAGCTTGTAACTCCTCTGCTCTGCTGAGGGAACTGCACTGGCTGCCTATTTGCTACCTGGCCATGTTTAAGGTATTAGTACTAGTGTACAAAGCCCTAAACAACTTGGGACCAGGATACCTGAGACAGCACCTCCTTCTTTACCAAACTGCCCAGTCACTGGGGGCATCAGAGGGCACATTCCTGGTGGCTCCACATGGACCTATGGCCCGGTTGAAGTCCACCAGGAAAAGAGCCTTCAATGTGGTGGCCCCCTTCCTGTGGAATTCCCTGCCTTTAGAGGTCAGGCAGGCACCAACATTGTGTTCTTTCCGGCACCTCCTGAAGACATTGTTCTTTCTAGAGGCCTTCCTTGCATGACCAGCCGTGGTTTGTTAAATTCCACTTTGTTGGGGTTTGTCTTTTTAAAAAATGTTTTAATTTTTTTAACCTGCTGTTTTATTCTTTTACGGTGTTGTTCACCACTCCAAAATCTTCTGATGTGGAGTGATATATAAATATTGTAAATAATAATAATAATAATAGGTAGTACCGCATGGTAAACTCACTCTAAGTTACACTGAAATCATTGCACTGTGCTTCTAAATATCCTATGCACATCTATTCTGAAGTAAATTCCATTGAATTAGGTTACCTCAATGAGACATACCCCCAGGTAAGTGTGTTTACAATCGCAGCACCAATCAGTAATTGTGAGCCATCTGTTCCAAGAACATACGCGATATATCGTTCTTGAGTAAACTGTACTCGGAATATTGACTTGAAGAATCCTGGATAAAATCCTGATCCATTTGATCTCAGAAGCAACCTTAACGTTGTCTTAAATGGGTGAAAGCCAGAGGAGAGGTGCACCCAACCTTTCAGACAGGGTTCATGGCTGACAAGTTAGGATGAGTCACCTAGAAAGCAGCAGCCTTTTCTGCTTCATCTAAAGGAGTTTATTCAACAAGAGAACAATTATATCAGATGCAAGCAAGGCTGTATATTTTCCAGGTGACACAATAGCAAGCGAGCGTGGGAGTGGTACACATTTGCTTGGCTGTGTTGTCAAACAGGATGGAAAGCTGTTTGTTATACTATTTGCTCAGTTTTCCTATTATCTCACCTTTTCACGTGCACGGCTTCCCCATGGAGTGCAGAGAGAAATTGACTCCCCAAAGACGTGTTAAGAGATCACAAGCTGAAATGTTGAATAACGATAAATTCCTCTGAACGCCTTCGAGCATTCTTCTAAACCACCACGATTAAGCGTTCATGTTTTGTCAGCTATTGTAATTTGGCTTTCACCAACGCAATACAAATGCTTCCCAATAATGTGATTTTAGCTGCTTCTTCCAGGAGACTTGTGCTATTGTCGACAAGTAAACGACAAGTATTTCAGGAACTCTTGAAACTCTACAGACATCTGTGAAGAATACCAGTCATTTTAGGGAGTTATAAGCCAAATGTTTTCATAGGGATGTGCATACAAGCAAAAGTCAAATTTGTCAACTTTCTCCAAATTCTACCTCGAAACTCATTCCATCTCATGTCCATGTTGGATTCCGATCTTTTTATTTCTTTTCATATGAAAATGCATGTATATTTCTCCAAATGTACGCATCAGTTGTGCACATCTTTGAAATGCACACATTCTTCTGCCACTGATGGAAGTGTTTGTGCACATTTTTCAAAAGTATACTTTCCCCCCACATTTTTCCAATATATGCATGCTGTTGAACACTTCTCTTTTGTCCATGAATCACATTGCAAGCTCGAAAATGTATGTATGGATTTCAACTGCAGGTTGCATTTGAATCTATGTTCAGTCTGGAAGGTGTGAATTGGATAAACACTGATCAGAAACGAGCTGAAACAAATTCCTCATACATCCCTAATTTTGAATAGCCTTTGCTAGGAAATAGATGGGGGGGAGTGTGCCCCTCCCTGTTTGTTCCGGACCTCTCTGGATTCTTCAGTACCATCGACCATGTATCCTTCATGGCCGCCTGGTTGAACTGATTATTAATCAACTGTGCAGGGGGAATTACCATAAATTCCACTCCTGTCTGTCAAGCAGCTTCCCAGTTGCTTCAGCCCTATGGGAGTTGTCCTCTGGAATGCTGAAAGGTTCCATTCTGTCTCCTATGGTTTTTAGCATTGACATGAAGCCACCAGGAGAGGTCATGCATTTGGTATGGGGTATAGCATCACCATACAAGGCAAAACTGAAGTACTTTGGCCACATAATGAGAAGACAGGATACACTGGAGAAGATGCTGATGCTAGGGAAAGTGGAAGGCAAAAGGAAGAGGGGCCGACCAAGGGCAAGGTGGATGGATGATATCCATCTTGGATATCCTGGGGGAGCTGGGGGAGCTGGGGGTGGCGACAGCCGACAGGAAGCTCTGGCATGGGCTGGTCCATGAAGTCACACAAAAAGTCAGAAGCGACTGAACGAATAAACAACAACATAGCATCATCACTATGTTTATACAATATGATTCCTCTTGAATCCCAGTGAGGCAGTGGAATCCTTGGCCTGATGTCTAGAGTCAATAATGGGCTGGCTGGGGCTCTTGTTGCCATATGCAGTGCGATCCATGTGTTGCAACCGCCTGCTGTCAGAAATAGAGTGGAGCTGAACTGGCAGCCAATATAAACCTCTTTGCCCAGGGAGGCTCATCTAACTAGCTTCACCTTCAGGATACTGCTGAAGGGCTTTCTGAAGTTTGGGCCTGGCAGAACGTTAAACTAAAGCTAGTACATAAGTACCTGCCTTACAGCAGGTCAGGCTCTTTGTCCATCTCTCCTTGCTCTGATGAGTAGTAGCTCTTCAGTTGTCCAGCAGAGTTCTACCCCATCACCTCCCTAATTCTTTTAACTAGAGAGGCAGGTGAAGGGATTGGACCTGGGACCCTCTTCATGCACAGCATGGACTCTAGCCTTTGGGTCCCTCCACAAGATAACAATACCGGCTGATTAAGCAGTTGTTTTTATGATTCTTGCCTTGGATATTATTAAGGGATTTCATTAACAAAGACTTTTTATTGTTGTGATATTGTTTTCGTGCCTATGTCGCTTGCTTATTCATGCCTCAAGACTTTCAGCTCTCATTTGCTCCAGTTATTCCAGTCACTGATACAGATTGCAAAGAAGAAAAAACAAACACCCGAACATCACAATGTATGAAAATGGGTCGTCACATATGACCCATTCTCCATTTTCAAAATGTTTTACAGTCTTTATCTTGCTTTGTCCTCAGAATAACCCCTGAAATAGCTTGGGTTCAGTTCCTTCCATTTTGCAGATGTTAGAAAAAGAGCCTGAGAAATAACATTTTGCCCCATGAGACAGCGGTTAGTAACCAAAGTCCCTAGCCGATATAACTCCTGAAGACATATCCCCCAAGTCCACCTCCCTGTTCACTGGATCACACCTTGTACCTTAAGGCTGCTGTCCTAAGCATACCACTTATTATGAAATAAGATACTTCTTAATATATAAGTAACTCAAACCTGTGACTTTCATCTACACACACTGAACTGCATGCATAGAAGTGGCATTTGGGCACTTTGTCCCACGTGTACATGCGGAAATGGTGAACGCAGAGCCAGTGCGCCAGGTGGGTGGGGAAGAGCTGCTCATACTGGATGTGATGGGCCAGATTATATTGTCCAGTCCAACCTGTTGCTTTGAGCCCTGTCTGGAAGAGGTGCTTTCCATCATCAGATGACATACGGTAAATAATATGAACCAGTGCAATTGTAAAGGACATGCATCCTGCATTCCATAACAGCAGCAGAGGCAGCTTGTCTAAAAATACTGGTGATGCTCAGCGGCTGTAATTAAAATAATTTGATATAAGATAGGAAACATTTATGTGTCTTGGCAGAAAAAAGAGATTTAGGTGATTTTGATTTATGTCTTTTAGATTTTATTCTAATCATAGTTCATTAGCAACAGAGGTTGGCAGATGTAGGCTAACTTAACAGAGTTTTATGAAACTTACTGACATGGGGGAAGGAGTCAGTTCATTAGGTGACAGTTCTCATATTATAAAGTAGGCCAGACACCTGGATGGGTGACTACTTCTTCCTCGCTACAAGAAGGGTCTCTTCCATAAGCTGCCTCAGTTAAAAATATTTTTGTGCCCAAATATTCTCCAGAGCTTTAATCCAGGGTGGCCCCCACTGCTGGTTTGATGATGACACCTGCTACTGAACAAGTTGAAACTGGATGGCAGAAGTCATTGCAAAGTCCTAGACTTGTCAAGTGCAGCTGACTGGCCAACTCTGCCATGCCAATAAGTAATCCCATGTCTCTCCATTCTTTTTGGCTATGGCAGGGCAATATATCAGCCAAAAATAATTTGATACAAGGAGGCAAAAGGACTGTGCCTCTTTCTTTCCCATATTTATGCTCCCAAAAGGACAGGAGTCCTTTTTGGAATATGAGTAGTGACACCACCACCAGGATTACAATGGCAGCAGTGGATGGGTTACCTCCTAGGACCAGTTCTAGGACCTCTGTGATTGATCTTGTAAGCTGTTTGCTCAGGTTTTTTTTTTTTTTTTACTGTATAAACCAGAAAACAGGATTATGGGGAAAGAAGCGCTGATTCACAATAACATATGGTGTGGAAGCCTCTTACCTTCCTTGCTTCTCTGGGATCCTGCATATCAATAACCCATGCAAACATCACACAAATCAGTGGGATTGTTGTGCAGCAGTCTTCAAACTGTTTGGGAGTAAGTATCAATTACTTCCATGGGATTTATTCATGGGTTAAGTGCTTGAGGAAAAAAATAGCCTTAGAGCCAATGCACACAAGTGCCCTGCTCATTTCCTTTCATACTTGAACCAGGGGCAGTTTCTTATTAGAAGTGTGGGGGCACCATGCAGCAAAGCCTTAAGCACCATGCCAGCAAATCACTGTTGTGGCTGTACTGTAGCAGTTGTTTGCTGCAGCCTACAATGCTCTCTCTCCTCCACTGGGTGGCTTCTTTGCCTGCCTCTTAACCCTGGGCTCTGCTCTGCTCCAAATTGGGCAGGTTGGGTTATGGGGTTGCAGTCTTATATGGAATTAAGCCAGGCCGCAGAGCATCCTGGAGGGATACTCTGCCTGATTCCCCCAGTTTCATCCTTATTGGCTCTCAGTTTGAGCATATAGGGATCTTGAGCATGCCAGCCTTAGATCAGAGCCCAGGGTCACAAGGGACTGGAATCAAGCAAGGAAGCATTAGCCACTCCATGGAGAGAGAGAGAGAGCATTGAAGCCAGGTAAATAATTTGTAAAATCTTTTTATTTTCTTTTTTAACTGGTGTCCTGGAAGGGGGGAGCACAGAAGCCTGAGAGCCCCCATCCTTTGCTATTACCCCTTCTCGATTTTTTCTTCTTTATTTCTATTTTTATAATTTTTCCCTGGCATTCTGGGGGTGCAGGAGCAATTGTGGAGTGAGTAGAGAGGGGAGCCTCCAAACCTTTGCTATTTTCCCGCATATTTATTTATTTATTTATTTATTACCTGGCATGCTGGCAGTGCAAGAATGATCATGGGGTGATGGCAGTGTCCCTAGGCCCCCCAACACCTTGCTAGTTTTTTAAAAAAAAAAATGTTTTCATTCCTTTTCTAACCTAGCTTCAATTTCCCTTTTTGTGCAATGGGCTGCTGATGGAGCAGAAAAATGTGTGTTCGAAGCAGTACTTTTTGTGATGTATAAGTCAAACCACTCTGCTTTACACTCATGATCTTGAAGTTACTGGCCTCAGTTTTCCTTTTCTGTGCAAAGGGTTGCTGCTGGAGAAAAAAAAAAGTGGGTTCAAAGGAGCGCTTTTTGTTTTACGAGTCATATCACCCCCAGCCCGCTGCTTTACACTCATAATCGTGAAGTTACTTGCCTTTTGAAGCTTCTTTCCTTACCATTGGTTCTGCCTGTTGTGAACCCTGGCTCCACCTGCACATGGCTGTGCCTGCAGCAGTTAGCTGCCCTGGCCTCTGCTCCATCAAACCCAATGGGCACCAGCCGCACTTCAAATTCAAAGCAGCTTTTTGTTTACTCCTGTTGCTCATCTGCACAGTCTGCAGATGTCTGAGCCATGAGCCATGAATAGCAGCCTGTGAGGGACCATATCAGACCACCTGTTTTTGCTCCTGCCTGGGGCTACAAAAGCAGAGGCTGTCAAGAACTTGGCAGGGCCAGATACTTGCATAGTACATTGCACTCAACTTTGGAAGCTTCCTTGGCTTATACCAGTTACGCGCAGCCCAGTATTGTCTACTGTGACAGGCAGTGGCTCTCCAGGGTCTCAGACAGATGTCTTTCACATCACCTGCTACTTGATACCAGAGATACCAAGAAAGGGATTGAGCCTAGGACCGTCTGCTTCTGGCTTGATATCATTGTCATTGTTGCTACTCTTTGACTTTTGTTGTACTTTACTGTTTTTCATCAGTTGCTGCCCTTAACCCACATAAGGGAAGACAGGGTATTACTATTTAAGATGAATAAATAAAAATCATACCAATAAATCCATGCCCCCCACACATATATAAATATAAATAAATAAATATATCTGTTGTGACAGCAGCCACTGAGACAGCTGACCTCAGTGCTTCCGCTGAAGCTGAGTGCATGTTGCTGGCACTCGTGTAATCATACCTTACAGAAATAGGGAGCTATCTTCTTCACATCTCAATTTACATTATTGATGCAGTTTGAAATAAGTCCCGTAGCAGATGAGCACTCTGGGGACTCTCTTGTTTGTCTCAGCATGTTCAGGGTCTGCCAGGCACTACACATCAGAGATAGAAATGCTTAAGTGTGTAATTCTTCCTCGCAGCTTTGCTGGAAGCTAAACCAACTTTTTAAAGCTAATAATAAAAATTGTCTGTGTGTGCGTGTGTGCGCGCATACTCCTTTCGGGGCTAAGTCGACAGTTTGGTATGTTATGAAGACAGAGCATTTATGAGTCACAGTCACCACTTCTGCCACTAGTGCATGGCTTTATTTAGAAGCAGCAGAGCAGACACTGCAAAGAATGCAAGAACCTATAAAGTGGCATTCTGAAAATTAGCTAATTTATTTTTAATGACAGAGTGGTTAGTGCTCAAGGGAACTAGTAGTGAAGCTCATGGCTGTATTACCCTATCTTCAAAAAGGGTAAAAAGGAGGAACCTGGGAACTACAGACCAGTCAGTCTGACATCAATCCCTGGGAAAATTGAAATTCTCGAGCAGATGATAAAGCATCCATCTGGAAGCACCTTGAAAACAATGCAGTGAAGCCAACATGGATTTGTCAAAAACAAGTCCTGCCAGACAAATCTGATGTCATTTTTTGATCAAGTCACCTCCCTTGTGGACCATGGGAATGCTGTAGACATCATATACCTTGACTTCAGTAAAGTTTTCAACAAAGTGCCCCATGATATCCTGATGACCAAACTAGCTCAAAGTAGGCTAGATGAAACAACGATCCGCTGGATCCACAGTTGGCTACAGAAGCGGACTCCAAGAGTGCTTATCAATGGGACCTTCTCAAACTGGGGAGAGATAACCGGGGTACCGCAGGGCTCAGTCCTGGGCCCAGTGCTCTGCGACATTTTTATTAATGACTTGGAGGAGGAGGTGCAGGGAATACTGATCAAATTTGCAGATGACACCAAATTGGGTGGGATAGCTAATACTTTGGACGACAGAAACAAAATTCAAAGTGATCTGGATAGACTGGAGCGCTGGGCAGAAAACAACAGAATGACATTTAATAGGGATAAATGCCAAGTTCTGCACCTAGGAAAAAGAAACCAAATGCACAGTTACAAGATGGGGGATACGTGGCTCAACCACACTACAAGCGAGAAGGATCTTGGAATTGTTGTTGCTCACAAGCTGAATATGAGCCAACAATGTGATGTGGCTGCAAAAAAAGGCAAATGCTATTTTGGGCTGCATTAGTAGAAGTATAGCTCCCAAATCCCAAGAAGTACTAGTTCTCCTCTACTCAGCACTGGTTAGGCCTCATCTGGAGTACTGTGTCCAGTTCTGGGCACCACACTTTAAGAAGGATGCAGACAAGCTGGAGAGGGTTCAGAGGAGGGCAGCAAAGATGATCAGGGGACTGGAAACAAAGCCCTATGAAGAGAGACTGAAAGAACTGGGCCTGTTTAGTTTTGAGAAGAGAAGACTGAGGGGAGATATGATAGCGCTTTTCAAGTACTTGAAAGGTTGTCACAGAGAAGAAGGCCAGGATCTCTTCTCGATCATCCCAGAGTGCAGGACACAGAATAATGGGCTCAAGTGACAGGAAGCCAGATTCCGGCTGAACATCAGGAAAATCTTCCTGACTGTTAGAGCAATACAACAATGGAACCAATGACCTAGGGAGGTGGTGGGCTCTCCCACACTGGAGGCGTTCAAGACGAGGCTGGACAGCCATCTGTCAGGGATGCTCTGACTTGGATTCCTGCATTGAGCAGGGGGTTGGACCCGATGGCCTTGTAGACCCCTTCCAATCTTACTATTCTATGATTCTATGAAGTTCTGATAATACACTTGAGATGAAATGCAAATATTTCTAAATTCTTCCCTCTCTAATAGTGAAAAGGATGTTTAAAAAAACACTCCATAATATTCTAGTATCCATCCATTTGTCTATACATTGTTTCATGACAAAACGAAGGTATTTATCATAATCAATTCCATTCTGAGAGAGAGGAAGGGACCTTCCACATGAGGGATCACACACACACACACACACTCACACACACCACGCTCACCCCTTTCAGCAGGGTATCCTGACTCTCTGTGTCACATTTTCAGGGAACTGGAGGGGCTGCCATAGGGGGACCGGAAGGGTTGGGGAAGTCACTTCTGCCAGCACAGTCGATCCAGCTTAAATTGAAATCCAACACAATGTGTTTAATTGATGCTCACACCAGAAGGCAAAGACAACATTGGTTACTGGACTGGAGCTGCCAGAACCCTGAACCAGGGTGAGCTGCCAATTTAAATAACAGATGTCAATCTCTATCCTAACATTGTTGGAAAGATGGAACCAGATAAAGATATATTCTAATTCACCATGTACCCTTAGAAAGCAGAAGGGGGATGACTCCAATAAATAATACAATTCATCTTGAGTAGTGATGCCAAGCATGGAAGAGGCAGTGGGTAACTTATACCAAAATCCAGAACAGTGAATTCCTAGCTAGATGTGGAGGGTCATGAGGGATTCCCAAAGATGAGAACATGGGTCAAAAAAACAAAGGAAAACATTTCCTCAGTACCTCAATGTTTTCTCAGGAAAGAGGTCACTAGAATTTGAGTGTATATATATGAAAAACTGCATAGGGGCTGCTGCCACAGCATGGATGTATGCTTGCCCTCTCGGATGAAACTAGGGACAGTTTTGTATACTTCTAACACCACTCTTCTTACATCAAAGATCTCATCTGATCCCTCCTCCCCTACATAGTTCTTTTTTCGCCTGCTGTTCCTGCTGATGCAGCTGAAGTTCAGACTTCAGAGTAAGAGAGTTCAGAGTGTGAGAACTTCTCCAGTTTGGAACTTCCAGGCTAATTATGGGCTGAGCCCAAACTATAATTCCTATAGACATTGTTCCTGCCATTTTCAAAGACCTAATGATGTCAGAGCAGCAGCCCTTCTCATTGCTAGCACAGGTACATTTTCAGAAGGGTTTAATGGGATTAAGGAGTGACAAGGCCTCCAGGCCTGATCACATTCCTGAGGACATTATCTGGAGAATGACATGACCTGGTGATTGAAATGGGCCAAAACTTGTAAAGTGCTAGTTTCAGCCCAATCAAATCCAGTCCAAATTAGTTCTAAGCTGAATCTGGAGGACACCCGTTACTGGCTGAATACTTTACTCAGTTACTTTACAACAACCTGCCCAGCATTTATTTAAAAGAAAAAAAGAGTTTTGTTATTTTGGTTAAAGATATATACTAGCTGGTATCTCAGTATTCATGTGCATTTACATTTATATGTGCTAGAGACAAAATGCATCTGCTCCTCACTTAGTCTCCAAGTTCTTTCTGGAAAACTGGGGAAAGAGGGCTGAAACCCAAAGAATGCCAACTCCAGTTCACACTGAGATTTTTTTGTTCTTTGCAAAAGGTATTCCCAGAAGGCAACATAGGAACAGTAGTTTATTTGGGACAAACAGTTGAAAACTGGGACTATTGCGGACTATCGGAGTAATGGGGTTTATTGGAGTAAACATATGGGGTGGGATCCAGATCCATTGTTTTGCCAGCAGAAGGGTACTGCTCGTGGAATGGGACTTCCACGTCCTCTTCCTGCTGCAGTCCCTTGCATGCCAAATCTGTTCTGGTGAGTCCCCAACCCTCTGCTGGTTGAACGATAGATCTGGATCCAACCCAAGAACATAAGAAGAACCCTGATAGATCAGACCAAGTGCCCATCTAGCCCAGCTTCCCATTCCCAACACATACCAGCCGGTTGCTCCTTGGAAGCCATAAGCTGGGCATGAAGCCAGCAGCTCTCTGCCATTGTTTGTTCTCCAACAACTGGCATTCGGGGCATACAGCGTCTGAAAATGGAGGTTACGCTTCTCTATTAAGTTGATAGACCTCTCCTCTATGAATTTGTCTAACCCTCTTTTGTCGTTATCTAAGGTAGTGCTCATCACTTTTTTTGAGCTGTGAATCAATTAGTTTTTATGTGAAGAAATACTGAAGACAGAGGTGGGTCCAATATGTCTCTTGGCTGATGTGTGTTGCTAGGTTGTTTGTAGAAACTGGAGTAATGGAACACCTTTATTTGTAAAAGGAGAGTTACGCAGCCAAGGTGATGTGACCTGAGAGACGTGGATGTGCACAACAGATGAAAGATGGCCATTAGTTTTATTAATCGTGGCCCATCTACTAGCTGTTTGGTGGTGGGGGGGAATAAAAATGTCAGTGATATATTTACATTACTCTGATGGGTGACTAAAGAGCAGAGCAGAGGTTGTGACAATGTTCTGGCAAGCCTCCAAACACATTGCCAGTTCCTAGCTGTCCATCAGGCTGCAAGCAGCCCATTCATTTCACCAGATTAACAACCAACCCCGTTTAAAATGAATAGGGTTAACAACTCAGCCTCTAATCTTCCAGGCTTCATGATGGCCGACGTGCTTTTGGTGTGTACACCCAACCCAGAGTACGTTCCAGTGAGCCTTGAATGAATATGCTTCCCTTAACTGGAAAGGTAGTTCTTCAGTTCAATTTACATAGCTTAATCAAAAATAACAGGTACTAGGTACTGGCAGAAGACCATGTTAGAAGCCCCTCTGAAGTGTCAAACAGTCAATGCAGTGAGTGCGGGTGGAAGGGCAGCACCGGAGTGGCAAACTCCATCCTTCCTACGTATCTTCTTCATTAAAATGTCTGCAGTATGTGGCTGTGTGTCATCCTTTGCAAAGGACAGGCCTCTATTTGAAGACATCCTCTATTTGAAGGGCTTCCAATCCAAGTCCAGTTTAAAGATAAAGAAGAGGACTGGCCCTACCATTATGCAGAGTGAGGCAACCACCTCAGGCAGCAAATGCTGGGAGACAGAGGTGGCAGCCCTCTAGCTCTTCCTCTCTTGAGCCTCCTGGCCATTCCACTCTTTGAGAACAGAGCTGTGCAGTGTGTGCCACACAAACCTGCACCATACCCCCTAAACTGCGCCGGCTACCAGTTGTTTTCCGGGCCAAATTCAAGGTGTTGGTTTTGACCTTTAAAACCCTATACAGTTCTGGCCCAACCTATCTCAAGGAGCGCCTCCAGCAACACCAGACAGGCCGCTCAACAAGATCAGCCTCGGATGGCCTTCTCTCTGTCCCATCAGCCAGGACAGCTAGGCTGGTGAGGACGAGGGAGAGGGCCTTCTCTACGGTGGCCCCCACTCTGTGGAACTCCCTCCCTAGGGAACTCCGCCATGCCCGCTCTTTAATGAGCTTCCGCCATGCACTGAAAACATGGTTGTTCAGGCAGGCATTTGGGGTGGGCTAGGGTAATTTTAGAAATGTGATATTTTTATTGTTGAATTTTATTGTATAAACTGTTTTTATTGTTGTACATCGCCCAGAGTGGCTGCATGACCGGCCAGATGGGCGAGTAATAAATTTAATAAATAAATAAATAAATAACCCAATTGCCCTCTGGAGTGGTAGAAGATGCTATCCCAGTGCCAATGGTGAAGTAAGATTCGACTGCCAGTCCAGTCAGCTTCTGTATTTGGAATGAATGGGGCTGCCATCTTGTTCTCTGCCTCAAGCAGCAAAATGTCTTTGGCTGGCCCTGATAAAGAGCTATAAGAAGGCAGAGCTGGGAGGAGGATGGCCAGGAAGTCTGTGTGTGTCTCCCTACCCACTGGTGTGTGTGTGTGTGTGTGTGTCCTCATCCCCCTGTGTGTGTTTGCCTCCCCATCCCCAGAATGTGTGTGTGTGCGCATGCCTGCGCATGCATGCATGTCTCCCTTCCCTCCCTCCAGTATGTGTGGTTTAAGAGACCAATTATTGCCTACATTTATAATAATAAAAGAGGAAATGTTTCTCTCAGTGCCATAGCTCCAAGATCAAAACCTACACACCTGACACTTGCTTGCATACAATCAATACACAACTTTAAACATGTTTAGGAACTATAGTTACCAGCACCATAAGTGATTCGCAGCAGTACCACTCTGAGCCCTGCTGCATCAAAGGACCATCTCCCACTGTCAACTCACAGAGTAAAGGCATGAGTCAACTCACTGGAGGATTCTTCTAGCAGTACAATAAGGCTCAGATGCTTCATAAGGCAATACAGGTCCAGGACAACGTAGGTCATCTTTGCTGGTCTCAGGTAGGGATGTCGGAGAAATCCTCCATGGACCCCAATGAGGCCAGATTCCTCCAAAAGTCCGTGGAGGATCGGATCTCTTACCTCCGCCTCCCCGCGAAGTCATTGCCGGCCAGATCCTGCCTGCTGCTGGCTCCGAAGCCCTAGCGATACGGCCGCCATTGCCATATCACTGGCTGGACTGACGGACTGCAGATGCAAATAGCATCCACTATGCCATTTGCGTCCCTGCTCTTTGACGTGTTAGACTACGTAAATCTTTGTGTAGCCTATTGTGTGAAAAAACAAGGACACAAATGGCGTATTTGCGTCCCTGTTCCTTCGCATGATAGGCTACATAAAGATTTACATAGCCTATCACGTCAAAGAGCAGGGACGCAAATGGCGTCCGCTACGCCGGATGCCATTTGCATCCAAATTACATCAGTCCAGCCAGCGATATGGCAATGGCGGACATATCACTGGGGCTTTGGAGCCAGCCAGAGGCTCCACGGAATCGCCGTGGAGTGGAGCCGGCCAGCGAGGATTCCAGGGGGAAGGACGGATCACCTCCCCCCCACGGACACCCCCCCTGCCTGAACAGCAGATAAGTAATTCGTACATCCCTAGTCTCAGGCATGCCATCCTCCCCATCTGGGGTTGGGTCTGAAAGACCAAGGGGGAAAAGTGTGAGTGCCTGGAGTGTAAGCTGTAAGCAAGCATAATTTGTGACATTGTGCATTATCACTGATCACAGGGCACATCAGTTAAGGTATTAGCCTTAGCTTCCAATTTCCTGGCTTTTGGGAATTTGGACCAACATGACATAGCCTTATTTTTGATCTTTTAAACCGAAGGGGTTTTTTATCATTGAATATTATAGTAAGAATTGTTTCTAAATCTGCGTACATATAAATGAGTATGTTCAAAGTTCATGCACATCTGTAACCTCTTTTGGAGTGATGTGTTTCCTCTTTTTTGGTGCTGGGTAAGTGGCCATCCTAGTCTGTAGATAGCCCCAGGCATTTAGGTGTATGCATGGAAAGTGCTCTGCAATCCATCAGCAATCCTGTCTTTGCAGCTCGATGTGTGATTTTCTCTACTGACATTCTAATTAATTGAGGGAGGGGCTGAAGCTCAGTGGAAGAGTACAAGCTTCATGTGCAGAAGATCCCAGATTCAATCCCCGGTATCTCCAGGCAGGGTTAGGAATCCTGCCTGAAACCCTGGAAAGCTCTTGCCAGTCAGTGTTGACAATATTGGGCTAGATGGACCAATTATCTGACTCAGTGTGAGGCTGCTTCCTGTGTTCCTATGTTCCATGTGTCGGAGGCAGAGCCTGCGCTCCCCACAGTCATTCATTGGACCCATTTCTCAGTGCCTGAAAAGGGCTACAACCATCATCAATGGACCGAGTGAGAGGGTGGGGGCCTAGCTCCTTAGGGATGCACCATGCCTCCCCTCTGAATTAAGTTAATACCTCAAATCATTTTAATCATTATTTAGATGAACACAATATTGTTTATTTAAAGAGATGAGAGGGGAAGCAGGGCCATTCCAGCATGAATTCCCTCAACTGTCACCAGCAGCAGCCATTCCAGCAGGCTTTGCTGAGAGAAATGAGAGGGACGGCAGGGCCATTCCTCCAGCCCTGCTAAAAGGCCTCCCTACCCAAGTGAAGACTCCTCTCCCTCAACTGTTATCACCAGCAGACAGCAGCAGTTCCAGGCTTTGCTGAAAAACAAGGTTTTTTTTTACTCTTCCCATCCCCTTTTCCTTGTGTGTCATGTCTCTTTAGGTTGTAAACCTCCAAGCAGGGACTGTCTTGTTATACTGACAACATGCAAGCCACTCCAGGAGCCATTCTGGCTGAGGAGCAGGAGTAAAATATTTTAAATAAATAAATACAGGTGTCTGACTTTTATTTAGGTCGTTGCTGTTTCACACTGATTTATTATCCCCCCCCCCCCCCCGTGCATCTGTATGCCTCCTCACCATAACATTTTTGGCTAAGGGACTTCCCTGGCCATATTAGAATTAGAGAAATCATGGCCGATAGCATGTTTCATTCCATAGAATGGGATCTTCCTACCAGCCTTCCCTTGATCTGAGATTACCAGAGTTTTGTGGAAAGGAAACAAAGGGGAACAGTAACTGCACTGCTCTTGCAGTACAAGAACTAGTCCTACCACTTGGAAAGGAAAAGAGTTCTGGGATATAGCACCAAACATATATTATGGCCTTCTAACATTTTTCAGATATTGGGTCTGCTTTACCTGGAATATAGTGGGTCCCATCAGCAAACCAAAGAGATCGCAAGGGTAGCATGTAACAGCCAGCACTTTGAATTGTGCCTAGATGGCAATAGGAGCCCAATACAATCCCAAACCCATCTCATTTAGCCCCTGCTATGCAGGGGTTACACATCATCAAAAAAAAAGAAAAAAAGAGGACAAAGGAGGTTACCAATTTGCATACAATCTCCATATGCTAACTTATGCACATTTAGAAATAATTACTAAAATTTAAATAAAAATACAATAGATCTCACCATAGTGGGGAACACTGTGACCAGATGACCTGTTTGCCTGGTCAGTCTGCCGTCCAGGTGCTGCTAACTGTGGATGGGTAACTTCAAGGCTCTCCCTTCTTTGTGTTCTATATCTTTAAGCCGGACTTAGATTGGACAGCCCTTCAAATAGAGGACTGTCCTCTATAAAGAAGGACACATGGCCACCTTACACAGCACTCTCTCAATTGCAAGTTTTCCACTGGAAAATCCCAATAAAACCTTTATTTCTACACCTCTGAATATATGGCACATATTTTAGCAAGAGAAGATTGTAGGGGATGGATGGGTTGGATCCAGAGTTCTATGAGCTCACAGAACCAGGCACTCATAGGTCTTTCACTTCTCCATGCAGCCCTCCGACCCACTATCCACTCCCACAGTCTACTCCAGACATGTGGGGAATTCTTCAGACAAGCATAGAAGATAGCACAGGAGGCTGTCGGACAAAGGAGGAATCAGAAAAAAATGGGGGAGGTCCTTTTCATCTGTAGATGCTTCCCTTGGATCCAAGCCCCTTCTACTCGAAGAGCACTTTTGGATTCAACTTGGTGGGTTTGATCCAGGATCTGCCTTCCTTGAGAGGGAAGGACCTTCAGCTTGAGGAAAGGCTTGGAAGGTCACTCCACTGAATTTTGGGAGATTCCACCTCCTCCACCACACCACAGCTCATCCCACTCAGTAAGGTCTCCTGACTCTCTGTGTAGCATTTTCAGGGGGCTGACATGGGAAGAAGGGATGTCCATTTCCACAGCACAGTTGATCCAGCTTAAATCTGTATCCAAGCCAAGTTATTTCCTTTTGAAGCTGAAAGCTCACCGTGTTCTTTGACATCAAGTGCATACAGCATAAATCACAATAAGAAAACATAGTCTTAAGGCTGCAATTCTATACCTTTTTATTGGGAATAAGCCCCATTGGACTCAATTAAATTTACTTCTAAATAGACATATATAGAATTGCACTGTAAATACACCATTTTGAAAACTCTAGACCAAGGGTGGGCAACTGTGGCCCTTCACATTTTTTAAGCTACAACTCCCACCATCCCTAACCATTTGCTGTGCTGGCTAGAGCTGATAGGAATTATAGACCAAAACATTGAGAGGGCTACATACTGCTGACCCTTGGTCTAGACAATGTGAGAATTCTTTTTTCTATGATGACTTTAATTTCTGAACTCCAAAAGCTGGCTAAATGGGCTCCAAGATTCACCTGCACTATTTATTGATCACACAGATGTCACTTCTCTTCACCTTCTTTAAAGGTTTCGTTGTCCTTGGTGTGGATCCAGTGAGTGTACTAGCCTTGAACCCAGAAAAAGAAAAAAAGGAAGCTCAGATTTGGCAAGAGAATAAAGTCCAGTAAAAATTTATGGCATAGAATTATCACTCTTCGATGCTTGGCAAGTTCTACATGCCGGTGGAAATCACATCGTATTTTATTTCCCAATCTATATGTCTTATTCCCACTTAGAGTGCTTTCTTAATTATCTCTCCAACCTGCAATATGATTTCCTTAAGTACAAACTGGAAACATTTCCATTTCATACCATGTCACTTTGCTTGCTCCAAATTCTTTTAATTGGTAACCTAGCCTGTTTCTATTTAAAGAACAATAATTTCCTGTATTTTGGGAAAGAAAGGCAGGAAAGCTTTACATCATCTAACCCTATTTTGGATCATAACCCTATATTCTTCTGGTATGCAGCCAAAGCATTTCTCAGGGGCAAGCCCCTTCTTTCAGCTTACAAAGATATTTTAGATTTAAAAACCTTAAAATTCCTCACTGGTGCAATGATTTCACACACAACATTTTCCATACAGGCCCAGACGAAATTAGAAGCTGTCGGGAAAATCTTACAACAACTTTTTTCAGAAGAGTGTGTCATCTCCTATTTTTCTAAGCACCAATTTTATTTGCTTGGTAGCAAGCCAAAAGAAATGCTGGCTCGGTACACTAGATCTGGACAAAGAAAGTCCAGAGCATCTCCTTTTATTGTTCAGTTCCATGGGGCAAGGGATGTGAACAAAAATGGCGGCAGGTAGAAGGCCAAAGCCAAGGCCTTGGAGAAAATGGAAGCCCATTGCCACTGAAGGATCAAGCAAAAAACGCTCTATAATACAAAACGTCTGGTCTCGGTACAGATTTCTATTAGAATTTCTGGCACCATCTGGAACCAAAGCAGCAGCAGCCGCAACAGAAAGATGACAGTCATCTCTTTAGTGGAATTGTTGCAGTGAAGTCCTCTTTTTTCTACACCCCTCGAGGACTGACTCATACCTTGCAAGAGTATTTGCCACATTTACACCAGTGCTAAGTGGCAAGCACAGCACAATATCCAGCAAAGATGTGTATCTGTGAACATGTCAGGATATGCTAGGGCCACACCAGGGAAACCCTGACTAGCCACAACTCCCCATCACAAGTCCACTGCATTATTTACAAACATATGTCTCTGATGGACACTGCGTGGTTAGCCACCCTCCCTGTGGATTTCAGACTGCAGGGGGCAGAGGCTGCCCATTTTCCCCTACTGCCCACTTCACAGCTATCAGCTGAACAGCATGGAACGACTTGCTTTTCCCCACTGCGAATAGCAGCAGGGCAACTGTGATCTTGATCAGGGGGAGATAGGCCTTAACCTCATGTACTCCCTTGCTCAAGTGATCCTGATGGAGTAAACACTGCTGGGGTGGGAGGGGATTTAACCTCACCCCCTCCTCAGAGGTTCTGATGCAATCTAGATCATTGAGGAGGAGAAACTTTAACCTCCCCCACCCAGTGATCCCGGTGCAGTCAAGATCTCTGTTGTGATCTATTTATTTATTTATTTACTTACTTATTTTATTCCGTTTATATCCTGCCTTTTTTCCTCCTTAAGAAATCCAAGGTGGCATACATAATCCTCCTCCTCTCCATTTTATCCTCACAACAACAACCCTCTGAGGTAGGTTGGGCTGAGAGTCTGTGACTGGCCCAAAGTCACTCAGTGAGCCTCTATGGATAGAACCAGAGAACCCAGATCTCCCAAATCTCAGTCCAGAACGCTAACCACTACACCACACTGGCTCTCACCCACTCACCTTGATCAGGATCTCATCTTGATCAGGATCTCTGGAGGGGGAGGCTTAACCCCCCCCCCATAATCTCATCCCCAGGTAGATTACTCTCATCTCCCCCCCCCCATCAAACCCCAGTTTGGTGAGCTGGGGGGAAGGTGATCTCTCCCTCCTGGGGCATAGATGGTTCTGCCTTTCTCCACCCCAGCAGGGTGAGCCTTTGAAAGGCAGGGCTACACTGACTCTCACTGGCACAATCTCAGCCTTCAAGCAGCTTCTCTCTCCCTGATCTCAGCACACACCTAAGGGTGGTTTAAACCTCCCCATCCTTGTGTGCTGTGAGGTGGAAGAATGTGTGCGTGCATGTATGTGCCCCCCCGACCCGTCACATGTGGCGCTCAGGAGCAAAAGGGTTGCCCCGCCCGGCCTTTATTGTGTTGATTATGCAGCACTAATGTTCATGTAGCAAATACCCACACCGTGTAAAGTGTTCACTAGCCCTCATATCGAGCTCATCTATCTCTCCTTCAGCTAGGGATGTACGAAAGTTCCGCCACAGATCTCGGGGAGGCTGAATGCCAGCGCATTCGGCCCCCCGAAATCGGTGGCAGAACGGCCCGCCACCCCCCCCACCCCCCCGGGACGGGACTTACCTTGGGCGGATCTTCCTGGCAGCGGTGGCGGCGGCGGTCCCGGCTCCAGAGGCGGTGCAGCGGCCGGTCTTTCGACCAGCTGCCGCCACCGCCATTTCCAAGTTTAAAAAAAACAAACCAAAAAAAAAACGTGATAGGCTACGTAAAGATTTACGTAGCCTATCACGGCTAAATTTTTAAAAAACACCGTGATAGGCTATGTAAATATTTACGTAGCCTATCACGGCTGATTAAAAAAAAAAAACAACGCGCGTACGCAAATGGCGGCAGCCATGGGCGCCGCCACTTGCGTACGCACATTTGTTTTTTTGTTTTGTTTTTTTAAATCAGCCGTGATAGGCTACGTAAACATTTACGTAGCCTATCACGGCTGACTGCAGGGACGCAAACGGCAGCGGCTACGGCCGCCGCCATTTGCGTCCCTGCTAGCCAGCGGCTGGATGTCTGGCTGCTGGCGGAGCCGGCCGGCGGCTCCGCAGAATTGTTGCGGAGTGCAGCCGGCCGGCCAGGATTCCGGGGGGGAAGAACGGAGCGCCTCCCCCCCCGGCCAGGATTCCGGGGGGAGGGACGGAATGCCTCCCCCCCAACAACAACATAATCCGCGGAAAGGTAAGTCACTTTCGTACATCCCTACCTTCAGCACATTTCCATTTCCAGGGTCTGTGCAGCAAAAGAGAAATTAAGCAGACACATTACATTAACTGAATATTATAGGAAATGCAGAGGTGAATCTGAGCCCCCAAGCCCAGTGGAACCTCATCAACCTGCAGCTGGTGTGGGCCTGATGCTAAGCAGCCTGTCTTTGATGGGACTAGCTCGCCAGTGCCACCATGGCCGGTGGATTGCCCCAAAAGGGTGATCCCAAGAGGACCTGTCCCTTTGTGGAAGAGTGGGGCAAGGGCACCATCTCATCCTTACGTCCAACAATATGAATTGCATGATCAATACTTACCAGTGAGAAAGATTGAATATTTCATATTTCATATTGTTTTATGCTGCACTCTGTGGTTTTAATATTTGGGAACCGCCCAGAGAACTTTGGCTATTGGGCGGTATACAAATGAAATAATAAATAAATAATAAAATAATAAAATAAATAATAAAATTCATATGTGAGCCAGGTGAGAGACCAGATGTGCTGTGTCGTTTATGGAATGGTTCTTGGGGAGAGGTTGGCTCTTCGTACACCATATTTATGTTGAGGTGTGTGAATATCCTTGCTGCTCTATATTTACATGAACTTGTGCTTTTGATTTTGTATTTTTGCATGTGTATTATTCATATTGTTTGGTTTCTGATGTATTGTTCTTATGGTTCTTTAATTGGAAATGTTTATTGGTTTTTCATTGATGGATTGTTATGTTTTTGTATCGAACTGCATTTGAACTATTCACTATTTTTGCATTTCTGATTGATATGCTATGATGATTTTGAAATTATGTTGACATGCGTAAACTGATCGCTATGCTGACTGAAATGTTCTTTATACATTATATTTTTGATGCTTTGTTACTGTTGTGAGCAGCTTTGAGCCCAACTCTGCTGTTAGAAAAGCAGCATGCAAATATTTACACACACACACACACATGTATATATATATATATATACACACACACACACACACATACATATATCCCTGCCCCCAGTATGCATCTCCCTGCAGTGTTCAGTTAAGGCCTGTGTCTTCCGGATCAGATTAAAATGGAGCTCAAGTGAACAGTGCATTGCCTGCCTTCTGTCCCAGTCTGGCATTCTGCCCAGATCCTATCATTTTGGACAGTTAGTTCAAACTATCAAACAGCAAAGCCACCCACAACACTTTGTGACTTTCGCTTTATCCGACTCATTCCTTCTCAGGGCAGGGCCTTGTTTGTGCTACTTTACACTTCTTTCTTTGACTGTCTATCTCTTCATCTCTTGTAAACCTGTGCCTGTTCTTCTCTGTGTGTTCATTTTAAACTGAGAGTGCATGATTTAAAGTGGGCTATGCAGCCCGTTGGACAATAGTTGACTTAAATGTGGTGGGATGTGTGGGCCACGGGACATGGCAGACAAACAGAATTCAACATCAGCAGCAGCCCACCATTTCTGTTGATCTGCCCACACCCTACTTTCAAGTGTGCTCATACCTAGTCCTGTTTTATTTGTGGTTACTGTGTTTGCTCTTATGTTGTTGTTTCTAAGTGGAGTGGCCTTTGCAAGGATTTGTAACAAGGATTTGCAAGGTTAGATTTGTTTTTTCACAGTAATAGTAGTAGTTATCTGTTTAGCTTCAGTCAAGATGAGTTTTTCATGTCCTATCTATAATTAATTGTATAGTGTTTACTTTTGCAATAGAAAAACTACTGGCTCTTTTTGTTGCAGTGATAACCATAAACTGGAGTAGATTATAAAACTATCTATCTATAGGTGAGCATCTTGTCTAGTTGTGATAAATGTTGAACTGCAGGGGCGGGGTGTATGTTTTCCTTTCCATAGATATTGTGTGGCACAGCTAAATAAACCTAAGCTCCTGATTGCCTAGGCACATAATCATTTACCGTTTGCACCTAGGAATTTATACCCTGGTATTGGTGTTGGCAGGTAATTGATACAAAGAGAGTTTAAAAACAATGTACAGATTTTCTACATGAGGCATATATTGTGCACTCATAATTCCTGGTCCATGGGGTCACGAAGAGTTGGACACGACTTAATGACTGAACAACAACAACAACAGTTTATTTAGGCGATGTGATGACCCACCAATTTCCCTTCTGTTTTTTAAGAGTGCTTTTGCGGGGGGGGGCAGTGTTAGACCAGGGAAAATGAAGTATTATTTGTAAAAATGAAACAAGACACATTTTCTCAGTTGCGTAACTGCGTTATTCCACTATAGCAGAGCTCCACCTAGAGGTTATGTAGCAGAAAAGCAGGAAAGGAGAAGTTGTTGGTGTAGATCTCAGCTCTCAATTCTGCAATGAAAATAAATGTACATACAGCGGATTAAGAGCTTCATGTAGAGAAGCTGGTAGAATTGAAATGGTGCTATGCTCCAACTAGTGAAGGGCACTTAAGCCCACACTGCATAGGAACTGCCTTTCACTGAGTCAGCCCTAATCTGTCTATGCTGACCAGCACCAACATTCCAAAGCCTCAGGCAGGGGCCTTTCTGATTCCTGATACCTGAGATGCTTTTAGCTAGGGTTGTAAAGTCACTTACCTTTTCGCGGATGTGATTCACGGTGGGGGGGGAGGCGCTCCATCCCTCCCCCCAGAATCCTCGGCGGGGGGAGGCGATCCGGTCCTCCCCCCCAGAATCCTGCCCGGCCGGCTCCGCTCCGCGGCAGCTCCGCAGAGCAGCCTGCCAGGGCCGTCCGCAGCCGGAGTTCCGGCCGCGGACTGGCTGCTGCGGACACAAATGGCGGCCGCCGTAGCAGCCACCATTGGTGTCCAGCCAGGCTGCCGTGATAGGCTACGTAAGTATTTACGTAGCCTATCACAGCAGGCAAAAAAAAACAGCGTACGCAAATGGCAGCGGCTATGTATTCCCTATTTTTCGCCGTTTTAGCCTATGTAAATATTTACGTAGGCTAAAACAGCGAAAAATAGGGAATGCAAATGGCAGCCACCGTAGCCACCGCCATTTGCGTACACTGTTTTTTTTTTTGCTTGCCATGATAGGCTACATAAATACTTACTTAGCCTATCATGGCCAACAGCAGACGCAAATGGCGGCCGCAGCAGCTGGTTGAAAGACCAGCCGCTGCTGCCGCCGCCGGAGCCACTGCCGGAGCTGCCGCCGCCGGAACATCTGCCCCAGGTAAGCTTCGTCCTGGGGGGGAATCCACAGGGGTGCGGGGGGTGGGAGGCCGTTCTGCCACGGATTTCAGGGGGCTGAATGCCAGTGCATTTGGCCTCACTGAAATCCGTGGCGGAATTCTCCGCCATCCCTACTTTTAGCTGCAGATAGCAGGGACTGAACCCAGGCTTGGCTCCATGTAAATCACGCACAGCTCTACTACTGCTTCACCACGGGCCCCGTGAGTGGCCTGCCTGCACAGAGTAACATGTGGGCCACCCTGTAGGAGTCAGTACAGTTCTTTACATCTCTGCTAGGCCAACACTGCTGCGCATGCAACATGGCATCCATGCTTTCCAAGATGGCCTTCTCCACACCACCCCAAGAAGTAAGGTGGCCACGTGTCCTCTTTTAAAGAGGACAGTCCTCTATTTGAAGGGTTCTCAGAGGACAGTTCTCTATTTAAAGGTGTTTTCTGTTTGAAGGACTGTCCACTCCAAGTTTCCCTTCAGCAGAAAGCACATGGGCAACAGACTGAGCAGGCCTGGTCACCATCCTCCCCACTGTGGTGAGGTGTACTGCATTCCAACTTAAATTACAGTCGTTATTTCCAATTTTGCACCTATACATATGAATTAGCATATGCACATTTTGGGCAAATCGAGGTCCTCTTTTATTGGTGGTGTATTTATTCTTTTTGTGGGGATAGGCAAGTGGCCCTCCTCCTACAAGTTTCCACACATTTCTTCCCCCCAAGACTTCTATGCAGAGTTCTGCTCCTGCATTTCCTAGGAGTCACCTACATGCTCAGGGTCTGAGTGATTTGGAGGTGGTTATAGAGGAGGGCCTGTCTTTGAATGAATTGCTTGGCCACAGTGCTGCACAGCTGGCAGCATGGCATTGGCCCAGTTGCGGAGGGAAGCTATGCCAACTTCCGTGGGGTGGCTCCACTTGCGAGCAGAGATGGGTTAAAGAAGACGCAGACAACAAGCTTGGGTTGAAAATTGGGCCACATTTATTAAATACTTGCAAAGGGGTAGCTAGGACGGGCATCTAACTGTGTCAGCGGCTAGCTGGCACTTCTTGGGCGAAAACATACCCAGCCTGAGGGGTGGCGGTGATCTCGCCATCCCTCCGGACTGCCCCTTCTGGGGGAGGTAGACCTTCCGGTGTCACCCCCGACCTGGTGCCGCACAACACCTGGGTGAGTGAGTAGGGTTGGTCTCCCAGGCAACCCTTATCCCCCCGCCAAGCCGCACAACCCGTTCGGGGGGCCCTCAGGAGTCACCTGTCACCATAAGGTGCCTCTGCATGCACACCATCCCTACTTTCCTGTTTTTGCCCATCCTAGCCGCCACAAGAGTCACAAGCCTAGAGCTTGTGAAACTCCCCCCACCTGCGCAGAAGAACTTCCCTCAGGCCCCTTTGCAGATCAGACAGACATATGTTATTCACTAAATGAGACAGGCGGACACCGTCCCACCTGTAACGCTCCCTCCATGTCCACAGAATTCCCTGGTGGGTGGTGAATCCAATACCTCATTCACCTGGCCATAAGCCAATTCTCTGTGCACTTTCAGACGTGCCCTGCCACTGGCAACGTCATTCCATTCCTTCCCATTGATCCATGGGAGCAGTGGGGGCTGCAATAGGCTACTTCCAGCCAGGTATGCCGGTCCACCTGCATCTCAACCAAGGCCTGTTCCATCAGGTCCTCGCCTGGCTTACAGCCAAAGTCATTCCCTCCAATGTGCAGCACCTGGACCTGCAGAGGAAGACTGACAAACTTTGGTGGGACAGAGTGAGGAGGGGACTCCCACCGTATGCCACATCTATGGAGCCACTGGATCTTAATGTGACGGGGTGACAGAAGCTGAAGTCTGAAGACGACATACACGCCCTTCATGCAGCTTCAGACATCATAACGTGCCCATGTAAGAGCACCCATACCGGCGTACGACAAGTCTGCTGGTCTAAGGAATAAGCACATTGGAGCCAGCAAAGCAAAAATTGCGTCAGGAAGAAGCGGACAACTCGCGAATGCAGGCCAAAACGCTGCGAAGCCCCATTTAAAATGTCGTAACATGCCTGAGAGAGAAATCTCCAGAGGCTGCCATGGAGACTGCTTCCATGTAACAACAGTGGGTTCTGAACTGCAAATTACCTAGGCCTAGCGGGGTAAAGCTAATGCAGAAACTGCCCAATTGCCCTTAAGTCAACAGTAAACCGTTGAATTGATAAAAAACGGAGGCCCCTCCTCAGACCCGTGGCATTCCATAAAACCCGTAAGGTGCCAGCAAGGCCTGGCGCCCAGGCCCGTGCAACCGCCAGCGAGAACAAAAGCTTTTTTTTTTTTTGGCTGAACGTTGGAAACTGCCTTATACTGGGCCAGGCCATTGCTCCCTCCAGCCACAGAGTGCCAACCTTGCTCAACAACAATGGCGCTCCAGGGTTTTCCGGCAGGAATCTTTCCTAGCCCTGCCTGGAGGTGCCAGGGATCAAACCTGGGACCCCTGGTTTGTCAAGCAGGCGGTTCCCCCCGGTGGGGGGGGGCACCTGGCTGCAGTTTTTATTTATTTATTTATTTGGCGCGCGGTCGCCCCAGCAGAGGAGCGCACAAGGAGGCGCTGCGCCCAGGCGCGCGCCCGCACCCCCCCGCGCGCTCCTGATGGGCGGCAAGCGCCGGCTGAGGGGGCGGTGCCCGCACACACACGCCCTCGCCACAAGCCCCGGCAGCCCCGGGGCCGCGGTGGTGTAGGCGCGTGGCAATCCGCCGGAGGTGAGCGGGGGGGCGGGCACCCGGCCGCTGTGAGCGCGGGCGCCACAGCAGGGAGCGCACCGGAGGCGGTGCGCCCGGGCCCGCGACGTCACAGTTGCAGGCCTCCCCATTGGGCGAATAGCGGCAGCAGAGGGGGCAGCGCTCGCGCACACGCACCCCCCCGCAAGCCCCAGCAACCCCAGGGCCGCGGCGGTGTAGGCGCGCGGCAATCCGCCGGAGGTGGCGAGTGGGGGGGGGCGGGCGCTCGGCCGCCGGGAGCGCGGGCGCCACAGCAGGGGAGCGTACTGGAGGCGGCGCGCCCGGGCCCGCGCCGTCCCAGCCAACGGCGCCCCCGTCGGGTGAAAAGCACCAGCCGTGGGGGCGGCACCCCCACAAACGCGCCCCCGCCGCGAGCGCTGGCAACACCGGAGCCGCGGTGGCGCAGGCACGCGGCAACCACCCGAGTACAATGAAGGGAGGGTGGGCGCTCGGAGGAGCCTCGGCCAGGCGGGGCCGCACACAAGGAGCAGGCAACCGGTGCCTCCCCCAGGTGAGTGACGCTGGCGCAGCCGCCTCCACTCCTGCCGGCGCGACCAAGCACCGGCCGTGAAGGCGGCGGCGTCCGAGCACATGCGCCTCCGCTGCGTCTGCCGGCAAAGCCGGAGCCGCAGCAGGCGCGCTGAGCCCTTGGGACCACGAAGGAGGAACCGAGGAGAAGGAGAAGTTGAAGTGGCTGGAACGAGGACGACGAGGGTTTCCTGCAGGCAGGTGTCCTTCGTTGTTTCTCGGCGGAGCTGTAGTTCTCTCAAGCTGCGTCGAGCCAGAGAGCTGAGATTGGGAAGGGGGCTGAGATTAAGGCAACTCAGCCTGCCCCTCCTTGCATGGTGGTGCCACTGGGGTGCACCAATCAGAGGCCCCTACGTCTTGTCACCCCACCCGCCTGCAATGGCCCCCCCCTTTCGGCCAGACAAGCTGGCACCGGGGTGAGGGCATATCTATGCTACATGTAGGCCCTGAAAGTTTGCTCTGGTTGCATTCACATGGCTTGCCTTAAGCGGGATGTCTTTATCATTGGGCAGAGTGAGGTGGTAGAGAGCAGCAAGGTGCTGGAGAGCAGAGCTGTGTGTGCGCCATGTGGCCTGACCTGCACCAGGCCAAGCGTGGTGCAGGTCGCTATACTGTTGCCATTTCAGCTGCCAGTCTGGTTGGCTTCTGAATGTGGAATGCTAAGAGGGACATCATCTTGTCCTTCAGCTCAGGCAGTAAAAATTTGTGGGCCAACCCTAACCTTGAGCACATACATTAGTCTGTGCTGGACTATGAACTCTGTATATTTTATATGGGAATGAATAAAATTCAGTCAAACAAATTAAAGTTAGCATTTCTTGAGAGCAGACATTTCCAGTCTGCAGGTTTTGATTTTGTCATTTTCTTCAAAAACTTTCTTAATATGTCCACTATTTTCCATTGAAAACATGGAGAGGGGGAGGAATTGTCAAGTGAAATCCGTTGAAACTCAGAAAAAGTGCTCATACAAAACAAAACCAGATCTCATTCTGTTTTTTTTTTTTTTAAAGATTTCTTTTTTTAAAATAAAGGAACTTCCCACGGAGACTGGGTGAGGCCTCCCACTTTCACCCAGGGACCTGGATTTAACCAGAAAAACCCAGATCAGAATTAGCCATTCAGCTATAACACTGAATCTGACTGCAATTTAAAACAAGCAGCCAACACACCACCAAATTAAACTCACCAGGTAGGCAAAGATGTCTGGTAACAACCAACTTTTCCGTTCTAACACTCCTGTAGCTTAATCAAAGTGGAAAGGCAATTGAGGGGTAAACTGCTTAATCTCTACTCTCTTTTGATGAAACTATCTGTTTGTCTTCATTTCCATTTCCATGTTTCACTGAAACAGAAATAATACCCCCTCACCCACCCCCAGTCTCTTCAGGAAGAAGCTGCAGTAGATGTGGCAAGATAAATAGTCTTTCTACAGCCAGGCAGGTAACCACATGTCCTGTGATTCTGAAATGATTCAACTCATTTAGCTTTCCAACATCTTACAGCAGGAACAAGCCACTCTGCTGCAAAGATTTCCTGCTCAGTAAATAAATGTGAGGCATGCGGTCTCTTGAACAAAACATCCTCTCTGCCATGGCACTTGAAACTTGACTAAAACATCCAGTATTATTTTACTGGTTACCTAACCTTTGCGGATATCAGGTCAGACAGAGAGACAGAGCCTCTGATACTCTGGCATCACCAAGTATAGTATAATATATAATATACACATAATACGTGGTTATGTAGGTGTCCAAATGCTAAATGTTCTTTATCGTCTAATTATTCTTTTGGGTCTTTAGGACTTTTTTATATATATAATGCAGGATTCACACAGGGAAAGTAACTGGCCAATTGGAGAATGCATTTCAATTTGCACACCTCCTTTTGATGAACAAGTTTGTCTCCTGTACAATAGGATTTAATGAAACAAATGTGTGGTGGGCAAGAACAGAGTGATCATATTCAGCATGTGTTTCTAAACAGCCAGCACAGTGGCCTTCGAAGTAGGACACTTTTCATCATGTAGGAGTCAGTTGGTATGACAAATATAGATTCGTTCTGTCTGGGCAGTGTTGTCCTATTCCATGGCGATAACAAAACTCTCATGCTATCAGTATTTTTTCATTAACCTTCTTGCTGGTGTCAGCATAGTTGCTCTTTTGGCTTTTCTTGCAAGATGATCTCTCTTCTCTCTCTCTCTCTCTCACCCTCCCTCCCTCCCTCCCTCTGTCAGGAGCATGCACAGATCTGAAGGCACTTTATCACAAATGGATGTGTCAGAGTTTGGGAGGGGGAAAAGAAGAAGGGCAGTACTCCAAAACTTTATTGAAAGTGTCCTTTTGGTACTTTCTCTCCCTTGTAGTGGCATAGTTATAGTTCTACCCTCATCAAAGTGGTGATGTCATTTCATTTAACTCCTGCTACAAGCGGTGGTGTGATGACAGAAGCCCAGGACAAAGGCACCAAGATTTCATGGTGATGAAGCCACTAACTGGATTCTGTGGAATGCATATTAAAGATAATGAGATACCACACACTGGCAGCCAGTGCAGAGTGTTGGACTTAGATTTGGGAAACCTGGATTCAAATCCTTGATCAGCTTTGAAATGTCCCTGCTCTTTGATAGAGCATTGCAGCCAATTGTTTCAAGATGAACAACCTCTTATGTGGAGGAACAATGCCCATATGGATCCATTTTCAAATAGATACTCCAACGCTGGCTTCCTGTAAGGCCTGGGAAAGCTAAGCAGATATGGGTCAGGTCAGTACTTGGATGGGAGACCTCATTGTTCTATGGAACAATGGCCAGATACAGAAATAATAATAGTAGTATCAGGTGTATGCCTTTAAAATGGGAATAATGGTGGCATAGAAGAATGAAAGGACAAGGGTGATAAAACTTATCACTCCCTGTCTTCCACCGCACTATATCTCCTCTTCTTAGTCAGTTCAGAACACCTCTGTTAAACTCATTTTTCTCCTTTTGTCTGCTTCTTTCAGTCCCTACTGCTGTTTGCCTTTTTCCTAGGAAGGGACAAAAATTTGTCAGTTTTGCTTTCTCCTGCATTCTGTTTTTTTAAAATCTCAAATGTAAATACATTTGCAAATGTTGGTAAATTCTTATCAAAATTGAACAGAAATGAAATTCTCAGCCATCTTTCAGTGGCCAAATTGAAAAAGTACAACTATTCCCAGGATGGAGAAGACCGTGTTGTACCTGCCTACCATGTAGCTGGTACAGTTACGCAGCCTGTCAGAAGGGAAGGAGTGGCAGCTCTAATTCAGCACCATAAACATGGTCGAATACACAGGGATTCAACCCCATACTGTTAAGAGCAAAGCGCTCAAAGCCCTGGGCCTGGATGGATGAATCGGTCAGTTCGGGGGGGGGGGGGCCCTCTGGCTTTTCCCAGGTGTATTTTTCAAAACAAATTTCAAGTTCTTTCCATCCTGAATATGAAGAAACGTGTGAATTTTAGAAAATTCTCTTCAAAAATAATTTAAAATGAAATTCTGACCCATCCCTGCTTTCTGCACCTGCAAATATTTATGAGACTACTTTGCTCTCTCCCTTCCAAGTTCTTCCTCAACATAAATTTCTTAGGGCACAATTCTATGCCTGTTCAGACAGAAAAACCTCCTGCAACTCCCAGCATTCCTCAGTCATCCATGCTGCTTGGGGAATGCTGGGAGCTGTAGGACCTCTGTCTGCCTAAACAGGCATAGGATTGCGCCCTTATCCAGGCTTGTCTGGAAATATCCTAGCTTTACCTGACGTGCTCCTCCTGTCCCATCTGACCATACTCTACCCCTACCACATTCCCCGGTATTCATTTATCAACCCCTTGTGTGTGGCAGCAAAGTGCTCGAGGCTACTGGAGTCTGTCTCTGAGGCACAGTCAGGCACACCTGAAGTAAGAAAGGGTTGGCAGAAAGTGACAGTCCCAGGACACGGGCTCCAGGATTATGGCAGGGGAGGAAGCACAGAACTGGTAGGTGTTCTGACTTTAGACCAGCAAAGAGACCTTAACTCTTGGAAGGAGGCCTCATGCCTAACCTTCCAGAAGGCACACCTGCCTAGCTAGGTCTGTGCCCTCTGCAGAATGGTGTTTCCCTTCCAGAGTTAGCTAACCTGACACTGTGGTTCTTCCCCCAATCTATACCCTATTATTCTGAGAACATAAGAACATCAGGAGAGCCCTGCTGGATCAGACTAAGGGTCCATCTAGTCCAGCATTCTGTTCACGCAGTGGCCAACCAGCTGCCCATGGGAAACCCACAAGGAGGAGAACTCACAATCTCTCTCTAATGCAGAGTACACACTTTCAGCATGGCCCATTTCAACTGTATGTTCTGTACAGCACCAAGCATTCTTTTGTCACTAAATAAATGTCTATCTGTTTTTGCTTGTTTATTTATTATATTTTTAGTAGGCCCAATAATGAAAAATAATGAAATTGTATAATAAAAGAATTACATAAGAAAAGAATAAAAACAATATACAATAAAAACAACAATAATCATCGGCACAGAGAGTAGAATATAAAATATATAAAAGCAGACCTTCCAGAACTGTATTGGCACATCGAAATTGTAAAACCTAGGCTGGATCTACACTTACCGCCTTTTTTCACTTCCAGTGAGGTTTCACCGCCCGCCTTTCACACTACGCAGTAGCCGCCTCGAATTGGAACCGGAATTTCCCAATTCCATGCTCCCGCTTTCAATACCCTAATATCCCGATATTTCCCCTTAATGTGCTCTGATTTTGCACCTTCACTACCATATCCAGTTGTAATCCCCTCTCCCGCCTGTCCCTATGCGGTGGTGTTTATATTTCCCTCCTGTCCAATCACAGCTCTCTATGACCCCATGTCTTCTTCTGGCTACTGATCGCATAGCTTCCACAGCAGCCCCCATTTCCTCAGCAACAAGCAAAGGGCTGGATGTGCACGCGCTTGTCTGATCTCGGAAGCTAAGCAGGGTCGGTCCTGGTCAGTGCTTGGATGGGAGACCGCCTGGGAATCAGGCTTCCTGCACTGAGCAGGGGGTGGTTGTATCCCTTCAAATGAGACTAAGCTTTACCCCCTCCTATCCCCCGCTCTGGATGTTTGTTTTTAATTAAGGTGTTAATTAAAAGCTTCACAACTTCGAAGCTTCGAAGATCATGCCTCAATTAGAAAAAAAAACATCGTGGAGAAGCCCCAATTCTGTGAGGATAATGCCTTAATTTAAAAAAAAAATCCATATTTACGTAGCCTATCATGGCAAAAAAAAAAAAGAAAACGGCAAACGCAAATGGCGGCGGCTACAGCGGCCACCATTTGCATTCCCTTTTTTTTTGCCGTTTTAGCCTATGTAAATATTTACGTAGGCTATTACGGCAAAAAAAAAAAAAAAGAGCACAAATGGCGGCCACTATGCCATTTGCGTTCCTTCCCCCCCCCCCCCGTAATAGCCTACGTAAATATTTACGTAGGCTAAAACGGCCAAAAAAAAAAAAAAGGGAATGCAAATGGCGGCCGCCATAGCTGCTGCCATTTGTGTTCCCTCAGTTTTGTCGTGATAGGCTACGTAAGTATTTACGTAGCCTATCACAGCAAAAATAGGGAAGCGAATGGCAGCTGCAGACATGGCCGCCATTCGCAAAGCAGCACAAATGGCACCAGGTAAGTGTCCCATTTTGCATGCCTTTCGCGGGGTGGGGGGGCAGGGGGCTTCGTTCCGCCATGGATTTCGGGGGGCCGAATGCACTGGCATTCAGCCTCACTGAGATCCGTGGCGGAATTCTCTGACATCCCTAGTATGACTAGTTAAGTATGACTCTAAAATACCTGGGAGGAAAGGAATGTCTTTCTTCACCTGTTGCTGAAAAGATAACAGGGCAATAGAAGTTTCAGAAGTCATAGAATCATAGAATAGTATGGTTGGAAGATGCCTACAAGGCCATCGTATTTATTTATTTAAAGTAAATATTTATTTACTTTATTTACTTTACAAGTGAAGTATTTATTTATTTATTGCATTTATATCCCGCCTTTTTTCCTCTTGCAAGGAACCCAAGGCGGCTTACACCATTCTCCTCCTCTCCATTTTATCCTCATAACAACAACCCTGTGAGGTAGGTTGGGCTGAGAGTCTGTGACTGGCCCAAAGTCACCCAGTGAGCTTCCATGGCCAAGTGGGGACTAGAACCCCGATCTCCCAGCTCCCAGTCCAACCCTCTCACCACTACAACTGGCTCCCATAATTTATTATTTTACCCATTATGTTTTTTTTAAATCCTGCCCTCCTTCCTAAAAGCTCGGATCTCTCCACTAGTCCAAGTCCAGCACTCTAACCACTATACTACACTGCATACCACACTAACAACATGGCATAGTTCCTCTGTTTATTCTCACAATAATCCTGTGAGGTAGGATAGGATGAGAGAAAGAGGGGGGGGGGCTCAAGATCACCCAAAAACTTTGTGGCTGAGTGGTGATTTGAACTCAGATCTCTCCACTAGTCCAAGTCCAGCACTCTAACCACTATACCACGCTGCCTCTCATACAACAATAAATGTATTATTTATTTATTTATAAGATTTGTTTATTTGTAAGATTTGTAACCTGCCTTTCAGGGCATGTTGCCCTCACAAGGTGGCTTACAATATTACAAAAACATGAATGTACAATCAGACCACACACAAGCATGCACATAGCAGTGGTTAATGATTTTTAAGCATCAACTGTGTTTTCAGTTTTTTGTTTTTCAGGCCAGCAGTGATGAGGCTATACATATCTCCTGGGGGAGGGAGGTGTGGACCCACCACTGAGAAAGCCCTAACCCTACACACCAGCCTAATGGCTCTTTCTGCCTCTGAACTTAACGCTTGGGCAGGCCCATAAAGGTGTAGGCGATCATTCAGATAACATGAGCCCTAACCCTTTAAAGGCTAAAACCATCACCTTGAACTTTAAAGGCTAAAACCATCACCTTGTGGGCCTGGAAATTAACAGGCAGCCAATGTGAATTATACGGAATAGAGGTAATATGATCTGAGCGCCTAGATCCCACAAGTGTTCTAGCTGCCACATTCTGCACCAATTGAAATTTCTAAATCATCTTCAAGGGCAGGCCCACGTGGAGTGCATTATAGTAATCTAACCTAGACGTATGTGTCACTGTGGCTAGGTCAGCTTTCTCTAGATAGGGCTGCAGTTGGCAAACCAGCCTAAGCTGGTAAAAAGCACACCTGCCGTGTGATACCATCTGTACGTCCACAGAAAGACCTAAGTCCAGGACTGCTCCGAGGCCGCATATCTGGCCCTTCAGGGGGAGCGTAACCCCATCCAGAGTCCAGTCTAAACTGCCATCCAGATTAGTAGATTTCCCAACCCACGGTACTTCCATATTATCCGGATTAAGTTTCGTTTTGTTAGTCCTCGTTCATTCCAATATTGACTCCAGAGATACCTCTTCAGGGTTTCAACAGCCTCCCTGGGATTAAATGGGGAGAAACAGAGGTAACATGCATCATGCTTAAAGCTTCTTTTCCTTTTCTTTCTTTGCAGGCAGCTACAGTGTGTAAGATAATGCTTTGTTTTGATGGGAACTCAGAAACTATAATATGTTATATATAAAGTGCATGGCCTATGGCAGCAGGCTGACCTGTCCTGAAGTTTGGCAGTCCAATTTATTTGTGTTAACTCAACCTTATGTCCTGAAAGACAGTGAACCAGACTGACACTCATATTCCATTGAGATGGAGGTCAGGAGTTTAACTCGCTAACCTTTCCCCCCTTAACATTCCCCCACCCCAGTTTGTTCAGAAGTTGAAAAAAATAAAAGTTGTGTTAAAGTCTTCTTTTACCAAGCTTTGTTCCCCTTTTGCTTCAGGGGTCCCTTTGGCTGTCAAGTTCAGTTAATGCTTGTTCAAACAAAAGATGGAGATACCTGATAAGTGGCAGCACCTGGCTTAAAGATGCATTATATGGGCCAAAGAGGGTAAACACAGAGCGATGAGATGCACTAGGCACTAAGGTCGGGACAACATCTGTTTTGCCTTGTGTGCATATTCAGAGGTGATTTCCTGTTTTGGAAGTCACTCAAGCATCTCACAATGTCCTGCTTCAGGTGAGGTTTCAGCAGATTTGTCTGCTCCACTTCAGCCCAAATTTTCCTAGCTTTGACCCGGTGGTTCAAGTAGTAGTAGCCACATATTTCATATGTCAGCAAGTAGAGCAGCCTTCCCCAATCCAAAGGTGCCCTTCAGATTTGTGTGCCCTCCACTGGCTGTGCTGGATGGGGATGATGGGAATTGCAGTCCAACAGATCTGGAGGGCCCCAGGTTGGGGGAGGCTGGTATAGACTTTGTTTTATGCACCTCCTGAGAGTGACTCTAAATGGTTAGCAAACATCTCTTGATTTTAAGTTGCCCAAACTATTACTGCAAGAAACATGAAAATACATTAGTATGCTTTGTTTTCAGTGTTCTGCTTTTCTGTTTATGACATCCTCCCTTTTATCTTCTATTGCACTGGTTCTGGGGTGAAAGATATTTAATTATTTGTTTAAAACAATCTAAACTTAATGGCAAATGTACTCCTGATAAGCCACATTATTTTATGTTTCTAGGGATGGCAGTATTCTCTCTCCTCTTTAAAAAATAAATTGTACTTTAGAATTAAATGTTGCTTCAAATCCCACAGAAGTATTTCATATCATCAGTTGTTTGCCTGGATTACACAAAGTGAGAGCATCTTCTCTCTGATAACGTTCTGTTATTGAAACTTCCTTGTCATTTTCATTACACTCGTTAAAAAGTCATCATATTTCACCATCATACGTAACAATGACATATTGCTTTCCATTGGGGATGACCTGCTAGATCTTTGTTTTGAGCCTACTGGCGACTCCTTTTTCCTGTATTTTTCTCATCACTTTGTCTTGCCTTTAAAAAGCTTCCTTTCAAGTATAACACTAGAATAGCCTTCAGCTTTCTGCTTCTGTCACCCTTGCTGAACCCAGCGGCACTACCCTTAGCTTCAATAAAACTAACCACTTGCATTCCTTCCTGTGATTAAGGGGGTTTGTATCTGCATTTCCCTGAATTCATCATGAAATGCTGTATATCTTTTGAGCATTTAGTGTGGATGGAGAGAATGAAAACGTCATTGACTGGAAACAGAAGACTCAATTACCCTACAAGTAATGCATGAAGGGTCTTCAGTGTCTCCTTTCTTTTTCACAGACTCTTCCATTTCAGGCTCTTTATAGATGAAGAGACATGAACATATCCTTCATTTGTTTGCTTCCCTTCCTTCCCTCCTCATTTTTTAAAAATGATTTCTCTGAATGTGTTAAATTGTATGGCTATCTGCCCAAAAAGACTGTGTGAATACAAAGGACGCTAAACCGTAGAAATCCCTCAGTCCGCGGCCCGGGGGTTGGGGACTCCTGCCCTAAAGAACCTGTAAACAACCATACCCAAAGAGCGATTGGACTGAGGATAGTATGTATGAACATTAAAAACTGCCGTATTACATTGAGCCAGACCATTGTTTCATCAAGCCCAGCAGCATTATTTACATAGTTTCTGGACTGCATTCAGTTTGATCATTCACAAATTTGTCGTGTGCTGTTACCTACTTTTAAAATCACATTAGTTACTTCAGGGCACAGGAGCTGTGTGTGTGTGTGTGTGTGTGTGTAGTAGTAGTAGTTATTGCAGTAATCAGATGGCATTTATTGCTGTGAAATCTGGCTTCCATTTTCAAATGTGTGCTAATTGGAAAGGAGCTATTCTATCTGTGGTCTCCCGTCACATTAGGTTTCAGCATCACAGTGGATCTGATTCAGAACAGACAAAAGGAAGTAGTATTTCACACAGTGCATAGTTAAGTTATGGAATTCACTGCCACAGGATATGCTCACAAGCACTATCTTAGGTAGCTTTCCAAAAAGTCTAGACAAATTCATGGAGGAAAAATTTACCCATGGCTATTAGCCATGATTACAAAACAGAGCCTCCATATTCAGTGACAGTATACCTCTTAATATCAGCTGAAGGGGATATAGAACTGGGGAGGGCTTTTGTCTTTGTTCATACCCTCTTCATAGACCTCCACAAGGCATTTGGTTGACCACTGTTGGAAACATGACACTGGATGACTTGGACATTTAGGCTGCAATCCTATATTGTTCCGGCCCAACCTATCTTAAGGAGCGCCTCCAGCAGCACCAGACAGGCCGCTTAACAAGATCAGCCTCAGATGGCCTTCTCTCTGTCCCATCAGCCAGGACAGCTAGACTGGTGGGGACGAGGGAGAGGGCCTTTTCTGTGGTGGCCCCCACTCTGTGGAACTCCCTCCCTAGGGAACTCCGTCATGCCCCCTCTTTAATGAGCTTCCGTCGTGCATTAAAAACGTGGTTGTTCAGGCAGGCATTTGGGGTGGGTTAGGGTATTTTAGAAAATGTTTTTATTGTAGAATTTTATTGTTTTAAACTGTTTTTATTGTATGTTGTACATTGCCCAGAGTGGCTGGGTGACCAGCCAGATGGGCGATTAATAAATTTAATAATAAATAAATAAATAATAAATATAGACATTTACCTGGGATGAGAATTGATTCCGAGTAAACTTTTTATTGCACTGTTAGTCTGATCCAGGCTCCAGCAGGGCTCTTCTTATGTGCCAGTGTGTTTTTTGCCCCTATTTCCCGTGCTCAATCTTCAGTTTTACACAAACCTCATAGATCTCACTCTATTCAGGCATATTAAAATTAGTGACCAGATGCTGGAGATTTACAGAAAGCTCTATGCATAACCAGCTGTACCATATAAATCCCAAGCATTTTTTTTATCAACAAGCTGTGGTTTGTTTGTGGTGTCTCGTTTTTCCATCAGCTAGACATTCCTGTCCACACTGCCTGTTTATTTGTTGGGACTGCATATAAATTTCGGTGTATTTATGTATTTGTCCTAATCCAGAACATGAACTGCTGCAGCCAAGTTATTGTGCATTGACTAGGAAGATACGTCACTGCACGATGTTCCTTAAAACTTACCCCTCTTCTTTAAACAATAGCAGTCTGATGGAAGCCACTGTTAACAGAATAAAAAAGGGAGACTTCTGAGCCACAAAGCCATAGCTCTGAAGTAGATTGCAGACTTCATATGCAGAAAGTCCCAGGCCAGGTTTAATCTCTGGCATCTCAAATTAAAGAATCTGGGGGACAAAACAAATATTACATTAACAGAGTGATTAACTACCATGCCTAGGGTTTTAAATTAAATACCTGGTGAGTGCAGGGGTGGCAATTTCTTTGGGACCACAGTATGTGGACAGGAGAGCTTTAACCCTTCCCTCCCAACCACAGTACCATTGATAATCCCCCCCCCCCTGCCCCCAGCTAGGGAAGTTTAGGAAAAAATTCCAATTGCTGCCAATGGGAGCTTTTATTGTCAGCCTTGGAGCAAGATTGGGGGCGGGGATTCATCAGGATCACACCTGATATTTAAATGTTTAAAGCCCATGAAAGCTCCTGAAGTGGTTGCTAACCACGCTGTTACAGTACTTTGTGTTTTGTCCCTGAGCCAATAGGACTGAGAAAAACATTTGCCTGAGATCCCAAAGAGGCACTGCTGGTAAATAGTGAAGTTGATCGACCAGGGGTGTTTTGGCCTACAACCCCCATCAGCCCCAGCCAGCTTAGCCAATGGTGAGCGATGATGAGAGTTGTAGGCCAAAACATCTGGAGGGCCACAAGTTGCCCACTCCTGAGATAGACCAATGATATAAAGCAGCTTTAGGCAGGTAACAGATGATCAATAGATAGATAGATAGATGATTAGATAGATAGATAGATAGATAGATAGATAGATAGATAGATAGATAGAGTAGATAGATGTATGTGTGTACTAGGTTTTTCAAAGGATCTCTGGGTACTCACAAAAGTGACAGGAATTACACATCCATATCACAAACACTGGGTTGAATAGACTCTTAGACTGGGCCTATTCTTAGACCGTAGGGCTCTAATTTATTCCAGATTATCCAAACCAGGCATACTGCATGTAATGGAATGCTGCTACCCGCCCACTGCACATCCCATATAACAGATAAATTAGGTATGCACTACACACTTGATCCTTCAACAAGGAGGGAGCTCTCATACATGCATTGCACATACACTGAAGTCACACTTTCATTTCAATCCATATTGTTTAGAATAAGGGTAGAACTACACTGATGACAGCACGCACAGGTCTGGGAACCCCCCGTTACCACTTCTCCATGGCAAAGTGATGGAGTGGGTGGACAGAGAAGTGCAAGAGAAGGGAAGCTTAATCCTTCACCCACTTTCAAGCTGTAATCCCACCTACAGATCTCCAGGTGTGTGCTTGCCACATCAAGGGGGGGGGGGGTTCAATTGAGATAGCATTGTGGAGAGGAAGAGTGAACCACCTCCCACTCGCTGCTTCGCTACTACAATGCCCAGAAAAGGGGCTGCCCAAATGGTTGTTCACTGCTGTCAGTGGAATTCCCCTCTAAGAGATTCCCCTTCCTAAAGCGAAGCATTCCTAGCATCACTGTGCCTAATTTTCAATCTAGTTATTTTCAACCATTTGTTGTGGGGAGAAGTGAAAAGAAATTGCACCTGAAAATTGTGGGAAGGGGTGAGAAGGGGTAACATGCACTCTTATTTTACTATTTTTATCTAGAGCTGTGCACCGCTTTGGCCCAAACCCCAAATCCCAAAGGAGATCAGGGTGATTTGGGCTGAAGTGGTCTGGTTCTGGAGTGGATTGGGAGTGCCCCAGAGCACCCAGAAGTGGGTTGGACAGATCCTGAAGTGCTTCAGGCTGCTTCGGCCCAATCCAGGTAGCTGCCTGCCCAGCCACACGAGTCCTCCGTAGACCCCTGGGGAGCGCCTGCAAGCATCGCCATCTTGGAGGGAGTTGCCATGGTGACTCTACTTCTTCCAGTAAGTAAATGGTGCATAGATTGCAGCCATAAAGGGCCCATCTACACAATAATTAGGGATGCACGAAACACTTACCTTATTCCGTGCCAGGGCATCTGCGGTGGGGGGGAGGTGCTCCTTATGTAAATCTTGATGTAGACTAAGACGTGCCAAAATAAGGAACGCAAATGGCGGGGGCCATGGCCACCGCCATTTGCATACGTGCATTTTGGTTTGTTTTTTAAGTCAGCCGTGATAGGCTACGTAAACATTTACGTAGCCTATCACGGCTGACTGCAGGGACGCAAACGGCGGCGACTACAGCCACCGCCATTTGCCTCCCTGCTAGCCAGCGGCCAGATGTCCGGCTGCTGGCGGAGCCGGCCGGCGGCTCCACAGAATCACTGCAGAGCACAGCCGGCCGGCCAGGATTCCGGGGGGGGGAGGAACGGAGCGCCTCCCCCCCCCATCCAGGATTCCGGGGGGAGGGACAGAACTCCCCCCCAACCATCAGCATAATCTGCGAAAGGTAAGTGATTTTCGTACATCCCTAGGCGGAATTCTCTGACATCCCTATGCAAAATTACAGTGTAAATGGGCCACTTATGCCTGTAATATTGTGTAGATGGCCCCTTTATGATCACAATCTATACACCATTTACTTACCAGAAGAAGAATCACCATTTTAAAAGAAAGCTGTGGGTGCTCCCTGCGGGTCCAAGTAAGGAAAAGCAGGGGGCTCATGTGGCGGGGTGGGGGTGGGGCTCACGTGGCTGTGGGGGGCACTTCAGCAGTCCGGATTGTGTTTTGGATCTGGAGGCTGAAGCAGGTTCGCCCAGCTCCAGATCAGCCCGAGGCGGGTCAGGGCTGATTCGGAAGCTCAGAATCAGGGTCTGGAGTGGGTCAGGGGGTCCCTGTGCAGCCCTGTTTTTATCCTGTTCTGTGCTTGCAGCCTCTCAGGGTGTTTGACCTTCCTGGAAAGCCCCCTAGAAGACTTGACCAGGAGTTCCTCCCTTGGGTCTTTCTGGTGCTGCTGCCTGCCGAGGGCCCAAAAACTGAGTGAGGAATTGTTGCTATTCTTATTCCCCTTGTTGTTGTTAAAAGGACTTTTAATAGCAACAAAGCAAAACCAAACATGCCTCACCCAGCTTTCAGGCCTTCAGCAGCCAGCAGCATTGGAAAGCCCCGAACGAGGAAGTCCTGGTGATGTTCTCAAGGGGGCTGTTTAGAAAGCTCCTGCAGCCAGTGAAGCTGTCAGGACAGAATGAGGGGGAAATGGTGAAATGAGGAGCGCACACACCCTCAGACCCCTCCTTACAGTAAAGCAAGCACCAACGCCCTGCACCCTGAAAAAGTTCTCAGAAATTGTCAGAATCCCAATGAAAGAGGCAGAAAAACAACTGCCTCTTTCGCAGGAAAATAAAGAGCTCGTGGAAGGGCAGGCGGGGGTTAGGCACAGTATTAATTCCTAGCCATTCCAAGTTGGAAACGGCCAGAAAATTAGTTCAGCAAAGAATCATAGAATAGTAGGGTTGGAAGGGGCCTACAAGGCCATCGAGTCCAACCCCCTGCTCAATGCAGGAATCCAAGTCAGAGCATCCCTGACAGATGGCTGTCCAGCCTCATCTTGAATGCCTCCAGTGTGGGAGAGCCCACCACCTCCCTAGGTCATTGGTTCCATTGTCGTATTGCCCTAACAGTCAGGAAGTTTTTCCTGATGTTCAGCCGGAATCTGGCTTCCTGTCGCTTGAGCCCATTATTTCGTGTCTTGCTCTCCAGGATGATCGACAAGAGATCCTGGCCTTCCTTTCATGTACCTGAAGAGTGCTATCATATCTTCCCTCAGTCTTCTCTTCTTAGAGGCATAACTTTAGAGAAGTTATGATCTGCCAGTAATTTTAACTCACCCACTGAAGATCATTAGCAAATATGCTGCATGTTGTTGTGCCTTGTCTGTGCGCTAACTTTCAATTAATGGCGAAAGCACTGAAGCCATGGGCGGGGGCGGGGAGCTCTTCTTGGCAATAGCATCTGTCTGAACAAGGGGGGAGGCTGAATGGCAGGCACCTGATGGGTCAGACCAATATAAACAGACTTTAGATTTCTTTACTAGCCCCTTTTCATGAGTCAGTGCCCTGGCATCTGCTCCCAAACTGTTCCCAGCCTGTTTTAAAAAAAACTGACCTGCATATAGATTGGCCTTAATGACCAAATGTTTTAGAGATTCATTGCACAGGAACAGCTGAAAGCAGTTGATTGGCTTGAACTTTATTGTGTGCACCTTGATTCCCAGATCTGTAGTAAAGGGGAAGGTCAGCTGGTAAACACTGGAGTATTTAACTTTTCATTTTTTAAAAAAAAGAGGGGTGAGTTTTCCACCCAGTCTGCCCGGCTGCTACCATTCTGAGATGTGATCTGAACAAAAGAGACATTTCCTCATTTACTAGGCCCACCACTGCGTTCAGTATGAAAAGCACCTGCCACCGCCACCACCACCACCCCACACCCTCAAGGCAGCCTCCCCCAACCTGGTGCCCTCCAGATCTGTTGGACTACGACCACCATCATCCCGCAGCCAGCACAACCTAGAAGGCACCAAGCTGGGAAAGGCTGCCCTAAGGACAGATCGATAGGGCAGTTGGTCATGCTTCCATTTCCATGCTGTAGCATACATCCAGAACCATGGTAGTAGTGCCCCTAGAAAAGGCAGGGACATTTCACCCAGGACATTCTTATTTCAATATCAGGAAGCTGGTCAAACATCACCTGTGCTGAGCTCACACTCTACCCACAACCAATGTTGTGGGCAAGTGCGTGGGTCCAGCATGGACTCAAATCCACCCAAGAACCATACAATGTCTTGGATCCAAGTTGCTCCTGCATTCACATAAGGGAAGGGCAATTTCCACCAACTGCTCCTACCATCTGCAGCCCTCCACATCGTGTCCCAAGCCCCACCCCAGGTTTGAGGGGGTGCAGAGGATGTAAAGGGAAAGGGGAGAAGGGAAAGGCCTGTTCCATGAGTGTGAACTCTGTTCCATTAGATGGAAGGATAGGAAACTTAGGATCCAAACTCAAGTTTCATCCATACCGTATGTTTGCATGCAACCTTGCTGCCCAATGCATGTTGATTGGTGGCTCTGTCTTCCTAGCCAGAGCTGGGATGTTTCAGTAGCTGTGGCAGAACAAACCATCATAACCTACATAACCTTCTCTTATCAGTCCCAGGTTATAGTCTGAAGGCAGAGAAGTCATAGTTCCACTCTAGTCTGCTCTGTTCAGGTGACACCTGGAGTACTGTCTCCAGTCCTGGGCACCACATTTTAAGAACAACTACGATGGCCAAGGGTCTGAAAAACAAGTCATATGGGGAAAGGCTGAAAGAGCTGGGTGTATTTAGCCTGGAAAAGAGAAGATTGGAGAGGGGCCATAGCTCAGTTGGTAGAGCACATGCTTTGAATGCAGAAGGCCCTTGGTTCAATCCCTGGTGTCTCCAGGTAGGGCTGGAAAAACTCCTGCCTGAAATCCTGGAGAGCCACTGCCAGTCTGTGTTGACAATACTGGGCTAGATGGACTGATGGACTGACTCAGTCTAAGGCAGCTTCCTATGTTCCTAGATTAAGGGAAGACAGGACAGCAATTTTCAAATATCTGTCATGTTGAAGATGGAGCAGATGTTTTTTTCTGATGTTCCAGAGGACAGGACTAGAACCAATTTGTGGAAGTTGCAAGGAACCAGATTTCAGCAAAACATTAGGAGAAACTGCCCTAACAGAAACAGCTGTTCAACACTGGAACAGTTTGCCTCGGGGTGGGTTTGGCTGTCCCTCATTGGAGATATCCAAGCAGAGGCTGAGTGGCCATCTCTCAGGGATGCTGTGGTTGCATCCTGCATTAAGCAAAGGTTGGACTAGTTGGTCTTCAAGGTCTCTTCCACCTCTATGATTCTATGATACAACAACCTTGCAGCAGGTAGATTGGAACCTTGGTCTGGGTTTCATCACCTGGGAACCTTGAGTTCCATAGAAGAAATGTGGGATAGATTATAAATAGATGATTAGATAGATAGATAGATAGATAGATAGATAGATAGATAGATAGATAGATTATAAAGAGAGAGAGAGAGAGAGAGAGATGGACGGACGGACGGACGGACGATAGATAGACAGGGGAGCAACATCAGAAGGGCTCTATGTTGCTGAGTTTATTCAATAGGTTTATTTCTTCCTTTATGGGAGCATAGAGCATCCCTGGTTAGTCTGAAACTGGGGATTATTTTGACATCAAACTGTATGCCACTTCAAATCCTGGAATGATGGTGATTCAGAATTTCATCGACGCCTTGGTATCTGGCACAAAGTTGAACTTCTCCAGTCCCCCTTCCATTGAAGTCAGCAGCCAAAGTCTGGGTCACATTTCTTGCAAAACCAAGTTCCTGGCTTCTTTCTTTTTTCACTCTCTTTTTTCATTTTTGCTTTTTTCCAAGAAAATACATGAAGTTCACCATAGCTCAAGCTATCCAAGCATGACAGCTCTAATAATGATGTTTTAATAGTGTCTACTGTGGTAAAGTTTGTTGAAATCTGATATGCAGCAAAAGCTAATATGAGCAACAGCATCACCCTTTTTAATAAAACCATTTACTTTAATGAGGAACTCAGTTTTACTTTACTGATAAAGACTAATGGCATTATAGTGCCTGTGTTTATAATTTAAATTGTAACCAAGTTTCTTCTGATCTTTCATCCCCCCCCCCCCCCCGCGCCTGCACCACCTTTCAGAATGCAATAATACTCTGTTCACCTCTGAGAATACAGGTAATCAACTAATTGGATGAAACTGGTGGGTAGTGGATGCTCCTGTTCCTGTTGCACAGTATTATATATTTTCTGCAGCAGAAGGAGGGGTGGGGAACAAACCCATTTTCCTTGCACTTTAAAAAAAAAAAAAAAGTGTCCTTAACTTGCCTGCGCATTTTAGGGTCATGACTATCCTGGTTCTGCTTAATAAGATTCACATTGTTGGGAGGAAAGGATAGCAGGAGAAAATTCAGATGTTCACTTCACCTAGTTTTTAATGAAACCAAGCCCCAAAGAAGCTTCGTAAACAAATGACAATGTTTGGAAAACAGAGGACCTCATTTCCTTTGATAGGTTGGGGGGAATTTAACCAATCTGTGTTTATAATTACTGTCTAGTTTATTTAGCATGAAAGAATCTACTTGTTACCCATTTATAAATAAACAGGCTGGGATTGCTTTCTTATCCCGCAGCAGTCACGTTTTGATTTGTTTTCTTTGTTTTCTTTCATTACACAGGCCTCACTGTACACTTAATGCTTAAATTGTGTTTTTGTCCAATTACAACATATTCTAGTACTTTAGTAAAATAATTATTTTTTTAAAGCCTTTGGACTATTTTGGAAAGTTTGCACCTTCTCATTGTCTATTTTCTATTAAAACGCTTTGACTCCCCAACTTAAAAAAAACAAAACAAAAAACTACTGTTGTTAGTTTTGTGGCAGAGTGGGGGTGGCGGGTGGAATCTGTTGTCCACATTTTGGTACTTGGTAAGTCACCAAAGATATCATTTTTCTTGGCACAACCCTTCGTAGGCAAAGTTGCTACTGCTAGTTAATCGTAAACTCAAATCAAATTAACAGACTTTGCAGGCTCTGTCTACTACAAAAGTGGGATCATAAATGAATTGTAAACTGGGCATTTGGACCACCTAAACAGACAAAACCAAGCTACCAGAAAAAGCTGATCTTAAATAGAACACAAGGAAAGCTCTTAACTCTATAAATCAATGGAATATTTGTGAATCTGAAATCATGCTGTAAATTAGGTACCCTTTGCAAACAGAGGAGAAATGTTTGTAGTGCAAACATTAAAAGAAATAGTATTAGTTGAATAGAAATTCTAATTGGCTCTGTCTATGTGGTATTGTGTTGAATGTAAGGTTTTAGGCTGTTGGTTCATGCACTCAACCAGCTAAGAATAATCGTTGGTGCATGCTTCTTCCCACCATACTTATACAGCATTGTGTAAGCTGTATGACCCTTCCCCAAAGGTGGGCATGTGTCCTGCTTTATGGAAGACATTTGAAGGGCAGCTTCTGTTTGAAGGGCTTAAGGATAAAGATCTGTAATAAAGGAGAGCAGGAGATGGGCCTCGAAGTTGCCCGTCAACAGCACCTGGACAGCAGACTGAACAGCCACACAGGTCACCGGGTCACAGTATTCCCCACTATGCTGAGATGTACTGTATTTCTGTTTAAACAACACAAATTATTTCTAAATTTGCATAACTACACCTGAATTCACATGTGCAAATGTGATGCAAATTTGTGCCCTCTGTTTTAGGCGATGCATTTCCTCTTTCGCAATGTATAAGTGGCTAGCCGATTTTCCCGGCCATGTGCCGACTTTGCGTAAGCTTCCAGAAGAGACAGTGCTGGTATGGCAAGGCACTGCACGAACCAGTTTCCCCCATGTGGCTTGAACATCTGAGATGATCGTAAGGCACAGGAGGAATGCATGCCGCCGTGATACCCACATGACCAAACTAACATCAACAAGTGCCCTATGCAATGACTAAAACATCATCATCTAATAACCAACTGTGGGATGAGAGAAACATTTGATCTATTATTTGCCAGCTGGAACCCCAAGAATTTTCACCAGCATCTTGGACCTGGAATTATGGCATAAGGTCCATTTAACTTCAGTTGATCGTCAGCTTTTGTGACCATGTTAGTTGGTACACCCCATGCTGCGCATGGGTACATATCAAGACCTAGACTAGGCACAGTGTACTCTAAGGAACAGTGCTAACGAAAGATTGCTCCCCTTCAATAACGTGGACTTTTAAAAATAATTTACCCGTCACAAACTATTTGTTGATGTTACTAGAAGAGTATGTACAAAACCAGGATGTGAATTTATCCTTCTTTTGGAACTCTCATAAAATCTATTGGTCATTTATTTTCCATAAAGATAATAAATACATCTTGCTGTTTAGAAATGTATAAAGCCCCTTCCAGATGTGGCTGTGGACTGAAGTAGAGAAAACTGCTCTGTTCTAGGAGTAGGAAAAATTGTTGACATTTCTTTGAAGTATAATCTCTTTTGTTTATTTGGGTTTTAATAGTTTCCAGAAGTGAGCTGCATATTTTTAAAGTGATGTTTCTGGCATACCTGTTATTTCCTCTGAACTTTGTGAGAGGTATTTATTGTATCCCATACAAGCCATCTTGCATACTCTTCTCCTAATAAGCTGTCTTGTATATTAATAGAGGGGATTAATTAATGAACAAGAATTATAAGGAGAAAAATGTGTACAAAACTCCAGGTGCAGACTTTCTTCAAGGGTCTTAAGTAGTTGACATTCTGAACTCCTGATATGAATTTTGCAGATGTTTGTTATATTAGCACTCCAGTTTAAATACGTACATTCACAGGAGCGGTGAGTTGGCCTAGATCTTACTGACTCTGTGTTGGGCTGTACCACTTCAGGCTGGACGGCCAGGCTTGCATAGTGGATTGCTCCTCCACCTCCATATGAATTCTATTCTCGTAGAAATCCAGAATGTCTGGAGCCCTGTTCTAGTGTTCAATAAAGTAGGTACATGAAAGCAAGCCAAGGGTGGGCCATATCATGTAGCCCTGCCTCCAAGTTAACATCATGTGTGTCTCATTATCCCTCCCGCTGGTGTCCATATGTAGAGCACATATGTTAACCGAAAGGAAGATTCTGCAGGTATGGCTGTGCACACAGAGACCTCCATGCAAACCGGAACCCCAGAACCCATTTACATATAATAGATCCTTGTAAAATCAAGCAACATAAAACAAGTTCTTGATCATTTAGAACAGGAGTGAGGAACCTCTTTCCTGTCAGGGTTCACATTAAATTGGTTGAAACCTGTCGGGGGGGGGGCACATTCCAGCAGAGCTAAAAGTGGGCTGGAGTTAGAAACTAGGCCAAGGTCTACATGAAACTAGGCCAAGAACTACGTCCAGCCCTCAGGCCATAGGTTCCCCACTCCTGGTTTGGCAAATATATAACAGGAATCGGGCACTGGAGGCTTCAGGCAAAATCCAGCTTCCTCACATACAGGATGCCAGTTTTCTATCTCAGTTGTCCCTCACCTGAAAAGGAAAGGGGGAAGCAAGATAAGAAGGAGACTTCCTCCTCCTTACATGTGTGTATGTGTGTGTATGATAACACAGGCCAAGGCCCAACTAGCCCAAGTACTTTCTTACAGTGGCCATCATTGAGTTTACAACAGTGGCCATCCAGATGTCTCTGGAAGCAGCACATGACTTTTCCTGTTGTCTGTTCCCACTATCTGGTGTTCAGAGATACAGTGCCTCTGAACATGGAAGTTCTATTTAGCTATTACTGCTTACAATTGCATACAGAGTACAGGGACTTTTTTACCGTCACATCTTGGTTTGTTCCTGATCAACTTGTGAATGATTCGGGGAAGTATGGATGTTACAAAGCAATTTGAGAAGACCTTGAAGGCATAGATAGGGAGGTGACTAGAGGGGTGTTCACACAAACATCCCTCACATGCTGACAAGGCAAGCAGGGTCGTGCCTGGTGACCATGCTTCCCGTTACTGACATGCATGTAGGCCATACTCCCCATTGGCTGCACATTTGGCCAGTATGAGAAGTGACCCTATGTGTGTACTGGCCCACATGTATAGTGCTTCCCACATGAGGCCTTGACAGGAGTGCCTTCACATGAGGAGGAATCCTGATTAGTCAGGATGCATGGCCTACATGCATGTCAGCAGTGGAGGGGGTGTCCATTGGGTGTGACCCTACTCCCTTGTCAACAGGTGAGGGTCATGCTCAGGCCACAGAGTGCTTCTTAGTAATTGGAGCTAACTGGAGAAAATGAGTCATCGTTGTAACCTTTTAGGGACCCAGCAAAAGAAAAGTTCAAAATGGAGGCTGTGGTTCAAAATGGAGAGACTTGACCCAATATGGCTGAGAAGCCACAGAATAACAGGTCTTCACACACAGGCTAACATCACCCCTACACGTTTGTTGACACTCTTAAAGAATCCTACCAGTTTGATGAGGCATGGCTTGCCTTTACAAAATCATCCTTTAAAATCCAGTTAGCTCTTCCCAGGGCTTTACCTTAATATTCAAGAGATGTTACATGGAGAACAAGTTTTCTTCCTTTCTCTTTTTAAACACATTTATTTATTTCTATACCACACAATAGCCAACAAAATTTACAAAAATTAAAACCCTGATAAAACATAATAGAAAATCTTTAAGAGTTTAAAACAGAATAAAACCAGAGTAAAAACCAGCAGCAGGGTGAAGATCTAAAAACACAATAACACTGAACAACTAAAAAGCCTGGTAAAATAAATAGGTCTTCACCAGGCAAGTCTCTCTCATCGCACAACTGCAGTGCCACCAGTTAAAGGCACTCTCCTTAATAGCCAGCTGCCTCACGTCATTTGGCAGGGGCACCCAGAAAAGAGTCTCTGAAGATGATCTTAGGGTCCAGGCAGCTATATATGGGCAGAGATTATCCTTCAGGTACACTGGCCTTACCTCGATTTGATGAAACAGAGAGAAGAGCTGGGTGTCATCCACATTCCTGTGAAACCTCAGCCCACATCTCCAGATAATCTCCCCCAGCAGTTTCATGCATGAGGGATAAAACAGAGGCCTGTGGAACCCCATAGCATAACTGCCAAGGTATAGAGCAATAACCCCCCGCACCACCTTCTGGAACCCACCATCTAAGAAGGGGCAGAACCATTGCAACACAGTACTGCCAAAACCCCACTCAGACAGCTTACCCAGAAGGACACCATGGTTGATCGTATCAAAAGCTGCTGAGAGATGTCCCCTTTAGGGATGTCCCCATTTGTCTATCTCATATTTATGCAGTCAGGTTGTCATTTTCATGATTCTTTGACTGCTGTGGACTAATGCTATTCATTCCATGGACCTTATGTGACATTCACTCTTCTACAGATACAATACTACATGTTGGATTCTATTGACAGTGTCCAACAGGGCAGCTCCACTTCCACTGGTTCCACCATTGCACTCACGGTACCCACGGCTTGCACAACAGGGCTTTGGAGCATCTAAAAATAACCCTGGGAATGAGTGGAAACCCTCATTTCCGGATCGGTGCTGATTGGCAGAATTGAATTCCCTTCTGCAAGCTCCACTGACAAGTCCCATTCTGGAAATGAACATTTCCACTCATATCAGGTATTTTTAGAAGCGCCAAAGCTCCATTGTATGAGTCCCATGAGTGCACATGCTCAATAGGATGCTACCCTATATGTGTGTAATAGATACTATATATTATTCCCACTCAGTGGTGCATGCCAAGTGGGAAAGAGCACCTTGCACATCTAACCTTGAATGCAGAAGTGTGTTGAGTGGGCAGGATATATCACTGTGGAGGCCAGATGCGACCCATGAACTGCAAGTGGGCCATCCCTGCTATGTGTGATTTAACTACACAGATAGTTCTTAATTATTTGAAGTGTGAGTTACCATAGAACCTGAATGCTTGTTGTGATTACCCTTTGATTAACAAGTGCTCTTTCTTTTTCTCTGTAGATCTTGATGGCAAGCCATATCACAGAGCCTACTTTTAACTAATATATTGCCTCAGACAGGCAGGGTCCTTTAGCTTCAACTTGGCAGTAGGTAAGCCACAGTGAGGAAACTTTGACTTATTATTTTAATAATTATTATAATTAGAAATAAGTATTAAACTAGTAACTTTTTTAATAAAAAGCTGTTCATATAAAAGTTTAATATAAAAATCATTACGAATGAACTAAGTGGCTACAAAATGGCTGACATTGAAAAATGAAATTTATTTTGGAAGGTAAATGAACATTTTTATAAATATACATATACATACACCACACACACACACACACACAGAGTCTTGTAGCATTTCATTTTGATTTATAAAGCATACTGCAGGAGAATACAATTTAATTTGATTTCAGACGTAAGGTTTGTTGTTGCCATACTACAGGAAGCAATTGTTTTCTCCTACTAAAACAAATACTCTTGAGAGAACAAATTTTCTCATTCAGCTGAATCAATAGCTTTTACTCCCTTTAAGAATGTGCCACTTCCTAATAAAGTATTTGTTAAATGAAATAGCTGTATATGCACCCAGTACAGCACGAAACACTCTTGATTACTTTTAAACACATCACTTAAACACAGTCACTAATTATAAATGACTTTTCAAATTTTAATAGTCAGTTTACAAAGCAGTAGGGGAACTTAAAGAAAGATTTGGGTAAGTGAGGGGCAAAGGGTGGCCACTTCAAAGGGTTATGGGATCATACAGGATGGAAGATGGTAATGAAGAGCTGTACAGTAAAGCACCCCTTCTTCTCTCCCCAATAGGTGTAAGAAACTGTGAGCTGTTTTCTTTCCATCTTTGCCCCTTTCTTAGTTCTCTGAGAGCAAGATAAGCTTTTCCTGTATGAACGCATGAGGAATTTGATCTTCATAAAGTCCATTCAGCAATGGGCAAACATACCCTGAGTGAATTTGATGTTTACTCAGAAAGTAACAAATCTGTCCATGTGAGCTCAGATGAAAGTTCTCCTTTAAGATGAAATCTCATTCCATGTATACAGGTTTTTTGTGCACGCACGATATCGAGGTGCATTTTGGGACTGTAGTTTGGAATCACTTAGTGCAACACGATGTCATGCATCACCAAGTTATGTGCTTTCCTTCTGATTGGTTGTTTTCCTGTGGCCTGCCTGTGTGATGATATCTTGTGATGTTTTACTCACTGTCGCCAATTGCCTGTATGAAGATGGACCCCACAGGGTCTGTGTCCTCTTCATGGAGTCAAAGCTCCAACGATGGCGAGGGAAGCAGCTAAGGAGACTGCCTCCATGTTCTGGCTGCCCTGCATTAGGATATTCAGCAGCCTCTGACTTCCGAGGCTGCCAGCTATCAACGCACAATTGTGCCCTGAGAAGGGTATATTGAGAGCCAGTATGTTTAGAAAGGCAGTAGTCAGTCAGTCAGTCAGTCATTTATTTGTAAGCCATTAATAAAACCTATACAGCATTACAAAACATATAGCAAACATAAAACAATGGAGTAATACACCTGAACTAAAATACACCTAGGCCTTTACATCAAATGGCAGGCGCAGCCGCCATTCGCAAGTCAGCACGGATGGCAACAGGTAAGTGCTCCGTTTCGCGTGCCTTTCGTGGAGTGAGGGGCGGGGGGCTTCGTTCTGCCACGGATTTCGGGGGGCCGAATGCACTGGCATTCGACCTCACCAAGATCCATGGCGGAATTCTCTGACATCCCTACTCACACATTTGGAAATCAACCAGGGCTTGTGTGAATTCACCCTTGTCAGCTATAACCACAGATGCAAGTGACCCTGGCCCAGGTCGCAAGACACAAAGGTGGTGAATAAGCCACGGTGCCAGTCATGTGCCAGCTCATTTTCCTAATTACCCTCCCCAGGCATGGTTTGTTGCTCATGCAAACTGAGCAAGGGAGGGGATCAATATGTGCTCCAATGAAGGACACTGTCCATAACAACTGTAACCATCAGTAGAGGCTGGTGGCTCCAATGTCAGTGGAGTGGTGAATCCATTCCAGATTTCATTCAGAACCAGTCAGAACTGAATGCTCTACACCCTGGATAGCTTCTTTAAAGTTCTGACTGAAACCCAGAACGGATTCACCATCCCACTGACATCGGAGCCACCAGCCTCCTCTGGTAACAATTATGCTTCAGTGACACCAGTAGCCAAGATGTTCTTTGGTCTCATGTTCCATTGCCAGCATCACTTGTGCGACTTGCCCTGACGCACCTGCTTCCAAGTTTTTACTTTTCACTGTATTAGCAACTCCTCTGCAGGGAACACCATCACAACCTACCACCCAGTTGCCTCCCACCACTCTTCTTGTTTTCCACCCTGGGATTTGGTTTGGAGAGGCTTTGCCCTAAGTGTGCCATGCTCCATCACTACCACTCTGCTGTTCTTGCCCTTCTTTGACTCACAATACACACCCGCCTTCTATTTCCACTGACCTAGACATGTCGGTGCAAAAACGTTGCATGTAGGAAGTGGTTGACTGGATTATCCTAAAACATGTTAGTTAACCCTTTCAAAATAGATAGCAGGTGGAGCAACTGTTCTAATAGCTACAGTTTGCACATCCAACATACCATGCATACCAGCAGAGCCTGGTACAGTTGGGCACCTCATTAAAAACATATGGTTGGATCCAGACTAAGTCATGCTTTATTCCCATTGAAATCCCATAACTGTCAAGACTAACTTGTCCTGTTGATTTCCATGGGACTAAAGCATGACTTAGTCTGGATCCAACTCATTAAATTCACCACGCACAAGGCCCAAGTAAGCATCTGAACTTGCTCTGTTATTAAGATCAGCAGGAGAGGCCGTTTTGAAGACACCCTCACTTGCAGAGGCCCCCTTGTTGGGCATGTGGGAAAGGGCTTTCTTCCATATTGCTCCCAAACTCTGGAACAAACTCACTCCAAACACACTCTCCTTGGAGCTGTGATTCATCCCCACTATCTCTGTATTCAGGAAGGAGGTCAAGACTCAAGACACATCTTTTTAACTTGGTTTTTTTATATTCTTGTTATGGTTTTTAAGGTGGTTTTTAATGTTCTCCTATGTTTTATTTGATTATTGTTTTTATTTTCTCAACTTTTTTTGTAAACCACCTTGGTTGGCTTCAGAAAGGCAATATAGTCATTCAATAGACAGACAGACAGACAGACAGATAAACAGATAACATCTGTGTTGCCACAGGAAATGGAACATGCAAACCTACATGGAAGAATATTCAGATTCCTGGGTCCTAGCAGTTACGATAATGTAAAGCAGAATTCTAAATACATATCGCAAACACCAGCACACACACACCATACAACAATGTAGGCTTCCTATTGGATCAGTCTATAAATGGACCATTGGTTTCCCTGGAACAAAATTAGCTCCATTCTAACTTTAGCTTAACTGTTTTATGGACTGGACTATATTTGTATGCCAGGCACAACACTGGAGAAAAGCAACAAAGCATCAGCCACAACAGATGATGGGTCATGACAGGCATTGTACAGAGGAGAAAAATCCTCAGAGGGACTCCTTGGTATACAAACCAGTGGTGGGAGATCTAGCAGATGGTCTTTGGTTTTTAGGGTCAGATGCATGGCCAAACAATCATTCTTGCTCTTTCAGAACAAAATTATTCAAATGATGCTCCTTGAACAGTTAGTCTAGGTAGCGATTCAAAATCAGCACTGGCGTTCATGTGTTTTCCATCAAGGAAGTCTGTGGTTACCTTCCTTATTCTGCTGGACTGGAAAAACATAGCTAATATGGTGTGATCTGGAGAAAGCTTTGATGCAAGAGCTTTACAAATAAACCTCCAGATGCCATATGGTTTACATCCATCTCTCAATTTATTTCCTATAAATGTCTATTGAATATTCCATTGAACGAACACATGTGAAACTAGAGCTGGAAAAAGAAAGCGAGGTACAGAAATGCTCTGTGGCAGCATGCGATTATCGTATTTCTTTTCCAATATTGCTACCAGCCTTAAACGCACGGTAAATTAGTCAAATGCCAGAGTTCTCGAGAGTCAGGGGGAAAAATAAAGAAACAATATTTTTAACCTTTCAAAAACAAACAGTCTGTTCTCTCACGTGTCGTAATGTAACTCCCACCACTGGCACTGGCCCCCTTTTCTGCCGTGAAGCCGCCTCGAATGTTCCGTTTCTGCCATTAGAAAATTAAGAGTTCTGGAGAACTCATTTAGGGCAAGCTGAATGCTATTAAAACATCATAGGGGAAAAAACAAATATTAGAATGGGAGAGGCTCATAGGTATATTTTTCACTTGATTGACTAGTAGCTTATATCATCGTTTCTTGCCTTTCTTCAGTTTCACTTCTTCCAATGACTGTAAACATATCAGCAGAATTTAGTCAATGGCCCTTTCTTCTGAGAAGCTCACTTTTCCAAATAGAACTGGTTTTACATGTGAGCCTTCTGAAGGACCAGTGAAAGACTTGACCCCATGTCTTTGTGAAATTCTACCACCTCCCCTCCATCGCTTCACCCCTCCACCCCTCACACTTCAGGCACAAGTAGATGCTGTATGCGTGGAAAACAGACATAAAGGAATATCCATGAGGAAAAAAGTCATTGTGCTGTCATGGTGAAAGCTTCCGGAATGCAACAGTTTTTGTAGGGTTTTTATAATGCCTGCCCATCCTTTTGCTTCACCGCGCAGCTTCCTTGTGGAATATTGACTTTGTGGGCACTGCCACTCATATCTTGACATCCTTTGGGCGATGTTTGAATTCTCTCTTTGCTGTTGTGATGTGTCTGACATTCAAATGTGCTAGTTCAGCTATGCCAAGTCTAGCTGCAAATCTAAGCATCTTGAGGGACCACACTGGATCCTATAAATTCCCTGTTCCCTGATCAGCCACCATCATGCCAGTACCAATTCTGCTCTGGACTGCTAGCCACCATGTTTTTAAAGTTACAGAGCACATGTCAGGCAATGTTCTAGAGCCATCTGGGTTATGGCAGGGCAGTAGGCATGACAGGAGTTGGCAGGGCTGAAAACAGAAGGTTGAGCAGGTCTGATGACAAGGTAGATGAGAGAAAGCAGAAACTTGTACACAAAGTCTTCAAATATAAATTGTACCATTCATTTCATTATAATGCTGAATATTGTGGCTTTATTGGGGGAAACAGACCCCTCCCTGATAGAATATATGGATCAAAAACACAGTTTTATGAACAACAAACCTATCCCTGAATTGTTTTGGAAGGATGGGGCTTTTCTAACCTAACGTAATCCCCCCACCCCAACCCTCCACCCCAAGATTAATAGACCTTAAGGTCAGAATCAACCACCATGATTACATCTGACATCTGGCAAAACAAATGGCAAAGAACTTCACCCAGTAATCAATGCATTAAAGCAAATAACTCCTAGCAGGTAACCTGTGGTACTGGCCCTTTTCACAGAAGTGAAATTAACCTCCAGCCTTTTGGCCCAAAGCCATGAGGGCAAGCGTCATCATTGGAAAAGTGATCTTTCTGTTTTCCATCTTCAGCAGTTGGCTTGAATAAAACAATTTCTTCGAACCCTAAGGCTGATAGGAGAAAGATCCAAGCCTGTGCATTTCTCAGAAGGTTTAGGCTACAATCCTGTTCCCACTTCCCTGGAAGTAAGCTGCACTGAACTCAGTGGGACTTCCTTTTGAGTTGCATTAAATAGGATGTATAGGATTGCTCTGCTAGGGGCAAAGTTTCAGTGGCTTTACAGAAAATACTTTATACAGAAATAAACTGTGGTACCAGGTAAATGACATGCATCTTGGATTTATAACTGAGACTGGGGAAAAAGGGGGGGGGGAATGATACAGCACAGAAAAAGAAGGTGTGTTTCTAAGTGTTTCTCTCCTGCATGTAATAGGGTTGCAGAAAAAAGCCTTTCAAACCTGTTCATGGTTGAGCTAAATTTGAACTGGAGACTTCAAGATTACAATGTGTCTCCTTTAACACCGCACAACACCAGCTCTTGTTCCTTGGTGACTTGAAGGATTCCTCTTGACATTGCAGTGCTCTGCTGCCATTTGGAATGGTGTCATATGAACCAGTTTAGGCTCTCAAGCTACCAGTTCTTCCAAGTACTGCTCCAGCGCTGGATTAACCATGATGCTAATAGGCCTGAGACAACCATAGCCCAGGAGAACTGGAGGCCCATATATACAGGAGTGCTTCTGTGAGGAAAAGTGGGCCTACTTGTTCCTATGATGGGCTCACTTAATCCCTCCATAACGAGATTCATAGCTCAGAACATAGCGGCTAGTCCCTTGTTACATGACAGGATAAAACTAGAAAAGCTCCTAGAAATGAAGACATAAGAACGCTAGCAGTCTGCTCAGAAATGAAAAGAATGGCCATGCTGAGTATATCTGAATGTGGAGTTGGCAGGATGGGGAAAAGGTGCATGCTTCTCCCCATTCCCCCTACCCCTACCCCCAGTATTTCTATTCTTCTCTGCATTCCTCACTATGTGGCAGATTCAGAAAAGCATAAAGTCCAAGAACACAATTCAACACAATGTCTACCCACATTACCAGTCTTTCAGTACTTAATTTCTTAAGAAAGGGCCCAGATGACATTACCCTAGTATAGGGATGGGCAACTTGTGGCCCTCCAGATGTTTTGGTAGTTCACACCTGCACTATGGTAATTCAGCGGTAAGGGGAAGGCATTATGTATATATTCAGAGGCACTGTCTTCCATTTTATTATTATTTCCCATAATTCAGGATTGACATATAGCATTAAAAAAAAACAGTTCTAGAGATCACAGCTTCTGAGGCCAATTCATGGTTCAGGTGAAACTCTGCAGCCATCATGTCCATGCAGGTCCTCAGAGCCTCCTCAGCTTCCCACCATCTGTCTCTTCCATCAGCTCCTGGCCCTCTTGAGCAGCTATCAGGCCCCCTGCTGATGCCTGCTCCGGGGGTGTGGGGTGTGATTATTTATTCTGGCCCACCACCCAAGCAATGTCAGGTGGCTGGATCTAGCCAACCTTTTAATTTCACACAACGTCTCTAGCACAGGGTCATTCTGAGGCATTCTAGGACATTAAAAGAGTGTCGAGACCCAGCCACCCAATGCTGCTTGGCTCCCAAAATCTCGAGGTGCATTTCTAATGAAAGAAATAAATCCTGACTTGCTTATTCCCAGGTGTACAAACTTTAAAGAGAACTCCACTGTAAAATAGGAAAGGGCAAATTAAAGTGAGCCAAAAAATATAGATAATTTCCTTCCTCTCTATCAGGAGTGGACTAACTATTCTGCTAAAGAATTTCAGAGATAGTGGCAGCCATCGTGTGCTGCTGCTGTAGATAGTTGCCCCAGACAGTCCATCTTTAGTTGCACTTTGTTACATGTGACTAGTAAGTAGCCTTGGATGGGGATGTACATTCCCTACCTGCTTTCTCCATCTGTTCCACCACAGCCAGGTAAGCCCCCCATGGGTCCACTGGTAGAGGAAGAAGCCCAATACAAGACAATTTGTCCATCATCACCTACAACCTGGAGCAGGCTCTGGCCTCCCCCTGCCCACACACACACATACTTCCATTCGCCACTCACCCAACAGTCCAATTACTTTATTTTGTTTATTTTGTTTTATTTTGTATGTATTTATTTCTTTGTTACATTTCTATCCCACCCTTCCTCCAAGGAGCCCAAAATGGCATAAATGATGGACTTCCTCCTCTCCATTTTACGCTCATAACAACTCCAAGAGGTGGGTTAGGCTGAGCCAGTGACTGGCAAGTGGGGACTAGAACCTGGGTCTCCCAATTCCTAGTCCCTCATTCTAACCACTAGACCTCACTTGCTCTCCACAATTATCAATGGGCCTTCAGGCATTGCGATAGCCTTGCAACAGTAACCTCCCTGTTGGATTACTACAATGTGTTATATGTGGAGCTGCCTTTGAAAATGGCCCAGACACTTCAGCTAGTTCACAATTAATGGGGACTCTCAGACATCGTGCTTTGCCATCTGCACTGGCTCCCAGTCCATTTTTGGGTCCAATTCCACATGTTGGTATTAACCTTTAAAGCTCTATACAGCTTGGGGGCAGGCTTCTTGAAGGATCACCTTCTCATATATCTATATCTATCTATCTATATCTGTCCTGTCCTGAAGATCTTTGTCGGAAGAGGGCTTCCTCTAGGTGTCCACCCCCAATGAGATGAAGTGGGTGATCACTAAGGGGAGAGCCTTTTCAGTGGTGGCACCCCAGGTATGGAATGACCTCCCAAGAGAGGCTTGCCTGGTTGTGATATTTTTGGTGCAGACCTTTTCATTTTCCAAGGCTTTTTGGTTACATGCTTTTAGCCACAAAGAAGAGAAGCAGGTTCTCAGGATGCAAAAGATTTTTATTGTAGGAAGCCCAACACTAGTAGATTGACACAGTGAACAACATTTTGCAAAAAATAATTCTGCAGACATTTTTCTCTATCCCCTGAAGAAGGCCTAAAAATAAGAGAAAGGCCAAAATGCATTGGGCTTCCTACAATAAAAACGTTTTGCATCCTGAGAACCTGTTTCTCCTCTTTGTGATTTACTTTGGATGCTCACCTCCTTCTGTTTTCGTACATATTTTTAGTGCAGTGTTAGATCTTAGCTCTAAATATTTTTCCACGATGCTGGTTTTAGGCTCATTTTTTAGACAAATTTTAGGCTGTTTATGTGCTGATTATATGCTAGATTTCAAAAGTTTTATGTTGGCTGCATTAATATTAATTTTAGTATATGTTTTGATGATTATATGTTATGGTTATATGTTTGTATTTTATTGATACATAACTTTTGTAAACCACTCAGAGGACTTTGTGGATGAGCAGTATTAAAAGGTTGTTAAATCAATCCATCTATCCATCCCATCCATCCATCCATCCTAAGCCTAGGAAGCCAGTGTTAGTTGGATATTATGTCAAGGCCATCAGTGGAATAAGACATGAAGAGTGGAATATTGTGGCTGTCCATTACACAGCACTGCTTTCCCTAGCTGCAATTCTTAAGCCACTTATTGGAGAATCGACTCACTGCTTTTAATAGGAATAGAATTGAAGCCCATAAATCTATTTAGGCATGTGCTGCCTTCTACACTGGAGAGGAGAAACACTCGAGATCTTTGGACTAACATATGGTTAAACTTCTCTTTACATCAGTTCAGTTGTTCATCTCCAGACTGAAAAGCATCTTCTCAGCAGCCAAAAGTTCCAATCACTTTAGCCCCAAAATAGGAACTGCGGTAATGATAGTCAGTCATGTAAAATAGCAGATGTAGTTTAAAGATAAAGTAATCCCCATAAGGGGGTGGGGGAAGGATGCACTAAAATAAGGTAACTAGATTATTTTCTCTGTGCAGCATCTCTTTCTGTTCCAGAGGTTGTCCTGTAATTAACATAGCAAAGCCTGATGTCTTAAACAGGAATGATATTAAGGTACATTTTTCATGAAAGAAAGAAATCCTGCCTTGCTTATTCTCCGACATAAAAGCTTTAAAGATAACTTCATTGTAAAATAGGAAAGGGCAAAATACAGTGAGCCAGAAAATATAAATAATTTTTCTTCCTCTCTATCAGGGCAGGATTAACTATTCTGCTAAAGAGCTTCAGACATATTGGCAGCCATTGTACATTGTCACCAAGAAGCTGCTGCAGCGAACAGACACTCCAGAGAGTCCATCTGTCATGGCACTTTGTTGCATGGGACCACTAAGTAGCCTTGGATGGGGATGTACCTCCCCACCTACGAAGCTCAGTGTGGATCAGAGCAACCTGACCGTATGTATCCATATCTGAGATGTATACACCGATCTGCCTTGCTGGATATGGACTAGTACAGCCTTCCCCATCCAACACCCTCCAGATGTTTTGGACCACAACTCCCACCAGCCCCAGCCAGCATGGCCAATGATCAGGAAGGCTGGGAGTTGCAGTCCAAGACATCTGTAGGGCACGAGGTTGGGGAAGGCTCGACTAGAACATCTGACTGTTCTGCTCCCTGCAGCTCAGAAACATTTGCTTCATTTTCACAAGATCAGAGTGCAATGGCTGTAGGAAATGGTGGAATGGTCACAGGTTGGCCAGCAGAAGCAACAGGATAAGCGTTCAGGTGTGTACTCCAAGGGGATGAAGAGGCTAAAAAGGCAGGTGGGTGCAGGTTGGGTGCATCAAACATGCCAACAGAAGAGAAATCACCATTTATGGAATGTGGTTCAGCAGAAAGTTTTCACAATTTCTTAACTTCTTAAGTTCGTAACCATTTCTTAACCCTGTTAGTTCCCTAAAATCGGATGAGAACTAAGCAAATAATAACAACAACAATAAGAGCAACAATAATACAAATTTATATTGCACTCTATACCAGAGCGCATTCCAATTAACCCCAAAACATATAGCACAATATTATAAGCAAAGTCAATAATTACAATTTAAGTAAACTACTAATCAAAATTTTAACTACTTACAACAAATCAATTAAAACAACGAATCTGAAATGTGTTACAGATTCTGGAGAGCAGACTGAGCAAGCACACAGATCACCTAATAACAGTATTCCACACTATGGTGAGATTTACTATAGTTCTACTTATTATTATTATTATTATTACTATTATTATTATTTATTTATTTCATTTCTATACCGCCCAATAGCCGAAGCTCTCTTATTATTATTACTTTAATAATCATAATAATAATAATATCATCTAAATGTGCATGCTATGCTACTATAAATTCGTATAAGCACATTCTATGCAAATTATTGTCCCGCTCTGTCCTCTTTTTTGGTGACACATTTCTTCTTTCTTTGACAATTCCTAAATGGCCGCCCTACCAGCATGTCTTTTAATTAGCCCCTGGATTATTATACTCCTCTGAATGGGGTGGGGTGGACTGTCAATAATTTAAAGACAGATTGGAGATGTGCCAACACTTTTTATTTTTAAGCAGATGTTGAAGCCCCATCTGTTTATGCAAGCCTTTCCTGTGTAGTGCCGCCTTTCATCTTATGTCAGCACGATATATTCTATGTATTGGTCTTTATTTCTATGCTTTTAGTATTTGTGCATAGCACTTTGAAATATTTAGATGTAAGCCATTTATAGATACTTGTAGATAATAATAAATACTAATAATTTGAAAGAGAATTTCTGGAACATAATTTGAAGGACCAGATCAGACAATACTCCAGTCAATCCAGGCCATCATGTGGAGGGAAACATGAATACGACGGCTCCACCTCCTCTGGCTGCCTTATCCATCCATTCCACACAGGGATGGCACATCCAAATGCATCCTATGTGCATAAAATCCAATTAGAGTCAGCCACAATCTTGCACTGAATTTTACATACATAGGTCTCTGTCATACGGAGCCTTTATCTTGCGATTGAGATTGCTTCTTCACGGAAGTTTGTAGGCTCTTTACATGACACAGTGATCATCCAAGGTGTCTACTGCACTAAATGACCTTTGTTCCGTTTTTAAATTGATCGCAGATAATGAGCTATCAAATTCCCCATTGTGTTCTGCTTCAGTTCCCTCCATGAAAAGAGTAAAAGTGGCAAGATGTGGAGTGAGATCAATGGAAGACTCAGATGCAGGGAGAAGGAGCAGGGGAAGGAAGCGCGTGAAAAAGGGAGTTGGCGTGATCCTGCATTTAAAACGGAAGCAGAAAGCCCCATTTTAAATGCAGGATTTTAGGCTAGTGTAGAGATGCCCATAGGCTAAATTTAGATTACTCGCATTGACTTTTATACATGTTGGCTAATTAGGATTACACGCATTGGATTTGACACATGTTGGTTAATTAGGATTACACTCATTGGATTTGACACATCTTGGCTAATTTGGATTACACGCATGCAATTTTACACACACAGGATAATTTGGACATGTCATCTTAACATGAAAGGTTAGTTCTGGTGGATGGGGGGTAGTGTGGAAGGAGAGGGCAGACACACTTGCACACTGCTCCATGGAGTGGGCTGTATTGGGGTGAAAGTATTTTCTCTTCCAGCCCAAAGAGAAGCAGAAGTGCATTGAAAAAATTAGATGACTAGGAATTAAAATGGGACCTGAAAGAAGTGCAACGTAGAGTAGTGCACAATGCAAAATCAGCAGTGAAGAACAGGAGCTCACCCTGCACAGCCACACAATTTCATGAAACTACTGCAGAGTAGTCACTTAGCCTTGGGTTGCTTTTTAAAAGGCAGAGGGGGGAGAGAAGCAGCCTATACCCTCTTTCATGCACATTATGCATGGCCAGAGAATCATGCTGCCATTGATGCTGCCTACAGTGGACACAATAAGAATAAAGTGGTGATGGTGCATGCTCTGTTATACAGGAAAGTAGGGATGGACAAACCACCCTGCACCCACCCTGCGCACCACTTGCTGGACCGCTGCCACTTACTCGCCCCTGTTCAGCTCGCTAGACGAGCCACCGGCACAGTCCATGGGCACCCGGCAACGGCATGCAGCCACCCAACCCCTCAGAGAGCCACCATTTTGTGTAAGAATGGCGGCTCACTGTTTTACATAAAAGGCCTTTTATGCAAATGGCAGCTGTAAAGCAGCTATTTACACAGGATTACAGGCATGAATGGACCATTCATGCCTGTAATCTTCTGTAAATGGCCCAGTGGCTCATCCAGTGAGCCAAATGGGGGGGGGTAGTGGTGACAGTCCGCGGACTGGAGTCCAGGAGGCCGGGCAGGGGGGAGTCAATTGGACTCCACCCCCTCTCCAACTCCTGCAACATCCCTACAGGAAAGCCCATAATCTGCCTAGGTGGACCTTGGTTGACACCTTGCTGCTGACTGTTCAGTCAGACAGTAGGCTCTATAGACTGTGAGACTAGAGACAGCAATGGAGTGAACTGGCTTTTAACCCAGCATCTTTGGTTTAATTATGTTGTGGATCTGGTTTGCCATAACATTTTTATTGCCTTTCTCCTTTTTTAAGAAATTTTAATGTTTGGGCATATTTGCTAAGTAAGTATCATGTAGAAAAATGCTCTTTCGCTCTGTCCTGTTGAATAATGTACTTCTCATCTCAGCCAGATATTTATATACAGCCGGTTAATTAAACCACTGTAGGTGATCTTACAAGTTCAAGGCTGTTTGGCACATTGCTATAAAAGGTAGTAACTCTACAAAGCCTAGTTCCAAGGGGCCACTGTACTAACTTGTTAGTCTAAGGCCACAATGTTAAAACACACTTACCAAGGAGTAAGCCCCATTGAACACAGTGAGACTTACTTCTGAGTAAACATGAATGTGGTATCACCCAGTTACTGACAGCAGCATTAAGAACAGTAGCATAGCTTTGCAGGGATCAAGATGGCCGATATATCTTCTTCTGGAAGTAACTAGTTCTGAACTTTTCTAGAGAGTGAAACTTGTCCAGCTCAGTGAAAAATAATATATGGAAAGTATAAACGATATGTAGAAGAAAAAGTCTTCTGGATATGGATGTGTTCTGTTTACATTATCTGGAAGAATATAGTGGAGGAATGGGTATCCATTGTGCTAAGTGTATTAATTAAGTGCAGTTCATCTGACACTTTTGTGTATGTGTAGAATGTGTAGACTTTCTTACATCAGTGTTGGAGGTGGACATGAGCAGAAGAGTGCTATTGCAGTCATGTCCTGTTTGTGGGCTTCCCATAGGTATCTCATTGGCCACTATGAGAACAAAATGATAGACCTTTCTCCAGCAAAGGGGATCGTTACCTTGTCATGGTGCTGGAGCTTGAGCACCTCAATGACGTCATGAGCTAAACTGTGAAGGGACACCCAAGACGGGAAGGTCATGGCAGAGAGGTCAGACTAAATAGGATCCCAGGGGAAGGAAACAGCAACCCACCCCAGTATTCTTGCCATGAAAACTAAATGGATCAGTACAACCAGAGATATGTCGGTATACCATTGGAAGATGGGACTCCCAGGTCAGAAGATGGTCAAAATGCTACTGGGGAGGAACAGAGGATAAATTCAACTAGCCCCAGATGTGATGACGCAGCTAGCTCAAAGCCGAAAGGACGGCTAGCAGCCGATGGTGCTGGTGGTGAACGATGAATCCGATGTTTTAAAGATCAACACACCATAGGAACCTAGAATGTAAGATCTATGAGCCAGGGCAAATTGGATGTGGTTACTGGGGAGATGTCAAGATTAAATATAGACATTTTGGGTGTCAGTGAACTGAAATGGACTGGAATGGGCCACTTCACATCAAATGACCACCAGATCTACTACTGTGGACAAGAGGACCACAGAAGAAATTGAGTAACCATTTAATTAATAATAAAGTGGCTAAAGCAGTGCTTGGATACAATCCAAAAAATGACAGAATGATCTCAATTCGAATTCAGGGTAAGCCATTTAACATCACAGTGATCCAAATATACACCCCAACCACAGATGCTGAAGAAGCGGAAGTAGATCAGTTCTATGAGGATCTGCAGCACCTACTGGATAGTATGCCAAAAAAAGATGTTATTTTTATTACAGGAGACTGGAATGCTAAGGTGGGTAGTCAAACGACACCTGGAATTACAGGCAAGCATGGTCTAGAAGAACAAAATGAAGCAAGACAGAGGCTGATAGAATTTTGCCAAGACAACTCACTGTGCATAACAAACACTCTCTTCCAACAACCTAAGAGATGACTTTATACATGGACTTCACCAGATGGTCGACACCAAAATCAGATTGACTACATCCTTTGTAGCCAAAGGTGGTGGACATCTATGCAGTTGGTAAAAACAAGACCTGGAGCTGATTGTAGTTCAGATCACGAACTTCTTATTGCACAATTTAGAATCAGACTAAAGAGAATAGGGAAGACCCACAGATCAGTTAGATATGAGCTCACTAATATTCCTCATGAATATGCAGTGGAGGTGAAGAATAGATTTAAGGGACTAGATTTAGTAGATAGGGTCCCGGAAGAACTATGGACAGAAGTTTGCAACATTATTCAGGAGGCGGCAACAAAAAACATCCCAAAGAAAAAGAACACCAAGAAGGCAAGATGGCTGTCTGCTGAGACACTGGAAGCAGCCCAAGAAAGAAGGAAAGCAAAAGGCAACAGTGATCGGGGGAGATATGCCCAATTAAATGCAAAATTCCAGAGGTTAGCCAGAAGAGATAAGGAATTATTTTTAAACAAGCAATGCGCAGAAGTGGAAGAAGATAATAGAATAGGAAGGACAAGAGACCTCTTCCAGAAAATTAGAAACATCGGAGGTAAATTCCAGGCAAAAATGGGTATGATCAAAAACAAAGATGGCAAGGACCTAACAGAAGCAGCAGAGATCAAGAAAAGGCAGCAAGAATATATGGAAGATCTGTATAGGAAGGATAATAATATCGGGGATAGATTTGACGGTGTAGTCAGTGAGCTAGAGCCAGACATCCTGAAGAGTGAGGTTGAATGTGGCTTAAGAAGCATTGCTAATAACAAGGCAGCAGGAGATGATGGTATCCCAGCTGAACTGTTTAAACCCTTGCAAGATGATGCTGTCAAGGTGATGCATGCCATATGCCAGCAAATTTGGAAAACACAAGAATGGCCACCAGATTGGAAAAAATCAACTTCTATCCCCATACCAAAAAAGGGAAGCACCAAAGAATGTTCAAACTATCGAACAGTGGCACTTCTTTCACATGCCAGTAAGGTAATGCTGAAGATCTTGCAAGGTAGACTCCAGCAATTCATGGAACGAGAACTGCCAGATGTACAAGCTGGGTTTAGAAAAGGCAGAGGAACTAGAGACCAAATTGCCAATATCTGCTAGATAATGGAGTTTCAGAAAAACCTCTATTTCTGTTTTATTATTCTTAAGCCTTTGACTGTGTGGATCATAACAAATTGTGGCAAGTTCTTGGTGGTATGGGGATACCAAGTCATCGTATCTGCCTCCTGAGGAATCTGTATAACGACCAGGTAGCAACGGTAAGAACAGACCATGGAACAACGGACTGGTTTAAGATTGGGAAAGGAGTACAACAGGGTTGTATACTCTCACCCTACCCATTCAACCTGTACGCAGAACACATCATGCGACGTGCTGGGCTTGATGAAGCCAAAGCTGGAGTTAAAATCGCTGGAAGGAAGAAACATTAACAATCTCAGATATGCAGATGATACCACTTTGATGGCTGAAAGCGAGGAAGACCTGAGGAACCTTGTGATGAAGGTGAAAGAAGAAGAAAGTGCAAAAGCTGGGTTGCAGTTAAACCTCAAAAAAACCAAGTTTATCTAGGGATGTACGAAAGTCACCTGCTCGCGGATTATGTTGATGGTGGGGGGGAGGCGTTTCGTCCCTCCCCCCGGAATCCTCGCCGTCTGGCTCCGCTCCGCAGGGATTCTGCGGAGCCGCCAGCCGGCTCCGCCAGCAGCCGGACATCCGGCCGCTGGCTAGCAGGGACGCAAACGGCGGCGGCCGTAGCCGCCGCCATTTGCGTCCCTGCAGTCAGCCGTGATAGGCTACATAAATGTTTATGTAGCCTATCACGTCTGACTTTTAAAAAAAAACAACAATGCGCGTACGCAAATGGCGGCGTTCCTTATTTTGGGACGTCTTAGTCTACGTCAAGATTTACGTAGACTAAGACGGCGAAAATAAGGGGAACGCAAATAAGTGTAGCGGACTTTTTTTTAAAGTCAGACATGATAGGCTACGTAAAGATTTACATAGCCTATCACGTTTTTTTTAAAAAAAACCTAGCCGTGATAGGCTATGTAAATTTTTACGTAGCCTATCACGTCTTTTTTTTTTTTTTAACTGGAAATGGCGGTGGCGGCAGCCGGTCAGAAGACCGGCTGCCGCAGCCGCCGCCATCGCTGCCGCAACCACCGCCGCCGCAGCCGCCAGAGCCACCGCCGCCCAGAAGATCCGCCCCAGGTAAGTTTCGTCCCGGGGGGGCGGGGGGTGGCAGGCTGTTCCACCACCGATTTCAGGGGGCCGAATGCACTGGCATTCGGCCTCCCCGAGATCCGTGGCAGAATTCTCTGACATCCCTAATGGCAACCAGCTTGATTGATAACTGGCAAATAGAGGGAGAAAACGTGGAGGCAGTGACAGACTTTGTAATTCTAGGCGCAAGGATTACTGCAGATGCTGACTGCAGCCAGGAAATCAGAAGACGTTTACTTCTTGGGAGGACAGCAATGACAAATCTTGATAAAATAGTGAAGAGCAGAGACATCACACTGACAACAAAGGTCTGCATAGTTCAAGCAATGGTATTCCCCATAGTAACCTATGGCTGTGAGAGCTGGACCATAAGGAAGGCTGAGCGAAGAAAGATAGATGCTTTTGAACTGTGATGCTGGAGGAAAATTCTGAGAGTGCCTTGGACTGCAAGAAGATCAAACCAGTCCATACTCCAGGAAATAAAGCCAGACTGCTTACTTGAGAGAAGGATATTAAAGGCAAAACTGAAGTACTTTGGCCACGTAATGAGAAGACAGGACACCCTGGAGAAGATGCTGATGCTAGGGAAAGTGGAAGGCAAAAGGAAGAGGGGCCGACCAAAGGCAAGGTGGATGGATGATATTCTGGAGGTGATGGACTCGACCTTGGGGGAGCTGTGGGTGGTGACGGCTGACAGGAAGCTCTGGCGTGGGCTGGTCCATGAAGTCACGAAGAGTCGGAAGCGACTGACTGCATAAACAACAACAACAAGATAGGCCTTTGGTCTGATCGAGCATGGCTCTTCTCATGTTTTTATATGGACATTTTAAAAATTGCAAGAACATGGTGGCTATTCCTCTATACCAGAGCACTAACCATGAGAGACGTAGTTAGCAATGTGCTCAATATGAGAAGCCACATACTCATGCTTTCTATATATGACATGCCAACTCCAGGACTGAAGTATATTTAATGGGATGTAGAGTAATGACTGCTTTTGGCCAGGAGGACCTGGGCTCAAATTGTCACTCAGCTGTTAAGCTCACTGGGTGATTTTGGAGCAGTCATGATCTCTAATCATGCACACAAGATTGTTGTGAGGATTGGATAGCCCATATGGTTGCTAAGGGCAAAAATGGATATTTTCAAGGGGATTAATTGAAAGGGCCACTGTCTTGTACTCTGTTAGTGATCTTGGCAGAGCCAACCCAACCATTAGGTAGAGTGAGGCAGTCTCCTCAGGTGGCAGATACTGAAAGGGAGTAGCAAGGTATTGCAGGACAGAGCTGTGTGCCACGTGGCCTCCTAAGCTAACCTGCTGCCTTCAGGTATGGTGGAGGACACTCTCCCACAACCAGTTTTGAAGAAAGATTCAACTGTCAGTCCAGCTGGCTTTTGTACATGGAATGGGAGCGGGTGCCATTCGTTTCCTTCACCTCAGTCAGCAAAATACCTTGGGCTGGTCCTAAGACTTGAACTCATCATTTCTCTCTCGGTCTCCTTCTTTTTCTATAAAAAGGATGTTGCAGACAGAGCTTTCAAATCACCTGGCAACTCTCCAAATACAAAGCATTTTAGTAGAGGCAATTCACACATTCTACTGCGCATAATTAAATATTATGTAATCAAATTATAAAATATTGGGTGATCAACAGACATGTGTGAATCAGTCCAGGAAGTGATTGGATTAATTCTGGTCACATATAATTTACATTTATGGAACCCTGATATTGCTAGGGTGTAAACTAGAATCCAGTCATTGTTGTTCAGTCGTTCAGTCGTGTCTGACTCTTCGTGACCCCATGGACCATAGCACGCCAGGCCTTCCTGTCCTGTGCTGTCTCCCGGAGCATGCTCAAGTCCATATTCATTGCATCAGTGATGCTATCTAGCCATCTCATCCTCTGCCGTCCCCTTCTCCTTTTGCCTTCAGTCTTTCCCAGCATCAGGGTCTTTTCCAGAGAGTTTTCTCTTTGCATTAGGTGGCCAAAATATTTATTTATTTATTTATTTATTTATTAAATTTATTAATTGCCCATCTAGCTGGTCACCCAGCCACTCTGGGTGATGTACAGCATAAATAAAACAATTTAAAACAAATAATTCTACAATAAAAACATTTTCTAAAATACCCTAACCCACCCCAAATGCCTGCCTGAACAACCACGTTTTTAATGCACGACGGAAGCTCATTAAAGAGGGGGCATGGCAGAGTTCCCTAGGGAGGGAGTTCCACAAAGTGGGGGCCACCACAGAAAAGGCTCTCTCCCTCGTCCCCACCAGTCTAGCTGTCCTGGCTGATGGGATAGAAAGAAGGCCATCCAAGGCTGATCTTGTTAAGCGGCCTGTCTGGTGCTGCTGGAGGCGCTCCTTAAGATAGGCTGGGCTGGAACCATATAGGGTTTTAAAGGTCAAAACCAAAACCTTGAATTTGGCCCGGAAAACAATTTAAGCTTCAGCTTCAGTATCTGTCCTTCCAATGAGCACTCAGGGTTGATTTCCTTTAGGATTGACTGATTTGACCTCCTTGCAGTCCAGGGGACTCGTAAGAGTCTTCTCCACCACCACAGTTCAAAAGCATCAGTTCTTCGGCGCTCAGCCTTCCTTACAGTCCAGCTCTCACAGCCATACGTTACTACTGGGAAAACCATAGCTTTGATTAGACAGACCTTTGTCAGCAAGGTGATGTCTCTGCTTCTTACTATGCTGCCTAGGTTTGCCATAGCTTTCCTCCCAAGGAGTGTCTTTTAATTTCATGGCTACAGTCACCGTCTGCGGTGATCTTGGAGCCCAAGAAAATAAAATCTGTCACTGCTTCCATTTCTTCCCCTTCCATATGCCAGGAAGTGATGGGGCCAGATGCCATAATCTTCGTTTTTTTAATGTTGAGTTTCAAACCAGCTTTTGCACTCTCCTCTTTCACCCTCAGCAAGAGGCTCTTTAGATCCTCTTCACTTTCTGCCATTAGGGTGGTATCATCTGCGTATCTGAGGTTGTTGATAATTCTCCCGGCAATCTTAATTCCGACCTGTGATTCATCCAACCCGGCGTTTCTCATGATGTATTCTGCATATAAGTTAAATAAGCAGGGCAACAATATGCAGCCCTGTCGTACTCCTTTCCCAATTTTGAACCACTCGGTTGTTCCATGTCTGGTTCTTACTGTTGCTTCTTGACCCTCGTACAGGTTTCTCAGGAGACAGGTAAGGTGGTCTGGTACCCCCATCTCTTTCAGAATTTGCTAGGGATGTCGGAGAATTTCTCCACAAATCTCCGGGAGGCCGAATGCCAACGCATTCGGCCCCCTGAAATTGGTGGGGAAATTCTCCGACACCCCCCGCCCCCCCCGGGATGGGACTTACCTCGTGCAAATGTCCCTTGCGGCGGCAGGTCCTGGTGGCGGCGCGGCCGCGCGGCCGCGGTGCGACAGCGGCCAGTCTTCCGACTGGCTGCCGCCACCGCCATTTCCAAGTAAAGTAAAAAAAAAAAAAGTTATAGGCTACATAAAGATTTACGTAGCCTATGACGGCTAGATTTTCAAAGTCAGCCATGATAGGCTACGTAAATCTTTACGTAGCCTATCACGGCTGACTTTGGAAAAAAAAAAAAGCACGTACGCAAATGGCGGCGCCCATGGGCGCCGCCATTTGTGTTCCTTATTTGGGCATGGGTAGTCTACGTAAAGTTTTACGTAGACTATGGCGAAAATAAGGGCAACGCTATTTGCGTTGCCCTTATTTTCGCCGTAGTCTACGTAAATCTTTACGTAGACTACCCATGCCCAAATAAGGAATGTAAATGGCGGCGCCCATGGGCGCCGCCATTTGCGTACGTGCTTTTTTTTTTTTTTCAAAGTCAGCCGTGATAGGCTATGTAAAGAGTTACGTAGCCTATCATGGCTGACTTTGAAAATCTTTGAAAATAAGGAACGCAAATGGCGGCGCCCATGGGCGCCACCATTAGTGTACGTGCTTTTTTTTTTTTTTTTCAAAGTCAGCCATGATAGGCTACGTAAATCTTTATGTAGCCTATCACTTCTTTTTTTTTTTACTTTTTTCTTTCGCGGCCGGAGAGGCGGGGCGCTCCCCCCTGGCCAGAATTTCGGCAGGGAGGGATGGGGCACCTCCCCCCCCGGCCAGAATTTCAGTGGGGAGGGGCGGGGGGCCTCCCCACCCACCAAGAATTTTGCGGGGAGAAACGGAGCGCCTCCCCACCCACCAAAAAAAGCTGCGGGACCAGGTAAAGGACTTTCGTCCATCCCTAGAATTTGCCACAGTTTGTTATGATCCACACAATCAAAGGCTTTAGCGTAGTCAATGAAGCAGAAATAGTTGGATATACCTTCCCCTTTCTTCCTTGCTTTTCAGTTGGATATACCTTCCCCTTTCTTCCTTGCTTTTCGCTTCTCTTCTTTCCTCAGTTACTTGTGAAGCCTCATCAGACAGCCACTTTGCTTTGTTGCATTTTTTCTTTGGGATGGATTGAGTTGCTGCCTCCTGAACAATGTTACGGACCTCCGTCCATAGTTCCTCAGGCACTCTGTCTATCAGGTCTAATCCCTGAAATCTATTCCTCACCTCCACTGTATATTAATCAGGGATATGATTTAGGTCATATCTGAATGGTTTAATGGTTTTCCCTACATTCTTCAATTTAAGCTGAAATTTTGCGATAAGAAGCTCATGATCTGAGCCACAGTCAGTTCCAGGTCTTGTTTTTACTGACTGTATAGAGCTTCTCCATCTTTGGCTGCAAAGGACATAATCAATCTGATTTCGATATTGACCATTTGGTGATGTCCATGTGTAGAGTCGCCTCTTGTGCTGTTGGAAAAGAGTGTTTGCTATGATCAGCGTGTTCTCTTGGCAAAACTCTATTTGCCTTTGTCCTGCTTCATTTTGTACACCAAGGCCATGCTTGCCTGTTATCCTGGTGATTTCTTGACATCCTACTTTAGCATTCCAATCTCCTATGATGAAGAGGACATCTTTTTTTTGGTGTTAGTTCTAGAAGGTGTTGTAGGTCTTCATAGAACCGATCAACCTCAGCTTCTTCGGCCTCAGTGGCTGGGGCATAGACTTGAATTACTGTGATGTTGAATGGTTTGCCTTGGATTCGTACTGAGATCATTCTATCGTTTTTAAGATTGTATCCCAGTACTGCTTTTCCCACCCTTTTGTTGACTATGAGTGCTACTCCATTTCTTCTCAGGGATTCTTGCCCACAGTAGTAGATATGATGGTCACCTGAATTAAATTCGCCCATGCTTGTCCATTTTAGTTCGCTGATTCCCAAGATGTCGATGTTCAATCTTGCCATCTCATGTTTGACCACCTCCAGCTTACCCTTGATTCATTGATCTTACATTCCAGGTTCCTAAACAATATTGTTCTTTACAGCATCGGATTTTCTTTTCACCACCAGACACATCCACAGCTGAGTGTCCTTTCAGCTTTGGCCCAGCTGCTTCACTCTTTCTGGCGCTACTTGGAAATTCCTCTGCTCTTCCCCAGTAGTATATTGGACACCTTCTGACCTGAGGGGCTCATCTCCATGAAGGGGAGAATCCAGTCATAGGAGAATCCAAAAGGCATCTTCCCTTCCATAAGTGTTGTGAAGAGGAAGAGGAAGAATTTCCTCCTCCTTTTACTCCCATTCCCTACACATTGCTTCCTGCCTCCCATGGAGATAGGTTATGGGACAACTGCTGCAGCCCCCGCTCAAGCCATGAAGAACCCTACTCTGGTGGGTCTCTGATAGAGCCATGAGAATTCACCTGGGTGCAGGGCATGTTACAGTTGTTGATCTGAGACATGTCTATAAGGCCTGGCACTTTTATGATATCCCTATTGTCATATATATTCCTTGTTTTAAGTCCCGTTAATCCAAAACCAGATAATTGCAAGCTGTGTGTTGCACCCAAGACCATTGGTCTGGAGATGTTAGAAGGATGACTAGGTGTGATGGTGGCTGGCCATGCCTTTCTCTCATGTACCATATTATAAGCCATAGAAAGGGATCTGCACTAGAAAACCTAGATCAGTCATACAGGTGAGGCAAAACCATTCACTGGTGAGGCAAATTGTAATTTCCTATTTGTGCACATCTGGGCATTGGGCTCCTCCTCTAATTTAAGCAATTTGTTTCATCTTGGCAATAGCACTTGTCTCAAGCTTCCTTCCCATGGGTGATGACATACTCTTCTGACATCTCTTACAATGTATGCAAGGTTACCTGACCACAATTTGGCGGGGAAATAGATGGAAAATGCTTTCATTTAACCGATTAACATTTAATTAACACTGTTAATTAACATGGATTTTGCCTTTTTCAGCTGAAGTGTAACACTTAACATTGACCTTAACTTTTAAAACCAAAGCTAGGTGTTAGGAAAACTGAGAGAAAGCTGTGATTGATATTATGCATTATAATCTAGCTGGATGAAATCTGAGCTGATGTTATAAAGTAATGTGCATTGTAGCATATAAAAGTCTAATGATAGTTAATGTTGGTTAATTAAGATGAACACAGAATGGTATTACTCTGTCTCATAGGGGCATTAGCAGCTAACAAAATATTATTTTAGTTAAAACCACACATACTGAATCACTTCAGATTCTTGTAGAAATTAATCATGAATTGAATTAGATTACAAATTCTAAAAACGTATAATAGTCATGGATCCTAGCACATTAAATGCAATAGGCCCTCATCCCCTAAAAAAACATTTATGTAACAGGATAATAGTTTATTATGTGCAAATTAACAAGACAAGTCAGGACTCACAAGGAACATTATTTCTAATGTGGTAGCACCCAATCAACAATGTGCAAAATACTCTGATCCTTTAGTGGTTTTTGATTCCTATTATTTCTAACACAGATGTGACATTTACTTCCCATCCATGCTATCAAATATGACAGCCTTCTTTAACCCTTTTGGATGGAAACTCTAAATTTTGCAAATACAGAGAAGCACTCCGTCGAAAGATGCTGGTCCTTGTCTGCTGCAAAGCCTTCAGTCTGCCAAGAGACTGGGATGTATCTGCACCAACAACAGCGTGCCAAGGCTTTAACAGGATGGTCAGAGAGGCCTATGCATGCAAGAATCAAGGAGAGTGTGGAATCCATTCCGGATGCGGTAATCCATGTTGGACCTTCGGCAAGAAAGATCTATTTATTCCATGTTCAGTGCTTCAGTCCAAACCTTTTGAACAGAACCTAAAGGTTTGGTTCACCCTCAGTTATGATGATCTCATACCAAGACACAAAATATATCCATTTCAGGTCAGTTATAAAGGACACATGTACAGCTACAATGTATGCCTTTTCCCTTCAAAATGCTCACAAGCAATGAATGAAAAAGGATTGAGCCCCTGCTTATGAGTATTTTGAATAGAGATCACCTTTCGTAACACTTTCCTTCCCGGGTCTCTAAAGAGACTCACAGCAAAGACCTTGTACAGGGACAATTAACATATATCATTTTAATTTCTTAATTAAAAAACAATAATGTACATATAATAATTTTACATGCATAACAGTTCACTTATCAGTTATATCACCAAAATAATAGAACAGAGAACAGCCCTTCCAAAGTTCTGTCTTTCCACTTGAGTCCACAACAAAAATATAAATAAAACTTCTCTCTGAAGCTTGATTTTTCTGCTGCCTGAAGAAGAAAAACCAGTCTCTAGCTCTCTACTCAGTTCACTCCAGCTCCGCAGCAATCTTCTCAAAATGGACCAGGATCCAGAAACACAGGAACAACTTGTTGAACAGCCATTTATGCAATATAAAAGAACATAAACAAACAAGGAACTCATAGTGTTTGGAGAAAAAAATCATGACTCTTTAAAAAAACATTTCAAAAGGAAACCTCCATACTAACCTGTCCCAAGGGTTCAAGGTCTTACAAAGAGAAGAAAGCAAGCTTCTTCCACACTGCATTTTGCTAACTGCCTAAAATGGTGGCCACTCCCTATCTCACTCCTTTACTGAGCATGTGAAGGAATCTTCCCACTCTTAAAGAAAAATACACTGTGGGTTACATACACCCTTCATAACCGATGTGAGATGTGTATATTTTTTTATATTTGTATGAGGCTGCCATAATGAAGGGTGAGCCAAACCTTTAGGTTCTTCTGCTCCACAAATTCCTAAATGGGTGCCTTCCAAATGTGTCAGACTACAACTCTTATGATGGAATTGTAACCCAACACATCTGGGAAGTACCCAGTTGGGAAAAGCTGCAACATCAGCTTCCAGTTTCCTAGGAGAGGTGATGCTGGCCAGTGGTGCAGTGGTAAGTTTTGAAGTGCAGGCACTCATCATGAGAGTCCCCATAGCCACACCCTCAAGGGGAGTCTAAACATTCAGGCAGTTGTCTTGATCCATATTTTAATACACACACACATCTCTTCAAGTTTTCATCTCCATCAGGAGCAAGTGTTTTGTAAAGCTAATTCAAGACCAAGCCACCCCCTACCCTCTCCTCCAGGATAGCCTGGAGGAGAAGGCTATCCATGGCTACTGGTCCCAATGGCTATATGGTGCCTCCGGTATCAGAAGAGTATGTCTATGCATACCAATTGCTGGGGAACATGGGCGGGAGGGTGCTGTAGCACTCGTGTCCTGCTTGTGGGTTTCCCATGGGCAGCTGGTTGGCCGCAGTATGAGCAGAATGCCAGACTAGATGGACCCTTGGTCTGATCCGACAGGGCTCTTCTTATGTTCTAATGTAAAGTACTTTGCATTAGGACAGAGAACAATATATTGGTGTTGGCAAAAGTCATTCCCCCACCCACCCGGCTACTGTGAGGATTGTAGCTAAGCTCAAAGGGGAAAGGATATTCTGAGGGGATGAGAGTGGCAGATGACATCGGCGTCCCTGATAATAAAGGAGCACCAGCACTGCCTCCCTGGGAGCCCTGTCTCTATCACTCCACTGATTCTGGCAGAGGAAGTAACTACAATGTGGGGTCCTCCCAAAAGGCATGCATCTTTCAGTGTTCCTGGAGGAAAGCCAGAGAGGGACATCTTGCAACAGCACCTCACACAGCACAAAAGCAATACTGGCAGGGGCACTCAACCAGTCATGACATATTTGTTCCAAAATGTATCAGTGATACTGAAACTGAAATGGTAAAACTAGCAGCTTTAATCACTGCAGTTTGTGGTAATGGCTTCTCGTCTCCCTAGTTTGAGTCCAGTATAAGCAACTTTGCCTAGAATGTTATATAGTTTTTTGAGGAGGAGGAGGAGGAGGAGGAGGAGGAAAGAAAGAAAGAAAGAAAGAAAGAAAGGGGAGTCCTCTGTAAATAGATTCCTGTAAAGAAAAGGGGAAAAAAACCTTGGAGATATAAGCCTTCAAAATAATCTCTGTGGCAAGTTTCCATGTGCTTTGAACAGCTGTTACCACCTCCTATTTGCCCCTTGTTATGTTTTTTGAATAGCCCTGTTAAGTACAGGGCCCAGGTGTTCTTCCACGGAAGATAATATTCCAAGGGTAGCGTCTGACCCCTCTGTGAGCTCCAAAGGCAATTGTGTTGGTAACTTTGCATTTGCCTGTGGGGCTGTCACATAATTAGTCTATTCATGAGCTGTGGGGGCTGCTTTCTAGTTATGAATGCCTTTTTTATCCCTTTGACTCCTCTTTGATTCTTAGGAATGGATACAATTTTATTCCAAAGACAGCAATGTGCTTTTCCCTTTTAAAAGATCTACAAAATAAGAAATTCACCCCATGGGATACCTCCTTGTGCCTGTATTTGTTTTGTGTCTATGTGTGTGCCAGTTATGTGTGTGTAAATGTAAATATTCACAGTGGCCTTTCTGCTGCTCACGTCCAAGAAGAGCTCACACTGGGGCGACTGCCTCTGAATTAAAATTAAAACCAACAGTTGGCATTAAAGGTCACCACTTTATTAGAATTATTCATCCAGATACAATTAGCTGCATACCAAACTGCAGGGAAGACAGAATGAAGGGGACTTTGTCATCCTGGTTCTCATCTAACCTACCTTGATGACATGAATAGCAAAATGTCTGATTTCTAGAAGAAATGAAAGAAATCAACTGTGTAGTGACTCCTCTGAGAGGAGGATCTGTTGGGTTTTGAGGGCAATAGAGCCTAGCAATTTGATTTGCTTTTGCATCTGATGTGTTCTGTTGCAGGGCAATATCAATGCTGATCTGTGGTCCACCTTCCTGTAGCATCTCTAGACACCATGGAATTTCACAAGGTCTATGGCTCTAAAAACTCAGTGATTATAACTGCACAGATACACATACACATGTAACGATACTAGGCCCTTTATGACTATGAAGTTCCCTAGTTTGCTCTATGGCTTACAACTTCCTGTTTATAGTGGTCTTTAAACTTTCTGTTCAGGATTATTCTGGGATAGATGGATGGATAAGATGTCTTGTGCACTAGAGTTTTGTAAGTGATGTGTGGGAAAAGAATAATCTTGCAATGACCAAAAAAAAAAAAAAGAATTATATACTTCTAGGGTACTTGTGTAATGCCAACAGGCTACTGTTATGAAGCTCCCAAGAATGTTAGCTTTCATTTTTAGAACATATAAGTTTTTAATCTAATCCCAGAGAGAACCTTGAGAGAAGCTCAAAATAGTGAGGGCAAAAATACTGAATGACTGGAAATATGTAAAAGTAAATCCACTGTCTCCAGTTGGAGCAAGTCAGGGTTGGGTGGGTAGAACCCTTTTCAAAAAAAAAAAAAAAAGCTAAAATACAATCTGCTGTCTGGCATGGAAGTGGGAGGGGATCCAGCCTTCACCCTCATGAAAGATTACTGGTAGAGTTGTTTATCTTTTAAGGAAGGAAGGAAGAAAGAGCAGCCCCAGCCGTTACATGGAATAGGAGTATCATTCACACAGTCTTTTGACTGTGTAGTGGTTAGTGGTTTTAGTGTTAGACTAAGGGTGGGGAGATCTGGGTTCAAATCCCATACTCTCCCATGAAGCTCCATTGCTGTGCATCCTCATCCTGCACAAACAGAATCTCACTTGACGAGATTCTTCCAGTCTCCATCTCTCTGCTATCCTACTTCACAGGGTTGCTATGAGCATAAAGTGGGAGGGGAGGGCCATATCCACTGACTGCCATGAGGTCCTTGGAGGAAGGATGGGATAAAAATGAAATACATAAATAAATTTGCACATGCAATTTCCCCCTCTAGATAGAGATTATTTTTATGCATGTTTGGCCTGCATATCTGGATTATACAAGTGTCAAGGTTCCCCTTATGACCTGGACCCCCTGAGCAACCCCTTAAGCATCTCTTATAAGATCCTTAAGGGGTTGCTCCTTAAGAATCCCACCTTCCTTCTTTTAAACCTCCCCTTCCCAGTAATGTGGGGTCTGGCTGCAGATGTGGGGTGACTGGGTTTAACCACAGGGTTTAACCACAACAGTTTACTAGTAGATTTAAAGCAAGCAAATTACAACTAAAGGTATTTACACAATAGAGCTCAGTGATACAAAAGGCATAAAAAGAAAAGAAAATGTGCAAAACACATGTTCCTTTACCCTAGCTGTCCTTAGACTTTTCTAGGCTGCTTCTTTCTGCTCACTCTTCAGACTCTGCTCTTGCTTCAGGCTCTCACTGCCTCTGCTCTTACTGGCTCTCTCTGTCTCTCTCTTTATGGGGTGAATTTTCCCTCAAAACCGAAAGTACTGCTTCAAACCTGAAGAAATGACACTTCAGTGGAGAAATGAAACTGACGCTTAAGTGGAGAAATGAAACTACTCCTCTCAGGGTTACCCCTTCCAACAGAAAACTCCAGGCCTCTAAGCCTGACTGTTTTTCCCTTTGCTTCTGTATGCCTCAAACCTTCACAGCAACTATAACTAGGGATGGCAGAGAATTCCGCCACAGATTCCAGTGAGGCCAGATTCTTTAGAATCCGGCCACCCAGAATCCGTGGCGGAATGGACTCCTGCCCCCCCCCCACGGAATCCCCCCGGGACGGAACTTACCTGGGGCGGATGCGGCGGATGCGGTGGATGCGGCAGCGGCGGCGGCAGTTCCGGCAGCGGCGGCCGCTCCAGCAGCCGCTCCGGCGGCTGGTCTCCTCGCTGGCCGCGGCCAGGCTGCTGCAGCCGCCATTGGCAACCTTGCAGCTGTGATAGGCTACGTAAGTATTTATGTAGCCTATCACGGCTAACCCCCCCCCAAAAAAACCAGCGTATGGAAATGGCGGCGGCTACAACGGCCGCCATTTACGTTCCCTATTTTTCGCTGTTCTAGCCTACGTAAATATTTACATAGGCTATTATGGCGAAAAAAAGGGGAACGCAAATAGCGTAGTGGGCGCTATTTGCATTCCTTTTTTTCCTGCCATTCTAGCCTATGTAAATATTTACGTAGGCTAGAACAGCGGGGGGGGGAAGGAACGCAAATAGCGCCCACTACACTATTTGCATTCCCCTTTTTTTCACCCTAATTGCCTACATAAATATTTATGTAGGCTAAAACAGCGAAAAATAGGGAATGCAAATGGTGGCCACAGTAGCCGCCGCCATTTGCGTACGCCGTTTTGGGGGGGGGGGTTGCCGTGATAGGCTACGTAAATACTTACATAGCCTATCACGGCAGCCTGGCTGGACGCAAATGGCGGCTGCTATGGCGTCCACTATTTGCTTCCGCAGCAGCCTGTCAGCGGCTGGAAATCCGGCTGTGGACGGCCCTGGCCAACTGCTCTGTGGAGCCACCGTGGAGCGGAGCCGGCCGGGCAGGATTCCAGGAGGGAGGACCAGATCGCCTCCCCTCCCATCGAGGATTCCGGGGGGAGGGACGGAGCGCCTCCCCCCCACCGTGAAAAATTCCATGAAAAGGTAAGTGAGTTTCGTAGATCCCTAACTATAACTTATTTCATGAATGATTTGACTAATTCAATAAATACAGATATGTACACAGAGACCCTTCTCATGCATGCTGAATGCAGGAACAGTTGCGGGGAGTGGCTGCCAGGCACACCCACCACCCCTCCTCCTAGGCCTCCCCTGCCAGTTCCCTCCCTTCACAAGCAAATAGACCTTACCATTTTAAATTGGAATAGTGGTGGGGAAATTAAGGATGTACGAAAGTCACTTACCTTTTTGACGGGGTGATTCATGGGGGGGGAGGCGCTCCGCACCTCCCCCTGAAATCCTAACCCGGCTGGTTCCACTCCGAGGAGATTCCGTGGAGCCACCAGCCGGGGCCGCCCGCAGCTGGACATCTGGCCGCTGGGCAGCCTGCAGGCAAAAAAAAAAAATCAGCATACGCAAATGGCGGCGGCTACAGCCTTTTTTTCGCTGTTTTAGCCTACGCAAATATTTACGTAAGCTATTATGGCAAAAAAAAAAAAGGAACGCAAATGGCGGCCATCGTAGCCACCACCATTTGCATACACTGTTGGGTTTTTTTAGCTTGCCGTGATAGGCTTCGTAAATACTTACGTAGCCTATCACGGCCTCCGCAGGGACGCTAGTCGCATCCCTGCGTTAGCCGTGATAGGCTACGTAATTATTTATGTAGCCTATCACAGCTATGATGAGGAAGCAAATGGCAGCCGCAGCGCGGACAGCAGCAGGTAAGTGCTCCGTTTCACGCGCCTTTTGTGGGGGGGGGCTTCATTCCGCCATGGATTTCGGGGGGCCGAATGCCAGTGCATTCGGCCTCACTGAGATCCGTGGCAGAATTCTCTGACATCTCTAGGGGAAATACTGAATGTGAGACATGTTCCTTTACTAGCAGTTGCTGGAGAGATACATGGGAGTCATATGGCTTGGTACAGCCACGTGTCCCTTGTAGCATCTAGTTCAGTGGTGGGGAACCTCTTTCAGCCCAAGGGACAAATTCCAAGAGAAGCTCATGGGGGCCACATTCTAGTAGTGGGTGTGGCCAAAGGCAAGAGAGATGGGGCCAAAAATGCCTCCCCAAAATACAAAAAAATGCCAGCATATTGTAGCTTAAAGCTGTCACTGCCAGTAACTGCCAGCAACTAAGAAGAGGCATTTCAACCTTTTAGAATGTGATTTTTTAAAAAAATGCAAAAGCTGGGAAGCCATCAAATGATTGGTGGTTGTGGAAAAGGCGGTGGGGTCTTCTGTTGTGGAAAAGGAGGTGGTGAGAAAGGTGTATGGCCTTCTGGGGAACCCCTTAAAACCAGATTTGGCCCCCAGACCTGAGGTTCCCCACCCTGATATAGTTAAACCTATGTTGGGGAACGTGTGGCCTTTCAGATGTTGTTAGACTGAAATTCCCATCAGTCCTAGCCAGCATAACCAATTGTGAAGGATGATGGGAGTTGCAGTCCAACAAGGGCCTATTCCCCATCCCCAGTTAGTTCCTCAATCCTTAATAATAATTAATTGAAAGGGGGAAAGTTACAAGATTCGAAAAACACAGATACCGAAACTCCACTGAAATGCTCAGATCCATGCACAAAAAGTATATTCACAAAAGTAGATGATTTGTTAATAGGATCTGTTCAAACATTTTATGTGTAGGGCTTTCCAACTGTTATTTCTTATTGTCTGTCTGGCTTCATCTGTCTAACCACAGGGCCCTTAAGTGATGCAATTCCCAGAGCTAAATGCACAAACTGTGTCTGCAGTTTCTCATAATGAGAGAGTTACTGCCATGCATTGCACCAAGTAAACACTTTTTCTTCCTTTCGTCTCTGTAAAAACAAAATATGAAATAAAAGTTCCTATTGTTAAATTACAAATGTAAGGAATATGTCAAAAGTCTCCCGGGAAACTAGGTTTCCTTCTTACCACAAGAGTTAAAAAGCAAAATGTGTTTTCTTTCTACCGCTTTGTCAGAATGCAGCGCTAAAGTTGGAGGGTCAAGCCCCAGGTCAAATAAACAACTTTACTGTTTTGAATTTTTTAAAGGTTGGAACTCCAGATAAAACAAGCGCTATTTGCACACAATATGCCCTGTGATCACATGACATGATTGATGAGAAGTCAAAACAATTTTTTTGTTTGTTCAGCTTTAAAGTGAATGCGTGGCTCAGATTTTCTGTGGCTTTGAATATTATTAGGCAAACAAAGGCACACATATGGGATGTGGTAAAGGTAAAGCCCTACTTCACAAACAACATGATGTTTCCTTTCCATAGCTCTGACTCATTCAAAAAGAAATTCATGGCACTGAAGCTGAGGTATGGTTATTATATTCCACTAGGGTCATACTCAAAAAGAGCCGACTTGAAATGGGCTGTAGCCTCGTGCTATGGAATATGGAAGAAAAGAGGTTTCCTCTCCCCCATTTACCCTTGTCAACAGCATCCCTCTATTTACCTCTGAGCAGCATCATATTAACCCAACCCAAGAACCAATGAACAGGGAGAACAATGGTGCAGAAGCTGGAGCTGGGGACACAGAGATGTGACCCAAATTTGTGAAATTCAGAAACCACTAATTCAAGGAGCAACCGTTTCATGAAATAGTTCCTGCTCCAACTTTGTTTCTCCAAATCATTTCATCAACTCTCCAGCATATTATCTGGGAGTAAACCCCATTGAACACCATAGGTCTACTTTCTGATTAGACACCCTGTTAGTGCTATCCTATTAGACATAGGGTTGCACTATTCATCTCAGATTCTGCTTCCCTCCCCCAAGGCAATCCTTTGGGTCTACTTTCAAATAAAGCATGTTTGAGTTTTTTTGCAAGACATCCTTATAAAACAGAAAAGAAATTCAAATGTAAAACATGTTTTCCCTAGTTGTTCAGGTTTAAAAATAGGGTTGCATGAAATGGCACCCAGTGACTTTATATTTTTAGCAAGCCTGATTCAATCACTGCTCTTTCTCTGGAGGGCAACACTGCACTTCACTCACTGAAGCGACTTTAAACCAAGTACAAGAGTCCCTAAAACTGAGGGGACTCTTGATTTGTTTGTTTCAAATATCAGAACTGAGCCCTGGAGCATATGGAGAGAGCTATGGAACTAATAAAGGGTTCTAATTCTGAGTATGGGCACACTTTCCACAGCTCAGAGAATCCAAACCCAACCTCATACCTCTGGTATTAAGCATTCCAGGTCAGAGAAAGCAATATTGCTTTCTAGACAGACTGTGTTCTAGCTAGGGATGCCCCCCCCATATGTGTTCTCTGGGTGCCCGCCCAGCCCCTGCCCTCACTCAAGTGCACCCAGACCCACGCTCAAGAAATCCGCTGCTTACTGAGCCACCCACACTTACCTGGGCAGCTTCATCAAGCTCCACAATCACCATTTTTTGAAAAATACAATGGCAATTGCAAAAATGTGCATATTTGCATGTACACAAAATGGGGCCATGAATCGCCCATGTAGGCAAGACTACAGGCATTTGCTTGCGTGTAATCTTGCGTATTTTGTGAAGGCAAAAGGAAGAGGGGCTGACCAAGGGCAAGATGGATGGATGATATTCTGGAGGTGACGGACTCGACCTTGGGGGAGCTGAGGGTGGCGACGGCCGATAGGAAGCTCTGGTGCGGGCTGGTCCAGGAAGTCCAGTATAACATAACAATATATTATTGTTATATTGTTGTTGTTTATTCGCTCAGTCGCTTCCAACTCTTCGTGACTTCATGGACCAGCCCACGCCAGAGCTTTCTGTCAATTATTGTTATGGTTATGGTTATTATTATTCCACCTTTCACTGTTACAGACATCAGGGCAATGTACCAAACTGTGACCAAAATCATGATATAATGATGTTACTATTTACAAAGTCGTATGTTATCTTGAATAGGGATGGCAGAGAATTCTGCCACCGACCCCAATGAGCCTCAAATATTTGCGTAGCCCTTCGTGTGAAAAAGCAGGGATGCAAATGGCGTCCAGTACACCATTTGCAGCCGTAAAGGTCTTAGTTTAAGCTAAATGCAGCCATTTACAGCTGCATTTACTTAAACTAAGACCTTTATGGCTGCAAATGGCATCCTGGACACCATTTCTGTCCAAAGTCAATCCCTCTTAGCCAGTGATACGGCAATGGCAGCTGTACTGCTGGCGCTTCGGAGCCAGCCGGTGGCTCTGCAGAATCACCACGGAGCGGAGCCTGCTGGCCAGGATTCTGGGGGGAGGAACGGATCGCCTCCCCACAAGGGCAGATTCCTGGCTGGAATGATAGGTAGGGAATCCACTAGGGATGGCGGAGAATTTCTCCACGAATCTTCGGGAGGCTGAGTGCCAACGCATTCGGGATGGGACTTACCATGGCCAAATGTCCTTCTCGGCGGCGGGTCCCGGCAGCATTTCGGCGGCGTTTCGGCGGGGGCGGGGGCGGCAGCCGGTCTCCCGACCGGCTGCCACCACCGCCATTACAAAATAAAAAAGTAAAGTTAAAAAAAAAAACCCACACCCGTGATAGGCTACGTGACGATTTACGTAGCCTATCACGGCTAGATTTCCAAAGTCAGCCGTGATAGGCTATGTAAATTGTCACGTAGCCTATCACGGGTGACTTTGGGGGGGGGAAAAAAAAGCGCGTATGCAAATGGTTCCTTATTAGGACAGGGGTAGTCTATGTAAAGATTTACGTAGACTACGGCGAAAATAAGGGAACGCTATTTGCGTTGCCCTTATTTTCGCCATAGTCTACGTAAATCTTTACGTAGACTAGACGTGCCAAAATAAGGAACACAAATGTTCCTTAGAACATTTAGATAGGCTAGAAATGTAGCCTATCATGGCTGACTTTGGAAATCTAGCTGTGATAGGCTACGCAAATCGTTACGTAGCCCTATCACAGGTGTGTGTTTTTTGTTTTGTTTTTTACTTTTTTTTTCACGGCCGGGGAGACGGGGCGCTCCTCCCCAGCCTGAATTTTGCCAGCGAGGGATGGGACGCCTCCCCCCCAGCCTGAATTTCAGCCGGGCGAGGTGGGGCGCCTCCCCCCCTCGCCTGAACTTCGGGGGGAGAACCGAAGCACCTCCCCCCCACCGCGAAGCAAGCTGCGGGACAAAGTAAGTCCCTTTCGTCCATCCCTAGAATCCACCCATCCCTAAAAGTACAAAAAGTAGGGATGTCAGAGAATTCCGCCACGGATCTCAGTGAGGCCGAATGCCAGTGCATTCTGGCCCCCAAAATCCGTGGCGGAACGAAGCCCCTGCCCCCCCAACCCATGAAAGGCATGCGAAACGGAGCACTTACCTGCTGCCGTCCATGCTGACTTGCGAATGTCCCTGCGGAGGCCATGATAGGCTACATAAGTATTTACTTAGCCTATCATGGCAAGCCAAAAAAAAAACAACAGCGTACGCAAATGGCAGTGGCTACGGCGGCCACCATTTGCGTTCCCTATTTTTAGCCGTTTTAGCCTACATAAATATTTATGTAGGCAATTACGGTGAAAAAAAGGGGAACGCAAATAATGTAGTGGGCGCTATTTGCGTTCTGTTTTTTTCGCCGTAATAGCCTACGTAAATATTTACGTAGCCACCATTTGCGTACGCTGGTTGTTGTTTTTTTGGGCTTGCCGTGATAGGCTACGTAAATACTTACACAGCCTATCACGGCAGCTTCGCAGGACGTAAATGGCAGCTGCTACGGCGACCACCATTTGCGTCCACAGCAGCCTGTTCGCGGCTGGAACTCCGGCTGTGGACGGCCCTGGCCGGCGGCTCTGCAGAGCTGCCGTGGAGCGGGCCCAGGGAGGATTCCGGGGGGAGGGACGGAGCGCCTCCCCCCCACCATGAATCCAAGCTCCACAAAGGTAAGTGACTTTCGTACATCCCTAACAAAAAGACATCTCATCGATGCTTACTGTGTAGGGAGAACAAGGTCAGCATATAGAGCAGTAATAGTTATGGGTTTGGAGCAGGGCAGAGGTGCTTGGGCAAGGTGTTCTCAGTGGTCCCCTTCCCTAAATGTTGCCACCTTCTGCTCCTCACCACCACTCATTTGCTTGCCTCTCTGAACCCAGTCTGCACCACTTTACAGAAGGAGAGAACAGGGCAAGCAGGGGCTGCTTTTCTGTGTATCCCTCACTTAGAGTGGACAGCTGAACAGGCACCAACAGCAAGGAGCTTTGGCAGCAGTGCCAGGGGACTATGGATGTTGGAGAAATGGATTGAAATTACATTGGACTTCTATGAATGTGACCCCATGGAATCCGCAGTGGACCAGCTTTTCCAAGTTGCACAGATTTTTTTAAACTTTCTGGAATTCTACACAAATTTGGCCATACAAAAATATGAAAGTTGCTGTAAAAGACATTCATGTAACCACCATTTCCCCCCAAAAAAAACAATGTTTGCTAGATCTTTGATCCATCTTGAGCCTCTGCTGTGTAGCAATTGTTTTTTGTGCACTCTGCTCTTTGATTTTACCATGAGCTAAGAAAAATATGCAAAATATTGTGCACCGGCAAAGTTCTGTAAATTGTGGTGGCTTTTTTGTTGCATACTTTTCTGATGGGGGACAAAAATCCAAACCTGTCAATGAGCAGATGATGGAGAGGATGATGCCTGACAATTCACAAAACACAGAACAGATTAAACACAACCTGCACATCGCTTCAGGGGACTCCAGCAATTGACAGTGGGTCCCCAGCAGGAGCCTGATGACAATGCCCCCCAGATACCAGCACTAATACAGAGTAGCTGTTGACTAGGGATGTACGAAATCCCTATCTGGCTCTGTGCCGGTCCATCCGCGGTGGGGGGGAGGTGCTCTGTCCCTCCCCCCAGAATCCTCCCCAGCCAGCTCCGCGGAACCGCCGGCCAGGGCCGGTCGCAGCCAGAGTTCCGGCTGCTGCCAGGCTGCTGTGGCTGCAAATGGTGGCTGTCATAGCAGCTGCCATTTGCATCCTTGCAGTAAGCCGTGATAGGCTACGTAAGTATTTACGTAGCCTATCATGGCAAAAGGCAGCCACGCAAATGGCGGCCGCTACGCCATTTGCGTGGCTGCCTTTTGCCATGATAGGCTACGTAAATACTTACGTAGCCTATCACGGCTTACTGCAAGGATGCAAATGGCAGCTACTACGATGGCTGCCATTTGGGGCCGCAGGAGCCCGGCAGTATCCAGGAGACCAGCCACCGCTGCCGTCGCATCTGCTGCCGCCGCCGGAGCTGTAGGATCTGCCACCAGGTACGTTCCGTCCTGGGGGGATTCCACGGGGTGGTGGGGTGGGGGAGGCCATTCCGCCATGGATTCTGGGGGGGCGGATTCTAAAGAATCCAGCCTCACTTGAGTCTGTGGCGGAATTCTCTGACATCCCTACTGCTGACCACAACCCAAAGACTGTTCCAAAAACTTAAAGGGACTACCCATCATGGCTGAGAACTGATTCACACGCCAAGCATGCAGGTTCTACATGTCGCATATGGGGAAGTTGGGCTCTTACACACACATGCATTCCACTGCACATGAAATGTTGTATGATCCAAACCTTTGGGTGGGACTTCATTAACATATATGAGCCATTGAAGTGATGTGCCCACAATCCACCCTGTTTTGTATGTGATAGATTGTTCTAATAGGGTGTGCTTGCATTTGTAGGTCTGAAATGAACACACTGATCTCAGTGAACACTGGGTTCGGGGAGGAGGGCACAAATAAGATTCCCCTGCAACCCGGTCCTTAGATAACATAAAACTATACAGAACAATTGTTTTCCTTCAGTGCTTTTGAATATGATAGGTCAAAATCTCAGCTTTCAAAGGGGAAATCTAGGAACTTGGTATACCCTCATTCATTCATTCCTACCCTAATAGGCTTCAGCTGAAAGCATCAATTGTTTTCAGTTTTTGTGTGTATGCAGGAAATATCTAACCAATTCACTGGGAAAATACAAATGAGGTAAAGTCTTTTTTTTCTATAGACTCAGCACTTCCCTAGAGAAAATTCTGTAATTTCCTAACAACACTATCATTTATCCCTGGCTTTCCTTAAGCATATTTTTTGAAGAATTCCTCACATAGTTTCCTCCAATGAAGTTCCTTGTGTTAAAATGAGACATTTGTTATAAACATTAGTGTATATAATTAGATTTTAGTTTGAAACTTTATATCCTCATCGTATATAGTTGCTGGTTCTAAACAGCAAACTGCTGGAGAAACTATTAAAATATTTTAATGAAATGAGGATCCCCGTTCCCCCTCCCCCTTATAAAGCTGGCTAATGCAATTTTTTTTAAAGAAGTTGATGGCTAATTTCACCCTACTTAGTGTATTATAATTATATGATTACCTATAGAAACACTGTAGTATGGTATACAGAAGATCAAAGTTACTGAAAAGTCAGCATGTAATTAGTTTCTTGCTTTGGAGCATTAGGTAGAATTACCACAAAGAGGCAAAAACTATCATTTTATGGAGACCCTTAGGAGGTTTATAATGATGGTAGACAAATATATGCATACAATATCAGTTGGTGTGCTAAAATTTAATTTTCGTGAGGAAATGTGGTTGAAGGTGATCACAGTACATGGGGATGTTCTTATTTTAATATTGGTGGATATTATTATTAGAGAATCATATCAAAAGATATGTCACCAGGGAGAAAATATCATTTATAAATTGCTAATGAGTAGCAAACAGTGCGTAGCTTGGAGGTATAAGACATCTTTTCACAATAAGCATTTATGATCAAACACAAAAGATCAAGTGGGGGAAGAAAGAACATAGGATCTATATTTTATCTTTCGGTGCTCAACAACATTTTCTATGGTTAAATGGGGTTATACAATGGATAAATTGAATTTCACCCTCATTATAAAGGCAAAAAAGAATCCTCCTCCTTTTCCCTCTGATATAGGGCTTACTCTATAGTGTCCTTAGCAATGTTGTATCCCATTAGGATAACCCTCATTAGAACATCACCTCTTTAAGGGTGCTTTGTTCCCAAATATAAAGTTATAAGGAAGGTAAGTTGTGCAATTAGAACTTGGAGGTCAGTGATACCCTGCTGTGTTAGATACTGAAGAGATTTTAAAAGCTTGTGATCAAACTCAATGTGAAATGCTGTTACTGCTTCTCTGAACGCAAGATCATTCAAGGCAGGAATTGTTTCAGTTATTATTATTATTTTTTAAAACTGTGCATGATGCCACCACGATGACAGATTAAATGTTGTACTCTTGTACCTAATGGTAATTTCTTCCCATCAATTTTATGACATTGGGAAAGGGCTACAGAGCACAGTTTTTGCATAGGAACGGGCACAGGTTCAAACACTGACATTTCCAGGTAGGGCCAGGAAAGAGACTCCTGTCTGAAAATCTGGAGAACAGCTGCCAGTCACTTTAGAGCTAGATGGACCAATGATCGACGCAATGTAAGACAACTTCTTATGACATTTTTGATACCATTAATATGTTTCTGCAGAAGTGTCATACTTACCTTACTTTCTTAGGGACCAGTGATTCGGCTTCCACTGCTTCAGTTCTCATTTAAGTAGAGCATTGCAATATACAACTTTTATGGGTGGTAAATTGCTGGTGGACGCAAGCCAGCAAGTCCAGGAAGGCTGAGCACTATCCAGTTCCTTGCTTTTAGAGATGGGTGAACCCCCCAAGGTTCTCCTTGGTTTGGCTAGGCATTTTTCTGGATTTCCCAGCAACAGTTGGAAAACACAGACAAATATTACAAGGCAATAGAGGATTGGAAGGTGTGAAACCGCCCCCCCTCCATACACACCTGTCTCCACACCCTGCCACCCACCAGATCCAAACACACTACCACCTTCCCTTCCTTCCCCATAATTTAGTGGTGTTGGAAGCAGTGGCAAAGGCACTTGTGGAGGAGAGCAGGAGTGGCAAGCGTAGAAAAGGGCACAGAGAGGAGAGTGGAATGGGGGGGGGGTTTCCTTCCCTCCTTCTTCTATGTTGCCTCATCACATTTGCTTAAAGCATGAATGGTGTAGGGACCATTGAATATGTAGTTATCCCAAGGGCTCCTGCCATTGCTGGATACCTTGGAAAAATCAGATCTCCCATAGTTCTTTATACTTCTATTAGCAAGCACAATAGAACAATGGTGAGAACGGAGGGAATAGACCTGGGGTCTCCAACGTAGTGCCACAGACACCTCTCTCAGCACCCACCAGGTTTCCTGCCCCACGTCATTTTTATTATTTTTTTCATTACACTTTTAAAAACTGGGGACCTGGTATACTGCAAAGTGCAGTACCACCCTCCAGCACTATATTTTTGAGTTCAATAGAGTGGTTTGTGTTTTAGAACTCAGACCCCACCTCTGCCTAGTATTAGCTTCCTGCACAAGATACTTTTCTTTTAGTCTCAGCAGTTTGCCTCCTGGGAAATGAGTGTTTTGTGACTGGTTTTATGGATGGCCACTATGGTGGACATGGTTTTATGGATGGCCAAAGAGTCTCCTTGGCAGCCATTTTGAGAGAGCACCCATGACACTTGCAAAATTCCAGACGTGCCACTGAACCAAAAATGGAAGAAACCCTTTTCTACTCTTGCCACTCCAGTACCACCACTGACATATGGATCTTTGTAGAATGAGGAGGGCAGCAGAAAAGTCAGGAATTCTCCTCCAGCTTGCATCTGAGATGGAAAAGAATTTTAGGGCTTGTAAAGTTCACTTTTATTTTTAGGTAGGCTTTAATGAGCCCCTGAAGTTCATATCTGAGCCTGGTTTGGATGAGTGTCTACTTGCCAGCATCTCTACTTACTTTAATCTAGTGCTGTGCCGAAAATTTCTCCCACATTTTTTTCAACCATTCTCATTCAATTTGACAGAAAAGACATTGCTTTCAAAAAGAAATTCAAAGGAGGAGAAATTTCAGAGAAATTCTCATGGGTTGGGTTTTGGGTTCTTGGGCTTACCTTTAGTTATGAGGTGACTGAGGAGTGGGCATGAGTGTCCTGTCTGTCATTGTACAATAATCTCTGTGGCAGCCTGTAGCCTCCTCAGCTTCCTGCACTTCAGTTAAAGTCATCATGAGGAAGACATCATGAGGCAATTTTTCCCATGGGGCTTTTTCAGTTCAGGAAGCGTGGGTGGCCTGGGAGGCTTCAGAGCAATGGACAGATGTGTAACAGAGAGAGAAAACACACACAGCACCCTCGGCCACTTCGCAGTGATTTAGGTAAGCTCAAAAATGCCACCAAAAGAAATTCTGCCTCAAAAAACTGGAAGCCTCAACCCAGTTGATGCTGTTGCCACCTACAGAAGCAGTGCAATGAACCAAAAACCCTTAGGGAAAAAGAAAGTCCCTGTGTTACAGCCCCTGCCACTAGTGAGCCCTACCTGTGAGAAACTGTTGGAGAATTTCTCCTTCTAATTTCTCTGCCCACAAATAGTGTGGAGAATTTTGAGAGGCCATTTGTGCACAGCTCTGCTTTAATCAAACAGGCCAATTGGTTCTATTGTCATGCTGGACTTTCGGTATATCGTATCCTCCTACCCTGTAGGAAATGTGCACACACCAGAAGCCCAGTCTGGGAAGGGAGGAAGGAAATGCAACCTATACATCGCACCACCACTACCAGCCCCACACAACAGCTGAATAGTTGTTTTCAAATGAGTATTTCTTAGGGTTTGGACTTGTAACTATGAACTATCGTAGGGTAAAAATCAAACATCTAATTCCTCCTTGCTATAAAATAAGCCATTGTTCTGAAGGCTCCATTTGTGAATCTGTGGTACTGTTCCTCTCTTGGTTGTGAAAAGGGAAATTAATGTCCTCCTTTGAGGCTAAGAAACAACCCTCTCCTCTGTGTATTTACTGCTGAAGCACCATTTTCATAACGTCTGTAGGGCTGAACAGCATACAGAGGATTCCCCCAGCTAGTAGCATTCAGGCACAGCATGACACAGGGAGAGATACACACACACACACAGAGGGAGAGGGAGGGAGAGAGAGATCAGAATGAGGCACAATGAGTGTGCTGTCACAGTGAGCAAAATTCTTAAACCTAGATTAACCTTGAAGCTCAAATGAGATAAAAACAAATAGAAATTTCTCCACAGGAATAAGAGCTTAATATAAAGGAAAGTATTTCATAACTCACGTAACTTTAATTAAGGGGGGAAAATCCTGGCAGGATAGATTCTGTCTTGGAATGATACACTTAAATGCATATTCAATGCAGGGGCACAGAAGGCACTCACGTCTCATCATTAACGCACACTCTGATCCTACAGATGGTCATAGCACACGATTGGCGCTACATAGACGTTACACGGTCCTAGACAGAGCTACATTGGTGCACTTGGACATTGTTACAATGGGATGAGTCTGTTCTTATCTAGTCCTGATGGCTATGTGCTACCTCCAGTACCAAAGGCAGTGAGCCTAGGCACACCAGTTGCTGGGGAACATGGGTGGGAGGCTGCTGTTGCGCTCATGCCCTGCTTGTGGGTTCCTGGTCCACAGCTGGTCGGCCACTGAGTGAACAGAATGCTGGATTAGATGGACCTTTGGTCTGATCCAGAATGGCTCTTCTTATGTTCTTATGTTCTCTTTTTTTGGAGATGCATTTCCTCATTTCCTGACTCCCATCAACCTCAGCTAGTTGTGGTCCAAAACATCTGTATGGCACCATGTGGGTGAAGGCCCATGGGGTCATCCTATGAAGCTGATTGGTGGGAGATTCAGGACAGATAAAAGGAAGTACTTCTTCATACAGCGCATTGTTAAACTATGGAATTCACTACCACAGGATGTAGTGATGGACACCAATTTGGATGGCTTTAAAAGGGGCTTGGACAATTTCATGGAGGAGAAGGCTATCAATGGCTACTAATCTTTTTTATTATTCTGTTTTTATTTTGTTGTTACAAATAAAATAAACACTACCAACAATATAATCAAAATCTTCAGTTTCCAGCATTACAATATTCTAAAAAGAAGAAGAAAGGGAGGATAGCTAAAGAAGGAAGAGAAAAAGAAAAAAGAAAAAACAGAATTATATTAAACTTCAATAAGAACAAACCAAATATCCAAACAGTCTTATAGCACAGAAATAGAAGCAAACCATCCATTTCCATTAGCCATAAATTACTATTCAGTTAACATGTACTAATAAACATTAAAGGTTTAGCCTGCAAGGAACAGCAGCAACAATAATCCCATAGTGATATTAATAGTAATAATACTAATAAAAAGGAGGGGAAAGAGAAGTTTAAGAGAAAGACAAAAACTGGAACAAATCATTTGTATATTTTAAGTAGTATCATATCTAAAAATAGATTTATATGTGTACACACACACACACACACACACACAGAGAGAGAGAGAAATATGCACTTTATTACAATATAACATTTTTTAAAAGGATAGAGAAGAAAAAAAATGCAAACATTTATCTTTGGCCTACTGCCTGACCAGCTAAATCCCAAACAACTCTTCAAAAGAACAGTAAAAATGGCTAAGTTCCAACTCCAGAGGCTGAGAGAGTTGGTTCCCTGAATTTAATTTTAATACCAATTAAAAATGTTTCTGCAGCATCAGGATCCAAGAATCTCTTCATCTGATCTTCAAAAAGAACACAAAATGTAGCCAGATATTTAATATGATATTGCAGGTTGATTTGCTTTGCCAAACTTCTTGCCTTGGCAAATTGTCTTCTTCTGTCAGCAATTTCTTTAGTATAATCATGAAAGAGCATAATCTTGTCATTTGCTGGTCCCCACCAGAGCTCACCTCGTTCTCTTGCCAAACACATAAGGTAATTTTTTGTGGCGACTCATGAAATTTGAACAATAACAGTCCCATAAGTCCCTTTAGTGCCACGCCTTGAACCAGGAACACGATATGCATGCAATATCAAGTAAGAAATCAGATGGTAAAGCAAATAGCTCATGCAAAAGTTTATCCATAAATTCCGCCAAGCCTATATCAGTAGCCATGTCTTTAATACCAAGGATACATAGATTCGCTTGAAGGCCTCCAGTTGAGAGATTCGAGCAGACAAAACATTATGAGACACTTTCACGGCCGTTTCATGCGCAACAACCCAATCTTCAAGATCATTAACTTTCATTTCCATCTTTTGAAGAGAGATATTAATTAAATCCACAGCCCCCTGAAGGGCGGTTATTAAGTCCTGAATTGTTTCAAGTTTCTTTGACTGCTCTCGTAGCTGCAAAGACATAGTTTTTATCAAAGCAAGCAACTCCTCTTCATCTCCGGCATTTCTAGAAACCTTTGCCAGGGGAGCCATTGGGGGGGTAAGTGGCGTTTTCAAGCCTTTCCTTTTCTCCTTTGGTTCTGCCATCCCTCACTTTCCAAAGCACAACAAGCAAGTATAATTGCAGAAACAAGAAAAACAAACTTACGCAGATTTAATTACAAGTCCTCAGATATTTAATTACAAGTCCTCAGGTAGATTAAATTCAGAGATGTTGTTTGGAGCCGTTTGTCCTTGTGTCTCCTAATTGCTTAGAAGTTTCAAACAGTTTACAGTAGATGACACTCCGGCATCTATTCTTAGATTTCAGCCCCTCTGTTTCTTCACAAAAGCAGCTGTTCTTCCAAGATTTCATCTGGATGGTACTGTAAGCTTCCCCTTTTAATTCCAGGGGAAGATAAAAAGGTTTCTCAACCTTTCCCCTATTGTTTGAGATAAGCAACCTGCAGAGCTCTGCAAGTCACTACCGGACGCCATGGTTCCAACCAGATGTTCCAGTGCCTACTAGTCTTGATGGTTATGTGCTACCTCCAGGACCAGAGAGGCAGTGAATCTATGTACACCAGTTGCTGGGGAACACAGGTGGGAAGGTGATGCTGCTCTCATGCCCTGCTTGTGGGTTCCCAGTCAACAGCTGGTTGGCCAATGTGTGAACCGAATGGTGGACTAGATGGACCCTTGGTCTGATCCAGCAGGACTCTCTTGATGTTCTTAAGTTCCTTCTAGGCTACTTGTCAGATTCAGTCTGACTGTCATGACTTACTACAGTACAGCAGACAGGTAGTATTCCACCAAGACTGATGGTCCCTCAGTAGTAAAATGGCCTTTCAGAATCAGATGGACACAGGTGAGCTGTCTGCAGCCTTGCTTGACCACATTCCCTGTACACCAAGGCTGCGAAACTCCACCCCCTTTCTCCTGACTTCCAATTTGTTGTTTTCCCAGTTTTCGCACGTTCCCTCCACCCCCTTCTAAAAGGATGAACTGCTTCTCCTAAGGCTAAAATAGGCTGGTATTTTTGGTTTTTTGGCCCAACCCCTTTTTCCTTCAGCCCCACCCACCACAGGAGCGAGGCCCCTGAGAGCTTTTCTGAGATTGAATTCAGCCCTGGGGTTACACACACACACACCAGCACTCTACACCCATTTTCAAACCACGTAGCAGGTTTGCATGTGTTTTCTAAATCTCTTAATCGGATCAGGGAATGATTCTGTGGTGTGGAAGTAGAAATGACACAACACAGGCTGCTATGCCTGCGCAATGATATAGGTGTGTTCGCATGTCCAGCACAATCATAGAAGTTCTGAACTTTATGCTGGTGGTACAGAAACCATCAAGTGGTCCTTCCATACCTAGCTCTTTGGATTACGTGGTTAGCTCATAACTAGCTCATTGAATTAAGTGGTTTGCTCATAACTAGCTCATTGAATTAAGTGGTTCGCTCATAACTAGCTCATTGGATTAAGTGGTTAGTCAATCTGGGCATACCTCTCCATTCATGACACCATACACCAGCCTTCCTCAACCTTGTGCCCTCCAAATGTGTTGGACTACAACTCCCAGCAGATATTGGATATTTTAGCCCTCCCCACCCTTGGAATGCAGCTCCTGAGAGCTTCTCCAAAATTGAATGTGGTCCTCAGACTGAAAGAGGCTTGACACCCCTGATCTAAACAGTGGCTACCATTACAAAGCCCTGTAACACATACCATGAAGCATACCAATGATGGTGTAGCTCTGGATTTTTCTGCTCTTCGAGTAATCCCAACTCTTCTGGATCTTGTATAGCCTTTATTTAACCATAATAGCAGCATGTATTGTGGCAGAAGGTGGAAATATGATCCCCAACTTATTCAACTGGGAGGCACTGGGGTCAGGAACTGCCAGGGCTTGAACTAGGAATATGGCGGTCTTTGTGCAGCTGCCCCAGGTGGTGAGCTACTGAACTGTTTTGCATCATCTTAGTATCCTCACTCAGGTCCTGGGCTGACTCCAACCATTCATGCTGCTCATTGGACCCTTTTGCACAGGAAGGACTGTAAGACAGCTTTCTGTCTCAATTAAGTCTTGTCTTGCTTGAGCAACAAAGTATTAGGGCTTCTCCACACAGGGCTTTTATCCTGCTATTGAGATTAGTTACTCACAGATGTCTGCGGGTCCTTTACACGATGTCATCAACCTCCAGCACCTCTCCCATGCTTTCCAACCATTTCTATGGTTTTATCTGAAATGCAGATAATGAGGTAATAAAAAAGTGAATTGAATTTGTGTAAAGTTGCACTATAACAGCAGCACCATTTAGTGGCTATATAATGAAACATATAGAACTTGCAGATAAAGGCAAATCACCCCACCCCACCCCCCAAGAGGAAGTGTGTGTGAAGGAGCTGATCTTAATCTCGCAAAGAATCCGGAAGCAGAAGCCCTGGTAAAGTTATGGGATAAAAAGCCCAGTGTGGAGAAGCTCTTACTGAGCTCTGGCATTTTCCTGCATCCTTTGATTGATGTGCAGTCCTGACTTGTGGCTTTTTTCTTGATGTTGCCTCCACTTGCCCTTTGTCCTCCTGACTTGCTCTTCAGTCTTGGCTTTGTCCCATGGCTCACTTCGGACTGCTGCCCATGGCCCGAGCCCTGATAACTGGAAACGACAGTTCCCATGCATCCCAGCAGCAAAGGTTGTGCCTGAGCAGGATAAGGAATGCACAAGCCTTAAGAGAATGGCATACAAGGCATTGCAGTCACCAGCCAGCTCTCCCCACTACACATTTCTCTCTCACACACACACACACCCCTTTGCAAGGTTTTTCCTACATGTTCAAAAACAATAGGTGCAGAAAAGGTGCAGCCAAAATCATCAACAGGCTAGAGGTTGCAATGTTTGGGGTTTTTTCCATTTAGGAAAAAAGGCTAGTAAGGGAGGACATAATAGAGGTCAATAAAATTAGGCACAGTGTGAAAAAATTGGAAAGGGAGATGTTTCTCTCCCTGTCTCATAATCACTGGTGTACTACTAAATTTTGAGGTGCAGGTGTTCATCGTAATAGTCCCCATAACCACATTCCCAAGGAGATTCCAAAAATTCAAGCAGCTGTGTTGATATATCTCAACAAACCAGTTCTAGCATTTTAGATCTCTCCCAGAAGCAGGTCTTTTGTAAACCTGATGGGTCTTAATTACTCTTTCAAGACCAATCCACCCCCAAACTCTTTGCATTGCAATATGGAGCAAGATATTGTTGCCAGGAAAATTCCTTTCTCCCCAGCTAGTGAGAGGATTGCAGTTAAACTCATCAGGAAAAGAGAATTCTGAGACGGGGGTGGCAGATTATGTCAGTGTCCCTGCTCATCAAAAAGTGCCGGTGCCTACTCCCGCCAAGCCCTGGCTCCACTACATAATACTAGAACCCGGGGTCATCCAATGAAGCTCAGTGGTGGGAAATTCAGGACAGAGAATCATAGAATCACAGAATAGTTGCGTTGGAAGGTACCTATAAGACCATCGAGTCCAACTCCATCAAGAAAAGGAAGGACTTCTTCACACAGCGCAACTATGGAATTCAGTACCACAGGATGTAGTGATGGCCACCCACTTGGATGCCTTTAGCAGGGGATTAGACCAATCCACTGAGGAGAAGGCTATCAATGGCTACAAGTCCTGATGGCTCTATGGTACCTCCAATATCAGAGACAGTGTGCCCATTCACACCAGTTGCTGGGGAACATGGGCGGAAGGATGCTGTTGCACTCATGTCGTGCTTGTGGGTTTTCCCGTGGGCAGTTGGTTGGCCACTGTGTGAACAGCATTCTGGACTGGATGGACCTTGGTCTGATCCAGCAGGGCTCTTCTTATTTTCTTGGTTGTGATGGCTGTACGGTAGCTCCAGGAGAAGAGGCAATATAATGCCTCAGAATCCTAGTTGCTTGGGGACAAGAGCAGGAGAGGGTTACGGCCCTCCTATCCTGCTTGTGAGCTTCCCAGAGCCATCTGGCTGGCCACTGTGTGAACAGACTAGCTAGGCCTTTGGTTTGATCCAGAAGCACTCGTCTTATGTTCTTGTGCTTTGGAAAGGGGGAAAATGCCATGGGGAGCTGACTAGCCACAGGAGGCCTAGCCTTGGCTCATAATTCTGAATTTGGGGAGTTTGTTTCTGAGCACTCTCCCTATTCCAAAATCCACTGTCATCATTTACCAAGATAGCTCTTTATTAATAATCATGCACGATATTTTTTTAAAAAAAAAATTGCTGTGGGAAACTAGTTCCTTTTCGGTATCAAAGCTAGCTCTCATGTATGTGTGTGTGTGACCTTTTTAATTCAGATAAGGGAACCACCCTTAAAGATAAGTCAACCTATTCCAACCAAAACATTAAAAAATGTTTTATGTTTTCATCCCTTCCTTATGGGAAAATTATAAACAAACAAAAATGTGTTGATACAAATATGTGAAGATTAAAAGATAAAAATAAGAGAGCCAGAAGAGAATTAAAGGTAAACAAACCTACTAAAGTCTGCCTTGCATCAGTGATGGATTAACTACCATGCTGAATACGCCAGAGTTTACTGGAGTGTGGGAGACTAACTACACTGGGTCCTTTGCATTGCTTAAATGATCTTATTCTTGTGGATACATATGTTATTTGTGGCAAATACTGATCCACGCAGCTTGCTCAAAAATAATCCTATAATCTGAAATGCGGGTTTAAAAAGTAGAACCAAGAAAACATATAATAAAACATAAAATAAAGAATAATATAATAAAGAACATAGAATCACTACAAAAGTCAAATGAGTCCTGCATAAGAATTGGCCCTAAAGTACTGAGTGAGCTGAAGTTTCCAAGCCTGCCACTATTCCTAAAGCCTCCTGTGTCAACACGGCCTGACCGAGTAGCTTTACTGTTCTTTACATACAGTATCCCGGTGGAACTTGCACATACATGGAAATACATTCCATAGAAAACAACAGAACCCAGGAAGATAAGAAGCTGCCTTATACTGACTCAGACCCTTGGTCCATCTAGCCCAGTATTGTCAACACTGACTGGCAGCAGCTCTCCAGGGTTTCAGGCAGGAGTTTTTTCAGCCCTACCTAGAGATGCTAGGGACTGAACCTGAGATCTTCTGCATGCAAAGCAGTTACTTGACCACTGAGCTATGGTCCTTCCCCGCTACTTACTTCCGGCAAATATTTTTTAGGATCGCCATGACTGTAATCAGTCACCATACTCTACACACAGTTTTACAAAGGGTTGCAAAAATTGGGGTATTTATCTCAAGAAAAGCACTATAGCTTCAGGAACTGCCCAGCACTCTTTACTTCTTCTGGAAGCATACCAGCACGTTGGTTTGGAAGTACATGCAAACTGTTTTCTCCTTTTGTTGCCAGCTTAGGTTAGTTTGAGAGAGAAAGAGAAATATTCCAAATTATGATTCCATAGAGCCCATCTAAACAGAATCAGAAACATAAATCTGCTTCTTTTAAACTGAAAAACAAAAGATCCCAAATATAAATATATGCCACTGAAGACAGGCAGCACAGCCTATATAGATGGTCTCTCCAAACACTGGCGAGATTTCTCTTTGTGGAAGGGGGATGGGGAAGGAATGAAATGGATAGACCCCTATCCTGCTTTTGCCTCACTGGCTGACACATCCACCAGGGATGTAATCAGAAATCATATACTCACTGCTGAGGAGCTATAATTAAACTGGATTTAATTTTAATAGAATTTCTCCCCAGAAAGGAGGGGAAAGAAAAAAATTCTCTCTACTCACGGTGCTGCTCAAACCTCCTCATCTTTTATGGCAACAGTTACACAATGCCTGTGTTTTGCCTCAACATTTTCAAAACAAGTCAACTTAAAAATGAAGACTAATAACAACTTTTCTATTAGTGGTGAAATGTTGCTTTTGTAAAGGTTAGAGAGATCAACAGTATCAGATGCTTCCAGCAGTGTGGTGTTTCCACCCAACACATGCTTTTAATAATGATCAGAGCTGAAGTCCAATCTTTGCCATTATTATTATTTTGTCTCAATGCAAGTGAGCGGTAATGGCCTTCATCTTCTGTTTTTTAAATGTTTTGTTTTTTGCTTGTTAAACGTTAAATATAGAGAACCTTGAATCATTCTACCTCTCTTCAAGTTCGAAGGGCCAAACTATACATTGCGTAGAATTCCCATGACTGGAAATCTGCATGTTTGTTTCCTGTCTTAAAAAGCAGTTATGGGGACCCTATTTGGATCAGGGCCATGGCACAGGGTAGAAAGAAGCCCACCCCTTGGCCCCCTCAGTACTGCCCTCATCCACAAACACATTAGCCACAGTGGGGAAAACTTGCATCTGTAGCAAATAGCTTCAGGGGTGATTTGAGTCAGGGAATCAGCATAAGCCCAAAGAATTAGAACCTCCCTTCCCTATGTCAGTGCTCTAATCGAAACTGAATCCCTGCCCCCCAGGGAATTTTCATAGGAAACATCCTACCACTTTTCAACTCAGGCCTAATTTTAAAAAGGAAGAAGTAATTCCATAGTGGGTTTTTTTGACTGCCAAATTGAACCTACCTGCTTGCAGACAGGAACCACAGCCAGTCTCTTCCAGTTCTAACATCTTGTTCCTCCATCCTAGGACCAAAATCCCACCCACCCGCCACCAAAGTTCTTCCCTGTTATGTACTTCATACATAACCTTTCCACATGCAGTTTTCACCTGACCTATCTGCTAGCTTTCCACACCAAAAATTTCTCTTTGCGAATTCCCGTGTGAACTGACCTGATCTGCACCTCTGTGATGAAGGCCTGGAATAATTCACCATCAAATGCTGCAGTTCTCCCAATTTTGCAATGCAGTTCTCAGCTTTAAAAATGTACCAAAGTGCATTTAAAAATTAGTATTGCGGAAGAAAATATATTTAGAAATGGGTTGTTGTTGTTCAGTCGTTAAGTCGTGTCCGACTCTTCGTGACCCCATAGACCATAGCACGCCAGGCCCTCCTGTCCTCAAGTTCATATTCATCGCATCGGTGATGCTATCTAGACATCTCATTCTCTGCCATCCCCTTCTCCTTTTGCCTTCAATCTTTCCCAGCATCAGGGTCTTTTCCAGGGAGTTTTCTCTTCGCATTAGGTGGCCAAAATATTTGAGTTTCACCTTCAGTATCTGTCCTTCCAATGAGCAGTCAGGGTTGATTTCCTTTAGGATGGACTGATTTGACCTCCTTGCAGTCCAGGGGACTCGTAAGAGTCTTCTCCAGCACCACAGTTCAAAAGCATCAGTTCTTCGGCGCTCAGCCTTCCTTATAGTCCAGCTCTCAAAGCCATACATTACTACTGGGAAAACAATAGCTTTGATTATACGAACATTTGTCGGCAAGGTGATGTCTCTGCTTCTTACTATGCTGTCTAGGTTTGCCATAGCTTTCCTCCCAAGGAGCAAGCATCTTTTAATTTTATGGCTACAGTCACCGTCTGCGGTGATCTTGGAGCCCAAGAAAATAAAATCTGTCACTGCTTCCATTTCTTCCCTTTTTATATGCCAGAAAGTGATGGGGCCAGATGCCATGATCTTAGTTTTTTTAATGTTGAGTTTCAAACCAGCTTTTGCACTCTCCACTTTCACCCTCAACAAGAGGCTCTTGAGATCCTCTTCACTTTCTGCCATTAGGGTGGTATTGTCTGCGTATCTGAGGTTGTGGATAATTCTCCCGGCAGTCTTAATTCCGACCTGTGATTCATCCAACCCAGCGTTTCTCGTGATGTACTCTGCATATAAATTAAATAAGCAGGGCGACAATATGCAGCCTTGTCGTACTCCTTTCCCAATTTTGAACCAATCGGTTGTTCCATGTCTGGTTCTTACCGTTGCTTCTTGACCCTCGTACAGGTTTCTCAGGAGTTAGAAATGGGTACATTTAGACAAAATAAACGTGCATTTTGTGAGAAAATACATTCAAAATCACACACTGAAATACATACAAAGTTTCATACAGAGGGTTTCTGTTTTGTTTTTAAATTCACAGATCATTGCAGAAACAGGATGGAACAGACTTGTGAATGAACACATCTGACATTCACATGGACCTGAAATAGACTGATCAGTCCATGCCTGTTCCAAAATGTCCTTCTGGTAATGCTCCTCCCATAGCCTTGTTGTGACTTACCTGGCAGTGTGTACAGCGTTCAGTCTCCAGGAGGGAGGGGACAGTTGATGTCCTAGTCAGTTCATCACTGGGGTTTATCTTTCTCAAGATCAGCTGCAGTACAAATGTATCATAGCAGAGCTGAGGATCAAGTGAGATGCCACAGTTTCCTTTAATTGGAACCTGGAGGGTATGATCACAAAAGCAAATTGCCTTGTTTTTCCACTCATTGAAGTTAAAGCAGTTTCACCAGTGACTTATCAGAGCTCATTATACCAGAGCTGTGGGTTTTTTGTTTTTGTTTTTCTAAACCCTCATAATTTCCTTCATATTATTTCATAATATAAGCAAAAATGTGGCCTAAGTAACATATGCTATGCAAGGCTCAATCTAGGTCTTAAGAACATAAGAAGAGCCCTGCTGGATCAGACCAAGGGACCATCTAGTCCAGCATTCTGTTCACATAGTGGCCAACCAGCTGCCCATGGGAAACCCACAATCAGGACATGAGTACAACAGCACCCTCCCACCCATGTTCCCCAGCATACTGCCTTTGATACTGTAGGTAGCATATAGCCATCAGGACTAGTAGCCATTGATAGACTTCTCCTCCAGGAATTTGTCTAACCCCCTTTTAAAGCCATCCAAATTGGTGGCCATCAGTACATCTTGTGGTCAGCGAATTCCACAGTTTGAATATGTGCTGTCTTCCTGAGATGACTGTTCACATGCAACAGCAGGTGTGTGGAAAGCACTTTTCCATGATGTGATCCCATGTGGTCGGGGGTTGCATGTAAATGATGCAGCCATGTGGGTGGAACAGACTGGGTATGTCTTCCCCACATAGTCAACTTTCTCCTTCCTGGCTGGTGTGGCTGTGACCATGAAGTGGAAAGAGCAGGCTTGACATGCACAGTTCAAACAACTATGTGCAAGGGGTCTGGAGGTGGTCAAACTCCTGCTTATGTTGTGCCAATCCCAGTCCTGTATACTCCAGGGCTCAAGCCTCAAATCATCAACAGCTTCTTCACACAGAGCTTTTATTCTGCTATTGAGACAGATGTTTGTGGGTCCTTTAGATGATGTCGTCAACCTCCAGGCACCTCCCGCACTAAATGACCTTTATTCCGTTTTTTTAAAGATTGGAGATAATGAGCCATCACATTACAATGCTTGAGTTCCGCTTGAGTTCCCTCATGAAAAAGGAAAACCCCAAATAAGAGGAGCTAGACCATAGCACCATCTAGCAACTGTATAATGAAACGTATGGAAGACTCAGATAAGGGGGGGAAGGAGGGGGAAAGGGGTGGAAGAAAGCGCATGTAAAAGGAATCTGTCGTGACCCTGCATTTAAAATGGAAGCAGAAAGCCCTGTTTTAAAGGCAGGACTTTAGGCTGGTGTAAAGATGCACTAAGTCTGACCAATGAGATGGTTTCTCTCACTTCCATGTGAAAAGGCCTTCTAAGCAGCCACCTGCTCAAGTAGAGAGCATTTCTGTTCAGACGTGCTATAAGTATGACCACTTGCATCTTCCTGATATGCCGTTTGTTTGTCTGTTTCAAATAAATGTATGCCCATCATAGAGGTAAATGATGAGTCACTGTGTGTGGGGAAATAAATAAAGCATAACAACTTCCTCTCTCAGATTTCCACTTTACTTGAGAGAGAAAAAGGCGAGCCCAACGGCAGAAACAACCCATTTCTGGAGTTTTCACATAACTCCAGTTGTTCCTTACTACTGTACACTCACAGATCCCCATTCAATCTCATGCACATATGACGTAAAGCAGGGCTCCTTCTGGAAACCTTTTTGTTTTCCAGAGGAATGAAGTGTTCCAGTGGGGTAGCTTCTATAATCGGTTTACTATCTCAAAATCTGGCTCAGATTTTTAAGTGAAAACTGTGTTTCTTTTAACTGCCAAAGTGTGTTCTCAGCCTGTGGTGACTGAGGCTGAGAATTTTTCCAGAATGTCACTGAGATTGTCTTCAAACAACAACAACAACAACACGCATTTCCAAGATTACTTCTTTCAGTCATTGGACGGATTTTTCCAACCCACAGTGAAGCTTTACAGAACTGCTGTTGTCAACCTTTACTGAAAGATTCCAATTCTGCTACCCAAAATCTACAAAATCCTATCAAGATTCAGCAGATGTATGTTTTCACAACACTGTTACACGTGACAACAACAATTACATGGTGAATGAGATTCCTTGATAGGACAAGCAACTATGCAAAGTGCATCAATAAATATATGTCAGTTGACAGTGCATTGCTATGCATGTTTACCCAGAAGTCAGTCCTACAGTGTTCAATGGTATTTACTCCTAGGAATTGTGTTCACCATTGCGGCTTCATTTATTTGTAATAAGGGCAAAATCTAGCCAACAACTTGAGCACTGTGACAGACAGGCCATTGATTTTAATGGGCAAGTTAAGCACTTGCTTAATATTCCCCCTTTGAAATCAACTTAGAATTTCAAGTCATCATATATATGCAAAAATGGGTAGATACTCTTGAGACATCAACACAAATGTGATTGTAAAAAATGTACATGAAAAATGTAATAAAATACTGTTTCAAGTAGTGTCAAACTGACACAGACGTAATGCATCTTTCGTGGAAATAATGAGAACTGTTTGTAATGAAAAGATGGGATACAAATCCAGATGTTTGGGACTATAATGCCTAGAATTCCTGACCATTGGCCATGTTGACTGCCACTGATGGGAACTGATGGTGCAGCTGATGGGAGTTGGCTGCAGTTGGTGGAAGTTCCCCAACATCTGGAGGGCACCAGGTTGGGAAGGGGTTTCTTTGGAAGAACATCGGGCTGCTTGCACAAGGAGAATTCTCTGCCCACTGAAGCCCACTGCATATCTCAAAAGCATCTCCTGAGGATCCTAGGACTCTCAGGAGGGGCCTGGGATGTGGGGCAGAGAGCTAGAAGCAGGGAGGTGGGGCAGTGAATTCCCCTTCTGCAAGCATGCTTGTGCTCATGCTGTATTGTATACAACTCACTGTAAATAATATAAAACCTTATTGGATATGAAATGCCATTAGATTTGGAGATACTCCTTTTGTGATTCTTTTTAGAATGCAGTCAGGAAAAATTACTGGATTTTACTAAGAACATAAGAAGGGCCATGCTGGATCCGGCCAAGATTCATCTAGTCCAGCATGCTGTTCACACAGTGGCCAAACAGCTGCCCATGGGAAACCCACAAGTAGGACATGACTACAACCCTTCCGCTTGTGTTCCACAGCAACTGGTGTATATAGGCATACTGCCTCTGATACTGGAGGTAGCATATATACATCAAGATTAGCAGCCATTGATAGCTTCATCCTCCATGAAATGTGTCTAGTTCCCTTTTAATGGGTATTAGATGGCTCAAGATCACAATACCTGATGGAGCACTTCTCCCGATATGAACCTACCCATACACTGAGATCAACATCTGAGCCACTCCTCAGATTGTTGCCTGTGGGGAAGTTTCAGAAGATAGCTACAAGGGAGAGAGTCTTTTCAGTGGTAGCCCCCCAACTGTGGAATGCTGGAATGCTCTCCCCAGTGAGTCCTGCCTTGCACCAACATTATTATCTTTTTGGTGTCAGTCAAGACCCTCCTCTACTCCAAGGCATTTGAGGGCATATGATGGGCTTTTTATGTATCAGTGCTCTATACTAATGTTTTATTTGTTTTAATATTTTAATGGAAATTGGTTTTAGCTATTTTATATTTTGTGGGTTTTAATAATTTTGTTATAAGTTGCTGGGTCTTTTTAAGAGAAAGGCAACTAAGAAATAATAATGATGATGATGATGCCATCCAAATTGGTGGCTATCATCAGCATCAATTGCATAAGCGGAGCAGCAGCAGTATTGGATACTGTGCTATGTTGATGAACAAATACATACATTAGAGAAGAATTTGGGAAGGCATTAGAACTGAGGATGGCTTATTACTGTTAGAACGATTATTCCATGTCTTCTTTCTGGATTAGGATTAAGCCCATGAATGTAAGGCAGGAATGTGTGAGTGCAAGAATTCTTCATATCAGCCTTTCCCACCTGAGGCCCTCCAGATGTTTTTCACTGCAACTCCCATCAGCCCCAGCCAGCATGGCCAAACATCTGGAGAACAACAGGTTGGAGAAGCCTGCTTTATATTGCCTGTTTTATCTTGTTATAGAAGTGTATTCATAGATTTCCCATGTTCCATCCCATTATTCCATGAATTTGCTCTGCCCTACATTCTGCTCTGATGGTCTTCCCATCTAACTTGGAAAACTGCTAAAATTAAATTTGGAATTGAGGTATGCACAGTTTTCTGTAGTTTTCAGTTTGCATCTTCTTTTTCCTTCTGGTTTGTATGCATTAATTAAGCTACAGTATGAACAGAAATCTTGATATCATTGCATGATAACATCAGGGCTCCTTTTTGCAGTGTGATTTAAACAATGGTTCCCATCAATAATCTGTATGACAGGGAGGTTGGGGAGATGCAAACTGAAAGCTGTGGTAAACTGCACATCCGGAGTAGTCAAAACAAAGTTCAGAAATTGAAAACAAAAGAATGGAGGATCACTAACTCGTTGCTGCTGCTCCAGAAACAAGATCAGACAATTGGGAACCCCAAAATCTGGGGAGAAAAGGAGGTGGGGGAGATAGCAGCAGAAAAGTGAAACAATGACAAATGAAAATGAGTTTCTGCTACAATGTTGGGAAAGGGGGCAGGGTACAATCCAGCCCCAGATCAATATGTTAAAGTCCCGTTGATTCCTGTGGGAGTGAAATACATCTTTGACTCCCTCTGATACAAATTACTGAGAGTTAAACATGCTTGATTTGGGCTGGATCTCACACAGTCTTCTTTATGATTGTCTATTCCATATGTTATCAGCTGTTGTTTATCTAGTTTTCAATTAAACTGATACGTTTTCCTTGGAAAAATTAAGCATGACAAATTCTTTTCCATGTGTAAGATCTACTAAAGTTGTGCACAATATTTGAAGTTCTGTTGCTGTCAGGTATTTTGGCCATTCCCAAAGCCCTAACACCCATCTCAAACACTTTACTAAGATGGACTCCATGATGTCATGGGTATAGTAATACACAAGTGAAACACACCACATGCCTTGATAACTCATTGTCATGCCATAAGACCCTCCCATCAGTTCCTGGAGCAAGCACATTGCCCTCAGATCTGTTCCCCAATCTAGACATCTGTAGGAACTCACATAATCAAAGAGACATGAATGGGCACAAGTGGGCAAGTGTGCAAAAGTTCCATGGGCACACTCAGGTTGTTGTGTGCGGAAGGAAGGGCTGTATAAGGGCAGGATTAGACTGCTCTGTGGAAGTCTCACAGTGGTTAAGTTCAGACAATACATTAAACTATGGTTTAGCAAGAAATAGACAAACCTAGCCTCTATTTGGGCTCATATGCCCTTCTCTTCTTCTCCTCTTGCCCAGCTTGCTGTGTCATATGAACCCAAAGTTGTGATTAATCTTAACCAAGGTTAGTTTAAACAAGCCAACTTCATAAACCATGGTTTGAAGTTTCCTTGTTTGAAACTAACTACAATGTATGTTAACCACAGTTTGCCAAGTTCAAAGAACATGGCAAGCTGTGATTAATCATGAGCAGAAATGAACAATTCCCAACTCCTCTTCAAAGCCAGGCTGGAGGAGTGTGCAAGTGCAGGAGATGGCTAGGCTTATTATAGGGATGTCAGAGAATTCCGCCACAGATCTCGGTGAGGCCGAATGCCAGTGCATTCGGCCCCCTGGACTCTGTGGCAGAACGGCCTGCCCCCCCGCCCCCGCCCCACAGATCCCCCCTGGGACGAGACTTCCCTGAGGCAGATCTTCCGGGTGGTGCCGCCGCCATTTGTAGTCTTGTGTAAAAAAAAAAAACCACGATGTGATAGGCTACATAAAGATTTATGTAGCCTATCATGGCTGGGTTAAAAAAATAATAATCCGCGTACGCAAATGGCGGTGGCTACGGCCGCCGCCATTTGCGTTCCTTATTTTTGGCCATCTTAGTCTACGTAAATATTTATGTAGACTATGACGGCGAAAATAAAAGGGAATGCAAATAGCGTAGCAGGCGCTATTTGCATCCCTTTTTGATTTGCCATTTTAGCCTACGTAAATATTTATGTAGACTAAGACGGCGAAAAATAAGGAACGCAAATGGCAGCGGCCATAGCCGCCGCCATTTGCGTACATGGGTTTTTTGTTTTTTTTTCCCAGAGCCCTCCATGGCCGGAAATCCGGCTGCAGACGGCTTTGGCCTGGCTGGGCCTGGCTGGCTGCTCCGCGGAGCTGCCGCAGAGCACAGCCGGCCGTGGAGGATTCCGGGGGGGAGGAACGGATCGCCTCCCCCCCGTTGAGGATTCCGGGGGGAGGGATGGAATGCCCCCCACCACCACCACCTTCAACATAATCCGCAGAAAGGTAAGTGACTTTCGTACATCCCTACTTATTTATGTCTTGCTAAACCACAACCTGCAGCCCTTGACCGCTCCCTGTGCAGCCCCCAAAGCCAGCAGAACCCCACCCACTTTTCCCTGCATGGGGGGAAATATAATTCCCTGGGTTTCAAAATCACTGTTTCCCCAGTACGAGTAGTGTTGGAGAAACAGCGATCTTGGTGACTATCACTCCACCCACATGACCCCTCAGCGATCCCTAGATCTCAGCAGGCAGGGAGGGGAGAAGCGGGGGGGGAGTGTGTGTGTGTACGTGCATGTTCATGCACACATGTGGCCCCCAATCCCCCAACTAGCACTGTATGCAGCCCTCTGGGCCAAAATATTTGTGCACCCATGTACTAAACCATAGTTTAGTATGATGTTGAAACAGAGCCACTTGTACTATTTTATTTTATTTTAAGTGGTGTGGAAGGTGCATCTGTGTATAAAATTTATTCAAGATTATTAATTTGTATCATTATATTTCATATCTAACACAAAAATAGGAAAAAAGGATGAACAAATCTAAAACAGCAACTAGCTCCATTCTGAATAATCTGATACTCATAAACTTTATAACCTTGGTGTGCTGTTGTTGCTGTGGTGGAAGTGGTGATGATTATTGTGATGAAGGACGTATCAAATACATAACTACTAAAAAGAGTTAGGCTAACTTAAGAAGATATATCTGAAGTCTGAAATCCTAGCAGAGAAGGCAAATACTCTCAAGTCAGAGTATTTTTGCCCAGGAAGGAAACGTGTCCTGATTATCAAGAACTTTCTCACAAATGCAGGGATTCTGATCCAGCTGACATTAATCGTGACTAAGTCCCGTTGAAAACAACTGAATACATTTGTCTTGAGAAGTCTCACTGTTTTCAGTGGAACCGACTAGCTTTGACTGCATCATGGGCAAAATGTCTACATTTATTTACTTACTTACTTACTTACTTATATACCGCCTTTCCAGAAATGTCACCAAGGCCATGTACAACAATACAAACTAAAATAATACATAAAGACATAAAAAGCAATAAAATCATACTAAAACATTAAAATCACACTAAAACCACTAATGCAACATTCTTTGCTTGTACAGGGATTCCCCAGTCACTACAATGAAGTAAACAAGGAGTTGCAAAGAGTCTCAAAGAGATATATGTAAAGAGCTACCTCCTCTATTGAAGTTAATGGGAAAGCCTGCATATGCAGGAGCTGTGTATATGCTGGATGAAAACACAGAAGTGTAAATTAGTTACATGCGTATGTTTTGCATGTGCTCCCTGGGCTTTCCCATCAACAGAGCCTCAAGGCAGCTTACAACAAAATGGCATCCAAAACTCTGTAAAGAGTTTTGAACACAATAAAAATATTGTTTTTATAGTATTCTATTGAATTGTGGTGCTGGAGAAGACTGTTACGAGTCCCCTGGACTGCAAGGAGGTCAAATCAGTCCATCCTAAAGGAAATCAACCATGAGTGATCTTTGAAAGGACAGATACTGAAGCTGAAGCTCAAATATTTTGGCCACCTAATGCGAAGAGAAAACTCTCCGGAAAAGACCCTGATGCTGGGAAAGATTGAAGGCAAAAGGAGAAGGGGACAGCAGAGGATGAGATGGCTAGATAGTATCACCGATGCAATGAATATGAACTTGAGCACACTCCGGGAGAGAACGCAGGACAGGAAGGCTTGGCGTGCTATGGTCCATGGGGTCACGAAGAGTCGGACATGACTGAACGACTGAACAACAACAACAATTCTATTGAATATTTATTGCCTTTATGTTTGTTTTTGGCATATTCATTGCTTTTATCTTCTACGCTTAGAACCCTTCTTGAGAGGGTTCTACCTTTAAAGGCAGCCTAAAATTCATTTTAAATTAATAAAAATTAAATATGAAACATTAAAAACCATTAAAAAATAAAGTTTTCTAATTTTCCATCAACGTAAATGCCTATTTCTGCATGGCTTTAGGCATCTCTTAAAATCTATTAAGGGCACAATCCTATGCATGTTTACAGATAAAAGACCTACAACTCCCAGCATTCCCCAGCCAGCAAAAGATGTGGGAGAGCTCTAGTCTTTGGAACAGCCTTCTTTTAAAAAATGGAATTGATGTGCATTATTTCATAGCATTCAAAGATACAAGTCAGACTTCTCCAAAGTCCAGCAAAGGAGATTGTTGTTTTTTCCTCTCAAGTTTCTTGGGGTTTCAAGATCAAAGTCAGAGAGAGTCAAGATTATAAAGTTGCAGATCCATAGACACAACTTTCTCTTTTATCAAAAGTTATGGAGGTATTTTAATGACAGTGGAATTAATGAAATGTTTAAGAAGTGAAAAATCCACTGACACATTTTTTCTGACACGAGCGAAGTCATACATAAACTGTGATTATTACTTTTTTATTTTTGCAAAAGTGTGTAACAATGAGGATCCCCCCCCCCAACTCTCTGTGATAATATTGGTATATGCAAATAATTGCCTTTCCCCTCTTTTTGATACAATTTCATTATTTGCATAGCTACTAGTGGTCCACCAATAAAGGCGAACGTCATATTAGGATTCATGACAGTTTTCACATTGTATTATCAATATGTGGAAATAATTGTCTGCTCTGAGATTAAATTACATTATTGTGTATCTTTTTCATGCCTAATAAATAATGATGGATGGGTTTTATTTTCATCACCACCTGCAACCATTTAGTCACCCCTTGACTATTCAAGATAAAATAATAAAAGGCGAGTGTTATGTTGCAAGCCAGAGAATATAGTCAAAACAGTTGCCTGTACTGCATTTTTGTATGCCTTATTCTAGTTCCTAATAAAGGACTCAGTATGTGCTTCTCTATGAAAGACAGAGCGCCAACAAATAGTCAGCATTTGACAGAAGTGAACAAGAGGGGACAGTATGGGAAAAGGGGGTTTATTTCCCCCAGCAGAATAATAATTATAATCTCAACAATTTTTTCTCCTTCTACAAGCAACTAAGTTAAATGCAATTAGAATCCAGAGGAGAGAGTACATTTTAGAGATTACCTTTCTGAAATGAGAAAGAAAAGCAAATGGGAGACAAGTTTAAAAGGCACACTAGCTAATTTTGAAAGCCAAAGCTATATTACCATGCTCACACACTCCATTTTAATAATTTAAAATTCATGAAAATGGTGGGAAATGGTAGGGATTTACTACAGGGAAGCTACACTTCCTAGTAGCTAGTCCATGGGACAATCTGCTTTCCCTGAACCAGAAACCAAATGCTCACTAACAGTGTGATCCTATGCATGTTTAAACAGAAAAAAGTCCTACAAATCCCAGCATTTCTTAGCCAGCATGACTGGCTAGGGAATGCTGGGAGTTGTAGGACTTTTCTTTCTAAACATGCATAGGATTGCACCCTAACATATGTATCTGCTAGCTGGGCTTATTCGAACCCTAAAACAAGAAGGGCCAATATGGTATAACGGCAAGAGCACTGGGCTTGGGCTAGGGAGGGGACTTGGTTTAAAATCCCCACTCAATCATTTAAAGATTTATTTATTTATTTATTTATTTATTTATTAAAATATGTCTATACCATCTTTCAATCCACAGACTCTCAAGCTCAGTGGGTGAGTATGTCTCAGCCCCCCTTTCAGGGTTGCTGTGAAATTAAAGTGGGATAACGCCCTGTACATGATGTCTTGGAGAAAGGTAGGATGTGATATTGTTCCACCTTCCACCTATCTCAAACTTTGTTGTGGTTCCTAAGCTTGGCTTCTTGCCACACCAACTGTGTCAGGTTATGTGTCTATGTGTCAGGTTATTTCAGCCCAAAATGGGTGCAAAAAGAGCAATAACTTTATTGCCATGACCAATCAAGAAGAGCAGTGCTTTCACAGTTGACATCCAGGGTTGGCCCAAGACATTTTGCGGTCTGAAGTGAAAGATAAAATTCCCAGCACCAGCACCACCATTCCATGTATAGAAGCCAACCAAACTAGCAGTTGAAACTTAGCACAACACTAGCTGGGGACAGGATAAGGTCCTCTACTGTACTGAGATCAGCAGGCTAGCTTGAGGAACACGGGGCATGCCGTGTGGCACACACCCCTCTGTCCTGCAATATATCCTCTGGCTGAGTTGGCCACTTCACTCTGCCCGGCCGAGTGGCCGACTGACTTCCTCCCTTCAGGACACAGCTCCACCTATGGTTGGAATAGTAACATTACAGTTAGAGCTCCCAATTACTCTAACCAACACATACATACATACATACATACATACATTTATTTTCTATGCTGCCCAATAGCTGAAGCTCTCTGGGTAGTTCACAAAAATTAAAACCAAAAAGTGCACAATAAAACAATATAAAATATACAAACTTTAAAATATAAAAACATTAAAACCACAATATAACAATACAACCAGAATAAAACCTAGCAGCAATGCAGAGATTTAAAATACAAATTTAAAACAGCAAAGCTAAAAGTCTAGAAAGCTAAAATGCCTGGGAAAATAAAAAAGTCTTCACCTGGCGCCGGAAGGAATACCATGTAGATGCCAGGCGAACCTCACTAGGGAGCCCATTCCACAGCTGGGGTGCCACAGAAGAAAAGGCCCTCCTCCTAGTAGCCACCTGCTTCACTTCCTTTGGCAAGGGCTCATGGAGAAAGGCTCACATAATCTGTCCAGGTTTTAAGATCCTCAAGAGAGGCGATTATCTCTGTCCTGCCACCATTGGAGGCAATTTGGCAGGAATGCAAGAGATGGCCTCCTCGGTGGCTGCTCCCAGACTCTGGAACTTCCTGCCAAGGAAGGCAAAGCTAGCTCCATCTTTATTCTTCTTCCACCAGCAAAGACATTTTTACTTAGGTAGGCTTTTGGTTGTTAAGCTGGTTATTATGTGGTGGGTGCTGTTTGTTTATGATTTGTTATTATTGATTTTAAATTTTTAATTGATGTGTTTTAATTGATCTGTTTTAATATGATTACGTTTTAATTATGTAATGTTATATCTGTATTTCATTACTGTAAGCTGCCTTGAGCACTATTTTTAGTGGAAAGGTGGGTTACAAATTAAATAAATAAATAAGACACTGCAATAAGACACCTCCCATATATCGCTGGTGTACCACTGAACCTCCTTGCTCGTTGAGGAAGGTCTTCTGATGCTGATTTTTCCGAAGATGGAGAGAAGGGTTTAGGGCAGGGTGGAGATCTCTATTGCCACTCTTTTTCACTCTCTCTGCAGCTGTCATGCACTCAGACACTTTGGAAGAAACAATCTGGAATTATATGTGCATGATTTGCCTTATCCTTTCCATGTGCGTGGAAAGAAGCAGTAAGAAGCATGATTGAAAGCAGAAGTCACAGACTGGCTCCCCAGTGAATAGCCAATCAAGGCACAATAATTAATGTGTTTATTACATTTATATACATCCCATTCTCCAAGGAGCTCAGGGCAGCATCTATGATACCCATTAAATATTTAATATAATAGATAGCAAATTAAAATTACCCCACACCAGTTCACATTCATACATGAAAGATATCTCAAAGGAGGCCCTACTGAAAATTGGTGGGAGCGACGAGGGTAGTAGTAGTAGCAACTCTAGCTATACTTAACTCTGGCCAGATCTACATCCTGTGTCATATCGATGGTGACACTATATCCCGCTTATGCATTTATACTTTGTAGCACACACAGTGTTGTAGCACACACAGCCATCTGTTGCCGTATTTTGGATAATACAGAATAAAAAGTGGTAAAGAATGCTAGAAAAGTGGAATATGAAATGAATAAGAACGTAAGAAAAGCCCTGCTGGATCAGACCAAGGATCCATCTAGCCCAGCATTCTGTTCACACGGTGACCAATCAGCTGTCAACTAGGAAACCACAAGCAGGACACAAGTGCAACAGCACCCTCCCTCCCATGTTCCCCAGCAACTGGTGTACATAGGTATACCACCTCTGGTATTAGAGGTAGCACATAATGTGCCCCAACAGTTATCAGTGCAATTCAATACCAATAAAAAGCACTAGTGTAGATTTAGCCTCTGTTTATCAACCTTATGGCACAAACCTATGGCCTGCTAGATACCCTCCATGCTCCGCCTGCCCTGTGTTGGATAGGCGGTCGCTGCAGAGTTCAGAGGCAGCTGCCTATCCACATAGGATTACTTCCTTAGAATCTTAAATTTCAGTACAAAGTCCAGAATTTCCTAGGGATGGCGGAGAAATCCTCCACGGACTCCAATGAGGCCGGATTCTAAAGAATAAGTCCAGAATCCATGGCGGAACAGACTACCCTCCCGCCACCCCCCCCAAATCCCCCCGGGACGGAACCTACCTGCCGCTGGCTGGTGGGGTCCATCTGCTGCCATCCGATGCTCAGCTGCAAATGGCGTCCAGCGTAGCGGACACCATTTGCGTCCCTGCTTTAGCCGTGATAGGCTATGTAAATATGTATGTAGCCTATCATGGCAAAGAGCAGGGATGCAAATGGCGTCCACTACGCAGTAATAGGCTAATTCTTCACAGTAATAGGCTACGTAAGCATTTACAGAGGTGGCCGGCGAGGATTCCGGGGGGGAGGGACGGATTGCCTCCCCCTGCTGCGGACCTCCTGCGGACTCCAGGTAAGGCTCTTTCGTACACCCCTAGAATTTCCATTCAAGCTCCATACCAATGCTTATAAAGAAACTCATCTTAAGGACTAAATTAGCCTTTGACACAATATAGAATTCTCACATTCTATTAATTATCACATTTGTAGTTTGTGGTGCTTCCTCTGGCTTAAACTACTTAGAACCCTTTTATGTATAAGGAATACTTTTATAAAGGAAAAATAAAACAGCAAGGTTAAGAAAGGGACATTATCATTGGATAACTTCAGGAGTGCACCAACATATGCAGAAAACCATGCTTCCCCCCCCCCTTTCTTTCTTTTTTAAACCCACAGAACAGTCAGTTCTGAGTCAAAGATTTAATCTCTTCTGTGTGTTTATTATCTTTAAATCACAAGATGACAGTTTTCTCAGGCACACCAGAAAGAGTCAACCAAAATCCACCAGTAAGAGATAATCTTATCAAATGTCAGGTTACCAAGAAGAAATGATTTGAAAAATAGGCCTCCTGTCCATTGCTTGATTTGCTACCAGTAAATGTTGACATTCCTGTCATCTGACTTTGAATGGATATGCTTTTAAAATATTTTTATCAAATTGTTTACATTTACAAGTATTTTTTTTCCCCTACAGTGGCCCCATTGACCTGACAACCTACACTTGGGCTTGTGGTTACCATGAACAGGAGTGTCAGATTCTTCTCTCTGCATATTGTGTGATGTGAATAATAGTCAGAGTATCAAACTTGAACTAGGGAGACCCAGGTTCAAATCCCCATTCAGCCATGAGGTTCTCTGCATCATCTTGGGCTAGTCACTATCTGTCAGCCTCACCTACCTCACAGAGATGTTGTGAGGGTAAAACTGGATAATGATTGTGTATTCATCCCTCACCAAAAATTATTAATACCCAAACATATGTATAAACTACAATTAATCTAGCTGGATCTATCTTTTTAGATATTTCTTTCTTTTTTTAACTTTATGGGACTATCCCTTTAAAATTCCAATTCCTTGCTGCATTTTCTCAAAATAGTGGAAGAAGTGGAAGTATTAATACACTTGAGACATATTCCTTCCTGGCACAGCAAGAAGAACAATATCTGGGAAATGGCTGGCTCCTTTTCCCTGCTCCCCATCTGCAGGCAAGGGCAGCCAATGCCAGAGAGAACAAGGAATGAAGTAACCAGAACAGAAAATTCCTTCTTTCCTCTGGCAAACCAACCAACCACAGCATTGTACTGCTGTTAGAGTTTGTGAATAGTAGCGACAGCTTCCTCCTTGTCTGGAGTACAAGTCCAAGGAGAACAGAATAGGGACCTCTAGGCTCTGGCAACCTGTGACCACAATTTTGAAGTGCAGGAGCTCATCATGACAGTGTGTGTATGTATATCTATACAGAGAGAACCACAGAATAGTAGGGTTGGAAGGGGCCTACAAGGCCACCGAGTCCAACCCCCTGCTCAATGCAGGAATCCAAGTCAGAGCATCCCCGACAGATGGCTGTCCAACCTCATCTTGAATGCCTCCAGTGTGGGAGAGCCCGCCATCTGCCTAGGTCACATTGTCGTATTGTTCTGACAGTCAGGAAGTTTTTCCTAATGTTCAGCCGGAATCTGGCTTCCTGTCACTTCAGCCCATTATTCCGTGTCCTGCACTCTGGGATGATCAAGAAGACATCCTGGCATTCCTCTCTGTGACAAACTTTCAGGTACTTGAACAGCGCTATCATATCTCCCCTTAGTCGCCTCTCCCCAAGGCTAAACATGCACAGTTCTTTCTGTCTCTCCTCATAGGGCTTTGTTTCCAGTCCCCTGGTCATCTTCATTCCCCTCCTCTGATCCCTCTCCAGTTTCTCTGCATCCTTCTTAAAGTATGGTGCCCAGAACTGAACACAGTACTCCAGATGAGGCCTAACCAGTGCTGAATAGAGGCGAGCTAGTACTTCCCGGGATTTGGAAGCTATGCTTTATTAATGCAGCCCCAAATAGCATTTGCCTTTTTTGCAGCCACATTACATTGTTGGCTCATTTTCAGCTTGTGATCTACAACAATTCCAAGATCCTTCTTGCTTGTAGTACTGTTGAGCCAAGTATCCCCTATCTTGTAACTGTGCATTTTGTTTCTTTTTCCAAGGTGCAGAACTTGGCATTTCTTCCTATTAAATTCCATTCTGTTGTTTTCAGCCCAGCACTCCAGCCTATTGAGATCACTTTGAATTTTGTTTCTGTCTTCCAGGGTATTAGCTATGCCACCCAATTTTGTGTCATCTGCAGATTTGATAAGCGTTCCCTGTACCTCCTCATCCAAGTCATTTAATAAAAAAGTTGAAAAGCACTGTGCCCAGGACTGAGCCCTGCGGTACCTCTGAGAGAGAGAGAGAGAGAGAGAGAGAGAACAGCAGTACAAAGCATAATACCCAGTTTATTAGGATCAGCATGGCTGCAATCCTATGTACCTTTACACAGGAGTAAGCTCCACTGAACTCTGTAGTGCATACTTCTGACTGCACAGGTTCAAACAGTAAAACACGCTGAGCTTTAACAAAGTCTCCTCAGTCAGCTGAAATGCAACTTGTAGCTTTCCATTAGAAATGTAAGCAATCTTCAAATAAAAGTCACCACTTAAATTGCTAGCTTGAAGTAGAAACCCCATTAAAGGAAAGAAAAAAGCCACCTCTTGATTATTTTCTTTATTCTATGACTTCCTCTATACTAGTCTGTCACAAACAAAAGTAAAACTTGAAAGCCTTGTTATCACTGCATTCACTTGCCAGAGCAAAGGAGAATCTGTCAATTACCCTGGAACTCCAGTAGATGATGTTACCATGCTCTCTCAAAAAAAGAAAAAGAAAAAAAGACTTGGAGCCGCAGTCCTCTGCATTCTCCTTCCACTACACCACTGCTGATCATTACAGGCATTGGCAGGCTTCTTTCTACGTGGTTCTTCATTAAGAGCAAATGTGTGAACCATCTCAGAGTAGCAGGCATCTCTACACATCAGTCGCTCAACTAGAGTTAAAAACTGTTCTCATGTGCTGGAGCTGAAATATCGGTAGCAAGCTGCTTGAGAATTGCTTCAGGTGTTTGAAGGCAGGGCCAAAACAGACATTACTTTAAATCTGTGCCTGACAGCTACATTTTTTGTTTCATTTTTACTCTAGAGGAGGCTCAGAAGCCCAATTTGGATTGGGACCCTCACATGAGGGGTAAGGCGGTTTTAAAGATTTGTATGGGGGGCCCTGCGCCTAACCTAGTCTGAACAAAAAGTAGTAGTTGCTAGACACAGATTTAAAGTAATATCTGTTTTAGTCCACGATTCTACCTCTCTATAGGTGATACATAGTTAGTACTGCCAAAACCAGCTGCCCTGAATCTCCTAATGTAGTTTCTCCTGCCACGGTCACCTCCCCTGGAATTGGCAGCCAATGAAGTGGAGTGGGGATGGGAAAACTCACAATGCAATGATACCACTCTACATGCTTTAACATACTAAGACAAGAGAAGCCCTGCTGGATCAGACCAAAAGCCTCTCTAGTCCAGCAACCTAGTAGTAAACCTTAGAGTGAGAGAGAAGACATGCGTGAACCACTGGTCTGGATCCACTTATTACCTGCTGCTTGAGAGGGAAGGGAATTTTGCAATGCAATTACATAACATCACACACTTTGCATCATTAAATGTTAGGAGCGAGAGAAGGAAAAGATGCAGGTCAATGCTTTTGGCAGAGACAACACACTGATAATAACAGGTTAGCTGAGAGACCACTTTCTCCTGTGTAGGCCACTCCAGCCTCTTCGTTCTGAGGGGAGGCCTTGCTTACCATACTGCAGCCTGCTAAGATTTGTTTGGCAGTGGTGCAGAGGAGGGCTTCTCAGTTGTGGCACCTACCATGTGGAATGAGATCAGGTGGGCCCCTAGCGTGGAGTGTTTTTCTATTGACAACTTAAGACTCATCTGTGTGCCCAGCATTGCCAGCTACCCCTGGGTATTTTAATGATGTTCTGTTGTTTTATCATGGTTGATTGTTTTATTTATTAGTTTCTATGGTATTATATCATGTTTTTATCTTGTGAACCACTTTTGGATTTATTTATTTTTAATGAAAAGTGATATAGAAATTTTCTGAAATAAATACATGAAAAAATAACATTTATTATTATTTATTTAGTACATTTTTATTCTGCCCTTCTTTCAAGGAACTCAAGGTGGCTTGCATATTACAGATATGCATACACATACACACATACTTTATCATCATAACAACCCTGCAATGTAGGTTTTGCGAAGAAAAAGTGACTGGCTCAAGGTCACCCAGTGAGCTTCATGGCTGTGTGGAGATTTGAACCCAGTTCTCTCTAGCCCTATGCCACACTGGCTCATATATATATATATATATATATATATATATATATACATACACACACACACACACACACACAGGCTCATATATATACACACACACACAAATCAACAACAGTTGCCATGTAAAAGTCCTAATGCAGCTACGCTATTCAAACATGTGTCTGTCATTAGGTTAGCAAAAATAGTCATATGGCTTGAGAACTTTCTATCGCCTTTGGGGTTTTTTACCTCTTTCCACCAAAAATATCAGTAGTATGATAAACAGAATCTCCCGTTTCAGAGAGCAGAATGGGCCAATCTGTTCCTTTAAAATATGTGCAATGTTCAAGCCATCATCAATATACAGATGATTGCAAGACTCACCTCATTAAACTGATGGTTGAACAAGTTGAATACACATTGTTCCACTGTACTTTCTAGCCAGTTGCCAGTAGTTCTTCTCTCTTTGTTGACTTCTCTCTTGGCATTTGAATCCAGGTTTCATTTGGTATCACAGCAGGTGCTTCAATTCATGGAAGAGTTCAAATTAAAAGTCAGTTCTGAGTGCCAGAAAGCATTACGGTCAATAAAGGTGAGTGGGGAAAGGGTTTGAACGGTGAGGAAAATCTGAGACGTCAACCAGAACAGAACAGATATCCAATTAAAACATTATTTGAAAAATTAAAACAAAACAGATGCCGAAGGCTCAACATTCTGCTGACTTAACCCCTGCCTCCTAAAATAAAGCAAAGAAAAAAATATTACACAAAGATGTCCACGTTCTGGTCACAAGGGCAGGGAGTTCCACAGTTGTGGGTCAATCACCAAGGATGCTTCTTTCCATATACTGTCAGTATCATAGGTAACTTAAGAGGGTGTTCTTGTTCAGATATCATAAGGAGGAAAAAGCCTCTTAGACATGTTGGACCCAAACCATTATGCTGAAGTCCTGAAAAAGTTCCTAGATGATTTCAAAAATGTAACCCCATTCAACATTTGTATGGGCACATGGGCTGCTTCAAAAAGTATTGTTCAAGAAATCAAATCAGAATTCCAGGATACAGTAATTAAATAGACACATTCCCATCCTTTTCCTGTGTCCACCTGTTCTCATGAGTGCTTCCCCAACATGGTGAAATCCGCACTCAATCACATCTAATTCAGTGTTAGTTTTAATTTGTTGCCTTTCATGGTAAGGATGTGCAAAATCCACCCCTGCCCTCAAATGTTACTAGTGTTATCAAAACACTTTGGGCTGTAGAGGAAGAGCAAATCAGCAAAAATTACCTTCCTCATTTCTACTACAGGCACCTCCACTTGATAAAGGCCCTTCCGTGAATGGAGGCACCCATTCCATTCACAGAAGGGCAATTCAAGATGTATTTTCCACCTTTTTAGGGTTGCTTCAGACAAGATTATTATATACTTGCGTATGACACCAATGCACACTGCCATCATACTTGAACTGTGAACATGTGTAATATTAGCTGCTTGTTTCGGTAAAGATTAGATATCATACTCACTAACAAAATAATAGTACTTGGAGTGACCCTTAAGCATGGCAATTGTATTACAAGGAACTGCTGAGCCACTATTTCTACTTTGTGTAGTCTGTTTAGTTAATTTAGGTAACTCATTCTAAGCTTTGGCACCTTGAGGTCACGATTAGGTGGCAGGGTCCTGTTTTTAGCACCTACAGCTAAAGATATCAAAGGTGTTTCAACATTTCTTTTAGGAACTAATCAACCAAATGAACAGGGCATTCATTTTATGCATTCTCATTTCGATTGTTGTGCACACTTCTCCGAAGGAGATGGGTTCAGAGAGCATGTGATTTTTGGTGCACAGATCTTGCAAAATTTAATTAAAATGGCCAACATCCACATTCTGTTTGCTTTATAAACATTTCTAGTGTATCAGTAGCCAACCTAAATCTCCCACCAGACAAGTACATACTGTGCCTCTTTCTTTCTCTCTTTCCCCCCTGAGCAATTGATAGGACTAGTTACAGCCAGCTGATGCGCTCGCCATTGGGTGCTGAGGACAAGGCATGTTCAAATTAAACATGAACTCAGTGTTAACTTTAAAACATATTTTGTTCTGAAAACTGAGACCTCCAAACCGTTGTCTCAAAGCTAAGGAGAAAAATATCTGCTTTCCATTATACTAATGCTCCTTTCTTCCCCTTGTCAACATTCAGCCATATCTAAGGGCAGAATTCGGCTCAGTGTTTAGAAGATATCCTCTGTTTTTTTTGGTATGGATTGCAGGTATGCTATTAAAAAGCCAGTTACTAGAATACAAAATATTACATAGAAGCACTAATTTAGTGACACTCTATTCTCATGAATTCTGTGTTTGTTACTTTCTCTTTAGGACTGTCAGATTAGGTACAGTCTTACTGCCTATTTATTATCTGGGGGCCTTGTCACATGACCCTATCCTGCACATGCCAATATATGCACAGAAGGTTTTGAGACGTTGCAATTGGTTCTCAAAAGTCAAACCTGGTTCAATTCAGTTTATAGTACTGGCATTCAGGCAATGTCAGTACTGTACGCAATCCATTGCCACTACTCAACTGCGAATACTCAAGAATTTGCACCTGGAAGTCAGCTCAGGCTCGCTGAAGACTGTGGCTGCAGATGGACTCAAAGGGTAACATGGAATAGGCCCTAAGTATTGAAGTAACATTATGACTCCCTCAGGCATGAAGGCTAATTCTGAAATGCACATTCCAAGAGGGTTTTTTGCCAGATGAGCTCTCTGGCCACATACCAAGATGGCCTGCCCCCATCTATCTGAAGTGTTTCACTATTGCCTTGAAACCTGGCCCTGAATCACCATTTAAATTTACTTTCTCAAAGGTTTTTTATCTTCATTTGGAGCTTGTCAACATGTCCTCTTTTCTTTGATTATCTTTCACATTTTTCCACCCCAATAAGATGATTCCTTTTTAATTGAAGTCCCGTGGTACTGCCATTCTCCCTTTGCTGCTTCTGACATAACAGTAAACAGTGCATCTAATTTCACCAAACTCATTCAGTGTCAATTTTCTAAATAACACAAAAGTGCAGATTATTGCCCAGTCAAAATGGTGGTATGAACTGAGTGTCTCAAATACGTGGTTATTACCATTGTTATTAGCCATGTTTCCTTTCATTTGATAATGAGAGAAATAACCAAAGATGATGAAACAGGTATGTGAAGGCATGTTTTTTCTTAATATTTCAAAGGCTTATATAAAGAGGGCTATGTGGTAATTCACTGCAAGGCAAATGCTATGTATATCAGCAGGATCCAGCCACAAACTGAGGTGATTTGTATCATGTCCTCAGAAAATTATTGGAAATGTAAGGTATGGGCTCATGACAAACATTATCACATGCCCAGACACTCTAGAAACATAGGATGCTTCTGTTATTTCACCTCAGACTATTTGTGCATCTAGTCCAGTAGGGTCAACTGCAGGGGTAGGCAGAAGGTAGATCTACCAGTAGATGATTTGTAGTAGATCCGCAAGAATTTCTGACTCCCAGTTGCTTAATCATAGCAGTAACGAAATGAGTGACTCCCCCCTGCCCTAAATTATAGTGCTGAAAAATGAAGAAAGCTTGGGAAAATCAGGGGTGGATTTTTCTGTGTGAAAAAGAAAGGACAATGAGCTCCATTCAGTTCTCATACACAAAACACATTCCTGGCTCAGAATTCTAAGTATATGTCTTTTGTACTAGGCTCTGGTTGGTGGATCTCAAGGTTCTAAGATCTCACAAGCCTGAAGAAGATCAGGCTCGCAAGAGAAGATCTCACAAGCCTGAAGTCTGCCCACTCCTGGTCTACTCTGACTTACAGCGGCTTCTCAGGATCTTTCCCATCAGAACTGTGCCCTTCTTTGAGAAGCTGGACCTGGCTGTGGCGATTCTTGTCCTGGACACTTCTAAGCTGGTTTATGGGGCTGCCTTTGAAAATAGTATGGAAACTCCATTGGCCCACAATGTAACAGTCACACTACTAATCAGATCTGGCAGATCAGAGCAGATAACTCCAGTGTAGTATCTTCTGCATTGGCTACCAGTTCATGTCTAGGCTCAGTTCAAAGTGCTGGTTTTACTTTTAAAGCCCTAAATAGTCTGGGACCAGAGTATCTTAAAAATTTCTTCTACCCTTCTGAAACTGCCTGACCCTCAACCCTGCTCCATGTCCCCTCACTCCAGAGTTTAGTGGGTGGGCACTGCTTTTTCATGTATTATTTTATAAATTTCATCTTTATCGGTGCCATTTTGCACTGAATCTGATCTTTTATTTGTAATGTTACTGACCCCCTTTTTAAAAATCATGTTTGATTGCTGTGTTACACACACACATGCACACACGCACACACACACACACACAATTTTATACTCATAACAACCTTGTGAGTATAGGTTAGGCTGAGAGAGAGTGACTGGCCCAACAAGGTAGCACAGCTGCTTCATGGCTGAGAGGAATCTGCCTTGTACCTAGGGGTGTGTGAAACACTTACCCCATTCCAGCCGGCAGTCCACGGGGGGGGGAGGCAATCTGTCCCTCCCCCCCGGAATTCTCCTTGGCCTGCTCCACTCTGCGGTGGCTCCGCAGAGCTGCCAGCCAGGGCCAGCCACAGCCGGAGTTCTGGCCGCGGCTGGAAATGGCAGCCATCTTAGCGGCCGCCATTTGCGTCCTTGCAGGCAGCCGTGATAGGCTACGTAAGTATTTACATAGCCTATCAGGGCAAAGAGCAGGGACGCAAATGGTGGCCGCTATGTCATTTGTGCCCCTGCTCTTTGCCATGATAGGCTAAGTAAGTATTTACGTAGACTGTCACGGTAAAGATAGCCACACAAATGGCGTAGCGGACGCCATTTGCATCCCTGCTCTTTGCTCTATGGATTATATCCAACTTTTGTTGTTCAGTCGTTAAGTCGTGTCCGACTCTTTGTGACCCCATGGACCATAGCATACCAGGCCTTCCTGTCCTGCGTTCTCTCCCGGAGTGTGCTCAAGTTCATATTCATTGCATCGGTGATGCTATCTAGCGGTCTCATCCTCTCCCGTCCCCTTCTCCTTTTGCCTTCAATCTTTCCCAGCATCAGGGTCTTTTCCAGGGAGTTTTCTCTTCGCATTAGGTGGCCAAAATATTTCAGCTTCAGCTTCAGTATCTGTCCTTCCAATGAGCACTCAGGGTTGATTTCCTTTAGGATTGACTCATTTGACCTCCTTGCTGTCCAGGGGACTCATAAGAGTCTTCTCCAGCACCACAGTTCGAAAGCATCAATTCTTCGGCGCTCAGCCTTCCTTATAGTCCAGCTCTCACAGCCATATGTTACTACTGGGAAAACCATAGCTTTGATTATATGAATCTTTGTCGGCAAGGTGATGTCTCTGCTTCTTACTATGCTGTCTAGGTTTGCCATAGCTTTCCTCCCAAGGAGCAAGCGTCTTTTAATTTCATGGCTACAGCCACCGTCTGCGGTGATCTTGGAGCCCAAGAAAATAAAATCTGTCACTGCTTCCATTTCTTCCCCTTCTATATGCCAGGAAGTGATGGGGCCAGATGCCATGATCTGAGTTTTTTTAATGTTGAGTTTCAAACCAGCTTTTGCACTCTCCACTTTCACCCTCAACAAGAGGCTCTTTAGATCCTCTTCGCTTTCTGCCATTAGGGTGGTATCGTCTGCGTATCTGAGGTTGTTGATAATTCTCCCAGCAATCTTAATTCCGACCTGTGATTCATCCAACCCAGCATTTCTCATGATGTACTCTGCATATATAAGTTAAATAAGCAGGGCGACAATATACAGCCTAGTCGTTCTCCTTTCCCAATTTTGAACCAATCGGTTGTTCCATGTCCGGTTCTTACTGTTGCTTCTTGACTCTCGTACAGGTTTCTCAGGAGACAGGTAAGGTGGTGTGGTACTCCCATCTCTTTAAGGATTTGCCACAATTTGTTGTGATCCACACAATTGAAGGCTTTAGTCAATGAAGCAGAAAAAGACATTTTTCTGGAATTCCCTTGCTTTCTCCATGATCCAGCGAACGTTGGCGATTGGATCTCTAGTTCCTCTGCCTCTTCGAAACCCAGCTTGTACTTCTGGTAGTTCTTGGTTCACATACTGCTGAAGCCTAGCTTGTAGGATTTTGAGCATAACCTTGCTGGCATGCGAAATGAGCGTAATTGTACGGTAGTTTGAACACTCTTTGGCATTGCCCTTCTTTGGAATTGGAATGTAAACTGACCTTTTCCAGTCTTGTGGCCACTGTTGAGTGTTCCAAATTTGTTGGCATATTGAGTGCAGCACTTTAACAGAATCATCTTTTAGGATTTTAAATAGCTCAGCTGGAATACTGTCATCTCTGCTAGCTTTGTTGTTAGTACTGCTTCCGAAGGCCCACTTGACTTTACTCTCGAGGATGTCCGGCTCAAGTTCAGTGACCGCACTATCATGGCTATCAGGGACATTCAGATCTTTCCTGTATCGTTCTTCTGTGTATTCTTACACCTCTTCTTAATCTCATCTGCTTCCTGCCTTCTTTGTCCTTTATCATGCCCATCTTTACACAAAACGTTCCCTTGATATCTCCAATTTTCAAAAGCGTGTTTGCTATGATCAGCGTGTTCTCTTGGCAAAACTCTATTAGCCTTTGTCCTGCTTCATTTTGTACACCAAGACCATGCTTGCCTGTTATTCCAGTGATTTCTTGACTTCCTACTTTAGCATTCCAATCCCCTATGATGAAAAGCACATCTTTTTTTGGTGTTAGTTCTAGAAGGTGTTGTAGGTCTTCATAGAACCAATCAACCTCAGCTTCTTCAGCCTCAGTGGTTGGGGCATAGACTTGAATTACTGTGATGTTGAATGGTTTGCCTTGGATTCGTACTGAGATCATTCTATCGTTTTTGAGATTGTACCCCAGCAGCAGTACTGCTTTTCCCTAGGGATGCCGGAGAATTTCTCCCCGAATCTTTGGGAGGCCGAATGCCAACGCATTTGGCCCCCCCGAAATTGGTGGGGAAATTCTCCGCCGGCCCCCCGCGCCCCCCCATTGGGATGGGACTTACCGTGGCCGAATGTCCCTCTCGGTAGTGGGTCCTGGCGGCGGTTCGGCGGCAGTTCATCGGGGGCGGGGGCGGCGGCTGGTCTCCCGACCGGCTGCCACCGCTGCCATTGCAAAAAAGAAAAGTAAAAAACACACACACACACCCGTGATAGGCTACGTAACGATTTACGTAGCCTATCACGGCTAGATTTCCAAAGTCAGCCGTGATAGGCTACGTAAATTGTCATGTAGCCTATCACGGGTGACTTTGAAAAAAGAAAAAAAAGCGCGTACGCAAATGGCAGCGGCCCATGGGCGCCGCCATTTGCGTTCCTTATTTTGGCACATCTAGTCTATGTAAAGATTTACGTAGACTACAGTGAAAATAAGGGAACGCAAATGGCGGTCCCCATGGGAGCCGCCATTTGCGTAAGCGCTTTTTCTTTTTTTTTTCAAAGTCACCCGTGATAGGCTACGTGACGATTTACGTAGCCTATCACGGCTGACTTTGGAAATCTAGCCGTGATAGGCTATGCAAATCGTTACGTAGCCTATCACGGGTATGTGTGTTTTTGTTTTGTTTTGTTACTTTTTTTTTCGCGGCCGCGTAGACGGGGCGCTCCTACCCGGCCTGAATTTCGGCTGGACGAGGCAGGGCGCCTCTCCCCCCTCGCCTGAACTTTGGGGGGAGAACCGAAGCGCCTCCCCCCCACCGCGAAACAAGCTTCGAGAACAGGTAAGGGACTTTCGTCCATCCCTACTTTTCCCATCCTTTTATTGACTATGAGTGCTACTCCATTTCTTCTAAAGGATTCTTGCCCACAGTTATAGATATAATGGTCACCTGAATTAAATTCACCCATGCTTGTCCATTTTAGTTCACTGATTCCCAAGATGTCGATGTTCAATCTTGTCATCTCATGTTTGACCACCTCCAGCTTACCTTGATTCATTGATCTTACATTCCAGGTTCCTAAACAATATTGTTCTTTACAGCATCGGATTTTCTTTTCACCACCAGACACATCCATAGCTGAGTGTCCTTTCGGCTTTGGCCCAGCCACTTCACTCTTTCTGGCGCTACTGTCAAGGTGGACACTGAGCCCACAGAATCCCAGAGTAGTTCTGATTCTGAGGTGGAGCAGCTGCTCCTGGGAGAGGAGCGCGCTCATCCTTCCCAGGGCCAACAGCTGGCAGAGATTCCTCCCACTGACATTTCTGACATAGATAGTGGTCCCAGGAGTGAGAGAGCATGGGAAGAGGGCTTGCTGGACGCGCAACGCCGACGCAGGGAGCAGCGCCAAATGGAGGGCACGGAAGGGAGGCGTAGTGCCCGGTTGGCGCACAAGCAACGGTTGCGCCCAGAGGATCCAAGGGAAAAGGGGAGGGACTCTCCCTAGCCCATAAGTTCAGGGTCTGCCAGTGATTCTCCTTCAAACAGGGACCAACTGTTCCAACTGAGGGCATAGGTACTCTGCTGCTCATAGCTAGTCGCTAATAGTAGAGTTGTTAAGTTGTAAAAAAGGAATAAAGCTTTGAAAATAATCCCTTTGTCTGTGTCTGGACTTGGCTACTGGATTAGACTGAAAGAGGCCACCAAGGAGCCCTTGACAGCTACTTGGAAATTCCCTCTTCTCTTCCCCAGTAGTATATTGGACACCTTCCGACCTGAGGGGCTCATCTTCCAGCGTCATATCTTTTAGCCTTGTCATACGTTCCATGGGGTTTTCTTGGCAAGAATATTGGAGTGGGTTGCCATTTCCTTCTCCAGCGGACCACATTTTGTCAGAACTCTCTGCCATGACCTGTCCGTCTTGGGTGGCCCTGCACGGCATAGCTTATGGCTTCATTGAGTTACACAAGCCCCTTCGCCACAACAAGGCAGTGATCCATGAAGGGGATATCCAACTTTACCCTAGCAGAAAAATGACAAGAGTTTTGCATTGCCCCATTAGCAGTTGCACAAACATTAGCAGAACCATTAGTGCAAGCAACACCTAGCCTAATGAAATTGTGATGGGTTGTACAATGCTTTGTGGAATTTCTCATGTAACATCTTGTGGAATGCCTTGTGCAACAGTTTGTGGGATGACTTGAGAAACAGCTCATGGAACACTTTGTGAAACAGCTTGTAGAACTCCTTGTACAATGGCTTGTGGAACAGCTCATACAAGTGAAACAAAGTATTGAATTTTACACTTCTGCAAGGATGAAAATGGGGTTTCCACAGTCAGTAGAAATGTTGTGCAAAATTACATTACCCTACATTTCAAACTGTTGCCAGCCAATTACCTCTTGGAAGTTTACGAATAGGACATGAGGACAACACTGCTCCCAGGTTCCATTGAGTTATCATAACTAACAAGAGTGGTTTCCATTGGCAGAGCTGAGGTGAGAGCAGGCAAGAGGAGTTTTGGGTGGGTGAAACCAAGTGAAGATATGTTGGGAGTGGGTTAGCAGGGTTGGTGGAACTTACAGCATTCCTACTTTCTAGAACCATCTATTGTCCTTTACCAATACTTGTAAAGGATAGAGTAAGAATTTAATCATCCCAAGAATGTTTTTCCTAATTGGTGACTCTATCCATGTAGAAAAAGAGCCATGTGATGACACAGCCCCGTCTTATATCCAGAATCATTTCTTGTAAAACAGAGTATCTTCTTTTCATTTCCCTTTATCTTATCAGAGCTTAGCAGCAATCTAAGACATTGCTTCTTCTGGCATATAGGTCATGTTCTGTGATTTGTATTTTGCCATTGTAATATATTATATCATCCAAGTTAAATGTGTTCGGGGTTTTCCTGAATGAATAGGCTGCAGAGATGAATATTCATTTTGGTGGCATTATCACAGTCAGTTACAAGAATTTGAGATAGTTTTTCAGGTACTTCATTGAGCCGTCCAGCTGCAGCAAACTTAGACACATTTATGGAAAATAAGTAGCCAACATTCTAAAGAACTACAAAGCAGGAGTTTGAGAGGGGAAAACAATGTTCTTACAGTTTAGAAGTTAATAATTCTGTAAATACAATTGAGGAAGAAATCTTCAAATTGACTAATAATTATCTACAGTCAAAGCAAAGACATCCAAAATCATAACTTAACAAAGGAATGCAATATTTGCTCATTTATTAATATTTCCTATTTAAAATATTTATGTATTATTATTTTTAATATTCTTTCCATGGTGGAGTCTATAAGAGAGTTGGAGATAAAATGAGACAGATGTACTGACCATGGTTACCATGGGAGCTGTTTCCTTAGCAATGGCAAAGCAGTCGTCAAAGCAGTCAAACATTTCTTCTCTTTCTCATGCCATTTGTTTTTTACTAGTTTGCACAGTCTGAGTAGTGGAGTCAGCTATTCAAAAAAGACTTACTCCAAAGCAGGAAAGTAAAAACAGATGAAGAGTTGGTCATCTTGCTCAAGTGCCATCTGGGCCTGGAGTTCAAAACTCCTGAATGATTTTATTATTCCCAATATCCAGTTTCTGTTTGAGGTGAAACCCAGCAAATGTTATTAAGAGCCAGGTCATTTCACAGCATTGTCCATGCCATTTCTCCTTGCCACCCAGTTTCATTTTATTTTGTTCTTTCATTAAAGTTTTTGGGAGTTGTGCACCCCTGTAGTGTACAACTTCTGTGCTGGAGTGTACATCCAGCCTTTTTTTCTTTTTTTTTTAAGTGCCACATTTCAGCATAACTGTTGTGTTATCTGTTGAGCACCAGGGTGTAGTGGAGCCAGGGCTCATGAGGATGCAGCACCAGCACTTTTTTATTATTATTATTAGCAGGGATGCTGAGGTCATCGGCCACCCCCACTCCACCCCCACCAGATTTCCCTGTTCCCTATGAGCTTAAGTGCAGTCCTCACAGTAGCTGTGAGGAAATGGATATAACAACAATATAATATTTCCTGCAAAGTATTTTGGGTTGGGTTGGTCTTGGATGGGCAATTAAGTCCCATGTGCTTTAGAAAAGACCTGCTCCTGGTGGAGATGAAAACTGTTAGAACTGGTTTGTTGATATGCGTTGTGCTGCCCCCAGCTCAGTATTGTGTTAAAGTGTAAGAAATGTATATGTTTATACTGTGGGTGGAGAGATCAAGGATCAGCTAGCCAGGCCTCCTGTAGCTGGATCCTAGCAGTCTGAGATAAACTAGTAGAGACTTTCCTTTCTGGTGGCCACCTGAATTCCACCAAAATGAATATTCATCTCTGCAGCCTATTCATTCAGGAAAAGAAAACCCTGAACACATTTAACTTGGATGATATAATATATAATATATCAGGCGGGAGTCCTTTCTTTACTTTTGGCCCAGCCAGCAAGAAGCAGGAGGCTCAGAAGACCTGGGAGAGAAGACACTGTTTTTACCAGGCCTCCCCCATTTTTATCCAGCATCCACCAATAATTTCCCACTGGTCCTAAACCTCATTTGTGACAACCTCCTTATTTCCTGTGCACTGTGAGTTATTATTTCTTCATTGTTCCACCGAAAGAGACTGTTCAATAAAGACTTGTTTGTTGGATTTAAAGAGAGGCTTGAGTTAACCTGGCTGAAAAGTGTCCATATGTAGGGCACATAGGCATGGAGACAGCACAGTAAAAACAGAATCTTCCCAGGTCCCAGAGTAAGAAGAGAGTCACTTGGATCCCAGAGTAAAACTAGGTGAAAATGTGCTCAAAAAGAATTGCGGAGCCTCCAAAGCAGAAGGGAAAGCCATAGCCAGAAGCAAGCAGCCAGTCACCCAGAGAGTCAGTAGCCTACTCTCATGTAACACCACAGGGCAAACACAGAGAAGTAGACTCATTAAGTGAACCCCTGCTCCATGTGCTGGCTAAAGCCTGGTTCTAGAAGGATTAGTCCAAGTTTGCTATCTGCACAGCTCCTAAGCTACTCAGTGTTAAACAGCAAACTGCTGCTATGACAGAGCATTCAGAATCACAGAGCAATAGAAGTCAGTCAAGAGAAAGAATTTGCAAACTGACTCCCAAGATGAGGGAGTTCTTGGAGATGCAAGAGGCTGAAATCTCGAAGAAGTGTGATGAACCATGGCTGAAAACAGCAAGTGCTGTGGAGATGGTCAAACAAGCATCTCATGCAGACGAATTACAGAAGATTAGTGACAGCATAGCAAAGTGCTCTGCTGCATGGCAGCACTTGATACAAAGGCAGCACTGCATTCTAGAGAAACTGGGTAAAGACACAAGTTTGTGCAAGGTAGAAAGTTTAAATGAAATAAGCAGCAGTCATGAGAAGCTAGTTGTTAACTTCCAGTCCAACTTAAGAAATCAGATCCTGGCTACAAAGGAAAGAAAGCCATGAGAAGCCTTGCAACTTGAACCTTGCCACGACAGTACTAGTGAAAGAGAGATCCTTCTAGAGCCCAAAGGTAAAAGCTGTCCCTCATCCAGAGCTTCAACAATGTCAAGCTTCAAGACATCATCTAGGCATACACGGAGGTCTAGTGGGTCTAGCCACGCAAGTAGCGATGCTCTTGCCATTGCCGCAGCACAAACACTTGTGGAAGGCAGCAGCAAGAAAACATGGTGAGTATGCAGGCAGTACAATTTGAAGCTGCAGAATATGAAGCCAAGGCTGCACGTGAATGGCAGAATGTGAAGCCAAGGCTGTATGTGAACGGCAGAATGTGCACACAGAAGGGCAGAACGTGAAGCCAAGGCTGCACACGAAGGGCAGAATGCGAAGCTGAGGCTGCACGCAAAATGGCAAAATGCACATGCAGGAAGGCAGAAATTGAGGCCGAGGAACTCTGCATACAAACCAGACTTACTACAACCTTGGCTGCATTCAAAGAGGAAAAGGCAGCAGCAGAAGCAGCAGCCCTCGCTAAAGCTCTCCAGGAAGCCATAAAAGGTGAAGAGGCAGATTTCCAGCCTGAAGATTTAAGAGAGGTGGACCACGATAGCAGGATAGCAGAATATGTGTTAGCTCAGCATGCCTTTCTGCTCAAGCCCAACAAGAATGAGACCCCCATGTCCCAGGTAGATGAAGATAACCTGGCACAACTCAGTGCCTGTCAGAGGAGGTGGCAGTGCCCAGCCAGCCCCGCATTCCAGGCTAGGGGTGCACGAAAGTCACTTACCTGGTCTTGCAGCTTGCTTCGCGGTGGGGGGGAGGCGCTTCGCTGCTCCCCCCGAAGTTCAGGCCGGGGGGGGAGGCTTCCCTCCTCGCCCGGCCGAAATTCAGGCTGGGGGGGAGGCTTCCCGCCTCGCCCGGCCGAAATTCAGGCCAGGGAGGAGGCGCCTCGCCCGGCCGCGAAATAAAAAGTTTAAAAAAAAAACGCCCCCATGATAGGCTATGTGACGATTAACGTAGCCTATCACGGCTAGATCTGCAAAGTCAGCCGTGATAGGCTACGTTAATCGTCACGTAGCCTATCACGGGTGACTTAAAAAAAAAAAAAACGTACGCAAATGGCGGCCCCCATAGGGAGCCGCCATTCGTGTTCCTTATTTGGTCGCTGTAGTCTACGTAAATCTTTACGTAGACTACGGCGAAAATAAGGGCAACGCAAATAGTGTTGCCCTTATTTTCGCCGTAGTCTACGTAATCTTTACGTAGACTACAGCGACCAAATAAGGAACGGGAATGGCGGCTCCCTATGGGGGCCGCCATTTGCGCACGCGCTTTTTTTTTTAAAGTCACCCGTGATAGGCTACGTGACGATTTACGTAGCCTATCACGGCTGACTTTGCAAATCTAGCCGTGATAGGCTACGTTAATCGTCACGTAGCCTATCACGGGGGTGTTGTTTTTTTTTACTTTTCTTGGAATGGCGGCGGTGGCAGCCGGTCAAAAGACCGGCTGCCGCCCCTGCCCCTGTCGAAGCCCTGCCGAACCGCCGCTGCAACCCGCCACCGGGAGCGACATTCGGGAAAGGTAAGTCCCATCCTGGGGGGGGGCGGGGGCAGGGGGGGCGGAGAATTTCTCCCCGAAACTACTTCGGGGGGCCAAATACGTTGGCACTCAGCCCCCCGAAGTTTCGGGGAGAAATTCTCCCCCATCCCTATTCCAGACTCATGCATCAAAAGAGATCAGACTGGTCAGAAAGAGCCAAGCCCCAAGAGCCAACCATGGCCCTGTCGCCCCATGTCCAGTGGTTCTGAGTCCCTCTGATGATCACGCCTCACTGGAGGTACCAGCAGGAAGACCTGACATGTATGCTCCTCAACATGGGACACAGTCAGTGCCTCTCAAGCAGCATGCAGCATCCACATTACGTATCAAAGGCCACAGCACACCCAGAGAGAAGCTTTTGATGCCTGAGACCTAGCTGCTCCTTACAAAGTTCAGTGATCACCTAGAAGACTACAGACTCTGGAAAAACAAGTTTCATACAAGAACATTTAAATGCCATCAGGGAACATAAGACTTAGGGCCAAGGACGAACTTGAATCTAATGTCTACCTGGCTGGGACCTGAGTCAGCATCCCAAGCGCAGCAGATCCACGCATCCTGCATAGGTGACCCAGACACAGCACCGAACCTGGTGTGTAATAGATTGGAGATGCGCTATGGAGCATCTCATCCGTAAAGATAGAAAACACTCTCTTGATGAAACTGGGAAATTTTCCTAAGATTCCAAACAAAGACTACCACAAGTTGTGGGACTTAGCAGACTTGCTGCAAGAGATCACAGCAGCAAAAGCAGTCCTGTGCCTGCCAGGGCTCTCATGCCTTGACCACTACATGTCACAGAAGCCCATCATAGGGAAGCCACCACACTCAATGCAAGAAAAGTGGATCTCTGCAGCTGGGAAATACATGGAAAGATACCAAGGCGTTTCCCCTCCTTTCTCTACCCTTGTCAGCTTTATCAAGAAAATGGCTCAACAGAAGAACAACCCCCAAGCACCAGCAATCCTAACTATGACAAGCCATCTTCATGTAACTTCAGACCCAGTCCAGCCATGACTGTACATAAGACAGATGTAGCAGGTGCCATACTGAAGTCCAAGAATGTAGAAAGTCCAGACCAATGTTCCCATTGCTCAAGAAACCTCACCCTTTAAGCAAGTGTCGAGGATTCAGAGAAAAGCCCTTCCAAGAATGTAAGGCCCTGTTAAAGGACCACAAGATTTGCTATAGGTGCTGCACCTCTACAGAACACCTTGCTAAGGAATACAAGGTTGCCATAAAATGTGAAGAATGCAACAGTGACAGGCATAATACCGCCTTGCATCCAGATGCCAAAAGAACCAACTTCTCCCGGCCTGTCTCTCCCGTCACCAAGCATGGTGGGGAGAAGACAGAGCAAGCTGATGCCACCAAACCTGGTGGAAAAGGAGCCAACTCAAATGACACTATGGCAAAGTGCACCCAAGTAGATGGAAATGGGAGGGAAGGCAAGTCTTGTGCCAAAATTTGCCTAACCAAAGTGTTTCCGGAAGGACAGCCTGAGAAATCTGTGAAACTGCATGTTGTGCTGGATGACCAGTGTAATCAGTAACTGGTAAGGCCTGAATTTTTCAACATGCTTAATCTTTATGGGGAAAAACCCCTACACAATCAAGACATGCATGAGCATTGCCAAGATGGTGGGGAAAACCATCATCCTGTGACAACAAGGTTTGCTTTCCTCTTCCCGCGCTGATAGAATGTGACAGCATACCAGACAACAGGGAAGAGATCCCTACACCAAATGTAGCCTTATGTCATCCTCATCTGAAGCCAATACCTAAACACATCACGCCTCTTAACCCAGAGGTTCAAATACTATTACTGCTTGGTAGGGGTGCACGAAAGTCACTTACCTGGTCTCGGAGCTTTTCGCGGTGGGGGGGAGGCGCTTCGCTGCTCCCCCCGCGAAGTTCAGGCCGGGGGGGAGGCTTCCCGCCTTGCCCGGCCGAAATTCAGGCCGGGGGGGAGGCGCCTCCCCTCGCCGCGAAATTAAAAGTTAAAAAAAAAAAACACGCCCCCGTGATAGGCTACGTGACAATTAACGTAGCCTATCACGGCTAGATCTGCAAAGTCAGCCGTGATAGGCTACGTAAATCGTCACGTAGCCTATCACGGGTGACTTTAAAAAAAAAAAGCGCGTACGCAAATGGCGGCCCCCATAGGGAGCCGCCATTCGCGTTCCTTATTTGGTCGCTGTAGTCTACGTAAATCTTTACGTAGACTACGGCAAAAATAAGGGCAACGCAAATAGCGTTGCCCTTATTTTCGCCATAGTCTACGTAATCTTTACGTAGACTACAGCGACCAAATAAGGAACGTGAATGGCGGCTCCCTATGGGGGCCGCCATTAGCCATACATGCTTTTTTTTTTTTTTTAAGTCACCCGTGATAGGCTACGTGACGATTTACGTAGCCTATCACGGCTGACTTTGCAAATCTAGCCGTGATAGGCTACGTTAATCGTCACGTAGCCTATCACGGGGGCATTTTTTTTTTCTTTTATTGGAATGGCGGCGGCGGCAGCCGGTCGAAAGATCGGCTGCTGCCCCCGCCACTGACGACCCGACGAACCGCCGCCGGGACCCACCGCTGGGAGGGACATTCGGGAAAGGTAAGTCCCGTCCCGGGGGGGGGCGGGGGGGCAGAGAATTTCTGCCCGAAACTTCTTCGGGGGGCCGACCACGTTGGCGCTCGGCCCCCCAAAGTTTCGGGGAGAAATTCTCCGCCATCCCTACTGCTTGGAAGAGATGTCATGCAGGCCCATAAGGTTCACCAGCAATGCAACAGGCCCAACGAAGCTCCCTCAGCCCTTAAATATGATATTGGACTGGGTCATTGTGGTGAATCTTCAGATTTGAAGATTTGAAGCTTCAAGTCTTCGAATTTTCGAATCTTCGAAGATCATGCCTGAGTTAGGAAAAAAAAAATCACGGCGAAGCCACGATTCTTCGAAGATAATGCTTTAATTTTTTAAAAAAAATAGCTGAAGCAGGGGGTAGAAGGGGGTAAAACCTAGTCTCATTTGAAGTGATTGAACAACCCCCTGCTCAGTGCAGGAAGCCTGATTCCCAGGCAGTCACCCATCCAACTACTGACCGGGGCCGACCCTGCTTAGCTTCCAAGGTCAGACAAGCGCGCGCACATCCAGTCCTTTGCTTGTTGCTGAGGAAACATTGAGTGCTGAGGAAGCTATGCAATCTGTAGCCGGAAGACGACATGGGGCCGTCGAGAGCTGTGATTGGACAGGAGGGAAATATAAACACCGCCGTATATGGACAGGCGGGGGAGGGGACTACGACCAGATATGGTAGTGAAGACGGAAAATCAGAGCACATTAAGGGGAAATACTGGGATATCAGGGTATTGAAAGCGGGAGCACAGAAGTGGAAAAATTCCAGTTCCAATTCGAGGCAGGTACTGTGTAGTGTGAAAGACAGGCTGTGAAACCTCACTGGAAGTGAAAAAGCCCGTAAGTGTAGATCGGCCCCATGCGATTGAGACTTCCGGTGATCGGACTGTCTCATGTTCATTTCAATCCAATCCAAACATGCATTGCTTTAGCCAAAAGTCATAATTAAGACAACAAAACAGAACAATATTATCATAAACCAGAGTTGGAAACCTGTGGCCTCCAGATGTTTTTGGAATCCAACTCCCACCAGCCCCAGCCAGCATGGCCAATGGTCGGGGTGATGGGAGTTGTAATCCGACAACATCTGGAGTGCCACACGTTACGCGCCCCTGCTGTAAACAAATGTAAATATAAAGAAGGATAGGATAAAAAGTGGCAAATCATTTTAAAAAAACCAAGATAAGACAGCATCAATTAACCAATTTACAATCTATAGAACATATTCACCAAAATATCCTTGTTGACATTTTGCTGCTGCTAGGACAAAATTGAGACCCTACAGTGTTACCTCCTTACTGCTATTTACAAGTAGATATTGTATTTTTTTTTTTGTTCAATTGGTGGATGGGCTCATCTCATCAGTGGCTGAGAAACAAATATATAATGTGAGCTATCATCAATTTCACTCCACCAATACAGTGGCAGAGATGAAAGGGAAATGTCCATCTAGAACAGCAGTCAGTATTTCTTGAAACCTTAGGGAGTTGGATTCCTTAGTAAAGGTTTTCCTTAGGGGGAATTTACTTGCTGACAAATATGAGTTGTGCCCATGATTACATTTTATCATATAGTATCATGATCTATTTTAGATTTAGATATGAATGACAGATTGCGTTGAATAAAATTATCATGGGCTCTACTCTTAAATTCTCTTTTGGCAGGATCAAAAATACGCTACTCAAAAACCATGAATACATATCAATGAACTTATTTTTGCCACCAATGGAAAATTTGGAAGACAATTCATATTTGTTTGAACAGACCAACACATCTTAGGGGACCTGTCTTCAGATACAATCTAAAGTTTAATCCAATAGTTGCAACAGATGAACCATTATTAATCATGGGTATTGGGGGCACTGTATTTCAGTGGTTCCATCCCTGCCTACAGGGTCAAACTCAGTGGTGTTGGAAGAGTGCAGTTTGGCCCCCTGGCACTTGCGCCAAGGGGTGCCACAGGGCACTATTCTGTCCCCAATGCTGTTTAACATCTATATGAAGCCATTGGGAGCGATCATCAGTGGATTTCCAGTTAGGTGCGATCAGTATGCAGATGCCACCCATTTCTATTACTCTATAATGTCTGATTCTATAACATCTGATTCAGGTATGACTGTGCAGGCTCTGGACCAGTGCTTGGATGCAGTGGTGGCTTCAATAAAGGCCAGTAAACTGAGTTTGGGGCCTGCCAAGACAGAAGTGCTGTGGATAGGTGAGTGATGTGTCTGGGAATTAGCTCAGTGCCTGTCCTGGAGGCTGTCTTTATGAGTGATTTAGTGCAAAGTTAGAGCAATCTGAAGTACTTCGCAACAGATGGCATCATCACCAATCCGCTGCCGACCAGCCGCTTCCCTCTTGAAAAGCCGCATTTTTTGAAATTCCTTTTCAAAAATACTGTGACTTTTTTTTACTGAAAGCGGCTCCCTGGCAATTTTACCACAGTGTGCCATGTTCCCCCCCACCCCCCGCATTACATCCTGGGGATGCCTCTGAGACCTGGCAGTGATGTGGTCGAGGGAGTGGGATGCCCCATTCCCTCTTGTTTCCCCAATGAAAGTAGTTTTCCCATTGAAAAAATCCCCAGGAGCGCTGCAGCGACCCCTCACATTACCACAGTAGTGGGGACACTCATTCACCTTAGCCAGCCTGCTTTTAATCTTTAACATATTCTGTGATGTTCTATAGTTTCTCTGATGTAAAGTCATTTCTCTGTTGTTATGTAAAATCCCTTCTCTGCTTTATCACAGTAACGATCTTTCAGGTTAATGGGAGCTTCTCATCTCGAGCGGGGGGGGGGAAGGAGAAGGGGGGGTTAAAGCAATAGGCAAAAGTGCACACATGGGGAACAATGAGGTGGGAGCAATAACCCCACGCCAGATTGCTGGAATGTGGTGAAACTGGGGGGGGGAAGCTCCCAGGGGGAGCCTTCGGAAGCTCTCAGGGGGAGCCTTCGGGAGCTGCACTGAAGAACTGGGGATTTTGGCTTCTTCAGGGAAATCTGCACACATGGGGGGAAATTAGTTGCTCTCCATTCATAATAATGTAGTAGCAGGGGGGAGCCTGGACAGGGGCAGGAAACAAGCTCTCTCACTGGTTGAGTAGCCCCTGCCGGGTTGATAACATTAAGTTCTAGGGATGGACGAAAGTCCCTTACCTGGTCCCGCAGCTTGCTTCGCAGTGGGTGGGAGGCGCTCCGTTCCTCCCCGCCAAAATTCTGGCTGGGGGAGAGGCGCCCCGTCCCTCCGGCCGCGAATCCTCTGCTCCTGCCAGGTCGCGAATGGCGGCGGCCATAGCCGCCGCCATTTGCGTCCCTGCAGTCAGCCATGATAGGCTACGTAAATCCTTACGTAGCCTATCACGGCTGACTTTGGGGGGAGAAGCGTGTACGCAAATGGCGGCGCCCATGGGCGCCGCCATTTGCGTTCCTTATTTGGGCACGTGTAGTCTACCTAAACATTTACGTAGACTACAGCGAAAATAAGGGCAACGCTATTTGCGTTGTCCTTATTTTCGCCGTAGTCTACGTAAATGTTAACGTAGACTACACGTGCCCAAATAAGGAATGCAAATGGCGGCGCCCATGGGCGCTGCCATTTGCGTATGCGCGTTTTTGTTTTTTTTCAAAGTCAGCTGTGATAGGCTACGTAAGGATTTGCATAGCCTATCATGGTGTTTTTTGAAAATCTAGCCGTGATAGGCTACGTAAATCTTTACGTAGCCTATCACGTTAGTTGTTGTTGTTGTTTTACTGGGAAATGGCGGCAGCCGGTCGGAAGACCGGCCGCCGCCGCCAGGAGTTGCCAGCGCCAGGGACATTCACCAAAGGTAAGTCCCATTCCAGGGGGGGCGGGGGGGACCGTTTCTCCACTAATTTCGGGGGGCCGAATGCGTTGGCATTCGGCCTCCCGGAGATTCGTGGAGAAATTCTCCAACATCCCTATTCAGTTCTACTCCCCCCACCCAGACGTATGTTCCTTTCAAGCGCTGTGTAACCCCTGAAAACCACAATTTAAAGGTATGGTACACTCAGCTTTTCTCGCTTCATGTCTCCCTTACGGACCAAAGCCGATTCCATGAAAATCTGGGTAATCCTCCAACATGTTTCTCATTCCATTGTCATGAAGATCCCCCCTCCCCCACCTGATGGGCTTGCACTTACTCTGAAGGAACAGATGCATAGCTTGGGAGTTCTCCTAGATCTATCTTTGTCACTAGGGGCTCACATGGCCTTGGTGGCTAGGAGCACCTTTTACCAGCTCTAACTGGTTTGCCAGCTACGGCTGTTCTTGGACAGTGATAGCTTTGTTGCATTACCCAGAGTCAGACCACGGAGTGAAGGAAAAAGAGATTTTTTAACGCGCGGGCTTAAGGCTGGAATCATTTTTAAAGAGCCAGAAGCCCTGAAATACATCAGCACATTGTTTTTATAGACATTGTGACACATATGAAACGGCTCCTCCTCCCCCTCCCGTGTGGGGTTGCAGTCCTCAACATTTCTTCTCCTAGCACCATTGTTTATAATACAAGAACTGTATAGGGTAGCCATAAGGAGAGAACAGAAGAGAACAGCAGAGAACAAGATATACAATTGTATGACCTTTGACAAGATAAGGAATTCCTGTGTCTCGTCAGCTTACAACAATATATTCAAGGGAGAAAGAGCTCAGCAAGAACATGAAGCATGAGACTGCATGAGGCTACTTAGTCTGACCTTCGATATGGCTGCTACATTCCTCTCTTAAATGCATAATTTCATTACAATTATAGCATTTCTGATAACTATACAAAGCTTTTTGTGACATACATATTACATATTACTTAGCCTCTTGTTGGGCTATTAGAGCGTAGAGGGCAACAGTTTTATTAGCTGAGACATAAAACAGATTGGTTAAACAGCGCATAAGACAAGGAACGCAGAGACATAACAGAACTTTTATGAACAACACTGGTAGAATTAGGATGAACAATGCTTTAAGCCAGCTAAGATCTGGAAGCCAAGGGGTTAATTAATTTAGCTAATTGTTTTGTCTTATTGTTTTGTTAGCTACTATATTTTGCAGCTTGTTGATCTGTTTATTTACAGCATTGCCATTATCAGTTAAGTTAAAACAACAGAGCTTTTGGCGTGTCTCACAATTTAAATGATGAAGAAGGAAGAGGTAATCTATACCAGCTCTGTTTTCTAGAACTGCACCTCTTAGATCATGCAACTCTTTATTTAACAATGACAATGCTCGTGAGGTGGCATTTATGCTTTTGGCTAAGCTGCAAGCTAACCAGTTGATTTCTAGACTATCAGCCAAGGCTAAACCTGGAACCCCAACCAGTGACATTGCTAAGGCCAATTTTTCTGAGTCAGAATATAACTGCACATGACTATTACAATTTTTAGTTAGTTGGAGTGCTCGAGGCTGCCGTCGACGGATTTTCTCGGGCTACAAGGGAAGAATTGGCACCAGTTTAATTGGCGGCTGAGGCAACATGGGTGGTTATTAGACAAGTTGGCAGGAATGAATGACCAAGTGCGGGAACTACATGTCTAAAACCATCTATGAGGCAAAAGCATGTGGGCATCATTAAAAGATATGTTTTGAATTTTATTACAGTGGAAGGGGGTCAGGGATAGCTTTATATTTTCTGGAAAATTTTTGACAATTAAGCATTCGTGCACACGTAGCATTTGTTTCAGCAACGATGGGGGTGCGTAGAGTGAACTTTGTAGGGGGTAGGATGTTTGCAACTATGCCCCAGTTAGCATTTTGGGAATAAGTTAAACTTACACCATAAACTCTTAACATGGTATCTTTTTGAATTTTCTTAGGATGTCTACAGACAGGTATTAGGCAAGAGCTAATAAGCCTGTTTGCAGGTATATCTCTTGGCAAACAAAAATGTTTTACTCTCGTGATGTTAGCCAGGTGAAGCCAGTAATTATCAGCAAATCACTGGGACAAACTTCTTATTCCAGGGGCAGACCCTTCTTTTTGCACCTTATTAAGGAAACACAATGCAACACTCTAACACTACAACACGCATGTTTGATCTTTTTTGGGATCTGACCGTACGCCGGGCAGCTATTTATCTGGCAAGCTGCAGTAGGGTCTAGTCCCCTTTTTCAATTTTCCACTTGCAGGTCTGACCATACGCAGGGGGACAGTCTCTCGGTGTGTCCACAGTAAGGTCTAGTCTGAGTCTTCTTACTGCTTTTTCAGAATGATTTTTTAAGGATTTTCAGGATTTCTGTTTACAGTCTACTCTCCCCCTCTCGCTCTCTTGACTCGTGTCCAATGTATTCAGGGTTTAACTCCAGCTGCTTTCATAGCTGCAGGGGTGGAAAGTATGACAGTTTTTAGTCTTCTCTGTCTGGGAGTAAAAGGGTTATTTTTTTCTCTTTAACTTATACTTTATTTCTTGGTTGGAAAGGATGAACTTTTGCGATGGGAATGGCTTATTTTTTAAGACAAAGCGATGCTGGGCTTGAAGAACTTCGCTCAGTGTTTGGACTTTTTGTTTACGGCTAGCGTTTGCTTGCTCTTGATGCCGCTCTAGTGTCAATTATGAAGTCAGTGTCACGGCCCCTCACAGTCAATGTCACGGCCCCTCTCAAGCTGTCTCCCTCTTCGCCCATTCTGGCCCCTTTGGTTTTCTTTTTTGTGTATTTGATTTATTTTATTTGGGCATTCATGCTACTAATGTTCATTTTGTCCACACTGGGCACACTGGTTCTTTTTTAAGAATCTTTTGCCTCTGCCGGGTCTTCTTTTCTTCGCCCACATCTTGGGCCTCTGGGTTGAGGGGAGTATACTGGCGATAGGCATTTAAAAGACGCTTTAAGTACGCTCTGGGGCCTCGGTGGCACCTTGCAGCACTTTAGACACTTTGGTCATATTAATTGACTTCTTTATACCTGCTTTTATGGCTTCTAACAGCAGGGTTTGATACTGGGTGAGGCGCTTTAGCCCAACTTGGGTTTTGGGATTCTAGCGGGGGGGGGGGGTTATTTACAAGGAGACTTTATTGGGTAACTTACAGCACACAGGCGTACTTAATGGTTGGATCAGACAGCTTCTCTGAACCACGAGCTATTGGGCTAAATGGGTTTTATACCATACATGTTACCCATGAGGCAGCAGATCCAGCAATCATACTGCTCTTTTGGCTGAAAGCTCAGGGCCCATTAAAATCAAGGGACAGGCATACCCACACACGCAAAGAGTTCTAGGTCACCATTTTTGCATCGGCAACTCTATGCTGCATGAGTTCTGGCAGAAGGAAATCTAAAAGTCATAGATCAAACTCAGCCTGCTGTACACTGAGCTGACTACAAACACAGACACACGGTCCACAGTGATGAGAGTTCAAGTTTATCAAAAGCTTTATAGCACTGTCCATGGCAAGTCTTTGACAATTTAAAATTTTAGTCTATGTGCAAAGTGTCTCTAAAAAGCCTAGATGATGATGCGATATTTCAAGCAAAGGCTCTCCACTTTTGCATCAGTTTAAAAAGGGAAAGTGTGGCCCTACACTCTTTCTGACAGACAAGGGCCTTTCTGTCTTTCTGACAGAGCAAGGCCTCTGTCTAAACAGAGCGGCACAGCTCAGCTCTCTAGCCGTGATGCTTTAACTTGGGCAACTCCTCTGTAAATTTTATTTTATTTCTGTCAGGTTCTCACAGACAACTTACTTTTTTTTTCCTTCTAACCTGGTTAGGGGTGCACGAAACCCACTTACCTGGTCTCGCAGCTTTTCGCGGTGGGGGGGAGGCGCTTCGCTGCTCTCCCCCCAAAGTTCAGGCCGGGGGGGGGAGGCTTCCCGCCTCGCCTGGCCGAAATTCAGGCCGGGGGGGAGGCTTCCCGCCTCGCCCGGACAAAATTCAGGCCGGGGAGGAGGTGCCTCGCCTCGCCCAGCCGCGAAATTAAAAGTTAAAAAAAAAAACGCCCCCGTGATAGGCTACGTGATGATTAACGTAGCCTATCATGGCTAGATCTGCAAAGTCAGCCGTGATAGGCTACGTAAATCGTCACGTAGCCTATCACGGCTGACTTTTTTTAAAAGGTAAGTCCCATCCCAGGGGGGTGCGGGGGTCGGGGGGGTACGGAGAATTTCTCCCCGAAGCTTGTTCGGGGGGCCGAACACGTTGGCGCTCGGCCCCCCAAGTTTCGGGGAGAAATTCTCCGCCAACCCTAAACCTGGTACATGGAAGCACTGAAACACGGAGTGCCAAAACTCAGGACGCTGGGGGGTGATGGGCATCGCCTTATACTTGCATTTTTCAGGCAGCCATTAATTTTCGGGGAGGCGGTGGGGTGATTTGCAGGACTTTAAAGGCAAGCTTCTCAGTTTGTTTGTATTTGTAAATCCCAAGCTTAAAACAGGATACGATGAGGTACAGGGCAGCTAAATCTTTGCTTTGGCACGGGCAACAAATAACTTGGGTCAGCTTTCTTCGCTGGGGTCTCAAACAGGAAAACAGTCTTAATTTAAAGTTGTAACATCACTGACAGCATCAGCCAGCCAGCTACACAGATCTCATTGTTTTTTAAGAAAGTTGCTCCAATATCTTTTTTTTTTTCTTAATCAGGTTGGGTCTCCCAGCTTACACAGTTTATAGCATCTTTCAGGAGCATGGTAGTAGCGTGATTTTGGCTTGGCCAGGAACATGCTGTCTGGTTTCTCGGTCTTTTCAGCACACACATTTAGACAGTGTAACACTGGACACTTAAATCAGTGAGATTTCTTCATTGCAGGGAATCCCACGGCAAAAGCTTACTGGTTACACTCTTCAGAAATCATATAGCCAATGGTCAGTAGCTACAGGCTCTATGCAATTTTAACACAGTTTAAAGCTAAACACGGTTACCTTGACAGAGATCTTCAACGTGGTCTCTCCGCTTCATTTTGCTTTGGGACAGTCTTATGGCACACTTTTCACTCGAAGAGGGGTCTAGCCTGTGCTCTGGGGGCTGATTCTTCACCTTTATTTTTTTATTTTGCCTTCATCTTCTGGGTCTTCATTTTCAGTTTCCATTTTTTAGGGATTTCATTTTAATTAGGCGAGGTGATGATGTTGCACAACTCAGAACGTTGTGGGCAATTTTTCTGCCCCCTCTCTCTCGGCGCGCTAGGCTAACAGCTACTTCTTCGGCCTTACACTCTCACGCTCCCACGCTTTGTTAAAAGCCAGACTGTCCTGCAACATTTTTTTTAATTAACAGCCTCAGATCTTGTTCTTTTTTTTTTCTTAGCTCAACCTTGAGCTTTTTGCTGTTTTCTCTCTCTAATTCTGAATCTTTTTAAAAAACTTTTTTTCTTTTTTGTTTGACATACATCTCAAGGGGGTGCAAGTCTTGAGCAGTAGACGAGCTCGCCTCCCTTTTTTTGTGAGAACACATCTTTTTAAGGGTTACCGCCGATTTTATTAAATTTTCTGCCCAACACTTCAATTCTTCAGTTTTTTTTATTAATGCTGATTGAGGTGTAAGAGGGGAACCTCTCGATCCAGTAGAGATGAAAGTCTCGGCAGACAATATCTGGGAGTTGAGGACCGTAGCTGAAATCGGCGAATTACTGCCGGTGGGGCTTGAAACTGATGGCAACAGTTCTAAGTTAAAGCGAGGGGCAATGCCTCTGTAGGGGGGATGGCAGGGGCTCAGGAGCCACAGGATCTGGATCTCGATGGGGTGGTCTTACAGTAACATGGGCCCGTGGTGGAAGCAGGGCATAAGCAGGTGGAAACGCCATTAGCTCTGCCAGATCTTTATACGAGGCTTTTAACACTGGTTGTAATTTCTTGGCCAATTTTTTTTTCTGAGCACCAAAACTTTTGCCTGGGATTCTAGGCATTTCTTTAGCCATGGAGGAGAAGCGCGGACTATGGAATCCCACAAGTTTATGTAGGGAAATTGGTCAGGGTGCCCAGGTCTCCCAACCACAATAGCATATACACGGCTGATTTTGCTGGGCTCTAAAGAGCCTTTAGTAGGCCATCTTACATTAAAAGACGGCCACTCTATTTTACACAAAGTCTGCAACCGTTGAGGATTCATGGGGGGGGTCCCCATAATCTCCACTAAAACCTTTCTTAAAATTTGCTAGCATACATCCCAAGGGGGTGCAAGGTTTGCTTCCCCCACCACCCATAGCCTCCCTCTTAAATTGAAGACAGACACAATTAGGGAATGGGAATTGGTCAGTGAGTAAGTGGTCTCACTGGCCGACACAAGAGGATTTTACACACCACGCACTTTGCTACTGGCCTGGGCACCCGGACGGTCAACGGTATGCGTCAGAAACCGCAGTAGCCACTCACACAATCATCGATCTCTCCACTGCATCTATATGTCCCTGCCACCCACTTTTCCCACTTTTTATCAGAGCGGAAAGCAGCTTCCCCAGCTTCCTCAGCTTCCTACTGAGTACTGGCGTGCTGGGTACTGGCGCCCACTCGGGGGTGTGATCAGGCCCCCCTTCTACCCGCAAGGAGTAGGTTATTTTTGTATACGTATACCACCAACACTGACCTTCTTCATAAGGCGGGGCCCTCTTTTTTTTTGCCCAGTGGCCTTTCTCCTTAAAGGCGGGGCCCTCTTTTTTCTATATACTTGCCTTTCTCCTGAAGGCTTCTAATGTGGGTTTCAACTCAATTGCAGCTGCGATACAGGCAGGGGTCAAGTTTCTTCCTCCACTTCTCAAGGTTCTCTTGCTGCTCGCTGCCGTTTGGGCAATCCCGGTACAGGCTTTCTCCCATTTACTCGACAAAAAGGTTGGTGGCGCCAAGAAAGGGAGGCATGCGCCGAGCTCGTCTTCCCGGTGCGGCGATCAAGAGCAGGCAACTGCCACCTGTCTGGCTCAGAGCCTGCCACATCCGAGTCACGGCACCATTTATGTTGCAGAACCCAGAGTCAGAGAGACCACGGAGTGAAGGAAAAAGAGATTTTTTATTTAATGCACGGGCTTAAGGCTGGAATCATTTTTAAAGAGCCAGAAGCCCTGAAATACATCAGCACATTGTTTTTATAGACATTGTGACACATATGAAACAGCTCCTCCTCCCCCTCTCGTGTGGGGTTGCAGTCCTCAACATTTCTTCTCCTAGCACCATTGTTTATAATACAAGAACTGTATAGGGTAGCCATAAGGAGAGAACAGAAGAGAACAGCAGAGAACAAGATATACAATTGTATGACCTTTGACAAGATAAGGAATTCCTATGTCTTGTCAGCTTACAACAATATATTCAAGGGAGAAAGAGCTCAGCAAGAACATGAAGCATGAGACTGCATGAGGCTACTTAGTCTGACCTTCGATATGGCTGCTACAGCTTGAGCATGGTGGTTCAGGCATTGGTAACCTCAAACTTGGATTATTGTAATGCATTTTATGTGTGGATACCCTTAGGCCTCATCCAGAAGCTTCAGGTAGTGCAGAACGCAGCTTTGAGGCTACTAACGGAGACCTATGCAGTATATTACACTGCCGTTAAAAAAAAAAAAACTGCACTGGATGCCAATAAGCTACCAGGCCACATTTCAGTTTCTTTTGTTAATGTTTGAAGTCCTAAACAACTTGGGTCCAGGTTATCTTAGGGACTGCCTCACCCCTTATGTCCCTGCCCAGGCCTGGCAGTCCTCGGGAGGAATACTTCTGAAAATGCCGCATGCTCTTGAGGTTCACCTCAGGAGTATGTGCAACTGAGCGCTTAGTGTTGCAGCACCTGCCCTCTGGAATGTGTTCTCCATTGACCTTAGACAGGCATCTTCAGTCTTGAACTTTAGAAGTCTGCTCAAGATCCACCTCTTTATGCAGGCTTTCCCTGAAGGGTGACCCAACCAGTATGGGTATAGCTGACTAGTGATTATTTTACTGTGTTTTTATTGTTATATTTTTTATCATTTCTGTAAACTGCTTTGATAGCCCATAGAAAAGTGCTTTATAAATCTATGTAATAAATAGATCATACATAAATATAGGGGGAAATAAATACAATACAAACAGTTATTCCAACTTTTAGTAGATTCTTGAGGATTCCTTTTGGTGCTCCCATCATAAAGCTCAAAATTCTGAAAATATCTGCATTTCAGTGAGCTGTAAAGGTCCAAGATTTCTGGCCCGTAAAGTATTTCAGGATACAGTTTTGATTCCATAATTTAAGGACATCCTTGCATCATGAGTTCTTCAATCTCAGAACACCAGAAATTAATTAATCGGCATCCCTTAAATTTAGCTGATTTGTCCAAGTACCAGAGCTGGTAATGAAATCCCCACATACACACACACAAGTAACAACATGAATTTACTTGATCAACATTGCATGAATCAAGATATCATATATAAGCAACGGGTTTGTGTCGAAAACATTTTTTCTCCTCGTAGTTAATACTCAGATCATTTAGTTTGCAAAAATTGCCCCAAAGTATGAGCCGTCCATGCAAAGTTTCTTGAGTATAAGACCAAAAGGATCACATTAGTGACATACAGCTTGACAGATAATTTTCTATTGTTGATGGTGGGACGAAACCATTTGCTTCAAGCTCCACTATAATACATGTTCATGTCACTTAATGTGGGGTTAACCTGGTCACGTGAACACCCTCTTAAGTCAAGATGTTTGAGTCCAGAGTTTACAGCAGCCTTGCAAATATTTACCCTGGAAAAGAATGTCACAGTGCTCCTTCTGGCCTAATTGCCCCAGCCATAAAGAGGTCCTATCACTTGACTACTTACCTGGAGGAAAATTGGCGGAGCAGACAAGTGGCTAATTGCACCTCTGCTTTAGGGAGGAAACCAATTGCTCTTATCCAATTAGTTGCTGCAACTTTTGAGGACACACACAAAATCATCTAAGTACTGGCATTTTCCATACTAGCATTTTCCATTCTTATTTTGAAACGTACTTTTTAAAAGCGCTTTAAAAAAATGATAAAAACCAGCATGATTCATTGTTCTGATGCCATTCCCTACTGCAAAGGACCTTCTGTTCTTATGGAAATGGCCAGTGCTGGGATCTCTCTTTTTTGCTAAAGTGTGGGGACAAGAAGTACAACATTGGTTCCGGTATCATCATGACATAATTATGTTTAACTGTGTAAGCAGGATAATTAAAATGGGAATATTCACATGCACAGCCCATCCCTCCTGTGTTTATTCTCTGTAGAAAAATGATCACAGTTCTTCCACAAACTGTGGTTGGAAGTTACATATCTCCATTTTAAAAAACATATCCCCCAACTCCCATAGACAACAAAAGGGCTTTGGGCTTCTTTTGTTGTTGTTCAGGTTGACTGAAATTTAATTAGACAATGATAAAGAGAAGGAAAATTGCAGCGTATGTGCACACAGGATTGTTGATTACCAACGTTCGCTGCTACTCTTTGTGATACAAAGCTCAGTGCCATAGGGTAGGTTACTGAGTACATCTGTTTCCTTCCTAGGGGGTTTCTTTTCATGAGTACAATATCTATGATGCAGCACTGGAGGCAAAGTTAGGAGAATTTCTTTGGCTTTGTTTACAAACACTTCTAGCCGGGATCTGACAAATTGGACAGGCAGAGACACAGCAAGCTCGAAGAACCAGAGTAGGTGGAAAGAAAACTATCATTGGCTGGCTTTTGATATGTGACTGTCGTGCCCTTGCTTGCAGCATTGTTGGAAGGAGAGAATGAGGAGCGAGGGTAGTGGCAGCAAAGTGTTATACCGTATGTAGATGCTGTACACAATTCTGGGAATGTTGCTGATCTGCAAGTATGAAGCAAGTGACTGTTCCAGGCCATTTTCCCCATTTCTCTTTCAAAGGCAAGCAAATAATTTAATTATCCTCATTTTGTATGTGAGAGAGAAAGATGGAGAGGGGAGAGAGAGAGAGAGAGAGAGAGAGAGAACAGATGATGATGATGATGATGAAGATAGATAGATAGATAGATAGATAGATAGATAGATAGATAGATAGATAGATAGACAGACAGACAGACAGACAGACAGATCAGGTAGCATGTAAGATATGAGGCTCCTACCCCACTCTTCTTTTATACCAGCTTTTGAAATCAGTTATAGATGAAAGGTCTTTGCCTTAATTTAGCAGCATACCCCCAAATCCAATTGCTGCCAGCCAGGTGGTCAAGAAGGATACCATTGCTGGTGGTATTTGACAGCTGCTAAGATGCCCAGCAGAACCAACAGGGAGTACTCTGCTTGTCTAGCTCTCACCATAGGTTGTCAAGCAGGGCAAGTAAGGCTATTTCTGTTCCAACATCAGGCCTAAAGCCAGATTGAAATGGATCTTGATAATCCATATCATCCAGAAAAGCCTGCTGCTGAAAGGCCATCACACACTCCAGCCCCTTGCCCAAGAATGGAACACTTGAGACTGGCTGGAGGTCTTCTCTAAATGTGGCCTAAAAACAGCCTTTTTAAAACTTGCTGGGAACAAACCATCCCAAGGAGGAAGCACTGACTCCCACAACCCACTCTGGCACTCCAGCTCTGGCAGTTCATAAAAGCCAGGATGGGTAAGGGTCCAGCGGAGTTATCTCTCCAAAAATTCTGCCCCATCCTCAGACTGCCCAAATTGAAAAGTATCCAACAAAACAGGAGAAACAGATGTCAAAGGTGCATCAAATGGCCCTACCCTAACGTGGAAGCTAAATTAACATGGATGCAAGCAACTTCATCCTCAAAGCGCTTAGCAAATTGGTCACAAGAAGCCACCAAGTGGCCATCTCCTCCTTCTCAAGGACCCAGATGTAATAGCCCTCTCACGACTCAGACAAGCTCTGCTGAGCGTGGATGCAGTGGTGACAGAAAAGTAAGATATATTTGTCATCATCACTGCTATGGCTTTAAGTGGCTGTATCCACTTAGCTGGCTTCATCAGACCCAGGATAGGGTTCCTGCCACCAGTGCTCTGGCCTGCCATTTCAGCTCCATCAGCTCCCCAGACCATCCTGGGGAGAGGTTGGCTCAACTAGCAGGGACACACTAGCTCAGGAGCAGCTGTGTCAACCACCTGGGTTATTTCTGCATTCCAGAGGTAGTACAGACTTGCCCCTAGAAAAAATGTAGGAGAATTCTTAATGAAGAAAGATGAAAGGTGGGTTGTTGTAGTTCAGTCGTTCAGTCGTGTCCGACTCTGGTCTTGAAAGTGAAAGGACAGGAGCTGGGTAAAAGATCATATATACCAGGGGTAGGCAGCCTGGTGCTCACCAGATGTTTTGGACTACAACTCCCATCAGACCCAGCCAGCATGGGCAATGGGCAAGGATTATGGGAGTTGCCATCCAAAACATCTGGAGGACACCCAGTTGTCTACCACTGATATATCCTAACAGCAGGCTCAGTTCTCCAACTGCCGGTCCCTATGTAGACAAAGCAACACTATCCATGCACAAGAAGGCAGCATCAGTGGGCTTAGGAGAAATTCAAGGTTTCCAGGGATACAAAAATTATTTAGAAAGAAACTCAGGGAGACCCCTTCCAACACCCCAATGTTGACTGGATATGCTTAGTGGCTGTCTGACTGTTGTGAGGCAGGGGACGGAAACCGGGAGGGGGGTGGAATGGAGTGGCGTCTCTGGAATCCTGAACAGGGAGCACTCCACACGGCTACGTTTTGTCACAGGTCCCCTTGTTCTGTAATAACCTCGAAGTGCGAAAGTATTGCTATACATCTGTAATGCTAAAAAAAAGTCATTTGACATAGCAGGGAGTGCTGAGTTGCACTCACTCACTCCCAGTATTTACTGACTGCTTTTTTGACAGCAATCCAAGACAGGGCAGAAAATATAAATCAATATAAAAAATCAAAAGGACACACAAACAAACCATAAAACCATTAATAGCTAAAATATCCCGTAAGGAAACATGACAGGAGCTCAGGAGCTCCCTGCTTCCTCATGAAATCAATAAGGCTTTGCTGATTTTAATTTCCCAGAATTCAAAGGCCAAAAAGGCTGGCAGGTCTTCTCAGCAAGGGCATCCCACAGTTATGGCATCAACACTGAAAATGCCATCCTCCAGACTGCCACAGATCCAACATCCCCACAAGATGCGATGCAGAGCAAGGGGCCTTTCAGGAGATCAGAGGAACCAGCATTGCCAAGTTTACACGAGCAGTCTTTATTGTTGAATATTCATGTGAGAAGGCCATATGAAAACAGATCTGTCTCACTGAGCAGAAACTATGGCCAGTGTTGTGTAATGCAATTAGAAAAGATAAAGTTCGTGGGAATACAGATGGACCAGCATGAAGCAGCTTTGGTCAGCAGGTCCTTTGCACTGTATGATCTGCATCGGAAAGCAGATCCCTAGTGTACAATCCACTTTGGATTGTCACATCTGAAAAGTTCCCTATGTGGAAGATGTGCAAGTTCTCTTTTCAGGCTCTCAGGAAATGAATAATTTCTTCTCTTATTGCTCTAATTTCCCTTTGCTATTCCTAAATACTTATGGATGTTTTTGAGAACAGCAGCACTTATGTATCCCTATCTTTTAGGAAAAGGTGAAGTAGAAGACTTATTATCTTCATCATCATCATCATCTGTGCACCATTACATGGCAGAGGCCTCTGTGCCATCTCTGAGGCATGTTGTCACTAATGCCAGGGAGTGGGGGAGGGGGCTCAAAGTGGCATGCAAGTTCCTGGTATGACACTTCTAACCAGGCTAGATCCCTTCCTCACCTCATACAAAATGTGAACCTGCAGGACTGGCCCTCCCATTATTCAGAGTGAGGCAGTCACCTCAGGCAGCAGATGCTTTGGTGGGGGAGTGGCAGCGGCCTCCGATCTGTCTCTCCTAAACTCCCTGGCTGTTCCCCTCAGTTGGACAACTGAGCTGTGTATGCCACACACAACCTGTCCTGGGCCCCCTAAATTAGCCTGCCCCATCAGGTGTGGTGGAGGACACTATCTCATTGTCAGTATTGAAGTAAAATTCAGCGGCCAGTCCAACTGGCTTCTGTATGTGGAAAGAGAAGGGGGCACCATCTTGTCCTTTGCCTCAGGCAGCAGAATGTCTTGGGGTGACCCTGTTCCACACCCGTCCTGTAAAACCAGCTTCTGAGCACCTGGGTGTTGCTGTAATGACCTCTCAAGTTGGACATCCTTGGTACAGGCTAGGAAATGGGATTCATTATTTACTATCAAATCACTTATTGTTTGTGCTTTTACAAATTCTAGAATCATATTTGAATTAGCCTGTTAAGTAATACCTTGCCATAATTTCCTGTTAGTCATACATGTTCTAATTAATTTTGCCAATTTGCAAATAAAAATTAAATTCAGCTGAAACATTAAGGAGTTCACATTTTCAATAAGTGGCGCTCAGCGATTTAGCCGCATGCCTCCCGTTAATAACAGTGGGAATCATGCAGCTAAATCACCCCCCATTGCTTTAGAAATGTACCCCTAAGGTATACAAATCAGATGCTGTATGTCAGCTTCAACTACTCTATTTTTTTTTTTTCAATTACGGCTCCAGGAGCGTTGGCTGGTACCATTCAGTGCACACAGTCTCTCCAATGAGAGCATAATAAAAGGGGAGCAAGGGGACAGAAATACCTTCTAATACAGAGATTCCTTCCAAATGGGACACCGCCTGTATTTTATCCCTAACTCTTACCTTCTCTGACTCTTATCCCTAACTCATCCTCCTCAAAAAGTCATTTTTAAAACCCAGGATTTGAGATGGGAGAGAACCCGGCTATCCATCCCAGACAGGAATGTAGGTCATTATTAATGGGCCGGGGGCTCTGCTGTGCTTGAGAAAAAGGAAGATCCCTTCAAATGGTCTTTTGTTAAAACTTCTGTGAAGTCAAATGGGCTTGCTCCATAGATATAGATCTATATAGATACATAGATATAGAAATAGGTTTGACCAGTTAAGCACAAGAGAAGGGATGGTAGGCTGGGAAGCAACACGCACGAGTTTTATTTTTAAACTCTGGGTATGTTGTGGAAGCAGTTTTGGTAGCAAGGTTTGCCCCCTTTTCAGACATAATTTATTTAGAGCAGAAATGAAGATGCATAGACAAGGGGCAGCCTCATGCCAGCAGGCTCTGCTTCCCTCCAAACTTCATGCATTCATTTTACGGTCTTGAAAATCATTTCAGATGTTGAAATGAAGCTCTGTAAGTTGGATGTGAAGATAGCTCAATTGTGCCACCACCACTGTATGATCATTTCTGTTATCAGGGTGAGCGTAAAGTCTAAAAAAGTGCTAGTTGTACAGGGTAGTTAGCAGGTGCTCATGTATTGTTTGAAAGCTATGTGAGCATCAGGGAGTTGCTGTTATTGTTATAAGGGGGAGCATTTATTCAAGTGATCCCCCACCTGCAGGCTAAGTGTGCGGTCTAAGTACAATTTACCACATGACAAACTGTTTGTGTAAGCTAGGCCTCAGTTCCTTCCCACAAGGCATGGAAGTCAGGGAGCCACTAACCAACCAGTCGTGAAGCATTCACAGATGCAGTGACCCTACAATGTGGGTACATTCATTTCCCTACAGGAATACTTACCCATATTTACAAAAATACATAATCTAGGTAGCCAATACCTCATTGTAATGGCTCAGTGTCCAGGTTTTTAAGTGTGATTCACTGAGTGAAATATCTGATCCAGTACCAACAGTTGGGCATTAGTTTCCCCAACAACTTTTTTTTTCCAGAAAAGGAACCTCACTTTTTTGAGCATGACGTCTTTCTATGTTTGATTATTTTAAAACATAGACATTTTAAGAACAGATGAGCCACATCTTTCTCTGCTGTGTGTCATTTTGTTTTTCACCAGCTATTATAGAGCAAGCTTAGCTAACCTTAGATCAGTATCTTAATTTGATTTGAAAGTCAGGAAAGGAGCTGGGTATACATATGCCAGGCTCACATCATTATCATCTTGGAAAGAATCCAGCTGCTAAGTTCGGATTTCTGTGAATCTGACCTGCAGATTTGACAGCAGACTGGCTTTTTCTGAGTCGTGCGGATTCCACGGACTTGGAGACTGTTTTTTTTAACTTGGGGGGGGGGATTTGCACAAAAGTGCATTTGTGCGAGTGTGCATTAGCGCAAGTTCCTGCAAACAGGAACAAATTCTCATACATCCCTAAAAAAAAAAAATTCTGTCAATGAGCAGATGACAGAATGAAATGCCTGATAATACACAAAAACACAGACAGAATGAATTTAATAAAAACTGTATATCCCTACCCTTAAGACAGGGAATCCCATACACAAAGCAACCCTAATTGATGCCCGTGAAACCTTTACTTCAGAACACCAGAGGAAGGACATTCTGCCATTTCATTCGTTGTTGAACTCATCCTATAGTGATGAACTCTTTCCTACAATTTAAGGGAAGCTTGCTTTCTTGTGGTTTAAACATCTTTTCTCAGTTATTTGATAAATTGATTTTATCATTTTATATCCCACTTTTCTTCTTAAAAAAAAAAAAAGTCCAGAGTGGCCAACGACACAGCTGTAACAGTGTCCAAAACAGGTGATAAACAAAGGAATAAAACAAAGAAGACACTGCCACTACCAAACAATGAATAAGGACAGCAACAGTCAGCAGCCTATAGGAACCTACCCCCCTCTTTGCAGAGGTCATAGGAAACTGCCTAATGCCAAGTCATAGAATCATAGAATAGTAGAGTTGGAAGGGGCCTACTAGTAAGGATGTACGAATCCCTTACCTGGCTCCGCGCAGGGGCATCCGCGGTGGGGCGGAGGCGCTCCATCCGTCCGCCCGGAATCCTCGACGTAGGGGGAGGCACTCCGTCCCTCCCCCCGGAGTCCTGCCCAGCTGGCTCCGCTCCGCGGCCAAGCTGCAGAGCCGCCGGCTGGCTCCAGCCACCCGCAGCCAGACATCCGGCCACTGGGCAGCCCTGCAGGGACACAAATGGTGGCTGTCATAGCCGCCGCCATTTGCGTCCGTGTAGTGAGCCGTGATAGGCTATGTAAATACTTACGTAGCCTATCACGGTCTCCGCAGGGGCACAAATGGCATCCCTGCATTAGCCGTGATAGGCTACGTAAGTATTTACATAGCCTATCACGGCTAGGAAGACGAGGAAGCGAATGGCGGCCAGGACGGCCACCATTCGCAAAGCAGCACGGACGGGAGCAGGTAAGTACTCTGTTTCGCGTGCCTTTCGTGGGGTGGGGGCAGCGGAGACTTAGTCCCACGCGCCTTTCATGGGGGGGTGGGGGCTTCGTTCCACGACGGATTTTGGGGGGCCGAATGCACTGGCATTCGGCCTCATCGAGATCTGTCGCGGAATTCTCTGACATCCCTACCTACAAGGCCATTGAGTGCAACCCCCTGCTCAATGCAGGAATCCAAGTCAGAGCATCCCTGACAGATGACTGTCCAGCCTTGTCTTGAATGCCTCCAGGGTGGGAGAACCCACCACCTCCCTAGGTCATTGGTTCCATTGTCGTATTGTCAGGAAGTTTTCCTGATGTTCAGCTGGAATCTGGCTTCCTGTAAGTTGAGCCCACCATGTCTTGCAGTCTGGCGTGCTGCATGATCGAGAAGAGATCCTGGCCTTTCTCTCTGTGACAACCTTTCAAGTACTTGAAGAGCACTATCATATCTCCCCTCAGTCTTCTCTTCTCAAGGCTAAACAGGCCCAGTTCTTTCAGTTTCTCTTCACAGGGCTTTGTTTCCAGTCCCCTGATCATCTTTGTTGCCCTTCTCTGAACCCTCTCTAGTTTGTCTGCATCCTTCTTAAAGTGTGAACCTTCGTAGCCAGACGTTCACCCGGAGTATTTTTCGTTCCCTTTCTAGCCCCCTTCTAACTACTGGAAGGATGGATGAGAAAACTATCTGGGCCCCAAAGTTCTTGAGTTTCCTTCCCAAAGCTTCAAAGTCTGACGTGATCTCTTCGTAGCTCTGCTTGGCGGTATCATTTGTTCCCACATGGATGAGAAGAAAGTGATACCTGTCAGTGGGTTTTATGAGTGCAGGCAACCTTTCAGTCATGTCTCTAATTCATCCTCCCGGGAGACAACATACCTGGAGAGTCCACAGGTCTTCGCGACATACTTGGGTCTCGATCCCGTGCAGCAAGGAGTCTCCCACTACTACCACTGTTCTCTTCTTCTTGTTGTAGGCCTGGGTTTCATCGCCTCTGTTTGACTGACCTTCAGCCTCTTGCTCACTCTCATGCAGGTTCCCCTGTGATTCTTCCTCTACAGGTTGTCTTCCAGTCTCATCCTCAAGTACCTGGAATCAGTTTCACAGCTCCACTGCTTCCACTGGTGCAGAGTGGCATCTAGTTCTTCTTCTCCTAACTGTCACCCTTTTCCAAGGAGTATCCTCTACTCCATTTTTCCTCACCTCAGCATTTTCCTCTTCCACCTCAGCTTGCTGTTGCTCTTCAAGCTTCAGGTCTTCACTTTGCTGCTGTAGTTCCCAAGTCAGATCATGGGTCCATGCAACTCAGTACTGCCTACACCGACAAGCTACAGCATTCCAGGATTTTAGACAGCAGTCTTTCTCTGCCAGGAATTGAACCTGGGGCCTTCTGCATACAAGAGGCAAATGCCATTTTGGGCTGCATTAATAGAAGCATAGCTTCCAAATCCTGGGAAATACTAGTTCCCCTCTACTGAGCACTGGTTAGGCCTCATCTGGAGTTCTGTGTCCAGTTCTGGGCACTGCACTTTAAGAAGGATGCAGACAAACTGGAGAGGGTTCAGTGGAGGGCAACAAAGATGATCAGGGGACTGGAAACAAAGCCCTGTGAAGAGAGACTGGGAGAACTGGGCCTGTTAAGCCTGGAGAAGAGAAGACTTAGGGGAGATATGATAGCGCTCTTCAAGTATTTGAAAGGTTGTCACAGAGAGGAACACCAGGATCTCTTCTCAATCATCCCAGAGAGCAGGACACGGAATAATGGGCTCAAGTGACAGGAAGCCAGATTCTGGCTGAACATCAGGAAAATCTTCATGACTGTTACAGCAATATGACAATGGAACCAATGACCTAGGGAGGTGGTGGGCTCTCCCACACTGGAGGCATTCAAGGTGAGGCTGGTCAGTCATCTGTCAGGGATGCTCTGACTTGGATTCCTGCATTGAGCAGGGGGTTGGACTTGATGGTCTTATAGGCCCCTTCCAACCCTACTATTCTATGATTCTATGAAAATATAAGAACATAAGAAGAGCCATGCTGGATCAGACCAAAGGCTTGTCTAGTCCAGAGTTGTGTTCACACAGTGGCCAACCAAATACCTATGAGAAGCCCACCAGTAGGACATGAGTGCAATAGCACCGTCCTGCTCATGTTCCCCAGCAACTGGTATACAGAGGCATACTGCCATTGATATTAGAGGTAATATTTAACTTTCATGACTAGTAGGCGTTGATAGCTTTATTTTCCATGAATTTGTCTAATCCCCTTTTGAAACAATCTAAATTGCTGGCTATCACTATACCTTGTGGTAGTGAAGACGTGCCTCCTTTTTTTTGGTCATGAATCTCCCATCACTTCACTGGATGACCCCAGGTTTCTAGTATTGAGGAAAAGAAAACCTCTCCCCTATCCATTTTCCCCACACCATGCATAATGTTATACACCTTTATCATGTTTCCCCTTACCCTTTTTATAAGGTAAAGGTCCCCAAACAATGTGGCCTTTTCTCATAGGGGAATTGTTCCAGACCCTTGCCTTTTCTGAACTTTTTCCAGCTCTGCAATATCGTTTTTGAGTTATACACAGTATTCCAAATGTGGTCACACCATAGATTTGAATAAAGGCATTACGATATTGGCAGTTTTATTGTTGCCTCCTATCCTAATTATCCCCAACATGAAATTTGCCTTTTTCACAGCAGCTGCACACTGGATTGACATTTTCATTAAGTGATCCACCATAACCCCAAGATCCCTTTTTCTGCATTGTCACCACCAGGCTCTCAGCACATATATTTTGAAGTTAAGCTATTTTGCCACTGCATGCAGTACTTTATGCTTATTTATACTGAATTGCATTTGCCATGTTAATGCCCATTCCTTCTATTTGAAGAGATCCTTTTGGAGCTCTTCACTGTGCCTTTTTGTTTTAACCATCCTAAATAATTTGGCGTCATCAGCGAACTTGGGCCAGTTCATTCTTCACACCTAATTCCAGATCATTTATGAACAATTTGTCAACAAGATCTAGAACTTCATCACTTATCACTATTATTTGCCTGTGTTCCTCGGACTCCCTTCCTGAAAATGTTAGTTCATGCCTGGGTATCTGCCCTGTATAGGGATGTTAGAGAATTCCGCCACGGATCCCAGGGAGGCCGAATTCCAGTGAATTCAGCCCCCCGGAATCTGTGGTGGAATGGAGCAACCCGCCCCACCACCCCGCAAAACAGAGCCTACTTGGCTGCTGCTCTGGTGGTGGCGGCTCTGGCAGCAGCAGTGGCTCTGGCAGCTCCAGCTGCTGCCAGGCTGTGGCTGCAAATGGCGGCCACTACGCTGGCCACCATTTGCATCCCTGGCAAGCCGTGATAGGCTACGTAAGTATCTACGTAGCCTATCACGGCAAAAGATAGGGGCGCAAATGGCATAGGGGCCGCCATTTGCACCCTTGTCTTTTGCCATGATAGGCTACGTAAATATATACATAGACTATCACAGCAATAGGAAGGAACGCAAATGGCGTTCTGCCGTGATAGCCGTGACATCTGTGTCTTTAGCTGTGATAGGCTACATATATATTTATACGTAACTATAACGTATATTTATATAGGCCGCCATTTGCGTCCCTGTGCAGCCCAGCAGCCAGATGTCCGGCTGCGGGAGGCCCTGGCCAGTGGCTCCGCAGAGTTCCTGCGGAGCGGATCCAGCCGGGCAGGATTCCAGGGGGAGGGATGGAGCGCCTTCCCCCCCACTGTGATGCCCCAGTGCGGAGCCAGGTAAGGGATTCGTACATCCCTAGCCCTGTATCCACCACTGTTGTGGTGCGTGCTTTACCACTGAACTGCAGCCCTTCATCTGCTAACTCCATTAAAAAAAGGCTTCTGCTACTGTGCATAAGCCAAGATCAATCGATCAACAATTACTGCTGCATACAGCCTCTATTGACATAAATGGGGCATGCGCAGGAACCCCACTGGAATTCATGCACCACACTCTGTTCTTCCCTGTCTCTATATGCACACACACACACACACATGCACAGAAACTGGGTAGTGATGAGTTATCTTTGCTAATAATTTCCAAATTTAAAATGCAAAGCCTCATCGAACTGGAAACAAAGCAAAGCAACAACATTCGACATCCAGAGTCAATTCATTTGGGTTGTGTGAGTGTGGTTTTTCCCCCTACGAGGGCTTGCCGTGACAAGACTATAATGTAATTTATCTCTTTATTAAGTCTCCCACATTAATTTGTTAGCTGCTATTTGTTTGCTGCTAATGCGCCGCTTAATCAGATTCATCAATGGGGGGAAATGCAAGTTTACCTTTTGTCTCTTTCAATTACCATTTGCTAATTTAAAGATTTGTCTTAACTAAGTTTCCATGCTTATTCTTCTCCCAACTGCTGCAATTATTTCATGGTTTGTAATGCCAACTGATATGATAAACAATATTTATGCTGTGCTGTAAAACAGTTTATAACTTTCTTTTAATTGCCGCTTCAGTCTTTAAAACCGGAGCTTAGCACTTCAATAATAAGCGTATTAATTTGTTGTGCGTTTAAGTTCTTACAAAGAGAGAGACAAGCATTAATTTTGTTTAGTTAAAACAAGCTTTGCTTTTGAACAGCAGGTGGTAATTGAAAGAAAACAAGGGCTCATTAGAGTAGCGTCTGGTGGCTCATGATACAAACATAGCACACTACAAAACCCAAACACAAGAGCCCTGAAATAAAGTGGTCATCATCTAATTAACAGAACATGTTTTAATTACCGGGTAAACCATGCAGCGCAGTGTGTCAATTTAACTGATGTACTAAGTGCCAGTTTACAATATCAGAAACAGACAAATAATTGGAATCTAATTACATACAGGTCTATTGCACACCAGTGCCTCAAGCCCATCTTAATAAACAAGTTTTTACATCAAACCATGAATAGCAAATACAGCCGTGCTGTTAATTGCTACATTGTGATATTGGGACTTTGCCAGCTTTGACTATTAAAATAAGCTCTCGTGTGGATTTCGGTTGCTCTGCTACGCTTTAATTAGAATCAAATGAGAGGCAGAGATCGGGCTGTATTACCGCAATTCAATATATGTAAATAAGATAACTGGCTAATCTTTTTATTTTATTTCTGAGCCTCCATGCAATAGGCGGTTTAGTTATGGTAATAGGTTATCGCTTTGCAAATGAAGGGGGACCTGCACTGTGAAATGAATCAAGAAACACAGAAGCCTCGTAGGAAGCTGAGAGATGCCATGCCAGCCAAACTGGAGATTTTTATTTATTTATTTTCAAACTATCACGTGTGTAGCAATTTTTCACCCATTTCCATAACACTAGAGCTTTGAGTCACCCAGTGAACTGGATAGGCTGTGAATTCAGGACAGACAGAAGCAAGCACTTCATCAGACAAGGTGTAAACAGAATGCTGGACAAGGTGCATTCTTGGTCTGATCCAGCATGGCTCTTCTTATGTTCTTATGTAATTAGCTTACGGCAGGGGCGTTGCTAGGTTCTTAAAAGATCCGGGGCACAGGCCCATAACATAAATTTGTGCATATGTATATATGTCTAAGTGCACTTCTAGTGTGTGTGTGGTGTGTGTGCATGCAGTGTGCTTGCGTGTGTGTATAGATTACATAAATACATACATACATACGAAGTGTGCACTGACCCTCCACCCCACCCCACTTCAACTCAGACCCCAGTTCAGCATTTTGGAAAACATCCCGCTTCTGTTCTGGCCAATTTGTAGTAGGACCACTTCCGCTCAGCACCAGACCAAGGCAATGTTTGGAAAAATGAGTCTTCTTTATGCTTCCTGTTGACTACCATGGGAAATTAGGGGAAAAACTGTAACCTTTTTTCTCTTGGTCAGAACTGGATGATAATTTCAGGCACAGTAGCCCAGTAGAAGGGGATTACACCTGCCCAATGTCAGAAAAATAGGTGCAGGGTTTATATTGTGATTTTCTTTTAAAGAGAACTGCCAATAACATTTTAATTCTTTGGAAGAATTGGGGGGGGGGAATTCAGGATTCATTGCCCTATCAGAGGAGATCATGCCTGCCAAATTTCAGAATGCTAGCCACAAGGGTTTTCATGCAAGGATGGCCTTGACATTTTGAGGTCTCCAAAAGGGGTCATATTTATCTCCCTATGTTCCTTGTGGACCATTTTCTGAAAATTAAGACAGCCTACATTTGTCCCTAAGTAAGAAACCAGCAAAGTTTCAGAAGGATAGGTGCAGCAGTTCATGTGGAAGGGGAATTCTCCAATTTAGGGGAGGGAGGGATTTGCTTTCCCTTCCATTCACCCCTTCCCCAATAGTTTTTGGGTAAATTTGTATGACCCCTTCATGGATCACTGCCTTGTTGTGGCAAAGGGGCTTGCGTAACTCAGTGAAGCCATAAGCTATGCCATGCAGGGCCACCCATGATGGACAGGTCATGGCAGAGAGTTCTGACAAAATGTGGTCCACTGGAGAAGGAAATGGCAACCCACTCCAGTATTCTTGCCAAGAAAACCCCATGGAATGTATCACAAGGCTAAAAGAGATGACGCTGGAAGATGAGCCCCTCAGGTCGGAAGGTGTCCAATATACTACTGGGGAAGAGCAGAGGGTATTTCCAAGTAGCGCCAGAAAGAGTGAAGCGGCTGGGCCAAAGCCGAAAGGACACTCAGCTGTGGATGTGTCTGGTGGTGAAAAGAAAATCCGATGCTCTAAAGAACAATATTGTTTAGGAACCTGGAATGTAATTTCAATGAATCAAGGTAAGCTGGAGGTGATCAAACATGAGATGGCAAGACTGAACATCGACATCTTGGGAATCAGCGACTAAAATGGACAGGCATGGGCGAATTTAATTCAGGTGACCATCATATCTACTACTGTGGGCAAGAATCCCTTAGAAGAAATGGAGTAGCACTCATAGTCAACAAAAGGGTGGGAAAAGCAGTACTGGGGTACAATCTTAAAAACGATAGAATGATCTCAGTACGAATCCAAGGCAAACCATTCAACATCACAGTAATTCAAGTCTATGCCCCAACCACTGAGGCTGAAGAAGCTGAGGTTGATCGGTTCTATGAAGACCTACAACACCTTCTAGAAATAACACCAAAAAAAATGTCCTCTTCATCATAGGGGATTGGAATGCTAAAGTAGGAAGTCAAGAAATCACTGGGATAACAGGCAAGCATGGCCTTGGTGTACAAAATGAAGCAGGACAAAAGCTAATAGAGTTTTGCAAGGAGAACACGCTGATCATAGCAAACACTGTTTTCCAACAGCACAAAAGACTACACATGGACATCACCAGATGGTCAATATCAAAATCAGATTGATTATGTCCTTTACAGCCAGAGATGGAGAAGCTCTATACAGTCAGTCAAAACAAGACGTGGAGCTGACTGTGGCTCAGATCATGAGCTTCTTGTTGCAAAATTTCAGCTTAAATTGAAGAACGTAGGGAAAGCCACTAAACCATTCAGGTGTGACCACAATCATATCCCTTATGAATATACAGTGGAGGTGAGGAATAGATTTCAGGGATTAGACCTGATAGACAGAGTGCCTGAGGAACTATGGATGGAGGTCCGTAACATTGTTCAGGAGGCAGCAACTAAATTCATCCCAAAGAAAAAGAAATGCAAGAAAGCAAAGTGGCTGTCTGAGGAGGCTTTACAATAGGGGTGAACGAAAGTCACTTACCTTTTCTCTCAGCTTTTTCACGGTGGGGGGGAGCGCTTCGCTGCTCCCCCCGCGAAGTTCAGGCCGGGGGGGGAGGCTTCCCGCCTCGCCCGGCCGAAATTCAGGCCGGGGGGGGAGGCTTCCCGCCTCACCCGGCCGAAATTCAGACCGGGGGGGGAGGCTTCCCGCCTCGCCCGGCCGAAATTCAGGCCGGGGAGGAGGCTTCCCGCCTCGCCCGGCCGCGAACACGAAAGTAAAAAAAAAAAAAGTCCCCTGATAGGCTACGTGACGATTCACGTAGCCTATCACGGCTAGATCTGGAAAGTCAGCCGTGATAGGCTACGTGAATCGTCACGTAGCCTATCACGGGTGACTTTAAAAAAAAAAAAAAGCGCGTACGCGAATGGCGGCCCCCATAGGGAGCCGCCATTCGCGTTCCTTATTTAGTTGCTGTAGTCTACGTCAATCTTTACGTAGACTACGGCGAAAATAAGGGCAACGCAAATAGTGTTGCCCTTATTTTCGCCGTAGTCTACGTAAAGATTGACGTAGACTACAGCGACCAAATAAGGAATGGGAATGGCGGCTCCCTATGGGGGCCACCATTCGCGTACGCGTTTTTTTTTTTTTTTTTAAGTCACCCGTGATAGGCTACGTGACGATTCATGTAGCCTATCACGGCTGACTTTGCAAATCTAGCCGTGATAGGCTACGTGAATCGTCACGTAGCCTATCAGGGGACGGTTTTGTTTTTTTTTCTTTGATTGCAATGGCGGGGGCGGCAGCCGGTCGAAAGACTGGCTGCCGCTCCCGCCCCGCTCGAACACCGGACGAACCGCCAGCCGGACCCGCCGCTGGGAGGGACATTCAGGGAAGGTAAGTCCCGTCCCGGGGGGGGGCGGGGGGCGGGGGGGGCGGAGGATTTCTCCCCGAAACTTGTTCGGGGGGCCGAACACGTTGGCGCTCGGCCCCCCGAAGTTTCAGGGAGAAATTCTCCGCCATCCCTACTTTACAAGCAGCTGAGGAAAGAAGGGAAGCAAAAAGCAAGGGAGAAAGGGGAAGATACAGCCAACTGAATGCAGAGTTCCAGAGAATAGCAAGGAGAGACAAGAAGGCCTTCTTAAATGAACAATGCAAAGAAATTGAGGAAAACAACAGAATGGGAAAGACTAGAGATCTCTTCAAGAAAATCGGAGATCTCAAGGGAACGTTTTGTGCAAAGACGGGCATGATAAAGGACAAAGAAGGCAGGGACCTAACAGAAGCAGATGAGATTAAGAAGAGGTGGCAAGAATACACAGAAGAACTATACAGGAAAGATCTGAATGTCCCTGATAGCCATGATAGTGCGGTCACTGAACTTGAGCTGGACATCCTCGAGAGTGAAGTCAAGTGGGCCTTAGGAAGCATTACTAACACCAAAGCTAGCGGAGATGACAGTATTCCAGCTGAGTTATTTAAAATCCTAAAAGATGATGCTGTTAAAGTGCTGCACTCAATATGCCAACAAATTTGGAACACTCAACAGTGGCCGCAAGACTGGAAAAGGTCAGTTTACATTCCAGTTCCAAAGAAGGGCAACGCCAAAGAGTGTTCAAACTACCACACAATTGCGCTCATTTCACATGCCAGCAAGGTGATGCTCAAAATCCTACAAGCTAGGCTTCAGTAGTATGCAAACCGAGAACTACAGGAAGTACAAGCTGGGTTTTGAAGAGGCAGAGGAACTAGAGATCAAATTGCCAACATTTGCTGGATCATGGAGAAAGCAAGAGAATTCCAGAAAAACGTCTATTTCTGCTTCATTGACTACGCTAAAGCCTTTGATTGTGTGGATCACAACAAACTGTGGCAAATTCTTAAAGTGATGGGAGTACCAGACCACCTTACCTGTCTCCTGAGAAACCTGTATGAGGGACAAGAAGCAACAGTAAGAACCAGACATGGAACAACTGATTGGTTCAAAATTGGGAAAGGAGTACGACAAGGCTGCATATTGTCACCCTGCTTATTTAACTTATATGCAGAGTACATCATGAGAAACGCCGGGTTGGATGAATCACAGGTCGGAATTAAGATTGCCGGGAGAATTATCAACAACCTCCGATATGCAGACAATACCACCCTAATGGCAGAAAGCAAAGAGGATCTAAAGAGCCTCTTGTTGAAGGTGAAAGAGGAGAGTGCAAAAGCTGGTTTGAAACTCAACATTAAAAAAACTAAGATCATGGTATCTGGCCCCATCACTTCTTGGCATATAGAAGGGGAAGAAATGGAAGCTGTGACAGATTTTATTTTCTTGGGCTCCAAGATCACCGCAGATGGTGACTGCAGCCATGAAATTAAAAGACGCTTGCTCCTTGGGAGGAAAGCTATGGCAAATCTAGACAGCATAGTAAGAAGCAGAGACATCACCTTGCCGACAAAGGTCCGTCTAATCAAAGCTATGGTTTTCCCAGTAGTAATGTATGGAAGGCTGAGCGCCGAAGAATTGATGCTTTCTAACTGTGGTGCTGGAGAAGACTCTTACGAGTCCCCTGGACTGCAAGGAGGTCGAATCAGTCAATCCTAAAGGAAATCAACCCTGAGTACTCATTGGAAGGACAGATACTGAAGCTGAAGCCCAAGTATTTTGGCCATCTAATGCGAAGAGAAAACTCTCTGGAAAAGACCCTGATGCTGGGAAAGATTGAAGGCAAAAGGAGAAGGGGACGGCAGAGGATGAGATGGCTAGATAGCATCACCAATGCAATGAATATGAACTTGAGCACGCTCCGGGAGAGAGTGCAGGACAGGAAGGCCTGGCGTGCTATGGTCCATGGGGTCATGAAGAGTCGGACACGACTGAACGACTGAACAACAACAACAAATTTGTATGAAAATGCACAGGTCATTAGAGGTGTCCCCCAGGCAAAAAATCTGCAAGGTTTCTGAAGGATATACATGCATGCAAATTTAGAATTACTATAATTTATTTACATTTCACCAATGTTAGCAGGGTGGGACATGTGGGAAGGTGCTAGTACACTTATGTCCTGCCTGTGGGTTTCCTATGGGCATCTGGTTAGCCACTGTGTGAACAGAATGCTGGACTATGAACATGGGTGGGAAGAACATGGGTGGGAAGGTGCTAATACACTTATGTCCTGCCTGTGGGTTTCCTATGGGCATCTGGTTAGCCACTGTGTGAACAGAATGCTGGACTAGATGGTCCTTGGTCTGATGCAGCATGGCTCTTCTTATGATCTTAAATCTAGAGTTCCTCTGAACATGTGCAGAATGCTGTTCTTTCACCACTGAGCACTTACATTCTTCCCCTGCCAATTCTATTCCCTTCCACGCAACCATCCCTCCTCATCCTACCTTGCTCCAGCAACTCTTCATAAAAACAGATGTCTTGTTTTGTGCAACTCTTCTCTACCTCCTCCTCGTTTTGCAGAAGCTCTCATTGTATCTTCCTCCCCATGACTTCATTTGTGCCAAGACTTCACCAGGATTCAGCCAATGAGTCTGTTTTCAAAACTAGGGCTCAGTTACAGAGAAACTCTGAGAATGTTCTAAGTGCCTTTCCCTGACCACTGAAGCTAGAGTTCATGCAAAAAAAAATCCCAAACCCACAAATGACAAAACATGCATAGGACTGAGCTGAAAGGGTAGTCAACTCATTAGATGGAATTGGGTAGGCACAGTATTAAGCTTGCAGTACCATGCTCACAACTCAGGACTTATTTCTGAGTAAACATGCAGAACATCAAGGTTCAAACCTCCCTGCAAAAGTAACTTGTGCAGGAATCCTATGCACACTTTCCTGAGGGTAAGCCTCATTAAACATAATGGGACTTCTCAGTAGGCGTACATAGGATTGCATAAATTAGCTATATTTATCTCCCCTCCACTTAAAAAACAAAGCCCAAACTCCTATTTCTATTAAAGCTTTCTGTTCATAGGAACATAGGAAGCTGCCTTATATTAGTTAGACCCTGGGTCCATCTAGCCCAGTATTGTTGACACAGACTGGCAGCAGCAGCTCTCCAGGGTTTCAGGCAAGATTCTTCCCTAGCTCTACCTGGCGATGCTGGGGATTGAACCCGGGACCTTCTGCATGACAAGCATGTGCTCTGCCACTGAGCTACAGCCCTTCCTATTGCTGGATAACGGCAACTGACAAACAAAACAGCCCCAGATTTGTTTCTTTGCAACCATGTGAATCCACTCTTCTCAAAGACTTGAGAAGGAGAAAAACCAACCCTCTTGTCTGTTTGTATAAAGTCAAATATAGTTCAGAACTTCTCTTGCCCATGGAAGAGAATTCTCTTTAAGAATTCCCCAAGATATGCTCTGGGTTGAATAAAGAAGAGAAAGAAGGAAAGGACAGGATAGGGGAGGAAAGAAGAATGGTGATTGCAAATGTGCATGGGGGTGGAGGGTAGAGAGAATTCCCTAAGCCAAGTGGCTCCATTCAGAGAGGTGGTACTTCAGAGGAATTTAGGAGGCTGTGCAGGGTTTGCAAGGATTGCACGTACTTAAATGAACTTTATGAGGTGAGGTGGCTGAGGGCTTTTTCTAGCTTTTTTAAAACTGTAGAACCTATTTAAAAGCCTCAGCAGTTCCTCAATCATGATGCCACATAGACCTAACCCTCCCTTTGGGATTATTTGAGTCCTACAGCTATTTAGGAGAAATTAAAGTGGAGGGGGAGAAAGAAGTTTGTGGAGGCTGATTGGATCCTTTGCTGTACTGAAGCTACTAAACATCTGCAGAAGCCAAAGTTTCCAGTTCAGGGCAGTAAAATCAGGTGCTGTGTGAAATACCAGTATTTCACCTGGAGCTCTTTCTTCCCTTCCTTCTCCCTCTTCAAAATTTCATTGCAGGCAAGCTCCCAACAGTGGGCATGTAAGAGCAGAAAAGGAAAAGTAGGGGGAGAGAGGTTTTTTGCACCTCAGAAATAACCTACACCAGAGATTACAGATAGTGACCTCCTAATGGTCACCTTAAACACTTTCTGATTTGGATCTCTAATTCCCTGGGTGACTTGACAGTTTTTACCTTTTGTTTTAGACTTTGAGAAAAGGAAACTTTATGCATAGCTAGTGCAAAAGCCACTAGACCTAACTGTCTGAAATTTGGTAAGTTCAGTCAGCTCCATGGGGGCTGCCAGGTTTTAAATTACATACACTTATGTGGAAGAACAAAGAAATTATAGGTCTTTGCTTTGACACATTTTCTTGAAAAAGCAAATTTTACCTGTGGCTAGCACAAAAGCCACTAGGCCTAACTGTCTGAAATTTGGCAGGCTCAGTCAGCTCTATGGTGGCTGCCAGGTCCCCAAATTTCATCCACGTATGTGGAAGCACAAAAAAATTATAGTTCTTTGCTTTGTCAGATTTTCTTGAAAATAGCAAATTTTACCTGTGACCAGCACAAAAGCCACTGGATCTAACTGTCTGAAATTTGGCATATTCAATCAGCTCCAGGGGGGCTACCAAGTCTCCAAATGTCATTTATTTATCTTACAAACTAAAAACGTTATGGCCATTTTTGTTTTACAATGCAAGTCAATGGGAAAATGTTAAAAAATGGCAATTAGGATAGCTCAAAAGATCCAGGGCACAGATCAGAAAAGATATGGGACCCGTTAGGTGGGCCTGACCTAATGATGCCCCTGGCTTATGGAATTCACAGGCACAAGATGTAGTGATGGTTGCTTGCTTAGATGACTTTAAAAGGGGACATTCAGGGCAGAGAAGGCTATTGGTGGCTATTACCTAAGTAGAACCTCCAGGTACAGAAGCAGTATGCCCCTGAATTCTAGTTGGTGGGGTGTGGCACAAGCAGCGGACGATGACCATTGCTTTCATCCCCTGCTTGTGGTTTTCTTGGATGCATGTGGCTGGCCGCTTTTGGAAGCATGACGCTAGACTAAATTGACCCTTGGTCTGACCCAGCAGTCATCTGATATTCTGATGTGGCTTTTTCAAGGCTGGATTCTAGGATGTGGTGCTCCTATGCTCCATGACATTTTGATGACTTTCCTTACCAGCTTTGGCTTTGTCTGCCAGCATTTGCGCCATGTACATATGCCTGGATGTAGCAGTGCTTTATGTACAAGGCAGTACAGACAAGTACAAGGACAGACTAAAGAGGTGGTGGCTCAGAGTAGTTGGGTATGGAGAGAGCCAGCATTCACAACTTCTCTCTATCATGGGCAATTGAGAATATCTTGTCTCCTTCTTGTGAGCTCCCTCTCTCTCTTCTGTCATATGCAACCCACATTATCTGACGGGCCATGTTAGATTGAGCTAGGGATGACAAGGAATCCCGTTGCGTGTGAATCCACTTTGGTCATAGTTGAGTTTTGTCTCTTTTGAACTGCAGCAGCGAAACACAAAATTGATCAAATTCCAACCAAGTACAGTTGCCTATATTTTTTGACTAATACATACAATAACACACACACACACACACACTAACACACACTTCTTATATATGCTATATAACTTGCATTTTCATTCATTTATCAGAAAGCGAGCTTCTACTTGGGCTGTTTTACTCTGGCTGTTCCACAAGCATATCAGTAATAACCTCAGAACTATCATTAGTGAGCTTCTTTATTTGTTTAGTGATCTTGTTACATTATTACGTTTGTTCTTTTGTTGTTGTCGCATTTTTTAACTTTATAAAATAAAATTTCATGAGGAAAAAACACACAAGTGATCAACATTTCACAAATTTATGCTCATGAGGAATGGGACCAGTGGGATGAAGGAGGTATATGGACCCCTTGGGATTGGTAGTACTGTAAAAAGTGTATTTGTGTCAATGAGCTTTCTTTTTTCTTTTTTTAAAGCTACACATGGTGTCAACCTGGTTTTACTACTTAAGTAGATGCATCTATGTCTAGTCTGAGGAATGGGATCTCACCAATGGTGGCGTTGGCCCTGCCATGTTTTAATAGAGAATAATGTGCCTCAATCCTCTGAAATAGTGCAATTATTCAACACGATCTTCTGCCATCCATTCTAATAGGACCAGGATTTTACCCATACTGCTTCGTTTATATGAAGGCAGCATCCCAGATCATGCTCATATTTCATACTGTATACAAGCTGCGCTGCTTGCCAAAGGGCTAATTGGGGGATGAGAAATACTAAGTATGGAAATGAAATCCATGATATGGGTCATTTTTCAGGATTTTATAGAACAGGCTAGAACACAGGAATGCTGCAGAAGGAATTGTTTAAGTAATGATCTTCTGATAAGATGCCCTTACATTTCATTAGAAAAGTAATTGCAGTTTGGAGGAGGTGTGAGAAAACCAACTTCATGAAGAAGTCGACTCCCCCACCCCATCCTCCAGACATACATACAAGAAGAAGTGAATGCTTGTAGGTGAACTTAATAGACCCATCCATGGACCAATGGCACTACCAAGAAGCATTTAGGAACGGGTACCATGATAGGAGCTATTTAAAATCCTAAAAGATGATGCTGTTAAAGTGCTGCATTCAATATGCCAACAAATTTGGAACACTCAACAGTTCCACAAGACTGGAAAAGGTCAGTTTACATTCCAATTCCAAAGAAGGGCAACGCCAAAGAGTGTTCAAACTACCGCACAATTGCGCTCATTTCACATGCCAGCAAGGTGATGCTCAAAATCCTACAAGCTAGGCTTCAGCAGTATGTGAATCGAGAACTACCGGAAGTACAAGCTGGGTTTCGAAGAGGCAGAGGAACTAGAGATCAAATCGCCAACATTCGCTGCATCATGGAGAAAGCAAGAGAATTCCAGAAAAACGTCTCTTTCTGCTTCATTGACTACACTAAAGCCTTTGATTGTGTGGATCACAACAAACTGTGGCAAATTCTTAAAGTGATGGGAGTACCAGACCACCTTACCTGTCTCCTGAGAAACCTGTGCGAGGGTCAAGAAGCAACAGTAAGAACCAGACATGGAACAACCGATTGGTTCAAAATTGGGAAAGGAGTACGACAAGGCTGCATATTGTCACCCTGCTTATTTAACTTATATGCAGAGTACATCATCAGAAATGCCGGGTTGGATGAATCAGAGATCAGAAATAAGATTGCTGGGAGAATTATCAACAACCTCCGATATGCAGACGATACCACCCTAATGGCAGAAAGCGAAGAGGATCTAAAGAGCCTCTTGTTGAGGGTGAAAGAGGAGAGTGCAAAAGCTGGTTTGAAACTCAACATTAAAAAAACTCAGATCATGGCATCTGGCCCTATCACTTCCTGGCATATAGAAGGGGAAGAAATGGAAGCAGTGACAGATTTTACTTTCTTGGGCTCCAAGATCACCGCAGATGGTGACTGTAGCCATGAAATTAAAAGACGCTTGCTCCTTGGGAGGAAAGCTATGGCAAACCTAGACAGCATAGTGAGAAGCAGAGACATCACCTTGCCAACAAAGGTCCATCTAATCAAAGCTATGGTTTTCCCAGTAGTAATGTATGGCTGTGAGAGCTGGACTATAAGGAAGGCTGAGCGCCGAAGAATTGATGCTTTCGAACTGTGGTGCTGGAGAAGACTCTTACGAGTCCCCTGGACTGCAAGGAGGCCAAATCAGTCAATCCTAAAGGAAATCAACCCTGAGTGTTCATTGGAAGGACAGATACTGAAGCTGAAGCTGAAATATTTTGGCCACCTAATGCGAAGAGAAAACTCTCTGGAAAAGACCCTGATGCTGGGAAAGACTGAAGGCAAAAGGAGAAGGGGACGGCAGAGGATGAGATGGCTAGATAGCATCACCAATGCAATGAATATGAACTTGAGCATGCTCCGGGAGAGAGCGCAGGACAGGAAGGCCTGGCATGCTATGGTCCATGGAATCACGAAGAGTCAGACACGACTGAACGACTGAACAACAACAACCATGATATTGCATCTTTCTAGTGTTGCTGTGGCATTGGGGGCTGAACCAGGGCATTCCACTCATGCAGTCCCCACTACCAGAGGCAACTTTTATTTGTGAAACCGGGGCCCACACATCATTTGGGGGGGTCCACTACAAACTTGTAACATAGCCCCACACACACACACATACACCGCAATCCCATCCCATACATACAATCTCATGAGCCCTCAAAGAACAGTTTCTATTTTAATTCAATTCAGAGACTCAGCTTGCTGTGAGCGGGCTCCCAGCAGGTTTTTTTGGGGGGGGATTGCCTCTACCAGCCAGCCCCCATGGCCCCCACCCCCAATGCCAACAACCCTGCCCTTTTATTTTGAATTTGTTAACTTGGTGGCGGCAGAAGCAGCTCCTCCTCCCCCTCCTCCTAACCTGGCCCCACACTTACAAAAGAAAGTACCACAGCAGGCCTCACGGCACATCAATTTAAAATAAATTAAACATAGGTTTTGAGTAGCAGCAATCAGAACCAGTCGGATGCTGCCTTTGGGGGACACACTCAATGAGGGCAGAGGAGCAGCAAAGGGGCAATCTTTATGTTGCTCCTGTGCCCTCATTGGTTGTGTCCCCCCAAAACTGCATCAGATTGGTTCAGATCACTCAAAACGTAAGTTAAAAACAAATTTAAAGTGGTGTGCCACAGTGCAGACTTGCACAGCTGGCTGCTACGGCACTTCCTGTTGCTAACAGGATCGAGCTGGGCTAGAAGGCGAGGGAGGAAGTCACGTACTGTCACAAGTTCAAGTGGCCATTTGGGGGCCCACTAGATCCCAGGGTCCCAGACTTGAGCACTGCTGACCAGCCCTAGCCACACCACTGTTTCAGTTCATATAACTAGTGAATCCCCACGTTATAGCCTTCAAAAGCATCACTGAACTTGTGACAAAGCTAGGATCATTTTTATTAATTAATTAATTTGGGGAGCAATCCTATCGCCGCTAGACAGTGGCTAGACGGCCATGGGATATCTGGTTTGCCAGAAACCGACCTCGGAGCCTGTGCTCCGGAGAACCGACCTCCCCCCACTTCCGCACTGCCTCTGAGGTAGCACAGAAGAGCCCTGTGTTCTGCACTCTCCCGAGGAGCGTGGAGCAGCCGAAAAGGGGCGTGGCTGGGGTGAGGAGGGCGGAAATGCCTGTATGACACGTCCTATGTGTTGTACAGCAGCCTCCTCCCCTGCTCTGACCTCCTGCGGCTAGACAGCCACAATTGGCTGTCTAGCTACAAATGCAGGGCAGGAGAAGCGAGGAGGGAACGATCCCCTCCATGCTTCTCCTGCCTTGCATTGGATAGGTGGTCACCTATCTGAATAGGATTGCGCCCTTATTTATTTAAGATGATTTTTAGGCTGCCTTTAAGGGCAAGACTCGTGCGAGATAAAAATACAAAAGCATAAAAATATAAAAGCAAAACTGATAGAAAAGCAATAAATAAATATTCAGTGAAATATTATAAAATACTTTAAAAACAAATTAAAACCTACAGCCCACAGATTATCCAAAGGTCAGAGAAAACAAGTGGATCTTCAGAGCCTTCCTGGAGGCTTGCAAAGAAGGTGCCTGACAAAGCTTTATCATAGAATCATGGAATAGTAGGGTTGGAAGGGGCCTACAAGGCCATCGAGTCCAACCCCCTGCTCAATGCAGGAATCCAAGTCAGAGCATCCCTGACAGATGGCTGTCCAGCCTCGTCTTGAAGGCCTCCAGTGTGGGAGAGCCCACCACCTCCCTAGGTCATTGGTTCCATTGTCGTATTGCTCTTACAGTCAGGAAGTTTTTCCTGATGTTCAGCTGGAATCTGGCTTCCTGTAACTTGAGCCCATTATTCCGTGTCCTGCACTCTGGGATGATCAAGAAGAGATCCTGGGCTTCTTCTCTGTGACAACCTTTCAAGTACTTGAAGAGAGCTATCATATCTCCCCTCAGTCTTCTCTTCTCAAGGCTAAACATGACCAGTTCTTTCAGTCTCTCTTCATAGGGCTTTGTTTCCAGTCCCCTGATCATCTTTGTTGGCTTCCTCTGAACCCTCTCCAGTTTGTCTGCATCCTTCTTGAAGTGTGGTGCCCAGAACTGGACACAGTACTCCAGATGAGGCCTAACCAGTGCTGAGTAGAGGGGAACTAGTACTTCCCGGGATTTGGAAGCTATGCTTCTATTAATGCAGTCCAAAATAGCATTTGCCTTTTTTGCAGCCACATCACATTGTTGGCTCATATTCAGCTTGTGATCGACAACAATTCCAAGATCCTTCTCGCTTGTAGTGTGGTTGAGCCACGTATCCCCCATCTTGTAACTGTGCCTTTGGTTTCTTTTTCCTAGGTGTAGAACTTGGCATTTATCCCTATTAAATGTCATTCTGTTGTTTTCTGCCCAGCGCTCCAGTCTATCCAGATCACTTTGAATTTTCTTTCTGTCTTCCAAAGTATTAGCTATCCCACCCAATTTTGTGTCATCTGCAAATTTGATCAGCATTCCCTGCACCTCCTCCTCCAAGTCATTAATAAAAATGTGGAAGAGCACTGGGCCCAGGACTGAGCCCTGCGGTACCCCACTTGTTACCTCTCCCCAGTTTGAGAAGGTCCCATTGATAAGCACTCTTTGAGTCCGATTCTGTAGCCAACTGTGGATCCACCGGATGGTTGTTTCATCTAGCCCACTTTGAGCTAGTTTGCTCATCAGGATATCATGGGGCACTTTGTCGAAAGCTTTGCTGAAGTCGAGGTATATGATGTCTACAGCATTCCCACGGGAGGTTATTTGATCAAAAAATGAGATCAGATTTGTCTGGCAGGACTTGTTTTTGAGAAATCCATGTTGGCTTTGAGTAATCACGGCATTGTTGTCAAGGTGCTTCCAGATGGATTCCTTTATCATCTGCTCCAGAATTTTCCCTGGGATTGATGTCAGACTGACTGGTCTGTAGTTCCCAGGTTCCTCCTTTTTACCCTTTTTGAAGATAAGGACAACGTTAGCCCTCCTCCAGTCATCTGGCACTTCCCCCGTCCTCCATGATTTCTCAAAGAGAATAGACAGCGGTTCTGAGAGTTCTTCTGCCAGTTCCTTTATTACTCTAGGATGCAGTTCATCTGGCCCTGGAGATTTGAACTCATTCAAAGTAATGAGGTGTTCCTTGACCATATGCCTGTCGATCTCAAGCTGCAGTCCTGCCCCTTCAGCCTGTACTTTGCCAGGGGGGTCATAGACCCTCTTTTGGGAGAAGACTGAGCCAAAGTAGGAATTGAGCATCTCTGCCTTTTCTTTGTCATCTGTTATCGTTTTGCCATCCTTATTTAATAGCTGAACCACCATTTCTTTCCTCTGCCTTTTACTATGCACGTAGCTGAAGAAAGCCTTTTTGTTGCTTTTAGCATCCCTCGCTAACCTCAGCTCATTCTCAGCTTTAGCCTTCCCGACACCATCCCTGCAATTCTGTGCTATCTGCCCGTACTCTTCCTTTGTTACTTGGCCTTCTTTCCACTTCCTATATGTGTCCTTTTTTGTTTTCAGGTCATCCCTAAGCTTTTTGTGAAGCCACATTGGCTTCTTCTGTTGTCTTCCACCTTTTCTTCTTGTTGGAATTGTTTGTGATTGTGCCTTGAGAATTTCCTTTTTTAAAAGCTCCCACCCATCTTGGACTCCTTTTCTCGTTAGCGTTGCTTGCCATGGGACCTTACTGATCATTGTTCTGAGTTTATTAAAATCAGGTTTCCTAAAATCCAGGGTACACGTTTGACTACACTCAGCTTTTGCTTCCCTCAGAACCAAGAACTCAAGTACAACATGGTCGCTTTCCCCCAGAGTTCCTGTAACTACTACTTTATCCACTAAGTCATCTCTGTTGGTTAGGATCAAGTCAAGGATAGCCGATCCTCTAGTTCCTTCCTCTACTTTCTGTAGGAGGAAGTTATCCGCCTCACAAGTCAGGAATTTCCTGGAGGGGCCATGTTTTGCAGAATTTGTCTCCCAACAAATATCAGGGAAATTGAAGTCCCCCATTACTACTACATCATGCTTCCTTAAAACATTGGCTATTTGGTTTTCAAAAGTTTCGTCCTTGTCTTCTCCTTGATTGGGTGGCCGGTAGTAGACTCCGACCACCAGGTTCCTTTTATTCTTTGCTCCATTTATTTCAACCCAGATGCTCTCGATGGGGCTACCAAGCTCCTTCTCCTGTATTTCTGTGCAGAGATATTATTTTTCACATACAGTGCAACCCCACCTCCCTTTCTGTTCCTCCTGTTCTTTTTTAACAAGTTATATCCTTCAATTGCTGTATTCCAGTCATGAGAGTCATCCCACCAATTCTCAGTTATACCTATCATGTCATAATTTCCCTCCTGTATTAAGAGTTCAAGTTTGTTCTGTTTGTTTCCCATACTCTGGGCATTAGTATATAGACATCGAAGACCATGTGCTTCATAGTCTGGCTTTCTTCCTACATGTGTCTGAAGACTATTATTGGGCACTATCAGAGCTGTTCTCTCCGTTGCAGTGCATGTGCCTAAGTCCATTGTTACCCCCAACATTACATCTCCCTTCCCCATAGGATTCAGTTTAAAGCCCTCCTGATGAAGTTCTTCATGCTGTGGCCAAACACATTCTTCCCATCCTTTGTGAGGTGCAACCTGTCCCTAGCCAACAGCCCATCTTCCAGGAAGTATAGCCGTGGTCCCAGAATCCAAATCTCTCTCGTCGGCACCACCTTCATAGCCAGTCATTCACCCGGAGTATTTTTCGTTCCCTTTCTATCCCTCTTCTAACTACTGGAAGGATGGATGAGAAAACTATCTGGGCCCCAAAGTTCTTGAGTTTCCTTCCCAAAGCTTCAAAGTCTGACATGATCTCTTCGTAGCTCTGCTTGGCAGTATCATTTGTTCCCACATGGATGAGAAAAAAGGGATACCTGTCAGTGGGCTTTATGAGTGCAGGCAACCTTTCAGTCACATCTCTAATCTGTCCTCCCGGGAGACAACATACCTGGCGAGTCCACGGGTCTTCGTGACATACTTGGGTCTCGATCCCACGCAGCAAGGAGTCTCCCACTACTACCACTCTTCTCTTCTTCTTCTTCTTGTAGGCCTGGGTTTCATCACCTCTGTTTGACTGACCTTCAGCCTCTTGCTCACTCTCATGCAGGTTCCCCTGTGATTCTTCCTCTGCAGGCTGTCCTCCAGTCTCATCCGCAAGTACCTGGAATCGGTTCCACAGCTCCACTGCTTCCACTGGTGCAGAGTGGCGTCTAGTTCTTCTTCTCCTAACTGTCACCCTTTTCCAAGGAGTATCCTCTACTCCATTTTTCTTCACCTCAGCATTTCCCACTGCCTCATCTTGCTGTTGCTCTTCAAGCTTCTGGTCTTCCCTTTGCTGCTGTAGTTCCCCCATTCTGTCCAAGAACTCTTCGTGTTCTCTTATTCCCCAGAGGGTCGACAGTCGCCGCTCCAGTGCACTTACTTTTTCTTCCAGCAGCGTGATCAACTTGCACTTGTTGCAGGTGTAGGCCATGTTGTTCTCAGGCAAGAAAACAAACATGGAACACACCTTGCAGGTCACCACCACTGCAGAGTCTTGTCCTTCCATAGTCTCTTTTCCCTGTTTGTGTCTAGCTTTGTGATTGTTCTAGACTAGCCTGTGCCTGCTCCTCTACTCAGTAGAGGTTAAAAGCAGAGTCCCACTCTTAGCCTCTGTCTCTTTTGTCTCCTTTGTCTCCTTCGTCTCTTCAACCACTGCAACTCCCCTGTCCAACTCCTGTTTGCTTCCCCTGTTTGCTCACTCTGTTTGCTCGCTCTCTGGGAGCTTGCCTGCTTCTGTAGTCCCTGGACCAGCTGGAGCAGCTTGCTCTGCTCAGCTAGGAGGCGGGAAACAGGTTTGTGAAGGTTTGTTTTAATTATGGATGTTTTATTACTTGTAATAGGATGGCCATGTGAGCTTTGGCTACTGGTTGGTATAGAAATGTAATAAATAAATGCGTACTACTTTACAGAAGACCCTCCTCTATTTGAAGGCATCCTCTATTTGAGGAGCAGTCCAGTCCAAGTGCAGTTTAAGATACAAGACCATATGAAAGGAGAGTGGGGGCCTTGAAGTTGCCCGTCAACCATTAGCATGTAGACAGCAGGCTGAGCAGGCACACCGGTCACCTTGTCAAAGTCTTCCATACTACGATGAGATGTATTGTATTTCTGTTTCAGTCATAGTCATTATTTCTAAATTTCTAAGTGAGCATGTGCAAATGTTATGCAAACCTTTGTCTTTTGTCCTCCTTTTTATGATCAATTTGCTCCTTTTTCTGATGAGCAAGTGGCCACCCTAATTTGCAGACTACTTGGAATGCGCATGTGCTGAAATGGTCTATAAATAACACGTAATACTTACATGCATCCATGTAGTGTTTGTATGAACTAGCCCTTCTGCAGGGGGGCTGAACATACATTCCTGTGAACTGTACAATCACCGCAGCTTGAAAAGGTTCCAGACGTATGAACTGGGCCTGTGTGCCTAATATGTTGGCATAGATCTGGCAAATCTCCTTCATTGGTACTGTCTTTTTACTGTGAGCTGACTTCTGAAAGTTTATTCACTGAGAGGTTACATATACATTTAGTAACAGTCCAGTAGGACAAACCAGTGCACTGACTGACAGCAATGGCTCTCCAAGGTTTCAGGCAGAATTCCTTCCTAGCCCTGCCTGGAGATGCCAGATATTGAACCTTTAACCTTCTGTATGCAAAGCGTGTGCTCTACCACTGAGCTACAGTCCCTCCCATTTGGTACTGGTATAAGAAGCTATTGTACCAGTACCGGAGAAGGACATACACATACTGAGAAATTATGTGGTGGAAACCTTCCTGAGACTGTACCACTTCAGACTATAGGTCAGGGATTTCAAAATTTACTGCTCCCTCACATTAAAAAGCAAACAATTTCCTGCATATGGAAAAGCAGCATGTAAGGGAAAGGGTCATTGAAAACCCTTCTCTTTACCTTACTACTGTTTATGGGTAAGATCTGGGTTTTTTATATATATATATTATATTAAAAAGCATTCAATCCCTCACCTGCAATCTAATACAGTATGCTTCCAAGCAGGCTGCATCAAATTCCTCCGTGTATGTAGGTTGTCACCTGTCATTGCATGTGCAATTTGAAGATAAATGATATGCACGCCTTCAGAACTGGGGTACCAGTCAATGGTAATGAAAGTTAATGAATACAATGATGTGCTATTTTAAGACTTGTTAAGGAACAAATGTCAATTATATTTCTATAGAAATTATTGTTGTTGACTTCCAATTTCCCCATTTCTGGGTTCTTACATTCTCGACTTTTCAGCACTTGAAGTGAAGTGAGGAATTGTTCTTGCACTCTAGACAACAGAGAAAGAGAGAGAGAGAGAGAGAGAGAGAATTATATGGCTGTTTTATGAAGGCCAGCACTTCCTTACTTTCTCCCTTTTCCAAGACAATTGTGTAATTAAAGATGACAAACATGCACTTCAAAGCCCTGCAGTCCAAACTATCCATCCTTCCACCATTTACAGGTCATGACAAATTCTAATCTTTGCACATGGCTCTGAGATGTGGGGAAGGGCAGAGAGTAGGTGGTGGAGAGGCCTATGTGTGAGTGTGTGCAAGAGTGAAGAGATGAAGAATGGTTGTATGCAAGCCCCAAAATGCTGTCTAAGGTTTCACAGATAATTGCTGCTAAAACAAGCAGTACAGGCAGTAAATAGTGAATATTATTGATATTCCATTATCATCACTGAAGCATCATTGTTAAGAAACCAAAATGAATGAATGGGAAGTCCCCCCACCTTTCAGGGCTACTGTGTCAAATGTTAGTTGACAGATCATAAAGGCAGTTTTCCCATTAATCACCTTTAGTAGGTTATATGTACCATCAAGAAAACTATGAATATGCTTTCCAAAATAGCCATGATTATTCTGTAAATCATCAGGGGTTTACCAGCTTTTGCCTAAAAGGACTCACAAAACCAAGTTTTGTCTTTGTACACACTCACCTGCCTCAAACCCTCTATTAGCCCACCCCTTTTTTGTATAATTGTCCCACTTACTACCAGAAACTTGACCTCTCCAACATGATGTTCCCATGATGTATCAAATTATATTGCAAATTAATGGATTAGATGATGCAAAGAAAATGCAAAAACAAGAGGTGAGATACAAAGGATAGAAATATAAACAACATACAAATAGCCTAAGCCTAGAAGCCTAGACTATCTCTTCCTTCAATGTCCCATCATGATATCTAAGACTGACTGTGAGCATCTCTACACCAGCCTAAAATTCTGCATTTAAAATGGGGCTTTCTGCTTCTGTTTTAAATGCAGGATCATGACGGACTCCCTTTACATGTGCTTCCTTTCCCTTCCTTTCCCCTTTATCTGAGTCTTCCATATGTTTCCTTATATAGCCACTAGATGGTGCTGTGGTCTAGGTCCTCTTATTGTGGGTTTTCCTCTTTTCACGGAGGGAACTCAAACAGACCTCAAGCGCCGTAATTAGATAGCTCATTATCTCTTTTTCAAAATAGAACAGAGATCATTTAGTGTGGGAGACACCCTGGAGGTTGACGACATCATCTAAAGGACCCGCAAATGTCCATGAGTAACCAATCTCAATAGCAGGATAAAAGCTCCATGTGAAGAAGCCCTGGGAATTCCCTTATAACAGTGACACGTGTGCTAAATTCAGGCAGCGGGGAACATAGAGAGCAGAGGTGAACCTCTGCTGAGACCGTGGATAGACAGTGCCAATCAGGAGAAGAGGCCATCATGGGAGAAATGGACCACAACTTATCGGACTCAATATACAGTAGCTTCCTATGTTCCAATACAGAGATGCATTTAAGGGAAAACAGATATACGTTGTCTTCTTCTCTTCATTTTTACGGTATAGTAGGCATGGGGGGGTGATCTGTAATGGAACCCTAGCACAGGGGGCTAGAGGAGCATTAACTCTTCCTCCTCCCTGCCACCATGGGCCTGATCCATATTGGAGGCCCAGCACCTACCCTAGAGTAAAATTGAAAAAAGACATTGCTGCTAGATACAGTTTTAAAGGAATGTCTGTTTTGGCCCAGAAACCAGACCTAGGCAGACATTCCACTTGTAGTAAACATGCGAGGAAGGACAGCCTGCTACCCCTGCCATCCTCCATTGTCATTTCCATCACCTTCTACACATGGAGGGTTTTTTTCTGAATGGGAGAGCTTCCTGTATCTATGGAGGGTCTCCACGCAACGAAGAACCCTTGAAAATCACTGCAACAGCCAGCTTACCAGGCTCTAAATTAAATAAAGTAGTTGTCTTCTTTTTATTCTTCTTACCGCCCCTGGGTTTATTGTCATCCTGAACACACATACCGATGTGCCATCACTCTTGCACTCTTGCGCTGTCCCTGTAAAAAAAGGATGCAGAATAAAAAAAAAAATACTTCAATATCTAAAGCATTAAGTTTGAGACTTAACAATGCTGACTATCAAAAACAGGAAAGCTAGACAAACTTGCACAAGTGAGCCACTGTACAAATGTGTGACAAAATTATGCCAATTTGTATTTGTACTCACAAGTGCTTCCAGTCAGATTCACTCATTTGTATTCACAAGTGGTATCAGTCAAAGCTGAGCATTCAAACCTAACAGTCATACCTAACATTAAGAATGTGGAATCCTCACTCTCCTTCCTTCCCAGATTATTTCTTATAACGTAACTGTGTTTGTGCGTAAGATTTCATTTATATAGCATAAAGCAGTCCTCTTGCCTTTGTCTGCCATTAACCCTAACAAACCATATTTCAAAGGGAAGTAAAAGGAGGAGCTGGTGATACCCATTAAAGTTCCTGTGTCTTTATTTGTAATGTACATTTGCCCATCAGCAATGAGAAGTATTTTATATTGAAGCATTTACCCGGTTTATTCTAGATTTGAACCATAATAAATTAATCCTCTTTTTTTTTTACAAGAATTATAACTGACATGCTGTCACAGCTATACATGTACAACCTTAGAAATATACATAATACTTTGAAAGCTGTCACATTTGGTACTGCTGTAAACATCAGCCAGGGTTACTAAACTGCTATCTTTCGGTGTACTTTATAGATTAACTATGGACCCTTTGTTTGTTTGATCCAGGAAGAAAATTATTTTATCCTCAAAAGGTTTCCTGTAAGGTATGCCACTGACTCCCATTTTTCAGATGGACAACTGAAGATGAGAGATGGTGATTTGGCCAAGACCAACAAAGAACCGGGGACTGTAAGAAAATTGGAGCCTGGTCACACAGGTTTGAGTCAAATATTCTATCCACTTTCATGGGGGAGGACTACAGTTAGGTTATGCCCCCATTTATATATAGATCTAGGTTGCGTTCTTCGTGCTGGCAGATAAAGAAACTCATCTTATTTCTATTACTTCATACATATGCCCTGTGATCCAGTAAGAAAGGGGTGGGCAACTTGTGGCCCTCCATTTGTTTTGGCCTACAACTCCCATCAGATTTGGCCAGCATAGCCATGGTGAGGGATGATGGGAGTTATAGGCCAAAACATCTGGAGGGCCACAAATTGCTCACATCTGTAGTAAGACCTCCTGTTCAGTGGGACAAATTTCCAAATTATATCTTCTTCATGCACCCCAAACAACATTTTTGAAGAAGGAATGGCTGAACTAGTAATTTTCAGCTGATCACACCCATTATTAAGCCAATCCCTAGATCCAATTTTTGATGCTAATACCAGGAAAAATGCTATGGCTGTTCACATCAAAATCTAAAAATGTGACATTGGAACTGGTTACCAAGATATAAGGTTGACATCAGGTTAAAATAACATGTTCATTGTGTATTTCATAATGGACCTCAAAATGTGAGAGGGAAAAGTCACCTGTTTGGACACACAAAGATTCAGAGCCAATTGAGAATCCTGTCACATGTGAAAATAAAAACTGAATTTTCCTCTCACACATTGCAGGGTGAACTGAAAAAAACAACGTAAACAAGTGGTTTGCCTTTCATTAAATGAGTGACCAAAGTTTATTTCCTTAATGGTTTCTGTCAACATTCAGGTAACTACAGATTTGGAACTGTTATCAAGCACAGAAGACTTTATTTGGTGAGGGTGTTATCTATTGAAACGTTTAGTAGCCACCCAATATATGCCTGGTACAAATGTAGGCTGTAGTACATATTTAATCTGTTCACACACACAACCTGCTCTCCCACCCCCCGGCCCCCAAAAAGCAGTTGGCAAACAAGCTTCTGGATTTTTGTACCAGCTGCAGTTTCCAAATACATTTCAGAAACAGAGCTCATTGATGTAGTGTAATCTTTAAGTGTCAAAAACGATGGATGACAGCTCTAAGGTCTGCATCCAAAAAGAAAATGGATGACAACATCCCAGCTGTCCATAGATGAAAAGGGGCCAGCTTGATTATAGTGTGTGATATCCAAACTCCTCCCAAACAAAGTGGAGCAGCAGCAGCCATGAAACAAAGGAACAGAGGTAACTCATTCCAACCTTGGTTGTTGCCTTTCCCAACTTACGAAGCATCACTCTCAAGCAACTAGTCCTCATCTTTGTGAAATGTGTTTAACCAAATCCTCTAGGCGACATACAGCCCTCCATGGCCAATGAAATTCAGCATGGTATGAAATTCAGCAGTGCAGCGGCAAAAAACAATAATCAGTGGTTTGTTACCAGAATTTGGCAGCAAGCTGCTACCCAGACTCAAAAGTGCCAAATATAGTTTGTTTTTAAGCTAAATGTGGCCCTTTTGAGCCTCACTAGTGGCTTCCTTCATTTTTTATTTTTTAATTTTGTTCTTGCTGCAGCAGGACTGATGGCAGGAAAATGGCCCCCAGACAACTTAAAGTTCCCCACCCCTGCTCTAGGACAATAGTTCTCAAAGGATGAGGCAAGCCTTCCTGGAAAGGTGCTGCCAGTGCATCAGTGAGGCAACTGTTCTACAACCTACAGCTGATTGAACTTCGCTATGTAAAGAATCATATCTGGCCAATGATAGCTAAAGTTGCTTTAAAATATTTGACTCGTTGCATGACCACTTCCCTGCCCATCCTCTTAAAAATGAAATAAAGACAAAGGGAAGGATCCCAGGACCTCTGTTTGCTAGCACTATTGACATTGGACCAGCGTAAACCACTAGTGCTTGCTAGCACAACCAGTTTCCTGGGAAACCCATTGTGCTAGCAGGCATTATTGACATTGCGCAAGTGTTGGTTTACACTAGCACAACGTCAGTAGTGATTCTGCATGGACACACTGGATCCTTCCCAAAGATTACAAAAGCAAATCCTAGTCTGCACATACCACTCCACCTAATACAGCCTTAGCAGTACGTGATGTGCTCCACCCCCAAACAGCTGTATTCTTAGAGTTTGATTTATTTTATTTATTTATTAAATTTCTTAATCGCTCATCTGACCAGTCACCCAGCCACTCTGGACGATGCACAACAGTACAATTTAAAACAGTAAAATTACACATTAAAACATTGTCTAAAAATACCGTAACCCACCCCAAATGCCTGCCTGAACAACCAAGTTTTCAATGTATGGTGGAAGCTCATTAAAGAGGGGGCATGGCTGAGTTCCCTAGGGAGGGAGTTCCACAGAGTGGGAGCCACCACGGAGTTGTTCTTTTAGATCAAGTGGTAGATGATATTCAATGCTGCATAAAGTAAATGCCAGATATTAGATACATTAAGTCAAATGAAGATTTCAACATATCCATATTTAATTACTACAGTTAATTCACTAGTTTTTTTAAAATAAGCATCATGCTGTATGACTGTTCTTCATGTAAATGTCTTGCATTAAATATCTAAATGAGGTACCGTTTTATTCTACATTCAAATTTGCTATAATCATCCTTAGTCCTTTTTTCCCCATCATAAATATTTAGTTTGTTTTTAGCTTGTGGGATTAAACACAACATCCTTTTCTTTACTAAAAAATCCTCTCCACTTTGCTTCTGCTGGAAGAATCCCAGGTCCCCCGGCAGTTCGCTATCTCCCAGAACATGTTAATATTGCTTCCATTATTGCCGGATTACTACACTGAAGTATACACTTGGTATTATAATGCATAATGTTGCTTTAAAAGATTAACCACTGCCAGAGATGTGTCTCAAAACTAGGGAGGAAAAAATTATAGCAAGAACAGAGTGTAGAATGATTGGCTGGGCTGACAAGGATGGAAGCTGTTTATATCCAGCTTGAAGAAGTAAGATGCATAAGAGCAAAAGGCTCTTAATGTTGGCATGTTATCCCCTACCAGTAATTCAGGGTGGGGACAGGACACATCATTTTAATATATGGAAGTGATGACAAATATATATATATATATATATATACATACACACACACACACACACACACACACCTGAAATTTCAGAATGATGGAATGATAGTCATCTATTTTAAACAATCAACCATGAGCAAATCTGAAGTCATTACTTCCACTTCCAAAGTTTTCCAGGGAAAGCACAGGCTGGTGGAAAAGTAGTAGTTAGTTCAACCTGTCAAGATACATTCCGTTTAGAGTTGCAGCCTTCCCCTGATGCCATCTAATTGTTTCTTGAAATACCAAAATGTTTTTGCATTAACAACATTACCTATTGTGCCTCTGCTAAGTTCTTTTTGATGTCAGGCATACACCTGGTGTCCATGATCTGCATCTCTTCCCCTAGCCTTCACTCTCTTGAAAGAGAAAGAAAGAATCTACCCTATGTTTCTGCTTAAGGCACAAAATGATTCCTGCAGACTAGAGAATTAAGAACCATATGATGGTATATACCCTTGTTTATCTTATTGTAGGAGCCTAGAAACAGTTTTAATCGTAAATAACAATGTTCAGGTTTTTGTTTTTGAAGTCCAGAACAGTGCATTTATTTTAAAGCCATAGAGAGTTTGATTTTTCAGCACATTGCCTAAAGTCAGCTCAGCAGAGAGCCCAGTGTAGTCCGTGTTCTCTTAGAGCATGAGTGGGCAACCTGGGCCTCCAGATTTTTTGGTCTTGAACTCATATCAGCCCTATCCTGTACAGACAATGGTGAGGGATGATGGGAGTTGTAGGCCAAAACATCTGGAGGGTTAGAAGTTGCCCACTCCTACCTTAATCTGTTATTTTCCAAGAAGCATTGAGTTCTGCAGTAACAAAGGGATGGGAACAGACATCATAAGGTTTATTGTCCCCTTCAAGCTTACCCCTTGAAAAGGCAAGATAGGACACTTACCCGGTAGTAAGCTTTCAAGTAGACTGCCTCACCTGCCAGTTCAAACAGCAAGCTAGTTGGCATTCCTGTCTTAACTTCCAAGTAGAATCACATTCTTAGGAGAGGGATCGAAAATACAACACTCAATATCGTATGGGGGACCTGAGCAACTGCCCTACAAGGAAAGGTCACAATGTTTGGAGCTATTTCGTTTAGAAAAATGGTGAGTAAGGGTTTATATATTGTCCCCCAGTGTATTTCTTTTGCTTGTGATGCTACCAAAGTTAATATTAACCTGGTTTGAAATACTTAGCCGATAACTGAATTAAGTGCCGGTCCTTTCCCTCCAGTTCTTCTCCAACTAGGAGTGGTAAGCAACACTCTCTTATGCGTATGTGATCTGCATATTGCAGGCCAAGCAGTCAAAGCCAACAGCTTTGTAGGCATATGTACAGCAGAGTATTGTTATCTCCTTAGACTTGAAGAAACTCATTGATTGTGTGGATCCCATGTGTACTGTTTAAATGGCCTTGTAGCTTTACAAGACAATGCCAAATGGCAGGAATACATTAATCACATTTGTGTTCCATTCCCACTTCAAAAATCATATACTTTCATGTGCGTTCTTCAGTATAAAAATCTGTTCCATCATATCTCTTCAGTGGGTTAAAGGCCTATCTAAAGCAAGACAGTTAGGAAATGCTTTTGGACTGGTTGATCCCCCGGGGGGGGCGGACATTGCCCCCCCCATCCTAATCCTTCTTTAGTGACAAGGAAATGGCATCTACATATTGATGGCATTTTCACCCAAACCTCTCGATGACCTCTCCCAGCAGTTTCATGTAGATGTTAAATTTTTTCCCCAAGGCTTGTGCTTGTATTTCAAAGATACTGCGTTTCTCAAGCACCCAAACAGTAATAATTTTCATTGTATGAAAAATGTGATTCTTTCCCTAGTTATGAGATTGCCATGCAGAATGGGGTTGTGTGACTGGACCATGTCTGTGTAGAAAATATATTGCAGCGAGAAGAGATCTATCTGCCTCCCCAACTTCTTCCTGTCTCTTCTTAAGCAGGACATTCCTGGTACTGAGAAAGCTGGTGGCGGCTTCATTCTGACATGATTCTTCCCTGAATTCTTTTCTGGATGAAGAATCCCCTCCTTTACAGCACCGGTGCAGGATCACTCCACCAATCCTTTGGTTGGAGTATGTGGTCTGAGCTCAGGCTATACTTGGCTCCCAAGCACCTTCCAATGCCTGAGTACAGAATCTGACATAAAAACTGAGTAACACTTGTGCATTTCTGGTGCAAATGAAATGTCATATGGAAAATTCCTCATAATAGTTGAATGTGGTGTTATTCTCTGATGTTTCCTTGCTCTTTTACCAGCCTAAGGGCACAATCCTATGCATGTTTAGACAGAGAAAAAGCCTACAACTCCCAGCATTCCCCAGACTGGCCAGTAGTATCTAGGGTTAGGAGCATCTAAGTGCAGTGAAATCTAAGGCAGCCTTCCCCAACCTGATGCCCTCCAGATGTTTTGGACTTCAGCCCCAGTCCACATGGCCTGTTCTAAGGGATTAGGCTGACCCAACTCTGCAACAGTTGGGCTGTAATCAACTTCCAACAGAGACAGAAAGTTCTCCTAGTTTGTTCATCATTCTTGCTCCCATATTTTTGCCATCTGATAACAGAGAACGTCCTTTCAATAGAGGTGTACCAATATGGCTTGTCAAACTCACTCGTTTCCTTTCCCCTCCCCAAACAGGAGAAACATTTAAGCATATCTGTTGTATCTGTCAAGACTTCTCATCTGTCAAACCATTAGTGGTCCCACTGTCAACATAAATAAATCTGTCCATAAATCTTGACAAGTATAATGATTTGTTGCATTTGAAAAGCAAGTCTCTAACATTAGACCCCTTTTGATTCCTAACATGATTGTCTTCAAAGACAGATATTTCAGATGCTGTCTTAATCTGGCCTCTGTCAAATGATTTCATAGCTCTTGCTGAGTTATCTAGTCTTATGAATTTAACCCCTGCCACCACCTGTCTTGAAGTCCTTATGGGACAGAAGGATATTATATACTAGCTTGTGAGCCATATTTTTGCATATGCTTTTCTTCATATATGTACTTGCCAATCAGGGCTTTCCTGGTTTGCTCTTTCTCTTGGATTCTGAACTCAGGTGGCACTTATTTCTGTCCATAGCCATTTCCTTTCCTACTGGGAGGCTGACTATGCCCCTTCTTTGAACAGGTTTCTTCTGATGTGCCTGAGCCACTTTTCTTACTGCTATTCTTGGCAAACAATATCTTCCTATAAAGGAAAATTATGCCTTTAATGGCACTATATAAATACCAATTGAGTGAACATGATCTAACATTCCATAACACCAGCAGGCAGGCTGTGTAATCTCTGCTGCTATTCCAAGACTGGCTGATTCAAGACCAGGCTCAGTTATTTGTGCACGTGGAAGTTATTTCAATACACATTGTGCTTTGCAGTTTTGCAGAGGTAGTATTTGTCTTAAACAGCCCAGCCAGTTTAAGGATAGAGAACTATATACCAGGTACATCTTTAGAAATCACAGCTGCAGACCCGGCTCTACCATTAGACAGAGCGAGGCAACCACATCCAGCAGCAAATGCTGGGGGGCAGCAGCAGCTGCTCCTGACTGATCCACCGGAGCTGCTGGCTGTCCCCATCTGTTGGAAGAAAGAGCTGTGTATACCACACAGCCTGCCCTGGGTCACCTAAATTAGCCTGCTGCCTCAGATGCAGTGGAGGACATTATCCTATTACCAGTGTTTATGTAAGATTCAAGATCTCGTAGACTCATGTATCTCGGAACACATATTATGGAAGGTTCCTTTTTGTTTGTTCTTCTTCCTTCTGGTGCAGAGCAAATTATCTTCTGTTTTAACTTCTCTTTGGGGTTTGGGGGTTTGTTTTTGTCTGTTTGTCAAATCCACCCCCCAAAATCTTTATTATTATCCCACCCCAGACACTCAACTTTGCAGACATGCTCTCTGTATTCCCTTTTACAAAGGGTTGCTGCTGGGTTACAAAGATGGCTGTTCTGTTGCTCAGATGATATTGTTATTACTATAGTTGCTGTCATTATTCCGATTCCATGCTGCCCATGCTTACTACTGAGTAATACAGTCCTTCTTACTTCTCAGTAGACATACATAAGCTGGATATTTGTACTGCGCTGCTACTCACTGTGACTTCTGAGTTGACATGCAAAGACTGGCCTGGTCTACTCTGTGGACTGGTCTACTCTGTGGACCTGCAGAAGAGTGGTTTCTGGATGCTCTCAGAACTGGGTTCCAAAGACTGCTTTTTTGTGTGGCTCTTAGGATGTCATTAGTATTAGTAGTATTTTCATTACAGCTGTACACCGAAGGCCACCATCCTGCAGATGTTTGTGCTGTACACATGGGCATCTGGGGGCAGAGCTACTCAGCACAACCCTGTCCCAGCTCATATGTTCAGGTAAATAGTTTACATAATGGCTGAATAGGGCAAGCTTCTTCCTTGTTAAGACTCATTCATAGTGGATTCTCTTAGACACATTACAAGGCTGATTAGTTCCTACACTGGAGAAAAAAAAATCCTTAGCAAAGGAAAGGAATTGTGTAACCAGACATTTGCTCCTGTGCATGCAGACCCTGGGCTCCTTCACACTGAGCTTTTATCCTGTGGTTGAGATTGCTCCTTTATGGAAGTTTGCAGGCTCTTTACATGATGCAGCAATCATCCCAGGCGTCTCCTGCACTAAATGCCCTTTGTTCCACTTTTAAATAGATTGCAGATAATGAGCTATCAAAATACCCCATTGTGTTCCACTCCAGTTTCCTCCATGAAAAGAGTAAAAGCGGCAAGAAGAGGAGAGAGATCAATGAAAAAGAATGGAAGACTCAGATACGGGGAGAAGGAGAGGGAAGGGGGTGGGGGGAAAGGAAGCACGCGAAAAAGGGAGTCGTGATCTTGCATTTAAAACGGAAGCAGAAAGCCCCGTTTTAGATGTAGGATTTTAGACTGGTGTAGATGACCCCTATGTATATTTACTGAGGTGTATCCTTATCCATCTAGTCCCTCCATCTTTTGTGCATATATTGTCTCGTCCAGCCTTCTCTAGCCTGGTACCCTCCAGATGTTCTGTACTACAATTCCCAGCATTTCTGACCATTGACCATTGGGTTGAGGGTGATGAGAGTCAAAGTCCAAAACATTGGAGGGCACTAGATTGGGAAAACCTTGTCTAAACTGTTAGCAGCCCGTATCTTTCTCTTCTGAATTCTTTCCAACTTGACATCATTCTTTTTTTAACTCAGGAAGTCAGAAATGAATATAGGGGTGATGGATAGCTCCTAGCTCTATCGAGCCAAAGGCATTGTGCGGCTATTCTGTCTTTCATTCCTTAACAGATTTTTGTTGTGTTAAATGGACAGGACAAAATGATGGGAAAACATGGGAGGGTTACAAATGGAAGACTATGGCATCTGGACTGCCCATAAAATTACAGCATTTGAGGCAGAGTGATTGCACAATAAAAGCATCTTCTGGTAGGCTCCTAGGACTCCAGATGAGATCTTAAGAGACAGCATTGTCCCAGATTGCAGAAACAAATTCTTGAAGACAGCATCAAGGAGACTTAGCTTCTTCTGCCATAGTACCACATGGCTGACTCATATCCAGTTTTTCATCTTCTATAACACCCAACTATTTCTCAGAAGGGGGCATGGATCTCTAGCACAAGGTGTTTGCCAAAAACACATCTTGTGGCAAATGGAAATGGTTGTGTAAGCCAGATCAAAGTTTGCAATTCCGTCCATCTTTATTTGGAACATTCTTGTTTTTATAAGAAAGAAATCAGCTAGGTTTCTTTAAAAATATATATCATGTTTGAGCAAAGAATGCCTTGCTACAGGCTGTCAACACAGCTTATAATATATGCCGCCTGTCCAATCTGACAGACAATTTGCATATTTATGGAATGCTCATTCCAAGTTCCTGTATATATTTGTAAATTAAAGCAGTAGGAAATGGAACTTTGAAGGATAAAGTTGGAAATGTATCCCATTCAGACTAGTTTAAAGGCACAGGCTAGAGCACATTGATCTATGGCAGAGAAAGAATGCAGAGCAATGCCTGGAGCTGATGCTTCAAGCCTCTGCTATCTCCTGTGGTGAAGATGGCACAGTTTGACTTTGACATGAGGTAGTTTGAAAAACCTCTCCTCACTGTGATTTGTGCCCAGACTCCTTTCAATTCAGGTCCAGCTCACAATGGTGTTTACTCTTGCCCTTTGTGACATACCCCCATCCTTTTTGCAAACAAAACAACCTTACCTTTGAGAAGTGGGAGGAGGTCACTGTCTTCTTAACGGCATGATAAGACTTTCCAGGCTACTCCTTAACTGGAATGATGCTCATTAATAATGCCTGAGAAATTTGCCCCATCAATTTTTTTTAATGGCTTTATCCAATTCACATCTCCTGAGCCTTTCGGCAAATTGAGACCAATTTGGCATTCTGAATCTGCATTTTTGGGGAGACTTCCAATGTACCTCATCTTGGGAAAAGTATCCATCATGTGCATATTTGAGGGAAGTGCACACAAAATGTGTACATTAGGAAAAATGCACACACAATATGCATATCGGTATAGATATTTTTATTAAAAAATTGCAAGCTTGTGTGGACATGGGATGAGCTTGTAGACTCTTGAAAAATGTGCACAAACATGTTGTAATCAATGGGAGAAAATGGATTGGGTCCAACTGGAGCCTTGCAGATGCAGCTGGCCCCAGTTCGCATGCACCCAGCTCTGCTAGCCCTGGTCTGCATGTGGCCCCTGACCCCGTGCAGCCACGATGTAGCACTTCTGGGGACAAACCCCCCAACAAGCAAAAATGCTCATTCTTGGAAGGGGCTGGTTGTGCCCCTTCCAGAAACAATCATTTGCATTTGTTTCAGTGCTTCTCCCCAGAACCACTACATTGTGGCTACGTGTGGTGCAAGCCCAGCAGGGCTGGGTGCATGTGGACTGAGGCCCAGCAAGGCTGGCTGCATGCAAAAGGCCCCAGTTGGATCCAATCCTCGGAGTACAGTTTAAAAATGCACACCACTGATTTAGTGAAAAGAGCAAAAAATAAAGCTTGCAATCTGATAAGGACATGAGTCAGAACGACCTTTGAGATGAAGTTCTGTGAACTTCAAGGAGCTCAGGTTTTGCTGATTCATACATCCCTACATGGGATGTGTAGTTTTCTCAGCCTTCTGATTTAATCTGGGAGGCAGAGGGAACTACAAATCCAATGCTCTCCGGCAGGAAATTATGCTCCTAAATATGCTCATTTCTAGTTATAGAAAAGCCCAGCAAGGCATCTCCTGTCCTGCCACTAACAAGCCCTCCTAGCACAGATTAGTCATTTTGTGCTTGAGAATGGGTAGGAAGGGGATTGGCAGGGAAAGACTAAACAGCTCCTCTGGTGCCACCTCTACAATCCAGGTGGACTAGAAATGGTGCACAGGCAGAGGCACTCGCTCAAATATATATCCATGGAATTCAGTGAAGTGAGCAGAGCAGCCAGTGAGGATCAATGTACCTCATCAAAGAAGTACAAATTGCCAGGAATTGAGCATGAAGTACTTCTGAGTGGAGCTGTTCACACAAAAGCAAAGACAGCTACTACTTCTGAAAAAGTTACACCAGCGTTGTGTTAGGTTCTGTAGACCTGTGTGGAGGTAAGGTGGCAGGTCTGCTGATCGATCTTGGTAAACCACATGTATAGAACAAGCACTAACATTGTTATTTCTCCCACCCCCAAAGAAGCCAAGGAATATGATACCCTTCCAATTTGGCCCTAAGGAACATTTCAACCTGTTGACGGCTCTATTCTCTAGAAGAGAAATTCCCAAACTAGGTGCAGAGTCCTCTCAAGCAGCAGGATAGCACTGAATGACGAATCAGTTAGGAGATAACAAGACTTAGAGACGGGACATTATGTACAGGAATGGCCCAGGACATTTTACTAGCTGAGGTAAAGGTGAAGATGGTGCACCCCTGCCCTGCCGCCCCAATTTCACATACAGAAGCTTACTGGACTGGCAGTTGAAACCTACTTCAACACTGGTGACAGGACAGTGCCCTCCACTGCACCTGCGGGCAGCAGACTAGGTTAGGGGGCACAGGGCAGGTTGTGTGGCACACACACAGATTTGACCTCCAAAACCTTGCCACTGCACTGCTCTGCACTGCCAGGCATCTGCTATCTAAGGCAGCTGCTTCACTCTGCCTAATTACAGAGCCGGCCCTGATTATGGAACTCATAGGATATAGCATTTGGTCGCGATTTATGTTGATCAACTGCTGGTGTCAGTGGACTTCCCTGCCCCCTTCTTCCTATAGCAGCACCCCACCCCACCCCACCCCTTGAAAATGCTACACAGAAGGTCAGGACACTCTGTTAAATGGGGTGAGCTGTGGTGTGGGGCAGGATCTCCAAAAATCAGGCAGAAGGACCTTCTGTGAATGGAGTTCTTCCTTTGGAGAAGGCAGATCCTGAAACCAACCCATATCTTGACTTTTTTTTTTTCCTTGCTGGGTACCGTGAGGAGGTACAGGAAAAACAAAAACAAAATCTATAGCTTAATAAATCCTGTTCACCTTTACTCATGAGTGCGTCCCACTGAACTCTGGGGAGGGGCCACAGCTCCGTGGTAGGGCATGTGTTTTGTACACAGAAGGTCCCAAGTCAGACCCCTAAAAGAATCGGGTAGCAAGTTATGGGGAAGAACTTTCTCTGCCTGAGATCCTGGAAAGCTGCTACCAGTCAGAGCAAACAAAACTGGGCTAGATGGACAAACAGTCTGACCTGGTCTAAGGCAGCTTCCTATGTAAACATGTATAGACTTAGACTGTCAGAAGCCATAGAGATGAGGCAAAGAGCAGATGGATAAAGCAGTGGCAGTAGGGGTGAAGTTAACAGATCTTCGGGATACTTATTTAATCATTTCTATCCCACATCTATAATCATTTCTATCCCACCTTTTTCCTCCTTAAGGAACCCAAGGTGGCGTACATAATCCTCCTACTCTCCATTTTATCCTCACAACAACAACCCTGTGAGGTAGGCTGGGCTGAGAGTCTGTGACTGGCCCAAAGTCACCCAGTGAGTTTCCATGGCTGAGTGGGGACAAGAACCCGGATCTCCCAGCTCCCAGTCCAACGCTCTAGCCAGTACACCAACTACTTCAGGGTGTTCAGATTTCCATCTCTCTATAGCAGGGGTGTGGGGCCAGGTGCCCTCCATGGGCTGGATGATGTCGGGGGTGTGGCCATGGCCCTGACATCGTTGGGTGTGGTCATCATCGCTGACATTGGTGTGCAACTAAAGTGCCGTCTGGAGTTCCTCCAGCCGGCAGTTTGGTCAAGGAAGGACCCAGTTTCATGGTGCACAGGCTTTCCCCAACTGAGGAGCCTCAGTCAGGGCAGATTTGTCCATCCCACACCTTCCCCCATTGAGGAGGAATGGCAATGGACGAGCACCAGTTGGAATGGCGAGTGGAGTGGTTAATTCCAGTCACTGATTGGAGATAACAGTGGGGATTCCTCTCCCTCCCAAAGGAATTTCCCTCCCTTCAGATATGGCCAGATGGGCTAGGCTGGCAGCACAAATTTGGCTTGCAGGCCAGAGATGCCCTGTCTTTGCTCTGTGGACTGGTTTATGCTCCATTAAAGAAGGAGTGAGTAACCTGCAGCCTTTGGTCTAATTTCATGCAGTCCTCTGTAAGCGGTGACTCCAGATGTCTGGCAAAAGTGAACTGTTCCTCCCCCAGCAGCCCTCTGGGCGGAAAGAAAGAGGAAGACAGACAGACAAATAGACAGAGAAGGGAGGGGTGAAGAAAGAGAGAAAGGGGGTCTCTCACTTTTGGATCCGGCCATACTATCACTGGTTTCAGCCCCTCCCACTGCCAGCACTCAGCCCCTTACAGATTACCCCATACAGAATCCAGCCCTCAACAGAAATCTTTTTTCAAGGTTTCTGTCTTCAGAAAAGGTACAGAATTCATATCTAGCTTCCTCTTCTACTTCATCAGTCTCATCGCCAGCACTCACTTGTCCATTGGATACAGGACAAGGATGAACTGCTGAAATTTAAGCCTGAAGTACAGAGATGCGGAGAAAGTGCAGAGCAGAATCAACACCTGTTCTTCAAATGTGGGGTGTGGGAAAGGGAGGGATGTTAAGGGAATTTTGTTATGTTTCTCAAAGGTAACAATTGAGTTTCCATTCAGAAACCCTGTCCTCAAGCCTATTCATTTTTCAAGGAATTCAATAAAACTAGTTGAATTTTCAGAGCTTCTTCTTCTGGGTTCCTGCCACATCTTTCACAGAAGCAACAGCCCTTAGATGTGAGAAGAGGATGTTCAAATAAACTTCTTCTCACAATACCGTAGCTTGCTAACAAGTCGTGTATTACCCAGTACAAAGTAGACTAGCTTTAGCCAGGGCCGTTGTGCTGCGGGCACAGGGCGCTATATGTCTGACTGTGCCTTTCTTCTCTTTCTTCCTTCATAGTCTAGTATAGACTGCATTGGGTTAGAAGAACCTAGGTTTAAGAAATACAAGCTGTTTCCACATGTGTGAAAGTGCTCTTAAAATCCACCACATTTGGATTTGCCACTCAGGTTAGAAACTTGAAGGTATTCTGGAGGAAAAAATATGTTGTTGTTTTATGGCACATTACTCAAATACACTTAAACTCTTTTCATACGGGAAGAGAGTTACAAAGCAAGTACATGCTTGGCTGCCTATTGCAACAAGAATGTGACAATTTGCATGGAGGGAAAAGGTCTCTGATGTATTCACAGTTTTATATGACCTCCATCTATTTGTTTAAAAAATAATTAGCTTAGCTTAGCTCTTGTAGTGTTGCATTTACGTTTCTATTTTTAAAGTACATTTTCCTGTAGTACTTTCATGAAAGCACAATGCAGGCATTTACAAATTATTTGTCTGTTACTGACCAGTTTCTAAACTTTTATTTCCTATATATCTTTGCAAAGGAGACTAGAAATTCTCCTGGGGTTTAATTTTATAGTAATAGAGAAAATTGGTGGCCAGGTTTTATTTTTCCTGGAGCAAAAACAAAACCAACAACTGACATTCAGGTACAAAATAATGTATTTCAAGTTACCAATAGAACAAACAGGAACAGCACTTCCTAGCATTTATTCTTGATCAAAAGTGGAACTCTGAAGAGTTCTAATCCTCATTATAATTTTGGCTAAGTAAACAATACTTAGCCCCAGTTGTGTAGTGGCAATAGGGATGTACAAATCTGACTCACCCGTCTGGTCTGGGGCATCCGCGGTGGGGGGGAGGCGCTCCGTCCCTCCCCCCGGAATCCTCCCTGGCCGGCTCCACTCCGCGGTGACTCTGCAGAGCTGCCGGCCGGGGCCGGCCGCAGCTGGAATTCTGGCCACTGCCAGGCTGCTGTGGCCACAAATGGCGGCCGCTACACCAGCCGCCATTTGCGTGGCTGCCAAGCCGTGATAGGCTACGTAAATACTTACATAGTCTATTACGGCAAAGAGCAGCGGCTGCAAAAGCCCAGCAGAGGCCGGGAGACCAGCTGCCAGAGCCACCAGAGCCGCCTGGTGAGGGCTGTCCTGGGGGGATTCTGCGGGGTGGCGGGGAGGCCATTCCGCCACGGATTCCAGGGGCTGGATTCTTTCGAATCCAGCCTCACTGGAGTCTGTGGCGGAATTCTCTGACATCCTTAAATGGCAAATTCAGAAGTGCAGGGTCCCTTCGTGACAGTCACAGCCACGCCCCCTTCTAAGATTATACAACCTTGTAAGATATACCACCTTCAACTGGGATCCAAAACACTGCAGCTGAGAGTAAGGCAGGGGTATTTCAATCGGACGTCTCAGAAAAAATTCAGGGGTGTTTAAAAAAAATTCACTCACTCACTCACACACAAACATTTTAGGTTTTCAAAATACGCTACTCTATGGAAGCTTCACCCTCTCCACTCAGCCCTCATGGACAGATCCCTTCTCATTTAAACAGCCCCCTTGCACACTTCTGTAGTGCCCCAACATTACCCACTAGTCTACCCTAAGCTCCTTCATTATATCTCTCCCCTCCCCCAAAAGAAACGTCCACACACCCAGCTGGATTGAACTGCACACACACACACACACACACACACACATTCTTTCTTCCCTTCCCACAACAGATTTTTTTTCTGTTTCCCTCCCCTCCACCAGGGCTTGTTTTACCCAGGTACATGCCAACCTTGTCCCAAAAACTGTAGCTGGTTGCATTTGGCAATTCCACTTGGTGTAGAAATTAATGTTCAAGAATTAACAGTGCAATCCAATGGGTGTTTACTTCGAATTGCATTTACAGAGATCTTGGGAAGGCAGCTAAGGATGCAGTCCTACTCACACTCACGTGGGAGAAAGCCCAATTGGCAATTGAGCATAGTGGGACTGACTTCTGAGTAAACATGCATAGGATTGTGTGATAAATCCTAAAAACTGGCAAAACCAACTCTTACAATGAATATTAAGAATTCAATAGCTGAACAAGACATCATCTTGCTTCTCATTTGCACCATCCATCTGCCTCCATCTTTTTCATGTTCATCATGATCGGAAAGAAACTTTTCCATAAGATTTCTCCAGCCACCCCCCCACTCCCCGTAAAGCCCCCAAAGGCACCATTCCTAAACACACTTACTAGGGAGCTGGTGTATTGCTGTGGCCCTGTTCTCCTTTCCTGCCCTGGAATTGTAGAAGTGGGATAGGATGGTGCTCTAGCTGGCTTTGGCTGCTGGTACTGGGGTATAGTTTGGAGAACTGCCAAGAACAAGTTTAAGCATCAGGAGTTTTAAGGGTGATCCAGTAATGAGGGGCCCCACCACCACCATAAACAACCCTCAGTTAAGGGTATGTAAATCAGCTTTATGTGCATTTTTAAATAAAAGGTACAAAACAATGGGAGCATATTTTCAAGAGGAGGACAAGGGTCTAGGCCATTCACATCTCCCTTACTTCCTAAAGGCACATTATATCTAAATGGTGTGAGGAAAAAGGAGAACATGATGATGATGATGATGATGATGATGATAGCTTGTATAATCAAAAATTAAGTTTCAAACAGCTATGCAACTTTGGATTACAAATTAAATTTAAATTTAGATTGTAAGCTTCTAGGGGCAGAGACCTGGCTTTTTTGCTTATGATTATCTGTAAAGTACCAAATATACTGTAAACACCAAAGTCTGTGCATCTTCCAGAAGCAGCTGAAGTGATGTTTTATTCAAAAGACATGTTTTGGTCTTTTGGTGACCAGCAACCGGGAAAGATAAAGTAGATTGATTGGCATATTGTTACCAGCCCTGAGCTTTTGGGATGAAGTAGACTATACATCCAATCAATTAACTAAATAAATAATACATCAGATATGGACAACAGTGATTATGTATTTTTTTCTGTCTCAGATAAAATAGTAACCCTGTTATATGCATAGAATAAAGCCTCAGGGCCATGGGGCTTTAGTCTCAAGTATGGGGACTTACCCTCAAGTAAACGCAAAGCAAATATATGGAGGAACTGTGTGTGTGGGCAGGGGAGAGAACAAGATAAAAGCTGCTTTACTTAACAAATTTATTTAAAGACCATTAGGGTTGCTGGTAATGTGCACTTTAGGCCCTCACCCTCTGCAGGAGCAGCCAAGAAGAAACGCAGCAGGCTGCAGCCTTCCCCAACCTGATGACCTCCAGATTTGCTGGACAACAACTCCCATTGGCTCCAGGCAGCATATTGGCTATGCTGGCTGGGGGGGGGGGAGGGATGATAGGATTTGCTTTCCAATACATCTGGAGGGCACAAGGTTGGGAATGGCTGGGTGAAAGATGCAATGGAGAAGTTCTGCGGCCCCTGCCCAGAGCTGTGCAGAGGCAGGCGAGGCAGCCACTACATCAGGGCTCCCAATATCCACATACATGTCTTCTGGGGAATAAGTATATAGATTTCAATGGGGTTTATTCCCAGGTATTTCTTACCATTTTAATTTAATTCTTAACATTTCTTTCCATTTATTTTCACTCATATAGACCTCCTCTTTCTTCTCTCTGCCCTCCCCACACCCCGACCCCACACCCCACACCCCGCTGCCTTTTTTGGCTGCCGCCACTGCCACTACCCAGCAAACTGACTGAGCTGACCTATCTGAGTCTGATGTTGGCCAGCATATTCTCAGGCACGCTGTGTCTGTGTGCTGGGTTGCCGCCGCTCTACAACTGGCTGGGCTTGCTGCGGGCATGCGACTGACAATCAAGATCAGCATCTCCAGCAAGCAACTTAGCCTGGCCCACGTGCTCCCGCCCTTCCCTGAAACCAGATGGCTATGGCGCAGTCTCAGCGCAGTCTCGGCACAGGCGTGGCCATTGAAGGAGGGCTGCAAGAGAGAGAATTAACCCTTTGCCAGGTGAGGCTGCCTTACCCAGGCGGCCTCTCAGGACAGGGGAGGGGGGAATTCACCATTCTTCCTGCCCTATGCCTGGAGCTTTGGGGAGAGTAGCTGCTGTAGCAGCAGCAGCACCCGCTCACAACAGCATCTCAGGCTCTTCCAGCCACCTGCCCCATAGTGGTAGGCTGGGAGTGGAAGGGACCCGGCTGAGACCTGGCTCTAAAAAAAATCCCAGGTTCTCGTCCTGGTGAGACCCCACCACCACTGCACCCCTGCTTAGTCCATATAAGTAAATTATACTTGGCTAATATAGAGTTTGAACATCCCAATATTCTGTTTGGTGGAGTCTGGTCTAACATGAATCCAACCACCTCCAGTGTTGAAAATCAGGTCTATATTACAACAATGCAATAAAATAGCTGTAATCCAAGGAAGAGAAGGGATATTGATGGAGATGTACTTGCTTTTTACACTACAGCAGGTAGAATATTTAAGAAACAAGATACTATTCAGCTTTTGATTCCTCTCTTCCAAGAGCAGGGATTGCTTGGGCAAAAACAGCAGGCAGAGGGCAGTTTGAGTCAAGTGTGTGCATTTCTCCATATGTGGTATCTTCTTTTTAGATCTTGGTCCACCATGATTTCTTGCAGAACTCACACATACAGTACATACACGCACACATACCAGCAGCGCCACCAGAGGAGGCATTAGACTATAGAACACTCCTGTAACTGAATGTGTGCATTATGTATTAGTGCTATGCCGCATTTCCTGTGATCTTATATCTATAGTTCAAAGTCAGGAGTTAGTTGGTCATCTTTTTTTGACTGCCTTCCCGTTGACTGATTCTCATGCAACATACTTCATTGGCAAGCTCTTGACATGTAGATTCCAAGAATAACAACGGTTTTCAGTATAATTCAAAGTCAGGAGTTCATTTATATCCATAAAGCTTGCTTCTTCTTCTTTTTAAGAATTAGGCTATCTTCTATAACAAAGTTTTGTTTTTAATATAAAAAAGTCAAGTATAATCAAGCAAACATAATTAATTGCAAATTGGTGCAAAATGAAATATGAACACACACAAAATCTCTGTACACAGGTGCAGGCCAAGTACAAAATGCCAGTAACATACAACCTGTAAACAAATTATGCAGGGATTAAGAGACACCTACAGTGAAAAGTAACCCAGTCAAGCTTTAGTTTACACTAGGAACATTGTATTTAAGGAAGTTTTGCAAAGAAAAAAGATGGAAGGCTTTGAATGTTTCAATAAACACAGTTAGTTAAACCATTTGTTAAATTTGACTTTTCTCTGGGAACTGTGTTTGTGGGGAACCAACTGGTTCCTGTTAACTGTAATTCAGTTTCTTTTGTAATGTCTGTATTTTGCTAGTTGAAAAAGTTGTGATATTTTCTATATCCTCATTGATAATATTGTGTAAACATATAATTTAAATCTCAATAAAATAATATTTTAAAAATTTACAAATACAAGTTTCAGGTTTGGATTCCGTATTAAAATGTGTGATTTCAAAAGGTGTGGGAAATATCAGAATGTTCAATCGTTCTTCTAAAATTTCAAAGTGCAACGAGTTTGCCACCATTTTCTCCAACATGGAGCTGTGCTGTGTTTCAGTATGTTCCACAAACTTTACTTCCCATCACTATCTGCCCTGGTCTCACTTTTCAGGATATTTCACTGGATTGCATACACAAGCAGGGTTTGGGGGGGTTGGGTGTATGTGTGTGTGGGGGGGGGGGATTTTTTTTTTTAAGATTAGGAGGTTGTTATGAGAAAGTATCACGATTTGTGTTATCCTACCCTGCCTGGTCAAATACAGTTCACAGTGTTTTGTAATGCTTCTAAAACCTGCTGCAGTGTTAACAGGTGCAGCATATTTTATTGCCAGATCTTTCAAAAGAATAACTTGCTGGTGGGGGCGGGGGGAGACATGTATCATGACTTTCAAAACTCCAGGATTTCTTTTAAATGTATTAAAATATTATCCAATTTATACATTTGATTATAAGAACTAGAAGGTAATAATTATTTTTATTTATTACATTTCTATACCACCCCATAGCCAAAGCTCTCTGGGCAGTTAACAGAAGTAAAAAAATTAAATACAATATAAAAAGCTTAAAAGCCATTTACATAAAAGTTCACAGGTAATATACACAAACATATAACTAAAAACAACTTCAAACTGTCCGTCATAACTAAAGACGTATCCAGGGCCAATTAAAACTCGTCATGTGCTGCCAAATGCCTTGGGAAAGAGATAGGTCTTAACCTGGCACCGTTCCACAGATGGGGGGCCGCCACTGAGAAGGCCGTCTCCCTCTTTGCTGCCTTCTGAGCTTCCCTTGGAGGAGGCACTCGGAGGAGGACCTTAGATGTTGAACGTAGAGTATGGGAATGGTTCATTTCAGGAGAAGCGTGCCATCAGGTATTGTGGTCCCAAGCCTTCAATTCTGTAATGCCTTCAATTCTGTAAATCTCCATTTAAAAGGATCTCAGGTAAGGCAGATGGAAAGATCTTTGTCTGAATCTTTGGGGAACTTCTGCCAATCAGAAAAAGCAATACTGTGTGAGATAATCTTAGCCCTTTTTCAGATATTATATGTTTTGTAAATGATGTGCATAAGTCAAGAGGAGTCTGCTGCCGTGATTCCTCTACCTCACCATACATATTCATTTCACTTTCCATAACATCTGAAAAGCACTGGAATAAGGGAGCCTCATGTATTCATGTAAATATTCCATAATATTTGTACTATATAATTAAACATTATTACATCCCAATTTATTTGGAAAGAAATCCCACTTTTTCCAGTGGGACTCACTTCCAAATAAGAATATGGTTAGAGTGTTGGCCTAGAACCAGGCAGACCTGGATTCAAATCTCCACTTAGCACTGAGTGACCTTGGGCCCCAGTCACCATCTCTCAGCCTAACCTTCCTCACAGAGATGTTGTGAGGATAAAAAAGGGAGCAGGAAGAATCATGTATGCTGCCTTGAGCTCCTTGGAGGAATGGCAGGCTATAAATATAATAGAGGAGTTAAATACACTGGACACAATGCAGCCAAAGTTTTGAGGGTCAAGCTTGATTGTGATGTGTCTTTTTTATTTTTATTTTAAATGAAAAGCTACTTTGGTTGTCTTTGAACCAGAGCATAAAGGCAGCAGGGGAGGGGCTGTTTAACTCTTATTCTCCTCCACAAACTACACGTCCCACTTTGTATCCCACGTGCAGGGGGAAAGATGACTGACAACCCTTGTATTTTCCTTTGCAGTAGGGGTGTACAAAACACTTACTGGTTCTGCTGGGGCCATCCGCGGTGGGGGGGAGGTGCTCCATCCCCCCCCGGAATCCTGCCCGGCGGCAGTTCGACCTTTGTCCGCTGCTGGACTGCGACTGCAAATGGCGGCCGCCGTAGCAGCCGCCATTTGCGTACCTGCCATAGCCGTGATAGAATATGTACATATTTACATAGCCTATCACGGCAAAAGGCAGGGACGCAAATGGCGGCCGCGACGCCATTTGCATCCCTGCATTAGTTGTGATAGGCTACATATATATTTATGTAGCCTATCACAGCAAAAGACAGGGACGCAAATGGCGTCCCTGCGTTAGCCATGATACGCTAGGTAGATACTTATATAGCCTATCACGGCTTGGCAGGGATGCAAATGGTGGCTGGTGTACTGGCTGCCATTTGCGGCCACAGCCCAGCAGCGGCCAGAAGACCACCGGGAGCCGCCACGGCCGCTGGAGCCGCCAGGTAGGTTTCGTCCCGGGAGGTGGCGGGAGGATTGCCCCGTTCTGCCATGGACTCCTGGGGGCCAGATTCTAAAGAATCCAGCCTCACTGGAGTCCGTGGCGGAATTCTCCAACATTCCCTACTTTGCAGGAAGAAAACCAACTAGGATGCCATTTTTAGCAGACAAACAGAAGGAAGGGAAAGAGTTATGAACCCTTTCCCTTCATCCACTAGCTGCTATTCTTCTGCTTCGTATTTGCAGCCTTCCACAGCTGAGTTTTGTTGTCATCTACTTTTGCCCCCAGGTCCCATAGATTTTAGTGGGAAAGTTTACCATGTTCTTTAACCTTTCCTATTGAAACCAAGAAGATGAAAATGTGCTTAACTTGCACCCATTATTAATAAATGCTATACACAAGAGTCCCTTTCATGGATCACTGCCTTGTTGTGGCGAAGGGGCTTGCGTAACTCAGTGAAGCCATAAGCTATGCCGTGCAGGGCCACCCAAGACGGACAGGTCATGGTGGAGAGTTCTGACAAAATGTGGTCCACTGGAGAAGGAAATGGCAACCCACTCCAGTTTCTTGCCAAGAAAACCCCATGGAATGTATCACAAGGCTAAAAGATATGACGCTGGAAGATGAGCCCCTCAGGTCGGAAGGTGTCCAATATACTACTGGAGAAGCGCAGAGGGTATTTCCAAGTAGTGCCAGAAAGGGTGAAGCGGCTGGGCCAAAACCGAAAGGACACTCAGCTGTGGATGTGTCTGGTGGTGAAAAGAAAGTCCGATGCTGTAAAGAACAATATTGTTTGGAAACCTTGAATGTAAGATCAGTGAATCAAGGTAAGCTGGAGGTGGTCAAACATGAGATGGCAAGATTGAACATCGACATCTTGGGAATCAGCGAACTAAAATGGACAAGCATGGGCGAATTTAATTCAGGTGACCATCATATCTACTACTGTGGGCAAGAATCCCTGAGAAGAAATGGAGTAGCACTCATAGTCAACAAAAGGGTGGGAAAAGCAGTACTGGGGTACAATCTCAAAAACGATAGAATGATCTCAGTATGAATCCAAGGCAAACCATTCAACATCACAGTAATTCAAGTCTATGCCCCAACCACTGAGGCTGAAGAAGCTGAGGTTGATTGGTTCTATGAAGACCTACAACACCTTCTAGAACTAACACCAAAAAAAAAGATGTCCTCGTCATCATAGGGGATAGGAATGCTAAAGTAGGATGTCAAGAAATAACCAGGATAACAGGCAAGCATGGCCTTGGTGTACAAAATGAAGCAGGACAAAGGCTAATAGAGTTTTGCCAAGAGAACATGCTGATCATAGCAAACACTCTTTTCCAATAGCACAAGAGGCGACACTGCACATGGACATCACCAGATGGTCAATATCGAAATCAGATTGATTATGTACTTTGCAGCCAAAGATGGAGAAGCTCCATACAGTCAGTAAAAACAAGACCTGGAGCTGACTGTGGCTCAGATCATGGGCTTCTTATCGCAACATTTTGGCTTAAATTGAAGAACGTCGGGAAAACCACTAAACCATTCAGGTATGACCTAAATCATATTCCTTATCAATATACAGTGGAGGTGAGGAATAGATTTCAGGGATTAGACCTGATAGACAGAGTGCCTGAGGAACTATGGATGGAGGTCCGTAACATTGTTCAGGAGGCAGCTACTAAATCCATCTCAAAGAAAAAGAAATGCAAGAAAGCAAACTGGCTGTCTGATGAGGCTTTACAAGTAGCTGAGGAAAGAAGGGAAGCAAAAAGCAAGGGAGAAAGGGGAAGATATACCCAACTGAATGCAGATTTCCAGAGAATAACAAAGAGAGACAAGAAGGCTTTCTTAAATGAACAGTGCAAAGAAATTGAAGAAAGCAATAGAATGGGAAAGACTAGAGATCTCTTCAAGAAAATCAGAGATATCAAGGGAATGTTTTGTGCAAAGACGGGCATGATAAAGGACAAAGAAGGCAGGGACCTAACAGAAGCAGAGGAGATTAAGAAGAGGTGGAAAGAATACTAGGGATGTACGAAAGTGACTTACCTTTTAACAAAATTGAATTGAGGTGGGGGGGAGGCGCTCCGTCCCTCCCCCCAAAATTCTGGCCAGGGGGGAGGCGCTCCGTCCCTCCCCCCCGAAATTCTGGCCGGGGGGGGAGGCGCTCCGTCCCTCCCTCTCCGAATCCTGGCCGGCTGGGTCCGCAAATTGCGTCGGCCATAGCTGCCGCCGTTTGCATTCCTTCAGTCAGCCATGATAGGCTACGTAAATGTTTAAGTAGCCCATCACGGCTGATTTAAAAGAAAAAAGAAAAATGTGCGTACGCAAATGCACGTACGCATTTGCGTTCCTTATTTTGACATGTCTTAGTCTACATAAACATTTACGTAGACTAAGACGGCGAAAATAAGGGGAACGCAAATAGCGTAGACGCTACGCTATTTGCGTTCCCCTTATTTTCGCCGTAGTCTACGTAAATATTTACGTAGACTACACATGCCAAAATAAGGAATGCAAATGGCGGCGCCCATGGGCGCCGCCATTTGCATACGCGCTCTTTTTTTTTTTTAAGTCAGCCGTGATAGGCTACGTAAACATTTACGTAGCCTATCATGGTGTTTTTTAGAAATCTAGCCATGATAGGCTACGTAAATCTTTACACAGCCTATCACGTTTGTTTGTTTTTTGTTGTTTTTTTTACTTGGAAGACCGGCCGCCGCCGCCGCCAAACCACCGCCGAACCGCTGCCGAACCGCCGCCGCCAGGAGGATTCACCCAAGGTAAGTCCCATCCCGGGGGGGGTGGGGGGGTGGCAGACCATTTCTCCACCATTTCTCCACCACCCAAGATTCGTGGAGAAATTCTCTGACATCCCTAATATGGCGGCGGCCATAGCCACCGCCGTTTGCGTCCCTGCAGTCAGCCGTGATAGGCTACGTAAACATTTCCGTAGCCTATCACGGCTGACTTAAAAAAAAAAAAAAAAGCGCGTACTCAAATGGCGGTGCCCTTGGGCGCCGCCATTTGCGTTCCTTATTTTGGCACGTGTAGTCTACGTAAACATTTACGTAGACTACGGCGAAAATAAGGGGAAAGCTATTTGCGTTCCCCTTATTTTTGCCGTAGTCTACGTAAATGTTTACGTAGACTTGTTGTTGTTGTTGTTCAGTCGTTCAGTCGTGTCCGACTCTTCGTGACCCCATGGACCATAGCACGCCAGGCCTTCCTGTCCTGCGCTCTCTCCCGGAGCGTGCTCAACTTCATATTCATTGCATCCGTGATGCTATCTAGCCATCTCATCCTCTGCCGTCCCCTTCTCCTTTTGCCTTCAGTCTTTCCCAGCATCAGGGTCTTTTCCAGGGAGTTTTCTCTTCGCATTAGGTGGCCAAAATATTGGAGCTTCAGCTTCATTATCTGTCCTTCCAATGAGCACTCAGGGTTGATTTCCTTTAGGATGGACTGATTTGACCTCCTTGCAGTCTTCTCCAGCACCACAGTTCGAAAGCACGTGCCAAAATAAGGAACGCAAATGGTGGCACCCATGGGCGCTGCCATTTGCGTACGCTAGGGATGGGGGAGAATTTCTCCCCGAAACTTCGGGGGGCCGAGTGCCAACGTGATCGGCCCCCCAAAGTAGTTTCAGGGAGAAATTCTCCGCCCCCCCGCCCCCCGCACCCCCCTGGGACGGGACTTACCTTTCCCGAATGTCCCTCCCGGCAGCGGGTCCTGGCGGCGGTTCGTCAGGTCTTCGACAGGGGCAGAGGCGGCAGCCGGTCTTTTGACCGGCTGCTGCCGCCGCCATTCCAATAAAAGTAAAAAACAAACGCCCCCGTGATAGGCTACGTGACGATTAACGTAGCCTATCATGGCTAGATTTGCGAAGTCAGCCATGATAGGCTACGTAAATCGTCACGTAGCCTATCACAGGTGACTTTAAAAAAAAAGCGCGTACGGCTAATGGCGGCCCCCATAGGGAGCCGCCATTCACGTTCCTTATTTGGTCACTGTAGTCTACGTAAAGATTACGTAGACTACGACGAAAATACGGGCAACGCTATTTGCGTTGCCCTTATTTTCACCGTAGTCTACGTAAAGATTTACGTAGACTACAGCGACCAAATAAGGAACGCGAATGGCGGCTCCCTATGGGGGCCGCCATTTGCGTATGCGCTTTTTTTTTTTTTTTAAGTCACCCATGATAGGCTATGTGACGATTAACGTAGCCTATCACGGCTGACTTTGCAGATCTAGCCGTGATAGGCTACGTTAATCGTCACATAGCCTATCACGGGGGCGGTTTTTTTTTTAACTTTTTATTTCTCAGCCGGGCGAGGCGAGGCACCTCCTCCCCGGCCTGAATTTCGGCCGGGCGAGGTGGGAAGCCTCCCCCCCCGGCCTGAACCTCGGGGGGAGCAGCGAAGCGCCTCCCCCCCACCGTGAAGCAAGCTGCGAGACCAGGTAAGTGGCTTTTGTGCACCCCTAGCGTACGCGGTATTTTTTTTTTTTTTCAAAGTCAGCCATGATACGCTACGTAAACATTTATGTAGCCTATCACGGTATTTTTTAAAAATCTAGCCGTGATAGGCTACATAAATCTTTATGTAGCCTATCACATTTGCTTGTTTTGTTTTTTACTTGGAAATGGCAGTTGTGGCAGCCGGTCGGAAGACCGGCCACCGCAGCCACCGCCGCTGAGCAGCCGCCACCAGGGACATTCGAAGAAGGTAAGTCCCGTCCCGGGGGGGGGCCTGGCAGACCGTTTCTCCACTAATTTTGGGGGGCCGAATGCGCTGGCATTCGGCCTCCCCGAGATTCGTGGAGAAATTCTCTGACATCCCTAGCAGAGACATCACCTTCCCGACAAAGGTCCGTCTAATCAAAGCTATGGTTTTCCCAGTAGCAACGTATGGCTGTGAGACCTGGACTATAAGGAAGGCTGAGTGCCGAAGAGTCGATGCTTTCGAACTGTGGTGCTGGAGAAGACTCTTACGAGTCCCCTGGACTTCAAGGAGGCCAAATCAGTCAGTCCTAAAGGAAATCAACCCTGACTGCTCAGGGGAAGGACAGATTCTGAAGCTGAAGCTCAAATATTTTGGCCACCAAATGTGAAGAGAAAACTCCCTGGAAAAGACCCTGATGCTGGGAAAGACTGAAGGCAAAAGGAGAAGGGGACGGCAGAGGATGAGATGGCTAGATAGCATCACCAATGCAATGAATATGGACTTGAGCACACTCCGGGAGAGAGCGGAGGACAGGAAGGCCTGACGTGCTATGGTCCATGGGGTCACGAAGAGTCGGACACGACTGAACGACTGAACAACAAATACTCAAGAGTACAAAGGTCATTTCAAATCATCGACTATATTCTGTTCTCTTTAGATCTTATTGGCTGTGTTTGCAGGTTTTTCAAGGCCAGCTCTTGTGTAGAAAAGCTGGTTTTCTTTGCAGAAGCAATGTGACTATGTCAAGAACCATTCATTAATGGATGAAATTAGTTCCAAAATAATCAAAGAGGAATAATGGTAAATACTACCGAGATGAAACAAAGAAGAATGGGAATAAGACATTGCCTTAACACTACTCAAGATTAGATTTGTTGTTGTTGTTGTTGTTCAGTCGTTCAGTCGTGTCCGACTCTTCGTGACCCCATGGACCATAGCACGCCAGGCCTTCCTGTCCTGCGCTCTCTCCCGGAGTGTGCTCAAGTTAAGATTAGATTACATGTGTAAAATAAGAAACCCTAACATTTAATTTTGTCATCCAACTTTTTCCAGTGCTTTTAGTACCCAAAATTCCCATATTACAACATAACGGTTCACATGAGAAATTAAGCAGTGCCTGCTAAGACAGTCATGAAAATTTTAAGCTGTCATTAAAAATGATTGTAATTAGGACAAACCGTATGAAAATGTTTCAGAATTGAGACCCAGGTGAATTAATAGTAAGGGTATATTATGCATTATCCTGTTGAAGGGCAGGGATTTATACATGTAGCTGCCTTTAACATTCATGTGAATTGCATGCATAAATCTCCATGCAATGAGATGCAATATGTCAACGCACTGCCTAAAGTACAAGACACTAAGTTTTGCTTTTCAATTGTTCTTTCCTTACAAAATTAAACAGTGCTTCATTTGCAAAATGGGAGGTACCAGTCCTGGAGTCTCTAGGAAGGAACACAGAAACACAGGAAGTTGCCTTATCCCGGGTCAGACCCTTGGTCCATCTAGCCCAGTATTGTCAACACTGACTGGTAGCTGCTCTCCAGGGTTTCACCCAGAAAGCAGAAGTGGAAAAAATATTAAATTAGGAAATTGCAGAAGAGGAATTATGACAATCATGTTGGTGCCCAATTGTATGAAGACCTAGAACCTACAGAGATTGTTTAGGTTTGTGCTAAAGGAATAGGGGGCACCATCTAGTGTGACAGCACGTCACCACAGCACATGACTTTACATCAGTTTTATAGGAAGGCATGAAGGCAAAAATATAGAGGATTGTCATGTTAGGTACCTTGGAGCCAAGACCCTTAGTTCATTCTCTTGGCCTTGAGGGATCATAACCACTAAGTCAAGCAGCGAAAATAGTTCTGATTTTCTAGGTGATGTAATTTTAGTTGGTCGCTTGACTCTTGATTGCTGCAATCTACAAAATGGCTTACTTACTTGAACAGTCCTATCCTACTGTGCTTAGAGATGAAGAAATCTAATCCTTATATTTGTGTATGTGTTTTAAAATCAAGGTTTTGTTAACCAACTATGCTTTATACACATGCACAGCCCATATCCAACAATCTTGGGCTTGCTAACAATGCCATAAAACTGTAATTATAATAATATACTGTATTTTTCCTATAATGTGTTTTCCTTGAAGCAAAATAAATAGATTGGGTAAATAGGAGAGATATGTTCAGGGTCGATACAGTCTCAATTTATTAACTAGCACCTGAACAAAATGTTTGCCCCCCAACTGCCAAGTGAAAAGGGGCATTTATGAATTTTCAAGCAAAGTAATAAGTGCCAGATTTATTTCTTTATAAGTACCTGTGGATTCTGTTGTATTGCTTGTTAACAGATGCAAGTGGGCAATATAACTATTACATCAGGCAATAACAGAAGAAAGCTAGTCAGTTTCTAAGCAACAGCTCAGCATTGGCCACTTGTCAACACAGCTCTAAGATTTCCTCTGATAGTGTAAAATGAAGAGAAGTTGGACAGCATAGTCTAATTTCCAGGAAAAGAACAAAGCATGAAACTGGTGATTTGCAAAATCATATTTTGGAGATTTCTTACAAAATCTATAGAGCTAAAATTGAAAACTGTCAAACATTTCACTTTAGGAGCTGCTGAAACGTCTCCACTGTTAGGCAGTTAAACAGAGGCCACTATTTCGCTTAGCAATTTGCTTACTACAAAATAGTGACTTAATGGTAGAAGGCCAAATGCTTCTGCTCACTTTTTCTCTTCCATCTCTGTGTCCCTCACCCTCTTTATTTTCATTTTATTTTCAAATTAGACACAAGTTTTAGTGCAGTAATTTTCAAACTTTTGATGTGAACCCTTTCATCAACATGTCTGTTAAGGAACCCCTCTAGATCTGCATGGAATCATGCACATAAGCAACTATTCTGGGACATGGTCTCTGTTTACAAGGAGTGCTGTAAACATGGTTCTGGGGCATGGTCACTGGACGTCCCTGGTTTCCTGTACGAACTGAGAGTACACTCTAGAACATACCCAACCATGTGTTTGGTGAAAGCGAGTGCAGGGATGGTGGATACCCACTGACCAATATGCATTCACTTGACTGTCTATATGATCCCTGTGCATGTACAAATTGTGTGTCCATAGATTCTGTACACACAGTAAAAAACATCATCCCTGATCATATATACAGAACCTTTGCATATACAGTCTGTATCTTTATAGGGAACATGCAGACAGCCAGCTGAATGCACACACCTTACATGCATTCACTGGACACACAATGGAGAAATAAACAGCGCTTTCTGTACTAATTTGATAAATAGTTTTGTACACTGTTAGGCTGTTGGTTAAAAATAGTAAGAGACCCAAAGAGTAGGGTGACCTACACCTGTTTTATAGTTCTGTCAGATACAGAATGTTTGCCTTCTCTTTCATGCACAAACAATAGTCCAACCAACGGTATTAATCAGTGACTTGGTTTGCTTTCACATGAACTGGCACATTGGCGCAGGTGTGTTTTACATTTTTGTTGGTTAACTGAAATCTTTTATGCCCTGCCTGAGATTCTCGATGGCCTTAAGAATAACGGCTACAACCTCGTGGTACATCCAGCCACAAATCAGGTCTCTGCGAATGACTAATAGCATGTGCCATAGAGAAGTCTGCAAGAAGAAAAAGACTATGAGCAACAATGCAACCAAACTCATAGCCATACGCTCTCCCTCTCCCTCTCTCTCAACTGTCTATAAAAATCCTAAAGTATTGCATGCTTGCCTCGTGTTAAATGCTTTAAAAATGACACAAGAAATAAAGCGTGAGCTCACCCATGTTGATTTTATGATATATGAAATTACTTGTTTTTTCTCACAGCTTTGTAAAACGAATCACAGTGAATGCTTCCAAGCAAGATTTTAATCTAACCTGTGAGTGTAGGGGGGTGGGATCCCATTCATACAACTTAAAACTGGGGGTTCTTTTTTCAATGAGGTTGAACATAGAATCATAGAATAGTAGGGTTGGAAGGGGCCTATAAGACCATCGAGTCCAACCCCAACATGCATTCAGTGAGCTGGTTACAGGAACAAGCATGTTCCTGGGAATATTGTACAAATACAAACACTGCCAAGGTGATGACGTCCATATCACTATATTAGATATGGACAAAACAGATATATCTTGGATTTCTTGCAAACTGCTACCAATCATGCTTAATGAAAACCATTGCATTTATTTTATTTATTAATAACTCTGCCTATCAGGCACCCAAGGCAATGCACAATAAAAAATAGCATTAACATTTTCATAAAACCGCACACACAGCCCAGCAAGGATTTAAAAACCACCCTAACTACACAATACAATTTGAGAGTGATATTAAAATTAAAGAGCAACGAACAGTTATGCAGCATGAGAACTAGCATAGTATTTATTGTAAATCTAAACACAAATAAGGAAGGAGGCATTCTCACCTCCCTTGGGCGAGAGTTCCATAATCGGAATGATGCTACCAAAATGGCCTCTCTCGAGTACCCACCAACCTAGCTTCTCTAAGTGGAAGGACATTTAATAGGGCCTGCAATGATGATTGGAAAGTACAGGCAGGTTCATAGGGAAGGAGGAGGTCCTTCAAATATCTTGGCCCCATACCATTTGTTTGTTTATTTATTTATTTAGATTTATAAAATCACATCCTGTACTTAGCTGGTATTCAGTGTGATGTACAATCAAAAGATGAAAATGTCACAGAAAACCCAAGGAACAAAAGGACTTAGGGCTTTGCAGGTCAAAACCGGCACCTTGGATTGCGCCTGGAAACAAACTGGAAGCCACTGAAGTTGATCCAAGACTGCTGTAATGTGGTCTGCACAGTGCATTCCTGACAAATGTCTAGCCACTGCATTTTGTACTCACTGTAGTTTCTGAATATTTTCCAAGTATTGCATATAGGGCACGATACAGTAATTGAAAAGAGAGGTGATTAAGGAATGAATCACTGTGTCCTCATCCTCCTTGACCCATGTTCATGTTGGTCTATAAAAGTTCTGAGAGAAGAATTGGCCAAGTGACGCTGTAAGTGTTTCCTTGAGAGGGGGAGATGTTCTGGTCCCTCTAAAGGAGACTGTGGAAAGACCTTTATTAAAGAAATCATTATTGACTTCCACCCCCCTAGATAATTACTGACCACTGTCACATCTGCCTTTTCTGAATAAGGTCCTGGAGAGGGTGATGGCATCACCAGGATTTCTTGGATGAAACTGATTAACTTGATCCCTTTCAGTCTGGGTTCAGGCCTGATTTGGAGACAACAGCCATGGCTGCCTTGGTAGATGACCTACACTAGATAGGGGGAGTACATCCCTGTTGGGTCTGCTGAACCTCATACATCCAAGCAATTTATTCACATGCTCAGGCAATTTATTCACATGCCCCGCCGTGATAGGCTATGTAAATACTTACGTAGCTATCACGGCCTCCGCAGGGATGCAAATGGAGTCCCTGCGTTAGCCGTGATAGGCTACGTAAATACTACATAAATACTTACGTAGCCTATTATGGCTATGAAGAGGAGGAAGCAAATGGCGGCCGCAGGACGGCCGCCATTCGCAAAGCAGCGGAGACGGGAGCAGGTAAGTGCTCCGTTTCGCGCACCTTTCATGGGTTGGAGGCGACAGGGACTTCATCCCGCACACCTTTTGTGGGTTGGGGGGGTGGGGGCTTCGTTCCGTGACAGATTTCGGGGGGCCGAATGCACTGGCATTTGGCCTTGCTGAGATCCATCGTGGAATTCTCTGACATCCCTAGTTTTAACCACCCTAAATAATTTGGTGTCATCTGCAAACTTCGCCACTTCACTGCTCACTCCTAATTCCAGATCATTTACGAACAGGTTGAAAAGCATTGGTCCTAATACAGATCCCTGTGGGACCCCACTGTTTATTTCCCTCCACTGGGAGAATTTACCATTTATTCCTATTCTCTGCTTTCTGTTCTTTAACCAGTTACTGATCCATAACAGGACCCGTCCTCTTATTCCATGACTGCTAAGTTTGCTCAGGAGTCTTTGGTGAGGGACTTTGTCAAAAGCCTTTTGGAAGTCCAACTAAACAATGTCTAATGGATCACCCTGTCCACATTTTTATTGACACTCTCAAAGAACTCTAAAAGATTAGTGAGACAGGACATACTTTTGTCCTTAGTGACACAGGACATACCTTTGTGGAAGCTATGGTGAGTCTTTTTCAGCAGGGCTTGACCTTCTATATGCTTACTAATTCTATCTTTAATAATGCTTTCAACCAATTTACCCAGAACAGATGTTAAGCTAACCATCCTGTAATTTCCCGGATCCCCCCTGGATCCCTTTTTGAAAATGGGTGTTACATTGGCATTCTTCCAGTCCTCTGGTATAGAGACTGAGCTTAGGGATGTGTTGCGTATTTCGGTTAGAAGATCAGCAACTTCATATATGAGTTCTTTGAGAACTCTAGGATGGATACCATCTGGGCCCGGTGTTTTATTTGCTTTCAATTTATCAATAAGGTTGAGAACTTCATCTTTTGTCACCACTATTTGCCTCAGTTCCTCAACTCCCTTCCTGAAAATATCCGTTCAGGCACATGTATCTGTCCTATATCTTCTGCGGTGAAGACAGATGAAAATAACTCATTCAGCTTCTCTGCAATCTCCTTGTCCTCTTTCAGTACTCCTTTAACTCTATTATTATCCAGTGGTCCAACTACCTCCCTAGCTGGTTTCCTGCTTCTGATATATTTAAAGAATTCTTTATTGTTGGCCTTGATGTTGTTAGCGATACGCTCTTCAAAATGCTTTTTTGCATCTCTTATTGTCTGCTTGCATCACCTTTGTCCAAGCTTGTGCTGCCTTTTGTTTTCCTCACTTGGGCAAGACTTCCATTTTCTGAAGGAAGCTCTCTTTTCTCTAATAGCTCCCTTAACACTGCTCATTAACCATGCCAGCGATCTCTTGGACTTGGTGCTACCTTTCCTAACCTGTGGTATATATTTTAGCTGGGCTTCTATTATTGTGGTTTTGAGTAATCTCCAACCATTCTGAAGGGATTTAATCTTCTTGACTCCCCCTTTTAACTTCCTTTTCACCAGTTCCCTCATTTTAGAGAAGTTTTCTCTTTTGAAGTCAAATGTGACTGTGTTGGACTTTCTGGGCAATTTTCCACTTAAACATATATTAAATCTGATAGCACTGCGATCACTGTTGCCAAGTGGTTCAACAACATTTACATCTTGTACTAGATTCTGGGCGACACCACTTAGCATTAAATCCAAGGTCGCCTCCCCTCTGGTCAGTTCCATGACCAACTGTTCTAGGGCACAATTGTTTAGGACATCGAGAAATTTAACCTCTTTGTCATGGCTGGAACATGCATTTATCCAACCAATGTGGGAGTAATTGAAGTCACCCATTATTACAACACTTCCTTGTTTGGAGGCCTCCCTGATTTCATTTTCCATCTCAAGGTCACTCTGAGCATTCTGGTCTGGGGGATGATAGCATGTTGCTAGCACTAAATTGGTTTTGGAGCCTGGTATTGGTGCTTCTGTGGAAGAGCCTACCGTTTTAGGTGTTCTAGTCTGCTCGACACTATGCCCTCTGTGACATACAGGGCAACACCTCCCCCAGTATGCCCTTCCCTGTCCTTCCTATAGAGTTTGTATCCAGAGATGACCATATCCCACTGGTTCTCTCCGCTCCACCAGGTTTCTGTAATGCCCACTATATCCAGGTTTTCCTTTAAAATCAAGCATTCCAACTCTCCCATTTTGGCACAGAGGCTTCTAGCATTTGCATAAAAACACCTATACATAGTATCCCTCCCCAGATGCCTCTGGCGTGTGCATCTTTTGCTATGGGACGGTGGCCCCTTTGATTGGCTGTTATGATCTGCCATGTACTCCTGGCCTATTTCCTCCCCTTCTACATTTGGGAAATCAAAAACACTTTCATCATCATCCCTTTGGGATGATTTAACCTGAACCGGATGCTTCCAGCTCCTGTTGGCTTTCCCCCAGGATTTAGTTTAAAAGCTGCTCTGCCACCCTTTTTATGTTTAGCGCCAGCAGTCTGGTTCCATTTTGGTTTAAGTGGAGCCCATCCCTCTTGTACAGGTCTGGCTTGTCCCCAAACATTCCCCAGTGCCTAACAAATCTGAACACCTCCTCCCTGCACCACCGTCTCATCCACGCATTGAGACCCCTCAGCTTCACCTATCTAGCTGGCCCTGCATGTGGAACAGGTAGCATTTCAGAGAAAGCCACCTTGGTGGTCCTGGATTTCAACCTCCTACCTAGCAACCTAAATTTGGCTTCCAGGACCTCACAACTACATTTCCCCACATCGCTGGTACCAACATGGACCACAACCACTGACTCCACCCCAGCAGTATCTACTAGGCCATCTAGATGGCACGTGATATCTGCAATCTTTGCACCAGGAAGGCAATTCACCATGCGATCTACATGCCCATCACAAACCCAGCTGTCTACGTGTCTTATGACTGAATCTCCCACTACTGGTTTTTTATTTGGGTATGATTTCCCTGGAAAATGTGGTTGTTTACTACGAGAATTTGGGGGAATTATTTACGAAATCAACCCTGACTGCTCATTGGAAGGACAGATACTGAAGCTGAAGCTCAAATATTTTGGTCACCTAATGCGAAGAGAAAAGTCACTGGAAAAGACTCTGATGCTGGGAAAGATTGAAGGCAAAAGGAGAAGGGGACGGCAGAGGATGAGATGGCTAGATAGCATCACTGATGCAGTGAATATGGACTTGAGCACACTCCGGGAGAGAGCAGAGGACAGGAAGGCCTGACGTGCTATGGTCCATGGGGTCACGAAGAGTCGCACACGACTGAACAACTGAACAACACTGTGAGTAGGGAGTAGGGAGGAAAGAGTCGTCGTCCCCCAGCTTCCTTGCTCTGTTGCTAAACGTGCTCCATTGCTTAACTAGCTTGTTTGCTGACACTTTGTCACTGGGGCTCCTCACGCTTGGAGAGCTGGCTCCCTTGGAAGCATGCCTCTTTATATAGATAAGCCCAACTGCTGCTGCAGAGATTCTGATTGGAAGACCTCATTTGAAAAGCAAGGGAGGCTGTGTGGAAAACTCCTGATCAGCACTGGCTTTCAGTGACTGGGAATGTAGGTCAGTTGCTCCCCCCCTCCCCCCGGGAATGGTAATTCCTATTTAGGAAGGACTATCAATAGTGAATGGGAGACCTGTTGAGGGGAGATCCTCTATTCATTGGTTCATTGGAGGGGACAGCAAACAAAGGTTACGTGATCTGGGAAGGCTGTGGCTTGCAAGGTCTGGATCTTTTTTCTGAGTGCTTTTTAAAACTTAAATAATATGCGGAACCCTTGAGCTTGCTTTATTTGGTGAACTGCTCTTTAAGGCCTAAAGCCTGAGCCTAAACTGAGCCCAGTCTGAAGCTAGCCTGCGCTTTTTCCTGCTTTAAGCTGACTCTTATTCCCCCTTTTTATGCTTGGGGTGAGTTTAAAATATGCAGCTGAGGTTCTTTTCAACCACTCAGTGGTCTTTGTTAATGCAAGGCCTGTAAGCCCTTCCTCGATTCCCCTGTGATATTTAGCTCTCTCTTGTAAGTTTGTAAGGGGTTAACCCTCTGGGATCTAGCTGTGCCCTTGTTTTGGCTTCAGCTTCTATTTATCAATGTTAAATTGTTACCTGAGGTACTTTACTAGATAATTAAGTAATTTCACTTACCTTTTCTGTGCATAGTTGATTAACTCGCTTGTTGGCTGACGCTTCATCACTGGGGCTCCTCACAGTCAGAGAGTTCAACTAGATGATACTATGATGGTGCAATTAGAGGCAGAGAAGATTTCTTTGCTACCTTCACTGCCACCAAGGTGGCCCTAAAATGGGCTCTGGCCCATGTTCAGTTGGATTCGGCTTGAGTTTTTCACCACCGCCTCACCTGCTCACCTGCCAAGGCATTTCATTGCCTTAAGCTCCTTCAAAAACTAAGGAGCCCATGTTCTGCATCCCAGCAAAGGATGTTTAAGAGAGATGATGTCAACTGTCCAGACTCCAGGTCACCTCCCCATTCCACACATCAACCTGGGCTTTGAAAGGATCACCAGTTCTAGTGGCTGGAAAATCCCCCAGAACATTCAGGAATCCTTCAGGATCCATTTGTCTCCAAGGGCAGACCAATTTAATAGGTCCCCCGCCTCTGCAGAGGTTACATGCCTCAGCTAATCTAAACCCTATTATGTAGAGATCTGTCCATCATAGTGGATTTCTTTCTAAGCCCTCTACCACAGATCGGTTTCATCTTGGCTAGCAAGCACCAAGTCCTGCCACATGTATAAAGCCAGATATTAACTGAAATAGGACCATGGTTGTCATGGAAGCTTCCATAACTTCCTAAGCTTAAAAAACTATGAAATACTCAAGGCCACCTCTCTTTCCTTTGTGCATTGCTCCCATTCTTTTTTTGACATCACAGTCCTGCCAAGGCAGTAAGGATCCCCACTGCCTTCCATCGACTTGGCATGTTGCCATCAACACATGCTAGGCAGCCTCCGTTTTTGTTTGCTGCTGGGGAAATTTCATTTGACCCTCTCAAGTGGGGCAGGAGCAGATATGAGATTTGTTGACACTGAAGTGCTTTTATCTGAATTCAGCAAAAGAGATACAATGAAAAGATTGCAGCTGTTCAGCTGCAGCGTTGGACCTATTACAGGGATCATATGCATTTACAAGTGGCATATCAGTGAAAGTCCTGCTCACCTTAACAGCTGTGCACCTCTTTGCCAGCGAATGTGTACATCTCTCAGCTTGCTTTGCATGCCTTGCATAGCTTGGAGTAAAACAAGTGGCTTTTGATTAACTGACAATCATAGCAAAGCCAGCAGTTACAAGCTTACATGGTGGTCCTTTATCTTTACCCCTTGCTAAGTCTCTTAGCTTGTCTCCACAGAGTATGTCGCACTTTTAAATAGTGGATATTTGAAGATGCAACATACACAAAAGAACCTATCTTGACATCAGATTTTCTGTGCCAGGTAACCCCCTGCTTGATACTTATTGAGGCAGTAATTTCTGCTTTCTGCGGCAGCAGCGGCTGCTGCTGCTGCTGCTTTTTCTTCTTCTTCTTCTTCTTCTTCTTCTTCTTCTTCTTCTTCTTCTTCAGTGTATTGGCTTTAGAACATTTTGTGCAAATGTAACTCCCTGTTTGGAATAGGGTGTGTTAAGTATCCGTTATGCATGTTCCTCTTAAATTCTTTTTTGTCCTTCATGCCTTACCAGAGCATAAGGAACTGGGTGGTTCACATTGTTGTCTGATCACGGCATACTGTAATTTGGATGATATGAGTTGATGGAAGTAGATTGCTTAGCATGCAGGGTCCTGTCTCAGACCCCCGCATGTTAAGAGTGGAGATGGTTTTCTACTCTGTCCCCAGAGTGGAGAACCTTCAGGAGCCTTCCAGCAATGCAAATTTAAATATTTTTGATTAGGGACACTGGTTAGAGACTTCCTCCTGAGGATTTTGACAAAGCTGTCAATAAACAGTCATTTTGAAGGAACCGGCACTGGAGACTGATTGTGTCATTGCCAAGTAAAATATGTTTATGCACATGTTGAGAAGGAATTTTAGGGGCGCACCACCTAGCATGTAGGCAATGCCATGTTTATGAACATCCGAATACGTGCTTTCCTCAAGTTGTACAGCCAGACCTAAGCTTACTTTTCTCTTTGGTGTGGTGAGTGTATGCGAACATTCAATGCTGGCTCCAGGCTTTTGCGGGCCCTTGGAAAAGACACTGTCAATGCGCCACCTCCCTCATTGAGTCTGCCTTCTCACTGCCTTTGTCACCAACTGTCATCCTCTTCCTCATCATTACTACCCCTTCCTTGCTGGACAGGGAGATAGATAGCAAGTAGCCAGTGGCATTTACCGCTCCACCTTTTCACCACCACCATTGGCTGGGCCAGAGTGAGAGGCAAGTGAGCAAGCAAGTTGCGATGGTGAAGAGGAGGAGCAAGTCCTGATGGATCTTGTCTGTAGTCCCTGGCTGGGATGTGGGCCCTCAGCAGCTGCCCAACAACGCCTGCCTTTGATGCCAGCCCTGCAAACATTCCCTAAATGCAATATAAGAGGCTGTTCTTATGTCAGTCAACAGTAAGCCACCAGGCCCAGCCCTCAACCCTAGCCCAATGGACGGTTACGAAAAAGGTAGTGACCAATTTTGAGGAAAGCTCAAGCACAAGTACGATGCTTGCAGATATGCTGACTGAATTGCATCACCAGTCACCTGTAATCCATACCTTCTTGTCCATACGGTGCCAATCACTGCTAGTCAATGCAGACTAATAAAATCAGCATAGATTAATCAAAGCAATGAAAATGCTGCTGAATGCCTGAAATAAGAAATTTATTTATGATACTTCCTGCTGTTCTTCCGGGTCTGTCTGTGCAGCATTACCTCTCAGAGCAATGTTTGGAAGCATCGTTGGTCATCTGTATAATGATTATTGCATTTATTGCATCTCCATGTCCCCAATGCCATGTATTTCCTGTTATTCTTCAACATTGTTCCTGTTATTTACATTCTTGTGATTGTGATATTTTATAGTTTTAGCAGTTGGGCAGGGGTGGTAAGCAATTTATATGTTGTTGTTTTTAAAAAAATAGCATGCTCGGACCTCAGAGTTAATACATTTGGGGATTTATGGTCTTATGATGTACATAAACACATGTATTTGTATTATAGAACCTAGTATGCTTAAGTGAAAAATCAAGGCATAAAAACATGGACACACATGGCAGTTGCAATCCATTTTACTATTACTTGTGCAAAGTACAAGGGCCAAACGAAACATTCCTTTAAGCATATATAGTGAAGCTATAGGAATCAATGGACGCTTTTTTCTTTTTTTAAACCCCTGCAGGCAGTGGGGTGGAAAGAATTTCAGGACGCGAGAGGAAAGCGTCAACCCTCAGCTCCTAAAGTGCTATGGTCCCGCTATGAATTGGGACCGTGCATGCTTGCAGGAGAGTAAATAAAAGTAGGAAAGTTTAGGCCCTGATTATGCTGGATTGTACTTGAGGAGCTTAAATCTCCCCCCACCCCCACCCCACACACACACACTATCAGTTCACACTTCAAATGGATCCAAATAATCTCATCAATTTTGCCAATAACTTTTTGCCCAGGTGAGACTGCCTCCTTTTCCCTTCATTTGCAACCCAGGGTTTGCCTCCTTAAGAACGTAGGATTTCCTTAGGGGTGCTCTAGGATCAAGTGTTGATCCTGGAAGGTCCAGGGCAGCAGTGACCAGGAGTGCCTTTGCCCAGCTGCACCCTTTCTTGGAAAAGGAATTAGGGATGTTGGAGGAATCCAGTTGGGGGAGGAGTTCAACGAACTTTCATGGCCTCACCCCAGCAGACTCCGTTCTATCTTCTGGTAGCTGGCCTGACTTGGCCTGCAGCTAGCGGATTTTTGGTGTTCTTTAATTCCTTAAATTACAGCCGCAATTTGCGCAAATTACACAAATGTCAGAATACAGTAAAGAGCAACCTCAGAGCATGTATGAAGTGCCTCCAAAGAGTCACAGCTCACTTGCCTGCAGGACTTCCTAGTGCAAGGGTCATGGCTTCCAGGCAGCATTTGCAACTAAGGAAGGAAGGAATGATGGGCCGAGGTTTGAGCCTGTGCGAAAGTGGTACCACCAGAAAGTAAGAAACAGAAGGAATAAGCATGACCCAACATGCCTTAATTAACTGATAATTAATTGCAGCTAGGGAAGTGACCTCACCACAGAAGAGGCATCTCCAGTGTTAACCGCTGCACCTTGGCTGCAACCGTATGCACCTTTACCTGCACGCAAGTCCGACTGAATGGGTCTTCCTTCTATGAAGACACGCATAGGATTGCACTGTTAGACAGGTATGGATTATGGGTGAGGATGGAATAATAGAAATCTCCTTCAGCCATTCCCCACATTTGCTCTCATTCCATGTCAACAAGTAGAAGTGACAATGGAAACGGACTTTGCCTGGATGTATATCTTAGGGCAGCATAACTATGTATTACAAATTTTAGGCTCAGATATAATTAAATGCCATTTGTCAGATCTGTGCATGTTTTTCATCTCATCTGAGGGGATTTTTGATTTTTTTGCCGAACAAATTAGCTAACAAATATGCCTCTTATTCTACCATAACAAATAATTCCTCGGAATAGTTGCCTCCAAGCAGCACGGAAGAAAGTGACTGGGGGAAGTGACCTTCTGCTGTGAAGTTGTCACATTCCAGCAGATTCCTGAGTGCCAATGACAGGCTGTGTAATAGTGATGCCTGTATTGGTGTGTTGTAGTCATGTTGCTAACTTGTTAATTCATTTAGTGCAGTGGTGCAGAGGAGAAGATCTGGAGCAAGAGCAGTGGCGGTGGGGGGGGCGGGGCGGGGAGCCCATCAAGTAGTAACAATGTAAATAGTCTGTTTTAATGATGCACACACAAAATCCCACCCTATCAACACCTCCTACTTTTGCCAACCAGATCTATTTGCCTGAAAAATGGCCATGGAAAACACATCATATCTCTCCTCCACCCATTCTTTTGAAAGCAAAGCCAGCAAACAGCTACAGCAGATGATTTTGCAGACATCAGATTATGCACCAATAATTAATGAACCAGTGATGCTAAAATTCAGTGGGAATTTGACTGCAGCCAGCCACCCACTCACCCACCCCAGTCACACACACAACAACTACCTCAGAATCAGTTCTCAAGTGCTCTTTGAGATCTTTGCAAATCCACTGAGGGCCAAACTAGATTAAATACTGATCTCTGCCCACCCCACCCCCAAGCACTGCTCAGCTGATCAGAAGATCGGATATGGCTGTCACATTTCTAATCAATTATACATACATATTTCATTGAGGCAATGAAATATGGCAAAACTTAAAGGCAAAACTTAAAGGCAAAATTAAAAATTAAAGGCAAAACATAAAGGCAAAACTGACGTACTTTGGCCACATAATGAGAAGACAGGATACTCTGGAGAAGATGTTGATGCTAGGGAAAGTGGAAGACAAAAGGAAGAGGGGCCGACCAAGGGCAAGACGGATGGATGATATTCTGGAGGTGACAGACTCGACCTTGGGGGAGCTGGGGGTGGCGACGGCCGACAGGAAGCTCTGGCGTGGGCGGTCCATGAAGTCGAAAAGAGTCGGAAGTGACTGAACAAATAAACAACAACATTTCATTGAGGAATTCTGGGTGCCCTATTCAAACTCACTGCAAGCTCCAGGTGTCAAGAGCGCCCTAGCTGCCTCTTGCAGTCCCCTCCAGTAGCCAACTCAGGAGGACACAGACGACGAGGATTCTTTCCAAGGCTTTATTCCTTTATTACTTTATGACTCTTTCAGATACTAATCACTAGCAACTAAGCAAGGAACAGCACTGGGGAAAAGATAGCAGAGTAGCCTAAGCTCCAGGTAAGGCAGTTGGTCCCCGTTTGAAGGGGAACCATGGGAAGACCCGGAACTTATGGGCTATGGAGAGATCCTCCCTCTTTCCCTTGGGTCCTCGGGACGCGACCGTTGTTTGAGCGCCAAACGAGCGGAACGCCTCCTTTTGGCGCCCTCCATCTGTCGTCGCTCCCTGCGTCTGCGCCAAGCATCCCGAAAACCCCCCTCCAGCGCTCTCTCACTGCCAGGGTCACTATCTATCCCAGGAATGCTGGCAGGATAAATCTCTGCCAGCTGCTGTGCTTGTGAGAGATGAGTGAGCTCCTCTCCCACGGATTGCTGTTCCTCCTCAGAATCAGAGCTGCTCTGGGGCTCTATGGGCTCAGTTTCCACCCTGACACCAGGCTGCATACCAAATGGAAACAGGAAAACATGAGTAGCATGTAGACAACCTTCCATGCAGGTTAGGGTCATAACCCTAATGTTTTGATCTGGAAGGGAAGGAGACCGGGAAGCACTTAATTTCTCTTTTCCCTTCCTACAGAAGGTTGCATTGGAGGGCAAGGCATGGATTGTATGTGGCCTACTGTGTCCTACACGATGCCCCATCACCACACCAACCCACTTATTTCCATAATCAGAACAGCAGCAGCAGAAGTCATATTGGGCAGGCAAAAGCCCTTGTACTAATGTGTCTAGTATAATCGGGCTGCTGCCCTGCACAACCTACCTTGAATAGGCAAAGACTTCAAGCAGCTCAGAGGAAATGCATATTCCTAGTAGGTTTGACTGTCTGTTCCTACAATATGAATGGGTAAACATTAAAACTGGGGTGCAGAACCTCAGGCCTGGAGGCCAAATCTAGACATCTTGGGGTCCCCTGGGGTGTCCGAGACAGCCCCACCCTTTTCCTCCCACAGACAATTGTTTGAGGGGTTTCCAGCTTCTGTACAGCTTTTTCCCCATTCTAAAGGGTTGATATGTCTCTCCAAAGCCTTGGTTACCAGCAATAAGTGCTTTAAGATGAAATACGCTTGTATTTTTGGTATTTGTCAGGAATGAATCTGAGCATGTGGGGATGTCTGGTAGCTCAGTCTCAGAATGGGAACAGCAAGAACAGAGGGTGGCACCTTCCCTAGTGAGCCCAGATATGGCAAGACTTTTTTTGCAGGACCTTGACACACTGATGGCCCAGCCTGAATGGCTCCACCATTCCTCCACCATGAGAACTCAGGTTCTGGAGAGAGAGGAGGAGGAGGGCGAGGGGCATGACTTGAGAGATGCTAGGGTCCATTGGAGAGCGAAGCAGGAAAAGTTACGGGCAGGGCTCATACGCTCCACCAGGTTGGCCACTCATGGAAGCCAACGTAGGAGGGAGCCACCCTAAGGGAGGGGCATCCCTGTGAATCCAGTCTGGCCAAGAAGTTCTTGCCCAGACTGCTGGCAACTTCTCTAACTTCCACTTTGTCTCCTCTATTGATATTTGTAGATGAGTAGATTAGCTGTTTCATTGCACTCTGAGAGTTTCCTAGAATCTGCATTTGTCAGGAAGCTAGTTGTTGACTAATAAAGCTGTCTTGGCCTGAAGCTTTGTTTCCTGGAGCACGTTGGTTGTGAAGGGGGAGGACGAAGGAACGTGACAGTATTTTGCACCCACCCTTTCAACTTTGGCCCTGCCCAGCACTCTAATGCACACACACACACACACACCAGCTTCTCCAAAATGGAATTTAGTCCTTGGGCAAAAAGAAGCTCTGCACCCCTACATTAAAAGCTTAGGCTAACCTTCAAGCCAAGGCCAAATAAGTTCTCAAGCCCACTGTTGGTTCTGAGATGGACTAGGGTGCTATAGACTTGCTATTGCTGTTACTTTTCATTGATGTGCACTGTCTGTCCCGGTGTGCCAAGGCCTATGACATTTGTAATAAAAATTATGATATTGAATAATTGTTCTTGGTTTCAAAACCAGTAATTATCTCTCACAAATTTATATTTAAGTCTCACTAAGGGGGTGGGGATGATTTTGGGATAGTATTTCTGAATGTCAAACTATGAAGACTTTTCAGTCCTTGTCTGATACTACATATTTTTCAACACACATAATCAAAAGCCTTTCTCTGAGCAGATTACACTGTTCCAAGTGTATGTATGTACACACACACACACACACACTTGCATTAAATAAGCAGAAAGTGTTAAGGCCCTCACCTATCTGTATTCAAGATCCCCCACTGAAAAGATGAAAAACACACATTTTCATTTCATTTTGGATTAGCTTGGTAAACAGCTAGCTCTGTTCTTTCAAGTGTAACATTTGGTTCTATTTGTTAGCTTTGTTGCTGATATTTCACCTCTCCTTTATTTACTTAACATAGTTTGACAAGAAATTCTCAGAGAGATAATATATCTCCATAAAAGACTGACTTGGGGAACATATCCTAAGGTTTCAAGAGGACAGAACCAATAACTTATGCCTTTGACATTTCTGTCAGGCGCTAGTCTGATAATGGCACTCGGTAGAGTTTGTGCTTCCATCTACCAACTTTTGTGGCAAATATACTTCTGCTTTTTAAACCCTGGAGGATGAAAATGTTAGGGAAAACCAAGGCATCTTGAAAAAGTAAAACAAACTAATAAACATTATTGTTATAATAAACTAGATTGTTAATCAAGTGCTCAGTTCTCCATAGCAATATTCTGTATGAAGGTCATAAATCTAGACAGACTTAGGTCTAATTTACATGTGCAGAGGGGAAAAATACATGGCACAGCCCTCCTGGGATTGTAGCACTTCAAAATGTAAGTGGGAGTTTACATGACTGAATGATCCTGCACCTAAAATGCTTCCTTCATATAGGGAACTCATATGTAACAGGGAAGGGTTATACTTCTACAGGGTGTTTTTCATGGGACACCCTTTCAATCATTCAGTCCCCCTACCTGTATTTTGAAATGGAACAGGCCTAGAAAATGGATACCGTGTGCTTTTTCCTAAACATCATACTGAAGCAAAAAAGCTTTTATACTTCTTTACTTGTCAGGACAAGACGGTGTTGATCGCTGTAATTCACTGGCACGATATATGCCAGTAATTTAAAAATGACTGGGCAAGTTCATGGAGGACAGGGATGGCAACAGCTGTTCATTTAGATGGCCAGAAACAATGTCCTCTTGCCAACAGTGTTCAGGAACATTAAATTACTAAAACCTGAAATTACTGACATGGCTTTGTTAATTCTCATACTGGTTTGCGCATCATGGTACTGCCCACTATTAGAAATAGGGGAGTAAGCAAGGTAATTGGTTGAGCTTGATACCACTGGTATTATATGCCAGTTTATGTTTTTTACCCATTTTAAAAAAGTAATGGCTCTATGCATGGGGTTAAACTGATATCCCATGCTGTTTCTGCCTCAAAGTTTCAGTAATTCAAAGAGACTTAAGAACACCTAAGGCAGCCTCCCCCAATCTGGCACCCTCCAGATGGGGGTACTACCACTCCCATAATTTCTGATTATTGACCATGCTAGCTGGGACTGATGGGAGTTGTAGTCAGATCAGTAGATGTAGCGATGGCCACCAATTTGGATGGTTTTAAAAGGGGGTTAGATAAATACTTGGAGGACAAGGCTATCAGTGGCTACTAGTCTTGATGGCTATGTGCTACCTCCAGTACCAGAGGCAGTAAGCTTATATACACCAGTTGCTGGGGAACATGGGCAGGAGGGTGCTCTTGCACTCGTGTCCTGCTATGGGTTCCTGGTTGACAGCTAGTTGGCCACTGTGTGAACAGAATTCTGGTCTAGATGGACCCCTGGTCTGAGCTAGCAGGGCTCTTCTTATCTTCTTATGTAGTCCAAAACCTCTGGAGGGCACCACGTTAGGGAAAGCTGATCCAGGGAAAGTTTGTTTTAAGGAAAGAAAAAAAGAAAGTTGCAAAGATGTGTACTGCAAGGAAACTACTAAGATGTAATGGAGCCCTGTGTTGAATTCAAGAATCCAGGCAGGAAATAAACAAAAAAGGACATGGATGTGGCAACAAAATTGAGTGAAATCAAAGGAGTTTGCTGAAAAGTGAATGAAAACACACGTCAAATATTCAGCTGTTATATGTTGTTTTAAATCCATTATTGTGAGAAAGACAATTGCCTGTTTTAGCCTCCGATTAATGAACATTGGCAAAGTTCTAGCTGTTGTTATGCAACATTTCACAATTTTTAAAATGTTCTGTTACCAAAATGCTAGGTTTCTCCCTACTGAATGATGTGGAAAGCACTGGAACTGCTCAGCATTTTTAATGCCTAAGTCAAATAATTCCTGAGATAAAACAAATGATGAGCTCCACATTTGAAGGAAATGCACTAAATTCTGGGTTTACTGTTATTTAAAGAAAGAGACCTATTACTAAAAAGACCAAAAGACAGAGAAGGTCTGGCAGAGGCCAGCCTCCATGGACTGGAGAGGCTTATACAAAAAAAGTCAAAGGAACTAGGTCACTTCTCTCGGAAAAAAAAAATAGAGGGGGAGGTTAAGGTTGGACCTCATCATATTATACACTATTTATCTGAAGGGAATAGAAAAGGAGAGATGTCAGAAGACTCGTGTCAAATACAAGAACAAGGGGATGTGTACTAAAAGAGACATGAACTAAAGCTATGGAAGGGTCAACCATTTTTCTTCTTAGTGAAAGCAGCAAAGCTGTGGCCCATACTACTGAGAGAGAGGACCAATGAGAATATTGAGTATAAATAGATATACAAAGGCAATGGAAAAGATTGTGCTTTGTGGGCTACAGCTGCTGCTAATTCAACAAAGCTGAATAAGAAAGTCTGATGTTATTCCACTCTTTAATTCTAAGATCATAAACATCAGAACTACACTGCTGGATGAGATCAGTGGTTCATTTTCCCTAACATTTACATTCCATTTGCTTTCCAGCAGTGGCCAGGCAGATGCTTTTTGGAAGCCCATAAGCAAAACACACAGTTACTCACACAAGATTTGCCCTTCAGGGTCAGAACAGACATTACTTTGAGGGTAGCTCTACACCAGCCTAAAATCCTGCATTTAAAACAGGGCTTTCTGCTTCCATTTTAAATGCAGGATCATCACTGACTCCCTTTACATGCACTTCCTCCCCCTACCCTTCTCCCCTTATCTGAGTCTTCCATTATCTTTCATTGATCTCGCACCTCTTCTTGCCGCTTTAGGTCTTTTCATGGAGGAAACTGAAGCGGAACACAACAGGGTAATTTGATAGCTCATTATCTGCGATCTATTTAAAAATGGAACAAAGGCCATTTAGTGCAGGAGACACCCTGGAAGGTCAGGGGGTCATGTAAAGAGCCCGCAAACTTCCGTGAAGGAGCAATCTCAATCGCACGATAAAAGTTCCGTGTGATGAAGCCCTGACAGTGCAATCCTATGCATGTCTACTCAGAAGTAAGTCCTATTGAGCTCAATGGGACTTAAAAAGGTAAAGGTAAAGGTGTCCCCAGTCAGTCGTGTCCGACTCCAGGGTGTGGTGCTCATCCCCGTTTCTAAGCCGAAGAGCCAGCGCTGTCCGAAGACGCTTCCGTGGTCATGTGGCCGGCATGACTGAACACCGAGGTGCACGGAACGCTGTTACCTTTCCCGCCGAGGCGGTACCTATTTATCTACTTGCAATTTCTTGCTTTCGAACTGCTAGGTTGGCAGAAGCTGGGACTGAAGACGGGAGCTCACTCACTCCGTCACGCAGCACTCGGGTCTCGAACTGCTGACCTGCCGACCTTCCAGTCTGCAGTTCAGCGTCTTAACCACTAAAATGTGTATAGGGTTGCAGCCTGTGTGTCTAGCAGCTGTATCTTTTTTTCATTTTTACTCTAGCATAGGCATAGGGACCGCAATCCAGATTGGGCCCCTAGTGTGGGGTGGCTGGGAGGCTTTTAAGATCTGGATTGGGTCCCCTGTGCCTACTCTAGAGTAAAAAGGTAAAGAAGGCATAGCTGCTGAGTACACATTTAATGTGTGTTATGTCAGTATTGTAAACCACTTAAAGATTATATTTTTAAATATGGACAGCGGTATATAAATTTGTTTGATGATGATGTCTATTTTGGCCTTCAGAAGCACACTGCAGGTTTCATTTAGCTGTCATGGCCTATAAGCATCGAAAGACCTATCCATGAAATTTCCTTGGTAATGTCGCAGATTACTCTTGGATAAGTTGCCCTCAACTCTTCACCCCATCCATGAATCAGAATGCATGGGGAGTAGTCTGAAGTAACCACTCAGTTTATAGCAGAGGGATAAAACTCACAGACAAGAACAATGCACTATTAATATAAATGTAATTACAAGGGATGATTCTAATTAAACTGATCACTTATATGGCTCAATGGAGATAGCAGCAAACAGAAGGACCCAGGAAACTGCCTTACTTTGAATCTAAGGCTTTGTTTACAAAATGGAGTATATGTCCCCAAAATTAGGGTGGATGATTACATTTGCATATACGCACCTCTTGAAAGAATTATCAATATTTGCGTGTTTCAATTGTGTCGTTTTAAAGAAAAGACATGAAAAGTAGTAGGGCAAAAGCTCTGTGATGTTGAAGTACATTAAAATCTTCATTTTGAAAACCAGCTGAATGTTAACTACCGTGTAACTACAACTGTGACATCCACGACTTACTGCTTTAAACTCAGATCACACCAATAGTTTCTTTGTTCTCTCATTTCTGGATGCAAACTAGTCACAGGGAAAAAATAGATTGATCTAACAGCCCAAGGCAATCAGAATTTAAAAGCAGAGATGATTCCATAAACTGTGCAGAATAATGGGTGTTGGGTTTGGGTTTTGTTTCTACATATTTTCTCATATCCTCTTGAAGGAAGAGGCCATTGCCTTATCTCTGAAAGGGTCCCATCAATTTAAGTGGGTGGAAGCTCAAAAGATGTAGAGTTTTCTTGTTTTAATCAATTTTAATTGCGCCTGTAAGCCACCTTGAGTGCCGTTTTTAGGTAGAGGGGGGTGTGTGTCAAATAAATAAATCAATAAATAAATAACATTGTTTTGTATCAATTCAGGATAAACAGTTTTCTCCCTTCTCCTCTCCCTCTTGACAAAAACCGGGGCTGAATTCTTTATTTGGTTCATAGATGAAGCTGCCAACAAGCAATGTTGTCCAACAAGCAGTGCAGTCCAACAAGCAATGAAGCTGCTCCAACAACAATGTCGCTATTGCAGGGGTCCCCAACCTTTTTGGACCCAAGGGTGCATTTGGGAATTTGAGATACTGCTGTGGACACCACCATAAAAGCCTAAACAGTGGATCACCGCTTTGACATCTACCTTTCACATCTATGGATCTTACGCTGCATCTTATTCAGCAAAAACGTTTGCTTGGTGTCTATTGGACACCGCAATGTCTCTTTAATAAGGGACTGTCTAATTCACCTAATTGCTGGTGGTGCTTCTTTTAAACATGTGTTTTGGCACTGTCCAGTAGGTGCTTCTTCTGAGGAGGAGGTTGTTACACGGATACATTTTGTACTGGAACAGTCTTTAATATTCACTGATGTGCATGCACCTTTAAATTATTTACCTGCTTCATGGAAATGAATGAATAGTCAACATAAATGGATTCTCCGCGCCCTTTCGACAGCTAAAAGGCTGATGATACAACATTGGAAGGATAAACACTCACCTCCTATAATGCAATGGATTGAGGACCTTACAGCACTTTCAATATTTGAACAGGTGGCATATAGACATCACCTTCCAATGGATACTTATTTAGATATTTGTTCCACTTTTGTTGCAGCCCATGTATAATTACTAGAAAGGTGTATGCATTCCACACAAATCCGTGTATATATATTTTTTAAAAAATGGGAAAAATGAAAAAAAAATTGGGTGTCCGCAGGCACCACATTGGGGACCCAGTCATGGGCACCACAGTGGGGACCCCTGCACTATTGCCTATTCTGATTGCAGCAGTCCCCTCACATCTCAAACTGCCATGGCTCAACTGGGCTGTTGGCAGTAGCCTAAGGTGAGGCGGGAGACAAGAGACGAAGCCAGGAAGACAGGATGTGCAAACCCACCCCCATCCAGGATTGGTGGGCGCCCGCTGAAGCACCACTCCCACTCGAGCCCCGCCCCCTGGACCCGTGCTCAAGCCCCCATGAGCTCGGCAAGCCACCTGCACTCATCCTGGGTCCCATCTGCGAGCACCCGCCATTTTGCCCAGGTTTTGTTTTTTTTTTACAAAAAAAGGATGTAATTAAAAATGTGTGTATTTAAATACGTGCATGTTCAGGCTGAGAAAGCTTGATCTACGCAATATTAGAGGCACAATGCTCTTCCTGAGCTCTTTCCCCCATCCCCAAAGCCGTTCTCATCCTTCTGAACCACCCCCTCAGCTTAACTATGCTGGCTTGTTTCAGTGCCTGCTGGAGCGTGGATCCCGGGCTGATTAGCTGTCTTGCCTAGTTGCATTCTCCCAGCACATCACAGACTGCACCGCGAGTCCCAACCGAGCAAGTAAGCAGCCAGCCCGTACAGGCCACGCACTCTAGCAGTCACCACACATGCATTGTTCTGCTCACATGACACATGCTGGGGCCACTGCACTGCAGCATTTCTTTACGCGGGCGGTGAGCAGGAACCGGTCAGAGCACTGAGTGAGCAGCAGTAAGGTGCTGTAGGTCGAGCTGGGTCTGCCACATACCCTGCCTGCACCTCCAGAGCTAGCCTGTTGCTCTCAGGTGCTGTGGAGCAGGGGTGAGCAGAAGGTAGATCTTCAGATGTTTTGGCCTTCAGCTCCCAGAAGCTGCTGCATGCATGGCCCATGGTCAGGAATGCTGGGAGCTGAAGTCCAAAACAACTGGAGGTCTACTTTTGGCCCATCTCAGCTGTGGGGGACACTGTCCTATTGCCAGTGTCGTAGTAAGGTTCAACTACCAGCCCAGTTGGCTTCTGTATGTGAAATGGGGTGGGGGGATAACATTATCCTGTCCTTCATGACAGGCAGCAAGATGTTTTAGGCAAGCCCTGGGTCAGATCGTGATCGACTGCAATCCCAAGAGTCTTTTTACATGCAGTACTGCCAAGCCAAGTGCCCCCCATGCTATACAAGTGATTTATTTTTTAAAAAATGTTGTTGCCTAAAGGCAGAGTTTTGCATTTGCCTCTGCTGAATTTCATTTTGTTACTTTTACTCCAGTTTTCCATTCTTTTACAGTGCAATCCTATACTTGTCTACTCAGTAAGCCCCATTATATTCCATGAGGCCTATTCCCAGGCAAGCTGGTACAGGATTGCAGCCTTAAGGCCATTTTGTAGATGGCCTTCTGAGGTGTTTCAATTAATTTTCATTTCATTTATTATATTTCTATACCGCCCCATAGCTGAAGCTCTCTGGGCAGTTCACAAAAATTAAAAACCATTAAAATACATTATATAAAATATAAAAACCATTCACATAATGACATAAAACAAATAACACACACAACAACAACAACATATATCTAAAACAATTTAAAAACAATCAGCCAAAGACAATCAAGAGACTCATTATACACTGCCAAATGCCTGAGAGATGAGGGTAGTTTTAACCTGGCACCAAAAAGATGACAGGTTGGCACCAGGCAGGCCTCATCAGGGAAATTATTCTATAAATGGGGAGCCACCACCGCAAAGGCCCTCTCCCTTGTTGTCAACCTCTGAGCCTCCCTTGGAGGAGGCTCCCAGAGGAGGGCCTTAGATGTAGAACGTAGTGTATGGGTCAGTTCATGCTGGGAGAGGCATTCTATCAGGTACTGTATCTGATAGAATACAGTATGGGACATCGCAGTCCCAAGTGATGTAGGGCTTTATACTGTAGGTCAAAACTAGCACTTTGAATTGAGCTCAGAAGCATATGGGCAGCTGGTGCAAGTAGGGATGTACGAAAATCACTTACCTTTCGGGGATTATGTTGATGGTGCGGGGGGAGGCGTTCCGTCCCTCCCCTCTGAATCCTCACCGAAGGGGGAGGCGCTCCGTTCCTCCCCCCTCCCGGAATCCTTGCCGGCCAGCTGTGCTCCGCAGCAATTCTGCGGAGCCGCCGGCCAGCTCCGCCAGCAGCTGGACATCCGGCTGCTGGCTAGCAGGGACGCAAATGGCGGCGGCCGTAGCCTCCGCCGTTTGCATCCCTGCAGTCAGCCGTGATAGGCTACGTAAATGTTTACGTAGCCTATCACGGATGATTAAAAAAAACAAAAACGCGCATACACAAATGGCAGTGCCCATGGGTTTCTACGCTATTTGCCTTCCCCTTATTTTTGCCGTCTTAGTCTACGTAAATGTTTACGTAGACTAAGACGTGCCAAAATAAGGAACGCAAATGGCGGTGCCCATGGGCGCCGCCTTTTGCATACGCGCAGGTTTTTTTGTTTTTTTTTAATCAGCCAATAGGCTACGTAAACATTTACGTAGCTTATCATGGTGTTTTTTTAAAATCTAGCCATGATAGGCTACGTAAATCTTTACGTAGCCTATCACGTTTGTTTGTTTGTTTTTAAACCCGGAAATGGCGGCGGCGGCAGCAGGTCGGAAGACCGGCCGCCACAGCCACCACCGCCAAACCACCACCAAGCTGCCGCCGGAGCCGCCGCTGGAGCTGCCGCCGCCAGGAAGATCCGCCCCAGCTAAGTCCCGTCCCGGGGGGGTGGGCCGTTCTGCCACCGATTTCCAGGGACCGAATGCGCTGGCATTCGGCCTCCCCGAGATCCGTGGCGGAACATTCGTACATCCCTAGGTGCAAGTGGGCCAGAATCGGTCTTATGTGTTCAGACCTTCTGGTCCCCATTATCAGTTTGGCTGCCACATTTTGCACAAGCTGCAGCTTCCAAACCATCTTCAACAGCAGCCCCACATAGAGCACATTGCAGTAATCTAACTTGGAGGTTACCAGAGCATAGACAACTGAAGCATGGTTATCCCTGTCCAGATAGGGGTGTAGCTTAGAATTTCAATTGGCGGTGAAATTCCCCGCCACCCCCCACCCCCGGGATGGGACTTACCTCCCTCGAATGTCCCTCTCGGCGGCGGGTCCCGGCGGCGGTTCGGCGGGGGCGGCGGCCGGTCTTCCGACCGGCTGCCGCCGCCGCCATTTCCAAGTAAATGTAAAACACACACACACACACCCGTGATAGGCTACGTGACGATTTACGTAGCCTATCATGGCTGACTTTGGAAATCTAGCCGTGATAGGCTACGTAAATCGTTACGTAGCCTATCACGGGTGTGTTGGGGTTTTTTTTACTTTACTTTTTTTTTTGCAATGGCAGCGGCGGCAGCCGGTCAGGAGACTGGCTGCCGCCCCCGACGAAACGCCGCTGAAACGCCGCCGGGACTCGCCGCCGAGAGGGACATTTGCCGAAGGTAAGTCCCATCCCGGGGGGGGGGGGCCGGCGGAGAATTTCCCCAACACTTTCGGGGGGCCGAATGCGTCGGCGCTTGGCCTCCCGAAGATTTATGGAGAAATTCTCCGCCAACCCTATAACACCAACAGAATCCCCAATCTGTCCCACTGGCCCCACACAAGGTGCAAACACTCCAGACCAGTAGCCACATGGACAGGGAGCCTGCAGAGGGAGATGGAACTCCTACAGACCACAGCTCTCCCTCCTGGTTTTGTGTCCTCTGCAAATCTGATAAGGATTCCCTCTAACCCTTTATCTAAGGGCCAAATGAAACATTCTTATTTACTTCCATGTAAGGTCATGCAGCCCCAATTTGGAGCAGGTCTGTGATGCTCCAGGAGGGAGGTTTTAAGCTTCCCCCCTCCAGTTTTTGTCCAAAAATTCCACACCCACACCCACGGGGGGCAGAGTTTAAGAAAAGGAAAAATGTCTCCATTGTGTGTGGAATTTAAGGATGAAAACAGGGGGGAAGCTTAAATCCTTTCTCCTGGAATACCACAGTCCCAATCTGAATTAGAGCCGCATGCACATACACTGAAGTAGATGTAGTTTGGCTCTTTCTCATTGATAAAAAACAACTTTGGGTTTATTAAAATCAGCTTCCCCAGAATCTCAGGTACATGTCTCACTACGGTGTGCTCACAACTCCACTGAACTCACGGTGATCTGACATCTTCAGCAGGCTGCTGGGGACCACCAGACCTTAGCCTGCTGGTGGGGAGAGTATAGATGGCAAAAAGAACATGCTCCAGTGAGCTTGGTGAGCTCGCAGGAACCTCCCACAGCCTCAGCAGGGGTTCCTGGGACAGCATACAGACAAGCTGCTACCTCTCCAGACTACAGTTCCCAGGTGGGGCGAGTGTAGGGTGGCAAGAAACCCAAGTCCCAGAGAGTATAAGGTGATCTCAGGAGCCTTCAGCAAAGGTTGCTGGGAGAGTCTGCAGATGAGCTGTGAATCTACATGTCAGTAGACAGCGAACATACCAAGTGCCATTTGAAGAAGATCCAAAGCACACACTTTATCCTTTTCAGTAGGCTTTGAGCTGAGTTTCCTAGCATTGCATTATGACAAACGCAACCATCAGTCACAAACTGATCTGTCTGAATCTTCTTGGTTCTCTTAGGGCGCAATCCTATGCATGTTTAGACAGAGAAAAGGCCTACAACTCCCAGCATTCCCCAGCCATAGGCCTTTTCTCTGTCTAAACATGCATAGGATTGTGCCCTTAGTATATCCAGAAGCCACCCCTGCACAATATATTACAATGATGGGCACATTATAGATTTTTAATTGATACAGCAGTACTAAAAACACAACTGTCAGTGACATTTTCCTCTTCCTCTCTAGGGTACTTCTGTTATATGGGCCTCCCATTGCCATCTTCTCTGAACACTTTGTAAAGGAATTGACATTGTAGTTCATTTTCAGGGAGAAAATGACTCCTCTCTCATTCATATAAAGTTCATAAAATCAAAATTGCTTCTGTCACCATGTATGTCCTTAATCAACCTGGGAGGAAAATGTACCTATATATTTACAGCAATCTTCAATGCACCTTTTTTTCTTTTTAAAATTTCCCTCACTTTGTTTTGAGGGTTAATCTGAAGTTTTAAATGTTTCTGTGTTTGCTATGGTTTTACACTATCCCAATGGCCTCAGTAAGCAAATGATATTATAGTTACCTTGCGTGGGATTTAACATGAGAAATTAGAAGTTGATCCTTCTACTTACATATAATAGAGATTGGCAAAATTGAGGTTTATCTACATAAACCTTTAAACAAAGATATGGTACTGAATCAAAATTAGGAAACTGGGAAAAGATGAAGGTGAGGATCTTGCTGTCTTAAAGCAAAATTATTTTTCCAAGAAAGAACCTGAGAGGGGAAGAGGACTTTCTTTGCAATGAAGAGGTAAGCAGACAACAATCAGTGTGATAGAGAGGCCATTCCTTCACATTTATTTTAGGCTTCTGTATCCCTATCTAAGGTTTACACATTCCCCCCCGCAAAAAAAAAAAATTGAACAGGAATTTACGTTGGATATACTTATGCATTCCTTCTTATTTTACTCTCACGCCTTAAGGTCTGGTGACAAAATCAGTGTGAATGTTGCAAATATGGGTCAAATGAATCCCTGTATTTAGGCACACAATAAATCACCCGTGTTCTTGCTTCACCTTGGAGTCTGGATCAGTTCAAGCTGTCACTGTCCCCTCCCCGCACAGGGGCACACGGGGCTACCGGTGGGCCTGTGGCCCAGCTGAGATTGTGTAGCGGTAATGATCCTATGATACCATGCCTTCACGTGGCAGTGGGAAGTCAGGTGCTGCCACTGAGGCAATCCTGCCGTTTCGGAGCAAGGGGCAGAATTAGTGATGGCAGCTGATTTCTAAAATGCCACCACTGGATAAATTGTAGCAGCCACATGTTGAAGTGTGACTTCGTACTAGCACTCACATGTTATGTGCGGTGGCCCCACAGACACATGTACAAAATTATGTGGGTGCCAAAAAGTCTCAATTCTTTTCTAGAGGGAAGGGGAAACTGGTGGCCAAAAGCCTACCACCATGGGGACCTTTGGCTGGGGGGTAAGAGGGTCCTCTGTGGGGGTGGCCCTTTGCCTCATCCCCAGTTTTCTTGGGCGCAGCTCTGAAAAGCAGCTCCCTAGCAAAGAAATGGAGGGGGCTGCTTTTTAGTGCCTTGGATTGGTTTGCATAATGCACTGAGTTATGTCTGGTTGTTTTAGATATAACTCTGTCCATTTCTGAGTTTATCCAATGAGAACTGGGCAAACTTGTCCATCTCTGTTCATCATAAGAAATCTTCCCCCTCTAAGACCTGAGGAGCCCCTGCTCTGATTTGTCTGGATTCAGCTTCAATCTGTTAGTTCTCATTCATCTGTTATATATTGTAGCCTTCTATGAAAGCTTCTATTTTTGATAGATCAACTGATTAATATCCCACCCTTCCTCACAAGGAGCCCAGTGTGACTAACAACCTATATAAAAACAACACAGTGCATAAACATTAACATCGCAATTCTAAAACCACAAAATACATAATAAAATACAATAAAATTGTCAATACAAACACAAGAGAAACAGATAGAGCACTACACTATTGCCTATACCCCCAAAGCTTGCATAAATAAAAATGTCTTTAACTGGCAGCTAAATGACACACGCTTGGGGCATAGCTGTATAACTACTGGAAGGGAGTTCCATAGCTGGGCTCCATCACCAAGAAGGCCCTGCTACGAGTGGTAGCCCCACGGGCAACATTCTGCAAGGACATATTAAGCAAAGCCTCCCCAACTATCTTAATTCCTGGGTTGGTTGATACTGGCGAGATGGTCCTTCAAATACCTGATTCTGAGCTGTTTAGGGCTTTGTACACTAGAGATTGGATCCAGATGTATACTGGATCAGCTGTGTTGATAGAAGTGGATTTCTCTTCCCCCTCCTTTCCACAACAGCCCCTCCAGCCCCCTGAAAATGCTATACAGAGAGTCAGGAGGCCCAGCTGAATGGGGTGATCTGTGGGGGTTGGGGGGGATTCCCAAAAATCAGATGGACCTTCTGCAAGGAGAGCCCTTCCTCTCATGGAAGCCAGTTCCTGGATTCAACCCCAGTGCTAACACTTTGAATTGGGTTTAGCAGCTCACTGACAACAAGTGCAGTGTATTCTGCCCCAGCTACAGCTTCTGGACCATCTTCGAGGGAAGCTCCACATGGAGAGTATTGCTGTTATCAGAGCATAGACTGCTGTTGGGATTTTGGAATCACAAATGCAATGGTCCCATTACAGCCTTGTTGTTGTTGTTCTGTCATTCAATCGTGTTCGACTCTTTGTGACCCCATGGACCATAGCACGCCAGGCCTTCCTGTCCTCCGCTCCATTAGACCCTACACACCTTGTAACTCTTTCTTTCACTTCCAGGTCAAAACAACAACAACAGGAAACAGAGGCACAGCACCAGACGTCATAAAAGTGTGCCAAGTTAGATAGCTCCGTATGTGACCCTGAGCTACTCTGTGCCAAGTAACATGGCTTCAGAAAGTGGACTAAAATCTTCATGGCAATATGTGAGCATCCCACAGCTGGGCCGATGGTATCAAAATGAAGGCTGTTAGAGTCAAGTGCAATAAGCAATGAACAGGCCCCATGTCGGCTGGAAACGATACATCATTGCTGCAGAAGCTTCAGAGCCGATCTTGCATTTAAAAATAGATTGACATTTATCCAGGAGGCACACTTGTAATTTTGTAACTACAGCATTTTCTATTAAATTTGATAAGAGAAAGAAGATTGGATCTTGGTCAGATATCTGAGAATTCATCTCATAGCAGGGGAGAGTCAGTTGAGAGCAAAGGGAGAAAACAACTGCAGATTTAACAACACTTGGGGTAGTCAGCTGTGGATTATACCTGGCCTTTGAAGCCTTGAGACCAGGTGCCATCAGTGCAGGTTGCCAAGCTCCACCTCAACGTACATAGACAGATGCAGAGATGGATGAGATAAAGTGTCAGATCCACTGTAGCAGTGATGAATGTGGACATAAGGGAAGGATTTTCTCGCTACATCTTAAGTGTTATTTATTTATAGGCAAGTAATTACCTCTCATCACTTCTGCCTAAATGAAATTATTAGACATCCCAGGGAAGTTCACTCTCACTAATTAAACATAGATAGGACAGGTTATAGGAATACACACAGGTGAGAAACTGTTCTAGCAAAACATCACTATAGTATCTTTTATGAGGCTAAATGAACTAGAAAACGTATCATAGAGTCTGTGCACTGGGAATGAAGGGAATGCTTTGCTCCCTGGTGAATTCCACTCTCTGGAAGGAATTTGCAGTACCTTGTGGAGGATGAAGGGCAAAACAAGAGGCCAGAAGAGGAAGAGCTCCTGAGGTGGGCACTTATGAAGTGATCATTACTGGCCACTTCGTTGAACAGTATAGGTATCCTTAGGGATCAAGATGCACTGACTACACTGGGCATGTTCAGGTGACTGTGGCGTATATGGTGCCTTCACAGCTTGACTGATTTGACCTCCTTGCAGTCCAGGGGACTCGTAAGAGTCTTCTCCAGCACCACAGTTCAGAAGCATCAATTCTTCGTCGCTCAGCCTTCCTTATAGTCCAGCTCTCACAGCCATACATTGCTACTCGGAAAACCATAGCTTTGATTATACGAATCTTTGGCGGCAAGGAGGGATGGCGGAAAATTTCTCCACGAATCTCGGGGAGGCCGAATGCCAACTCATTCGGCCCCCCAAAATTGGTGGTGAAATTCTCCGACACTCCCCCACCCCACCCCCTGGGATGGGACTTACCTCTGTCGAATGTCCCTCTCGGCGGCGGGTCCCGGCGGCGTTTCGGCGGCTTTTCGGCGATGGCAGGGGTGGCAGCCGGTCTTCTGACCGGCTGCCGCCGCTGCCATTTCCCCGTAAAGTTAAAAAAAAAAAACCGTGATAGGCTACGTAACGATTTACGTAGCCTATCACGGCTAGATTTTCAAAGTCAGCCATGATAGCCTACGTAAATCTTTACGTAGCCTATCACGGCTGACTTTGAAAAAAAAAAAGCGCATACGCAAATAGCGGCACCCATGGGTGCCGCCATTTGCGTTCCTTATTTGGGCACGGGTAGTCTACGTAAAGATTTACGTAGACTACGACGAAAATAAGGGCAACGCTATTTGCGTTGCCCTTATTTTCGCCATAGTCTACGTAAATGTTTACATAGACTACCCGTGCCCAAATAAGGAATGCAAATGGCGGCGCCCATCGGCACCGCCATTTACGGACGCGCCTTTTTTTTTTCTTCAAAGTCAGCCGTGATAGGCTACGTAAAGATTTACGTAGCCTATCACGGCTGACTTTGAAAACCTAGCCGTGATAGGCTACGTAAATCGTTACGTAGCCTATCACGTGTTTTTTTTTTCCAATTTACTTTTTTATTTCGTGGCCGGGAAGACGGGGTGCTCCCCCCCGGCCTGAATTTTGGTGGCGAGGGATGGGGCACCTCCCCCCCGGCCTGAACTTCGGCCGGGAGGGACGGGGCACCTCCCCCCTGCCAAGAATTTCAGGGGGAGAAACGAAGCGCCTCCCCCCAACCGAACACAGCTGTGGGACCAGGTAAGGGACTTTCGTCCATCCTTAGCAGCAAGGTGATGTATCTGCTTTTTACTATGCTGTCTAGGTTTGCCATAGCTTTCCTCCCAAGGAGCAAGCGTCTTTTAATTTCATGGCTACAGTCACCGTCTGCGGTGATCTTGGAGCCCAAGAAAGTAAAATCTGTCACTGCTTCCATTTCTTCCCCTTCTATATGCCAGGAAGCGATAGGGCCAGATGCCATGATCTTAGTTTTTTTAATGTTGAGTTTCAAACCAGCTTTTGCACTCTCCTCTTTCACCCTCAACAAGAGGCTCTTGAGATCCTCTTCGCTTTCTGCCATTAGGGTGGTATCGTCTGCATATCGGAGGTTGTTGATAATTCTCCCAGCAATCTTAATCCCGACCTCTGATTCATCCAATCCGGCATTTCTCATGATGTACTCTGCATATAAGTTAAATAAGCAGGGTGACAATATGCAGCCTTGTCGTACTCCTTTCCCAATTTTGAACCAATCAGTTGTTCCATGTCTGGTTCTTACTGTTGCTTCTTGACCCTCGTACAGGTTTCTCAGGAGACAGGTAAGGTGGTCTGGTACTCCCATCACTTTAAGAATTTGCCACAGTTTGTTGTGATCCACACAATCAAAGGCTTTAGCGTAGTCAATGAAGCAGAAATAGACATTTTTCTGGAATTCTCTTGCTTTCTCCATGATGCAGCGAATGTTGGCGATTTGATCTCTAGTTCCTCTGCCTCTTCGAAACCCAGCTTGTACTTCCGGTAGTTCTCGATTCACATACTGCTGAAGCCTAGCTTGTAGGATTTTGAGCATCACCTTGCTGGCATGTGAAATGAGCGCAATTGTGCAGTAGTTTGAACACTCTTTGGCGTTGCCCGTCTTTGGAATTGGAATGTAAACTGACCTTTTCCAGTCTTGCGGCCATTGCTGAGTGTTCCAAATTTGTTGGCATATTGAATGCAGCACTTTAACAGCATCATCTTTTAGGATTTTAAATAGCTCAGCTGGAATACTGTCATCTCCGCTAGCTTTGTTGTTACTAATGCTTCCTAAGGCCCACTTGACTTCACTCTCTAGGATGTCAGGCTCAAGTTCAGTGACCGCACTATCATGGCTATCAAGGACATTACTATCATGGCTATCAAGGACATTAAGATCTTTCCTGTATACTTCTTCTGTGTATTCTTTCCACCTCTTCTTAATCTCACCTGCTTCTGTGAGGTCCCTGCCTTCTTTGTCCTTTATCATGCCCGTCTTTGCACAAAACTTTCCCTTGAGATCTCCAATTTTCTTGAAGAGATCTCTAGTCTTTCCCATTCTGTTGTTTTCCTCGATTTCTTTGCATTGTTCATTTAAGAAGGCCTTCTTGTCTCTCCTTGCTATTCTCTGGAACTCTGCATTCAGTTGGATATATCTTCCCCTTTCTCCCTTGCTTTTTGCTTCCCTTCTTTCCTCAGCTACTTGTAAAGCCTCATCAGACAGCCACTTGGCTTTCTTGCATTTCTTTTTCTTTGGGATGGATTTCATTGCTGCCTCCTGAACAATGTTACGGACCTTCGTCCATAGTTCCTCAGGCACTCTGTCTATCAGGTCTAATCCCTGAAATCTATTCCTCACCTCCACTGTATATTCATAAGGGATATGATTTAGGTCATACCTGAATGGTTTAGTGGTTTTCCCGACGTTCTTCAATTTAAGCCAAAATTTTGCAAGAAGCAGCTCATGATCTGAGCCACAGTCAGCTCCAGGTCTTGTTTTTACTGACTGTATGGAGCTTCTCCATCTTTGGCTGCAAAGGACATAATCAATCTGATTTCGATATTGACCATCTGGTGATGTCCATGTGTAGAGTCGTCTCTTGTGCTGTTGGAAAAGAGTGTTTGCTATGATCAGCGTGTTCTCTTGGCAAAACTCTATTAGCTTTTGTCCTGCTTCATTTTGTACACCAAGGCCATGCTTGCCTGTTATCCCGGTGATTTCTTGACTTCCTACTTTAGCATTCCAGTCCCCTATGATGAAGAGGACATCTTTTTTTGGTGTTAGTTCTAGAAGGTGTTGGAGGTCTTCATAGAACCGATCAACCTCAGCTTCTTCGGCATCAGTGGTTGGGGCATAGACTTGAATTACTGTGATGTTGAATGGTTTGCCTTGGATTCGTACTGAGATCATTCTATCATTTTTAAGATTGTACCCCAGTACTGCTTTTCCCACCCTTTTTTTGACTATGAGTGCTACTCCATTTCTTCTAAGGGATTCTTGCCCACAATAGTAGATATGATGGTCACCTGAATTAAATTCGCCCATGCCTGTCCATTTTAGTTCGCTGATTCCCAAGATGTCGATGTTTAATCTTGCCATCTCATGTTTGACCACCTCCAGCTTACCTTGATTCATTGATCTGACATTCCAGGTTCCTAAACAATATTGTTCTTTACAGCATCGGATTTTCTTTTTTTTTTACTTCCTTTCTTTTTTTGACTTCCTACTTTAGCATTCCAGTCCCCTATGATGAAGAGGACATCTTTTTTTGGTGTTAGTTCTAGAAGGTGTTGTAGGTCTTCATAGAACCGATTAGGCATGTACGAAAGTCACTTACCATTTTGCGGAATCTTTCGCGAAGGGGGGGAGGCGCTCCATCCCTCCCCCCGGAATCCTCGACATGGGGGGAGGCGCTCCGTCCCTCCCTCCAAGAATCCTTGACGGCCGGCTCCGCTCCGCGGGGATTCCTCAGAGCCGCCAGCTGGCTCTGCCACCAGCCGGACATCTGGCCGCTGGCTAGCAGGGACACAAATGGCTGCTGCCGTAGCCGCCGCCATCTGCGTCCCTGTATTCACTCTTTCTGGCACTACTTGGAAATTCCCTCTGCTCTTCCCCAGTAGTATATTGGACACCTTCCGACCTGAGGGGCTCATCTTCCGGCGTCATCTCTTTTAGCCTTGTGATACGTTCCATGGGGTTGTCTTGGCAAGAATACTGGAGTGGGTTGCCATTTCCTTCTCCAGTGGACCACATTTTGTCAGAACTCTCCACCATGACCTGTCCATCTTGGGTGGCCCTGGACAGCATAGCTTATGGCTTCACTGAGTTACGCAAGCCCCTTCGCCACAACAAGGCAGTGATCCATGAAGGGGATGCTGATGATACTCAGCTCTATTTCTCCTACTCATCAGAGTCGGCTGAGGTGGTTAAGGTGCTGGACCAGTGCCTGGAGGCTATAATGGGCTGGATGAGGGCGAATAAACTGAAGCTAAATCCTGACAAGATGGAAGCCCTGTGGATTGGTGGTTCCTGACTCCAGGAATTAGGTAAGTGGCCTGTCCTGGACGGGGTTGCACTCCCCCTGAAGGAGCCGGTGCATAGCTTGGGAGTACTCCTAGATCCATACTTGCCACTGGAGCCCCAGGTGGACTCTGTGGCCCGGAGTACAGCTTCAGCTGATCTACCAGCTACAGCCTTTCCTGGACAGGGATAACCTAGCCACGGTAGTACATGTGCTGGTAACTTCCTGATTAGACTACTGCAATGCACTTTACATGGGGCTGCCCTTGAAGATGACCCGGAAGTTGCAGCTAGTGCAAAATGCAGTAGCTAGACTGCTGTCCGGAACACCTCATAAAAACCATATAACACCGATTTTAAAGGAATTGCACTGGCTGCCAATATGCTTCTGGATGGAATTCAAGATTTTGGTGATGACATTTAAAGCTCTAAGTGGCTTGGGACCTCAATATTTGAAGGAGCGCCTCTCCCTATATATGCCTGCCCGAGAACTGAGATCTGTTGGAGCCTGGAGGGGCCCTCCTCTGTGTCCCACCAGTACGAGACATACACTATGGTGGGATGTGGGAGAGAGCCTTCCCTGCTGTGGCACCCGGTTGTGGAATGCCCTCCCCTTGGAGGCCCGATTGGCTCAGACATTGGTCTTGTTTCAGTGCCAAGTAAAAATGTGGCTTTTGAGGGCTAAATGTATTCCCTAGCACATTGTTTTAACTGTTTTATTGTTTTAGATTTTAACTGGTTTTAGCTTGTTTAATAGTTTAATACATTTTAGGTGTTTAAATTATTTATTGTTTTATACTGTTTACATTGATTTTATCTGTATGCTGCCCTGAGAGCTTAATGATATAGGGTGGGATAGAAATGTAATAATAAATAAATAAATAAATAAATAAATACTGGGGTTTTTTTCCAGTGGGATGAATTTATGTCTAGTGCTCTTCAGAAATTAGGTTGTTTTTCTAACAGTAGTTAGTGTGATTTCCATAAGATTTCTGAACTGAGTTGGAATCTGGGGAAAACATAGTTGTTTGGAAGCAAAATGTACAGGCAGAGGCAGATGTGGCCAATAAGAACCCAAGCGAGATCTGAATCGGACAGAAGCAGTTGATGTCAGAGTGGCTCTGGTCTGGAGACTGTGACCTTAGTTATGTGGTTCCCCACCCTTGCTCCAGATATTTCTGCTTGTTAGCCTGTCTGTTCTTCAGTATCTCTGCCTAATGCCCACCTATTCCATTCCCGGTATATCAGCTTCCCTATTGGCTTGCTTGCTCTGCTCTCATCACCTCAAGATAGATTTCTCAGTACAGGTCCTAGTTTGTAACAGACTCTACCTTCATATTCACCTTCCTGTGGATCTGCCCCAACACTCTCTCCAATTCCAGGCCCACTCAGGGCTAAATTAAGGTTCAGCTAATCACACATAGTATAGTTATGCATGATAGTTTCCCTTACTCTTGTGCAAGCAGGCACAACCCTGATTTGGGTTGGGACCACAGTGCTCCGAGAGGGGGTTAAAAAAAGAAAAATATCTCCGTGGGCGGGGGAAGGGGGAACCAAAGGGGAAGGTTTAACCCCCTGCCTGGAGTGCCATGGTCCCATTCCAAGTCAGGGCTGCATGCACTTACACAAGAGTAAGGAAATCTGTCACACATAGCTACACTATGCAAGTTTAGCAGAAAGTTTAGTCTGGCCCTCATATTTCAGTTCTTTTGTGCTCAGCTGTCTATGGCTGAAACTCTTGTGCTACCATTATGAAATACAGCACATGATCAATTCCAGTTCCAACATGCTGCCATTAAGCCCACACAGGTTTTGATTCCTTTGTTATTAATTTTTTTTTAATTGTTAACAAAATTTCCTGGGCATTGGCTAGGAATCACAGACTTTTCCCTATGCAGTGAGCAATAATACCGTGCTGACAAGTTCTTACTTAGCTGAATGCTCTGAACAGCTGAGTAAAACAGTTGTTAATAAGCTTTTTAACCCTGACCTTTTAAAATCAATGATCTACCTATGGTTTTACTTTCTAAGAAGGGATTCCATTCTCAAGTGATAAAACCTATTTTCTACCCTTTACAATCTAATGATCATTCTTGCCGATGTTGGATATATGAGCCCATCAAACCATTAGCAGGTATAAAAATGTATTACTGTATAGCAGTCATGGCTACATTTGCGTTAGAGTCAATAAAAAGGAAAGAATTTATAAAGAGATTTATGCCCATTAGAGAATATCAATGCAATGTTTCTTCCAACACTTCAGCAGTATTAGGGAAGCTGTTTTGTAATTCTTACAAGATCTGGGCATTCTCATGACTGGGAAACCCAGCGCCTAGGCGTGGCTGGGTAGACAGGCAGTCTGCGTGGGCATTACACATGCAGGGTTACAGCTGTGAGAACTTTGGTTCGAAGAAGTGCAGGCCATGCCCAGCGAAGAGATTTGGCTGAGATTTAAAACAATTGAAATGTTATCTCATTGCCCAGACAGTAAGAGAACCATGGACAGATTGGAAATGGTTGCATAAATATGGGCTGATTAAATTTAATCTTGGCATGTGGAAACTGCCAAATTTGGCTTCCAGTAGTAACTATATTGGACCGCGGTGGCTTAGTGGTTAAGACGCTGAACTGCAGACTGGAAGGTCGGCAGGTCAGCAGTTCGAGACCCGAGTGCCGCGTGACGGAGTGAGCTCCCGTCTTCAGTCCCAGCTCCTGCCAGCCTAGCAGTTCGAAAGCAAGAAATTGCAAGTAGATAAAGAGGCACCGCCTCGGCGGGAAAGGTAACAGCGTTCCGTGCACCTCGGTGTTCAGTCATGCCGGCCACATGACCACGGAAGCGTCTTCAGACAGCGCTGGCTCTTCGGCTTAGAAACGGGGATGAGCACCGCACCCTAGAGTCGGACGCGACTGGTTGGGGACACCTTTACCTTTTTAGTAACTATTCTCCCCTTGGTGTCAGTGTTTGGAAGCACCATGTTGATTGGGGGAAACTGAGAGTCACCACACCCTGAGTAGACATTAAAAATGTAGGTTACAAACAGATAGACACAAGGACACATAGGAAGTTGCCTCGTACTGACTGAGAACATTGGTCCATCTAGTCCAGTATTGTCAACACTAACTGGCAATGGCTCTCCAGGGTTTCAGGCAGGAATTTTTCCAGCCCTACATGGAGGTGGCAGGGATCAAAACTAGGACGTTCTGCATATGCTCAACCACTGAGCTATGACCCCTTCCCCCTCTAGAAACTAGTAGGTGAATTAGGATGGCCCACTCCTAATCCACTAATAAGTGTTTGTTACTAATGTAGTGCATGGAACTACTAATTCCAAACACAGCAGGAAGGAAGAGAGCTCACTGAGCCTGGGGAGGACATTTTCAGTGGCATCCCTCTGGAAAATATCACACCTGCTCCAGCCTTAGGTCAGGCTAAGAGCTTCCATAAGAAACTCCCATTGCTTTGGCTTTCTAAAGCAAGGCTGGATAAAATGCTCAGTACTGTATATACTGACGAGGACATTGGGGAGAGGGAGGGGGCCATCTCCTCCTCTTGTGTGGTTGCTGCATGCAGAGGGGCCTTTTCAACATTCTTGTGTGACAAGCTGTCTTCTAATAAACTTGATGCATGGAATGGTTTCCTGGCATGCAAATGCTCAGGCCCATCTGTTAGGGTGAAACAGTGCCCACTCAGAATGATGCAATGCATATCAGAAGGGAATAGGCTAGTGTTAGTTACATAAAGCATAGGTTGAAGAGGACACGGAATGAAAGAAAGGAAGCCCTCCTTCCAGCTTCTTAACAAGAGCAAATTAGGAACATAAATACTTTGTCTTCAAGCCTTAGAACACCCCTTCTGGATCTATTATTTGCCACTTCAGATCTCAGTTTGTACCAACTCCGTAAGGTTAGGATTTAGCCCTTATCAAAGGGGGGGGGGTTGCCATTTATGCTCTATTTAGTCTGCATTTTTACAGAACTATGTATCCCTCCAAATCTGTACACCACAGTATAAATGGGTATTTTCCAAGGGTCCCGTAAAAGAGGACAATCATGGCTAAACGAAGTACCTACTATAAATCTAGGTGTTCTGGAGGAACTGTTTATCCCAACATCAGGGCAGCATTCAGTTAGTAAAACTATATACTTGCTCATGAGGGGCATGCTGGTAGCTGCAGCAGCACCATTGCTGGGGGGGGGGGCTGGTTGGCACTGGGAGCCCCACTGAGGCAGCCTGCCTAGGGCCCCCAAAAAGCTGAAGTCAGGTCTGTCTCTATAGCAGGTCCCAGTGAGTAAGCTAACAGCTGCATTTTGTACTAACTGAAATTTCCAAGCAGTCTTCAAAGGCAGCCCCAGGTACAATGCATTGCAATGGTCCAGTCTAGAGGTCACGAGAACATTTAAATCTGGCACATTTAAAGCTGGCACATTGGCCTCAGCTGCTGCATGCCACTTGGGCCTCCAATGGCACCCCCAGACTACAGTCTTTCAGGGCACGGTGGACAGACTTCAGCTTTGTGGGATCTACTTTGTTTCTTACTAGAACCCCAAGATCCACCATCCCGAGCCTGGTGTAAAAGATATACACTTAGAATTAAAGAACTATGAACCAAGGGTTTATTTTGAGTACCAGAACTGGATGGCTCTCACTGTCCTTTCACACCTGAAAAAAATCCCCTCCTTGGGCAGTCTCCAATGCAACACTAACGCTAATGTAAATTACGTTGCCGTGGCCTAAGTGACCTCTAGCGCAATGCCAATAGTGTTGGCTGGCATGATGGGTTTCCCTGGAAAACCCGTCAGGCCAGCAAATGCTGTTGGTATTGCACTAGAGGTCACATACGCTAGTTGCAACGTAATTTATGTTAGCAGTAGCATTGCAATGGAGACTGGTTACCCCATGCGTTTCTTCATTTCAGAACTAAAATTCTGGGCTGGGGTGAGTCATTTTGTTACTGCGATTATTAAAGAATTGGGAGTCAGAAATCCTTGCTGATCTACCGCAAATCACCTGGAGATCTACCAATAGATCCACCTCTGACTTCTGTCCACCCCTGCTTTAGGGGAAGTACAACCCCATCTGGAACAGCTTGAACACTTCCCCCCCAGCTAGAAGAACCAAACATTTTTGATGGAGCCTGCTAACTTGTCTCGAGACTAGGGCCATTTGCTTGCCAGAGTTGGATCCATTTCTCATGTTCCTGATTAAACAACTGGCCTTTTAAAATTACTAGACCTGTGCGCAAATGGTATCTCAAAATTCTCCACCTTATCTGTGGGCAGGGAAATTTGGGAGACAATTTCACCGAATTTCTCCAGGGGTGAGAAATTCTCCTCCAGGGGGAGGAGAAATTCTCAGCAGTTTCTCACAGGTAGGGCTCTCCATGGCCTTGTGGCTTGTTGCAGCACAACTTCTTTCTTTTTTGGCAAGGGTTTTTTGTGCTGCCACAGCATCAACTGTCTTGGCAGGCTGGCCCTCAATTTGCATCAACCACAAGTGCGGGGAGGGGGCACTGTTGTATCTAGCTCAAGGAATGAAGTGGGGTTAGGGCTCTGCCAAAATTTGTCCTCCACTTTCCTGAAAGTTTCTTCCCCGATGAAAGGGGCTTCCATTTTTCTGCCTCATTCAGGATGTTTTATGATTTCTTTTTGTGATGTTCTTAAGCTTACCTACTCACAGCTAGCCTCCCAGGCTGCCTGCACTTCCTGATCTGAAAAAGCCCTATTTAAAAGCCCTATTTAAGAACACTTCTGTCTTGCCTGGATTAAACCTCAGTTTGGGCATCTCTACCCCAGCCTAAAATCCTGCATTTAAAATGGGGCTTTCTGCTTCTATTTTAAATGCAGGATCACAATGGACTCCCTTTACGTATGCTTCCTTTTCCCCCTCCTTCTCCCCATTATCTGAGTCTTCCATAGGTTTCATTGATCTTGCTCCTCTTCTTGTGACTTTTCCTTTTTCATGGAAGGAACTCAAGCAGAACTCAAGTGGGGTAATTTAATAGCTCATTATCTCCAATCTTTTTAACAATGGAATAAAGATCACTTAGTGCAGGAGATGCCCTGGAGGTTCACGACATTATCTAAAGGGCCCGCAAACTTCCGTGAGTGAGCAATCTCAATAGCAGGGTAAAAGCTGAAGAAGCCCTTTGTTAGCCTAGAAAAAAATACTGTGGTTGATGGTACTGAAGGCAGCAAAGAGATCCAGAAAAACCAACAAAATACGTTCCCTTTTTCTAGCTCTAGCAAAGGTCATCCACCATAGGAATAATAAAGTGTAGCTGAATGTCTAAATTTATTGCAACTCCTTAATGACATTGCAGGGATGTTATCTTTTTCCTCTAAAAATGTAAGTTTCTTCTGATTCCACATTATATTATTGTGTATACTGTTCCTAAGTCCAGATAATAAAACCTTCCTTTTATTTATTATACAGCTGATGGTTACTATTTTCAGCTCTCCCCCGCCCCCTCCATTTTTCCAACTGGCAAAGAACTAAGTTATACGTAGGTACCTAAGCAGAGTATAGCAGCTTGCAGCCATTTCTAATACTGTGTATATTTGAAATCCTTGCTTTAATAAAATAAAACAATCCAATTTTACATGCTAAGTTATACATAATATATTTCCAGTTCATAAAGTACAGTAAGTTTAGGCTTGATAAATAAGCATTCATATATTTAGGTTTTTCTTAAAACTTCCATTAAACACACACACACCTCAGAAAAGTGTGTGTATGTATTTGCCATGGCTTTAACAAACCCTAGAACATTTTCACTGACCCAATATGAGACCTCCTCATGAGTAGCAATCTACTCATTAAAGGCCTGTGATACAAGGGAGCCAAGAAATGAGCATGGCAAGAAAGCTTCACATGAATGCAGGGACAATGGCCAAGAAAGCAGCATTACAGGAGAGAGACAAGGTTGGAGAAAGGGCCAAAGAAGAGGTTAAACAGGCAGTCGGAGGAAGATGAATCCAGGAACCAAAGGAGCCAGGTGGGTGGGGCCTAGGGAGTGGAGCTCAAATTCCAGGATAGGAACCAGTGAGCCACAATCAAGAGGAGAAAGTATGGACCATAGGAGAAGAAGTTTATAGGGGAGAGTTTAGCATAGGAGAGGGATTATATAGAGCAGCCTTCCTCAACATAGTGCCCTCCGGATGCTTTGGGCTTCAACTCCCATCCACAGCAGCCTGCATGGCCAGTGGTCAGGAACTCTGGGGAGTTCTGATGCAAAATGTCTGAAGGGCATCAGGTTGGGGAAGGTGTGAGGTGGAAGCACAAGAGATGGAGGGGCCATGGGCAAGGAGCACCACCTGAAGCAGAGGAGTGCTCAGGAGCACAGGCTGCACAGCTGCCAATGGAAGGCCCTGCAATATCCGCCAGACGGTCCGCAGTGGAAGGAGCTAATAGCCCAGGAGGAGTCTCTCTCTCAATTCATTTGGGCCAGGATTGCCCATCGCTTAAGGGGCCAGTGATACTCCCAGCTGTGAGCTGAGGAGAGAAGGAGTAATACATTGAAGTAATCACTACTTGCACCTGCATGACTGTGGACCATAATGCATTGTTTTGGGAACCTGAGTTTCATGGCCTCTGTGAGAAGAAGGGAATGTGAAACCTTGGGATGTGGAGCTCCTCCAAACCAGAGACAAAATGACAGAGGGACAAGGAGGCTGAGGAGGAAGGAGGCAGAGTTTGCTGTAATCACTCTTGAAAAATGGATAAAGACCAGAGGAGAATTAGAATTATCTCTGTAACACAAGGCACCATCTGCTTTATTCAGACAAAGGTTCTGTTTCTTCTCAAAGAGACCCTTGGGAGCTTTAAATGAAATACGATGCCAGTGACCAAGGGGAATCAGCATCAAGACTTCTTTTTTGAAAAAAGCAGGCACTAAATGACTGCAGACTTGAGCCTTACCTGCCACTATGCCTTCCTTTGAAGGTGGTTGATTCCTCAGGATAGGAATGGGTTGAAGTCTGACATGAACGCCCACCTATCCCGCAGCAAACACCCGCCCTTAGGAAGCCACAGTGTTTGAGGGGGCTTCACTCCAACACCTCTCCCACAGCAATTTTGCCTATGAAGTCAACAATGTGATGGAAAGGGGGTAGTAAGCAGCCATGTTCTTTATTGTCTTGAAGCAGCGGGAACCACTGAGCAAGAGGAATCTCCAACTCCAGCCAAACAGCAACAACTAATGATAGTGTCTCCATCTGAGCAACTGATAAACCAAACGATCATTGTTGCACACAGTGATAAACTCAGTTTGATTACTTGACTGCTGAGTGGAGGTGCAATGGATTCACCAGGCCACATACAGGTCCTGTGGATGGCACCTTGCAGATATGATGGCAGCAGAGAGGAAAAAATGGCTTTGCTGCTACCATCAGCAAAACAGTCTTAAAAATAACCAATACTGCTGTCAGTCAAGGTTGGCATGAATCACATGCTTGCTGTGTTCTAGTTATCAAGGCCCAGGGCCAAAACATACATCACTTTAACTCTGTATCTAGCAGATATCTATCTATCTATCTATCTATCTATCTATCTATCTATCTATCTATCTATCTAATCTATCTCTATCTATCTATCTCTATCTATCTATCTCTATCTATCTATCTTTCTTTCTTTTTTTCATTTTTACTCTGGAGTATGTGCAGGACCCCAATCTGGATCTCAAAGACTCCAATGCTCCCCATGCTAGGTCTCAATCTGCACTGAGTCCTCTGCACCTACTCTAGAGTAAAAATGGGGGTGGGGTACCCTGACATGGTTGCTAGATACCAGTGGTGGCCCAAGACCTTTTGCTGTCTGAGGCAAAGGACAAGATGATGCCTCCTCCCATTCCATGTACAAAACCCAACTGGACCATCAGATGGATCTGTCTTCAACACTGCAGCCTTCAGGGGCAGTATCGTACACTGCCCCTGAAGGCTGCAGTAGAAATTAGGGGGCGCAGAGCAGGCTGCATGGCCCACAGCTCTCTCCTCCAAAACCTTGCTGCTGCCTTCCAGCATCTGCTGCCTGAGGCGACTGCTTCACTCTGACTAATGGTAGGGCCGGCCCTGCCAGATACAGATTTAAAGTAATGCCTGCTTTGGCCCTAACCCCCTACCCACCCACTCTGAATACACACACACATAATCTGAGTCAATTCCTTTGTCAAACAAGTAGGAGATCTCAGATACGATTATGAAGTGCAGGAACCACCATTTCTATACTCCGCGTTGCCATAGTATTCCACAGGTCAACAAAGTCATTAAAACAGCAACAATCAAAAGTGCTATTCTGGTATTGATCTGCATATTGTACATGAAACACCTGTAAGAGGAACGGGCCTGTACACACCAGTCTGACCCCCCCCAATGTCTCCCAATCTCCCTGTGTTGAGCAGGGAAGTCTGCAGGGGGCTTCTTTTTCTGTTTGCTTGAACACAAGTAGAAACCTCCATGCGATTGGGAAATCTGCCTTATCAGGGTTCCCATTTACGCAAAGGATTCTACCCATGCTCAAGTGAATGGAAGCAGAAGCCCGTTGCTGGCCTCCCCATTCAAGATGCAGAGGTCGGGACCTTAGGGACATGGCCTGGCATATGCAAGGGCATGGGGGGGGGGACCTGGCATGCATGGCTCCATCCCTCTTGCTTGTACCCTTACTGGTACCCTATTGAGGCCTAAAACCTGAATAGAACTAAAGGTTTTATTGTAGCAGAACTCCATTCAGATGAGAACATGACAACCTATTTTACCCAACAGCAGATGCCAAACCCACAAGGGATCATGATATCTGAAAATATCCCTACGGGGTTTTTTTTTTTGTTTTTTTTAAGGGGTAGGTGGGGGGACTACTGCAAGAGCAGGAGAAACAGCTCAGCTTTGCTCCCATTTACATTCTTCATTTGCTAAGGCATCCTCCAGAAATAACAACATAAACTTAAGAGAGGACAGCAGAGCAAGATAAAATTAATTACCACCATCTCCTAACTTTCCAGTGCAAATGTTTACTACTAAGCATGACATTTGTGTTTCAGCTCATCCAAACTAGGAATCATTTCTATCAAAAGAGAGGGTGGGAGGAGTTCCTTGATCTGTGTGCTAGTGAGAGAAGGAGCAGCAGATGTTGAAGCAAAATGCAGACACCCCTGCCAAGCATTGGGAAGGATGGGGGTTTATCTAATGTGTAAACAACCACCTGCTGCAAATGAAAAATTGCTCCCCCAGCCACCTGATTAAGGCAAACATAATGACAGAGGGAAGCTGAAAGGCAGCTTGATTGGTAATTTCATCAGGACTTTTGAACCAAACATTTATCTAGAAGCCGAACAGCAGGAACCCCAGGACGAGGGTGGGTGAATATTACAGAAGGAGAACCTCTCTCTTTTCTTTTTACCTGCTTCTTCACTTAAGTATAGATTGCTGAAGTGACATTCCAGAGACAAAAATGGAAAGAATTTTAATAGTCAATATGAACATAATCATCTATGCCAAAGTGTATTCAAGGGGAATGTATGTATGTATAAATTAATATAGATGATTAAAAGGGCCAAGAGACATAGGCAGTGATGAAGATAACATGATTTTGAAGATGATTAGTGTCCTAATCAAATTGGGTAAGGGATCAAGGCTCTCAGCCCAGGGACTATGGCAGCAGGGTCTGGGAACCCTATTCCCCCCACAACCATGACAGCTTGCAGGGAACTGTGGAAGTCAGTTATGGATAGTCGACTTCCACCCCAATGGGGAGTAAGAAATAAGAAGATCCATGCTGGATCAGACCAGTATCTGTCTAATCCAGTATTCTGTTCACACAGTGGCTAACCATCTGCCTGTGAGAAGCCCACAAGCAGGACATGAGCGCAACAGCACCCACCCACCCACCCATGTTCCCCAGCAACTGGTGTACAGAAGCATACTGCCTCTGATACTGGAGGCAGCATATTGCCATCGTGACTAGTAGCCATTGATATCCTCCATTAATTTGTCTAATCCCCCATTAAAGCCATTCAAATTGATGGCCATCACTACATCCTGAGGGAGCAAATAGTTTAACTATGCACTGTGTGAAGTACTTCCTTTTACCTGTCTTCAGTCTCTCACCAATCATGACCCTGGGTTATAGTAATATGAAAGGGGGAGTCAAATGTCTACCAATCCACTTTCTCCACACCATGCATAATTTTATATACCTCTATCGTGTCTCTCCTTACTTGCCTTTTTTCTAAGCTAAACAGCCCCAGATGTTGCAACCTTTCCTCAAAGGAGAGTTGCTCCTGCCCCTTGATCACTTTGGTTGCCCTTTTCTGCACCTTTTCCAGCTCTGTGATGTCCTTTTAGAGGTGTGTTGACCAGAACTGTACACAATATTCCAAGTGTAGTCACAGCATAGATTTGTCTAAGAACATAATGATATTATCTAAGAGCATTATGATATTTTCTATTCCTCTCCTAATTATACCCAATATGGAATTTTCCTTTGTCACAACAGCTGCATGCTGGGTCAACATTTTCAGTTGAACTGTCCACCACAACTCCAAGATCTCTTTGTTGTTCAGTCACCATTAGCTTGGCTCCCATCAGTGCATATATGAAGTTGGGATTTTTTGCCCCCGTGTCCATCACTCTATACTTGCTTACATCGAACTGCATTTGCCATTTGGATTACCATTCTCCCAGTCTGGAGAGATCCTTTTGGAGCTGTTCATAATCCTTTTTTGTTTTAACTACTGTAAATAATTTGATGTCATCAGAAAACCTGGCCACTTAACTGTTCACTCCTGATTCCAGATCACTTGTGAATAAGTTAAAAAGCACTGGTCCCTACACAGAGTCTTGTGAGACCCTCTGCTGCAAGAATTCACCACTTATTCCTTCTCTCTCCTTTCTGTTCTTTAACCAGCTCTCAATCTATAAGAGGACATCTCCTCTTATCCTGTGATTACTAGGTTTGCCAGGAGTCTTTGGTGATGGACTTTGTCAGAAGTTTTTTGGAAGTCCAAATAAACAATGATGTGCATTTGGATGTCCATCCACATCCTAATGCAGATGGCCATGCATTGGGCTGCACATGCTGTTTATAGTAACAGATGACTTCCTTATTTGGATGCACATCTGAATGTTAATTTATGCTTGCAGTTCCTGACAGATGTGCAGAATCCCACTTCTATGTGCAACTCACCTTCTCTGGGTCAGGGTATACGTCTGTAAGTTACTTTAGAATACTTACTTTGTCAAGGCTTGTGACCCACTTAATGGATTGTGAGACAAACAGTAGGATGAACTAAGTTGTTTATGGCCTAAATCCATTCCTCTACCTACTGGACATCAAATAGTCTTGAACAGGAGGTTTATTTGTTTATTACTGCAATTATGAGATATGGGAGCAAGGGTGCGGAATGCAAGGCAAATGAAAACCCCACTTCTTAACGTTGCTCAACCATATCTGTTCTATATCACATGGCATGAAAGAAGAGATGGCCTGTGGACAATAGTTCTGCAGTAGGATCTCTGCTTGTGTCGTACATCAGAATGTAAGAAGAGCCATGCTGAATCAGACTAAGGCCTATCTCGTCCAGCATTCCATTCACACGATAGCCTGTGGGATATGCCTGTGTATATTTCGTTCACACAGTTACCTGGACATGATGGTTCTCTTGGCTGGGGTGGGGCAATGGGAAGGTTGAGTAACTTGTGATCACGTGACATGCAAGTGACTGGCGATCAGAGTTTCCTGAGATAGGGCTAGGATATAAGTGGAGTAGTCATGTACTGGGAGGGAATAAGGAGGGATGGGAGACTGATCTACAAAGCCCCATAAGCCTCTGGGGTATAGATACCAATGGAAATCGAATTTCTACTGAACACAAAGCTTAGTGCATAAAAATTAATCAAGTACTACAATGACTCGCTTTATTCATAATACTTAATGGTCATGTAATAGGAGTTTTTATTCAGCAGTTAAAGTTCATAAGTGCAGGTTTTACATGTAGAAAGGTATTATACTGATGGTTTAATTACACACCTTTTTGCACACCAAAGGAAATGGATTCTGCAGCTTTCATAATTAAAGAAGGACTTTGGAAGGGAAATGAACTTTGCAGTAAGCAGCCTATCACCTGATTTTTATCATGTGTTTTTGTTTTGCATTGAGCAATCCAAAATCTCATTTGTAGAACTATTAAAGCCATAATCAAGCAACAGTAAGTGCCAAGGGGCTGGTTTGGCTGTGACAGCCATTCAAACTGCATTCGTAAAACTTTGTAAAACAGCTATGAACATGTAACCTTGGCCCCATACATGATCAGATAGATTCCCAAACAATTACGTATATTCCAATTGTGTCTGCCTTTGCTTTGAAAGTGAGTGGAGAAACCTGATTTGGAAAAAAAAAAATGAACTGAGCGTTTAATATACAAACTTATGTCACTTTTAAATAACAAGGAGCACAATTCTCTTGTTGTTTAATGTTTTCTTTTTAATATTATAGCAAGGCTGCTGATAGGTGTGAGATCACACCTTCTAAGCACCCTGTGCATATGTACACTTTCCCTTGGAGCTCTATTTGGCATAAAACCTAGAGATTGACGGGAATAATTCTGGTTCATTAAATGGCTGCTGTACCTTCCCAACTTGGTTTGCTTGGCCAGACACATGGAATGTTCTGGTTTTCTTGGAAATTAAAGAAGTGTGCTGAAGGTGTGAGCCTGCTCTGTGGATAAAGCTTGTACTTTGTAACTGGGTACTTTGGCTGCTTGATGCAGAGCCTTGGGAAGAAGAGACTGATGGTCTCTGAGCTTGCTGGACTTTTTTATTTTTATTTTTAAATCAATTTTTATTGTGCATTCCAATAAAACAAAATAAACAAACAAAAACATTTTTAAAAACCCAAAACTGAAATTATAGCAACATGCTCTAAAGTCCTCAGTTTCAAATATTACAACATTCTATGGAGAAAAGGGCCGGGGGAGAGAATAGGTTACACATAAGCTTCAGCAGAAGCAGGCCAGATATCCAAATATGAGTCCATTCGCAAGTGGCACCTCTAAACCACTCTTTCAAATGTTGCTAGTGTTGTTAAGTCTTCAATCCATTGCATTATAGGCAGTGAGCTTTTAACCTTCCAGTATTGTAGTATCAGTCTTTTAGCAGCCAAGAAGGCACAAAAAATCCATTTATGTTGACCATGTGTTATATTCCAAAAAGCAGGTAAATAGTTTAAGAGAACATATACATCCGTAAATATTAAAGAGCTTTCCAATACAAAGTTTATCCGTATGACAACTTTCTCCCAAAAGGAGGCAGCTATTGGGCATTTCCAAAACATATGAATAAAATAAGCATTAACTGCATTACACCTCCAGCAATTAGCCGAGTTTGACAAAGAGATGCTGTGGCATCCAATAAACCCCAAACAAAAGTTTTTGCTGAATGAGACGTAACTGCGGGTCTATGGAGTTATCAGGTACAGACGCCAAAACGGCTGTCCATTGATTACACAAAATAGGGCATTCCAATTCCCTGTTCCATTCCTGCTGCAGACCCCATGTATCATATTTATTCACTGATAAGTATTTATAAACATAAATCGTGGGTGGATATACCTGGTCAGCTTCAATAAGTGTTTCCAAAAGCAAAGGAGACTCTGAGGCAGTAAAAGCAGCAGGACCGAATCTAGATACTTACAAAAGTTTCAATTGCAAATGCTGCCATTCTGCTGTAGCAGGGAAATCAAATTTATCTTGCAAAGTTGAAAATGGCAAAACCTCATCATCAACACCAAATAACCGATACAGGGTAAAGATAATTCTATCTGTCCAGCTTGCTGGACTTTGAGAACTTCATTCCATAGTGTTACAGAATGTGCTGTCTAGACATGTGTACAAACTTGTGTACATTCCATGACATGCATCCATTAAGACCTTTTAACCTTGGCAACAGCATGTCTTGGCAGGAGGGGAACCAATGATACATACAGAGAGATTTCTTTGAAAACTGGGGGAAATTATTAAGCACACCACAAGAATTTAAAATGCCAAAATATCAATGATTGGTCCATACACAACAAACAGAAATATGCAAAGCAAACCACTAATAATTAAGAAATGGATGACATGAAGGTTCATGCACCAAACAATGGGGAAATTAGCTTGATAGCGTACGCGTGGATGGCTATAGTGCTTGGACTAAATCATGGACTTTCATGAAGTGTCTGGGTTGGACTGAGTAGGGCTTATGCTTCTGAGGGATGCTGTGAAGATCAGAGACAGACAAATTGGTGGCTTTAATGCTACTGGGAGGAGGCGGAGAAAAGGATAGAAAGGTTTTGGGTGAGCTTGCAAGAGTGGGGAGGAGAAAAAGATTGCGCCGGTTCACACATGACGATAAGCTGCCCTGAAAATAAGCCATGGTGGGTGGGTTGTTTGCTTGGTAATCCCTACAGACAGTCCCTACTTCCTACAGACAATCAGGTGCTCTGCAATTTGCTCTAGCTTGTTTCCCCCTTAGCCCTCCCACTTGCTCTTGGCAGGCATCCCATGGGCCTTTGCAGCATAACCTCAGCAGCCTACTCTGCTACTCTGCTAATGAGCGCAAATGCGCTCATTAGCAGAATAGAGTTTACTTTGTAGAATTCTTTTTCACCTTCAGGCAAATTTGTGCATATTTAACATTTTTTTAATCTTCTGGGAAATTTGTGCAAATGTAATTTAAAAAACCTTTCAGGCAGATTTGCACAAATTCGCTAAAGTCCAGTAACTACTGTGCTTATTTGCAGTAGTTACTGCGAAGTTTCCCAAATCTCCCTGAATTTTTTTTTAAAAAAATACATTTGCACAAATCTCCCTGAAGGTGACAATGAAATACATTAAATATTTGAAAATCTCCCACAAGATGACCAAAGAAAAAAGGAAAAAAGATGCCACTGTCTAGGGAGGCAACAAAGTGGAGATGTAAATTGACTAATGCCATTTCAAGATGTAACAGAGTGGGAATATCATTAGTGAGATCACGAGGAGCAATCAGGGTTTTTGCCGCTCTTGCCAGGAGACTCTGTAGCCTTTCTGACAACCCATGCACAAGCCATCATGCTGGGTTTGGATGTCCTGACAAACTACCCTGAAAACAAGCCACCCTGAAGGACCCAACAACAAGCCATGGGTTCTCAGGGTGGCTTATACATGGTTAACAAACCACACTGAAGAAACCGTGCCGGGTTCGGGCATCATAACAAGCCACCCTGAAACAAACCAAGGCTGACAACCCACTGTGGGTTGTCCTGTTGTGCGAACCAGGTCAGTGTGTAAGGATTTGGCTATGAGAATGGGCTGTGCATCAAGACTAATCCTGGTGCACAGTCCCTGTGATAAAGGGGGAGTTCAGGATTGGGGTAACATGCATCTGTTTAACACAGTCACTTCACTTTCCAGCCTCTTAAATGCATTCCTTTCCTGTCTCACTAGCAAGAACTATATTGTCAAGAAAACTCTGAACAATTTGACTGGGTTGCAACTACAAGCTATAGCAATGAGAAGACAGGACGGGTTCCCAAACCAACAAGGGGCCTGGCCCTAATGCCTCCCACTAGTCGATCAGGAGAAGGGTGCACAAAATGGCTGGGCTCCCACCCAAATACTGTTTAAAGCTAGACCAAAGTACAACCTACTCACACAACATACAATAGGAAAGGGGTAGCAGAGTAGGAGGGTACACTTTGTAAATGGAGGTCCTCCAGAAGATAGGAGAAGGCCACGAGAGATACCTTTTCTTAGGTTTTGGTAAGCCTGTTCCTGAAGCCGAAGGTTGGGGAGTGTTGAAACTCCCAAGCTCTCAGCGAGGAAAAGATATGACAGCTTAAAAAGAGGTTGAGGCCAGGCTCTGCTTTGGCAAAAGGCCTAAGCGGCCAAGTACGGGAAACCTGGATGTGGTTTGAGGTGGGGGAGCAGGGTGGCACAACAATGGTATCCTGTGGCGTAACGAGGTCTGTCTGAACTAAGAAGGGCCAACGGAAGCAGCTAGGACTAGCTAGTGGCGACCGGGATTTACTAGAGAGCCAGTGTAGTGTAATGGTTAGAGTATTGGACTGGGACTTGGGAGATCTGGGATCTAGTTCCCACTCAGCCATGAAGCTCACTCTCAGCCTAACCTACCACACAGGCTTGTTCTGAGAATAAAATGGAGAGAAGGTGGACCATGTAAGCCGCCTTGGGTTCCTGGCAAGAGGAAAAAAAGCAGGATATAAATGTAATAATAAAAATATAATAATGCCTGACCCTGGCCAGCCACAGAACTCCAGTGTCTGCCATGCTCTGAGGAGTGAGTCTTTGGAATCCTGCCAAGAGTGGGATGGCCAGGAGGCCAAGTGATTTCAGCAGGCATGAAACCAATTGGATAACCGAAACCAAATGATTTCAGCAGCAGAGTGGGGCCGGTTACCAGAGCCAGAGTGATTTCATCAGCATGGAACTTTGCCTCCGGATAGGGAAGAGCTTGAAGTTCTTATACCATTTTAACAAAGTCTTCAAATGAACCATGGGTGTCAAGTCCAACAAGATAAAGACACAAAGGGGCCAGAGGAAAACTCTTAGAAAGCATTGATGTAAGCAAAAGTTTGGGGACAACTCTTCGCAAGAGCCATTACGACTGGGTGACCTCGGATGGGAAAAACTAATCAAGGGAGTACTGACCCCAAAGCTAATAAAAATTGTAACTATTTCCAAAAGGGGGAAATGCCTGGTCTTGTAACTGGGTGGGTGATTAAATCATACCAGGGGAGATTACTTCAGGGCTAGAATGTGTGCGCCTACTCAGCAAATCAATTATCACTTGCCCAACTCAGGGCTCAGTTTGACTGGCGTAGCTAAATTTAGCCTTACATGTGAGACCTCTAGAAATGCCGGGCTTTGGGCAAGATTATGTGTGCTGTCAATTTTCCTGCATTCTCCTTGCTTTGATCTGGCTGGGTTTCTTCAAGTATCCATATCAGTGGGTGCCACAGCAGCCTCCAGTGGATGCCCTACCATGGAGCAGGCTGCTAACAACAGACAGTGTTTGGACGTTGCACTAACCCATAGCTTCTTGTGACGAGAAAGAGCTGCAGCCAGCCTTGGGCTTGTGTGCTCCCACCCTCCTCTGGCATGGTCATGGGGAGGAGTTTGGTAGCTTTCGCTTCTATTTTACATTGCTGTCTTGTCCAAAAGTGACAAATTGTGGTTACTCTTAACCATGGTTAGTGGAAAGAAGCCAGCGTAAACTGTGGTTTACCGAAATAGCTTGGTGTGATCAACCACAGTTAAGATTGGCCACAGTTCAGAATTTTATGATATACTAAACTGTGGTTAATCTAAAATGGAAGCTTCCGGGGGGGGGGGGGGTGAGCCCAAGGCTCACTTTGGCTCATTCCCTTCATGCTGAATGATGGTTTGGTGCGATGTTCAATTCAAAAGCAGCCACTGTGTCCATCTTATCCCATCTATTCAAAGCTTGCAGCTGAGTACACCCCCTTTTGGTCAGGCTGCGACCTAACAATGATCATTCATGCCTGCATAACCTCAAACCTAGATTACTGACATGTACTTTGTGTGAATGTACAATTGCCCTCTAGCGCGGTTGAACTTTCATGCTTCTTGCAAAGCTCCCGTATGCTGAAGCAGAGCTTTGGTTCATCTAGCACAGTACATCTCACTCTGGCTGGCAGCAGTCTTGAGTCTCTTTCCCTCTCTTGCTTCCTGAGATCCTTTAATTGTGTTGAATCTGGGATTTAATCTGGCAGAGTAGCGCAAGGGTTTCTTCAGTTATATCTTTACTAAAGGATTTTTTTTAATTCTGCTCTTCAAAAAACAGGATATAATCAATATTTGGAGTTCAACAATATAAAAAGGAACACATTTAATTAAAAAAAAACTACTGCCGCAATCCTATACTCACTTTCCTGGGAATAAGCGCCACTGAATAGAACTTACTTCTGAGTAGAAATGTATAGAAATGTAAGAATAATTTAAAGAACTAAGGGCACAATCATATTGGAATGCCCATCCGCCTCTGAACTTGGAGGCTGACAGGTACCCTATGCAGAACAGGAGGAGTACAGATGCGATCTTTGCCCCTGCATTCCTCCCACTCTGCATTTTTGGTAGACTGGCGTTCTCGCCTATCTAGCTGGGGCTTCGCGAAGCGGGAGGGAAGGAGGCTGGGGAGGCTGGAGGATTCCTCATAAGCTGGCCTCGCCTCGCCTCCCCAGTCCAGTCCCCTCCCCTCCCCTCCCACAGAACCACCCCCTTTCCCTCCTCTCCAAGGTTGCCTTTGCAACTTTGGAGAGGCAGCCAGCATGGCTCTCTCTGTGCTGGCTGAGAGTGGGAGGGCAGCTCGGACTCCTGAAGGGAGGGGAGCTCGGACTCCAACCTCAGATCCAGGAATCCAAACTATCCTATGCCCCCCTACCAGACACTACCTAGGGGCCATAGGATTGCTCTCTAACTCAGTGAATGCACCATAAACTAATTCCATCTGGAATTACGACTGAATGTGCAAAGAAAAGGGTTATGGTCCTTCCTCAAGTGGGCAGAGAGGGGAAAGGACAATAGGAGAACATTATGCCAATGTGATGGAATCATAGAGTTGGAAGGGACCTGTGCGGTCATCTAGTCCAACCCCCTGCTCCATCCAGGATGTGCAGTTCTTGCCTGACTTCCTCAGGAATGATTCACGGTGCTGTATTTTTCAGTTGTGAAATTTTAACTGCCTTGGGACTTAAATACTTATGAGACGGCCTTTTTCTCTATATCCTGTTACAATCTCTAAATCAACAGGGACGATTCCTTCCATTAAGTTAGAGCAACAAGGGCACAGAAAGGAATATGATCGGTGGTCGCTCCTCAGGGCCAACACTTTCTTCCACTTAACATTCACCAAAGCTGAAGCTTGAGCCTATTCCACAGGTAATGGAAGATAAGCATTTTAATGGCTGCACATAAGGAAGCTTTTATTTGAGAAATCTATTTTAGTAATGTGTCCTTTTTGTATATTCACTTTATCTTCTTACAGCTATTTTTACAAGCCATATTTTGATGGTATAGTTTCTTTCACTAATAGATAATGTTGCCATCTGCTGGGTTTATAAAGGTTGTTATCATTCCAAGCCCTTGTGAATTGAAACACATACATAAAATGTCACTTACAATTATTGCTAGGCTGCCTCAGTGTTAACAGCTTTATCTGCATCCAAGGCCGGGCTTTGTCTTAGGAGCCAACTGTGAGGGGAACTACATATTTCATACATACGTGTTCCAAATATGGACTCCATAAAAATATAAGGGAAGTCACGCTGGATCTACCTAGTCCAGCATTCTGTTCCCCCAGTGGCCACCCAGTTGCCTTTGGGAAACCCACAAGCAGGACATGAATGCAATAGCACCCACCCTCTTGTGCTTCCCAGCAACTGGTATTCAGAGGCATATTCCCTGTGATACTGGAGGTAATATGTAGCCATCGTGATTAGCGGAGATTGATAGCCTTATGTTCCTTGAATCTGTCTAATCCCCTTTTAAAGCCATCCAGTTGGCAGCCTTCACTACATCTTGTGGAAGTGAATTCCATATTTCAACTATGTGCTGTGTGAAGTAGTATTTCCCTTTGCCTGGCCTGAATCTCCCTCCATTCAGCTTCACTGAATGATCCCAGGTCCTGGTATTATGAGAGAGGCCTATCCAGTTTCTCCACACCATGCATAATTCTATACACCTCTGTTGTGGCCCTCCTTTTTCTAAGCTAAAAAGCCCCGAACACTGTAAACTTTCCTCACTGGGGAGCTATTCTAGCCCCTTGATAATTTTGGTTGCCCCTTTCTGCACCTTTCCCAACTCTAGAATACCCTTTTTTAATTCCAACTGCGGTCGCACTATAGATTCGTAGGACAGCAGTATGATATTGGCAGTTTTATTTTCACTTCCTTTCCTAGCAATCCCCAACATGGGCTTTGCCTTTTTTACAGCTGCCACAGACTGGACTGAAATGTTCACTGAGTTGCCCACCCTGACTCCAAGATCCTTTTCACCGGAGACCCCATCAGCAGATATGTGAAGTTATGATTGTTTTACACTAACTTAGGTTGAACTGGATTTGCTAGTTTATTGCCCATTCACCCAGTTCTGAGAAATCCTTTTGGAGCTCTTCTCAATCCCTTGTCCTTTATAGTCTGTGTGGTTCTAATTTTGGGAGTGTGGCAGTGTGTGTATACATTGCATGCAGGTTTCTCAGAGCAGTCAAGCTAGAATTGTGCCCTGCTAGAAGGCTTTCCCTCAGCTTCTTCTACCTCCAAGTCTTCTGGCAGCAGTGCCAGTTCCAGGTTTTTGAAGGCCTTGGGCAAGACACCCTCAATGGTCCCTCCCTCACTGAGTCCACCTTCTTGCCATCATTGTCACCAGCTGCTATTGGTCCTCCTCTTTCTCATCATTACTACCACTTGATTGCTTGACAGGCAGACAGCCTATGAGCAAGTAGGCACTACCATCTACTGCTCCTCCTTCTCACCATCACTGTTGTCTGGGCCAGAGCAAGAGATGGGTGAACAAGCAGGTTGCATTGGGGAAGAGGAGCAGCAAGTCCATTGGGATCGTGTCAGTGGGCCCATGACACCAGCCCTGGCTGGCACCACCATGCTTCTATCATGCCACTGGCCATGCACATTAGACACTAACCAAATGAGAGGAAGTGTGTCCTGCTATGGCTGACTCAGACTCAGTGTTAAGAGCAAATTATGGGGCAATCCAAAAGGCAAGGCAACAAAGCAGGCAAATGGTCAAGTACAATGGTCCAGTATGGGATCAGACAAGGCAGGAATGGTCAAGACAGAAGCAAAGGTCAAAGCACAGTTAAGCAATAAGATACCATACACAGTCCAGAAGCAGAGTCAAGCATTAGTCCAAGGGTCAGTAGCACAGAAGATCAATAGCAAAGCAAAATCCAGAGAGCACAATACAAAGCACTGGAACTGATACAGTGATGTTCTTCCAGCACTGGCAAGGCTAACACTAAAGGCTTATATAGACAGGGCTTTCTGAGCCCCACCCAGGGCTCAGCTGCAGTGTGTTACAGGCCCTCTGGCAAAAGTCCTACTTGGGAGGAGGGCCTTGCTCCCAAGGAGTCCTTTCTTCCTGAGGAGTCCTCCTTTGTAATCGAGCACTCCTTCTCAGATGAGCCCCATTGGCCTGTCTCTTGAGGTAACAATACTCTCAGGGGCTAGGTGGTGGCCCAGCTTCTACCTCAGAGACGGAACTCCCCTCCTCCTGCAGGGCTGGATTAGCAGTGATCTCTTTTGAGGGCCCAGGCTCCTCCAGATCTCCTGACATGGGTGACACCTCAGCATGTCTCTAGGAGCTCCAGCTCCTCCTCAGGGGAGGATTCCTCCAGCAGGGCATGCCAAAGGGGAGGCCATCTGGTAAAAGAAAGTACTGTGGCATGGATGGAAGGAGGACAGACCATTCTGGCCACAGGACAGTAATGGAGCCTTTTTAGATTGAGTGAGGTAAGGGCAGACTTGGCTATACACACACCCTATAAAGCACATATAAACCAATCCTTCAGAGGAAGTTTGCATTCAGTGTAGGCCAAAACATACATTACTTTAATTCCGTATCTAGCAACTACTTCTTTTTTCTTTTCATTTCTACTCTAGAGTAGGCACAGCACACACACACACCCAATCCAGATTGAGACCCTAGCATGGGGGATAGGAGGGCTTTTCAGATCTGGATGCGATCTCCCTGCATCTACTCTATGGTGAAAATGAAGAGAGAGAGAAAAAGGATGTAGTTGCTAGATACAAATTTAAAATAATGCCTGTTTTGGCCTTCCTTTTAACGACATCTGACTTTGCCTAAGAATCATAGAATAGTAGGGTTGGAAGGGGCCTACAAGGCCATCAAGAAACAACAGTCCAACTGTGTTGTAGTCAGTTATTGTGCATTGTTGCTGCTACGTTGATTTTAAATTGTTTTCATATGATTTTGACTAAGCCTATCTCATTTTAAAGTTTCAGAGGGTTTCTTTATTGGTTATTATTTATGTGGTAAATAGAAAGATGCAGTAACAGCTAAGCCTACAACCAAAGCTTTATTGAAAATGAAAGTAAAAGCCCCCATGAGGCTGGACGCTGTTCCCTTGTCAACAGTTCCCCACCCCCACCTGAAGGGAGCCTGTTCTCCTTAACTTATGGATCCTCTTATGGATCAGTAACTAGTTAAAGAACAGAAAGCAGAGAGTAGGAATAAATGGTAAATTCTCCCAATGGAGGGAAGTAAATAATGGGGTCCCACAGGGATCTGTATTAGGACCAATGCTTTTCGACCTGTTCATAAATGATCTTGAATTAGGAGTGAGCAGTGAAGTGGCCACGTTTGTCAATGGCACCAGTTTATTTAGGGTGGTTAGAACAAAAACAGATTGTAAAGAGCTCCAAAAGGACCTTTCCAAACTGGAAGAAGTTTTTCTCCCTCTCTCAAAATACTAGAACCCAGGGTTGTCCTATGAAGCTGATTGGTGGAAGATTCAGGACAGATAAAAAGAAGTACTTCTTCACACGGCACATAGTTAAACTATGGAATTCACTACCACAAGACATAGTGATGGCCACCAATTTGGATGGACAAATTCCTGGAGGAGAAGGCTATCAGTGGCTACTAGTCTTTATGGCTATATGCTACCTCCAGTACCAGAGGCAAATGAGCCTATGTACACCCGTTGCTGTGGCTTAGTGGTTAAGACGCTGAACTGCAGACCGGAAGGTCGGCAGGATAGCAGTTCAAGACCCGAGTGCTGCGTGATGGAGTGAGCTCCCGTCTTCGGTCCCAGCTTCTGCCAGCCTAGCAGTTCGAAAGCAAGAAATTGCAAGTAGATAAATAGGTGCCGCTTCGGCGGGAAAGGTAACAGCGTTCCGTGCACCTCGGTGTTCAGTCATGCCGGCCACATGACCACGGAAGCGTCTTCGGACAGCGCTGGCTCTTCGGCTTAGAAATGGAGATGAGCACCACACCCTAGAGTCGGACACAACTGGTTGGGAACACCTTTACTTTTTACACCAGTTGCTGGGGAACATGGGTGGGAGGGTGCTGTTGCACTCATGTCCTGCTTTTGGGTTCGTAGTCGACAGCTGGCTGGTCACTATGTGAACAGAATTGTGGACTAGATGGAGCCCTGATCTGATCCAGCATGGCTCTTCTTATGTTCTTCACTTCAGTTCTACTAATGATGTTACATCTTTCCTATTTTACAAATAATTCTTACCAAAAACAAGAACAAGTGATCTGCAACCCAACTTCCTCTCAGTATTTAGTAATATAATTTTCTAAAAATTATCTGAGATGCAAACTTGTTAGGTTACAGAGTCTTTGAGGTAATTTTTTCAAAAGGTGCTCATACTGAGAGTATCCTCTTGTAGTTTCTGTGTATGGTTCTCCTTGGGGATGCTCTTCCTTCTCTGCTGAGTTCACTTCAGGGTAAGTCTCTGGCAGCCACCCATCCCCTTAGCAAGCCACCATTTTGCATAAAAATGGTGGCTCAGGGTTTTCCAGAAATGTAATGTTGTGTAAATGGTGGTCGTAAAGGGGCCAGTTACACAACATTACATTTACAGAAAACCCTGAGCCACCATTTTTACACAAAATGGCAGCTCGCTAAGGGGATGGGTGACTGCTGGGTTCTTGCGGACTGCGCAGTGCTCAGAGAATGTGACTGGTAAGTGTGTGGCGACTCGGCAAGCAGGGTCCAGGACGCCAAGTGTGTGTGGGGAGTCCGCCAGACTCCACCCCCCTCTTGGACTCCCAAAACATCCCTAGCAATCATTTGTTTCACCAAATCAAAAGTTTACCCATTCCCACTCAACATCCTGCCTGGTAAGCTGTCGCCATGGATCTGCAACTGTAGCCAAATGAGGGGAAAACCTGGCTAGAAAGTTGATCATCCCAATGATATGTTGCTCTGCTTTTACATCTTCTGGAGCTGTCAAGTCTCACATTGCCTCAGTCTTGCAGGGGTCTACTTTCAGTCTCATAAATCTCATATCATAGAATCATAGGGTTGGAAAGGGCCTATAAGTCCATCGAGTCTAACCCCCTGCTCAGTGCAGGAAACCTGATCCCCAGGCGGAATCCCATCCAAGTACTAACTAGGGCTGACCCTGCTTAGCTGCCAAGATCAGACGAGAGCTGCTGAAAGCTCTGGCTTTCAGTATGGCTGTATGTCATCCACTGAGGGTAGTGGGTAGTAACATCTCTTCAGTGCTTGGTTCAATGGCTTTGGGTCAATGCAAATGTGACATTTGCCTGATGGCTTTTTTACCAATAGCATGGTGCTTACCCAAGAAGTATTGGTTTCTACTGGTGTTTCGATGTCTGTAGTTTGCAATTTTTCAAGCTGCTCTCGTATTGGATGGTAAAGTGCAGCAGGCAGTTTTCTTTGTGACAGGCAAATTGGTTCCACTGCTGGTCTACCTCAAGTTGCAGCTCACCTTCCAGGCAACCTTCACCCCTGAAAACATCCCATAAGATTTAAAAATTCTCTCCATTGTCCACGGGTGAGCACTTTTTGCTTCCTCAACTGTAGCTATAAAATTCTGATAAAATTCTGATCAGATCCATGTGTGGCAGCGTACCCCAACACAGGTTTATGTTTGTCTCCTCCCACAACCACAAAGATCAGCTTATACCTCCTCCCATTTTTAGGGTTAGTTATTATAACATTGCATTCTCCTGTCCCGCATTGTCCTGTCACTGTACATAATCGATATGTGTCTGCTCTGCTTGATAGGTGTGCTGGGATCCAATTCTCTTTGTGCGATCACATTCCAAGAGGCCCCACAATCTAGCTGGAAATGCATAGGCTGTTGTTCTGCAAGTATTGTTGCATAGACTGCAGCTTGTGTAGTGGTTCTTCTCCTCTGTGGTCCAATAGCCCACACCAGTCTTTTTTGTAGACTAAAGGAGAAGGTCACTATGTCAGCACTACCGTCTGATGTAGTGCCGTCTGATGCTCTTCCTGAACAAGTCTGACAGTGTCTCTAGGGGGCTTCTGATGCTCTTCCTGAACAAGTCTGACAGTGTCTCTAGGGGGCTTCCTTTTGTTTTTGCACCTACTGCTGGAGTGGTTCAATTTGCCACATTCCCTGTAGCGCTTTCCTAGTGCCAGACACTTCTCTCATGCTGTCTCCTGCAGTAAATACATCTCACAGTGGGTCTGGAGGGCTGGGTTCAGGGCCAGCCTCAGGGGTGGGTGAGCTGGGTGGACCCCTGGGGTGCCAAACTGAGGGGGGCGCCCAGCTGAGGTCAGTGGCTGTGTTTTTTTGAACGTACTGTCTGCAGTGAGCAAAAAGGTGGCAAAAAGCAAGTGCCTGCAGCTTTTCTTTCAATGTTCTACAGGTTGTTTGGGTATTCCTTCAGTTAGCTTTGGAGTACGTATCTTTTTTGATTTCCACTTTGATGCCATTTGCACTAGGTAAAAATCAGTGGAACTCCACTTTACTTTCAGGCAACGTTACTAAGCACTTAGCACTTCAGATACTGTAAACACTGTACGCACCATAGAAATAAGAATAGAACAAAGCCGTAAACTGCGAGAGGTCAGCTGGACACCGTTTTTATTTATAAATTTTATTTATTGTTCTTAAAGTCAAAATTATGGACATTCTAAAGTAAAGAATGCTTACCAAAAGATAGGAACTGCTACAAAACAAAAAATACTATAAGGAAAGCCTGTGATAGTCCTGCTGTGTTGCATAGCGCGCTGCCACTGCTCAGAATGTGGCTTTTGAAACTTTGGCCTGTGCAAACTGTAGCACGGTGGCCAGAGATCAAGGTTTTGAGCCATGTCATTCTTGATGGACATCGCATCTGCACCAGCCCCCATAAATCCCCTGGGTGGCCCTGCAAAGCTGACTACTGGTGGGGGGGAGGGGGCACCAAAGGCACTCCAGGGCGTTATTTACCCTAGGGCCAGCCATGGTTGGGTTACTGCTTTCTTCAGCTGTTGTCTCCCTGCACGTATTTCAGAAGGTGCAGCACCTTGAGGACTTTAACTCTTTCTCGTGAGGCTTCGGCTGCCTGCACGCCCCATGTCTGAGCATCCGTCTAGTGTGCGATCCCCTTCCCCGAGGGGCTGCTCTCGCAGAATGTGCTGCCAAGCACCACAGACTACCCTGTCCCTAATCAAAGAAGCTGTTAAGTCTCCAAAATTGCAAGTTATAACCAGTATGCCCAAGGCAGTGACACAGGAGTCAATACCTTCCCCTGCCGATTGCTCTCTGACAAAAAATCTGTGCCTCTCAACAGTGTCATTTCGTTTGGGGAAACAACAGGCATCTAGGGCTCCCAAGACTGCTATCAGGGTAGAATCTGTGCTCAGCTTTAGAGTGGTGCACACCCCTCTGCCCTGTTCCCCTAAGAGATAAAAGAAAAGCTTTGCATTCTTGGTGGTGTCGTCTTCTTGCACAGTCAAATCTTTATACAGCTTGAACACTTGCAGGCAAAAGGAGAGGGGGAATGATGAGACGACACGAGTATTTTGGTGTAAAATCGGGCCACATTTTATTAGAAAGGTACAATCTGCAAAGGAAAGCAAAGGCAGGCACATCTCTACGCCAGACTAGTCTGGCCTTGTATTGGGCGAGTCATTCGAAGCCCAGGGAATGATGTGATCGGTCGCCACCCTGCAAGATTCCCCAGTTTTTGAGTCAGGAGGCCTTTCCATGTCACCCCACCCCCAGGCCTTGGAACCCGAGTGGGTGAGGAGAGTCAGCCTCAAAGGCAAGCCATGTCTCCCAACTTGGGCCACAAAACCCTGAGCCAGAAGCCTCGGGCCTTACCAGTCACGTGAAACAGTGCCTCCAAATTAGGGATGTCAGAGAATTTCACCACAAATCTCAGGAAGGCCGAATGCCAGCGCATTCGGCCCCCCGAAATCGGTGGCGAAACGGTCTGCCCCCCCCGGGACGGGACTTATCTTGGGAGAATCTCCCTGGCGGCGGCGGCGGCGGCGGCGGCTCCGGTGGCAGTTCAGCAGCAGCGGCTGCGGCGGCCAGTCTTCCGACCAGCTGCCGCCGCCGCCATTTCCAAGTTTAAAAAAAAAAAAAAAGTGATAGGCTACGTAAAGATTTACGTAGCCTATCACGGCTAGATTTTTAAAAAAATACCGTGATAGGCTACGTAAATGTTTACGTAGCCTATCACGGCTGAGTTAAAAAACAAACAAACACCGCGCATACGCAAATGGCGGCGCCCATGGGCGCCACCATTTGCGTTCCTTATTTTGGCACGTCTAGTCTACATAAACATTTACGTAGACTACGGCGAAAATAAGGGGAACGCAAATAGCGTAGCATCTACGCTATTTGCGTTCCCCTTATTTTCGCCGTAGTCTATGTAAATGTTTACGTAGACTAGATGTGCCAAAATAAGGAATGCAAATGGCGGCGCCCATGGGCGCCGCCATTTGCGTATGCGCGGTGTTGTTGTTGTTTTTAACTCGGCCGTGATAGGCTACGTAAACATTTACGTAGCCTATCACGGCTGACTGCAGGGACGCAAACGGCGGCGGCTACAGCCGCCGCCATTTGCAGACCCGGCCGGCCAGGATTCGCGGCGGGAGGGACGGGGTGCCTCCCCCCCACCGCGAATCAAATTTCGTAAAAGGTAAGTGACTTTCGTACATCCCTACTCCGAATGCTCACCAGCTCTATCCCATAGGAACTGCCCACCCAGAACCGCCACAGGAGGACAACAAGCCTCTGCTTAGTCATTCTCCCCCCATCTGTGCTGAATTAACTCAAAGATGCCCCTTCACAGATCAGCCAAAAAGAAATCGTTGCCCAAGTTGGTTAGATGAACACTGTCTTCCCTATAAAACTCCCTCCGAGTATGAGAAGTATCCAGGTGAACAATAGTCCCATCACCCTGCCTGGCTAAGAAATTCCCTATTTCCCTATTCACCTTCTTACGGGCCCTATCCAGCTCTTGGGAGGCGAGACCATCCCTCCAAGCCAACCTAGGCAGCAGGCAGGACCAAACGATGGAAATCCCCAGCCAGCGAAGCCGTATCAGTAGTATGTCATCTAAAGCCTGTGGAATCAAGGCCTTGCCCTTTAGCAAGCCCAAGTCGTTCTCCCCCAAGGTGCAAAACCAGAACCTGCAGGGGACCCTTTCCAGCCCTTGCTGGAATAACACGGGCAGGAGTGCTCCCAATGCATGCTGCGTCTGCCCAACTACTGAATGGTGGCATACCAGCTGAGACCAAGCTGCGATCCACAGCTTGATGAGGAGGCCCTCCGTCCAGCCCAGAATACCATGCTGTGCCCACAGATGAGCACTCGCACAGGCTCTCACACACTCCGGTGATCTAGAAGAACAAGAACCACATGTGAACAACCACAACCATTCAAGCCATTAGAGCCCCAGCAGAGGCCTCACATAGGCCCAATATGCCTTGGAGCACCATCTGCCCACTGTCTCGACTTTGTCCATTGTGAAGGCTATCGAGGCTGCTGTAGAAGCTGCCCCAATGCGGAATGAATGTGTACAGAAGTGGAACGTATCCAGGCCCAAAGCCTTCAAGGCCAGCCTAGTGACTATCCAGAATTGATATTTGGGTGAGGGGGAAGAGTTGGTATGACAAAACAAAGGGCCGGGCAAATTCCCGCGCACATTGAGGAATGCCCCCAAAGCCATGACGAGGCATAACTCCTGCTGTCCTGCATCGGGGCAGAGAGCAGTGACACTCTCACCTGCCTCCTGGTTTGATTGGTCTTAGACTTTCTTAGCTGTATGTGGACCACCTTCCAGAAGAATTGGATGTCACCGAATTGTAGAGCCCACCCGGACTGATTGCCCTTCGCCGACACCACAAGTTCGGAGGTATGAAATGCTCCAAAAAATGCCGTCAACGCCGTGGCATGGAACAAGAAGGCCTCATGTTGAGGGCTACACACAGAAAGCCACTTCCCCCTCAGCCCCAGTAGTATATCCGGTGACAATGGGAGCCTCGAGTCTGGGGGCACCGGGGACACCCTGGACCAATCCTGGACAACCCGCCTGACCCTGAAGTCAGCTTTGTTGTCGTCCATGCCCTTCATCTTAGACCAGAAGGCCAGTGCTGATAGCCTGCCACCGATAGTCCGATAGCTCACTCTCCTGTGAGCATGGACACAGAACTGGAGCAAGTGATCCACCGGAATGGGCCAAAGCTGCTGCAGCTGTGAGGTAGCCCTAAAGACAAAGAACTCCCTACCGACTTTGGTGCAAGAAGCTCGCGTGCTAGGGGCTATGGACTGCAAGTTCTTCCTCTTCCAGCTAACCTCCCAAAGGGTGGCTGGCATGGTGTCTGGCACTTCCCGCACCCAGGGGGCCAGTTCTCGAAATTGCTGGACCTGGTTACATGACAAAGCATCAGCTATGGTGTTGTCCAGGCCAGGAATATGCCATGCATGGAATAAAATGTTAAAGCGTAGGCGTTGTAAAATGAACGCCTGTACCAAAGCCATGACCCTATGATTGCGTGATGACAAAGAATTTACGACCTGGATGGTGGTCCGATTGTTGCTCCAAAAGTGCACCACAAAATCTGACAGTTGTTCAGCCCACAGATGAGCTGCCACATAAATTGGGAAAAATTCCAAAAAGGTAAGGTCCTTGCTAATGCCTGTGTCCAACCAATCTGCAGGCCACCGCTCAGAGCACCAGCGGTCCCTGAAAACAACCCCAAACCCCAGGGGCCTGGATGCATCGGAGTGTATTTCCAGTTCCTCCTCCAATAATAGTTCTCTCCTCCAGAAGGAGATGCCATTAAACGAGTCGAGAAGGCAGCCTAGGGGTGCACGAAAGTCACTTACCTGGTCTCGCAGCTTTTCGTGGTGGGGGGGAGGCGCTTCGCTGCTCCCCCCGCGAAGTTCAGGCCGGGGGGGAGGCTTCCCGCCTCGCCCGGCCGAAATTCAGGCCGGGGGGGAGGCTTCCCGCCTCGCCCGGCCGAAATTCAGGCCAGGGAGGAGGCGCCTCGCCTCGCCCGGCCGCGAAATTAAAAGTAAAAAAAAAACAACACCCCCGTGATAGGCTATGTGACGATTAACGTAGCCTATCACGGCTAGATCTGCAAAGTCAGCTGTGATAGGCTACGTAAATCGTCACATAGCCTATCACGTGATTAAAAAAAAAAAAAGCGCGTACGCAAATGGCAGCCCCCATAGGGAGCCACCATTCGCGTTCCTTATTTGGTCGCTGTAGTCTACGTAAATCTTTACATAGACTACGGCGAAAATAAGGGCAACGCAAATAGCGTTGCCCTTATTTTCGCTGTAGTCTACGCAATCTTTACGTAGAGTACAGCGACCAAATAAGGAACGGGAATGGCGGCTCCCTATGGGGGCCGCCATTATCCATACGCGCTGTTTTTTTTTTTTTAAGTCACCCGTGATAGGCTACGTAAATCGTCACGTAGCCTATCACGGCTGACTTTGCAAATCTAGCCGTGATAGGCTACATTAATCGTCACGTAGCCTATCACGGGGGCGTTTTTTTTTCTTTCTTTTATTGGAATGGTGGCGGCGGCAGCCGGTCGAAAGACCAGCTGCCGCTCCCGCCCCGGACGAAGACCCGACGAACCGCCGGCCGGACCCGCCGCCGGGAGGGACATTCGCCAAAGGTAAGTCCCGTCCTGGGGGGGGTGCGGAGAATTTCTCCCCGAAACTTGTTCGGGGGGCCGAACACGTTGGCGCTCGGCTCCCCGAAGTTTCGGGGAGAAATTCTCCGCCATCCCTAAAGCAGCCAAATGAGCAAGACTTTTTCATGGCAGACAATACTCGGACTCAGTGGTGTGGGAGACGGAGGCCCTGCATAGCGTTGCAGAGGCGTCGAAGAAACATCCTGCCAGGTGCAATCACCTTACAGGTGAAATTGAGGTGTCCAACCACTTCCTGAAGGCCATGCAGCATTACCTTCCTAGAACCCAGTATACCCAAGATCCTGCCTTTAAGGGCCAAGAGCTTGTCAGCGGGGAGCCTTCAAGACTGGTTCACTGAGTCCATCTCAGTTCCTAAGAATGTGATGGAGGAAGAAGGGCCCTCGGTCTTCTCTGTTGCCAAAGGAACACCCAGTAAACTCCTGCATTAGATATGCACACTGGGAGGAACCGCCTCGGCCTGCAAATAAAAAATCATCCAGGTAGTGTACCAAACTCAGAGACCCAGTCCTTTCCCTCAAGGCCGACTCCAAGAAGGAACTGCACTTCTCGAACATGGCACAGGACACCAAACACCCCATGGGGAGAGCTCTGTCCACGTGGAATTGGCCTTGAAAGCTGAACCCTAATAGGTCGAAATCCTCAGGACAGATAGGCAACAGGCGAAATGCAGATTTAATATCACATTTCCCCATGAGGGCCTCGGGCCCTAAAGCCTATACCATTGCAACTGCCGCGTCAAAGTATGTGTAATGAACTGAGCACAGGTGTTCAGGAATGGCATCGTTCACCGATTCACCCTTAGGGAAAGTCAGGTTGTGGATCAACCCGTATTCCCCAGCTGCCTTTTTTGGCACTATACCTAGAGGGGACACCCTCAGATTGGGGAGGGGGAGAGTAAAATGGACCAAGTTCCCTTCCGGCAGCAACCTCCTTATCAATCCTCTCCCTGACCAAATGCTCAAAACCAGCAATGGATTTCTGATTCTGGGAAAATTGAGTACGGCGCTGGCCCAGAAAAGGAATCTGAAAACCCTGAGAAAATCCCTCCTCCAGGTAAAGGGCGTTGTCTCAGCACGGGTACCGCTTTAAGAGGCACCTCAAGGGTTCCAACTTAATTGGACTGGGCTCCTTTTGGAGGGGGCTGCAGGCCACCGCCAGACTTCCTGCCCCCATGCCATTTCCTATTCTGGCCCCGGAAACTCCTAGTCCTGGGGCAACTAATGAAGGCATGCTGTCCCCCACAAATGGAGCACTCATGGCGAAACTGCACGGTGATTTGGAACAGGTGCCTCTGGAGCTAAACTCCCAAAAGAGAGTGTGGTGTTGAACAGCCTGCACCAGCCTTAGGGGTTGAAGTGGGCACCTGTTTGGACAATATGTGCCCACTATCAGACCTGTCTCCAAAACCTGGTTGGCCGGTGTCATAAACTGGAGCCATATGTCCTGGTCCTTGGTGTCCCAGTGCAAGGCGGAGTCAAAGGCGGCTCACATATGAAAGGATTCATCATAAGCCAGACAGACACCATCCTCCTATTTGGTATAGGCCCCGTATATGATGTCTAAATTAGGGATGTATGAATCCCCTTACCTGGCCTCCACAGGGGAGTCCGCGGGGGGGGGGAGGCGATCCATTCCTCCCCCCCCCCAGAATCCTCGCCGGCCAGCTCCATTCCGCAAGCGATACAGCTGCCATTGCTGTCCATACTGCTGCTGATGAGAAACAGGAAGTGATCCGGATGCCAATGGCGCCCACTACGCCATTTGCGTCCCTGTTTCTTCTTGCGATAGGCTATGCATCTGTATTTACGTAGCTATTTACATAGCCTATCACGTGAAAAAATGTCCCTATTTTTTTCATGCGATAGGCTATGTAAATAGCTACGTAAATACAGACGCATAGCCTATCACAAGAAGAAACAGGGATGCAAATGGCATAGCGGTTGCCATTTGCATCCGTATCACTTCCTGTTTCTCATCAGCAGCAGTATGGACAGCAATGGTGGCCATATCGCTTGTGGAATGAAGCTGCCGGCGAGGAGGAATCGGCTCTGTGCTGATCCGGCGGGAGGCGGAGGTGAGTGGGAACGCTCCACCACGGGTTCCGGAGGCCGAATTCCCTGGAATTCGGCCTCATTGGAGTCCGTGGTGGAATTCTCCGCCATCCCTAGTCTAAATATTTCATAAGGACCCAACCCCTCTTTGGGTGTTTCTGTTGGATAACTCCCATATAAATATGGAACTCAAGCAGCCAATTGGCCCAGCTGCGGGAGACTTTCTTACGTCATACCCGCTCCTGGTCCCTATCGCTGGAATTTTCCCCTTCCTTTGCTTCCAACTTGCAGAATAATAGGGAGAATACGTCCACAAATTCCCCTTTTAATATCTTTTCCCTGGTGGCTGGTAACAGATGGTAGCCCGGGGGGGGAGGGGTAGATGTTGCCCCAGTTGGAATTGCCCCAGAGGGCGGACAAATAGAAATATCCCCCCTCGAAGCGGGGAATGGCCAACCCACAACCGCCATCAGAGGAAACCAACCCCATGGGTAGAATGAGCTCCATTCTTGTGGGGGAACAGCTGCCCCGGTTCCCGTAACCTCACCTGTGTATGGTGAAGCCATTGCTGCATCCAGGGTTGGACCTTGACCAGGGTCTGCTGGGGCAGGCATTGTGCAAGCAGGTTCAATGGTGTGTGGCATCATGTGGGCGACTGGGGCCAGCCCAGTTGTAGAACTCCCAGAAGCAGGGCTTGTTGGTGATTCTTGCCCTGGTGTGGCCTGGGATCACATCAAGTCTTGCTGAAATAGAAAGAAACAGGTTTTTCTGGGCCTGCCTTCTAGTCAGCCTTGGCCTGGGGTTTTGAGCCACATGCGGTGCCAGGATGGCCAATGCTAGGATCCCTTTTTCCCTCTCCACTGCCTCCAGCCTGGAAAGGATTAAGGCCATGTCTGGGTCCTCCTCCCTGGATGACGATGAATCAGCCCTGAGAAAATGGCACTTAGCTGGGGGGCATGTAGCCTTCCATTTCCCCCCCCCGCCCAAGACTCTTCTTAGGCGGCATTTTATTAATTTATTTTATTATTATTATTATTTTACTGAGAGATTGTAAAAAAGAAACCCCGGAACAGGTATGGAGACAACTATTTATTCCTCGTTACTTATTTTTCTCCCCCGCCCCCAGCAACCAAGTGCACCAAATTGGGCCTTAGGTATCCCCACACAGACCCGCCCAGCAGTGGAACACAGATCAGGGGAGGGGACAAAGAAAAGTAGGGATGCAGCCCAGGCAGGGTCTCCAGACAAACCTTGGGCCTACAGGCCTCTCCAGACTGGGCTGGATGGCCGCCTCTCCCCTCCCGGTGCCTCGCCGTGAGCAGGCTGAGCCACAGCTCCCGCTCCCCTACCCTTGGGCCATAGGAAACCCGGCCGATCACCATCTGGAAAGGGTGGAGCCGCGGCTATCTGGCTGCTCCTGTAGCAGGAAGCACTGGAGGAAAGTGCGGGGCGTGTGCTCCGCCAGCAGACTAGGCCAGTACCACCATAGGCCACAATCCATGGCTATCGGGCCATTTCGGAAGGCGGGAAAGCACAGGGTGCACGCTCCACTGGCAGAGTAGGCCGGCGCCACCACAGGCTACAATTTGCAGCTAGCAGGCCGCTCTCAAGCGCAGGAAACACGCTGGACATGTGAAGGATGCAACGGAATGAGGGTTCCCCCCTTTGAGTAGCCGGTGCTGTGGCAAGCCCCCCCCCCGGGCTGCCGATCACCGCTGGTCACTGCTGCCAGTCACTGCCGCCACTCGTTGCCACTGCCGCTGCTCCTCCGTCCACTAGGGGTGTACGAAACCCCACTTACCTGGCTCTGCTGGGGTCCACGGGGGAGGGGGAGGCGATCTGGTCCTCCCGCTGGAATCCTGCCTGGCTGGCTCTGCTCCGGGGCCGGTCTGCAGAGCCGCTGGCTGGGCCAATCCGCAGCGGGGCCTCTATCCGCTGCTGGGCTGCTGTGGACGCAAATGACGTCCTGCGCAGGGGATGCCATTTGCATCCTTATGCTAGGCCGTGATAGGCTATGTATGTATAGGCCTATCACAGCTAAAGCGGGGATGCAAATGGCGGCCGCTACGCCATTTGTGTCCCTATCTTTTGCCGTGATAGGCTACGTAGATACTTACATAGCCTATCACGGCAAAAGACAGGGACGCAATTGGCGTAGCAGCTGCCATTTGTGTCAAGGCTAAAGCAGGAATGCAAATGGCGGCCACTACAACGGCTGCCATTTGCGGCCGCAGCAGCCCGGAAAACGACCCAGAACTGTTGCCGCCGCCGCCGCCAAGTAGGTCCTTTCCGGGGATTTCGGGGGGTGGCAGGGGGGTAGTCCGTTCCGTCACGGACTCCAGGGGAGAGGCGGATTCTAAAGAATCCGGCCTCACTGGAGTCCGTGGCGGAATTCTCCAACATCCCTACCATCCACCCTGCCGAGAGCCTTGCGCGAAGAATGGAGGAGAAAGGGGGGCCGCACAGCCTAAAACGGCTGGCTTGCCGCTCCTCCCTTCCGACATCATCAGCGACCACCAAATAGCATTCGCCCACGTCTCATCCTCCCCTCCGCCCGCAAAATCCCTCCCGAAGCCAGGCAAGCCAGATGCGGGGGAGGGTACTTCCTTCCATCGGCTCCACCGCTGAGCTCGGTTGCTGTCTGTGAGATCTAGAGGTGCAGGAGGCTTCAGACTAAGCTCCATCGCTTCAAGCTTCTAACTGCTGTAGTTTGGAGAAGTTATAGTTCATCTGCTGCCACCATGTTTATGAGGTAAATACTAGAAAGATGCAGCAACTGCTAGGCCTACAACCAAAGCTGTATTGAAAATGACGGTAAAAGCCCCCAAGAGGCTGGAAGCGGTTTCCTTGTGAGCGCAGTCCTCCCGCGCTCCCCCTAGGGGTCTGTTCTCCTTAACTTCAGGTCCACTAATCATGTTACAGTTATTTCTGCTCCTGTAAGCCTCTTTGTACATTGTTTCAATAGAAAAGTAGCTTAGAAATGTTTAAAATAATTATAATCAATTATTAAGCATAGCTCGGGCTCCAACCCAGTCACCCGCCTTCTCTGCCAGGCCTGCGAGAGGCCCGGGCAGCCTTACTTTGGAGCCATACAGAACCCTCTTAATAAATCAGTTAAGGGTGCAATCCTATGCATGTTTAGACAGAGAAAAGGCCTACAACTCCCAGCATCCCCCAGCCAGCCATGCTGAGTGGGGAATGCTGGGAGTGTTGGACTTTTTTCTGCCTAAACATGCATAGGATTGTGCCTTTACATTCATAACCAGTGGATTGACATTGTCAAGATGGCAATGGGAGGCCCATATAACATAAGTACCCTAGAGAGGAAGAGGAAAATGTCACTGACAGTTGTGTTTTTAGTACTGCTGTATCAATTAAAAATCTATAATGTGCCCATCATTGTAATATATTGTGCAGGGGCGGCTTCTGGATATACTAAGGGCGCAATCCTATGCATGTTTAGACAGAGAAAAGGCCTATGGCTGGGGAATGCTGGGAGTTGTAGGCCTTTTCTCTGTCTAAACAGGCATAGGATTGTGCCCTAAGTTACCAACAGCTGTGCTAAACTGCAATTCAACAGCCAAGGTCCAACAGACAATATACCTCCAGCAGCAGATCTTCTGAGAGCCTGCTTTCCATCTTCATTTTGTTTTATTTATAGTTGGAGAATTTCAATCAGTTTTTTAACAGACTGTCAGAGGCTTGGTCTGACAAAGTTTTTGAGATGCCTTGAGCTTGAGGAATCCCCAGCCCTGGTAAACTTTATAGAAATATTTTACTAGCGGTTTTAATTCAGTGCTTTGTCTCCTTCTGTTAGTCGACAAAATAGGTTTAAATATTGAAGTGGTAATTAATGAATCTTTTATGTTGCAAATCAAACATTTTCATCTCTGCAGCAGATGAGTAAGAAAGGAGGATTTAAAATATAATTGTTTCTGTGGCTTCCCTTCCTGGGTTGAATGCTTTTTACCCTTTATTACATCACTGGCATTGTTTTAGCTGTATTTTATCTGTGGTGTACCACCTCTTATCATTTGGTATTTGTCCCCCCGCCCCCCGCTTCAATATTTTTTACTCTGCCTTCACCAGAGACATTCCGAAGTAGATGGAAACTCTCTGAATGTAGAATTTTTGCATGAGTGCAAAATAATAAAAAGCATGTGTGTATTAAAAAGAGATCAGCTTAATGGGAATGAGCATTGGGTTCCATTAATATTCAATTACAGTGAAAATCATATTTAATAAATTTTCTCCAGATTTTTTTTAGAACCTTACTATATTTTTCTGTGTTGCGGCCAATCTAAAGAAAATAGTGGATATGATACATTTGATTTATGTTAAGTAAATAACCTGCACAGCTCCATTTAGTGGAATGGGGTGAAGGGACATTAAAAAAAATTAACATAGAAATCTTCAAATTTCTTCACTAGACTATAATATGGGGTTAATTTCCGCATGCAGAAATGATCTATGTTTTGTGAAGCAAAAGGGCCTTTTTTAAAATAAAAGGTATTTTTGTTGATTTTTTTTTTTAAGTCTTCGGAATTCAATGTTATATGGAAGGAACTGTAATTTATCCAGCAGAAGTATGAAATTAATATGGCACTAAAGTAATAACTCTGCACATAACGTTATTATGTAGAAATTCTATAGCACCATTTATTGCATAAATGCCCCATCCAACCATCTGTGCACCTGTATCAGAGGACTTGCGCATGCACAACAAATGTTCATTGGATGCTGCTTGCGCAAGCAAAAATTACAGGAGTTAAGATATGCCTTCCGCATGGTTAGGCAGAAACTTTGTGGTACTATAAGTTAGAAATGTGATCTACGCAGGCGTATGAGGGTGTGAGTTAGGAGGGACAAGATATATGTTCCAGATCACTCATGTGCAGTGTGGATTAAGGTCATGCTCACGCCATATTAATGCAAGTAGAAATGGACAACCTCATACAGTATGTAAGGTCACTGCGAACAACCTTCCCGTAGTTGAGCAAAGCACCATATGCGTCAACGGTAAGCTAGTCTAGTAGTTACACTCACCATGGGGAGAAGCCCCATGGCAAGTGCCCCTCCCCTAACAGCTTGACCATTTTTGCAACTTCCTATATGAGTCAGGGTCATACATCATGAATTTCTGCAGTGGCATTTGTGGTGGGGGGGAGGCACTCTTGTCCCTCCCCCCGAAATTCTCCCTGGCTGGCTCCGCTCTGCAGCGACTCTGCGGAGCTGCCGGCCGAGGCTGCCCGCAGCCGCCCGCAGGCAGACATCCTGCCACTAGGCTGCACAGGGACACAAATGGCAGCCGCTGTAGCCGCCGCCATTTGCGTCCCTGTATTTTGCTGTGATAGTCTACGTATATATTTATGTAGCCTATCACGGCAAAAAAAAAAGGGGGGAACGCAAGTGGTGGCGGCTACGGCGGCCGCCATTTGCGTTCCTGGTTTTTGCCGTGATAGGCTACGTAAATATTTACATAACCTATTACGGCAAAAGACAGGGGCGCAAATGGTGGCCATTATGTCATTTGCACCCCTGTCTTTTGCCGTGATAGGCTACGTAAATATTTACGTGGCCTATTGCGGCAAAAAAGAGAACACAAACGGCGGCGGCTACAGCAGCTGCCATTTGCATTTCCTGTTTTTGCCATGATAGGCTACGTAAATATTTACATAGCCTATCACGGCCTCTGCAGGGACACAAATGGCATCCCTGCATTAGCCGTGATAGGCTACATAATTATTTACGTAGCCTATCATGGGTATAATGAAGAAGCGAATGGCGGCCGCAGACACAGATGCCATTCGCAAAGCAGCACGAATGGCACCAGGTAAGTGTCCCGTTTTGCACGCCTTTCGCGGGGGGGGGCGAGGGGCTTTGTTCCGCCACGGATTTTGGGGGGCTGAATGCACTGGCATTCGGCCTCACTGAGATCCATGGCGGAATTCTCTCACATCCCTAACTTGAGCACACTCTGGGAGAGAGCGGAGGACAGGAAGGCCTGGCATGCTATGGTCCATGGGGTCACGAAGAGTCGGACATGACTTAACAACTGAACAACAGAAGAACTAAAACATGATGTCTTGGCTTGTCAATGATATGGACTCGGTGCAGGGAACTCAACAGAAGAATAGAGTTCCCCAGCAGCCTTCGCCATTCAGGGGGGCGGGGGAGAGAAAGTGTTCTGCAGTCCTCCTCTCTTTTCCTCACGGTAGAGTGATTTATTATCCCCATTTTAAAGGCAGGGAGCTCAGGCTTGGGAAGAGAGGTTTGCTCAAGTCAACTTAAGTCCATGACTCAGCTAAGGTTTTAAACTATATACCAGCCTAAAACATTAAATGACAAAACTTGCTCTGTAAACCTCAGTTTCATTGTCTTTTTCTAAGACAATGGGTACTTTGAAGGAGCGGTGTTATCTGTTGGCATTCCTTGCCTTTTCTAATACATACAAAAGGATTGACGCAGCCCTGATCGTAAGCCACAGTAGCTGACCCTTGTTGTTCCGTGACCCTAATTAATATTAGACTTAGTGACATTTATGTATCGGAGCCAGAAGCTAAATAGGAAACAATTTATGTCACCTAAAGCTTTTTAACAAATCGATGCAACTATTTGTAATTGCTTGTTTCACAAGATTAAAAGTGCTTAGGCCTGATCTTCGCCCGCTGTTTTGTGGCCAACATGACCTGGGCTTCTGTTATAAAATAGGAGTGTTGGTGATCAGCACCTATTTCCATCAAGTAATCCATATTGCTAATATTTCTGGAATTTTAATGTAGTTACAATTTATAGCCAATCAAATGTGGCTACCTAAATTGCTGTAGCTAGTAGACAGTTTAACTGTCTTTATTAATTACGGTATAATTTAATGTTTGAGTACAGGCACTTGTGTTGGTCATTTTTACAGCTAAAGCAGTTATGTGCCTTATGACGAACCATTTTAGCATTTTCAATGGAAGTTTGCTAAAATGATGAGTGATAAAACCGTCAAACTCTGGTAAATAATGGTTATTGCTTTGAGTGGAATTAATCTTTGAAAGGACAGTTACCTTCAAATTAACATTAGAACTTGAAGACAAAACAGTCTTCAGACTTCTGTATAACTACATAAGGATGGCCACATTTTGTCCAAATAAACATGATCTTGCGAAAGTCTTTCATTCAGAAGTATATGGCTAAAGCCTTACATTCAAGTTCAGTTGACAACTGACAATATATACATTCTGGAAAACGTTTAATGAAGGATACGTATGTGCGTGTTCACAACTATTGTGGGGTTTGAGCTTTAGAAGTCCATGGATCACATACTGCGTGCCACAAACTCCCTAGATGACTTAAAAGCTGGTTACTATTTCTCAGTTTCTCTTCTACCCTATAACTGCAACAATGAAAGAATAATGCTGACCTACTTTGAGGGCTGTTGAGTGAATTACTGAAATAATATATGGGACCTGCTTACTTTTCAAAACTCTAAAGCTCTACATGAACCATTATTATTTTGCATATGTGCATATACGCATATACGCACACTATTGGATAATGACAGCCACTCAACAGAATGAACAAGAAGTTGTGGTCGCTCTATAGTGTTATTTTGTGCATGTTAAAGGGATTTCTTGACGTATTTGTTGGAATCAAGCAAATTAGGCTTTAAAACCTTTTCAGCACAATCCTATGCATGTCGACTTAGAAGTCCCATTGAGTTCACTAGGACGTACTCCCAGGTAAGGCTGGATAGGATTGTACTGTAAATTATTTAATCTGTGGAAGACCAATTTTAACTGGTGATGGCAAATGTTAATTAGTAAGACTGTAAATTAAGGACATGGTTATTCTTGGTTGTTCTTGGTTGCTATGAGGCTATTTTGGCTCTGCTGGGATACTGGGGCTGAAAAACTATATCCACTTACCTGAGAGTAAGCCCCACTGAACTCACTAAAACTTACTTCAGAGTAGACATGTATAGGTCTGCGCTGTGGAATAGGAAATGAAAAGGAGGAAAATATTGATTGATTCAAATATTTATTACTCACTTTTTTATTTAAAAGTCTCCAGAGTGACTTAGGTCCTACAACTCCTAGCATTCCCCAGCCAGCCATGGTGGCTGAAGAATGCTGGGAGTTGTAGGACTTTTTTCTGTCTAAACATGCATAGGATTGTGCCCTTACAGTGTTAAAAATGTAAACAGTAAAATCACAATAATCATCAAACCAAACACTAACAGCAGCACACAACATGTAAACATATGAAAGATAACCTTCTCTACCAATGAATGGTAGGTTTTGTTCTGTAAACACTAAGTTAGAAAGGTAGCTGCATCGAGGTTTGGAATACGCTGATTTAGGCTAAAATCCAGCACAAGTTCAGGATTTTTCTTTCCATGGGAGACATTTACACTTGGGACACATTGAAACACTGGTGTAGTGGTCAATTTTGAAATGCAGGCGCTTATCAACATAGTCCCCATAGCCACACTCACAAAGAGAGTCCAAAAATTCAGGTAGTAGTTTTGGTCCGTGTCAACAAACCAGTCCTAGTAGTTTTCTCCACCAAGATCAGGTATTTTGTATAAGTTAATGTGGTTTACGAAAATACTTTGCATTACAATGGAGATAGCTCAAAACATGTATTTTTGTGGGGGAAACGCATGCCTGTGCTTCGAAACGCATGCCTGTGCTTCAAAACGCCCCAGCACTTCAACCCTGTGAGCCCAAACTACACTATGACATTGCATTTGCACTCTTAACAGTGGAATTTTAAAATTCTTAACTTTGGCCGGACCGTGCCTTTATCTAAATGCAATCAGTGTCTTTATTCATTTGTTTAAAACGCAGGAGATGATGTTCTACATATTCTTTAATTGGTTAACATTCCTGGTTATTTGGTGATGGATCTGAGATATTTGTTTTTAACTGTATGAAACAGTGTGCAGAAATCTTTCCCAGACCAGCACTTTTTTGTACACACAGCTTTTGTACACACAACGGCAGATGCATTGCCTTTGCTAGACAGATGTGGCTGTGAAGAACTGTATGTGGAAGGGACTGTAAGCACCTCCATTGTTTTTCCTCGATGTGCTCTTGATGCTTTAAAAAGCACTCAATGAGTAATTTCCTAATTCTTGACCTCTAATAAGGAATTCTACCAATAACGTTTTGTCTTTGTTTGGGATCATCTGTCAGTCCTCATTTCTGACCCCTAAGCTCTTCCACCCTGCTATTTGGTCAAATGTTGTTTCACACAGTTGCTGCCACATCACATACATATCAGCTATTTATGAGTGATGGGTGAACTTACCCTGGGTGAACTGGGTACTTCCTTGGATTTCTTTTCACCTTGTCGGCCCCACCTCACCTTTCTTCTTTGTCATCTTTCTCTCCCTGCCTTCTGCCACCTTCTGCCGTTTTCCTTTCCCCCTGCTGCCGCTGTTGCCACCGCCTCCAGATTTCCTCCTTTCCTGATGCCGCCTCCTCCCTGCCTCACTCACTGCTTCTGCCACCTCCTCCCTCTCGCCTGCCCGCCTCTTCTACCACTGCCGTCCTCCCTCCACTGCCTCTGCTGTCACTGTGCTGCCACCAACTTCCTACTTCCTAGCCGCAGGGTGCGGAGGAAGGGAGATGTGGGCTGGGGTTGAGGAATGGGCAGGGGAGCGAGGAAGGGGTCTTAGCAGCGCCGTCAGAGAGTTTGGTGAGTGTTGCTGCACCCACGGGCGCCACGTTGCTGACCCCTGGATTAGGTGCGTGGAGTGGTAGGTGGCAGTATTGCAACCAAAACTCTCCCCAGGACCTGAGTTTGATCCCAGCAGAAGCCAGGTCTCAGGTAGCCGGCTCCGGTCGACTCAGCCTTCCATCCTTCTGAGGTCGGTGAAATGAGTACCCAGCTTGCTGGGGGAAAGGTAGTCACGACTGGGGAAGGCAATGGCAAACCACCCTGCTATAGTCTGCCATGAAAACACCAGAGAAAGCGGCGTCCCTCCAGGAGTCAGCAATGACTGGGTGCTTGCACAGGAGGAACCTTTCCTTTCCTTCATTTTTTAAAGAGCTGCCGGATGTTTACCACCTCATCTAGTTTGAAGGACCATAACCATCCCCTGATGTAGCTCACTGCACGGAAGAATGCTGGAGAAGGCCAGTTCACTCTGCCTGCCCTGCAGAACCATGCAGAGGCAGAATGTCCAATGACCACGCTCTGGTGCAAGGCTGCAAGAAACAGCGATGGTCACAGCTGTTTGATTTAGTCTGTATCATTGAATGGCGTTCTGGGTATACATCCAGAAAGCCTCTCTGCATAAAAGGTAAATCCACTATTGATCCATTAAACCTATGCCAAACAACAAACAAACAAATCCTGTACACACGATAATGTACTAGTATTACATTTGGTGGACTGTCTTAGTATGCAACAATAACCAGCCTCAGAGTATATTGTGCGCCTTTTACTGTTTTACTCCTTGTATTGTATTGTATTGTATTGTATTGATACAATACCCCGCGCACACACACATACATACACACACACACACACACACACACCCCTCTTATAGATGAATGGGGTGGGCAGAAAAAGATTCACATTTCACCACCATCACATCTAATTTGACTCTTAAGACTTATCAATTGCTGGTAACTTTTTAATATATTGCATACACATACAAATAAAAATCCCTTTAAAATTCTTTCTATTCAGTCTTACAATCAGCTTTATGATGTTACAGAAACTATATATGAATTATATATTTTTTATTTTTAAACTATATTTTTGCTCCCTTGCAAAATCTTCCAGTATGGCTCTCAGGGCCTAAAAACCCTTTAATCACAGGATCAAGTATATATTTGTTTATTAGTTATTTTATTTCTTTAATATATTTCTATTCCACATTTTAGGTTACGCTGTGACAAGATGGCTTACAATATTTTTTAAACAAAAGAATTGAACATAATAGAAATATTGTCAGAGTAAAATCATATAAAGGGGCCAGAAATAAGATTAATAAAAGGCTTGGAGGAATACAAAAAGTATTTCGGTCTATGTTTTTATTTATGCTGTTTAGGGTCTGCTTAAAGGAACTATGTGGAGTTCTCAGGGGAGGAAACTCCACAACCATGAGGCCACCACTGAAAGGGTCCTTTACCTGGTACCCACTAAACTTTGTGGTGCACGATACGGGTACAGGTGCCCATTCAGGGTTTTAAAGCTTAGTACCACTTTAAATATAGCCTTGAAGTGATTGAGTAAGCAGCGCAACTGATGCAAAATTGGTGTGAATAAGAAACCACCTAACTCTCACAAACATCCTGGTGACTGAATTTTGCAGCAGCTGAAGTCTCCAGACTGTCTGTGAGGCGCACACAGCTTTGTCCTCCTAAGGGAGTAGAATGGCTGGGGAACTACCTCTGCTAGCATCTGCTGCCGCCTGCCTGAAGTGGTTGCCTAATGACAGGGCCGGCCCTGGTTCTAACCCACTGTCTTACTAAGTATTGGATTCCGTCTGGAACTGCTTAGTTTCCAGTGGGCATAGATGAATACCTTAATTTCCCATCCCGTTTTTGTCAGCTCATTTAGTTGAGATGATGGTGTAAGAATAATGTAGACCATGCAGGAGTTAAGAGTATTTGTTAGAATTAAATATAACTGCCATAAAAGGTAACATGACCCTATTACACAAATGTTATCACTAAAGCATAACAATTAGCCATCTCAGTAGAGTAGGAGTATCAGGTGATTCAAACAAACCCCAGTGTGCAGCGATTCCTGCTGCCTGCGTCATACCATAATGGCCCAAGGAGTGGAGAGTGCTACGATGTCTCTATGCCTGGCAGGTGCTGACTGTGTGGTGGTGTGGAGCGAAGTCACAATGGCATCTCCCTATTGCCATACATGGGTTGTCTCAGCCTGGCTAACGTGGAGGTGGCATAGGCATGTTGCTCCTGATAGATGTGTGATGGCGGAGTTGCCATGGACCCATTTCAGTCGGGCTTCAGGCCTGGGCATGGGACAGAAACGGCCTTGGTCGCCTTGTTGGATGATATGAGGAGGGCTCTGGATAGGGGTGAATGCTCCTTCCTTGTTCTCCTCGACCTCTCAGCGGCTTTTGATACCGTTGACCACGGTATCCTCCTGGACCGCCTGGAGGGGTTGGGCATTGGAGACACTGTATTGCGGTGGTTCCGGTCCTTCCTCTCCGGCAGGTACCAGAGGGTAGCACTGGGAGAGGAGGTTTCGGACCCGTGGCCAATTACTTGTGGGGTGCCACAGGGTTCCATCCTCTCCCCGATGCTATTTAACATCTATGTGAAGCCACTGGGGGCTATCATCAGGAGGTTTGGGGTGTAGTGTCATCAATATGCGGATGACACGCAGCTCTACCTCTCATTCAAATCTTCACCAAGGTTGGCCGTAGAATCCCTGTCCAAATGTCTGGAGACGGTGAGTGGCTGGATGGGGAGGAATAAGCTGAAGCTGAACCCTGACAAGACCGAGGTACTTTTGGTGGGAGACAAGAGGAGGCTGGGGGATGTTGACCTGGTGTTGAATGGGGTACAGCTACCCTTGAAAGACCAGGTCCGCAGCCTGGGGGTCATTTTGGACTCCCAGCTGTCCATGGAGGCTCAGGTGTCAGCTGTGAGCCGGACAGCGCTGTATCAACTCCATCTGATACGGCGGCTGCGCCCCTTCCTTCCCGACCATCTGCTCCCATCGGTAGTACATGCCCTGGTCTCCTCTCGTTTGGACTACTGTAATGCGCTCTACGTGGGGTTACCCTTGAAGACCGTTCGGAAACTGCAGCTGGTACAGAACGCGGCGGCTCACCTGATTAAAGGCAGCCGCCGGCGAGATCACATCACTCCAGTGCTGAAGGAGTTGCACTGGTTACCAGTTGTTTTCCGGGCCAAATTCAAGGTGTTGGTTTTGACCTTTAAAACCCTATATGGTTCCGGCCCAGCCTATCTTAAGGAGCGCCTCCAGCAACACCAGATAGGCCGCTTAACAAGATCAGCCTTGGATGGCCTTCTCTCTGTCCCATCAGCCAGGACAGCTAGACTGGTGGGGACGAGGGAGAGGGCCTTCTCTGTGGTGGCCCCCACTTTGTGGAACTCCCTCCCTAGGGAACTCCGTCATGCCCCCTCTTTAATGAGCTTCCGTCGTGCATTAAAAACGTGGTTGTTCAGGCAGGCATTTGGGGTGGGCTAGGGTATTTTTTAAAAAAAAATTTATGGTAAAATTTTATTGTTTTAAATTGTTTTATGGTGGGTTGTACATCGCCCAGAGTGGCTGGGTGACCAGTCAGATGGGCGATTAATAAATTTAATAAATAAATAAATAAATAAATGGACACTGGAGGAGTGGCTTTTGGAATCGCCATATTCTCCATACTTTGTACTGTTATTGTTTTCTTTCTAACTTTGCTGTTAGTAGTACCTAAGATCCCAGGTAAGTTGCGCTGATGTTACACCAGCACAAGTGGCCACCAGTGTAGCTATGACAATAGGATTGCTGAAGGGCCTAAAAAAGAGAGAGAATAAGAGCAATCCTATGGCCCCTAGACAGTGCCTCGGCGGGGTGGGATAGGATAGTTTAGATTCCTGGATCTGAGGTCGGAGACAGCGCTCTGACCGTGGGTCCGGGAATCCACGCTCTTCTCCCTCTCCCCGCCGGCACAGAGAGAACCATGCCAGCTGCCTCTCTGAGGTCACAAAAGTGACCTCGAAGAGGGGGTAAAGGGCGCATTCCTGTGGGTGGGGAGGGGAGGGCCCAGGCCTTTCCAGCCTCCTTCCCTCCCCTTCCACAGTGCCCCAGCTAGACAGGTGAAAAACCCTGTCTAGCTAAAATGCAGAGCGGGAGGGGCGGGGGCGGTGACAGTTGCCTCTGCCGCTCCTGCTGCTCTGCACTTGATGCTTGTAAGCCCCCAGGTTTGGAGGTTTATGCGCATCAGGCACGGATGTCATAGGATTGTGCCCTAAGAAATATTGAAATTGATAGTGCCCATGGCAGTATTGAAGTCAATGGGTTGGGTCCAGAGTCTGCTTTCTGCGAGAGGAGGGGACCGTCCTTGTGAGGAGGAAGGGCTCTGCTTGCAGAAAGCCCATCTGTCTGATTTGGGGGTGTCTCCCCCTCCCTCCCCACAGTACTGCTCACCCTGTTCAGCAGTGCCTCTTGACACTGTAGAATTTTCAGGGGGTTGGAAGGGCTGCCATGGGAAGTTGGAAGTCCACTTCCAACACAGGCCTGTGTAAATCAAGATACAACCCAATGAAAACATGGTATTCCACAATATGGTTTCATGATCTGGAGATGTTAAGTTGATGCTTCATTAGTTCAAAATTGTGTGTTGAGTCTTCAAGAGCAATCATTTATGATTTCATATCACTCATTCTGCATCGTTTCAATTATGCAAAGGATCAACAAGCTGGTTATATATCCATTTCAGTCAATGAAAAATATTCCAGGGACATGACTGAAATCTGTGCTGGAATTCATTTAGTCCTGGCTCATGTGCTAATGTTTTCAGTGTCCCGGTATTCAGCAGAATAGCACTGGATGTTATTCACAGAATCACCCATCCCCATCTTGGCCTTGCAATGCAGGAGGAAGAACAGTGGCTTTTCTATTCTTCCTCAGTCTGCTAATTAAATAAATATAGAGTCTGAATCAAAGGGCTGTGCAACAATGTGATGAGAGGAGGATGACCAGGGTGGTGAGGGGTCTGGGTATGTTTAGCTTGGAGAAGATTAAGGAGAGAAAAATATATGAAGGGCTGCTATGCACAAAATGGAATACCTTGTTCACTGTTGCCCTAGCGGGCAGAAGTAGAAGTAATGCAGAAAAGCAGAGCTTGTATAAAAAACAGGGCAGCCATGGGGATCTCTAGCCCACAGGCCTAATGAAGCTTCCTCAATCTGGCCTGCCAGGCTGTTCCTCTTGGGAAGACCCCTTTCTGAAATGACACCCGCCTGCCCTAATTCTGAGAAAACAGTTTGAGGAGCTGTTCAGAGGGTTTTGCCCTCCCCTCACATTCCCTGATCGGGAAAGATGAGTGGTGGGCAAAGCCCACTGTGTGTGCTAATGAGAGTGAAAGGGGTGCATGTCAATGTGAGACCAGATGGGGTGGGGGGATAAGCTTCTTTGGGGCTGAATGGGGGCCCCTGCCTACCTGGGGGGGGGGCTCCTTGGCATATGGCCCCTGACCCACTTGCATGGAGCCAATTCAACCCTTGGGCCAAAAAATCATAGAATCATAGAACCATAGAATAGTAGGGTTGGAACGGGGCCTACAACACCATCGAGTCCAACCCCCTGCTCAATGCAGGAATCCAAGTCAGAGCATCCCTGACAGATGGCTGTCCAGCCTCGTCTTGAATGCCTCTAGGGTGGGACAGCCCACTACCTCCCTAGGTCATTGGTTCCATTGTCATATTGCTCTAACAGTCAGGAAGTTTTTCCTGATGTTCAGCCGGAATCTGGCTTCCTGTCACTTGAGCCCATTATTCCGTGTCCTGCACTCCAGGATGATCGAGACGAGATCCTGGCCTTCCTCTCTGTGACAACCTTTCAAGAACTTGAAGAGCGCTATCATATCTCCCCTCCATCTTCTCTTCTCAAGGCTAAACATGCCCAGTTCTTTCAGTCTCTCTAAATGGGGCTTTGTTTCCAGTCCCCTGATCATCCTTGTTGCCCTCCTCTGAACCCTCTCCAGCTTGTCTGCATCCTTCTTAAAGTGCGGTGCCCAGAACTGGACAAAGTACTCCAGATGAGGCCTAACCAGTGCTGAGTAGAGGGGAACTATACTTCCCTGGATTTGGAAGCTATGCTTCTATTAATGCAGCCCAAAATAGCATTTGTCTTTTTTGCAGCCATATCACATTGTTGGCTTATATTCAGCTTGTGATCGACAACAATTCCAAGATCCTTCTCGCTTGTAGTGTTGTTGAGCCACGTATTCCCCATCTTGTAAGTATGCATTTGGTTTCTTTTCCTAGGTGCAGAACTTGGCATTTATCCCTATTAAATTTTATTCTGTTGTTTTCAAATTTGATCAGAATTCCCTGCACCTCCTCATCCAAGTCATTAATAAAAATGTGGAAGAGCACTGGGCCCAGGACTGGGCCCAGCGGTACCCTGCTTGTTACCTGTCCCCAGTTTGACAAGATCCCATTGATAAGCACTCTTTAAGTCTGATTCTGTAGCCAACTGTGGATCCACCGGATCGTTGTTTCATCTAGCCCACTTTGAGCTAGTTTGCTCATCCGGATATCATGGGGCACTTTGTCAAAAGCTTTGCTGAAGTCAAGGTATATTATGTCCACAGCATTCCCACAGTCCACAAGAGAGGTTACTTGATCAAAAAATGAGATCAGATTCGTCTGGTAGGATTTGTTCTTGACAAATCCATGTTGGCTTCAAGTAAGCACTGCATTGTTTTCAGGGTGCTTACAGATGGATTCCTTTATCATCTGCTCCAGAATTCTCCCAGGGATTGATGTCAGACTGACTGGTCTGTAGTTCCCAGGTTCCTCCTTTTTACCCTTTTTGAAGATAGGGACATTAGCCCTCCTCCAGTCATCTGGCACTTCTCCCGTCCTCCATGATTTCTCAAAGAGAATAGACAGTGGTTCTGCGAGTTCTTCTGCCAGTTCCTTTATTACTCTAGGGTGCAGATCATCTGGCCCTGGAGATTTGAACTCATTCAAAATAAGGTGTTCCTTGACCATATGCCTATCGATCTCAAGCTGCAATCCTGCTCCATCAGCCTGTACTTCGCCTTTGCCAGGGGGGTCATAGTCCCTCTTCTGGGAGAAGACTGAGCCAAAGTAGGAATTGAGCACCTCTGCCTTTTCTTTGTCATCTGTTATCATTTTGCCATCCTTATTTAATATCTGAACCACCATTTCTGTCCTCTGTCTTTTACTATGCACGTAGCTGAAGAAAGCCTTTTTGTTGCTTTTAGCATCCCTCGCTAACCTCAGCTCGTTCTCAGCTTTAGCCTTCCTGACGCCATCCCTGCAGTTCTGCGCTACCTGCCTGTACTCTTCCTTTGTTGCTTGGCCTTCCTTCCACTTCCAATATGTGTACTTTTTTGTTTTCAGGTCATCTCTAAGCTTTTTGTGAAGCCCCATTGGCTTCTTCTGTTGTCTTCCACCTTTTTTTCTTGTTGGAATTGTTTGTAATTGTGCCTTGAGAATTTCCTTTTTTAAAAGCTCCCACCCATTTTGGACTCCTTTTCTCGTTAGAGTCACTTGCCATTGGACCTTACTGATCATAGGTCTGAGTTTATTAAAATCAGCTTTCCTAAAATCCAGGGTATGGGTTTGGCTACACTCGGCTTTTGCTTCCTTTAGAACCATGAACTCAAGGATAACATGGTCGCTTTCCCCCAGAGTTCCTGTAACTGCTACTTTACCCACTAAGTCATCTCTGTTGGTTAGGATCAAGTCAGGGATAGCCAATTCTCTAGTTCCTTCCTCTACTTTCTGTAGGAGGAAGTTATCCACCGCACAAGTCAGGAATTTCCTGGAGGGGCCATGTTTTGCAGAATTTGTCTCCCAACAAATATCAGGGAAATTGACGTCTCCCATTACTACTACATCATGCTTCCTTGAAACATTGGCTATTTGCTTTTCAAACGTTTCATCCTCGTCTTCTCCTTGATTGGGTGGCCGGTAGTAGACTCTGACCACCATGTTCCTTTTATTCTTTGCTCCTTTTATTTTAACCCAGATGCTCTCGATGGGGCTACCTAGCTCATCCTCCTGTATTTCTGTGCAGAGATATGTATTTTTCACATATAGTGCAACCCCACCTCCCTTTCTGTTCCTCCTGTTCTTTTTGAACAAGTTATATCCTTTAATTGCTGTATTCCAGTCATGAGAGACATCCCACCAAGTCTCAGTTATACCTATCAAGTCACAATTTCCCTCCTGTATTAAGAGTTCAAGTTCGTTCTGTTTGTTTCCCATATTCTGGGTATTAGTATATAGACATCGAAGACCATGTGCTTCATAGTCTGGCTTTCTTCCTACATGTTTGTGAAGACTATTATTGGGTGCTATTAGAGCTGTTCTCTCCATTGCGGTGCATGAGCCTTCATCCATTGTTACCCCCAACTTTACGTCTCCCTTCCCCATAGGATTCAGTTTAAAGCCCTCCTAATGAAGTTCTTCATGCTGTGGCCAAACACATTCTTCCCAGCCTTTGTGAGGTGCAACCCATCCCTTGCCAACAGTCCATCTTCCAGGAAGTATAGCCTGTGGTCCCAGAATCCAAATCTCTCTCGTCCGCACCACTTTCATAGCCAGTCGTTCACCCAGAGTATTTTTCGTTCCCTTTGTATCCCTCTTCTAACTACTGGAAGGATGGATGAGAAAACTATCTGGGCCCCAAAGTTCTTGAGTCTCCTTCCTAAAGCTTCAAAGTCTGACGTGATTTCTTCGTAGCTCCGCTTGTTGGTATCATTTGTTCCCACATGGATGAGAAGAAAGGGATACCTGTAGGGATGTACGAATCCCTTACCTTGTTCTGGTGGAGGCGTCCGCTGGAGGGGGGGAGGCGCTCCGTCCCTCCCCCCGGAATCCTCAACGGGGGGGAGGTGATCCGGTCCTCCCTCCGGAATCCTCGATGGCCGGCTCTGCTTTGTGGCAGCTCCACAGAGCAGCTGGCCAGGCCAGGGCCATCCGCAGCTGGATTTCCGGCCGCGGACTGGCTGGTGCTGGGTAAAAAAAAAACAGTAGTTTACGCAAATGGCAGCAGCTATAGCGGCCGCCATTTGCATTCCTTATTTTTCGCTGTTTTAGCCTACGTAAATATTTATGTAGACTAAAACGGCAAAAAATAAGGAAAGCAAATGGCGGCCGCCGTAGCCGCCGCCATTTGCGTATGCCTTTTTTTTTTTTTTACCCAGATGTGATACCCAGATATCACAACTGGGTAAAAAAAAAAAAAGACCAGACTGCAAATGGCAGCTGTGGCAGCCTTTCGAAAGATGCGCTGCCGCCGAAGCCGCCGCTGGAGCCACCGCCATCCGGAACATCCGCCCCAGTTAAGTCTTGTCCCGGGGGGGATCTGTGGGGTGGCAGGCTATTCCGCCATGGATTTTGGGGGGCTGAATGCCAGTGCATTCGGCCTGACTGAAATCCATGGCAAAATTCTCCGCCATCCCTAGATGCCTGTCAGTGGGCTTTATGAGTGCAGGCAACCTTTCAGTCACGTCTCTAATCCGTCCTCCCAGGAAACAGCATACCTGGCGACTCTATGGGTCTTCATGACATACTTGGGTTTCGATCCCACACAGCAAGGAGTCTTCCACTACTACTACTCTTCTCTTCTTGTTGTTGTAGGCCTTGGTTTCATCACTCTGCTTGGCTGACCTTCAGCCTCTTGCTTGCTCTCATCCAGGTTCCCCTGTAATTCTTCCTCTGCAGGATGTCCTCCAGTCTCATCCTCAAGTACCTGGAAACGGTTCCCTAGTTCCACTGCCTCCACTGGTGCCGAGTGTCTTCTAGTTCTTCTGCTCCTGTCACCCTTTTCCAAGGAATATCCTCTACTTAATTTTTCCTCACTTCAGCAGTTTCCTCTTCTGCCTCAGGTTGCTGTTGCTCTTCTAACGCCTGTACTTCGCTTTGCTGCTGTAGTTCCACCATTCTGTCCAAGAAATCTTCGTGTTCTCTTATTCCCTGGAGGGTCGACGCTCACCACTCCAGTCCTCTTGCTTGTTCTTCCAGCAGTGTAATCAACTTGTACTTGTTGCACGTGTTGGCCATGTTGATCTCAGGCAAGAAAACAGACATTGCACACCCCTTGCAGGTCACCACCACTGCAGAGTCTTGTCCTTCCATAGTCTCTTTTCCCTGTTTGTGTCTAGCTTTCTGGTTGTTCTAGAGTAGCCTGTGCCTGGCCCTCTACTCACTGCAGGTTAAAAACAGAGTCCCACTGGTATGGAAGTGTGTGTAACAAGACATTTTTTTTTAATGGAAAAAAAAAATATATAAAATGAAACAAAAAATATAAATAAATAAATAAATAAATATGGGGCCTCCCCCTTGACCTCCCCTGGCCAACTCCTGTTTGCTCCCCCTGTTTGCTTGCTCAGGAGGAGGAGGAGGACAGCCCCCTGGGCTTCCTCCAGCCCACTTACCTCTTTGCCTTTGTCTCCTTTGTCTCTTCTGCCACTGCAACTCCCCTGGCCAACTCCTGTTTGCTCCCCTGTTTGCTCACTCTCTGGGAGCTTGCTTGCTTGTATAGTCCCTAGACCAGCTGGAGCAGCTTCCTCTGCTCTGCTCTGCTGGGAGGTGGAAAACAGATTGAAATGTTCTCCACTTCTGCTTTAGTGCAAATGTACTAACAATAAGAGCTGTTTAACAGTGTAGCAGACCATCACAGGAGGTGGTGAGCTCTCTTTCAAAGCAGGCATTCAAGCAGAGGCTAGATGTGGTCGTCCGTCGGGGTGCTGCAGTTACAACCTTCATTGCACTGGAAGGTGCTCAGGGGGCTGGATTGGTAGGAGGCCTCCTCAGGGAGTGGGGCATGGCAGGCCACTCTCAAGCAGGGCCCTGGGCCTGCTGTGCAGAGAAGTGAGCTCTACATCTGTAAGTGGAGCCCCTCATGCCACATGGGAAAGTGCTTTTGAAACTGCAGTATTCAAAACCAGCTTGTAAGATGGCATGAAGGTCTGCCTTCTGATGTGAAAAGTGCAAAAATGCACCTGGACACTGGGTATGGGCCGGTGATCAATCCCTTAGGAGCACAGTTTGGGACCAGGATACCTGCAGGCGTGCTTCCGTCCACACTACGTCATCCAGGTGCCCCTGTTGTCAGAGCGGAGGGATGGCAGTGGGGGAGAGGATGCTGTCAGATGCGGTGCCCCAGTGACTGAGCTCCCTCCATAAAAAAAGGTGTCCCCAACCAGTCTTGTCCGACTCTAGGGTGTGGTGCTCATCTCCATTTCTAAGCCGAAGAGCCAGCGCTGTCCGAAGACACTTCCGTGGTCATGTGGCCGGCATGACTGAACACCGAGGTGCACGGAACACTGTTACCTTTCCCGCCGAAGCGGCACCTATTTATCTACTTGCAATTTCTTGCTTTAGAACTGCTAGGTTGGCAGGAGCTGGGACTGAAGATGGGAGCTCACTCCATCATGCAGTACTCACGTCTCGAACTGCTGTCCTGCCGACCTTCCGGTCTGCAGTTCAGCGTCTTAACCACTAAGCCACCGCAGTCCCTACAAGAGCTCCCTCCATAGGGAGGCACAATTGTGCCTAGTCTGTTATCTTGTCAGTTCCAGGTGAAGACCTTTTTATTTCCCCAGACCTTTAGCTATTTATTCATGATGACATTTTTATTGTTGATAGTTTTATTCGCAGTTTTATGTATTATCTTTTGTTGCTATATCCTTACTATGTTATCATTATTCTGTTATCCTTATTACGAGCAGCCCTGATTTAAGATACTATTTTTACTAATTTTAATATGCTGGGTTAATCTTTTATCTTTTTTACTATTGTACTTCTTGTGTTCACCGCTCCAGCATCTGTTTAGATGGGGAGCGGTATAGAAATGTTGTAAACAAATATTTTTAAACTATTATATCTAGAGCCTGCCTCCACATGAGAGTTCCCAGTGGTACCCTATCCCGACTGATGTTCAGATTCACACATACTTAGCTTCAGTAATGCTACAGTAGCTGCTATTCTGAAACTCTTCACTGGACCCTGCCCAGATAATAGCTGTACTGAAGGGCATCATTTAAGTCTTATTAAATAAATAGCTGAAGGAGCTATTTGACTTCTGGCCTATATTTAAGAGGATGCTCATTTAGGACTGAGCAGAAATGGTACCCACCATTTTGCAGACCTGTTCACAGATGGAGAAATCTGGACAGGTTTGCAGGGTGGGAGGGATTTACACCTGGCAGCATGAAACTCCCATCAGCAGCTGCCACTTCCCTCCAGAACCCTGGGCGAAGAGTGCCTTTGGTGCCCCCCCTCCCCATGGTCAGCTTTGCAGGACCACTGAGAGGGTTTATGGGGTCTGATGCAGGTGTGATGTTGGGGGTCCTTTGTACATGTGTGTACAAAGCTGGGGCCACATGCAAGAATGACTGCATGTGCAGACTACATTGGAGAATTCTTGCTTGCGGTTCCTCCTTGCCCTAGGATAATGCAGAATGATAGATGTGCTTCCAGCTGACCTAGAATCATAGAATCATAGAATAGTAGGGTTGGAAGGGGCCTACAAGGCCATCTATTCCAACCCCCTGCTCAATGCAGGAATCCAAGTCAAAGCATCCCTGACAGATGGCTGTCCAGCCTCATCTTGAATGCCTCCAGTGTGGGAGAGCCCACCACCTCCCTAGGTCATTGGTTCCATTGTCGTATTGCTCTAACAGTCAGGAAGTTTTTCCTGATGTTCAGCCGGAATCTGGCTTCCTGTAATTTGAGCCCATTATTCCGCGTCCTGCACTCTGGGATGATCAAGAAGAGATCCTGGCCTTCTTCTCTGTGACCTTTCAAGTACTTCTTACAGCTTTATTATTTATATAATGCTGAGCATTTACAGTATTTGAAGTGCTAAGTGCTCAGTAACGTTGCCTCAAAGCAGAATGGAGTTCCGCTGATTTTTACCTAGTGCAAATGACATCAAAATAGAAATTGAAAAAGCATACTCTGAAGCTAATTGAAGGAAGAACATTTCTGTAGTTAGTACTCAAACAACCTGTAGGAGCTTGAAAAAAAGGTCACAGGCACTTGCTGTTTGCCACCTTAGCTCACTGCAGACAGTACATTCAAAAACACACAGCCACTGACTGCCCAGCTTGCCCACCCTTAAGGCCGGCCCTGCCTCTGTGTGATGTTATATCACCACATAACATCATGCCAAGGGGGGTTCTCTGGGGTGGGGGAAGTGCAGCCCCCAGTGGCAACCCCCTCCGCCACCTCCACGCAATAGTTGACATTCTGTAGAGGCGGTTATGAAGGGAGACATGGTGCTGCTCCTCCCGCTATTACTGCTGTGAAAGCGGCAGTGATGGCGGCAAAAAGAGTAAAAAAAAACACCTCTGTTAAGTCTCCTCACTTTAGATGCTACACAGAACATAGAAGTCCGTATTCTACCGAAATGATATAGTCTACTTAGGAACACAGGATATACTATGTCAGACTATTAGTCCATCTAGCTCAGTATAATCTGCTCTGACTGGCAGCGGTCTCAGTTAAAGGTCTTTCACATCCCCAGCTACCTCATCCTTTTTTCGCCAGGGACTGAATCTTGGGCCTCCTGCATGCAAAATATGTGTTCTACCAATGAGCTGCAATTCCTTTCCCTAAAGACTACACCCTTACCCAGGGGTTGCAAGCCAAGCCCAGGACTGAGGTTTGGAAGCTACCATAAACATTGTAGCATTGTTTAGAGTAGACCCATTGAAATGAATGGTATTGAAATTAGTCATGACTAACTGAAGCCCTATTCATTTCAGTGGGTCTACTCTAAGTAGGACTTATGTTGGATTTTACCCTATGTTTTATTTCTATAGACAAATGTAAGTAGTTTAATGGCAATATTAAAATTGGCAGCTGAAAGAAATTTAGTATTTTCCCTGTAGAAATCCATAATGCAAAATATATGATCAGTGAATTTGAGTAGCTAATTGCTTATTTAAATAAAAAACCTAGAAGGGCTTTCTAGTATTTTTTTAAGTCATAAAGGCACATTACCTATTAATTTTTGCTGATAACACCACTGTTGCATCAGCTGATCAAAAAAATCAATAACAATTCAATATACACTATTGACATGAATTAACATACTTTCCCCATCCATTTAATGTTATGATAGAATATTTTTTATAAAATCATTTCTACTAATTCAAGCATTTATCATTATATGCAAAAAGATTGCTTGATGAGAATATTATAGACGGTGCGTGTTTTTGACATTAGCATTTTATTTGGATGACTAATCTTGCAGATGTGAAATCTGAATGAATTATTCATGAAAATGCTTTTCTCTGAAATTTTAGTTCTTGCTAATGCTAGTTATTAAACATTTTTATTTTCCTTGATGTAGAAAATAAGCTTATGCTTACTCAAGAGAAAAAGTGGGAGGATCATACTCCCTCCTTAAATTTAGAAGGATGATGCTCTAAAACTCCTTAAGAATGGCTTGGTTATGCTGGCCATGGGATTTTCTGAGCACCTGCACTCTGTGTGTGAGGAGCTGGGTAATTCAGGATCTTATTGTTTAGGTTCGACTGTTTTATACCAAAGACCAATGGTACTGAAATCAATGGAACTGCTGTGAGCACACAGCATGACTCCACAACCTCATTAATTTGAATGGTCTGTGGAAGACTCAGAAGAAGCAGCAGATAATCAGAAGTTCAGATAACAGGGTGGGGGGGGGCCCTATTTGCATAGGGTAACATTGGCTTGGCATGTACATAGTAGCTTGGATCCAAGGTGCCCTTCTGCAAGTAGAAAACCTCTTTAGCTTTGAAAGGAGGGCCGTTGTGTGAAGAGCAAACTGATATCCAGAGATGAACTTCCACTACTGCAAACTGTTGCGCAACTGTTTGCGCAAGATCTGCTATTTCCATCTGGTTTCCCTAGCTTTTAACTTGTAGTAGTTTAAATGGAGCATCGCAACAAGGAACTGTTTATGTTCAGCCATTAGAGCTTGCATTGCAATGGGGAACATCTCTAAAACAAACTTGGTCCCCTCAGCAATACAGCACGTGTCTAAACGCACTACACTTAACACACCACAGCCCAGATCATGCATTGTTTTGTGTACCATGATACAGCCCCAGATCCTTCATTCCACAAAGTCTTCTGCTAACGCTATAGCCTATAGAAAGCAAATGAGTGAACTTTTTCCACTCACACGTCTTTGGATCCAAGTTGGTGGATTTAGAATATCTTGGGCTGCAATAACATCTTACGTTTCACAGAAACAATAACATCAGGAATTATCTGTTGATGAGACCACCAAGGATCCTGCCAACACAGATGTGTCAGTGAAGACATGCTGGAGCCTCCCGTCCCTCCACGTTTAGCAGCTTGGGAGCCAGTCCTCCCATGTGACCCAATTATCACGTGGGGGAGTCATGTTGCTGGAAGAGGCCCTTAGTTATTCACTCTCACCCCCACCCCCCGGTTCATATTTATCTCATCATCACTTCAACGCTTGAATGCGCAACAGTGATAGTAAGCATTTTGGGATAATTGAGGTTTAAATACTGGGCCTTTACGTCACACGTTTTCATTCTCTAGGGTAAAATTTTAAGAGACCTTCAATAGATTCCTAATTGGTATTTACAACAGTAACAGTGCCATCTTATGCATGTCTACTCAGAAGTAAGTCCCACTGAATTCAGTGGGACTTGCTACGAAGTAAATGTGCATATTTTCTCTAATAGTGTGTGTGTGTGGGAATCAGGTCTATGCAGTTACATCTTGCATCTTTACCTGCTGCATTCTTTTCATACACATGTAAAGATGAAGGGCAACAGCTCGCTTCAAAATTTCTCCTCTGTCTTCAGCAAGGCTTTGAATATTTGCAAGGCACCTGTTCTTCCACATGTAGGACCAGCTGTATGTATGGTGGATTTAAATGCAGCACCAGCATACAGGGAAAGCAAAAACACTTAGCCCATGGCAACATGTATCACCAGTGTGAACAACCAGCACTTTTATTGCATTAGAGAATGCTATAATGTCAGTAGTAAGTACTGACTACACAACATTTTATTGTCTGCATCAACAGACATGGAATGATGGAATTACAGTTGATGTAAGGAATGAGTTTTTTGTATGCCTAAAAATAAAATAAGGAGAATCTCATTACCGGCAGCACATACATATGAAGCACCATGCTAACAGTCTGGACTGTACCATTTCCATCAAGGCTTATGGGAAAGAAATGTTGTTACCTACTCCGGGCTTGTTTTAAAAATGTAGAGCAGATCTGCAAATGTAAATCTCAAGACTTAGAATGAGAAATTATTTCTGCAACATCTTAAAAACTCCATTAAGTATGTTAACCAAATGGTACTAAAAGCTCTCCAAAAGAGTTTAAAACATTCTCCATGCTATAAGGAAAGTAGCTTGTCAGCATTCTGAAAACTACAATAGTTCAAAATTATTTTTTTAATCTTTGATATATATTTTATATATATATAAAATATCTAATGATCTGAATTATTCCTAGAATCATACCCCTCCCCGTTACTTCTCCCACCCCTGATATCTCATCATGGGCATTATGGTTGGATTCTCCTTAAGGGGGAATTATTATTATTTTTATTATTTTAAACATAAGCCTTGATTCTCTCCTTCCCCTTTTCTTCTGCTTCTGATCAAATGTAGAAATCCAGTAGATTTTAAGTATTTGAACCGTGTTGTCTGGATCCAAAGAAGAGGTGGATGATCTTTGCACAAAAACAGGTTTCTGGTTGTGAATTTCTCCAATTGTAGGTGCAAGAGGTTGTTTTGGAGGATTCACCGCATCCAGGCCTTGGGGCTGCAGGTAGGGTTTTCACTGCCTTCTAGAGATCTGCAAGTGCAGCAGAAGGCTGCATGTTTGCAGCTACACTGGAGTCCACCTGGTGAGGAAGACCCTTCCCTTCCCCTCTCCTGCACCGCAACAGCGATCAGAGGTGACAGCACTGACCATATGTTCAGCAGGGGAAGGAAAGAGGGCCCAGTGGAGTTTGTGGAGTGCTGTGTGGGTGGAAAAGATAGGCTTTGACTCATTCCCGACAGTGGTTTACCTGATACATGGTACTACTTTCATAATGTACGCTTTTCTTTGAGAGAAAAGAAAAGAAAAAACAAAACATGTAACAAATTGTCTTTACATCTTGGCACCTTGTAAAGTATTTTTTTTATACAAAAGTTCAATAATTTTGACACTCTCCATTATTAATCACTACTTCACTGATAAACTTTGAAAGTGTGACCTTGGAATTCATCATGCAAAGTATTTACTGCAGCAGGAGAAAACATTTTTTGAAACTTTTTTTTCTTTTTTCCTTAAGACAGCCAGAAATAGGCAGTGGTACGGATAACAGAAGGGGCGGGGGAAGTATTTAAAAACAGAAAAACAAAACGAAACAGCATAACAACAACAAAACTGTACAAAAATTATTTGATCCGTAACTGGGGTGGGGGGGCGGGGCGGGGGGGAGGGTATAATCTGTCAACTATGTTACATTTTAGAAGCCAAAAGGAAAAAAAAATCTGCCAAAACCAAAACAAAGAGTTTGGGATTTTCTCCCACATGTCAGCAAATGTCATCCAATAGTCTTAAAGCGAGGATAACTAAATAAAATACATGTGCAGCATATTCTGCAATTCCATTAGATACAGTAGGATTTTTTTCAAAGCATTTTTTTAAAGTATAGTTAATATAAAGCAGTTGCACAAAAAGCAAAAGGTGTTTTGACAAACAGGTATGCATTTATTCCTTTTTAGGAATGGTTTTTTTTTTTTTAAAGGACCTTCTGCCCCCCCACCCATTTCCTTCCCCTGCCACCCAACCCTCCACCCCCCAAAAGACAAAAAGATCACAGAGACACATTGGGCTATATATGTACAACATAATAAACCCCACCCTATAGGAACAATTGTTATTATCCAAAGGGACACAGAATCAGAAATTTGTAAAAAATAGTGAAGTTTGCTTGATGTAAAGCCTGAGATTTTTCTCTTGGTTCTTCTGCAGGGCAGCGATACCTGCAAGTTATGGTAACTCTAATTTTTTTATTTCCTTTTCTCTTTTATTATTTTGCTACAGTCTTTAGACTATGCATGCAAGACATACAACTAAGTGCAACTGAGTGAAATGTAGTTTTAATTTTTTTATTTACTCATTCCCTAACAGTTTGAACTGAGGTATGCGTACTAACAGTTTCTCATGCTGTTATCTTTACTCATGTCTAGCTACACATGCTGAGAATGAACTAATCTACCAGGTTTTTATCCCCTTTTTGAATACCAAGCTAACCAGCAAAACCACTCAGTTCTGAAGCACAGGGATAGATAGCTTCTTGTGAGCTCATCTGGCTATCTCCTGCACATCATGGAGCTGCCTGAATACGGTTTGTTTCAAAATGTTTCAAATGACCACAAACTGCCCCCCTTAAAAAAAAATTAGGGAAGAAAAAAAATCTTGAGCTTTTATATATTTCACTGTCAATGAAATAAAATATAATAATAATGCAATTTGCATCCCGTTGAAGTTAATGGCAAATCTCCCATTGACTTGAATGGTACCAAAGCTTATAAGGGGATAGGAGTGTTATTCTATATGAAAGATGCTGACCAAAAATCAAAGGGGAAAACACCCCAACACAGCAACAATCACAATCATTCTAAAATCTTGTGCACAGATAAGCCAAATTTAAAAGAAATTGCCCTGGCATTAGCTTTTAACAAAAGGGGACAGGATTTATAAGGCCAAATACCAAATGAAAGCATAAAAACAGTTTCTTATGATACTATTACATGGATCAGTTTAAGTTGCGAGAGCTGTATATTATGTAACTGCCTCCTTCACAGGATGCTCTTTTCTTTTTTTTGCAAAACAGATTACCTTCCTACTTTCTCATGATGAAATGCTGCCCTTATATGCTCCTCCACTTAATACTGTTCCCTAGCTTTAGCCTAAAAAGTTCTCTCTTTACAGAAATTCATTTGGTCACTGTAAAGAAACACAAATTAAAACAACAACAACAACAACAACAACTTTGGTTCAGCCATCTACTTGGTCTTCTAAATTATACTCTAATAAAGGAGCAGTTTTCCTTCTCAGGTTAGCCGTAGCCCATATCTTGACATTTGCTTCTAAATTCTTTCACCTCCTTTGATCAACAATAAGAGGATATTTGGCTTCATACGATAAAGCATATAACAAAGAACATAATTTACCTTTGTGTAATATCTTTGGTAACGTTAGGGGGGAAGGGTACAGAGTAGAATATAAATTAAGATCAGAAAGGCTTTTGAAATTAAAAAGCTATAGTCCAACATAAATAAGCGAGTTATGGAGAAGTGGCTGGAGAATGAAAGTGTTTAGATGTCTAGAGAGGGGTACCGACATTTTAACAGCAGCTATCTGCCCACATCTGCTCTGAAGAACACTGCAATTTGCAACAGTGCTAATTCACCCACAGGTTTCAAATTGTTAGGTTTTGATACTGGCCGGTGTGATATTACGTAATGATCTTAACTGCAGTAAGAGAATTTGCCCAGTTAAAATTATTAACACTTTATGACTAGTGGGCCTTACTGACTTCCCAACAAGTTGAATCCAAAATCTGAATTATATTCAAGCTGATGGATACCGCCAATCAAACCTCAAACCCTTTAACTTGGAAAAATCACCATGTACAATGCTCTATAATGCCTATTTCCAAATATGAGTCAAATATACGTATAGATACAGAAGTTTTTTTTAGGCATTTCAAAAGCATCGGATAGCTTTCTGAGCTAAGAGACTTATATTGTGATACTCATTTTTTACATAAATTCCACTGGATAGTGGATGTTCTTTTTTTCCTGGTGCTGTGTTATTTTGTGTTTCTAAATATTCACCATTACAGCAAAAAAATAGGATAAAAAAATAAAATCCAGGGGGGAAAAAACTCCAAGCAATGATGACAAACATATACTGCTCTGTGGAGTGAATTTTGAACCACATTCTACACCATTTCTATGCTGGTTTTGCCTTTCATTCTCACTCTTGCAGTACTGCTTTTTTTTCTGTTGGAAGGTAATTTTGCACATGTTACAGCAGCATTTAAGAACCTTTTCCAAGGGCGGGGGGACATATAGCCCAAAATGGAATGTTTTCTATAGCTAAAGAAAACATGATGGCATCTGAAGGAAACTGGAATGAATGGCAGAAAAAGAACTACAAACAATTCAAAGGACATTCAGCTTTGTATAATAAACACACCTATTAACATTCATCACAAAAGTACAGAAAACATTAAGCCTCAAAAGGCTGAGGCCTGAGGTCAGAACTTAAAATGGCGTAGGAGAAGTTGGGGGGAAATCAAAGCTATACACTAAAAAAATTGGGAGAATTTTCTTTTAACCCCTCTTCAGTGTATACACACACACACACACACACACACACACACACACACAGATACACACGCGCGTGCTCTTGCGCACAAAAAGGACTTCCCCATCCCAAATGGAAGCAAAAAAAAAAGTAAAGGCAGTGATAATCAACATGCGATACTGTGCAAATATGTTGTCCGTTGGAATCCTTAAAATCTGGGCAAAGGCTTGATCTGCAATTTATGTGTACATGCTCAGTTTGATGTCTTCAGTGTCCCAAATTGGAAGAATTGCAGTCCAAAGTCTGCTGCCAAATTGCGGATAAGTGAATTGGTTGAACAAATTTACAACACTGATGTTGACTGTGAGAGGGAATCCCAAGTACCAAACAAGTCCATCCAATGCACAGAGTACAAATTCCTTTGTTTTGTTTTTTTCAACAAAAAGTAGAAAAATCAAAAATACTCCCAAATGGGATACTTGATGGCACTAAGAGTTAACATATTTTATAGCTGTCAAAATGGACCAAGTGTATCCTCCAGACTGTACAATAATGGGGAGAGATTTCACAGCTAATTTTGAAGTATATGTTTTTTCCTCCCTCCCCGTGATCTTCATTTGCAGGATCACAACCAAAGACATATTCATTCAATGTCCTCATTTACATTTTCATCTTCATAATCTCTGTCGTGATCGAATTCTGGACTGTGATTGGCTGTTGTCACTAAGGATAATGGGCCTTCATTTTCATCTGGATCTAATGGTTCTTCTTTGACATGCACAGGGTGCCTGTGAAAATACGGAAGAAAAAAAGGGCGGTTTGGTGAGTGATTAATTCTTCTTTAAAGCAACAACAACAACTGAGTATGAAAGAGCTATAAACAATTCAAAGGATATCCACCTTTTTATATTAAAACCACCTATTCACTTGCATACTAAAACCACCTATTATCTTAGGGAAACTAGAGTTCGGCTTTTCAAAGTGTCTGAGAACCTGAAAATACAGTCTCTTCAACCAAATGTCGAAGATGTTTGGCACAAATACAACCATAAAAAAGGATGAAAGATGCCAAGGCACTTGAAATTCTCCCCCTCCTTTCTGTGTTGTGGAGTCTCCCCCCCCTTTCATTTTGTCTCAAATACAAGTCACATTGCAGTTCTTAGCCTGGCTGAAAAAGGAAAATGAAAAAATCCACATGCCTAACAACACTGAGCTTCAACAGAATGAGGAAGAAAAAGGCCTTGTCTACAGTTTCTTCGTGGGATTTAGAGAAAAGCTCTCAAGTGACACATTAGCTTGATTAATACAATCTTCAGATAAATAAATGAAATAAGCATCTGTAAAGCAAAACAGTGGTTTATCAGCCCACTGAGCTTCTGGAGGCTGGGCTAATCATTGGTTACTGTGTGTTCTGCTTTTCTAGTTAACATGCAGAACCTGTGAGGCAAGTCTCCAGAGGACGACCCCAAGTGAGGTTCTATCATTAATCAACTTCAAGCAAACACAGCAAAGAGACACCATGATACATGCTTTAAACTCCAAATTAATGCATATTTTTACAAACTGTCAATAAGGGAAGAAAAGCCCTGCCAGGAAACACAAACGGAGAGGAAAAGGCTCGCTCAACACAACAATATGATAAGAAAGCAGAGTCCTAATGAGAATAATAACACTGTCAGCTGTAAACAAGGCAGAACATGATCCTCAGCTCATGGTGGGCACTAAGGATGCACTAAAGAGATGAGATCTGCCAAATTTCTTATTATAGAATAGCATGTGAATAACCCACGGGGGAACAAGGGTTGATTATACAAAACGGGCATAACAACAATTGAAAAATGTTGTCCGTAAATCATATTCACAACAAACCCCTTTACAAATACAAATTACCTTCCTTTTTTTTTTTGCTTGGTAGCTTTTGATGTGTAAAATACTCCTGCAAGTAAGTAGTGTGTTGTTACAAGGCTTTATGAAAGGCAGTCTGATTTTATTGGCAATATCATGTAAACAGCAATAACACAACCCATCAAGGAAAATTCAGTTTGCTTCGTAAATAAATTTACATTTAAGGTAATCCCTAAAATGAAGTAGTAATGAGTTCCAGCCTCTCTCTCTCTCTCTCAATTCAAATTGGGATTTATACCTTGCAATACTGGATTGTTGTAGCCAACAAAATCTAACTCTTTCATTAGGCTAGGCAAAGAAAGGAATAATCATGGGTACAAGCATTCAGTGTATGCACTTCTTTCGAAGTAATTTAAAATAGTTATATACATTCTATGTGGATTGGAATTCCACAGCCTTGACCAGGGGAAAACCACATGTGGTTGTCAAGCATCAACTTCTGTCTGCTATCATACTGATGAGCAGCTGCCATCTGATGTATATTTAGCAACTGCACTACAAGAGTGAACTAGGCCAATATGAGTGCCAACAAGAAGCAAGTCACATGATAGCGCTGCTGGCTCAACTTGTGCATTTCATTTTTCCAACTAGCATTCGTTAATATTGCTGATGTCTTTGAAAGTATCCAGATGTACCGACTGCATCAACTTCTATCAATAGCTGAGAACGCCTTTCAAATCTTTTCTCCAGGTTGTTGAATTGTGCATTATTAACTCAATATTAGACGCATTTGCCTCAGCTTATAACTTTTCCTGCAAAGGATCCTTTCACTGAGAAATATTCTAAGAATTATTTGATTTATAAAACCATGTTTAAGAAGCATGACCTCTACAATAGTTGTTCATTGCAGTAAAATACACAGGAAATACTACAGTCAAACTATGGCACTGACATTGGGTCCTTACAATGATAGAACAATTATTCAGACTACCAAGGGTGGCTTCTCATTGTCTGTTTTTATGACACAGGAGTAATTTGAAGACAAGAATGTGGAAGATCTGAGACTGATCTGGCCACACCTACATCTTTCTCTCTACACTTTTTACTTACACGTAGCAATGTTTCCTACTGAATATCTTGGGAGAATAATCCTATAATTTAAAAATGTAATAACAAAAGCAGCTATCATAGCTAATAGGGATGGAAGGATCTGTCAGTTTTTGGTCTTGTAGAGATCGTTAGTTTTTTGAGGTAAATATTGCTCTGTCCTGTTTCTGCAGAAGCCTGCAATTTCTTTTTTTTTTTTAAACCATCCCCACAGAGATTTGTGCACATTTCTCATAATGTGTGCATTACTGTATGCATTTGTAAACATTTGTAAACATTTAAACACTTTAGGATGTGCACACCCATTGACTAAAGTGTGTTTGCGTGCATTTGGGAATCATTTCTCTTTGTGCATTTCCCACAGGTTGCCTTGTGGGATGACCTTTGCCAAGAGGGGGACAGGTAGAGTACAACCCTCTTGATTCTCTTGGACTTCTCAAGTAGCTTTCGATACCGCTGATCGCAATTAGGGATGCTGGAGAAATCCATCACACACTCAAACGACCTCCAGAGTCCGTGGTAGATTGGCCGCACTCACCTCCGGGTCCAGAGGAGTTCCTGCTTGGCAGCTCTCCAGCTTCCTATAAAATGCGATACACTAATGGCAGCTGCCATTACATTATCACAGGAAAGTTACAGCCGTTAATGGTGTATTGTATGCCATTTGCGGCCGTACAGCACCTACTTTTATCTAAATACAGCCATAAAAAGCTGCAATTTAGGTAAAAGTAAGTGCTTTACTGCCGTAAATGGCATAAAATACGCCATTTACAGCTGTAATTTTCCTGCAATAGGCTAATGGCAGCTGCCATTAGCGTATCACATTTTACAGGAAGCTAGAGAACCGCTCCGCCAACTCCAGCGGACACAGCAGGGCTCCGGAGGACTCCGCAGGGCCCCAAGCAGCCCAAATTGCCCCACATTGCCCCTCCTGGACTGGACAGTGGGGGATTTTGTACATCCCTAACTGCAGTATCATTCTGGATAGGCTGTCTGAGCTGGGGTTTGGAGACACTACATTGCAGTGGTTCTGCTCCTAACTGGATGGCCAATTTCAGAAGGTATTGCTGGAGAAATATTGCTCCGTGCACTAGCAGCTATATGCTATGGTGTTCCATAGGACTCTGTTTTATTCACCCATGCTGTTCAATAGCTACATGTAACTGCTGGGGGAGGTTATCTGAAAATGTTGGGCTGACGTGTCAGCACTATGTGGATGTCACCTATCTCTCTCTGTCTCTCTCTCCTTTTCATCAAATCCAGGTGGGGCAGTGGGTTTTCTGAATCAGTGTTTAAGTGTGGTAATGGATTGGATGAGGGCAAATAAACTGTGAATCAATAAAGATAAGTGGAGGTACTGTTAGTGAGTGCTTCATCCGTCCAGCTGAGTGGTATTCGATCCATTCTGGAGGAAAATGCACTTCCCCTAAAGGATAAGGTTCATACTTTGGGGGACGCTCTTGGATCCAGCACTGTCACGGAAGGCACAGATAGTCTCAATGGTGTGAAGCACCTTTTATCAGTATAGGTTGATATGCCAATAATGATCCTATCTGGACAGAGAGAGCCTGGCTACAATTATCTTTTCTCTGGAAACCTCTTGTCTGGATTCCTGCAATGCATTTTATATGGGACTACCTTTGAAAACAGTCTGGAAACTTCAGCTGGTTCAAAAAAGGGCCTTAACATTGTTATTGAGGACTGGCTGATATGATCATATTACAACACTGCTCTGTCATCTGCACTGGTTTCCAGGCCATTTCCAGTTCCAATTCAAAGTGCCAGTATTTACTTCTAAAGACCTAAACGGCTTGGGGCCAGGTTACCTGAAGGATTGTCTCCTCCCCTATATAACTGCCCAGACCCCAAGATTATCTTTAGACCAGGTGCCCCTGCCGAATGAGGTGAGGTGGCTGAGTACTTTCAGTCGTGGCCACCCATTTGTGGAATGCCCTCCTCAGAGACGTGCCTACATTGTTTCCTTGGGGGAGCCAAGTGAAGACCTTTTTTCCCCTGGGCGTTGAAGTCCATCTGAGTTTTGTTTTTAGATGTGTTGTTTTGTTTTTAGATTATTACTTGCTGCTAGTTTTACTATGGTTTTTACTGTGGTTTTATTCTGTTTTAAACTTGTAAAGGGTTTATATTTTTATTGGGTTGTATTTTAGGGTCTTATTTTTGTGAACTGCCCAGAGGGCTTTGGCTATTATTTATTTATGTATTTATTTATAAGTAAGTAAGTAAGTAAGTAAGTAAATAAGAGCCTTGGCTTTTGTAATAAATAAGTAAAAATGCATTTTCCAAATGTGTGCATATTGTTGAACACATTTGTTTTGTTTTAGAGAATGAATCGCAAGCTCTGAAAAGTGTGGATATCCAACTGAAAATTGCATTCAGGTTTCAGAGGTGCAAATTAGGTAAATCTGTAAAACAACAACAAACCACCTTGATGGATGTGTGAATTTCTCACACATCCCTAAGCTAGTATCTGAGGTGTATATTTATTCTCATATCTTTGTAAACAGACTCTTATATTTTCTGGTCATTGACTAAGCTGCCTCTGTTGCTCTCAGGATAGGTCCTGAACCCAGGTACAGAATTAAGCTACCTAGGATTAAAGAGTCATATTTTATTTGTGTGTTTGTATAACATAAGGGTTACTGAGTAAAAAATATACTGGAGGTAATTATAATATCATCTGAAAACCTGATAGTTCTGAAAACCTCCAAGTGCTAGAGCTAGATATGGGTGCAGGAAGGTTTTTCAACAAAGGCGGATTTTCCTTGCTTAGCAGTACCAGAATTCCCATCTATTCCTTTTAGCTTACATGCCTCCTGCTTCTGAAGGGGTTAACTATAAATAATCTCACCAAGTGAAACTTCTTTCTTTTCACATCTGAGTTATTCCTTTGTTTGTCCACTCTGGGAAGAGAGGAGTTTTTAATAAAGCCGACTGTTGTTTAACGCCACCGTGGTGCACACAGCATGGAAGCATTTGCTTTGTGGCTACCTTTGGAGCATGTCAGGATGGACGTGTCATGTCCCCAAGCTGTAATTATGCGACTACTTTCTAATGTTTCAAAAGAGTGGGAGGGCGAAGGGCAGAGGTAGAATTATTTCAGGGTGTCATAAAATACAATGAATGAATGGCAATAAGATTTCTGCTGGAGTGTTATACTTGCTTAGTTGTCATGTTAACAAGGCCCTCTAAAGTTTGTGATAAAGTTTAAAGGCTTGATCTATTTCAATATACCAGAACTGCTAAAAGCAATTTACTCTATGGCAGGGGAATGTATTTTGTAAAGAACTAAAAGCTACTAAATAGAAATCTGCAAGCACAGAGAGTAACTACCTCTGATGGTACCAATATTACCCACTGAATGCTAGTCTATAATTATACTTGAGCACACTCCGGGAGAGAGCGCAGGACAGGAAGGCCTGGCGTGCTATGGTCCATGGGGTCACGAAGAGTCGGACATGACTGAGCGACTGAACAACAACAGTATAAACTCTCTAACATTTGAACAGAATCCTAGAATGTGTTATTTCAAATGCACCTTGAAAATACAGGTTTACTGGAAATGGCCCCAGTATTGCTATTAGTGCCTTACTGAATTTTTAAACTAAAGAAAATGGTTTATAAAAAGACAGGGTGGGGTGGGATATGAGACAATTTGACAAAAATGAGCATGTTTCCCACAAATAGCTACATAATTAAGGCTATATCAAGGTTCTTTCTGAGGCTATAAAGTCACAGTTGTTATTCTCACTTAATAGCTTCACCTCAAGCACTGTTTTTTTTTTTAAATGCAGGCACGGAATCCAAATATGTTCTTCCTCCCTCCCATGTGCTTACTGGAATTGTCACTGCCAGGCACCTCTACGGGCCAGGTCACCCACTGGTGGATAAGCGGGTGAGCACATCATTGTGTGTCTAATGTAACATGTCACTCAGGTGCACCATACGTAGGCCTTTTTACACAATCCTCACCATCTTCTCCCTGTTTTTAATTCTGAAAGGAAAGTTCACACATCGGTCCAGGACACACACACCACCTTATATGCATGGGAATGGGTTGTGCACTAGTTCCTCCACCACATAAGGAGTTATCAATGTGAGTCTACCAACCACATAAGGAGTTATCAATGTGAGTCTACCAACTAACCCTATGTGTCATACAGAATACAGCACATCAGGGACAGGCAGCCTATGCTCTTATACCAAATGCATTCTGTGGAGCCTGTTTTTCCAGGATTGCCCTTTGCTTTCTTCACTTGCCACTATCAGCATCTCTGCTATTATTCTATATGCTTTGTATGTCTTTATGATATCAAAAAGGGTGCAGAACTTTCCTACAACCTTGCAAGGTTGCAGGAAAAAAATGGCAGACATGCCTTCTGCTGAGTGGAATGAGAGCATAGTAGACCTTGCTTATTTCAAAAGCTGCCCCAAACTGAAGAAGTTGTCAATCCCAAATGTAAATTCAGTTGCCAGAGATGAAATGGAACTGGGCAGCCCCCCCCCCCCGCATCTCTCACTTCTAACTTGCTGATTTATCTTTTGATTAGGTAAAAAATCTTGCAAGGCAGGAACGAGTAAGCCTGTCCAAGAGATCATGTATACAAACATTTAGGTTGGCGGAGGACAGTGAACCGCACTAAACTACCATGTCTCTTTACTGCAGAATTCCAACTTAACACTTATTAAAACCGAGACCAACCTGGCCCCATTTTTCAACTAGAGAAGGAGCTGCTGCTCCAGTGCTTGCATTCCGCTTCCCTCCCCGTTCCTTTTTCCTTTTGTATCATGACTGTTAGATTGTGAGCCTGCAGGCAGGGACTTTCAGTATCTGTACAGAACTTAGAAAATGTTTTTGAGGTGTTAAATAACAATAACAACTCTTATCTGAAAAGGAAACATCGACCTATTTTCATTTAACAACAACCCAGGTTTGTTTACGTTGTGAATGTAGCGGGAGCAGGTGAGCATCCTAGCTCCTGCCACCTGATCACTCCTGCTGCAAGTGTGATGTGTGAATCGGAATTTCTGAGTTGCTGGGGGAAAAAATTGCCAGCTCCGAGTTGTCTATCCCCCAGTAACTCAGATTCAGACATCATGCTTGACAACCCAGGGACAAGGCATCCCTGGGTTGTTTATCCCCAGTGGGAGAGACTGAGCAGCAGGAACCAACTTACTCATTTGCTCTTGCTTAGTTCACAACAACTGTGGCTTTAAGAAAAAAACTGGTTTGTTGTGACATCTGAACTGGGTCTTTCTAGTTCTCATGATTGAAAACAGGAGTTTGAATACATGTTCACAAAAACATTTAATGCAGTTTCCCAACAGCAATTTTATTTATTTATTTATGAAATGTATTACTTACTTTTCTTTATAAAATAATCTTAATGCGAGAGGACGATCTTATAAGCTGTGTATATTGGCTGTACTTCCTTGCCCTAACATGTATCTCACACTGATGAGATGGAACCCTGATATTGGCTAGATATGTCAACTCTTACAAGTTGTTCACTGGCTGTTACATTTTGCTCCCCTAATTCCTTTCAGCTATCCTAATTTTAATTTTAAAAACAAACAATTTTTACACCAGATGTCTTTTAAGTTGCTTACTTAAATATCTTATGCCTGGAAAACTAGATACCTTACTCCTGGAAAATTCCAACATCCCAACAACTTTTCCAGTATCAGACACAAGTAACACTGTCATGGAGAGAGCAACAGCATTTGTGACTAAAACTGCCTGAAGAGGAATCCATTCAAACAGCACTAGAAGAATGTCATGTCATTCTGCTTTGGGAATGCTAATTAATACTGCACAAACAATCCCTGTAAAAGCTAAACACATTCAAATGTTTTGAAGTAAATGGTAAAAGACAATGTTCAAATTAATTATTAATTAAAAATGAATGTTGCCATCTTTAAAGATTTTTTTTCAAAGGAGAATGTGCACTGATTTAAAACGCTGAAATATCAAAGTATTAAGATCCTTAGATTTCCTTTCTTCTCTACCCCCTACCCAACATATTATGCAGGTGGGAAACTTTTTAAAAAACATTAAATGCTAATTACCTTCACAACTAATTATTAGGGTGGCATTAGGCTAATGTTTTCCTACCTTTTGATTTAGACCTACTTTTGTCAATGCCTTGTTCATATTACTTTGAAGTAGAGGGGCTACAAATTAATTCTTTTAGCCATTTTATTAATTGGCTATGTGATCTTTTGGCAACAGGACCAATAATTTATGGCCACATTTTAAGATACAGCTTGCTACAATCACACATACAGTCACTCTCAAATTGGAAGAGTTTCCTTTGCAGTGCCAGCTAACTAATGTATAATTTCTTGGTCTTGTAACAGAATGTGCTGGTTCACATGTAACGATAAGCCACTGTGGGTTAATTAACCGGGGGGGGGGGGGCTCCAAGATGTGTACTGGCCGCCAGTTTGAATATGCAAGCAATTGCGGAGGGTGCACTGCAGTTTGCCATGTCAAGCGAAGTCGGGTGTGTTGTGGATTATTTGAGGGTTAAACAACCCTCTGATAACCCTAGATCAACCCATGTGATTGGTGCAAAGAAGGCCACCCACACGGGAGGACCCTGGGCTTATGGTACACTTAAGAGTACAACAAACGGAGGAGAAGCTCACTAATTACTGAAAGAGTTTAGATGTATAAGTTATGTAGTTGAATCACATCAGAAAAAAGCCTGCATCTGTATCTGATTGGAATGGGATAATAATCTTAAAGGGCTTCCACGCAGGAGAGGAATGGAAAAAACATGAGGTCTTTTATGGTCTGATCAGAAGAGCCGTGCTGGATCAGACCATAGGCCTATCTAGTCCAGCATTCTCTTCCCACAGAGGCCTACCAGGTGCCTATGGGAAGCCAATAAACAGGATGTGAGTACAATAGCACTCTCCTTCTCATGTTCCCCAGCAACTGGTTTTCAGAGGCACACTGCCTCTGATCCTGGAGATAACAGATAGCAATTATTAGGAATGCTGGATGAATCCGCAATGGAATCAAGTGAGTTCGGATTTCTATGCATCTGACCCATAGATTGCACAGTGGATCGGTTTTCCCAAGTTGCATGAATTTCCAGAATTTTACGCAAATTTAATTGTAGAAAAATAAGTACAATATAAACACACAGGCAGAAATGTTCATTTCCCCCACAGGCTAAAGCATGAAAATGCACATTTTGAGGAGATTTGCGCAAGTGCAAATCTGTGCGAATTCAGGAAATTGGGAAAATGGAATTCTGCAAATAGGCAGACAACAGAATGAAAGGCACCTGACAATCTGCGAAAGGCAGACAGAACAGATTTTACAAAATCCATACATCTCTAGCCATCTTGACAAGTAGCCATTGATAGCCTTATCCTCCATTATTTTTTTCTAATCACCTTTTAAAGCTGTCCAAGTTTGTGGCCATAACTACTCATTCACTACTCTTGTACTCAAAAGTAACCTCTCTCTAAATAAGAAGGTTCCATTTCAGTTGCTAAAAGCCATTGGTAAATTTTTCATATGGGTTAAATGACTAGAAGGGAATAATGAATTAAATGGCAAAGAAATGCATTTACATAATACTATTTGTATCTTGTAAAAGACAGGATGGCAAATAAGAAAACAAGTTTATAGGTAGGTAGATTTGCCAGACTGGATTGACCTGATTACTATTGTTGTTTTAATGAGCAAGCTGATAAAATGATCAATTTTCTTCAAAATGAATACACATAGCTCTGACGTTTAGAGTTTTACCTTAGCTGTGGGAGGGGGCAGGGGGCAAGACGGATACGAGTGAAACGTTAATGAACAGCAACGTTCCTCTCTACTTACATTGCTTGCATAGGGGAACGTCCTGGACTACTGTCACTCCCATTACTGTGCGCATGCTCCATTGCACCATTAAGATCTTCCCGCAAAGCACTGGCTAAACTGCCCAGAGTGGGGTTTCCCATGGAAGCAGTAGTGTACAGAGGTATACTGTTCTCAGCCATTGAAGCCTGTTGAGTCAAAGAACAAGACATGAGAATCCATAGCAACACACGCTCATGCATGTGCCACAGACCAATTCCAAGGTACACCCTTTGCACTATGTTTTCATCAATATATTGGATTAGATGTCAACATCAGCAGTTTCACTGCAGCCTAGCATGTAGCTAAGCTTTTACCTAGCTCTGTTTTCTAACAATAACTTCACTCATACCTCCAAAGACAATCACACACAGGTTACAACAATTCAGATGATGATTTAGCACCAAATTATGTTATATTAAATATTTAATGCAGCCTTGCATATCTTTTTTAACTTTAAATTACAGCCAGGGAGTGGGGGTAATCAGGCCCATTGGCACCAATGGCAGCTTCTCTCCTGGTGCAAATAACCATTTTGGGGTTGGATTTTTTTGTTTAGAAAACCCTCTCCCCAAACAGCAGTTCTGATCTTGATCATCCCACACTATGAAGACACAGCACAAAACCATGTATTGAACGTAAGGTTAATTTAGCCCTTACACAGCCATATTCTTAGCCGTTACACAGTCATATTCTACTGGAAGCTAAAAGGGACTGCACAGTGGTGCATGTCTCACCGAACCATCTTCTCATGGTACAGACTATCTTCGTCTATTTTGATATTTGCACACAGTGATTAATTGCTCAGACACCAAGCAGACAATGTATTAAGACTGAAGCAAGGGAGGCTTGAGTACATGAGCTAGTGAAGAAGTTATAGTTTCCATTACAATTCCATCAAAAGTGGTCTTCCCATGATAACTGATCCCTGTAGCATTTATAAGAACTTGTCATGTGAAGATCAGCCAACATGTTGCAGGGATAAGTGACCTAACAGGTTCAAAAACAGGACTGGATAAACTGATTGTGATTATTTAATGATTTAAAAGGTGCCTTCTAAGGGCCAGTGCACATGAAATATCTGTCAGATGGAGGCTGCTTGGAAATGCTCCCCATGGTGATACTCTTCATGTGACAAGCTATTAGTATGCAGTGGATCACCACTTCAACTGAAGGGTTTTCTCACCATTGCAAGACTATCCCTACAAATAAAAAATCTGTTCTGGACTAGGGATGCATGAGAATCTCATGTGTGCTTGCAAAACAGTCAAATAAGCCCCATTCATAAACCTGAACATGAACACGAGCAGGAGAACATACTCTTTTAAAATCACTACAAATTGTCAAGCATGTGGTTGCATTGGAAAAATGAATGAATGGGGGGATATTGCGTCACTTTGGAAAATATGCAAATTTTTAGCACAGTTTTCCGATTTGTGCAAATTGAACAGAGATCGCAAATGACTGAGGCAAATGAGATGAGAAGAACATCAAGCTGACGTTCGAAGAATATGGGTGCAAACATCGCTTGGTCAACACAAACATCGCTTGGTCACCCATCCTTATTCTGGATTTAGGGAGCAAATCTCCAAGATTACTGCACAAACATTACTCAGTCTGTAGCTGGGTATGGAAGGATTCCACCCACTCACCCCCCACCATTCATCTGTCCAACTGTTATATTTGTTGCATGCTTGCTTGTGTCAGATGGCAAGGAAACCTTTATGCTCAGGGTGATGCTGACATATTTGTGGCCAGAAAAACATCTTTCTTCAGGTGAGATTGGCAGGTTAACACTAGGTGTATTATCATTATCATAAGGTTTGGCTAATGTGCATATATGAACATATCAAGCTGCCTTATGCTGAGTCAGCCCTTTGGTCTATCGAGCCCAGTACCCTTTATTCTGACAGCAGCTCTCCACTCCCCAGGCAAAGTGCTTTACCAGCTCTGCTACCCAAGATCCTTTTTAACTGGAGATGCCAATGAGCTATGACCTGCTTACTTGTATCAGAGGGCAAAAGAAACGTTATGCCTTAACTGCTCTAAGGCTCAAACTTTGGGCCTTCAGGTTTTGAGCCTGGCGCACTCTCTATTCTGCTAAGGAGACTTGAGACATTTTTTTTTTTAGCCAAACAGATCAATGCATTGTTCAGGTAGCTCTGGCATGGAACTTTGTTCACCACAGTTCTCCATTCATGGCACATGATGAACCCTTTCACATCTTCACATGTACCCACAGAGCTGCTGTCCTGTGGTACCGTCTGACAATATTGCATCCACGTGTGCAGGCCTGACAACTTGGGATGGGATCAATATGTGGGCTAATATCCTTGTTGACAAGATGGTAAAATGTGGGCTGGGCAATACTACAGTTAGGTGGATCCACAGTTGGTTGAGGAACAGTACTCAAATGCTAATTAATTGGCTTGGCATCCTCCTGGAGGAAGGTTTCAAATGGGGTGCTGTAGGGCTCTGTCCTAGGCCCTGTGCTGTTTAATGTTTTTATATATGACCTGGATGAGGGTATAGAGAGGTTGCTTCTCTTTTGCAGATAACACAAAGCTAGGATGCATAGCCAACAGCACAGAAGACAGGATCAAGATTCCAGGGGATTAGACAGACTGGAACACTGGGCTAAATCTAACAAGATGAGATTCAGCAGAGGTAAATGCAAAGTCTTGTATTTAGGTACAAAAAAAATCAATTACACACGTATAGGATGGGGGAGACTTTGCCTGGCGGCAGTACATCTCATGAGGACCTAGATGTCTTAGTAGATTGCAAGCTGAGTATCAGCCAGCAGTGCAATGAAGCAGCTAAGAAGGGTTGTATTAACAAAAGCATACTGTCCAAATCACAGGACAATAGTTCTGCTCTATTCTGTGTTAGGTCATATTTGGAGTACTGTGTCCAGTTCTGAGTGCTCCATTTTAAGAAGGATAATGACAAGTTGGAACATATCCAGAGAAGAGCAACCAAGATTTGAGGGGTCTAGAAACCAAGTCCTATGAGGAACGGTCTTCAAATATTTGAACGGCTGTCATGCAGAAGATGGAGCAGACTTGTTCTCTGTTGTGCCAGAGGGCAGGACTAGAACCAACGGTTAGACGTTTCAGGGATACAGATTTCAGTTAAGGATTAGGAGAAACTGCCTAACAGTGGAACAGGTTGCCATGGGAGGTAGTGGGTTCTCATTCCTTGCAGGTGCACCTAGCAGTACAGAGCCTGCATTGAGGAGGGGGTTAGACTAGATAATCTTTGCGGTCCCTTCCAACTCTATGATTCTGTGATTGATTGATGCAAGAAAGGACTTGGCTTAGTGCAAGGAAATGTACTGGGAGATCTTCTTATCATTTCTTTTGCATTCCACTCCATTCATGAAAACTGAATGATATGGCAAGAGAAAAATATTGTAGGTAACATCCTGGTAACATTATTTTCCATGCTTATATTTTCACTGGTGACATCTGCTTTGACACAATTTTCATTCAGCTTTATGGGGCAATGAACTGGAAAAGAACAGCAGTGCTTGGTAGAGCCCTTCCTTTGATGCCTGCTTTGTTCTCACGTTACTTATCACATACAATAAAGTTGCCACACAGTGATTTAACCACACCAGTTTTGAGCTGTACAGAATATGAATAAATACCGTCATATTCATCCTTAACCGCATAAGAATAAAATTCTAGTTTGGAAGTCTTCTGTTAAGTGGTAAATACCAGCACATTCAAATGAGATATTCACCAGGTGATAATCGCATGGAAAATAATGCCAGAGTTTGACCTAAGTGGGTGTCCTTTGCAGAAAGGGATTGAACTGATAAATCACATTGCTGCACTTGCATAACTGAGATGAACTGCTTGCTTGTTCTTTATATAGCACATTTATTGTGCCAGGTTCTTTACAATCCTCATTTCATTCAACCTTATGACAATCGGGTAAGGCAAGACAATTTTATTCCTACTTAACAGCTTTGAGGAACTAATACTGAAAGAAAGCGACTGGCCCAAGACCACCCAAGAAGTCTGTGACTGAGATGGAACAAGAACAAAGGCCTGCCGGGTTTGAGCTGCATAGGTTATCCTCTAGACCAGACTCCCTGGACAGACATGGAGAGTAGTTTGTGTTTACAACACAGACTAGAGCCTGAGCAATTTGACAAGCTTGCCTTCTGAAGTAGCAGTAAAACATCTTGTCCCCATCTAGTAGTGAGATTTCTGTGTGTGAGCATATATCAGGGAGACAAAGAATCACAGAAATACATGCTCTGGGTTGGGCAGAATCATGTGAACACATATACAACAAAAAGGGTTAAGAGGAGATAAGATAGTATTGCAGGAGAGGGAGTTGAATGGCTGCTGTTCACTACGTTTTTATGGGATTTAGGGCACAATCACATCAATTGCGCCCTCACTGCTAGGAAGCCTCCAAACTCAGCCTGAAGCTGGCACGATGGGAGGAACAGAGCAGGCGATCTTCACCTCCCCGCCCTCCAATCTCCTATATGTTGTGCTTTGGGCGCTCTGGAGGGGGAGAGAAGGAGGCTGGAGGAGGCTCAAGATAACTTGTATCCTGGCCTCTCGAATCTCCTCCCCTCCCCACCAACCCCCTTTCTTGAGGCTGTGAGGTCGCTCTTCCAGCCTCAGAGAGGCAGCCAGCATGGTTCTTTCTGTGCTGGCTGCAAGGGGGTGGGGGTCTGGGGTCAGATCTCCAACTCCCCCTTCTGAGGTTGGAGCACTGTACCTGACCTTGGAGGGGTTTTATGACCCATCCGATGGTCCCTGGGATATTTTCCCAGGGACCATAGGATTGCTCTCTCAATGGGCTAACTGAATGTAGGAGTTGCAGCAATAATAAAAAATATAATTATTTAAAATTATTTTTAGGGCACCTTTAAAGCATTTAAAACTATTTTAAACAGCGCTTGACTGCAAATGGAGACGTAATGTGACTGTGCAACATTACAGGCACTAGCTCATTGGTGTCTGTAACACTTGTGCTGTCACATTCTGCACAGTATTTTGAATGGTAACAGATGCACTTGTACAGCAAGATTCACATTTCCCAGCAGTTGAAGGATGGGAAACTGAGACCCTCCTACAACAGAAACTCAAACTTGATAACCACTGTGCATTCCCAGTGCATAAACTGTCACATCTGGAAAGAGCCGAAGAAAGCCTCTGTGTAGCTTCCAATCTGTAGAATAAAACTGTCAAAGCACGAAAAGAACTGAGAGAAGAAAAGATACAGACATTTAAACCATGATCCTTTTCGAAATTATCCTAGTGGAGGGGCAATGAATTTCTGAGAGATGCTTCCTACAAAAATCCACAGATTCTGGTTCTTCTGGGATTCATCCTGTCTGAGGAAAAAGATGACCTTCTGATGAAATTTTAAAAATACACACACCACCACCACCAGCTAACCAGAGTGTGGACGTGTGTTGCAAAACCTCTGCAGGGGAAAAGCATTTTGCAAGTTAGCTCCCCATCTTTAACTGTACTGAACATGTAGATGTTTTGATTCTTCCCTTACTTCAATGTAACCTGTGGATACAGATTCAGCACAGCCATCACTAGGGGGTTGAAGAACCATATCCTGCCTTTATTCTCTATCTAGCTGCCTGCCCTGAAGCACAGTCCCTATCTCTATCCAGTGCAATCAAAAAGCTACTCTAATGAAGAGGATTATATTAATCTTTTTTTTATTCAAGATGCAGAAAAATAATTTTGATGAAGTGGGGAACATACGACTCGTGCTTCCTGCAGTTTGGGAAATAATGAGTCACGCACTTCCCACCACAGAGATAACTTGTAATTGCAGTAAAGTAATTTATTTAGGAAGAGCCAGAAAGGGAAAAGCACCTGCTTCCCCCCCACCCCCCCAAAACCACAGGTGGGCAAATGGACAAATTCTATAAAGCAGCAGCAAGATAGACAGCAACAGGGGATCCTTGCAGGGCAACATTCTAGATGCAGATCAGTAATGTTAATGTAGAAATTCTAATTTATTTGTTTTTTTAACCTTCAGGGCTGTGATTCCAAGACACATGCTGCACATTGGATTTTTTCCCCCTAAGAATTTCTCCTTCCTAAGTTCCTCACAGACACCCAAACTGCTTGTTAAATACCTCAAATTGAAAAAGTAGTTTGGATATTTGGTGAAAGAGCTGGTGAAAAAAGACCTGCTTCTTATAAGCACTACGTTTCTACTCAGCATGTGCATGAATCGCTGGATTGAGGCATTTGGACCAAACTATCTTTGAATAGAAAGAAATAATGTTTTTGTGAACCACCCAGAGAGCAGCGGCTATTGGGCAGAATAGAAATGAAATAAATACATAAAAACTCCTAGTGCAATGTTAGTTTGGAGCTATAAGAGACCTGTAACGTTACAAACATTTGAAAAATATGACTGTACTAACTAGACTGCTGTCAACCACTGAAAACATTTTGTGCTTCAGGAGAGGAGGCTAAAGAGAACATGGGCAGCACAGAGTTAAACAAAGGAGAACAGGACTGTTGGAAATCTTAATTCATTCCCATTGCTTCACTTTGTGTTCTACCATGTTGAGCCTATCACTACATCTGATGGTTGTTTCACCCCTGTCTAACTTCAGAGAAGTAATCACTAGTAGATGTGCTGCCTGCTAAACGAGTTTAGGGAACCAGCAGACAATAGGATTGCAAACACAGATACTATGCTTTTTGGAAACTGGTACAGACGATAGTCACTGCACTTATAAGGCAAGAAGTAAAGGTAATCTTGAGGTATCTCATCAAATAGAGAGAGGCCTTGGATGACAAGAGAACAGAATGGTTGATGACAGTTGTAGAAGTTGTTGCCATGTACTGGAAAATCCAGCAATGAAACAACCCAACTTGCACTCTTAATGTTTTTAAATAGCCCTTAAGCTGGAGATGCCAAAATGGATTGTAATGGATAAGATCACATCCAGCAAAATGTGGGCACACTGGCTGATAAATGGCGATTTCCTAACACATGCCTATCAAGCAGTCGTTGCTTATATTGCTACATGTAGTTTCAAACAAAGATGTCTTGTATTTTTGCACAGCAGAAAAGGGATTTTGAATGGTTTTGTATAGTGTTTAATTGCTAAAGAAAGCTCAAGACTGCCTAAACACCACAGATGCTAAAACAGATTCCTTCCAGATCTGTGGGATCAGACAGCTGAGGTCAGCAATGAAAGAGAGGTAACTCTGCATATGTTCACAACCACTACTGTTTTTAAATTACTGCTTCATTTCTTTCAGTGTTGAACGCCACTTCAAATGAAGTCCAGTTTATATATGTGGTTCATTTTTCTCATTTTCAGTCTGAAAGGGAGAGATAATTCGGCAAAGAGAGTAGACTTTTTGTGTATTTTGCTTCTCTTAAGATTTAATTAGCACAACATAAAATGATATATTGACAGTCTTTACTGAGTAGAATGTACAGCCATCCCAAATTCTCATTTGACTCCACTTAGTATACTGAATGTGATTTGAAAGACCTACTACTTCCTGTTGTGTGTGGGTATTTTTAAAAAAGTGAAGCCAGTGCAAGAGAACTGAAATTGCTGTTACATTATCACATAATGGGGGGGGGGGGGGATGATGACAACAACACATGTTTTAGAACTAAAACACGAACTGTTCAGTATGATAAGCATATTAATTGAAATTAGTCACATAGCTAACAGAAGCTGAAGGAATGCCGGATCACTTCATTTTTGCCTTTCAGCCTCATGAATGCAAAATGTGCTTGTAATCTTAATACTATTCCACAGACGGAGCATGTCTTTAAAAACTGCACTTCACAAGACTCAAGGGAAAATAAGATCCTAATGAATGGTATTTACAGTTGCTTCATTTACACATGCTTTCATTTGCTTTTCAGAAGTTACTACATAAACTGAAGTAATTAGGGGTAATGTAGGCTGTTACTTCCTTCTTAATCAATCTGCTTCTTGGTTTAAAAGTAAAACTGGAAGTCCAGTAAACCGGTCTCGAATGTTATGGTATAAACAATCAGTTATGGGTGCAATCCTACGCCCAGTTATGCTCATCAAAATAGCACGGATTTCAATGGGGTGTACAGGAACTGCATACAGTTGCCACTTACATTTTTTGCATACTGGCCAAGTAAAGTATCTTAAGACGAATTACTATTAAATTATGTGTATGCACATGTGTATGAGTGCATGTACACAATCTACCTCAGTTATAATTAGGGATGTTGCAGAAATCTGGGGTTTGTGTGTGTCTGGAGTCTGGCGGACATCCACCCGCCTGGCCCCCCTGAACACCAGTCCACGGACCCCCAAGCTTGCCCAACTTGGCGTGCGCAAAATCGTGATTTACATATATACATTACCCGCGATTTTCTGCAAAACGGCTTGCAGGGCAGTGGGATGCTGCGCACCCGCGGACCGTCCAGCAGCTCGCCCCACGTGCAGAACAGAGTTGGTTGGCCAGCGGGGGTCCGGCGAACGGGGCACGAGGTCGGTGAGTTCGGCCATCCCTAGTTATAATCAGTGGAAATTTCCCTGTTGACTAAAATAGGTGGTGGATTGTGTTCTATATGGCCTGGTTCACATGTAATGATTAGCTATGGATTAAATCACCCAGAGTTAGTCAGGGCCATACCAGAGTGAGTGAGCACACTGCCTCACTGGTTCCACTTGACATCTGCTTTTGTAAACAACCCAGGAATGGGGGGTGTTCCTGGGTTGTTTGATATGCCATCTGAACTCTGAAGTCTGAACTTGGAGGCTGTTTGTCCCTCAACAATCCAGCATTCCAGTTTTGGACATCGCATCAAACAACCCTGGAATGGGGCGATAATGAAACCAGATGCAAAGTGGAAGCAGCAAGCGCCTGCGAAGCAGTGCACACACTCTCACATAACTACAGTGATTCGTGGGTTAAAATAACCCATCTATTTGCTGCTACATGCGAACCAGGTCTATGTATGCTCTGTATGTGGCAAAATTAAAGGCCTTCATAGTGGCTGAGAAACAGTGTAGGAGAAGCATGAAAATATACCTCTTAACATTAACAACTGGAGAAATAATTAGAGTTACATCAAATTCTACACCAAACATATGAGGGAAATTAGTCAGTCGAAATGTTTTATAGGAAATTTGAATGAAGAACTACATTATTTTATCATTTTACATGCTTACAGACTGGAGGCTTGTTTATTCATACATACATGCTTACCCACTTTATAGAATATCTAAGCATTTTCCTTAAAATTCTTTTTATCAGCAGGACCAAACTGACATCTCTTTTCTTCTCTTCCAATGTGATGTAAGCTTTAGTTATTTAACAACAGAAAAACATGCTTCTGAAAGACCCTTAAAAGAAAAAAGTGTGTGTGTGTAGGGGAGATCTGCTTTCCCTTTAAACCCATGAACAATAGAAGGTCATGTGACACAGTATCCTATCATTCAGCACATTAATAGCTGTGCTAGAGTAATTACACTTGTGGTATTTTTGCCTCAAGTGAAATTCTGAAATAAGAGGATGGAAATTATGATACTGCTGATAAATATTAATAAGTGAACTTTTAATTTTTTTGCCACAATATTCAAAATGCTAAGCATCTAGCTAATGCTGAAACAGCCTGATATGTGTTTGCCTCCAGGGACCATGATGCTTTATGCACTTAAGAAAAAAGTTTAACGGAATTAAAATTTAATATCTAATTAGAGCAAGGCTAATATATTTTGAAACGAGTAGGGAAGGCACACATGCCTATGTGGCATATTTGCCACGCTCATTAATCTTACCTGTAAAGCAGCATTGAGAGGTGAGCAGTAGGTGTGGCTGGTCTGCATGTTTTTAATAAGTGAAGGGTTTCTGCACAAGGAAGACATATAAAAAAGGTAAAGTTAAATGCAACCAACTCTTGTGCTTCAAGGCGGTCAGGCTTTCTCCCACATGAAAAACAACATAATAGACATGTTATCCCCCCACCTCCCCGATCTGTTTATTACATAGCTCCTTTGACTATCCTCACCTTCACTGAATATGGAACACTTTTCTACTGCATTGATGCTCTAACAAGCAATCATAGCCTTTGGTCTTGGAATCTCAGGTGCCCTTTCGTTGTCCTCTGAGCTACTTACCTGTGTGCAGCTCCTGCGTGAACATTTAAACAAACCAATCATGTGGGCAAGGGCTGATCGCATGAGTCTTTTCCACAGAAACAGGACCCCTTATACCATGGGAAAGAACCATGCAAGTCAATCCAGCCCACATGACCGGAACCTTAAATCAGGGGTGAGCAGAAAGTAGATCTCCAGATGTTCTGGACATTAACTCCCAGCATTCTTGACCGTTAGCCATGTTTGCAGGGGGCTTCTTGGATAGAAGTCCAAAACATCTGAAGATCTACCTTCTACCCATCCCTGACTTAAATATTCACCAAGCTGCTCATAGATGGGAGGCTGGGGGCATGTCTAAAGAACATCTTAGTTAAATGTTGTTTGCTGGATTTTCTTCTCAGACTTCAGATATTTAATTTATTTATCTTGTGGTGTCCCAGAGTGCCCCAATGCACAAATCTGGGAATCACTGTCCAGTGGAATGGTGGATTTTTCCAAATCCAAATGAATGACTGAGAAACCACAACTGTTAGTTACTTCTGCTTTCCCCATCTATCAATGAAATTCTCTGTTCCTGAATAGCTGGGAAAAGAAGACAGTCCGATCCCTATACTGGTTTGGGAATGCTGGGAATTGTAGGACTTTTTTTCTATCTAAACATGTATAGGATTGTGCCCTAAATGATGATGATGTAGTAGTAGTAGTAGTAGTAATGTTTATTATTTGTGAGGCACCTAAAAAAACAGATGCTTGAAAAAACAGAATGTGTTGGATCCAAATGTTGTTAGACTTTGTTCCCACTGAAATAAAGGGAACTAAGTTAGTCATGACTTTTCACGTTGATTTCAATGGGAACTAATTTATAGCACAATTCTATACATGTTTTTACGCAGAAATAAGTTCCATTATGTCTAATGGGGCTTACTCCCTAAGTGTAGTCAGGATTGCAGCTCAAGCCTGTAAGATACTACTGCTGGGAATCCGCCATACTTTTTGAGAGCAAACCTTACTGAAATGAAGGGAAAAAATGCTCAGTAGCAGCAACTGCTGGATTACACCTGAAGAACTATGGTGAAATCACTCAAAACAATGCTTGCCCTAAATCAGTCTTCTCCAACCTGGTGCCTTCCAGATGTGTTGGACAATTCCCAGTATAGCTGGCTAGGGCATGCCAGGAATTGTAGTCCAACACATCTGGAGAATGCCAAGTTGGGGAAGTCTGTCCTAAATCATTAGTAACAACCAAAAACATTATTCTGTATCATTTTGGGATGTTTTCAATCAAGATAAATGGTTAATAAAGGTCTGAATTTGGAAAAAATAAGGCCACTTCCTCTTCAATTGAAAACATGGCATCCACCCTGCATTTTTTAAGAAGTCTTGGCATAGAAATATGCAATTTTAGACACCCAGCAGTAATTTTTAAAAGATTCTCTGCAGTATGCACCTTCAGGGATATCACAGCAATCATCTTTGAGCACTGATTTTAAATGTTTGAATATTTTAATTTCTTAATTGTACCAATATAAACTGTATTGAGAGCATACAGGGGAGCAAGTGCAACTAACATTATCAATATGAAAGCAGCCTAACACATTCTTGCTAATTGGTTATACAAAGGTACCTAGCAGCAGCATAACTCACACATAAGTATCCCTGCATTGTAAGAAAATATCACTATAAACATGTCAGAAGGTGTTAGCATAGGCTTTTGCAAGAAGCAGTGCAATGTATGTACAACCATGACATTTGGGGCGGGGGAATTTATTTTTTTCAGCAAAAGCAATGCCACTACTTGGTGAAATGCAGGTCTACATGAGATGGATAAATCATGCAAAGCAAAAGCAACAGAAAACAAAAACTGGGGGGGGGGGAAATAGTGCGCATCCACACACACACACTCACACACAAAGCAAGTAAAAGCTCTTACTGTGTAACAAGCGCGCCAAAGTTTTCATCAGGGCAGAATTTTCGAGGACGGCCTCGTTGAATATGACGGCCACGTTTAAACTCTTCATCATCAACAGTCCAAAAGGACCCAAACTCATCCTCTACTCTGATAAAGCACTTATGCAGGGATAGGTTGGTGCGAATAGCACCCTGGGATAAGATCAGCAGCAAACGAGATGAAGTGGAAACAAAGGGACATGGGATTGGGGAATAGAACAGACATCAAATACAGGGAAAAGGAAAAAGAAAATAAAATGCAATAAGCATAAGCAAATGGATTGTGAGGGTTAATATGCATTGCCACCTAAAAGCTACTAGCATGTGATGCAAAACAAACACCAAGCAAGCAAGGACAAAGGGGACCGGTGGGCATACAAACGGTAGTGATGAAATGCTCTCTGTTGTTTCCCCTTGACTGAAACAAGGTGAAACTACCTGGGATTGATCTAGAACACCATCTAGCAGCCAAAGCCTCTATGTTAAAACTGTAAGCATGATCCAAGCTAGGCTAAAAAGTTCAAACATGGTGGACATACCCACTGATCTTTTGTGGCCTTCGTTTTTGGAACTCTATTTCATCCACTGTCCATACTGCCCCTTTAACGTTTTCTACTCGCACAAAACACTTGTGAAGACTAAGATTATGACGCACTGCATTCTGCAGCAAGTATAAGAGAGAAAACATTGAGAAAAAACTTTCCATGAGAAAAAGAGACTTAGCATTGTCCATGAACAGCAGCATTCTCAGCCGGCAAGTCCCCTTGCCCTCACCCGCCCTCCACACTGGACTATAACATGTTGATGATTTGCAAAAGAAATACCATGAAAACCATCTCAAGATTCCTTTAATTAGGAATCAAGGCTTTAAAAAAAAATACTTTAATCTTGGCAAGAATTAAAAAAAAAAATCACCCAAATTTTACATATGTACGTTACCGAGGGGCTCATACTGAGCCAGTCACAGAATAACAGGGCTAAAATTTTGTGAAGCAAAAGGTGCACTTGCATGAAAATGTATCCTTTCATGCCAGAGGGAAGAAAGACTACAAAGACAATGAAAAATAGCTGTGTGCAACCACTGAGAGTTCGCTTATTATATTTTCATGCCCTGCCCAAAATTCAAGAAAATGTTAGGTCAAATAATTCCATACATTATGTTCATGGCAACACATTTCAGAGCAGAAATATATCAGATATAGGTCTGATATAACTCTTAATATTCATGTCTTTCACCATATGCTCCAATATGAAAAGTCCCTTTTGCTACCAATTACTGGCTAAGTTGAGTTGGCACATATATTATCAGTATACTTGTATAGCAGACAGAATTTCAGCAAAATACTTAATTGTGGTACTTTTTATCCCACAGGAGCATACTACTTTTTATTGCACAGGAACAAACCCCACTGTTCCCCTCAACCTGTACTGCCTGTCTCACCCTTAGCACTATTCATCTCAGCCTCCAGGAAAGTAAGTGAGATACTCTTGTCTGTGCATTCAGGCTGCTTCGTCCCAGCAGCCAAGATGACCATCTCCCTATGTTGACTACACCCAGATTTCTAATGAAGGTGCACTATGCCTTAAAGTCAACTGATAACCAGTAGAAAAGGAGCAGACCAGAATGCATAGGTCAGCAACTTGCATCTACCAACAGTCAATGGAGAGCCTAGTTTACAGGCAGGATGCCAGAGACACATATGGGCAGGTGTTTAAATAACCAAAAGACTCCTTATTCATTCTATCAGGTGTATATAGTGAAAGGCATTCTAAACTGTCTAAAATTAGTGCACAAACCAAGGTTAGGCATAACACATTTATCATATTAATTAAACAGCAGAGGGAGGTCTGAGCTACATGGGGGAGGGGATTCCAAGAATTCTTTGATACTGCAATTTCACAGCGTAACTAATTTCCTTGCCCTTGTAACACATCCATTCCCTCAGAAGAAGCTAAACAAACAGTATTGCAGAAGTAGATGCATTTTTGGCAGAAAGATAGTTAATAAATCATTAAGAATCCTGTAACCACATATGTGGAAACTGGTGAGGAACTACAAAGGGAGGTAATTACTTCTGTTCCTCTTACTATCCAAGGCACATGAAAATCCAAGTCCCTTACCTCCATTTCTACTCTATAATTTCACTATGTGTAGAAATTTGGATGCATGATTATTTCATTTTTAAAAAGGCATTCCAATATCAGCAGCCATATAATCCGTTGTGTGAGTGGGGCTTAGATGTATAAACACATGGGGCCCAATCCAGCCAGTCCCTTCAGCTTAATTTTATATGCACAAGTCTCTCTCATGAGTACAACTCTTCATTCAGGGGAGGACTGCTGACTGGGTGCTGCGTATGTCAGCAGTAGGAGCACTGCGCACAGAGCAGTACATGCAGGAGGGGTGTTGAGAATGTTGCAGGCAACTGGATCTGTTTCATGAAGCAAGAGTAGCATGGATTCTGCTCAATGCGTGTGCAGGTGAAACCTTTCCAATCCCACTTCCCCGCCCCACCAAGTTAATGAAAATGAGTGAAAGATGCAATGAACGTTGATCAGATCTAGCTGAGTTTGGCAAAAAGGTGAACGTAAGAGTGGCATTTTAGCCTCCATGAAGCCATCCAGTGATCTTCTTGGTAGTGGTATTATTATTGTTACTAAATTGTAACATGTTATTTGGATCGTCTATGCCATCTTGGAAATTTCAAATGCAAAAGTGACTCATAAATACTGCAAACAAGCAAAACAACTATTGAGTTCCTTGCAAGAGGAAAAAAAGGTGTGATAAATGTAATAAATAAATGTTCAAGTGTGAATTCGATTCTAGATTTTTCATGCTCAAACTCAACACCATATAGTCCCCACTCCTTACAGGCTTTCAAGTGTGGTCCAAGTTACTTATCTCACTTACTGAATAGAAACTTCATTGGCTATGAAGTCTGTTGATATGATCCAAAGGAGCATACGCATGATATTTTTGTAGAGTTTTGCTTTCAGAATAGTCTCCAAATTATTATTATTATTTTTAGTCTCCTACTCCTGTTTCATAGATCAAAAGTAGTTTGGAGTTTTGGCATGAGAGCATTTTAAAGGTGGTACCACAAGAAAATCGCAAGCATGCACCAGTGACATTTTCTTCTTAAAAAGCTGTCATGCCAAATCCTCAAACAACTTTTTGAACTCAGGGAACGATGAACAGCAGTTTGGGGTTTTAGGGGGAGGGGAAGCATCTTAGAGGGAACTCTGCAAAAATATTCATGTGCCACGTGTGCCATTTTGGAGTGCAGCCATTTTAAAAGAAAGGGGTATTCTAAGAGAATTTAAACACACACAGAAATTAACTAACAGAGCCAAACTATTGAAATTTAACGCACCAGGGGTATTTTGTTAAATTGCTAGATTTAATATTTTTATTGGCTTGCGTCTTTACTGCTGTGCCCAATTAACCTGTATTGTGTTTCATAATACACTAGTGAATGTTTTGAAATGTTGGCATGTTAATTTAAGGCAGGTGTATCAGCTGGCTGAAAAGCTACTTTTCTATGAATCTATGAAAAGGGGTGTGCGGTTTCCAGCTAAAAGAATGTGTACATAATGCCACATAAAGCCACATCTGATAAAGATTTTTCTTCATCCTTTCCCCTGTACCTTAGCAGCTGAAATATTTCAATGCTAGAAGCAACTACATGGGCGGACTGGTAGTTTAATTTCAAAATGTGGAGGGAAAAAACAGTAATGGGTATTCAAATTAGCAGTATTTCAAAGGCAGAAGATTTTTTTTTGTCTTTTGCCAACCAGCAAGTTGTTTGTGCAGATAAGAGGCACCCTATGTGTGTCAAAAAACTGATCTAAATTTCAAAGTCCACACACTGCTACAATTGGTTATGTCCGCAGCACTGTCTGTTCTGTACATGTCAAACAGTAAAACGAGAGGCATACATGGCAATAGGGCATACCTTCCACGTTGCTGCATTGCGTCTGAAGTAAGCAAACATTCGTGTGAACCAGTTGTAGATTTCATTTAGTGTTAGCTGCTTTTCTGGAGATTCAAGAATGGCCTGTAAAGCAATTAAAATGCAATAGTGATCTAAGACTAAATGAGTAGAAAACACACATGCACATTTGTTTGAATAAATAAAACAAAATGTGACTCAGAACACAAAATCCAAAAGAAGGTTTCGCACTATGATCTAAGATTAATGGTTGTATGTAATAGCTCAATGGCAGAATTCAAAATGGAATTATCTAATTGTTTTGAGTTTTATTTCTGTTTCCTTACAGAAATATTAATTTATTAGTCATTCATAAAGCAGAATCAAAGAGAAATGCAAAACATTTCACTAGCTGATTAAAGCTTAGTAATTATTTTGAGCTCAGATTAATTCTAGGGATCAGAGATTACTGTAGTTTGTGATAATTGACTTGCCATCTTTAAACAGGCTCATTTTCACTGTTGTGTGAAATGAATTTCCTAATAATCACATCGTATTGTAATACTTAATCAAAAGCAATTATGGTATATGTATTGCAGTTGCAGGGGAAAAAATCCTTATAGCAAGGCTTCAGCATGCCTGCATGCTAACGGGTTTTTAATCGGTTCTGTCTATAGCATCATATATATGTACAGCTGTGAATCCAAGCAGCTATTCAGTATGGTTTCACTTACCTGTCTAATTAAGGATGCATATGTAAAGGGTGGCCTGACTTCTGCATTCTTGTAGAATTCTTGGTTCTGCGCAAGATCTGCTAAATAAAGTATAACAGTCCTCGTATTACCATGGCCCATTGTTCATGAAGAAATGAGAAGAACGTAAGAGCCTTTCTGTACATCCATCTAGTTACCTGAAGAGATGGGCACGTTGTATTTGTCAGAGTACCGCCTTCGGATAGGCCCAACGTTGTGCATGCTGGTAGTAGTGATGACAGAAGGTCCCTGGGTAACAGGAGTGATGGGTGCTGTTGGGGTGGTGGGAGTATGAGGTAAGCTCTGTGGAGAAGCCTCCGATGCAGTCTTTGAAAGTGTGACGCTAGATACAAGATTCAGCTATGAAAATAGAAAAGGAAATAGGTTTCATTAAAAAAAAATATTTCTCACATTTTCCCCCCTCATGAACTGACATGCTGTAGTAATTAAGAGTGTGGGCTGCAGGTTGAGAAGGCCCTGGCTCCAATACCAGTTGGCCCTATACAAGCTACTGTCTTCAACCTCAGGTCCAGCTCCCCCCACTATCACCTGCAATATGAGGTTAATGATACACTCCTACAATACAGCATTATTAAAATTCTGTATGTTGAGAGTGCTCTGAACACTCTAAAATATTATATGAAATGATTAAGTAAAATTAAGATATCCAAAAATATTTTTTACTTTTTTCCCCTTATAGACATGAAAGCACAGCAGAAACATTTATTATGTCTTTAAATAAGTCCATGAAGTCTCAAGCAGAATCTACTACACGTGAGCCAACCCATACCAGTGCAGGTTGGGTTTCAAAAACACTCCCAGAACCAAACAGATACATAAAAGATTTACTTCCCAGATTTACTTCCCCAAAATTATTATTTATTTTTTTTTAAAAAAATCTATCTTACAGTGCACAACTACTACTAATATTCTTTCTGATTTTAGCAATCTGAGGCTATAATCACAAACATCCGTCATTGGAAATACATCTTTTGAAAACTCTGCTATTCAGAGTCAGTATCAAACTACAGATTTTCAGGCTAGAGCAGTGAATTTCAGGCGGTGCAGCTTCTCTCAGCTTGGCCTAACAGACCACAACTGCCACAGTTCCTGCTTCAACAGAAGTGTTACATGGAACGTATCACAAGGCTAAAAGATATGACGCCGGAAGATGAGCCCCTCAGGTCGGAAGGTGTCCAATATACTACTGGGGAAGAGCAGAGGGAATTTCCAAGTAGTGCCAGAAAGAGTGAAGCGGCTGGGCCAAAGCCAAAAGGACACTTAGCTGTGGATGTGTCTGGTGGTGAAAAGAAAGTCAGATGCTGTAAAGAACAATATTGTTTAGGAACCTGGAATGTAAGATCAATGAATCAAGGTAAGCTGGAGGTGATCAAACATGAGTTGGCAAGATTGAACATCGACATCTTGGGAATCAGCAAACTAAAATGGACAAGCATGGGCGAATTTAATTCAGGTGACCTTCATTGTAATTCATTGTATCTACTACTGTGGGCAAGAATCCCTTAGAAGAAATGGAGTAGCACTCATAGTCAACAAAAGGGTGGCAAAAGCAGTACTGGGGTACAATCTTAAAAACGATAGAATGAACTCAGTATGAATCCAAGGCAAATCATTCAACACCACAGTAATTCAAGTCTATGCCCCAACCACTGATGCCGAAGAAGCTGAGGTTGATCGGTTCTATGAAGACCTCCAACACCTTCTAGAACTAACACCAAAAAAAGATGTCCTCTTCATCATAGGGGACTGGAATGCTAAAGTAGGAAGTCAAGAAATCACCGGGATAACAGGCAAGCATGGCCTTGGTGTACAAAATGAAGCAGGACAAAGGCTAATAGAGTTTTGCCAAGAGAACACGCTGATCATAGCAAACACTCTTTTCCAACAGCACAAGAGGCAACTCTACACATGGACATTACCAGATGGTCAATATCGAAATCAGATTGATTATATCCTTTGCAGCCAAAGATGGAGAAGCGCTATACAGTCAGTAAAAAAAAGGCTTGGAGCTGACTGTGGCTCAGATCATGAGCTTCTTGTTGCAAAATTTTGGCTTAAATTGAAGAACGTCGGGAAAACCACTAAACCATTCAGGTATGACCTCAGTCATATCCCTTATGAATATACAGTGGAGGTGAGGAATAGATTTAAGGGATTAGACCTGATAGACAGAGTGCCTGAGAAACTATGGACGGAGGTCCATAACATTGTTCAGGAGGCCAACATTCCAAAGAAAAAGAAATGCAAGAAAGCCAAGTGGCTGTCTGATGAGGCTTTACAAGTAGCTGAGGAAAGAAGGGAAGCGAAAAGCAAGGGAGAAAGGGGAAGATATATCCAACTGAATGCAGAGTTCCAGAGAATAGCAAGGAGAGACAAGAAGGCCTTCTTAAATGAACAATGCAAAGAAATCGAGGAAAATAATAGAATGGGAAAGACTAGACATCTCTTCAAGAAAATCGGAGATCTCAAGGGAACGTTTTGTGCAAAGACACGCACGATAAAGGACAAAGAAGGCCTAACAGAAGCAGATGAGATTAAGAAGAGGTGGAAAGAATACACAGAAGAACTATACAGGAAAGATTTTAATGTCCCTGATAGCCATGATAGTGCGGTCACTGAACTTGAGCCAGACATCCTAGAGAGTGAAGTCAAGTGGGCCTTAGGAAGCATTAGTAACAACAAAGCTAGTGGAGAGGACAGTATTCCAGATGAGCTAATAAAATCCTAAAAGATGATGCTGTGATCGTTAGGGATGGACGAGAGTCCCTTAGCTTATCCCACAGCTTGCTTCGCGGTGGGGGGGAGGCGCTCTGTCCCTTCCCCGGAAATTCTGGGCAGGGTGGGAGGCGCCCCTTCCCTCCAGCTGAAATTCTGGCCAGGGGGGAGGCGTCCCGTCCCTCCAGCCGCGAATCTTGTCTCCTGCCGGGACGCAAATGGCGGCGGCCGTTTGCGTCCCTGCAGTCAGCCATGATAGGCTACGTAAATCCTTACGTGGCCTATCACGGCTGACTTTGGGGGGGGGGGAAGCGTTACACTTATTTTCGCCGTAGTCTACGTAAATGTTTATGTGGACTACACGTGCCCAAATAAGGAACGCAAATGGCGGCGCCCATCGGCGCCATTTGCGTACGTGCTTTTCCCCCCTCCCCCAAAGTCAGCCGTGATAGGCTACGTAAGGATTTACGGAGTCTATCACGGTGTTTTTTGAAAATCTAGCCATGATAGGCTACGTAAATCTTTACGTAGCCTATCACGTTTGTTGTTGTTGTTGTTTTTTACTGAGAAATGGCGGCGGTGGCAGCCGGTTGGAAGACTGGCCGCTGCCGAAACGCCTCTGGGAGCTGCCAGCACCAGGGACATTCGCGCAAGGTAAGTCCCATCCCGGGGGGGTGGACCGTTTCTCCACCAATTTCGGGGGGGTGAATGCGTTGGCATTCGGCCTCCCGGAAATTCGTGGAGAAATCTCCGACATCCCTAGTGATAGTGCTGCACTCAATATGCCAACAAATTTGGAACACTCAACAGTGGCCACAAGACTGGAAAAGGTCAGTTTACATTCCAATTCCAAAGAAGGGCAACACCAAAGAGTGTTCAAACTCCTGTACAATTGCGCTCATTTCACATGTCAGCAAGGTGATGCTCAAAATCCTACAAGCTAGGCGTCAGCAGTATGCGAACCGAGAACTACCCGAAGTACAAGCTGGGTTTCGAAGAGGCAGAGGAACTAGAGATCAAATCGCCAACATTCGCTGGATCATGGAGAAAGCAAGAGAATTCCAGAAAAACGTCTATTTCTGCTTCACTGACTACACTAAAGCCTTTGATTGTGTGGATCACAACTAACAGTGGCAAATTCTGAAAGAGATGGGGGTACCAGACCACCTTACCTGTCTCCTGAGAAACCTGTACAAGGGTCAAGAAGCAACAGTAAGAACCAGACATGGAACAACCGATTGGTTCCAAATTGGGAAAGGAGTATGACAAGGCTGCATACTGTCACCCTGCTTATTTAACTTATATGTAGAGTACATCACGAGAAACGCCGGGTTGGATGAATCTCAGGTCAGAATTAAGACTGCTGGGAGAATTATCAACAACCTCAGATATGCAGATGATACCACCCTAATGGCAGAAAGCGAAGAGGATCTAAAGAGTCTCTTGTTGAGGGTGAAAGTGGAGAGTGCAAAAGCTGGTTTGAAACTCAACATTAAAAAAACTAAGATCATGGCATCTGGCCCCACCACTTCCTGGCATATGGAAGGGGAAGAAATGGAAGCAGTGACAGATGTTATTTTCTTGGGCTCCAAGATCACTGCAGACGGTGACTGTAGCCATGAAATTAAAAGACGCTTGCTCCTTGGGAGGAAAGCTACGGCAAACCTAGACAGCATAGTAAGAAGCAGAGACATCACCTTGCCGCCAAAGGTCCGTCTAATCAAAGCTATGGTTTTCCCAGTAGTAATGTATGGCTGTGAGAGCTGGACTATAAGGAAGGCTGAGCGCCGAAGTATTGATGCTTTCAAACTGTGGTGCTGGAGAAGGCTCTTACGAGTCCCCTGGACTGCAAGGAGGTCAAATCAGTCAATCCTAAAGGAAATCAACCCTGAGTGCTCATTGGAAGGACAGATACTGAAGCTGAAGCTCCAATATTTTGGCCACCTATTGCGAAGAGAAAACTCTGGAAAAGACCCTGATGCTGGGTAAGACTGAAGGCAAAAGGAGAAGGGGACGGCAGAGGATGAGATGGCTAGATAGCATCACTGATGCAATGAAGATGGACTTGAGCACGCTCCGGGAGAGAGTGCAGGACAGGAAGGCCTGGCGTGCTATGGTCCATGGGGTCACAAAGAGTCGGACATGACTAAACAACATCAACAAGAGCAATGCTCTTCCTCACATCTGGTCACCTTAGGGTCCAGTGAATGTTCTCATATAGTCATGGTAAGGATTGGCATTCAAGTCTCGCAACTATTAATTATTATCCTGATCAGATGAGCTTACTAAACTTCAGGCTTCAAGCAGTTTTAGAACCATTTCTATTCAGGGAAACCTGGAAAATGTAGAACTATAGGAGAAGGGCAAGACACAATATGGATGCCTTTACATTTTCTTCTCTGAGGCTAATAACAGGAGGGGTTGGCATCAGGGTGTCAGTGTGGGTAGAAAGGGTTAAAAACTCTCTCCTGAACCAATCCCTCCCCCCGTGATACTTCTATCAACAGCAAAGACGACATGGGAGATGCATGCAGACATTTTTGAAGTCACACCTAGATTGGCTCTAATACATTAATAACCCCTGAACTCATGAGGCTTATGATCATCCTATGGAGGGCAAGAGGAGCGGCAGAAGTGATCTCTGCCTACCCTGCATTTTTCACTATATGGGCTTTTTTGCCTATCTAGCTGGGGCGTGTTGGAGGGGGAGGGAAGGAGGCTGGGGTAGCTCGTATCCTGGCTTCTCCAGTCTCCTCCCCTCTCTACCCACCGAAACAGTCCCTTTTCTCCCCTCTCTAAGGTTGCTTTTCTGACCTCGGAGAGCAGCCGGTGCAGTTTTTCTGCACCGGTTGCGAGGGGGCAGGCAGATTTCTGACTCCCTTTTCTGAGGTTGCAGAGCTGTCTCCAACCTTGGAGGGGGACTCTGAACAATCCTATGGCTCCTCAGATGCAGTCTAGGAGCTATAGGATTGGTCCCTCTGGCTATAATTGTTGTTGTTCAGTCGTGTCCGACTCTTCGTGACCCCCTGGACCATAGCACGCCAGGCCTTCTTGTCCTCCGCTGTCTCCCGGAGTGTGGCTATAATCCTATACATTAAAGCTGAAGTCTTGCACGCCAGGCCTTCTTGTCCTCCGCTGTCTCCCAGAGTGTGGCTATAATCCTATACATTAAAGCTGAAGTCTTGCACGCACTTAACCTGAGTATACTTCCACTGGACTTTTTTTTAAAAAGTGGTTATGTATAGGATTCCACTGTAAATCTAGCAAAATGGACATACAGTTCCCATCCATGTAGATACCATAAAAGTGTTACCTATAGTAAATTAAAGTACTGAAAGTTAAAAGAACTTATATTAGATCCATAAAAATCCTAACTGAATGGCGCCGACTAATAATCTCAAATAGTTGCTCATTATGCACGTTTCAAGAACTTCCATTGGTATCACCAACCCTTTCTTTTTTTTCCTTGGTAAAAATGATCAGCATTAATTCAAGGCAATTTTCTTAAGAGAATATACTCAAGGGCCTCATGAGACAGAAAAATTTATATTTCTTGCCTTAAGGAATTATTGTGATCAATACTGATTATACTTTTTAAATTTAATCATTCTTTTCCTTGCTATCATTGATATTTTGAGATTTCCACTGAGAATTAATTGACTGCAAACAACTAACTCTTGCCCATAACTTATTATTAATTGTCTTTCTGTAGATGTAACTACAGAACAACACAGTAACACCTCTTACATACATAGCTGAACATTTCACATATAATGAATGCATTTACTTATTTGCAATCTGCCTCAAACACTTGAGATAGGTTAGGTTAGAAAAGCAAATAAATAAGCTATCTACAAGCAATATTCACATACAAAAAAGGACTATATACCATATAATCAGCCCCACCCATGCAGATGTCACAGCACTCAGATCCTCACAGCTACAAGGGCTTTCCAAGTATTCAAAATGATTTAGGGCAAATGAAGGATCATAGGATTGAGGTGAGAGAGAGGGGAAGTGACTCTTAAAACATGGTAACTCAATGAACCTCCATGTTAAAATGCAGTATATCTCTGGAATCCAGATATTAGGGACAAAAAATAAGGGAAGGCTACTTACTCCATGCTCTACTTGTGACCTTCCCAGAAACGCCTGCTGGGTCAGTGTTTGCAAAGCCAGCCCATCTCAAAAGGCAGTATGGACAGCTGTCACAATTCAAGAGGCATCTGTAAAACTCTTGGGGGACTGGGGCAGGATATTTGTCCTCAACCGAGAACCTTGGGACACGTAGGCCTGGGACAGACAACAGGGGTGTTCCACTCCACACCCTATTTCCACCAGTTACGGTCCCCTCTTAGGGCAAAATTAAACATTACATTAACAGCATATTTCCCCAGCTTGCAGGGTATGGCATTTCATACCAAAAGCAGCCGTGGTGGCAGGGGAGATGGATTGGGGCTGCTTCCCGCCCATGTTTTCCAGCTGAACCTCCACCCCCCCCCATGTGTTACTGGCAGCAAAAAACATCTGGGGGGAGTTTCAGCAGGAATTTGAGGACTTGAGGAAAGTGCATAAGATGCTGAGGGAGAAGGAGTCGCAAAAATAATTTTGCACAAAGCAACAACGCAGCATGAACTAGACCTTACTGTTGGAAACAAAAGTTAGACTGGTGGGATCTTTGATCTGATCCAGCAGGCTCTTCTCAGGTTCACATGGCTGAAAAGTAATATGGATATTTTGCTTTCAAAAGCATCATATAGTGACATGAAATGACAGTCGCAGGCTTAAAATTTACCTGTGGCCGTGTTCTCACTTGAACACATGAGGCATATGCTTTCAAATAAGTTGTGTGAAGTGCTGATAGGCTATCTTTGTGATTTTAGTTTTTGTGAACCGCCCAGAGCTTTGGCTATTGGGCGGTATAGAAATAAATAAATAAATCTCTTAAGTCCTTTTATTTAGGAGTGCTGGCTGATTGCACCAATTTTGTTCTGTCCCTCTAGCATCCATCCATCACTTATTATTTAAAACAGCATGGTAACACAATAGTGCAACTGAGAAGTATCACTAAGAAATTAAATCTACTCTATTTTATCTCTGCTCTTAATGTGGGCATTTTTAAACAGCGTGAGCAGATCTGAATCAATTTCCAGTGCTCTTCCATTGCAGAAGCTCAGTAGATTGGCTCTCCTGCTAGAAAAAGCACGGATACGGTTTCATCATTACTGTTCAAACCACTCAATTTCAAACAAGTTCAATTCTGTTTTTACTGTTTAAAAGCTTAAACATTTAATCTGTTTCTACTAGGAAGTTGGGGGGGATGGGGAAAGCCCAAAGGTCAATGTTCTCCAGTTAAATAATTTGAATTGAGTTAAATTTCTTTAGGCTTTACAAGGTAGGTACTACAACTAGAAATAAACACAAAAAGTGAGGAAGAGAAAAGGGAGGGGCGCTGCCTTTAACAGGCTTGACAAATGACACTGCGATTCACACCCACTGCTGGGCTGCCACTAATAAGCTACAGGGGAAGCAGCCAATCTTAGCTAATTACCAGATAAAATTGTATTGTAAGGACTCTAATTAGGAGATGCTTATGGAGGTGATCTAATGATTAAACACCGCATTCGAATGACCCCACCATCAATGTGCAATGGTGCAAGATGTCACCGGAATATTTTGTAGAAACAGTAATTTTATTTCAAGGGGGGAGGCAGTAATATTTGTAATAATGGCTACGAGGTAAACTAATTAAAAGACAGTTCCTAGAGGAAGGCTGTGGCTTTGAGCAGCTGTGGCCGTTCCAAAACAAAGTGCCAAATCTTGACAGAGAAACTGCAGTCAAGTGGAAAATTTCTGCCTGACCTCTACTCTTGCTATTAATTTGCAGGAAAACTAATGACACATATACATATTCCCACAAAATTGTTCTAATTGCTAATTTGCCAAAGGAGCCCAGTTTCCAAATTAAACATGACTGCAGTCTGAGAGGAAAGAGGACGAAGGGGGAAGATGGTGGAAGGTAGAAATCTAGCATAGCTTTGTGTTTCACCTCAAGACAACTGTTGGTAGACAGAACCAACAAGTTAATGAAATGATTATCTTGTTTCCTGATATGGAAGTTTTGTTTTTCAAACTTTTGTTGCATAATGGCATCTCTCCTTTTTCAAGAGGCCCAACCTTTGCAAACCACGATGCCAAAAAAGTAACGGGGAGCAGGAGCAAGAATTTACTCTGAGTACATTTGATAGCATACTGCATTCATTGCCTCAAATTCAGCTATTAATTGTGAAGTGGAGCAGAACTACTGTGTGAATGGTGTTGGTTTTTGTTGCAATTTTAAAATATTAATCTTCATTATAAACTATTAAATCTTAATATCATCATCAATTAACAATGAAAAAAGCCCCATCTAGTTGCTGATTTTGCAGCAGCTAAAGATGATTATGCAGGGCAAAGATCAGAAGGGCTTGGACTGGGAGGGTTTCTTTTGCTGATGGAAATGCCACACCATTTCTCACTGTTTGCATTTTCTATTTGAAACATGTTGCTGCGATTTGAAAAGTTGCTCATAAAGGTGTTTGACATACAAAAAGTTTCCAGTTTGGTGTAATTTATTTTGATGAGGTATTATTTTTTGCTAGAGGGTAACAGGCAAGTCTTAACCCAGGCTTCATTATTGCAGAGTAGTCCCCTGATCCTGGACATGCTAGTGCAAGCTTATTTTGTCCAGTGGAAGAGATAGATGACAGGCTTCGCCACTAGCATTTATGACAATTTACTACTCACTTTTAACACAGTAACGAGCAGATACAGCATTACTGGTATACATTCTGTAAGCATCTCTACTTATTACATTAATAATCACTATAAAATTCAGTACCTGTTTGAAATAGTTGAATTTTCAATCTGAACATGGAAGGTACCTACGCATTATAAACTGATCTTTATATTCAGCCTAAGGACAAATTCTATGTATCTAAAAAATGTGCTATGACCAACAGAAGTCAATCCACATATATACATCAGTTTATTTTTTTGTTTCTGGAACATCTTCAGTGTTGCAATTACAAGAGGGCTTTAAAGAAAACTATGTGAACTATCCTAAAATCTAATGACTATAGTATTTTTCTCACACAGGATTGTAAAAAATTTACTATGGCCAGAATTTCCATTATACACACACCTAATTTTCTCCAAATTCTCATTGTTGCCCTTTTAAGCCTCCATCAATTTGACCTGAAGTCAAATTTCAGGTCCATCAATTTGACCTGAAGTAGTCATTCCAACAACAACAACCCTAACGTTTGAATTTCTTCCAGATCATTTGGAAAAATAAAATTGAAGAAAACTCTTACCGAGGCTGAGGAATTTTTTCCCCTCAGCCTCCTCTCACCATTGCTTCTTAAATCATCAACATTTTTTTTACAAGTCTGTGAACACATTCACATTTGCACACAATACATACATATTTGTCTATTTAAAATGGCTCTCGTTAGGTCTAAATCTGAAGGTAATGCATGCAAACAGTGACAAAAAGCAACAACAGCATACACACCAGGAAATCTGAAACATTTTAAGCAGAAAAATCATGCAAGCTATGCTGAGCCCATCTGTGGTGCTTTAGGGCACTGAGTTCTCTACTGTTGGTGCTACCACCCTGATCATGGTTGAAACAGTTGCTAGACCTCAGGCATTCTGAGTTAAATGGGTACTGATTGCTCGCCACTGAAAGTGGATGCGTATTGGGTCTGTTAGATTTTGTGTGCTTTAACACTTCACCCATGAAAATTTCACATATGAATTTTGAAATATATATATATATATATATATATATATATACACACACATACATACATATATATATCTGCACGCAACACAGGATTTGGCAGGCAGCAATCACTTAGCAGGTGTTGTTATTGGCAGGGATACTAAGGAAACCCAAGTTGAGGAGTGGGACTTAATGAAAAACAGTATATAAAAACAGCTTTTGTGTGTTGCATTTGCAAATCTCTTTTTATTGCTACATATCATTATTTTTCAAACTATAAAATACAGCTACAGCAGCTAAAATGCTCAGTCATTACCTCACAGTTAAAAGGCTATTTTTTAATGCTTTGTTTTTACAGTTGCTAAAAACAGGATTTCAAAACAATCCTAATTGCTGTGGTTAGGGTAAAGGAAAATACATAAAAAATAGCCAACAGTTATGTCAGCTCCATAAAGACGGATGTACTGCCAGGTATGCAAAAAACACTTTTGAGTAAAAGAAAGAATACATTCCTTCTCTTCTTCCTGAGAAGCAATTTGTACCTATGTAGTGCCATCTAAAAGCACACTGGGCCTTGGTTTCCCTCGGTCATCTCAACCTCACATATGAATGGAAAAAATGTTGTATTATATTAGAATATAAATACTTCCAAGCTCCGTCATAAGCAAAAATTTTACAGAGCAAGTAATTTACAGAAAAATATTAATTTATTTCTTTGTTATCAATTTTATTTCTTTGATAATATTGGGTAATAGCTGGATGCAGTATAAAGACACTCTACAGCCACCTTTTGAAGTGAATGTTTAAAAACAGATACAGATACTCTCCAGCCCCTTACACTTGTTTCTACTACTGAAATGCCTCAAAACAGGACTGACCAGAACAGCAGACATTTTAAGATGGCCTTGCATAAATCATGAAATAAATGTCTTAAGCATTCTTCCCAATTAACAAACGATTGATCATCTGAGGACATGTGCCCTCATTCCCAGTCTCAAAAGAACAAGCAGACCAACAGCAAACAGAGGTACACAAGACTACAGGGCTCTTGCAGTGCTTTAAAATTCACTGAATTCTTGCCCAGTCTATCAACACAACAAAAAAGTGGAGAAGCAGATAGTCTCCACCTCATGACCCAGTCAGGATATGAACACAAGGTAGGCTGTGTAGAAGAGATCAGGAAGGACGCTCCACTCACCATGGTCCTAAAGACATGAAAAGAACTATTGTTTTAAACCTGAGCAATAGTCCTTGAAGCCTAGAATAATGTCACCTGCAGTGGCTTGTATAGGAACCCTTAGAGCAGTCACAGATAAAAGGTTTGGGGCCATTCGCATTGCCAGTACAACTTGGCTAAGACTAAATAGTTGTCTTACACATATTTTTGGCTGTTGACCTTCACACCAACCAGTGACTGAATTTCACAAGAAAATGAAGATTTCTGAACAATAAGACTTTGCACATACTGCTAGCTGCCTGCTGCAATTTAATTTTGTACCCAGTTCGGGAAAATTTGGATTTGTTCCCCCACCCCACCGCAGACCTAAAAAAATGGTATGCATGCCAATGCTTCTCCTTGGTACTTGCTTCCACAACGAACACATTTTTAATGCATAGTCTTCTTTTCTGCATCTTGGCAAATGCCTTGTGTATACATATGCGCGTGTGTGCGCGCGCGCACACACACACACACACACACACATGAAACATCTGTTGATAAAGTAAAATGCTTTCCTTAAACACTTCTTGGAATTCCATTCACTTCAGCAGGACCTTAAGCAAGTGGCTGATATATGATAGCTAAGAAACGTGCAGGCACTCCAACACACTGGTAAGAGATCACTTATTTTAAGGAGATAATCTCATACATGCTTCTTCCTGTGATTATATCTGACAAGTTGCTGCTCTCTGTGGTTGGGTGGATTCCTGATTCATTGTGCAGCCCTGGGAACTGATCAAAGAGTTCAGGAAAATATGGTGCTAATTTATATAGTAGACAAGGCTAACACTTGACCAATGAGAAACATCAATGGCAACCAAATGATATTCAGCTGAGGCATATATTGTACAACAAGCTGGTTATATAAGCATTACAAGCTTTTCCAGTTTTATCTCTCTCATAAACTCCCCACTCAGTCATTAAGAAGCTGCAATTCTGAATCCCAGTTTTATTACTTTGTTTGGATCAGCTATGAGTTTCTCCTTTAAAATGGACCAAAAATATTAAAGCTAACATATACCTTGCATCAGTTATGGGGAGAAAGGAAAAATTAATTACTGGGTGTAAAGAATACTTTGCACTGCAGTACTGGTCATCAGATCACTTCTAGCAAAAGTTCTATCCTACTGAGTTGAAAGGTCCAAGGTCTAGCATAGACTCTGTGATGCCTGTGCTATTTTTCCTTCTCACAGGGAAAGCACAATATGCAAAACACTATATTCCTACATTTTATAATTAATTTTCAAATGCTTCACCTATACATATTTTAATAATTTCTGATTTATCTGATGGTATCTATAATAAAATTTTCTATATTTCAATAAATGAAAAGAAGGCTGTTTCAATCCAACAACAGAGTGTCACACAATATAGGCCTGTCAGGCACCAATTTTTACTTCTAACATGTAAGTTAAAGGATAAGGAATTTATAATGCTGCCTGTGAATGAAACCACTTTTCATACACAAATGTGATCTTTTTTTTTCTCAAAGGGTAATACAACAGTACATTTACATAAACTAATCCAAACAATCTATGTATTTGACAATGGCAAACCTCACACAGACTGCCTATTGTTGGTTTACATCTTGGAGTTCTTTATGTTGGCTTGTAACACTGCTCTAGCTGTCAAAGGTTTGACTTGGACTCTAAATAAATGGTTATACAAGTGCTGTGCAGCGATATTGGACTTCTTTGGAAAAGAAAACCTGCTGTGTATGAATTCAAAAGCTATTAATTTTTCAGTCAAAAATATTCATGCCTATTTCTTTTAATAGAGAAACACTGTGCTGAGCAACTGAGAGATAATGTTGACTAGTGGTACAGAATTTTCAATAGAGCAGTTAAAAATAAATTTAGTGGGAGGTCCCCACCAAAGCTATAATTTTCCAGAATGTAAAACATTTTTAATACTAATCAAGACAGTGCATCCTCCCTCCCCTTTTCCCTAGATCAGTTTTACTTTTCCTACAGTTTCTTCCTGTTTATTGGCTGTGTAGCTGTACTCATTATGACAACCCAAACTGGTATTCCTGGAGCTCCCAGATTTTCAATAGTGAATTACTGGTCAACTGGCTGAACACGGCATGTAATCTTGCAATTACCTTCTTACAGATCAGCGTGGGGAGCCTGTAGCCTTTCAAATGTTGTAATCTAAAAATTCACATCATCTCTGACCACTGGCCATCCTAGGGGTGATGGGAGCTGGAGTTCAATCATATCTGCGGGGGGGGGGGGGCGCTCAGGTTCCTCACTCCTGCTATAATACTTCAAGGTGGGGGGGAACAACACTTATCTGGATGTTCATTCAAAGAGCTCTCAAAGTGCCTCTCCTCTACATACTACAGCATAACCTGCCTTTTTAGCAGTGAAATTCTGCTTTGAAGGTTCACATTTAGTATGTGCTGGGGATGCTCAGCTAGAGAGTGGTGGAGAACAACCTATATTCTTGCTTGATGTCGCATCTACAGTGTCTGCAGAACCCCTACCACTTTGTAGAGAAGAGAGAGGGGTGGGTGGCTTGGGAATGGGTCAAAGGAAAGGAAAAAATAAACCAACTAAACTATTTCATATGAACTGGGCTGTAGCGAGAGCTCCAGGTGCTTGGGACACAGGGAACTACCAAGTTTTCTTCAAGCACTTCCCTGTCTATCATATGCACATTGTTTAGTGTTTTTGAGAATAAGGGAATTAAAAAAAAAAACAATGTCAAGGAAAGGAAAGGAAGGAAATTACACAGAGGCTGTATAGAAGAGAAGGAATATCTCAGCTACACATTATCATTCGAGAACTATTACACTGTTTACACCATTAAAAAAAATCTATTTTGCACAAAATCCCTTAACAAGACAGATCAAGAGACTAAAAGGGATCAGGGATTCTCATAAATGTTTGATCTTGCATTAAAAAATAGTTAATCTGTCAAAATCAGACTGGCACATCCAAAAATGACAGAGGGAAATATAGCATTTTCTTAAATGCAAGGTGCATTTATTTTACTCCTGTCCTCAAAATGCTTTAAAATTCCTAATTGCTTCACATCTTTATTCCAAATTGAGGGAGTGATTTGCTTCTTGATTTTAAGATTTGTAAGGTTTAAAGGTACACTGCCTTTATTTGATTTTACTTTGAGTTGTGTGAAAATTAATCGAGCGTTAACAATCTATAGTTAGTACGAGCAGCTTTAATCAATATGCAATGATGCAGCATAATAGCGAAGTATTGGTTTACCTGTTTTGGTTTTCCTTTCTACTGTAAATAAACTATACACACACCCATATATGTATGACTGATGGTGACAGAACTAAAAAGGAGTCAGGCTGTTAACTCAGTGAATATGGTAGCCTGCCTAGGTGCAGTTTGTAGAGAAAAATTAATGTCCGAAACAGAACACATTACAGAGATAGATAACATAAAATAATTAGAACACTACACCTCTGTTTTCCTAGAAAATAGTTTGTTTTTTTTAGGTTCCCTCGAAAATAAATAGCTGTGGAAGGGGAAAGAGGGCCTAGTAGGAGGGGAAAGGCCTTCTAAATTAGGAACAAATAGTTAAGGTTTGTAAGTATAGACCATTTCCCTCCTTTTTTAATAGTAGACTTTTGCATATTCAAAAACTCATGTCGTCCCTTAATTTTCTTTTCACCAACATTGTATTCACATAAATAGAGTTGCATACTTCTGGAGAACCTATTTAGGAACAAGTGCTTCCGTGCTGTTCACAATTACCACTTTTTTCTATGAAAGGAAGATCATGTTCACTAAGTCATAGGAAGGCATTCCAGAGTTATCCAAGAATCTGCTTTTAAGACAGCAAGGAATTATTCTCCCTATAGTGGACAGACACACCATGTGAAGGGATGGGGAGTGTTCTACTCTGCTGATATCCTTGTGAACAGTTCAGGACTTCCTTTTTAAAAAGAGTATATACTTCTCTGCCTTTAGCACTTCAGCTCCTTCCTCAGTGAAAAAGAAGAGACATTAAAGCACGCAAAGATTTTGTTAAGCCCAAGAAACTTCCCTAGCTAAACAAACCGTATTCCTTCAAGCATTCCCTTATGGCATGAATTCCAAACCCATTTATCATCTAGAATATTATACACACTACATAAATATTAAATGATCATCTCTATTACTACATCTTTGCTCGTATTGTATCCTGCTTAAAAATATGGATTTTAAAAGGTAGGGATGGCATTCCAGCAATAGGGATGGATGAATCTGTGAGCTTTGCTTTCTCCTGCATTCAAATGTTTAAAGTCTCAAGTTCTTTCCATCTCGAATATGAACAAAATTGGTTCATATTCGCATTTTGATAAATTCTTATAAAAAAATGAACTGAAATTCCCTATTCAGTAGTTGACTGAGCAAGTGTTGTGGTACATCCCTCACAAAATCTATTTAATCCTGGCAGAGCTTTTCATTTATTTTATGCATATAAATTATCCTATCCAGTAAGATTTAGGCTGCAGTCCTACAGCGTAAGCAGGCATCCCTCTAGGGGTCAGTAATGACCCAGTGCTTGCACAGGAGGAACCTTTCCTTTCCTATCCTATACTATACACATTTACTGAGAGGTTCCATTAAGCTCAGTGGGACTTCCAACTGAGTAGACATTGGGATGTATAGTGCAATCCTATACCTGTTTACTCACATTTAAGTCCCATTAAGTTTAATGTGGCCTACTCCCAGGTAAGTGGGAAAAGACTGCAGCTAAAATAATAGGGGAGGAAACGGCTTACTTAGGCAGTTTTTTTGTAAAACAACCACAAAATCAAATGAAATACATACACACACCATATACTTCTGGACTGCATCTGATAAAATGCACTTTAGTCCATAAAAGTGTACGCCATAATAAATTTGTTAGCCTTTAAGGTGCCACAGGACTCTGTTATTTTCCTGCAACACAGACTAACACAGCTACCCCTCTAGAAAATACTTCCTCACTGTTACTATTCCGAGCCTAGCAATGAAGGACATACTCATCTGATCACTTTGATGTTTTGTTTTGTTTTTAAATAGCCTGCACTTATATTATGCTCTCAGGTAGAGAAACAGCAATGGGCTATTGCGAAGTTTTATTTTTTCGGTACTGGACACTTACAGGCTGAGGGGTAGCTTTTGGTTCAGTTGACTTCACATGCAGGTGTGTCATCATAGCTTGCAGGCGCTCTTTGTCTTTTGCAAGCTGAATAGGAAAGAAAATGTTAAAAGTTACTTTTGTAACAAAATACAGAACTGTACTTCTCTAATTAAACCCTGGCACTGTAGCTGGCATATGACGAAAACACACACACTAAAATTGCTTCTTGGTGGTTTGGAAATGCTATATGACACCCCTACTTTTTTTTTATACACGAAACGAAACTCTTGATGCTGTGGGTATCAGCTTTTTACAAAGCAAAATGCATCAGCTGTTGACTGAAGCAGCCCTAGACCTGCCGGCACCAATGGGTTCACTGCAGCACCAACCGCTAAAAGAAGTTAATCGTATTTACCAACCAACCCTACCAAAATTTATGGTCAGGAGGGCAAAGCATGAAGGGAAAATTAGGTGGCTAAAAGAAGTACCCTTTTTCTTGATTATTGTTTAAAATAAATGTAGAAAAATTCCCTTCATCCATAACCTTTTTTTCCATACATACCGCCCCGCCTTTGTGAGGCTGAAACGAACGCTGTTATAATGAAATGCTCTAGAAAAAAGCAGTTACGGAAGGTGCACCAAACACTTGTTATTTCTTAGAACAGGAAACAGAAAAGCCGTAACTTTTCTGGGGGGAAAAAGTAGGAGGAGTAGGCTTCCCTTTTCTCATTTGTGTGTAGCCAACAGGATGTTATGAGATTTATCTTTTAGTGTCGATTGGATGCTACTCATACCAAAAATGATTTGAAACTCATAATTCAAGTACTGCTTGGGCCCCATGTGTTACAATAAGTGTTGCTGGACTGCCTGTATTCTAAGCTTTCCACTCAGGTTATGAAACACCTGGGCAGACTTATCTAAATTAAAGATATACCATTTTCAAGAGTTTGCACAACAATTTTCTTTCTTTTTTAAATCCATACTTTTTGAAATAAATAGCGAAAACAAATAAAACATTAATCTTAAAAACAGCAGAATAAATCAATTAGCAAAGGCACACAGAAAAAAAATAAGATTTTAATGTTTACAGGGAGGAAGCTTTTCACACTTCACAGAAAACCTCTGAGGCTGTAACAAAAAAGCCTCCACACATCAGCAGGGCTGGCATTATTAGTAACTTCCATTTAAATATTTGTCCAGACTAAACTTTCATTCAGAAAGTTTCTAGCCGTCATTGTTTAAGAGAAAGCTAGAGAAATGTTGATGTCCTAGTAACTATGCAGGAAGCAATATGTCCACACAAAAGCCTTGCACTTAGAACAGGAGTGAATAACCTATGGCCTTCCAGATGTTGTTGGAATCCCATCAGCCCCAGTCAGTATGGGCAATAATCAAGGATGCTGGGAGTTGTAGTCCAACATCTGGACTACAACATCCTGCACTAGACCATTGGAATATTTTTTAATATGTCCTAGGCACATACTTGTGTGTGTGTGTTTTGCTACAGTTTTTTTTTAGTTATGCATACAGGAGTGTGTGTGTATGTGACAGGGAGAGAGAGAGAGAGAGAGAGAGAGAGAGAGAGAGAGGACTGTTCCATGAATACAAGTTGCAGCATGATGGCCACAGGAAACATTATCATGTAGAACAAGGGAGGGGAACTTCTTTCAGCGGGGGGCCAAATTCAATTTTGGAGAAGCTCTCGGGGGCTACATTCCAGTGGTGGGTGGACCAATGGCAAAGGGGGCAGGGCCAAAGCCAAAGCAGCAAGGCCAAAAATGCAAAACCTTCTAGAATGGGGGAAAACTGCAAAAAAGATGGGACACCACCAAACAATCAATGGTTCGGGGAAAGGGGGTGGGGTCAGGGGAAGGATGTTTGGTCTCCTGGGGAACTCCGGAGGGCTGGATTGGGATCCCAGGAGCACTGGATTTGCCCTTTGGGCCTGAGGCTCCCAACCTCTGATGCAGAGTTTGCTTCTTGTGCTTAGCCACTTGTATGAAATGTCGCGCCAAAACACTCCAGCTATGTTCACCATGGTAGTGCAAACTGCCAGAATATTTACAGGCCTGCACAGCCTCCCCTATGTGGAAGTGAGCCCTCTACATTGCCTGTACTCCCCCAAGGAAAGCAATTTTTGGCTAAGTAAAAATAAGGGGTCAGGGAGATGCCGGGGCAGGACATAAAGGCTATTTGTGCTCAGTGTGGCGCAGAGTGGTAGGCGGCAGTATTGCAACCGAAACTCTCCCCACAACCTGAGTTCGATCCAAGTGGAAGCCGGGTCTTGGGTAGCTGGCTCAGGTCAACTCAGCCTTCCATCCTTCCGAGGTTGGTAAAGTGAGTACCCAGCTTGCTGGGGGAAAGGTAGTCATGACTGGGGAAGGCAATGGCAAACCACCCCACTATAGTCTGCAAAGAAAATGCCAGCGTAAGCAGCGTCCCTCTAGGGGTCAGTAATGACCCGGTGCTTGCCCCGGAGGAACCTTTCCTTTTTTCAGCTCAAACGGGGCTAGGCCCAACTTGAAATGGCTCCCAGTGTTCTTAAGCCAGGGGTTTTGAGCTCCCCCCCAGTGAATCCCTGTACTATTTATTTATTTAGATGGATATCTACTCCGCCCTTCAATACCCTAGGGTGGCTTACAAAGCTTATTATTTGTGGCAATAGGTCAATGAAGGAGTAAACCATCATCTGCATCCATTGTTCTGCTCTTATGGGAGTGCCACCTTCCCTGACGTTGAGAAACGACCAAATGGGAAGGTTCTTCATAGCCCCTTCCGCCACTGCCTCTGCCCCTTGGTTGCTATAAAATGCCTGTTGGAAATAACACAAATGAGGTATGCTAATTTAGTCTGCCCAATTCTGTATATTACTGATATTCATATATACAATTAATTTAATATGCAAATCATGCGAGCTGGATTTCTGGGGTTAAATGTGGCCAGTTTAGGCAACATGAAAGGTAACATCCACTCAGCCCATCCCAGTACTGGGCTCCACCCAGGTCCCCTTGCTTATGCAGGTTTGGATAGTCCATCAGCACACTAAATACTGAATAATATGATTTTAAATTTACATCCTCCTTCTTAACCCCATTTTTTTTAAATGCATATATTTCTGCTGGTGACAATGTTGTAAAACACACATAAAAGAAACCCCATCCTATAATTAGAGGGACACACTGTAATAGTGTGATGCAATTTAATCCTACTTAATTATTCCCCCAGTTTCACCCCATTGCCATTCTAAGTCCTGTCATCACATGCAATATAAAAAATCCACTCTTTTATTTCTGCTGTTAACTTTCTATTCTAGTAACTAATAGATGGATTAAATGCAAAATATATTTCAGGAGCACAGGTAATCAGATGTTTAGAGTAAAGAATCTGAATCTGAAACATAAGAAAGCCTTCTAGTTTCAAAGCAGGGAACAAAAAAGTAAAATATCAGTGGATTCTTAAGGCTGCTTTTCCGCAGGTCGGAAACCACTACCAGTATGAACCCATAACTCCATTAGCAACTCCCTGCAGTTCAGTTAGATCATTCAAAAGAAGTCACAAGGGCTTGCTAGGCCATGGTAAGAGAGCAAGCTCTCATCAGCATGGCACCAAAAAGGGCTCCAAAGGTCTGGAAGTGGTAGCCGCTAATGGTTTTGTAAGGAAAAAATACACTTGCTTACTATCCATGTGCATTGAGTAAATAGTGTATGGCACCCTCACAGAAGCACACACATTTGCAGGTTGTGGCTAACCTGCAACTCACAGAGCCAATCTTCAGGAGTATCCACACATGAATGGTTTGTTATAGGGATTCCCACATCACCATATTCATTATACTCTGTCTAACCAATGTTATTAATATGCATGTGTCTATTTTGCAAAGATTCCACGTGCTGGTAAGCTACTGTGCTGATGCTCTCCAAAATGTGTAGCTAGCCACAGCCCAAGAGGTACATTTTCTCTTACATTATAGTGAAGAGGTTTTTGTCTGTTTGTCACACTTTCTTCTTCCTCTATAAGAATCAGCTCCATGAAGGGGAGAAGGGGATTTTTATTTATTTATTTACTGAAGAAAAAGTATATACCACTTTTCTTTTTTAAAAAACTCCCACAGTGGTTCACAAAATGAAATCATAACAAAATGCAAAAAAACAACTAAAAACAGTAAAATATCTCATTAAAATAACCAGGGATAGCTGGCAATGCTACCAGTCAGGACAATGCCCGGGCAAGCAAATACTTTGATTATCAGCAGAAACACTCCACACCTGCAGTGGAGAAGGCCCTCATCCACATCACAATTACATGAACATCAGCAGGCCATGGTACAGAAAACAAGGCCACCTGTATAGGGCAGTCTATATGGGAGAAGGCAATCTCTAAGATAATCTGGGCTGGAGCTGTTTAGGCCATTATAAACCATTAATACTACCTTGAACATGGCTTGGCAGCTAATTGGCAGCCAATGTAAAACTTTCAGTACAGGACTCATATATATGTGGCAGGACACTCCATTGCGCAATCTAGCTGCCACATTCTGCACTAGCTACAGCTTCCAAACTAGTCTCAAGGGCAGCCCCATATAACACACATTACAACAGTCTAATCTAGAGGTATGGATCACTGTAGCCAGGCTCTGTCCAGAAATGATCTCTCTGTCCAGAAATGATCATAGCCGTCATGCCAGCTGAAGCTGGGAATAGGCGTTCTTTGCCACTGAGGCAACTTGGTGCCTCTGGGTCCAGAGAAGGCTTTTTCAGGAGTGGTCACAACCACCTCTTTAAAAGTGGCCTGCACTACTCCGTTGTGTAAAGATGTATTAATCACTCCCAAGACCCACTTAGTCAACAGCAGCCCCCATGGATGTCATGGAGTCCATGAAGTCCCAAGCCAGATCACTCAAGGCAACCTCAGTGTAGATGTTGAAATATCCCAGAACAATTGACCTGGGGGGTCTCCAACACTATGCCTGAGACAACCTCAGCCAGCTTGGGCAGGGAAGTTGTTGGGCAGCAAGGTGAAGGGTACACCACCAGCAATCCCCATCTGTCTCTCTGACCCAATATTAGGTGCAGGCCCTCAAAGCCTGCCCCATGGTGGAGGGGTTTCCCGGTGAGCAAGGTAGAAATTCCATGAACCACATCAACTCCTTCTTCCTCACCTTTCTCAGATACATGACCATAGCCATGCAGGGCATCTGAGACTATTTCATCATGGACAGAGTTGCAAAGATGTGAGATGTGCTGGTCAGACGTGGGCCTCACAGGTTTGGGAACATAGTTTTGCCATATAGCAAGTCAGATCATCTAACTCAGTATTGACTGGAAGTAGCTCTCCAGGGTTTCAGACAATTTTTCCAGCCCAACCTGGAAATATCAGGGACTGAACCTGGGATATTTTGCATGCAAAACATGTGCTCTCCTACTGCAGTACAGTTCTTCTCCTTTGGGCACATCCAGGGTAAACGAGACTCTGGAAGGACTGATCAAGGACAGGGAATACAGCTCAGTGGCAGGGCACATACATTATATGCAGAAGGTTCAATCCTTGGTATCTCCAGTTAAACACATCAGATAGTATATACAGGTCTGATGGATGCAAGTCTGGCCCCTGCTTGCCCAGTTACAATGGATATTTTTCAGTTTGTACAGCCCGAAGTTGTGGACAGGATCCTTGGCGCAGTGAGGCCTATCACTTGTATGCTGGACCCTCACTCTTCCTGGCTTATAAAAGCAGTAGGGCAGCATTCGGGGGGGGGAGTGCCTGAGTGGGTAAGACTACTGGCAAATGACTCTCCTTGGCAAAGTGTGATTGCGTCTTGCCTAAAAGAGGAGGTGGCAAGACCTTTGTTTTAAAAAAACCTTCCCTGAACCCAAATGTATTGGATAATTTCTGTCTGGTCTCTAATGTTCCATTCTTGGGCAGGGTGCTGGACTGTGTGGTGGCTTCTCAGCTCCAGGGATTTCTGGATGATATAGATTATCAAACTGGGACATGAGTGTGAGAAAAGGAACGTAGCGTCATTTTCTTGTACTTTATACATCAAATCCAATCTCTTAGATGTGGGAGCCATCGAAGACCAGGTTTGTTTCACTGTCTGAAGAACAGTCGGCAAGAACGGGATTGATACTGGTACCAAGGACTACACTACATCAAAGACCGGACCCTAGACTTTCTCCGTTGGTTGCTGCACCTCTACTCCCAAAGTCTGCGCCATTCATAGGACTTGTTCTGAAAAATGGCGCAAATCCTCCAAAGGAGAAGCCCTATCCCGGGTACCCACCACATCATCCAGAGATGAAATAGACTCTCGGATGGAGGAATAAGAAGAATCAGATTGATAATTCACTGAGTCCTTAGATAACTGTCTGCTTCATAGCCTTTACTTGTCCACTCTGATCCTGGACAGGTGGGGGTGGCAAGGTGCAACTTGGAGGAGCTCGCTCAGTGTTGTCTTTAGCTAGCTGCAATGAGGTTGAACGCGGACGTACTAGAGGTGGCTGCTGAAACACCTCAATATCTAAAGGATGTGAAATCGAAGCTGATGGGCGCTATCTGTATAGAGGAGAGGCTGCTCCTAAATATTTCGCACAATCATAGCACAGATCATAATCTCTTTTGAGTGACCAGTCATCACAGTGATATGCCCTTGGAGGAGGCACAGACCAGCCTGAGTATCGATCCCACTCCCACTGACGGGAACCATGTCTACTATGATATTTTTCATTGTAATGGTGAAGAGGTGAATGGAACTATGAGGCATGACCTCCCTGAACTGTTGAAGGTGGTGGTCTTCCATACCGAGAAGCTTGCAGTCCTCAATCATAGCATTGTAATCCTGGAGATTGAGATCAACGGTCCTGAGGGCTGAGGTTGGGTCAAACGGGGGAAAGATCTTTAATCTCCCCTCCTGAAACTGTAGATGGAGGGTCCAACAGTGTGGTGGCAGTTGGTACCGAAGGCAATGTTGGAATCAGCGAGTTCAGAAGAGGTTGGGTAAGAGGAATCCCCGACTCTCATTATCTTGGAGGAGTCTCTTTAACCTTCTTTTCCCTCTTTTTCTTAGGCACAGCCTCCACCACTGGCTTAGTGCGCTTGGCCTATTTGGACATTTTCTTAGCCACCAAAACTACCAGCGAATGGCCAGGACTGGTGGGTCTGCTCTCTCCACTTCTGAGGAGGATTGCGGTGGAGAGGCTAATTCAGATCTCAGCGTCTTCTTAGGTCCTGAAGCTCCTGAATGAGCTTTGGACTTCTGATTGTCCACCGCTTGAAGAGCTTTTTGCCACAAAATCGCCTTCAATCTATTGGAACGATTTTTCCGAGCTTGCTTGGAAAAAGATTGACAATGGTGGCAAGTTTCGATGATGTGAGCCTCCCCAAGACAAAGAAGGCATAAAAAGTGACCATCAGACGGTGGCAATTTACTGCCACAGCGGATGCACTTTCTGAAGGGGGCCTTCAGTGCCATACGCCAAGAGATGAAGGGTAACTATTCTAAGCTACTTTTTTTTTTTTTTAAGACAAATCAGAGCAAGAAAAAAACAAAGAGAAAAAAGCAAAGAATGAAGATAAACCTCAGCATTAAAGCCCTAACTAGACAGATGAAGTTCCCGGAGACGCAAGTGTAACGGCGGTCGAAAAGGAACTGAGGAGATCAGTGGGAACCTACTAGGACATGCGCAGTGGGATGGTGGGGGAGGGTTCCCACCAAAAAACAGCATTTCTCAGCTATGGAAGTTTCCTGAGTAGAGGCTCTGCACAGGGAGAGGTGTATATAAGGCTGAGGCTTGCTCCTAAACACTCCCTGGGTACCATCATGGGAGGAAAGTTTTTTCAAAGTCCTTAAGACAGGGAATTGTCTACCCAAAGAACTCCTGACAGACTGAGCACTTTAGATTGTGTGGCTTCTTGAAAACTTCCAAGGATGGAGATTCTACAGCCTCTATGGGCAGTTATTCTACTGCTGAAAAACTTGTATTTGGGGGCTTTTTCATACTGGATGAATTAACTTCTCTCAAGTTGCACTGAGGGCAAGCATTTACTTGATGGATAATCTCTTCTGAGCTTACCAATAAAATTCCAATTGTATTTAGCAGCAAAGAAAACCTATTCCTAACTGCATAACATTTTTCATATGTGTCTTGCTGAAGTTTACCATTCCTGTGTGCTTGATTTTCTCACAGAAGTTGTATTAAAATATTGTTAATAATAGTAAGGAGGGCATCAGGACCACAGTTTTACAGAAAGTAAAATTTAGGAGGATATCTGAACAAAAAGTGTCTAATTTGTGAGATAAAAAGATAAAAGGGTTTTTTTTTTAAAGTAAGACATGATTATCAGGAAAAAAGTAACAACAGAAAGTTTAAGTTGTGTTTTTGCTGATTTTTCTCTATAACTATTTGAAACTATAAATGACTAACTCGGTAAAATTCCAAATGTAATTATCTTCTGTACTTAGCCCACGGCTTTCCATATATCTCTACATTACCATCTTGCATACAAAATAGGGTGGATTTTTTTTATTTTTTTTTAGGAATGGTAACTATATAATGTACAATATTGTTTTAATTTGTCTTCTTCGGCTACCCTTTTGCCTCCTCTATTACACACAAAGAAAGTCAACTCGCGAAGAGCAGTAAGGCATAGACAGACAGGGTTTGGAAGCATTCTGAAATACACTTTTTATAGGGGCTGTGGTAATACTATAATGGCACATCTTTTTAACCTCTAAGTTTCTCCCATTAGAAACTGATTATATGTAAATCTAAATCAGTTTCAACATAAAGAAATTGATACATATCAGAATTTAAAAATATATGTAATAAAATATAAAGAAACAATTTTCTAGGTTGATGAGTAAGATGATCTCCAATCTAATCTTGGGCAAATTTTGAAAACCAACTTTGCCTGTTTCCCTGATTATGCCAGTTCTATACAGTAGAATAAAACGTACACATCCTTAACCAAAACCAAAATGTAAGTGTAAAATGCATTAAACATATACTGATAAATGCAAATATTAGGGCATTCAAACTTCTAATTTCTTTTCAACCTATAGTAAGGAGGAAGCCAAGCTGCAATTTCTACAGCAGCTTTTAAAAATTGTTCTAGGTAAGTTTTGAAAGCTC